>NC_135480.1:8209327-9686322 GCF_052094955.1 Ictidomys tridecemlineatus | reverse complement strand
TTTTCTATTTCTATGAGGATGTCATTGGGATTTTGATTGGAATTGCATTAAATCTGTATAGTGCTTTTGGTAGTACAGTCATTTTGATAATATTAACTTTGCTTATCCTAGAACAAGGGAGATCTTCCTATTTTCTAAGGTCTCCTTTAATTTATTTCTGTAGCATTCTGCAGTTTTTATTGTGGAGTTCATTCATGTCTTTCATTGATTCCCAAGTATTTTAACTTTTTTCTGTGGCTATGTGAATGTGACAGTTCTAAATTTCTGTTTCAGAGGTTTCATCACTGATGTCCAGAAATGCGTTTGATTTATGTGTGTTGATTTTATATCCTGCTACTTTTCCTAATTCATTTATTAGTTCTAAAAGTTTTCTGGTGGAAATTTTTGTATTCTAAGTATAAATTCATGTCACAGAAAATAGTGCTAATTTGAGCTATTCTTTTCCTATCCGTACCCCTTTGATTTTTTTCATCTGTCCAATTGTTAAGTAAATTTCCACATTGTACTTTTTAAAGATCCAACAATATTCTGCCTTCCAGAGATGCATCTCATAGCATGGACTGAAGGTGAAAATTTGGGAAAAAATATAGCACTCACATGGACTTTGTAAGCAAGCAGGGGTTTCCACCCTCATACCCAATAAAGTAGACTTTAAGCCAAAGTTAATAAAAATGAATTAAAGAAGGATATTTCATATCCAATAAAGTAGACTTCAAGCCAAAGTTAATGAAAATGAATAAAAAATGATATTTTATACTTCTTAATGAAATCATATATGAACAAGACCTAACAATTATAGATATTCCCCCCAAAATAGTACATCTACATTCATAAAACAACTTCAAGAGCCAAATAGACCACAGCACAATACTACCCTGCATTCTATCAGATTATAGTGGAATGAAATTAGAAATCAATGATAAAATTAAAAAATAGATGCTACTCAAACACCTGGAGACTAAATAATATGCTATTGAATGAACAATGGATTGCAGAAGACATCAGAGAGGAGATTTAAAAATTCTTAGAGGTAAATGAGAACACTAGTACAACATATCTAAATCTCTGGGATACTATGAAGGCAGTATTGAGAGGAAAGTTGATTGCATGGAGTTCATTTCTTCAATGAAGAAAAACTCAACAAATGAATGAGCTGACACTGCATCTCAAAGCCCTAGAAAATGAAGAAAAAATCAATACCAGAAGTAATAGAATCAGGAAAATTTTAAAATCAGAGCTGAAATGAAATTGAAACAAATAAATAATTGAAAAAATTGACAAAATAAGTAGTTGGTTCTTTGAAAAAATAAATAAAATTGATAAACTCTTATCCATGTTAATGAAGAGAAAGAGAAAACTAAAATTACTAAAATCTTTGATGGAAAAGGAAATATTATGATGAGCACTACAGAAGTACAAAAGATAATTAGAAATTATTTTGAAAATTTGTAGTCCAATAAAATAGAAATTATCAAAGATGTTGACAAATTTCTAATCATATGATTTACACAAACTGAATCAGGATGATGTACACAATTTAAATCAATCAGTTTTGAGCAATGAAATAGAAGATGCCATCAAAAGTCTACTAACAAGAAAAGCCCAAGACCATTTGGATTCACAGCTGAGTTCTAAAAGAACTTCAAAGAAGAGCTAATACCAATACTCCTCAAAATATTACATGAAATAGAAAAAGAAAAAAACATTTCCAAACTCATTCTATAAGGCCAATATTACCCTGATTCCTAAATGAGATAAAGACATATCAAGTAAAGAAAACTTCATACCAGTATCTCTAATAAACATAGATGCAAAAATTCTCATACAATTCTAGAAAATTTGAATAAAAAAGCATAGTAAAAAGATAGTGCAGCACAATCAAGTGGGATTCATCCCAGGGATGCAAGGTTGGTTCAACATATGGAAATCAATAAATGTAATTCATCATATCAATAAACTTAAAGATAAGAATTATATGATCATCTCAATAGATGCACAAAAAGCATTTGATAAAATACAGCACCACTTTATATTCAAAACATTGAAAAAACTAGGGATAATAGAAAGGTATCTCAACATTGTAAAAGCTACCTATGCTAAGCCCAAGGCAAACATCATCTAAATGGAGAAAAATTCAAAGCATTCACCCTGAAAACTGGAACAGGACAGGGATGTCTTATTTCATCACTTTTATTTAACATAGTCATTGAAACTCTGATTGGATACTTATAATACATTCTTACAGATTTTAGGGTTAGAAGAAAGTATCCATATCTTTAGGGTTTCAGAATCTGGTCACAAAAGTCTTCCCCTTCAGGGTAACTTAGGTTCCTCACATTGACATCATCTTGGAACTGCATTTCTCCTGCAGTTAACAGGTAGTTTTCTGAGGAATGTGACATATCCTGTTCACTTAGGCCAGATAATGCTACAGGTAAATTGCTTCTTGGAAAAGAAAGCATGTCAGGGTGAACACAGTGGGCCTTTTTATAGAAATATTCTCTTAACCTCAAGTTCCCACCATTTTCATCTGTTTGTCCCCTAAACAGTATCACCAGGCAAAGCTCCAGAGTTTGGAGCAGAGATAAACTCCAATCACTTCCCATTTTAAATTCTATGTCATATCCACCCTGGGAAAGCATTGATCTAATCTATCCAGACAAAATACCACTGAAAGTACTCTCTCAATTTGGTTCTACCTTATACTGGTGAGAAGAGAAGATGAGAGCTATTTCACCCAGATTTTGTTCCAGGACAATCTAGCTGGCAGCTTGGTGAGTAACACAAAAAGGAAGATTTTATATATTCCTTGCTTTTTGTAAGGGGGATATAGTTCAGGAAGTAATGGAAAGAAGGTCAGTCTGTCATAGGCAGAGAACATCTATCCTTGTCAAATTTTGACCCTCTCCACAGAGAATATTTCTTCAAGTTTCATGAGGGTGTGTGTGTGTGTGTGTGTGTGTGTGTGTGTGTGTGTGTGTGTGTGTTATTTCTGCATTGGCCAATAAGTTTGTGAACATACACAGATATGCTTATTTGCTTCTTTTTACTTTTTCATGTTTATCATTTTTAAAAAAATATCCATTTGTTATTTTGCTGTGTTTTATTTTTTTGAGGATTAAGGTTTTTACTTGTTTCATTTGGTCTTTTTTGTTTTTGTTTCATTGTTACTCTTTGCTTTCTTGTCCATTTAATATCCAAATGCTCTTGCTCTATAGTATGTTATTTGTTTTGCTCTTTCTTTTCTGTTTTTTCCACCTTTTTAGTCCTCATATGCTATCTCTCTTCCTTCTCTCTGTTCATGTACTGATTATTCCCAACTTTCTTCTTACTCAATTTTATTTCCTTTTAATAAAATGTATTATTATCACATTTTAGAATTACTTAGTTTACATAATTTCCAACCCTGCTATGGTTGCTGTTGTGGTTATTAGCAGGATGGATGGCACAGACAATACTGGCTCTTTACTTTAATAATACTTTAATATAAAGAGTAACAGAGTGAAACCCTTGATCTGATAATTAGGTCCTAAGTACAAAAGGCCGGGGGACAGGGACCTAGGTCTCACTCTTAAATATCTTCAGAGCCATAAAAAGACTGTGGATGCCACACCTCCAAAGGGCCTCCATATAATTTTCCCATACCTTTTTAGAATACACAGAGTTGTTAAATCTAGAAAAAAATTCATAGAGGTGTAACCCATGCACCCTGCTGTATACAACACCATTGCCAACTATAGAAGAATCTTCCTCTTGTGAGGCCTATAGAAAAGTGCAATTCTTAAGCCATGACACAATGCACACCATATAAAACTACACAAATTACACCACTGTAGAACTAGTAGGGATATTCTACTACAAAACTCTGGAAGTACATGGAAAAATTTACAAAAACCTGATATTACAGAACCCTTTTTCAGGAGAATGCTGTGCCTTAAAAAGGCAAACACATAAGAGCAGAAGAGAAGTCTATTTCAATAGATGCAAAAATCCAATACAGGATTACAAGAAATATTTTTAAAAACAGGATAACAAGACACTGTTAGCATTCATAATTTACCAGAAAATGATCCCAAAGATATTGAAGTGAACAAAATACCAGGCAAATAATTTTTATAATTATTCAAAAAATAATTATAAAAATGATCAATGAATTATGCAAGAACACAGAAAAATAACTGAGTTAATTGAGGAAAGCAGTAGAAAACATGAATGATAAATTTGGCAAAGAAAAAGAGATATTTAAAAAGAACCAAACTGAAATCTTAGAAATGAAAGGCACCATAAATCATATAAAACATTCAGATGAAAGTCTCCCCAGTGGATTTGACTATGTAGATGACAGAATCTCAGAGCTGGAAGAGAAAGTGTCTGGCCTCAAACATTCAGATAAATTTAGGGAAAATAAAATGGAAACATGAATAGAATGTACAAGAATACTGAGATATTAAGAGAACAAATTTAAGACTTATTTGAATTGGGCAGTGTTTTGAGATGAAAACTAATGACATGGAGAAACTCTTAAGGAAAACATTGACAGAAAAATTTCTAAGTTGTGGAAATGAGTTGGACATTTAGATACAGGATGCATTTAGAACCCCAAATAGACAGGATGAAAATAGAATCTCTCCACAACATGTTATAATTAAAAGGCCTAAAATATAAAGAAAGAGTAGAATTTTCAAATCCTCAAGATAAAAACATCAGGTCACTTTCAATTTCTTAGCATAAAAGCTAATATCTAGAATGACTTTGAAAATTTCAAATAAAATACCTGTTCACCAAGATTGTTATGTCCTAAGAAAGCTATTATTTAGAATGTTTTAAAAATTAAAATCTTTCAAGATAAGCAGAAAGTAATTCATAACTACCTAGAGAGAACTGCAAAAATTCTTAAATAGTACACAAAGAAGAAATCAGAAACAAACTCAAGAGCTCACAAATGGACAAATATCATTTAAAGAACAACTAAGAAAATGAGAAGTAAGATCAAATTGTGCATTAGAAAAAATGGCAGAGGTTAATAAAAATCTCTGTATAATATCATTGAATGTAAGAGATCACAACTTTCTAAGTAAAAGACATATATTGGCAGGATGGTTTACAAGACAAGACCCATCTATATGTTGTTGGCAAGATACTCATTTTATAGGAAAAGACAGCAATATGCTTAAAGAGAAAGGATGAAAGAGTATATTCCATTCTAATTGAGCTCCCAAACAAGTTGAAGTGGTAATGCTTATATCCAACAAATCAGACATCAAGCAAAAATTATAGAAGGGAAAGAAGGTTACTTCATACAGGTCAAATTAATCCAATAAGAAGATGTAATGATAATAAATATTTATGCCACAAATTCCAGTACACCTCACTATAAAAAACAGACACTACTGGACTTCAAGAATAAGAGAGACCCTAATATAAAAAATATACTGGGTGATTTCAACACACCTCTCTCTCCAATAGATAGATCATCTGGACATCAACTCAGGAAAGCCTCTTTAGAACTAAAAAATATCATATAAGTAGAATGGACCTACCAGACATCAATAGACTATTTCACCCAACAATTAATTACCCAAATTAATTCTTTCCTCAAGTTCTCAATGTACTTTTTCTAAAATAGTCCATAATTTAGGTCATAGAGTCACTCTTATAAGATAAAAAAATCAATATAATTAATTCATCTTATTAGATCATAGTAGAATAAAATTAGAAATAAACACCAAGAAAAATACAGAAACACATAGATATTAAATACTACATTGTCAAATGATAAATGGGTCATAGAAGAAATCCAGTGCTGCAGTCTGGCTGCAGCAAACTAACTGGGGGGTGAGGAACAACTTGTGTAGATTGATACAGCAGGAGTGGAAGCCATTTATTGTAGGACCAGAGCGATATTTATACATTCCACACAGCTTATCTTAATTAGCATAAACTAGACATAGCAGTCAACCAATAAGGAATCTCCACACTTAATGGCTCGCTGGTGTTACTTCACAAACCACTCCCTCTGGCATTTTGCCAGGTGCCCTCCAGACTTATTTACAGACTCTAACATTTCCCCCTTTTGTTTAATTTAAATAATGACCATAGTGTTTTTTACACAAACACCATAAATAATCTGCTATGAGCAGAAGGGGAGGATACAAAATGTCACAATACCAAGCCACTTAATGGCTCCATGCAAGAAGTCCTTGGAAAAGTTATACCAGCAATGACACCATTTGCAAAGATACCTAGTTACAATTTGTTGTAGATTACAGTTTGTTGTCTCAGTCCAGGTAAAGCAGTGTCTCAATAGATTAACTCACAGTCCAGGTAAATCACAGTCCAGGTAAGTTCTGCAGGCAGCTAGCTTGATCCGAAGTCTCGTCTGGTTCTCTTTCACCTTCGTCTTCACTGGCACTGGGACGAAGGCAGGAACTCCAGATGGCTAAAGAAAATCCTGTAGTATTCCAGCAGGCACTAAGAAAACAACCTTCTGAACAATTTAGTAGTTATTGACATTGGAAATGACCAAACCTCAGGGACGCCGGGTGCGTCCTCTGCCGCCAGACCGTAGCATTCAGGGCAGCCCCAGGAGGCCCAGGGGAGAGTCCCAGGGAGCGTCTGGTACTCAAACTGCCACCGGGCACAGGGAGCAAGAGCCTGCGAGACTGTGCCTCCAGGTCAGGTCTAGATTTGGGCTCCGGCAGTGGAAGAGCTGGCTGCTACTGCCTGGAAAGTCCTTGTTGTGCCATGACGGGCTCATGCACATGGCAGCCGCTGCCAATTCATGCACCCTCCGGTAACGAAAAGTATTCAGTAATAGCCTTTTGATGCAACTTTTTTCCTGATAATCCTTTTTCTTCTGAACTTTCTTTTTCTTTCTGACTAGAGTTCCTGGGCTTTTATCAATACATGCCCTAATTGCTCTTGGTTCCATTGGGGTGCCTTCTTTCCTTAGTAATTTACTTAACACCCCTTCCATATTTTCACCATAAAGACAATACAATACACTGAGACAAAACAAGACACAAACATACTGTATCAATCTTCTCAATTTTCTCAAAATGGCCATTTTTCCTCTCACCCTATCTGCCTAGGGATGAGCAGATTTGCTCCCGTCCTATCTATGGACAGGCAGTTTTTCTCATCAACTTACCCCCGAGTGTCCTGGGGCTCCCCATAACGGGCCACCATCTGCCACAGTCTGGCTGCAGCAGAATAACCGGGGGGTGATGAACAACTTGTGTAGACTGATACAGCAGGAGTGGAAGCCATTTATTGTAGGACTGGAGCCATATTTATACATTCCACACAGCTTATCTTAATTAGCATAAACTAAGTCAACCAATAAGGAATCTCCACACTTAATGGCTCGCTGGCATTACTTCACAAACCACTCCCTCTGGCATTTTGCCAGGTGCCATCCAGACTTGTTTACAGACTCTAACAATCCAGGAGGAAATTTAAAGATTCCTAGAATGAAATGAGAATAGATATACAGAATATAAGATCATCTAGGACATTATGAAGGCAATTCTAAGAGGAAATCTTATAGCTCTAAGTGCCTAAAAGAGAAAATCTGAAAGATCCCAAACAATCCAATGATGCATCCCACAGTACTGGAAAAACAAGAACAAACCCATTGCAAAACCCATAGAAGAAAGGAAATAATATCAGAGCCAATAAAAATAAAAAGTAAAAAGCATCAATGAGATTAATCATTGATTCTTTGAAAAGATAAACAATATGACAAACCCTTAGCCAAGCTAGCCAAAGTAAAAAAAATAGACACCAAATCAATGAAATTAAATGGAAAAAGAAGATATCACCAAAGATGTCACATAAATCCAGAGGATCTTTAGGTACAATTTTGAAAACTTATACTCCAAGAAACTGAAAGATCTAGAAAAAATAAATACATTTCTAGACACACATAAACTGCCACAATATTGAATCAAGAGCATATATAAAACCCAAACAGATCAATAACAACTAAAGATATGAGGCAGTAGTAAAGATCTTTCCAACAAAGAAAAATTCAGGAGCAGATGGGAATTCAGATGAATTCTACTAGACTTTTTAAAAAGAAAGAATGCCAAGGTCCTCAAATTATTTTATAAAGTAGAAATTGGTGAAACAACCAAGTTTATTCTATGAAATAAATGTCACCCTGATAACAAAACCAAAGAACAACACACAAAGGAATGAAAAATATAGAGAAATATCTCAGATAAACATAGAGAAAATAATTTTCAAAATATATTAACAAATTGAATTCAACAACACATTCAGAAGATTGTACTCATGAACAAGTTGACTTCATTCCAGGAATAAAATGATTGTTCATATAGTCAAATCAATAAATGTAATCTTTTACAGAGAATTAAGGACAGTCATATCTCAATAGATGCAGAGCAATCTTTGACAAAATTTAGCACCCATTCATGATAAAACACTAACTAAAGTATTGATAGAAGAAATTTACCTCAACACCACAAAGCCTATATATGAATAATCCAAATGCAAAAATCATACTGAATGGAGAAAAATACAAAGTATTTTCTCTAAAATAAAGAAAAAGACAACGATGGCCACTCCCTTAACTCCTATTTGATATAGCTCTTGAAACTATCCAGGTCAGTTAGGCAAGAGGAGAAAATAAAAGAAATGCAAACAGGAAAGGAAGTAGTTGAATTTTCACTGTATGAATATAATATAATACTCTAATTGGAAGATTCAAAAGCTTCTATTAATAAAATAATTCTGTAAAGTTGCTAGGAAATAAATCAGCATTTAAAAATTAATAACTTTTCTAAACACTAATAATGACTTTGTTAAAAGAGATCAGGAAAACAAATCTATTTGCTATGGGCTCAAAAACAAAGCAAAATGAAAAAAAACAATCCTTAGAAATAGGCTGGGTGCAGTAATGCATGTCTATAATCTCAGTGATTTAGGAGTCTGAAATAGGATAGTCAAAGGTTATAGGTCAGCCTGGGCACCTTAGTGAGACCCTGTCTCAAAAGAAAATAAAAAGTGATAGAGAGTATGTTTAGTGGTAGATCATGCCTAAGTAAAATCTCTATTATTCCCCCTGTCCAAAACAAACACCTAATCAACAAAAAAACCCAACATTTGAAGAATGAATAAAACTAGATCTCTATTCTTTACCCTGCACAAAATTCAACTCAAAATGGATCAAAGACCTTAGAAGTAGACCAAAAATTGTGCAGATGACAGATGAAAACCTATGGTTAACTTTCAATCTATTGATATTGGCAAAGATTTTCTTAATAAGATTCATGAAGCTCATTAAATAAAACCAAAAAACAATAAGTAGGATGACATCCAATTAAAAAGCATCTGAATAGTAAAATAAACAATTTAACATGAATAAAGAGCCCACAGAATGGGAGAAAAATCTTTGCTACATCTTCTAACAGGGGACAAATATCCAGAATGTATAAAAAGCTTAGAAAACAACATAAACAAACAAAACAAAACAAAACAAACAACAGTGACTAAATGGCCAGTGATAAAACAAATATTTCTCAAGATGAAAATACAAATGATGGTCAACAAATATTTTTAAATTTTTGTACATCTTTAGATATCAGGGATGAACATCAAAAATAACAAATAAATTTCATCTTAGTCCAATTCAAAATGCAAATATCAAAATGAAAATAATGATAAGCACTGGAAATTATTTCTGTGAATGGGTGCATTTATACACTGTTATTGGGTCTGCAAATTGGTACAATGACTATGGAAATTAGTATGGAGATTCTTCAAAAATTAGGAATGATACCACCATATGATCCAGCTCTCACAAGTCATTGGATTTACCTAAAATTACTAAAATTAGTATTCTACATGATACATGCATACCAGTATTCATTGCCATGAAATTCACAATAGCCAAGTTATTAAACCAGTCTAGTAACCAGCAACAGATGAGTGCATAAAGAAAATGTGATTTATATACACAATGGAGCTTCACTCAACTCATAAAGAATAAAATTATGTCATTTTTTGGTAAATGAATGCAACTGGGAAGCATCATGCTATGTTAAGTATGTGAACCTCAGAAAATCAAGTGTCATGTTTTCTCTCAGATGTGGAAGATAAAGACAGAAAGAAGAAAAATGTGGGGAAATATCAAAATAGAAGGCAGATAGTACAATAAAGGAAAGGGACCTATGGTAAAGAGGAAGGAAGGTATTAGCCAGTAAAATTGACCCAATTATACTGTATGTTTTATGGATGTCTGAGCATGTTTTTATTTGTTCTTTTTAGTTATATGTGACAGTAGAATATATTTTGACGTATCATACATACATGGAGTACAACTATCATTTTTTGTGGTTGTACATGATGTGGAGTTACACATGTAGTGTATTCATATATGCACATAGAAAAAGTGTGTCTGGTTCATTCTACTGCCTTTCCCATTCCCATCTATCTCTGTTCCCTCATTTATCCTTGTCTAATCCAGTGAACCTCCACTCCTCCCTCCCCACCACCAATGTGTTACCGTTCACATATCAGACAGAGCATTTGGCCTTTGGTTCTTTCAGAACTGGCATATTTCACTTAGCAAGGTGGTCCCCAGTTCCATCCATTTACCAGCAACTTCCATAATTTTATTCTTCTTTATGTAAGAGTAATATTTCATTTTTTATATGTACCACATTTTCTTTGTTCATTCATCTATTAAAGGGTACCCAGGGTGGTTCCATAGCTGAGCTATTGTAAATTGAGCTGTTTTGAAAATTGATGTGGCCATGTCTCTATAGCATGCTGATTTTAAGTCCTTTGAATATATGCCAAGGAGTGGGATAACTGAGTCAAATGGTGGTCCATTCCAAGATTTTGAAGAAATTTTCTATACTGCTGTGCAGAGTGGTGGCACCAATTTGCAGTCCTACCAGCAATGCATGAGTGTACCTTTATCCCCATGTCCTTGCCAACATTTACTGTTACTTGTATTCTTTATAATTGCCAATGTGACTAGAGTAAGATAAAATCTCAGTATAGTTTTGTTTTGCATCTTTTTTTAAATATTTATTTTTTAGTTTTAGGTGGACACATATCTTTATTTTTTTATTTTTATGTGATGTTGAGGATCGAACCCAGTGCCCTGCACATGCCAGGCGAGCATGCTACTGCTTGACCACATCCCCAGCCCTGTTTTGCATCTTTTTAATTGCTAGAAATGTTGTACACTTTTCATATATTTTTGAGCATTTATATTTATTCTTCTGTCAAGTGTCTGTTCACTTCTGCAGCACATTTATTGACTGTGTTATTTATTTATTTTTCTCTGGTGTTAAGTTTTTTGAGTTCTTTATATATCCTGGAGATTAATGCTGTATCTGAGGTGAAGGTGACAAAGATTTTTCTCCCACTGTATAGAGTCTCCCTTCATGTTATAGATTGTTCCCTTTTCTGTGAATAATTGTTTAGTTTGATACAATCCCATTTGTTGATTCTTGATTTTACTTCTTGTGCTTTAGTAGTCTAGTTGAGGGATTTGATTTCTAAGCTGACATGATAAAGATTTGGACCTACATTTTCCTTCTAGAAGATGCAGGGGTATAATTTCATTTTATTACATATGGATTTTCAGTTTTTCCAGCACTGAGAGACAATCTTTTTTCCAATTAATGTTTTTGACACCTTTGTATAGTATGAGATAACTGTTTTTATGTGTGTTTGTCTCTGTATCTTCTATTTTGTACCACTGGTCTTCATGACTATCTTGGTGTCAATACTATGCTGTAGTTCTGTAGTATAATTTAATATATGGTATTATGATGCTTCTTATTTCACTTATCTTGCTGAGAGAATGTCTTTGGTATTCTAGAGCTCTAATTTTTTCAAATTAATGTCTTCACTGTTGTCTCTATTGCATGAAAAATGTCATTGTACTCTAATATAAATGGGATTAAATTTGTATAAAACTTTTGTTAGCATGACCATTTTGACGGAATAATTCTACTAAGCCAAGAATATGAAAGTTTTTCCCATCTTCTAATGCCTTCTTCAATTTCTTTCTTTAATGTCCTGTAGTTTCATTTAAGAAGTCTTTTGGCTCTTTGTTCGGTTGATTCCTAAATTTATTTATTTATTTATTTATTTTAGTTTGGCTAGTTTTTACCTTTTGGTTATTTTCCTCCCCCTTTACTGAGATACCTCCTGCTGTTAGTTTTGGGCACTATTTTTCAATTCCTCTTCTTGTAGTATTTTGCTCAAAATGCTTTGCAGAGCTGATTTTCTGGCTGTGAATTCTTTTAGCTTTTGTTTATCATGAAAGATTTTAATTTTATTATCAAATCTGAAGCTTAATTTTGCTGGATACAGTATTCTTGGTTGGAAACCATTATTTTCAGCGTTTGAAATACATTGTTCCAGGATCTTCTCACTTTTAAAGTCTGTGATGAAAAATCAGTCGTTAACCTAATTGGTTTACTCCTGAATGTAATCTCCCTCCATTCTCTAGTAGCTTTTAATATTCTCTCCTTGTTCTTTATGTTGGCTGTCTTCATAATTATATGTCATGGAGTTGGTCTATTATGGTTTTGAATGTTTGGGGTCCTGTAGGCTTCCAGGATTTGGCAATCCATTCCATCTTTCATCTCTGGGAAGTTTTCTAGAATTATTTCATTTAATAGGTTTTCCATTCCTTTGGTTTGATTCTCTATGCCTTCTTTTATTACGATGATTCTCAAATTTGGTTTTTCTATGACATCCCATATTTCTTGAATAGATTGCTCATGGGATTTAAGCATCTTTTCTGTGTTGACTATATTCTTTTCAAGTTGATAAACTTTGTCTTCATTATCTGATGTTCTGACTTCTACTTGATCTAGTCTATTTGTAATATTCTCGTTTGAGTTCTTAATTTGGTTTATGGTTTCCTGCATTTCTAGGATTACTGTTTGAATTTTTTTAAGATCTCTATCTCCTGGTAAAGCTCATTCTTTGCCATTTGAATTTATTTGTTTAATTCATTCTCAAAATATACTTTTATTGCTTGGACTTGCTGTCTCATGTCTTCTCTAATATTTCTTTCCATCTGAGTTAGGTATGCCTTGAGTTCTTTCCCTATCCCTGTTTCTGATGCTTCTAGGTCCTCCTGTAGAATTAAGTTGTCCTGCATTGTTTGTACTCCCTTTTTCCCTTGTTTTTTCATGATGTTCATGCTACTTTCCAGCTCTATTTGATTGCTGTGTTTCTGCTCTCTTCTATAAATTTGTTTTGGTTTTTTATATCTCTGTTGTCTCTCCTTTGTGTTGGTAGACTATGCTTGCTAAAGTGGATTCCGCTGGGAAGTAATTCCGACAGCCAAGCTCCAGTGACGTCACCTCTCTGCTATGGCGGGCCCCAGGCTCCTTACTGGGGTGTCCGAATGGAGGGGTGGGACTGGACTGTCTCTGGTTGGTTTCAGCTCCTAGACGCCTGCAGCCGGGTGGTCTCCAGCTTCCCAGTTGCGCTAGCAGCTGGCAGGCGATTGGTCGCCAGCGTTCGTGCGGTTTCCAGCTGCTCAGTCGCAGGGGCAATGGGCCGGTTGTTGCCGGCGGTTGTGCGGTCTCCAACTGCCCATTCACAGTGGCAACGGGCTGGCTGTCGCTGGTGGGCGGGAGATCTCTAGCTGCCTAGTAGCGCGGTCAGCCAGCGGGCCATCGGTCGCCAGCAGGCATGTGGTCTCCAGCCGCTCAGTCGCAGGGGCAATGGGCCAGTTGTCGCTGGTGGGCGGGAGATCTCTAGCTGCCCAATCACAGGGGCAATGGGCCGGCTGTTGCTGGTGGGCAGGCAATCTCTAGCTGCCCAGTCTTGCGGTCGATTGCAGGGGGGGGGGATTCCAGCGGCGCAGTTTTGTGGGTGGCTGATGGAGTTTCGCTGGCGGGCGTGTGTTCTCCAGCTGCGAGGGCCTGGCCTCTAGTCCTCTGGTTTCTCCTGCTAGTTCTGGTTTCTCCTGCTAGACCAGATTTCCCCTGAGTGATGCCTCTTGGCAGTTCAAACTGTACTCTGGGCCTGCGGTTTGTTGGGCGTGGAGGGTGGCTATTGAGAACCCCCCTCCGGCACTCTATTGTTTTGATTTTTTCCGGCTGCCCCTCTCCCCATGCTGACAATACAGGTTTCGTTTTCCCCGCTGATGGGAGGGGGAGTTGAAGGTCGGGTGTCTCTAGTTTTCCCTGCGTCTTTATGCAGGCTTGCTCTGATAATCCCTCCCCCAGAGAGCCTAGGAGAGATTTTATGCGAATTCCCCGCTGTATGGGAGATGAGCTGAGTAACACGCACCTGTTTTATTGTTGCAATCTGTCGGAGAGTGGCAGTGGTTACTTCAGCTCTCCAAGATGGTGGCTTCTGGTTTCCTTGGTGGAGTTTCCATTGTGGAGGATAGAACTGTTCCATTTCCTTCCCCGTTTGAAATCCCGAACTCAGCCCGGGGCTCCGTGAGTGCTCAGGCAGCAAGATTCCACAGAATCTGCAGCAATCTCCCTGCTTGCGGGTCACTTCTCGGCAGCTCCCCGCCATCTGTAGTCGCGGGGCGGGCCGCGCGGATCAGTCAGCCCGGATCTCCGGTCGCACAGTTAGCTCGTGTATGAGACTCAATTACTGGACCTCAGTGCTGGAAATCCTTCCTCTAGGTTTCGGTGAACCCCCATTTTGCTGTAAGTTCCTAACAAGATAGTTTTTTGTCTTTCTAACTCATTATTCACCCGAGCAGTGGTGCGGTACTCGGGGTGTGATGCACTCTATTTGCGGCCATCTTCGGGATAGTCTCCTAAATTTTTTTATACTTTTATTTTTTATTTGTAGTTGGACACAATACCTTTATTTCACTTATTTATTTTTACATGATGCTGAGGATTGAACCAAAGGTCTTATACATGCAAGGCGAGCTCTGTACCACTGAGCCACAACCCCAGCCCCTCCTAAATATTTTTTTTGAGGCTAATATGAATTGGATAGTTTTATGTTTCAGTTGATTCATCATTGATGTATAGGAACCCAATTGACTTATGGGTGTTAACTTTATATCTTGCTACATTGCTAAATTCATTTACTAGCTCTAGAAGTTTTCTGGTAGTGTGCTTTGGGTCTTCTAAATCTAGAATTATGTCATTACTACACAGTCATAATTTGGTTCTTCTTTTTCTATTTGTACCCTTTTAATGTCTTTCTTGTGTCTAATTGCTCTGTGTAGAGTTTCCAGGATGATGTTGGATAAAAGTGGTGAAAGGGGGCATCACTGTATTGTACCAGTTCCTAGAGGAAATGCTTTCAATTTCTCTCCATTTAGAATGATGTTGGCCTTGGTTTTAGCATAGATAACTTTTACAATGTCAATATATGATCTTACTATCCCTAGTTCTTCTATTGTTTTGAACATGAGTGGATGCTACATTTTGTCAAATGCCTTTTCTACATCTATTGAGATAATCATGTGATTCTTGTCTCTAAGTTTATTGATGTGATTAATTATGTTTATTGATTTCCCTGCATTGAAACAAATTTGAATTCCTGTGATAAACCTCACTTTATCATGGTGCTCTATCTTTTCAAATTTTTTTAATTTGTTTTAATTAGTTATACATGAGAAAGAATGCACTTTGAAACATCATATATAATGGATTATAATTTCTCATTCTTCTTGTACATAATGGGGAATCACACCAGTTGTATAGTTATATATGTACATAGGTTAATAATGTCTGATTCATTCTTTTAAACTTTTGAACCCCTATACCCCCCTCATTCCTTCACTCCCCTCTATCTTAAGTAAATCAATTCTTCCCTACCCACCACTTCTGTAGTAAATTCTCATCCACAAAGTAGAGCAAATCTCTAGGATTGGCTTATTCTTCACTTAGCATGATATTCTCCAGCTTCATATACTCACTGTTGAATGACATAATTTCATTCTTCTTTAAGGTTGAGTAATATTCTCACATATTTTTATTCATTCATCTGTTGAAGGGAGCCATTTGGTTCCAAATTAAGCTCTTAAGCTGCTATAAATGTTTGATGTAGCTGCATCACTGCAATACACTTGTTTTAAGACCTTTGGGTATAAACTGAGAGGTGGGATAGATGGTTCAAATGGTGATTCCATTCCAAGTTTTCTGAGAATCTTCATACTTCTTTCCAGAGTGTTGCACTTATTTGCATTCCCATCAGCAAATTTTCCCCCATATCCTTGCAAACTTCTATTCTTGTTTGTATTCTTCACAATTGCCATTCTGTCTGGTGTGAGATAAATCTTAAAGTAGTTTTGATTTGCATTTCTCTAATTGCTAGTGATGGTGAACGTTTTACATATATTTGATGATTGACTGCATTTTGACTTCTGTGAAGTGTATGTTTAGTTCCTTAGATCATTTATTGATTGGGTTACTTTTTTTTTGGTGTTAAGTTTTTTGGGTTCTTATATATATCCCAGAGATTAATGCTCTCTCTGAGGTGCTGGTGACACAGATTTCAAAGATTTCTTCCATTCTCTAGGCTCTCTCTTCATGTAATTGAATATTTCCATTGCTGAGAAGCTTTCTGGTTTAAATTCATCCCACTTATTTATTCTTGATTTTACTTCTTGTCTTTAGGAATCTTGTTAAGGAAGTTAGATCCTAAGCTGACATGATGAAAATTTGAGCCTACTTTTTCTTCTATTAGGCACAGAGTCTCATTAATATTTTTTTTGTGATTTGCCAGTATTTTCTTAAGAATTTTTGCATCTAAATTCTTTAGAGATAATGGTCTGATATTTTCTTTACTTGATGGGTCTTTGTCTGGTTTTGATATTAGGGTTATAGAATGAGTGTGGAAGATTTCCCTTCATTTCTATTTTGTGGCATTATTTGAGGAGAATAAGTGTAATTTCTTTGAAGGTCTGGTAGACTTCATCTGAGAAGCCATATGGTCCTGAGCTTTTCTTACTTGATAGTTTTTTTTATGGCATCTTAAATTTCATTACTTGAAATTGATTCATTTAAATTTTGTATGTCCTCCTGATTCAGTTTTTGTAGGTCATATGTCTCTAGAAAATTGTGAATGTCATTAAGATTTGCTATCTTATTAGAGTATAAATTTAATAGTTTCTGGTTATCATCTGTATTTCAGTAGTGTCTGTTGTGACATTTCCTTTTTCATCAAGAATTTTAGTAATTTGAATTTTCTCTCTCTCTTTCTATTAGCTTGGCTAAGGGTTCATTGATTCAATTGATTTTTTTCCCCAAAGGACAAAGTTTTTCCTTCTGTTGATTTTTTGGATTTTTTTGTTTTGATTTCATTGATTTCAGCTCTGATTTTAATTATTTCTTTTCTTCTACTGCTTTTAATGTTGATTTATTGTAGGGCTTTGAGATATAATGTTAGGTTATTTATTTCTTGACTTTCTATACTTTTAAGAAATGAAGATTATTAGGACTGCTTTTGTAGTGTCCTGGAGATTTTGATAGGTTGTTTCACTATTCTCATTTACCTGTATTTTTAAATTTTATCCCTGATTTCTTCTGCTATCTGTTTGTCATTCAATAACATATTATCTTGCCTCCATGTGCTTAAGTAGCTTCTATTTTTAATTTATCATTAATTTATAATTTTATTTTATGCAAAGAATTATCTTTATTTTTTGTATTTGCTAAGAGTTGCTGTATGACCTATAAAATGATCTGTGTTCTGCTGAGGTAAAAAGTGATTCAGCCTTTGATGGATGAAATATTTTATATATATCTGTTAAATCTTAATTTTAGATTGTATTTCTATAGTTTTTTTTAAATTTAGTTTTTGTTTTGATTATATCCAGTGGTGAGAGAGAGAGATGCGTTAAAGTCTCAGAGTATTATTATGTTTTAGTGTATTTTATTCTTAACATTGAGAATGTTTTTTTTTTCGATGTACATAATGCTCCATTATTTGAAGCAAAAATATTTATTATTATTATATCTTGTTGGTGTATAATTCCTTTAAGCTGTATGAAGTGTTCTTCTTTGTCCCTTCTAATTAAGTTAGGCAAAGTTCACTTTATCTCTTTTGAGCATCTAAACTCCTTCTTATCATGAGATTTGTGTGTATGATGTGTTTTTCCCCATGTTTTTATATTCAGTTTGTGGATGTATTTCCATATTATATGAGTATTGTGGAGTCAGCACATTGTTGGGTCTTGTTTTTTAATCCAATCTGTCAGTCTGTCTTTTGATTGATGTGTTTAGGCCATTAACATTCATTGCTATTATTGAGATGTGATTTTTACTATCTTTCATGTTGATTTATTTCTGCTTTTGACTTTGAATTAGTTTCTCCATTGATTCACTGTTCTTTTACTGTACTTCCTCTATTTGCTGGTTTTCATTTTTATTTTTGATTTCTTCTTCATGACCTCTCTTATTTAATATGTTTTGTAGTGCAGGCTTTCTAGTTGTGAATTCCTTTAACTTTTGTTTATAATGGAAGGTTTTTAAATTCCATATCAATTCTGAAGCTTAATTGCTTAATGTTTTGGGGCATAGTATTCTTGGCTAGCATCCATTTTTTTTCCAGAGCTTGTTATACATTAATCCAGGACCTGCTAGCTTTAAGGGTCTGGGTTGAGAGATCAGCTGAGATCTGGATTGATTTTCTTCTAAGTCTTATCTTTCATTTTTCTCTGACAGCCTTTAAAATTTGATCTTTATTTCATAGGTAGGTATCTTCATAATCATGTGTCTTTGTGTGGGGCTGTTTTAATTTTGTATATTGGGGTCCTGTAAGCCTCCTGTATTTGATTTTCCTTTTAATTTTTTAGGTTTTGGAAAATTTCTGATGTTATTTCAGTGAAAAGCCTGTGAATTCCTTTGGTTTGTATCTCCAAGCCTTCATTTACCTTAATAAGTGTTAAATTTGGTCTATTCAGATTATCCCATATTTTCTTGTAAGTTCTGTTTGTGGTCTTTTAACATCTTTTCTGCATGGTCAACTTTGTTTTCAATATTATGTTTTGCCTTTGTTGCCTAAAACTCCATCTTCCAAGTGATCTAGTCTGATTGTAATATTTTACAATGAATATTTAATTTGGTTTGTGGATTCCTTCATTTCACATGTTTCTACTTTTTATTTTAGAATTTCTATCTCCTTATTGAAGTGATATTTCACTTTTTTGCATTTTCTCTTTGATTTCTCTCCTTATATCATCCTTTACTTTGCAGATCAGTTTAGCTATGTACATTCTAAACTCCTTCTCTGGAATTTCTTTCACTGTGGTGTGAAATGGTTTCTGTTATTGGAGTATCTTGGTTTGTGTGGTGTGACTTGCTACCTTGTCTTTTCATTTTGTTTGTGCATCTACTATAACAGTATGGATTTGAGTTAGTGGAGTTTCAACTCTGCAGACTTATGGTGTCCCTGAATATTTACAGTATATCACTGCTTAGTGGGAGACAAATAATCACAATTACCAATAAACAGAAATCATATGATCAGTTTCGTCTACAATAAAAACAGCAAGTTTCCAAAAGGATTTACAATTTCAAATGGTGGACAGGGAGAGAACAGAGTGATATAGGATGTTTTGATTATGAAGGAGGAGGAGAGAAGATAGAAGTAAAAAAGTAAAGAGTGAAAACAATGCTGATTGGCTTGGAAGAAAATAGAGAAAGAGAATCAAGGGGTTTCCTTGGTAAGAGAAAAAAATACATATAGAGTGAAAATTTTTAAAAATGACAAATACAAATAAAAGAATACAAAGCAAAACTAAATATACTAATAAAACATTCTATTCCTCAAAAAAAAACTGAACTGTAAAAAATAACCAGCTTCAAAAATGCTAGAAAAGAGGGGGAAAACAAATATGAGTATATATAAATATCTATGAATCACAATTAAACTGGTAAAAGAATTAAAGAAAACAAAAAGAAAAAAAATTCAATGAAAACTTAATGAATTCTTTACATTAAACTTCAAAGTATTCTGTTTCTTTTCTCAGCAGTTTTAGGTGGTCATCTGGAGCATGATGGTCCACCTTTGGGATTGCTGGAATGAGAGAGGTAATCCCATAGGTGGAATGCCTGGAGGGAAGGTTTGAACTTAAGCAGACTCAAGGCTCTTCACTGAATGCCAATTGGTCTGGAGATTTAAAAACACTACAACTCCAGGGCCCAGCCATTGCTAGTGTACACCGGAAGAATGTACCCCAGGGAAATCCCCTGGATTCCACTTCTGTGGAGGAGGAGCAAATTCTTAGTGCAGTATGTCAACTTCAGACAACACATTTTCCTGTCTTGGGTTAAGTCTCCAAACTCAATCACTCTTGCCCCTGCCCTTCTGAATTTCTGGCCAGACATGTGTCTCTCAGCCAGTTCTGCAAGCAACCAGATTGCAGGGGGAGGGGTAGAACCAAGTTGGTTTCCACAACCAGTTGTCCTCTGTGTAAATCTCTCTCCATGTGTGATTTTCCCCCAGTCACTTAAGCACACTCTGGGTTGTGTAGTTTGTGTTTAATGGGCCTGTATTTCAGGTCAAACTCATGTTAGCTAAGAACTGGCTCCTGCAGCTCGCAGCTCCTGTACTGAGGCAGCAAATTTTTCCTTCTTCTTTCCTCTACTTGCTGACAGGAAATATGGGGGCTTCTTTCCTGCACAAGAATATTGTGCATCACACCTTTTAATTTAGTGGGTCAATGTTCTTGATCTCTAAATGCTTCATACCCAGACATGCTTCACCCCTCTAAATTGTAGGCTATTTAATACCTTTTTCCTTTCACTTTGCACATGGTGGTGCTGTTCTGGCTGCTGCTTCTTGCCAAGCTATGGCAGTGGCTGAAATGCTGGGTATTTTTATTTTATTTTATTTTATTTTATTATAGCCAACCTCCTGGGTTGCTGATCTGGATTGAATGTCCAGCTTTAAATTCCAGTAAATCCCCACTCCTCCCACCCTTTGTGCTGTTGTTGTTGTTGTTGTCCTACCTTGATGAGAAGCCTCTTGTCTGCTTTCCTGGTTTCATTTCTTGGAGCAGCCAGGAAATCAACCTCTTATTTTCTGCCATTTGACAAAAACATATATAAATATGTAAAAACAAATTCCACTGTGATGTACAATGTAACAATAAAATGGAAAAAGAAGCATAAGAAGCAAAGTTTTTTTTTACATTATGTGAATTCAATCTTCACACTATTTTTTTCTTTTGCTGTGTAGAAGCTTTTTAATTTGACACCATCTAATTATGGTTTCTTGGTTTTATCTCTTGAGTTCTTGGAGTTTTATCAATGAAGTCACTGCCTCCTCCTGAATGTTACAATGTAATCCTTGCATTTTATTCTCTCAGTTGCAACATGTCTGGTCTAATTCCTAGGTCTTTGATCCACTAACTCAAAATTTCTAAGTCTTTGATCCATTAACTCAAAATGGTAACTCAAGACTTTTGTGCAGGGTGAGAGATAAAAATCTAATTTTATTCTTCTACATATGGATATCTAATTTTCCCAGCAAAATGTGTTTAAAATGTTGTTTTTCTCCAATGTATATTTTTTGACAACTTTGGCAAGATTTAGATGTATCTGCATGGATTTGTTTCTGTGTCTTCTATTCTTTTCCATTGGCCTTCATGTGTGATTTAACAAGTTTGGTTGGCTTGAATTAGAGTCAAAATCAGTAAAAAGCATGAGATTTGCATTTGAATAATTCTCTCACAGTTTGTAGGTTTTAACATTTGAAACAGATACAAAAGTCTGTCTCAAAAATTTCTAATTTGATATAACTTTCTTATGTCCATATATGAATATACCACTATCGAAACTCCCCATCATGTACAACCAGAAGAATTGGATCCTAAGTAGGATAAGTTATACTACATATATGTATAATATGTCAAAATACATTCTATTTTCATGTATATATAAAAATAATTATTTTTTAAAAAACTTTATCAACAAATAATCTTAACTTCTCTATAATAATTTATGTAACAACTGACTGATAATAATTAATACCTACAATATCTCCACCATATAACTATTCCACTGCAGTTTTCTTTTGTACTCTAATTTTACTGTTACCATTTGAACCTCTGTATCTCCTCCCTTACCCACCACCTTCCTTGATTGACTTCCCATTTTTCTTTATTTTGTATAACATCTTAAATTTTAATGGAATATAAAATTATGAATGTGTAGCTGTTTCATTCTATTTTCTCTCTATTGCTGTTCATAGACATTCTTCTGGGAGGGATCAGAGTAATAGAGATCTTTAGAAATTACATTTGTAGTATATGTGAACATATGGCTTACTTTAAAACTATCACTCTTACTTTCTGCTTTCAAAGTGGCATTAAAGTTAAAATTAATAATGGTATTTTTCTGAGCTTATTTGCTAAAGCTAAAATATATCTTCAGATTAAGAGTTAGTACAAAAAGATAACTACTCACCAAAATATCCTCCATATCAAAGAGGAAGAGGAGTTTATCTTATCAGATACACAAGTCTAGGACTTCTGAACATGTGAGAAATGATGCCAACAAGTCTCCATCCAAATTTACATTTCCCAAATAAAAAAACCTACACATATTTAAAGGGATGAATTTCCAGAAGGAGACAATAAATGTTGATTATTAAAATAATTAATGAATTAAAAGTAGATATAAGGAACAGATTGAGAGAAAATATATTAGGTGGAAAATCATTTCAATAACAGATTGATTAAGAAAGAAACTCAACCAGAACTCCTGGAAATTAAAAAACAATAAATAAAATAAAAATTAATTTGGAAGAATCAACAAGAGATTAGATTTTGTAGAAAACAGAGCTTCAGACCTTGAAGACAGGTTATATAAACTTGAATTCTTATAAGCACAAAAATAGAAATAAAATCATTATTAGAATACACAAGAATTATGGAAAAATATTAAGAGGCCAAACTTGACTTTATGAATTTGATGGTAAATGAATGGATCTGGAGATTATCATGCTAAGTAAAATAAGTCAAATGTTCTCTCTGATATGCAGATGGAAACACACAACAAAGGAAGAAAAATAGAAGTTCAGTGGACTTGACAAAGGGAAATAAAGGGAAGGAGAGGAGATAGGAATGGGAAGGAGAGGAGATAGGAATAGGAAGGACAGTAGAATGAATTGGACATAATTTTCCCATGTTCATATATGAATACCTGATCAGTGAAACTCCATATCATATAACACAAAAATAATGGGTTCTTAATTAGAATAATTTATATTCCATGTATGTATAATATGTCAAAATATACTCTAATGGCATGTATATCTGAAAAAACAAAAGAGAAAAACATCATTGGAATTGAAAAGAGCATGGAGATACAAGCTAATGGTACTAAGAACTTTTCAGCTGAATAATAGAAAAAAAATTCACACCTTAGGTATTAGATGAACATACACATGTAGAAGTCATATAGAATAACATATACAATAACAAAATAACATATACATATACAATAACAAAACAAAATGTCTCTAAGACACATCATAATCAAAATGCCTAATATAGACAATAAGGATAGAACTTTCAAACTTCAAGGAAAAATGGCAGAGCCAGGCACTGTGGTACATGTATAATCCCAGTGGCTCAGGAGGCCCCTACTTCAAAGCCAGCCTTAGCAACTTATGGAGGCACTAAGCAGCTCAGTGAGACCCTGTCTGTAAAAAGTACAAAAAAATGGATCACTGGTTAAGTGCCTCTGAGTTCAATCCTCAGGGGAGAGAGAGAGAGAGAGAGAGAGAGAGATCTCCACTTGCCAGATACAAATATGTACCCCAAAACCATGTCCTCAATTCCCACCTCCACCAGCCACAACCTACCACTGCAGTTACCACTCAGTCAATACCTATCAAGGGGTTGATTCACTGGTTAGTTAAGACTCTCACAACCCTATCATTTCTCCTCAGAACCTTCTTTCATTTTCTCACACGTAAGATTTTGAGGAACACCTCACATCCAAATCATACATAAACTTTCCAAATTCTTTTTCTGGCATTTCCTCCATTATGATATCAATGGGATTAGTTGCATTCTGAGGCATTTGGAGTGACTAGTTCCCTTGCTTTTTCATATGTTAGAATTCCTTAAGGGCTATTTATCTCTTTTACTTTTATATAAAGAACATTTTCTTGTTATTCTGTGGGTTGGGTGAATGCCTTGGTGTCCACATTTCACTCAATTTAAACTTTCTATTATGTCCAGTATCTAACAGTACACTAAGAGGAGAGAGATTAATTTCAAGTAGTTACAACCACTTCAGAACAATTTCATACCAATAAATCTTTTAAAAAAATTATTACAAATGTTCTCCAGAAATATACTAGTCTGAGTGGTAAATGGGGGTGATTTTATTTAATTGGTTAATAAATAAGTTAATAAGGAAGCCAAATTATTTTAAGACTGTATTTGGCTTTGAACTTTTGTGTGGAGTCTTATCCTGCATGCTAAATTCTCATGTCTCTAGGATTAAATAGATGAAGTTCTCAGCTAGGCATGTGGATTTCTAATATCACTGAAGAGTTCTACCCATAGGTCATGGTAGCAGACCACTATGGGTAGATGGTGGATGGAAAGTTTTGTGTAGCCCTCCCCCCCACTGGCTACCAAATAATTGTCCATCCCTAAATGAATTCTGCCCATCTGTTCAATTTTCCTGTCCTTTTCAACTGATCATTCACACCACAGAGTGCAAAGGCAGAGCAGGTTTTACTCTCCTCTGTTTCTGTCCTGAATCCCCTGGATCTGCCATTCACTATGATTGTGTTGGGATCATGATTTTTCAGGTGAGCTTGAGATAACACAATAAGCACTGGCTGAGACAAAAAAAAGTGAAAGTTTTTGTAAAGAACTCTCAAGTTCCTACAGGAAAATGATTCAGCTTAAACTCCTACAGTTAGATCTCTATTTCTGTTCTTTATTTACATGAAGCATATTTTGAACACCAGTTCACCCCAGGGCGTTTGTATCTGCCAAGTCTAGACTGCATTTTAAAGGTGTTTATGTGTTGAATTTGTTCACTGTGTTTCCCTTTCCTTTTGTGGTGATGCAGTATCTCTGCTGCTGCCAGGCTCTGGTGTGTTTTCTTATATCCTTTGTTCTCAACACCTGAATTTCTGGGCTTCTCTGACTCTCTGACAGACAAATATTGATTTATAATTACACTCACCTTGTAATTAAGACGTATTACTGTTTCTTCAATTCCAAACATCAGATAAGTGGGAAGTGCTTTCTTCCTCTATTCACCATTTGGGAGCCTCTGAACAACACACGGTGGAACAAGAACTGGATATGAGAAAAAGTCACAAGAAATATTAAAAATTCTTGGAAACAAACAAGAATAATTTTAGTCCATGGCCAGCGCAGATGGTGAGAACAGTTCGGTCACATGGGAAAATCCTCAGGGAGTTTAAATTAAAGACACAGACACCACTTTGTGAGGTTTTACTGAAGAGGGGGGAGAGAGAGAGAGAGGGAGGGAGGGAGAACACAGGTTAAGAGAGTGAGCAAGCTAGGGAGAGGGCTTTAATAATTGGGAAACAAAGAATAAAAAAATTATGGGGGAAAATCCCATCCAATGAATGTCAAGGGGGGCAGTGTTGCAAGGTCAGTTGCGATGATTAGATCTTTGGGGCAGTGGTGAGACATGCCTCCACATAGGCAAACTCTGGAACCCAAGAAGGGCCAGGAAAGCTCTGCCACATTAAAAGTGACTGAGCGCTGCCGCAGTCTGGCTGGGCACAAATCACTGAACTGCTACAAAGCACTTGTATGTTAAAACAGGAAACTTTATTGCCTGAACTCCAACAGCATTCCACACACACTCCCGGGAACTCTCCCGAACTCCACCCATGAGGCCCCTCTCAGGCACACCACAACAACCGGAACTCCCTCCACCGGAACTTCACCAACCAACGCGAACTCCCCAGGAATCCCCGAGAGAACTCCAAAGTAGGGGGGGCCCCCCAGGCGGACACCAGGGGTCTATATACAATTGAATCAATCCAGCATCATCTTAATGGCTCGCCTCTCAAAATGCCAGGCGTCATCCAGACTCGGCTGTGGCCCTCAACAGAGTGCTTCACACCCAGCTGGGGAGGAAACTCAGTCATGTGCAAAGATGGTCTCCCACAAATAATGATACAACATACCAAGAATCTGGGACTCTTAGAATACAGATCTTAAATATATATATATAAAATGTATTAAATGCCTACATTTAAGATAGAAATATCCCAAATAAAAAAATCTAATGCCACATCTCAAGGCCATAGGCAACCAGGATCAAACTAATTCTATGTCCATTAGATGATAGGAATTAATTAAAATATAAATCAATGAAATAGAAAATGAAAAAAACAAAACTCCTAAATTCACAGGATTGATGTAACAAAGTGTTGATTATTGAAAAAATAAAGAAGGCTGATAAACCATTATCTAATTATAAGAAAAAGAGGAAAGAATCATATAGAGAAAATTATTGCTACATGGGGACATATAACCACAGACATTTTTGAAATACAGAGGACCATTAAGGACTATTTTAAAAACTTATTTTCATATACATTAGGAAATCTAGATGGTATTGACAAGTTTGTAAAAACATGTGACTTACCCAAACTGGAGCCAAAGTGTATAGAAAAGCTAAGTGGATCAATAAAAAACAATATGATTGAAGCAAAAATAAAGACCTTTGTGACAAAGAAAATTCCGGTACTAGTTGGATTTTGGGCTGCATTCTATAAGATCTTTAAAGAAGAAACCTTCTCAAGACTCTCTAACTTGTTTCATGAGATAAAAAACTGGGTAATATTTACAAATTTATTCCATGAAGAGAGTAACACCCTGATACCAAAACCAGATACTGATAAATCAAGGAAAAAACCCTGCAGACCAATATCCTTGCTGTATCTCATAGCAGATAAAGTGGACTGAAAGCCAAAATTAATCAGAAGAGACAAAGAAGACTATTTCATACTGCTTAAGGGATCTACAGATTTAATGCCATTCCCATCAAAATGCTAATGAAATTCATTACAGAACTGGGAAACAATCCTAAAATTCATTTGGAAGAATTAAAGATATAGAATGGCCAAAAAATTGATCAATAAGCATAATGCTGGAGGCATCACAATGTCCTTTAAATTATATTACAGAGCTATAGTAACAAGACCAGCATGGAACTTGCATAGAAATAGACATAAGGACCAATTAAGCAGAACAGAAGACACAGAGAAAAATCCACGTAAATATAGTCATGATCCTTGCCAAGGGTGCTGAAAACATGTAGTGGAGAAAATAGTCTTTTGAAGAAATGGTGCTGGGAAATCTGGATATTCATATGTAGAAGAATGGAATTATATCCCTACCCATCATCCTATACAATAGTCAAGTCAAAGTAGCTCAAGGACATAGAAGTTAGAACAGAAACTAGGAGAAAACATCAGTTTAACATTCCAACATATTGGTGCAGGTATGGATCCTACAGCATAAGAAATAAAACAAATAACCCTAATAAGTGGGATGGTATGAAATTTTAAAAACAAATTGCAGAGCAAGGAAACAAGAACATGAAGAGAGATCCTACTGAAAATAGGGAGAAAATATTTGCCAACTGCTCTTTCTACAGGGAATTAATATTCATAATACATAAAGAACCCACAAAACCTTAAAATCAGAAAAACACATGATCAATAAATGTGCAAAACAAATGAGACATATTTCTCAAAAGAAGAAATACAAATACATAAAAAGTTTAATATCCTTAGCAACCATGGAAATGCAAATCAACACTACACTGGGATTTCATCTCACCCCAGTGAGAATGGCATTCATCAGTATACAAATAGCAATAAATGCTGATGAGAATGAGGGGGAGAGGTACACTTGTACAATGTTGGTGTAACTGTAAATTCCTACAACCACTGTGGGGAGCAGTATGGAGGTCACTCAGAAGACTAGAAAAAGAATCACCATGTGACTCAGATATTCCACTCCTCTCTATCTCTCCACAAGACCTAAAATCAGCATTTTATAGTGATACATACCCATCTTTATGGCAACACAATTCATAATACCCAAGTTATGGAACCATCCTTGATGTCCATCAACAGATAAGTGGATAAAGAAAATGTGATACATATACAAAGTGGAGTTTTACTTCAACAACAACAAAAAAAATGAAATTAAGTCATTTTCTGGGAAATGGATGGATCTGGAGCACATCAACTAAGTGAGATACATTATACTTTAGAAGATCAGTGGTCAAATGTTCTCTCTGATATGCAGAAAATGAGAGAGAAAAAAGAAATAAAAAAGGGCTATCACAAAAATGTGAGCCCCATCGAGTAGTGACAGGAAATGTAAGTGTAATGAAAGGGGAGGTATGTACTTGGAAATAAAATCAACTAAATTATGGTATTGCCATGAAAAAAGGTACCACAATGAATCTATTTTTATATATAATTAAAACCACTAATTAAAATATAATAGAAGAGAGACCAGTGGAGGAGAGGAAGGGGATCATGGTGAGGGAGTAGGGAATGGAGAAGGGCAGATACTGGGGAATAAGATAGATAAATTATGCTGTGTGCATCTATGAATATGTCACAATGAATCCCAGTATCATATATAGTTATAATAGATTAATAAAAATTAAGTTTTAGTTTGACTCTGCCACTTCCTATTTTAGGGACTTGGTAAAATTAATATTATTTTAGTACAATTTCTGGTAATGACCACTATTATGCTCTATCTCTGTACTTTTTTAAAAAAAAAACTGAAATTATATAGTGACTATGAAGATGCTTGATGAAAACTAAATGTATTCAATAAACATGAAACGACAAAACAATAAAACATTTCCATCACATCAGGAAGCACTTGAAGATTAGATAGCCACAACTATTCCATGTAGTTTTGTGTGTAGCTTTCAATGAAAAATGCCCAACAGAGAATATTTGGGGGATTTTCAAATTCGGAGGTGATAATGGATGAGAGAAAGAACATATTTCCATCTATAGCTATTTAATGAAGGAGGAACACTGTTTCTCCAGTTGGAAAATATAGGCTGCCTGGACATCTTACATAATTTTTTTCCATAGATCTTCTTCCTTTCTTGTCTTTAGAAAGCCTTAAGTCAGGCTTTGATGTTCTTCCTCCCAAGAGGCTGGCTCAGTGGAGGAAGCCCATTTGGTGAGGAATGACTCTCAGAGAGATGATTTTAGATTAAGAGAGTGAGACGATTTCTGGCAGACAAGAGGGTGTACTCTGTGGTGTACTCATCCATGATGTCATTCATCCTCATAACAAATCTGAAAACTGGTGACGTTGCTGTTCCCATTACATAGATGAGAGTGTCCAGGCAGACTGAGCTGTTTGTGTATCAGATTCCATCAGAGTGGCAGGAGCAGGAGTGCTTCCAGTCTGCATGGGACCTTCAGTAAGCAAAAATATTTTAGGGTGCTTATTTTAGGAAAAGAACACTTTATAAATCAACATTTCTTTTGCCCTTACAAAGAACTTGGAGAAGGTCTGAACAGCCAAGTGTCCCTCGTGCTCCAGTGCTATGGGTGCCATAGTCAAGGTGTGTCCAACCAACAAGGCTGCTAATAGGAAGGACTCCATGTGTGCCATCCCAGCTGTGCAGGTGTACTGCATGCAGGCATCATTTCCCGTTTGCCCAGTTATGGTACCAGGCAACATGACAATGTGTTTCTTGGCTTAATTGAGTAACTGGTAGGTATTAGATTAAAGGAGAATGAAGGTGATGTGATGTGGTAAATACCATGTGAGAGTTGACTACACTTCCATCATCTTTGATCAGGTGGATGTCAGAGTCAGCTCGGTGGCTGATTACCAACAACAAACCCGAGGAGGGCTTACAGGAACTTAAAAAAGCTGCAAGGGTGAATGGAATGAAGACTTGTGCAGATGCCTTAACCATGGAGGTGAGCAGGATGGGAGGTGCTTATGAGACAAGGAAGACATAGCCTGACATATTATTAATAGGTTTCCAAAGATGCAATATGCAGTCAGTGAAAAGGTTGAACACAGATATTTTATTCAGAGGAGGCAAAGAGCCCCATTTTTTCTACCTTTTGCTCCTCCAAATCAATTCACACATCTCCCTCCACAGGATATTATTCTTTATATTTGATTACTTTTCATTTTGACAAGTTACCCTGTATGTTTTTATATTTATAGTGTGTTGTTTTGAAGAATATATACAGGGTAGAATGGTTAAGTCTAGCTAGTTAAACCAATTAATTAAACTAATTAATTAAAAGTTTTAATAAATCAACAGTATAGTCAGCTTTTAGTGGCAGTGACCAAAATACCTGACAAGAACAATTTTGCTCAGGAAAAGTTTATTTTAGGCTCACAGTTTCAGAGGTCTCAGTCCGTTGTCAGCTGACTCTATAGGTCTGGTCCAGTGGCGAAATGAAGCATTCTTTGCAGAGGGCTTTGCAGAGGAAGGCTGTGCACTTCATGCCTATCATGAAATTAATAGAGAGGAGAAGGAGTCTGAAACAAAGCATTATAATCCCTAGGGTATGTCCCCAGTGACCCACTTCCTCCAGCCAAACTGAACCTGCCTACAGTAACCATTTGTAACAAATTCAAAATTTCTAATCCTTCAAAAGGATTAATCCACTTCACTAGGTTATGAGTCTCATCATCTAATTATTTCACTTCTCACAATACCACAGGAAATTTGGGAGGACCCTTCATATCAAAACCATAACAACCAATGATTAGTTTAAATGTCACAAGTCAAAAATGCATTTAATACATGTCACCTACTGAATACTTTGGTATAGAAACACAGTACCTGGTAGAATACTAGTTATTACCCTAAAGATCATGTGGATGGTGGGAACTGTGGCTCACTGCAGCTCACTGCAGGTGCCTAACATGTTGAAAGAATATAATGGAGTACCCGGAAACAAAAGATCAAGGTTCAAAGTGTATTTTCTGTAAAATGTATATAGCATTTGTACCTCGGCAAAGTTGAGTAATTTTCAGTTGTGATATAATAAATTTTATTTTTTCAGTCATCTGTTAGATATCTATTTATTTACTTTAATTTTGAAATTGAACCTATTGTTGCTTTACCACTGAACTACATCCCCAGTCCTTTTATTTTTTGAGACAGGCTTCTACTAAGTTGTTGAGGCTAGCCTTAAACTTGTGATGCTTCTGCCACAGCCTCATGATTTCCTGGGATTGCAGACATGCACCATCATGCCCAACCTATTTATTCATCTGTTAATGAACACTTGAGTTAGTTCCATATCAGGGCTATTGTAAATGATGATATATAAACTTATGAATGCAGATGTCTCTTTGATATACTGATTTCATTTCCTTTGGACATATACCCTGAATATAGCAATTATATTTTTAATTTTTTGAAGAAACTCCATACTATTTCCCATAATGATTGTAATAATTTTCATTTCCATAAACAGTGTGCAAGTGTTCCCTGTTGTTTACATCCTCATCCACATTTGTAATCCTTTGGTTTTTTGATAATAGCCATTCTAAGTGGAGGGAGGTAAATATATCGTTGTAATTATTATCCTTATCACCACTTGTAATCCTTTTTTTTAATAATAGTTTTTGCAAGTGGGGAGAGGAAAATATATTACTATAATTATTCTTTTCTGTTACTAGGGATTGAACCAAGTGTTGCTCTGTCACTGAGATACATCCCCAATATCTCTTGCACTTTTGTATTTTGTGAGAAGGGCTCATTCAATTGCCCAAGCTGGGCTCAAATTTACAATTCTCCTCCCTCAGCTTCCCAAGTATCTGGGCTTACAAGCACATACTGCCATGCTCTGCTTGATTGTAGAATTGATATGCATTTATGGCATAATTAGTGATATCAAATATATTTTGTACCTATTTCCCATTTACAGGTTTGGTTGAGATCTTTTTTCCATTTTTTTTTTTTAATTCAGTGGTTCTACTCCTGACTGCTCATAAGAATCCTTGTTTGTGTTGGGGGATCAGATGCTGCAGCCTGTAGTTTGAAGTGTTCCAAGTGATTCTGAAGATTGTCTTTTGGTTATTGAATCATTTGGATTTCTTGTACCTGTTGGGGATAAATGCCTTGTCAGAAGCATACTTGACAAATATCTTCCTCTCTGTATGTTGATTTTTCATTATGTTCCTTGCTTCCTTTTCTGTGTAGAAGTTTTTTAGTTTGACCTAATCCCATTTGTCCATTTTGACTTTGGTTCCCTTTTGTGGTCTCATCTAAAAAATGTTTGCCCACACCAAAGTCATGGAGTTTTATTGCATGTTTTCTTCTGGTAGTGTAATGGTTTGAGGGCCTTCCATTTAAGTCTGCAATCTATTTTGGATCGATTTCCCTATGTGGTGAAGATGCGGGTCTGGCATCTATCTTCAGCATGTGAGTATCTAGTCTCCCTAAGACCCATTTTTTGAAGAGAAATTTTCTTCTCCATTTTTTATACTTAGCACTTTTTTTGAAATCAGTTCAGTGGAAATATGTAGATTTATTTCTGGGCTCTCTGTTCTGCTTCACTGCTCTAAGTCTGTTATCTTGCCAGTACCATGCTGTTTTGACTACTATGCCTTGATAGTATATTTTGAAGTCAGGTGGTGTGATACTTCCATGTTTATTTCCATATTTTTTGGTTTTATTTTTGTGCCTTTTTTTGCTCAAGATAATTTGGCTATTCAAGAGCTTTACTGATTTCAAATTATTTTGGAAATATATTTGGAAAAATATTTTTCTGTTTCTGTAAAAAAATGTCATTGGTATTTTGGTAGAGATTGCATTGAATCTGTGGCTACTTTTGAAGAACATGAACATTGTAACAATGTTAATTCTTTCAGTACATGAACAAAGACATGTGTCTATTTATTTGTGCCTTTTTCAATTTTTTTTCACAAGTATTTTAATTTTTGTGAAAAAATTATATTTTTATAATTTTATTATAATTTTTATTATACAGATTTTGCACCTTCATGGATAAATTTATTCCTAGGTACTTTTCTGTAGCTTCTGTAAATGCACTTACACTCTTGACTTCTTTTTTCACATTTCACAAATTGAGTTTTTCACAAAAAATTGATGCCACCACTATAAATAACAATGTGAAAATTCCTCAAAAACTTGAATAGAATTATTTGATCCTCCTGTCTCACATGTTGATATATGCCCATAAATAAATAAATAAATAAAAATTTGAATCTCAAGAAGATTTCTGCATTCCCATGTTCATTGTGGAAATACATAAGATGAGTAAGTCCTAGAAAGCCACTGAATGGAATAATGACAATAATACTGTATTATGTACTTAAAAACTTTCTAAGAGGATGGATTTGTGCTAACTGTTCTTATCAAAATAAATAGTAAAAATGAACATAGAGGGCTGGGATTGTGGCTCAGTGATAGAGTGCTCACCTTGTACATGCGGGACCCTGGGTTTAATCCTCAGCACCATATTAAAAAAAAGTGAATGAATAAAATAAAGGTAGTATGTCCAACTACAACTAAAAAAATAAATATTAAAAAATGAATACAGAGTGCAGGAAGAAATTTTTAAGTGATTATATATATTGATGAATATATTTTGGTGCCAACTTCACAGGTATGCAGTTATGTCCAAAATACTTAGATGCATTGTTAAATATGGGCAGTTTTTAAATTATTAATTATATACTAACAAGGTAAGTTGAGAAGTCAAAAATAGTTATCAATATCATCTGTCTATGATACAGTCACAAACATCTTCCCAAAGCTCATTTATTTTGTTTTATTTCTCTACTGGTTCTTTCATGTGAGCTTTCTTGGCTTCCAAATGCATTCCACCTTGTGTCTGTGCCTTTTGCTCTGCTTCCTCATATCTTTTTTCCTTCCTTGCACATCCTTTCTGAGTGTGTTCCATGATTCCCTGTGACATGTCCTTTGACAGGGGACAAGAACATTTATAGCTTCCACCCCTCACAAGGATCAGCGGGCTTGATAAAGCCCCTGAACAGTCAAGTAAGGATGCAAAGTGAATCCCAAGGATGGAAACCTAACCTTGATGTAGGGATGGGAGCTGTGAATGCATCTTAAAAAATGCAGTGTTTGAAATGTGCCTTTAAGGTTTGGGTAGAACTAGTCAGGTTTAAACATTCAGGGATTTGGTTATTTGAAGTTGAGTGCAGCCCAAATGACTTCAAAAGGGCAAGGTCAGTGGTGTCCTGGTAAATGTTTAACTTCAACATTTAAAGAATCCTAGAGTCCAAGAATTGTGGCAATCATTAATTTTTGTAGTTTGCTTACTTCACCCAGAGTCTATTTTAGCCTAAACACATGATGTCAACAGGTTCATAACCATTTAAATGTTTAATAAAGAGTTCTTGTAAATCTGTATGAACTGACCCTGATGCACCTTTGTGGGCAAAACTGCAGAGCTGAGACTGTTTCAGGCTTTTCTAATGGTGTGATGATTGGCATAGAATGTAATTTATAGAGAAAGATGCATTTGTAAAATGTGAACAACCAGAAAACCCTTATTTGAATATGTGCTGCTTCCTCTCAAAGTAAGGGTTACCAGGGAGAATACACTTATAGAACTTCCATGTCAGCTAGCATTGCCCACCTAAATATCTCTGGATGCACCACTCATTTCTGTTATCTCATCAAGAATGAGTACCTGGCAACAAATTAAGCCAGCATGCCCTGATATTTTATTCTGATATTGGAAGGAGTTGAAGGCCAGTCTCAGGTACTGCAGCCCTCATCTAAGACAGATTTAAGGTCTTCTTGCAGCCAATTCTTATAATACCGTAATAACAATGGCCAGTGGTCATGGGTTTATGTGTTGGATGCAGAAGGTATTACCACAAATGTCTCTCTAACAAGCATAAATCCTGTATGCCACTGTTGAAGCTAGAGTTGGAAGCTCCAAGGCCATTTCTGATGGTGCAGGTTTCCTCCGTCATGGGAGTAGGTCCAATTCTCAGCATTCCCTTCAACATGAAAATTTTCTGATGGCATTTGTAGTATTATTGCATTTGTAGAGGAGGCATGACAATGGACTTAATCTTTCTGAATAACTAATAAATTAATAAGTCTAAGAGTTCCGCTAGAAGTAGATTGATATGTATATTATAACCTACTAAATGACATAGAAAGTGTTTGTGAGGAAGGCATTATTATTTTATTGGTTTTCTTATTTCTCCAGATCCTAATTCTTTTATTTCTTCTTCTTTTCAATGACAAGGAAATTGAAGTATAGTGATAGCCATCACCTTGCCTAGGGTATACAACTAGCAAGTGGCAAGGCCAATAACACTGCAGTATAAAAGCAAATCTGAGTTTAAATCAATTTAAACTAAAATCCCCTCTGATTCCAAACTCAAGTTTAATTCTAGGCTTCTCTTTCATGGAGAAACAACATGCAACATATTCTATAAAATAGGATGACTCAAAAACTAAAAACTAAAAATAAAAAAATAAATTGCCAGGAAATAATTCTTCTTCCTGAGATATGAAATGTATTCTCCAACCATTAGTAATTAGTGGAGAACAAAACTCCATTCCCAACTCTTCTACAGTCATCTGGTATAAAAGGGGCTTTGAATTGTAGTCTCACTAACTCATCATTTGGTTTCCTTCCTCAGATAAATCTTTAACATAAATTCTCTTTTCAATGTTCTATACTCTTTTAGAGTTTACTTCTTAATATGTTCTCATTGCACAACTTCCCTGAAGTTCCTTGAACTCCTGAGTTCACCTATCACACCACTTTCATGCCTGCCATTGTTTTAATATCTATACTTTCCACTATTTAGGATGGTTATTGACCTTACCTTCTGTGGGTGGCCAGTGCTTCCACACTACCCATTGTTTTCTGACAACTGAACAATTTGTTGTCTCTGTTATTATTGAAGGCTGTGAGATCCAGCATAAAGGAGGAATTCAAGGCAGCACAGACAAAACCTTCTCTGTGTGACTTGTTCCACACACCCAACCTGTGTAAACGGATCTGTCTCCTGTCCTTGGTGAGGTAGGCTTCACATCATGCTTATAAAAAGAGTGGAGAATGAGTATATTTCTTATTTCAATTGGGCAATATATGGTGAACACAGCTTTGGATATAAAAGATGAGAAGGATATAACGAGCATTGCTATGGCCAGGGTTATGGTCAGAGTTATGAAAAGCCTGACACAGAACCATTGTACAGTGAGTTCTGTTTATCATATCACGCTGCCAGACTCACACCAGAGACAGATGCTGCAAACTTCAATCATGTACAGACTTTGACTCGGATTTTCTTCATTGTTTGCTTTAATGGAGATAAAATTTGAAATAGTGAATTACAGACATATATGTAACCCAATGAGTATTTATGTATGTAAAGATATATCTATCACTCAGATCAAGAGCAGGAAAAACTCTAAAATCCTAAAGACCCATCTTATATTTATATTCCTGACATCTCTCCAAAATAAACATCTAATGGCCTCATCATGTATTTGTTTTATTACAATTATAAAATAATCACTTGCATGCACATATTACAAGAAAAAGATAGTTTGCATTTTTAACACCAAAAAGTAACCGATCTTATAATACCATCATTTAAAGTATATAAGTGTTAACTCTCATGACATGTGTCTTTCCTGTGTGTTTGTTACAGATTTTTAGTATGGCTACCCACTTTTGGCTTGATTATCCACCTCCAGTACCTGGCAAGCAATGTTTTCCTGATCCAAATTATCCTTGGTGTAGTCACACTCCCAGTCAATTATCTTTCACTTTGGGCCCTGAATCACAAGGGCCGTCGAATAAGCATATGTTTTTTCATGACCACGATGGGAATCACCTTTCTGGTTAACACATTTGTGCCTGAAGGTAAGGAGAGAGGGTAAAAAAGGAAATATCTTTCCCACTTTCCTGGGGATTTTTCAGCTTGAACCTATAGGAATCAGAAGAACTGGGTTCTAAGTGTTCACTGACACAAGTTGGGCATTTAGAACAGATTCTGCCATCCAGTACTTGGAAAACACCTAAAGGTCAGTAAAGTTTGTTTCAAATGCATGATTATCTTCATTATGGTCAAGAAGTACCTGTAAAATGGAGCCACCATGTTCTGAGCTTCTCTAAGTTTCTCTGAGCTTCTTCTCTTGGCCAATCACACTCCCTTGCAAACATGTAGGGTTTAGACTTATCATTATAAACTAAAATGACCACACTGTATTGTTACTTTTTCTCGATGGCTCTGTCTTATTACTTCACCTTCAGTGACAATCTATACCTGAACTCTATGTGTCTACACATGTGCCTCATCTCAGGTCACCACAAATGCCATTCTGGTTTTGGGGAGTTATTTTAACTTCAGAAAATAAATCTTTGTGTTCCAGTAGAGAATAGGTGACAGCAGTGACAGCATATCCATCACTGTGCTTTGCTGAACTCCTGTGTTGTAACTTGTTTTACAAAATTCCACATTGGTGGGTTCCACTCCTCAGTCTCTCTCTTTAGTATCAGGGATTGAACCCAGTGGCATTGAACAATTGAGCCACATCCCCAGCCCATTTTATTTTTAGCCATGGTCTTGATAAATTGCTTGGGCCCCTGATAAGTTGCTGAAGCTGGCTTTAAACTTTTGATCCTCCTTCCTTAGCCTCCTACAATGCTGTGGTTACAGGAGTGCACCATCATACCAGGCTACAGGCTTCACTCTTCTTGAGTTTGAACAATGATGTCAGTTTCCTGGCCGCCACAAAGCCTCCGCCAAGGTTTAAAGCTCTGATGAGATTATTTTTTTTAAAGAGAGAGAGAGAGAGAGAGAGAGAGAGAGAGAGAGAGAGAGAGAGAGAGAGAATTTTTTAGTATTTATTTTTCAGTTTTCGGTGGACACAACATCTTTATTTTTATGTGGTGCTGAGGATTGAACCCAGCGCCCTGCGCATGTCAGGGAGCGCGTTACCACTTGAGCCACATCCCCAACCCCAAAAGAGATTTTCTTTTAATTGAGTCGAAAACCAACTTTATGTTCCAAAGTCTGTCATGTTTTCTATAATAGAAGTTTTTATTCTTGAGTCTTCAAACATTGATCTTGATCTGGCTACTCTCCAGCTTGTCCATTAATATAGGATTCCTGTCCTTTCATGACTGTCTTTTACAGTCTTTACCCCATGTCAGTACTGTGCATGGACCATGGTTTTAAACCCCATGAGTGCCTGAGTGAGTCTGACACCCCTCAGTAAATCACACATGACAATCCTACCTTCCATTCAAAGGATAGAGACATTGTACAGAAAAATAAAGTGATTTCCTCCTAAATTCAGCATCCTCTCTTCTCCTTTGACAAATCTGGAGAGGCAAAGAGCATGAATACAATTATTCAGAACTTTTATTCATCATAAATTGAACTTTGCGTATAAGTCACATCTAGTCCTCATAAACTTCCTTGGTGCAGTTTTTCCACAGTATATTTTACACTGTGAACGTCTCCAACAGAAGCATTTTTTTGTTTGTAAATTGGAGAATGAAGATTCCTTCATCTCAGAATTCCTAACTTTCCTGGCTCTTCCTCTTTCCAGAAATGCAGACCGTGCATATGATTCTGACAACTTTGGGAGGAGGAATTTCTTTTGCCTCTGTTACCTGTTCTCTTACCCATACAAATGAACTGCTCCCCACCGTCATCAGGTACAAAAATCTCATAGGTTCCTTGTGAAGGTTAAAACAGTTCCTTCTCAACTCTAACACTCATCAAGGGAAGAAAACAAAAGTAATCAATGGTGATTATAACAATTATAGCCAAAGTTTACCCAAAGTTAGCTTTTTCTAGGTATTTCTAGGTGTGCTAATATACCACTAATGTACACCTCCTGTATTCTTTGGAGTCACCTAAATTGGAGATGCTATTGGGCAACTCACAATAGATAAATTATAGAAACAGCCCAGATGTCCATCAACAGATAAGTGAATAAATAAAACATGGTACATATACATAATGAAGTTTTATGCAGCCATAAAGAAGAATAAAATTGGGGCTGGGGTTGTGGCTTGGAGGTAGAGCGTTCACCCAGCATGCATAAGGCCCTGAGTTCAACCCTCAGCACCATGTAAAATAAAATATTGTGTCCACCTACAACTAAAAAATAAATATTAAGAAAATTATAAAAAAGAATAAAATTATGTCATTTGCACGTAAATGGATGGAATTGCAGAGGACCATGCTAAATGAAATAAGCCAGAATCAGAAACTCAAGGGTTTAATATTTTCTCATATATGGAAGCTAGAAAGAAAAACAAGAAGTTTTATAAAAATAAAAGGGAGACCTCTAGAGCAGAGAATAGGCATTGGAGTGGAGGAACTGTACAATGAACTTGACCAGATTATGGGCCTATACCAATGTATCACAACAAATCCCATGATTTTGTATAACTGTAATGTACCAGTAAAGATAAAGTAAGTACGTAATAAAGTAAATGAGTAATAAAATAACAGAACATAGATGATTAATGGAATTTTTAATAATAAAACATGTCTTTGTAGTCTGTGAACTTGATAAAGATTGCTAGCAGATGAAACAAAATTTCAAAAGCAAGAGCAAGTCATCAATCTTCACATGCCCAAACACACTCCTTGTTCTCTCATAATTAATGAAAAAAGGTGACACAAATCCACCTGCATTCTTACCAGGTTAATTTTTTTATTGTTGTTTGTGCTCCAAGGGCAACAGCTTTAGGAATCATTGGAGTTTGCGGGAGTCTGGGGTCGGCCCTGGCCCCCCTGTTGATGATCCTGGAGACATATGCTGAACCCTTGCCCTGGATCATCTATGGAGCCTCCTGCATCTTGGCTGGCCTTGTTGTCTTCCTCCTTCCAGAAACCAGGAATCAGCCTCTGCCCGACTCCCTCCAAGATATAGAAAATGGGTGAGTGAGCCTCCTCACGGTCCCTTAGAGGAGTTAAGTGTCACAGGTCTGAGATGAGAAGACAAATTCCCCTGGGGCCATTGTGGCTCTGGCAGTCTTAGACCTACTCTCTTTCCAAGTGGTCAGTGCCATTGGTTTAGTAAAGGCAATATCCTTTAACCAGTGATATCAGATGTCCCCCTGAAGGTCTCTAGATCACGCAAGCCAGTTCTTCCCAAAGTGCCCCCAGTAGGTTTAGTAGTAAATATGACACAATTAGGTCTGCTCAGTCCTCTCTGCTCCAGGGTAGCACATACCACTGAACATATCTCACAAACATGCACAAATACAAATGCCAAGTCTCACCTTCCGGGTCCTACTATTCTGAGACCCAATGAGTGCTGGTCAACTGTCTGGCATTGTCATTTTTTTTATAGGCTTGAGCTCTTCCCTGGTCACTGAAGAACCCAGGGGAGAACACATACTGTACAATGTCCCTATTTCTATAGGGCCCCTTCCACAGGTGACAATATATCTAAGGGAGGAGTCTTCATGTGTTGCCTGTGAGATTCAGACCCTCTGGTTTTCACGAGGTATGAAAGTGTTCAAAAAAGAAAAGAATGCAATAGTAAAGAAAGACATTTTTAAAGTGACGAAGGATTAGGGAAGATTTTTAAACTTTTGTGTACTTCCCTTGATTTATCCAAAGACTCCTTTGGAGAATGACATGATATCCAAGGATGACAGTAGAAATTATCAAAGCTTCCTTCCAGATACTGCCAGGAGTATTTGTCTTTTATTTCACAAGATTTACTCAGGTCCTTAAACAGGTGTCATGGTTTGTTTGGTTGGTTGTTTGTCTTTCACCAAGGTTGGTGGGGAAAAGATCAGCTTGCTCTAAGGAATGCAGGAGATATATTCTTTCTCCATGTCACTTCGTGTTTTTGTTTCTTTCATGGTGGTTTTTGCTGTATTTGTTCTAGGGGGAAAGACTCAAGAAAAACAGAGCAGGAAGATACCTCCATCAAAGTGACACACCTCTAAGGAATTCCAGGAATTGACAACTGATCAAAGAGCAAGAGAAAAGAAGAAACATCAAGATCACTCCTAGATACTAGCAAAAAAATATTTAAATAAATAGATGCAATAGTAATAATGAATCCCATTTACAATTGTGATGCTAAATTTTGTATACAAGATGCCTTATGAATCACAAGAAGTTCAAAGCAACTACAATACTTTGAGATACATGAGAAACTATTTACATGGTTGCAGATACCTAAAAGGTTTTGGATAGGGAGATGGAATTAGCTTAAAAACATTTTTCCTTCTGAATTTATAGGAAGAGTATTTTATTGGATAATTACAATGAAGAACCCCACGTTCTGGAAACAACTTGAAACAATAGTTACAAACATCTAAAAATTATTCCTAGTATGTGAGTCAGTTTTTTGTCTTTGCAACAAAATACTGGAGGTAAGTGAATTAAATGAAGGATAGATTTATATTGGCAAACAGTTTCAGAATTCTCTTTCCATGGTTGCTTGACCCTGTTGCCTTGGGTCTATGGAAAGGGAAAGTATTAAATTGAGGAGTCCATGGTGGAACAAACCTGCTCACCTCATTGAAGACAAGAAACAGAGAAAGTCACCAGGATCCGAATATCTCTTTCAAGGTCACACTCCCAGTAACATAAGTCACTCCAACTAGGTACAACCTCCTGAAGTTTCTACCACCTGTCAATCATACCACCTGTGGGGAGTCATCCATAAACTGTGCATGGTGAATTCAAATGACTCAAAAGCCATTAAGCAGAAAAGTCTGTTAGGAATTCGCAGCAGCAACCCTGCTGGTTTGAGAATGCCCAGTTTATGTGACTTTCTACCTAGCTCTGTCAGAGGCTCACCATAGCACTGGAGATGGGCATGACCCCTTAAAAACTGAACAGACTGCCTCCTCCCACACCTCTCCTGTTTTTTTTTTTTTTTTTTTGCAAAAAAACTCCTATTGATCCCTTTTGATCTGTATCACTACAAATAAAGCAAGTGGGGGTGGGGGAGAATTTCTCTTGTTAGAAGCTGTACCCTCTGGTCAGTTTAGCCCATCACTGCCCACTCTCTGAAACTTATTTCTGATCTCTCATGTTTACTTTCTTGTACTATTTTCTTAGCTTTATTTCACAGGAGTCCATCCCATTTCCTTCACCCACGAGGTAAGTAAGCAAGAATTTGCCTAGAACAGGGACTATTCACAAGGATTCCAAAATGAGAAAGAGTACAGGTGGGTGCTTGGTCCTCTCTCACAGGAAATTTTCATGATTAGCTTATTGAGAGAAAGAGGAGAGAGGATTTTTTTTTAATAGCGTGATGTTAAGCATGGCAAACTCACTCTCTACAGAGAGGGAGAGTTACTTAGCTATTCTTAAAGGTATCATGAAGCAAAAGGGGAAATCTGTGAAGTGAGCTCAACTTGCCCAGTTCCTACAGGTGATTAGGGAAGTTTGTCTGTGGTTTTCTGAGGAAAACTTCGTTTGACTTGCATACTTGGGAAAACTCTGCAGGGAGCGGCATGCTGGTTTTATTTCAGCTAATAGGCCTAGGAGCACAATCTAGAATGTAGAAAGAATTTGGACTGTGATAGAGACTTCTTTATATTCAGACCAAGATATTGGACTATTTAATCACCCCCTTTGACATGTTGTTATAAGTCTTAGACCTACTGGACAAACCTGCCTACCTTCCAGGTCTTCTCTGATTGCAGAGAACATAACACTAGATAGATGAAAAGAAGACCTAAGGATGGAGGTAAAACATGCTCCATTTGTAGCTGGTAAAAAGCAGAGAGAGAACCTAAGGACAGAGTCAAAGCACCCTGCATTTGTAGTGAGATAAAGGCAGGGAAACAGCCCAGAGGTAGAGCCAGAGCATGCTTCATTAGACAAAGCCATACAGGAAGATGGGGGAGGGATCACTTTGCTGGACTGTGAGGAAGACTCTGGTCTGAGGAGGAGGATGAATTGACAGCAGACCTCCATAATCTGCATTTGAATCATCCTGCTCCAGACATCCACCCTGTCCCTTGGGGAAGACCAAAAATCAGGGTCCCTAATATGGTGGCTACAAAAGTTACCCTGCTTCAGCAGAGCCTTAGTGCCACCAGAGTGGCAGAAGAAGATTTATTGGGATTTAAATTATATCCAATGTTTGAGCAATTAGATCTGCAAAATCCAAATCAAAATATATGTATCCATGCAGCCTTTTCTTTTAAAACATTAAAAGAAATAAAATTCACTTGTTCCACGTATGGCCCCAATTCACCTTTTTTCATAGCTTGATGAAATCATTGTGTAATGAAACCCTGCCACCTAATGACTGGGTTACCCTTGTGAAAGCTTGCCTTTTGGGAGATGAATATTTGCTGTGAAAATCTAGTTGGATGGATTTTGCTCTGAGCAGGCATGCATGGAGTACATATCACCTTGGTAATGTTGACTGGGACGGCACCATTTGCAACAATTAAATCATGATTTACAAATGTATGCTTAGATCAGTGTGTGTTCAAGAAGGCCATGTAGAAAAGTGCCTACCAAGAGAGAGAAAAACTTAGATTTCAGCCAGATCTTACAGGGGCCCAAGGAGAATTTCTTAGCCTTTGTAGCACATTTATATCCAGCTGCAAGCTGTATGATTGGGGATCCAAATGCATCTGAGATCTTAGTTAAACAACTAGCTTTTGGAAATGCTATAAAGTTTGTCAAGAGGTCTTCCAGCCCCACTGCCAAAAGGGAACGGTATCAGATTACATCCATCTCTGCTCTGAAGTCAACCCAGTGTACTCCCAAAGCATAGCCAAGGTAGCCACCTTGAAATAAATTTTACAACCGCCTTTAAAGAAGGCCAATTCTAAGAAGCAATGCTTTAACTTTGGCCAAACAGGACATATGGCTAGAGATTGCAGACAGTCACAAGAACAAAGAAATGTACGAGGTATTTGCCCACAGTGCCAAAAGGTCGGCATTGGGTGTGGGAATGCTATATCCAGAATGTTGTAAATGGACCATCTCTGCTTATACATCAGGAAGTAGAGGGGGACCAACCCTGACCTCACTAAATAATGAGGGTGTCACCTTTTGCTCTGTAGCAGCTCTTGGCTCAGGATCAACAGTCACTCACTCTAGTCTAGCATCCTCACGCATAGGCCCAGTCTTGCTATACTCAGGAATAAGAATCCAGGGCTTCCACCCCACCTCAAGATTCATACTGACTCCAGAGATGAGTCCACAAATGATCCCTATGGGAATTTATGGACCTCTGCTGCCAGATACAATAGGTTTAATATTGGGTAGAATTATTTTAACTCAAAAAGGAATTCAGGTATTACTGGGTGTTCTTGATGTATATTTTAATGGAGAAATTAAAGTTGTTGCTCAAACAAATTACATTATTCATCATTCTCCAGAAGATGGCATTGCTTTTGTTTTTTTTTTTTGTTTTTTTTTTTTTTTGATGGGTTAGAAATCTGGATCCTTAGAAAGAGCATTCTTGGCTCCATTAGTTAAGCAAGAACGCCCTCTATTGGATCTTAAAATTAATTACAACATTTTGAAGGGTGTGATAGGTACCAGAGCTGATGTTTTTATAATTTCCAGTAAATTCTGATCCCAAGATTGGGCTTTACACACACCGTCTGCTGACTTAGAAGGCATTAAACAGATCTCTCAGCCTGCTCAAAGTGCTCAATACCTCCAGTGGGAAGACAAAAATGGCAATATAGACTTTTTAAACCTTACATCCTCAATACTTTGCCAGTAAATTTATGAGGGTGAGATATTATGAGCAGCTTAGGAGTTTTGTCAATAACCCCTAATTTCATGACGACATCTACCATGCCTAATGAAGGATCTATCTCCGCTAAAAGATTAAAAATGAATAAAAAGGAAAGGTATTTACCTATGCCTCAGTTTTCTCAGCAAAGACAATATGGATTACTTAATACATTTAATCAGCCTTTTTAATGGGGGCATTGATCTATGTCTTCTCCAGCCCAGAAAAATGACAGGAAAAAATAATTGGCTGTCTGATGATCCTTTCTGGGTTGATCATTGGCCCCTTACAGGAGAAACACTTCAAGTAGTCCACAATTTAGTTCAGGAACAGCTTCAAGTTGGTCATATTGAGCCTACTCTTAGGCCTTGGAACACTTCAATCTTTGTGGTAAAGAAAAAAATCTAGCAAATGGGGATTGTTACATGATCTCAGAGCCATTTATTGAACCAATGGAGGCTTTACAGTCTGAACTTCCTTCTTCTATGGAGATACTACTTGATTATCAATTAATAGTAATAAAGATGGTTTTTTCACTATACCATTACATCCAGATATTTGTAAGAGATTTGCTTTTATCATTCCAGCTATAAATTTTAAAGAACCAGGTAAGAGATTTTGCTGGAAGTGTTGCCTCAAGGTAGGGCCAATAGCTCCGCATTATGTCAGCACAACTTGTTGCTCCATTATGAGAAAAATTCCTTGATGCATCTATAATCTATTATATGGATGATATTCTTTTGACTCAGGCTACTTCAGGTATGGTTTTAAAAATTTTTTCTCAATTAGAAACTTTACTTACTGCAGTTAGTTTATGCATAGCACCCAAGAAGGTACAAAAGTCTTCTCCTTTTCAATATTTTGGCAATTTAATCAAAGGACGCATGATTCATCCACAAAATCTACAGAACAGAGTTCATGGTTTACAGACATTAAGGACTTTCAGAAATTACTGGGTAATATTAACTGGTTGTGGCAACGTTTAAAATTATCCACTGCAGATTTGAGCCTTTGTTTCAGATTTTACAGGGAGACCCTTCTCTAAGTTTTCACCAACTTACAGCACAGGCAAGGACTACCTTAACAAAAGTTGCAACTGCCATGAAGATTGCACAGCTTACTAGAATTAATCTACAACAACCTATATATTTATTAATATTTTCCACTATTCATATTCCCTACAGGAGCAACATGACAGTCCTTGGGAGTTATTGAATGGCGTCACCTTGCTCACTCTCCTCAAAAGTCTTTGACTTTATTTCATGATCTTATTGCTCAATTAGTTATTAAATGTAGAACATGAGTATTACAATTGGTTGGATCAATAATAATACCCTTCTATTATTGTAACCCCCTTTTCTATCCAGCAGCATAGTTGGCTCTGGCAATCTTCCAATATTTGGCAAATAGCTTTTTTTTTTTTAACCTGTCCGAGATTTTATTAGCAGGACCATAGCAGCCAGTCAAAGAGAAGAGGGTGGAGAGAGAGAGAGAAGAGAGAGAAGAGAGAGAGAGAGAGAGAGAGAGAGAGAGAGAGAGAGAGAGAGAGAAGAAGAGAAGAAGAAGAGGGGGGGGAGAGCGCAAACAGGGGATTGATATTTATGGGCTCAATGCAGGATGAGGAGGAGCAGGGCAAGTGGGCTGTTACTTCTTTATTGGCAGAGAGCTCGTGCCACTTCAGGGATGGGAGGTGCGCCATTCAAAGTTTGCGCCATTCATAGGGATTGGAGGTGATGGTTCATGCGCCATTCAGTGCGTCATGGACCTGAGCTCCTGGAAGAGAAGAGCTCTGGGTGCCATCTTTGCCAATATTCCTCCCTTTATTGTTTTGGTTTTGGGGCACCTTTCTTGATCTGGCTACTTACTGCTGAGTAGGGGCGTTGTTTAGTGGGAGGGAGGGAGGTCAGTTGATTGGAGAAGGAGGGCCAGGAGGCCCCATATCCATGTGCTGAAGGCATGGATTTCCTCCAGGGAGAAGTCCATGAACAGGCCCTGCAGCTATGAAAAGAAACAACATTAATTTCTCGTATGTCGTCCAGTCTGTAGGGCTGGTAGAAAAGGCCTATGTCCAGGAGAAGGCAGATTAGAACATATAAAGCAGAAAACCAAGGGCTTATTTCTTTGGAATGGTGGGGTAGAGATGGCCCTTCGGTGGAGTTGTCTTTTGGTATCTTCATCTTTCAACACTTGGTGGAGGTTTCTTGGGATGAGTGGATGTGAGTGTCACCCAGCTTGTTGGCAAGTAGCTGGTAATCCCTGAGAAAGAACTGATTGAAAGTTTGGTTAGAGATTTTGTTAATTTGTCCTTGAAGGAACTTTAAAATGCAAGGAAGGAAGACACAGAATGAAAAGACCCAAACTAGGTGTCCCAGTATCGGTAGACACCAGTGGATGACGGTGTTTGTGAAGAGGTCCCAATAGGATTGTTGTGCCAATTGCAGCTTTCTTTTTTTCCTAGTTGTTCCTGTTATTGTTTCTAAAAACGGTGTGGGTGTACTGTGTTGCTGTGGGTTCGTAGATTCTATCGGGAGGCCCATTCTTATGTGTGTTATTCTCCTTTGGAATGGAAGGGAGGGTGGTGCGTGACTGTGAAAAATGGAGCTTGAGAGAATTATCTGGAGATATCTCAAAGGTAAATCTGGGTGATTGTGGGGGTCTTGTAAGGTTGGGAGCTGTGGTGGGATTGTCCTATGGAGGGCATGCCACTGGTTTTAACCTAGAAATGTGAATCCAGGGGGTTAGTTTCTTTCCTTCCTGTTGGAGTTTTGCAGCATTGGGTGTACACAGGACTACCTGTAATGGCCCTCCCCATTTTGGGGAAGAAAAGTAGACCCATTCTTCTGGTTTGAGGGGAAAAGAGGCAGCTGAGTTCTCTGGGTCTGGAAGCAACAAATCTTGTTGCTTCCATAGCTCAGAGCATATAAGGAAGAGGAGGGGAAGAGCATATTGGTCAGGGAGGGGCCAAGGCATTGGTGAGATTCTGGGGTAAGAGGACGACCATACATTATCTCAAAGGGGGAGGCAAGGGATGGCTTTTTTGGTAAAGCCCTCAGGTGTAGTAGGGTAAGAGGGAGGAGTTTAATCCAATCCAAGTGAGTCTCTAAAGACAGCTTCATTATGATGTCTTTCAGTGTGCAGTTGTCTCACTCAACCTTACCTGAGGCTTGGGGGCGATAGGGACAATGAAAGTGCCATGGGATGGACAATGTCTTTGCCACATCCTGGGTTACTTGAGAGACAAACTCAGGCCCATTGTCAGATTGGATTGAAGTGGGCATCCCAAATCAAGGGATTACTTCACTTAGGAGGATGTTAGCCACCATGGTAGCCTGCTTATTTGAGGTGGGGAAGTCCTCTACCCAACCCAAGAATGTGTCTATTAAAATTAGAATGTATTTGAAGTTTTTTACTCTGGGCATGTTGGTAAAGTCGATTTTCCAATCTGCCATGGGAGTATGTCCCCTAGCCTGACGAGAAGGGAAGGTTCCGGGTTTTAAAGATATATTGGGATTCACTCTTTTGCATATCTGGCATGAGGCTGTGATTTTCTGTATCACTTCTTTATCCTGGGGAGTCAGAGTAAAGAAAGAGTGGAGAAAGGCTTTGAGAGTCTGCAACTAGTGTGGAAAATGGAGTGGAAATAAGTAAAGAGGGCATGTTTTGGTGGGTCTCCATTATTGGGTAATATTGGAGAGTATGTGGCAATGAGAGATTTGGTGGGGTCTGAAAGGGCTGCTGACTTGGCTGCCTGATCTGCTTTTGAATTTCCCTGTGTGATGGGGGAGGAGTCATTTTGATGTGATCTGCAATGGACAGCTTCAAGTTTTTTAGGAAGCTGGGAGGCTTGTAGTAGCTGAGTGATGTATGTGGAGTTGGTTATAGAGGTGCCCTTTGAGTTCAGGAGACCTCTCTCCTTCCAAATTGCTGCATGAGATAAGAGAATGTGGAACACATATTTGGAGTCAATGTAAAGGGTAAGATTTTTCCCTGATGCCAACTCGCAGACTCGTGTTGCAGCTACCAGCTCAGCCTGTTGGTTGGTGGTATTTGCAGGCAGGGGATTGGCTTCTATTACTCATGATAGGGACACTAGGGCATATCCAGCTTTTCTGATCCCCTCATTTATAAAGGAGCTGCCATCAGCGAACCAGATGTAATCAGATTGGTCTAGAGGTCCCTCAGTGATATTAATTGGGCATGGGAGGAAGTTTTCTAGAATTTCCCTGCATTTATGTATTGGGGATTGTGTTTGACCTTGAGCCTGAGTGGGTAACAGAGTTGCTGGGTTGAGAAGGGGGAAGATTTGGAAGGAAACAGAAGAGTTGTAGAGGAAAGAGACCAAGAGAGAGAGAAAATTCCACAGGGAGGGAGGGTTTGGAGGCCTTTGTACATTAGCAAGTCCTTGAGGTGATGAGGAGAGGTGACAGTGATTTGAGCTCCAAAGGTAAGCTTTTGCGATTCTTTTAATAAAACATAGGAGGCCGCTAGAGTGCAGAGACAAGAAGCCCATCCTTGGATAGTTGGATCTAACTGTTTTGAGAGGTATGCCACCGGAGAAAACGTGGGCTCATACATTTGTCCCAGCACCCCTAAGCCTTGCCATTTGTTTTCATGGACATAGAGAGTAAAAGACCTATTAACATCTGGTAGGTGTAGAGCTGGTGCTTGTAAGAGGGCCTTCTGGAGGGTTCTGAAATGTGGCACAGCTGAAAGTAACAAGGGCTCATGCTTGTTCCCCTTTGCTAGATCATATAATGGTCTGGCAAGTAATGAGTAATTTGGTACCCATGCCCTAAAATAGCCTGCCAGACCCAGAAACGAGAGAATTTCCTCTTTAATTTTTGGTACTGGAAGGCTTTCAATAAGGCCTTTTCTATTGGTTGTGATAGCTTTCTTCCCTTGGGAAATGTGGAACCTTAAGTAAACAACCTCAGAGAGAAAGAGCTGCACCTTTTGCAGAGAAATCCTATATCCTCAGTGAGCAAGAAAATTCAGAAGGGTGGCTGTGTCAGACTTTGAGGTTTCTAAAGAGGGACTACAGAGGAGGAGGTCATCAACTTATTGTAGGAGGATTGAGTTGGGGCATAAAGGGGAAAAAATCCTCAAGATCTCCAGTGAGGACTTGTCCAAAAATATGTGGGCTGTCTCAAAACTCCTGTCCAGGTTAGCTGTTAGGAATGTCTAGTCTCTGGATCAGTCCAGGTGAAGGCAAATATGTCTTGGGATGAGACGGATAGTGGAATCAAAAAGAAGGCATTTTTAAGATCAACAACTTAAAAACAGGGGGAGTTTGCAGGAATGGAGGAAAGGATAGTATAAGGGTTTGGAACTTAGGGGATGTATGGGCCTGATTGAAGAATTTATTAACCTTAAGTCCTACACCAAATGGTATGTTCCGTTAGGCTTTTTTACTGCTAAAATTGGATATTGAATGGAGAGTGTATGGGATGGAGGAACCCCTTTCTTAGTAAGCTCTGATTGATTGGCTTTAGGCCCTTAAGACTGGCCATTGGCAGTGGGTATTGGGCCTGGTTTGGGTAGTGGTTAGGGTCTTTAAGATGCACTTCCATGGGAGAGCAATTTGCAGAGGACGGGGTTTCAATGTCCCATACAACTGGATTTACTATTTTATAGGGGAGGGGAAAATGTGTGTTCTGGTGGTTGTTGGGGTCTCCAACAACTGAGGGGTTTTCATTCTTCTTCTGGATGACTTCCTGGATTTTATCTTTTGTGTTTTACCAAACACAAAGAGATAAAGTCTCTTCTTCATTGGGGAGTAAAGCCATGATGAAGATATGAGTAGGGGAGGACAATAAGGGTAAGGTTATGGAGGCCTTCAAGATGGATAACATATCTCTTCCCAGCAAGGGGACCAGACAATGAGGCATAACCAAAAAATGGTGTGAAAAGAAGAACTCAGATGAGGAGCAAGTGAGGGGAGGAGTTTTGCACGGGATGATGGTTTGATCTCCTACCCCAACAATAGGAGATTCAGAGGGATAGGTAGTTTCCTAACTCTCTCAGAACTGAGAATATGGCCCTGGTGTCTACCAAAAAGTTTATGGGATGCCCATCCACTCAGTTAACCACCTTGGGTTCCTGCTCGGTGATTGAATAGGTTGGGACAGAAGACCCAGGGCCCTGTCAATCCTCAGGTGCTAGGCCCAGCAAGTCACTGTCAGGGTGACTGACCTCAGCTCCCCTCTGGGAATTGGGGCAGTTCAATCCCCAGTGGCCAGGACGTCAGCATCTGGGGCATGGTCTGGGTGGTGACCTGGGGTTAGGGCAAGCCTTAGCCCAATGTCCTTCATTACTACACTTAAAGCAAGGCCCAGGGGGTCCTCGTTGTGAGGGTTTTTGTCTCCCCCTTTCCATAGGTTGGACGAAGCCCTGTAACACCTGAGCCAACATCTGGCATTTTTGGCGTTTTGCTCTTTCATCTCTGTTGTGGTAGACATTGAAGGCCATGGCCATCTGAGGAGTCAGGGGTCCTTTCTCTAAATTTTTTATCTTTGCCTGGATGTTAGGGTAGCTTTGTGAGAAAAAAATAGGTCATAAGAAGTTGCCTCCCATCTGGGAATTCAGAGTCCAAATTAATGCACTGAAGGAGAGCCTTTGTCAGTCGGTCCAGGAAGGCTGAGGGGTTTTCATTCTTCTTCTGGATGACTTCCTGGAGTTTATCAAAGTTAAAAGCCTTTTGTGCTGCTGCCTTTGGGCCAATAAGGTGGTCCCTGTGTCCCAGGTCTTGGGGGTCATTATAATCCCAACACGGGTCTTGGTCTGGAACCGCCTGGGCCACTAGGGGATGGTAGGCATCAGTCTGATGAATCTGGTCTGTATAGGCCCTAGCCTGGTCCCAGACCCTTCTCCTTTCCTTAGGGAGGAGAATATTGAACAGAATCATATAGAGATCATGAAAGGTGAGGCTCTAGGCTTGATTTAAGTACTGAAACTCTTTAATATAAGAGACAGAGTTTTCAGTGTAAGATCCCAATATTTTTTTTTCTACTTGAGAAAGGTCAAGCATAGAAAAAGGAACATAAACCCTTAAAATCCCATCTGGCCTGGTGACCTCTCCAAGGGGGGCCACAATATGTGAGGTTTGAGTCTGGTGATGAAATGTGGTGACTTGTGGGTTAGGTGCTGTATTAGCACGTGAATGGGTGGCTGATCAGATGGTGGGTGGACTAAACTGAGGTGGAGGGACTGGGGTGGAAGGAATGGAAGCAGGAGGAGATTGTGGGAAATGTTGGGAGGAAGAGAAGGAGGAGTGTTCCCAGAAGAAGCCACAGATGTAGAAGATGGGGAAGTGGGAGGGGGTAAAAGAGGGGAAAGCGGGGCTGAAGGTGGAGGAGAGTGGTATGGACTCGGTTCATCAGCAGGGTGGAAAGTGGAGGCAGACAGCAGAGAAGAGGAAGAAGAGGGAGAAGGCATGGAGGCAGAGGGTGGAGAAGAAGAGGAGGAAGGAGGCTTGAGAGCAAGGAGTAGATGTTGAGGCTTGCACTGGTGCAGAGATTTGGATGAGATTGAAGCAAGGAAAAAGCCTCCACATAGGAAATCACGTTCAACTTCTTTGATTGCTCACAGTAATTAAAAATATCCTGGAGTAAATTGGGATCCATAGACCCACACATGGGCCAAACCTTTTGGTTGTCCAGGGGGTATGTAGGCCAGTCCTGGATACAAAATTTTATGAGCCTTTTTGGTTTAATATCAGGGGCCAGGCTCAGGGTTTTCAAATTATCTAAGAGGTACCACAAGGGAAAATTGGCCAGGAGGGATGAGGAATTTTCCATGCTGGAAGGGCAAGATGGGAGTCAGAGAAAGAGTAAGAGAGAGGGAGAGAGAGAAAACCTGGGCCAGAAAGAGCTTCCTGGAAGCTCTGGAGTGGACAGAGGGTCAAGCAGATGTCCCAAAAATGGCCGACTGCCACAGGGAAATAGTCAGAGGGAACTGCCAGGTCATCACCAGGGTAGTGCAATCTGTGAGACCCAAATAGGGCCTGGGCCATGGGCAACCTGACATCAGGGGAGTTTTTCAAGTGGAACAAAAGAGTCAGAAGGACACTGTTGCAACGGAGGCAGAACTCTGGTGAGACGGATTGCAGAAACTGCACTAACCCAACCACGGGAGCCAAGAGTGAAGGGAGACAGAGAAGTTAGAAAGGGAGAATTGATCCTAAGTCTCAGGCAGTCAATTCCCAGGGTTGTCCTAGCAGAGCACCCGATGTCCACCACGACCCTGATGGGTCTGGGTGGGGTGCATTCCCCCGCTAAAACACCCAGAGAGATTGCTGGACACTCAATGGCCAATTCTCTCATTCTGGTGAGTTAGGGTTTAGGCACTCATGGGATGGGGAACTCACCAATCTTCAGGCCAGTGGTGGATATCAGGCAGGCGATCAGAGGAGTGGAGTATGAGAGTTATGGTTGGGCTCAGAGTTTGGGAATGGGGTTCTGTCTTGAGTGATGGGGATCCCCATCCTGGGTTTAGGCACCAATGCAGGAATGGTGGAAAAAGCTCTGTAAACTCAACAAGCCCAAACAACTGTTTACCTGTCTGAGATTTTATTAGCAGGACTGTAGTGGTCAGTCACAGAAGAAAAGAGGGTGGAGAGAGAAGAGAGAGGGAGGAGGAGAGAGAGAGAGAGAGAGAGAGAGAGAGAGAGAGAGAGAGAGAGAGAGAGAGAGAGAGAGAAGAGAGAGAGAGAAGAGAGAAGAGAGAAGAGAGAAGAGAGAAGAGAGAAGAGAGAAGAGAGAAAAAGAAAAGAAGAAGAGAGGAGAGGGTGGAGGAAAGAGAGAACGGCAAATAGCTTTTGCTAATTTTCCTGGTCAATTAGAAAGTCATTATCCTTGTAATAAGGTTGTTCAATTTGCTCTTGTACTTCATTTATTTTCCCCCAAATTATGTGCTCAACCAAAAGTCATAGCAATGACGGTGTTTACTGATGGCTCAAGTTCAGGAAAAGCAGGTTTCTATAGCCATGCTTATACTGAGATAACACAGACTTCATATACTTCTGCACAATGAGCAGAGCTTCAAGCTCTCATTTGCACCTTACTTCCCCTTACTAATGAGCCAATTAATATTTATAGCAATAGTGCATATATGGTTGGATTCGCTAAACATATTGAAACAGGTACTGTTAGAAATAAACCATCAAAATAACTATTCCGTTTGTTCCATACTTTGCAAAAGACAATTCAAATGCATCAATATCCTAGTTTCATTAGTCATATCAAAGCACATTCTAATATTTCAGGTTCTTTGGCATTAGAAAATGATAAGATTGATAAACTTGTTGCTGCCTGTCAACAAATGTCTTTATATGATTGTGCACAAGCCTAACATTCTTTACATCATCAGAATGTTTCTAGTGTACATAAAAAAATTTTTATGTTATAAGGGAACAAGCTTATCAAGTTGTTTATAATGTGTTATACATATTCCATCTTCACCAACTGAAGTTAATCCCCATAGTTTACCACCAAATCAGCTGTGGCAAATGGATGTAACTCACATCTGTCAGTTTGGCAAAAATTGTTATGTACATGTTATTGCTGATTCTTATTCTAGATTTATCTTTGTAACTGTCCATGTTATTTTTCATTGCATAGCTGATTTTGCTTTATAAGTTTGTCCTTTACAGATTAAAACTGATAATGCTCCAGTTTATATTAGTTCTTTTCAGCAGTTTTGCCACCATTTTCTATTGATCATAAAACAGGCATTCCTTATAATCCTCAAGGTCTAGCCATTGTAGAGCACACTAATTTATCTATTAATCTACAAGCACAAAAACAAAAAGGGATAAATAAGACCCCTCAAAATAACCTTAATCATGCCTTATTTGTTTCTAAATTTTTAAAATTGTGATTCTGAAGTTTGCACTGCTACTCAAACATGTCTTCCACTGTAACAGGTCCATTGGGCCTAGTTTGGTGGAAAGATTTACAAACAGGATAGTAGAAAGGACCAGACCCAGTGATAATTTTGGGTAGACATCATGCTTGTGTTTTCCCAGAAGGTGTATTTTGTCCTATTTGGGTACCTGAACATGCCATCAGACATGGAGGACCTGAAGCCAAAGTTCAAACAACTGAAGATCAATCCAGATGTTCCTTCAGCAGGAACAGGAAGCTATCATGGAGGAAAAGGATGAGGAAGGCCCCAAGGGACCAAACATCCAAACTGCCATCATGGAAACAACTGAAGAATCTGAGGCAACAGGCTGTGCAGTGTAAGAGGCTGTACACATGGTTCAACAACAAAGTCTCCAACCACAATGTCTGTGGCCATGATAGCTCTGTTGAACTGTCAGGTAGGTGGGGTTCATGGAGAAACTTATTGGACCTATTTCCTGGATTCACCTGTAGTGGATCCAGTGATGTGGACTGGAGAATCCATCACAGTACTTACTAATGATTCTCATTACATAAAATACAGATACTCACATTACATCCATCCATGTGACAGATTTTAATTATACTGGCTACAGTGGGAAACTACCTATATGTTGGTCCCATGATAAACATGTTCACTGTTTAAAGGTATCTGTTGAGGAAAAGACAGTTTATGGGGGACCTAGGCTAGCCAATTATACTGGCCTGTGGGACTTAATATTATATGTATGGACAGTTATTACAAGGGTTCATTCTCATAACAAGCCAGTCATTTCCACAGAATGTCTACAAACACCTTACTGCCTTCATCATTCTGCAATAGAATTTTGCACCTTTCCTAAATGGATGGAATGTGCAAATGTCTTGCCAGGACAACATAAAGTTTCTAGAAGTGGTGGATATATTTTGGATTTGTCTCCAAGAGTAGATAAAAGACAACTATGTAAAGATGCCATGACTTCTGGAGGTATTGTTGGTAATATTCTAACATTCATCAAAGATGGTATCCAAAAAGATCTCTGGCACTTAATTGCAGCCTCAACTTTTCTACATAATACAGATGGCCCTATCACTGACTGTGTAGGCAGGAATTGCAAAGAGGGTTCCTGCTATGGCCTGAGAACCTGTGTTCAATCTTTTTATGCCTTAACTGCTGGAAATATAAGAGTTAAGAAAAAAGGTAATAAATATCTTGTAGCCTTTAAAAGATGCAGTCTAACTAATTGCATCACTAGATTTAACAGAGGGAGAGGAACATTATTCTTTCACCAACCATCCTTCGTCTTAACTGAGAATCATTTTAAAAAATATTTTTTAGTCGTTGGACCTTTATTTTATTTATTTATATGTGGTGCTGAGAATTGAACCAAGTGCCTCACCCATACAAGGCAAGGACTCTTCCACTGAGTCACAACTCCAGTCCCCTGAGAATCATTTTTTTAACACTCATTTCTGGCAACAATATTTTCAAGTCAATTTAGGTGTTTAATAATCTGCACATCAAAAATCTTCCTGCCTGTACTCACTACATGATTCCATGGATGCATCCATATTTTAAGGAAACTTAATGCATCACCCCACTTTCCAGCACCAAAATCTGTACTTGAGTCTTGTACAGATAATAGCAGAAATTGAGCCTCTGCATGGGACAAACAGCATTAGCTCCCATTCTTCAAGTCAGAAACAGTGACTACTTGTGCTGAAAGTCAAGTTGCAAGCAACAGGAACCAATTCTGGGTCATCAATAGAACACTATTCCTTAGGAAGACTAGCCAGTACCTTGATGTCAAATTGGTCACATTAGAGCCTGGCATAGTTGTGCATACCTTTAATCCCAGTGACTCAGGAGACTGATGCAGGAGGATCACAAGTTCAAAGTCATCCTCAGCAATTTAGTGAGGCCCTGATAAATTAGTGAGATCCTGTCTCAAAACAAAAACTAAAAAATGCTTGTATGTGGTTCAGTGTTTGAGAATCCCTGGGTTTAATCTTTGGAACCAGAAAAAAATCAGTTCCATTAGACAATTTTCTGCACGTGACAATAATTTTTTGTCAACTTTTTTGCTGATGTGACTAAAGAACTGACCAGAACAAGTATAGAGGAGGAAAAGTTTATTTGAGAGCTCACAGCTTAAGATTCTCAGTTCATAGATAGCCATCTCCTCTGCTTGTGACTTGAGGAGAAGCAGAACATTTTGGCAAAAGAGTGTAGCTAAGGGAAGCAGCTCACATGATTATCTTGAAAGAGTCAGAGATCTCTACTTGCCAAGTATAAGTATATATCCTAAAATTGTGTCCCCAATGCCCACTTGATTTAGCAACATTTTGCCTGCCTTTAGTTACCACTCAGTTAATACCTATCAGGGTTTTAATTTACTGATTGGTTTAAGGTTCTCACAACCTAAACATTTCTCCTCTGAATCTTCTTGCCTTGTTTCACATGTGAGATTTTGGGTGACACCTCATATCCAAATCATAACATTCTGTTCCTGGCTCCCCAAAAGCTCACAATCATCTCACAATTAAAAATACATTTTGTCTATTTCCAAGAGTCCCCATATGCTCAACAGATCCAAGTTTTCCCAAAAGTTCAAGTCCAAAATCTCCTCTGAGAATCAGGGAAAGCTTGCATTGTGAGCTCCTATTAAAAAAATCAAAAGCTATTTATAAATATATAATATATAAAGGTACAGAATAAACATTTCTAGTCACAAAGTAGGGGCACAAAAATAAGACACAGGACCAAAGTAAGACTGAAATCCAGCTGGAAAAACAAGTTGTAGCTCCACATCTTACATTTAGAGTACATGTCATAGTGATAATCTGATCAAAGGGCTTGTGAAGCTCCACCCCTATGGTCTTGTTTTTTTGTAATCCAAATGACCTTTCTGTTCACATGTCTATGCTTAATTCCTTCTGCTTTCCTATGATGATGTCCCATATTACTAGTATGTCTTTTTTTTTTTTTGCTGGGAATTTAATCCAGGGCTCTAAACCATTGAGCCATATATCCAGGCATTTTTAGTATTCTATTTAGAGACAGGATCTCACCGAGTTCCTTAGGTCCTCACTAAGTTGCTGAGGCTAACTTTGAACCCACAATCCTCCTGCTTCATCCTCCAGAGCTGCTGGTATTACAGGTGTGTAAGTTTCTTCACGGATCCCACCTACCTAGCATTATTGTCATTTCTTAATCTTGGGGAGGGGTTTCCATTACTGCTTTGGCTTCCTTCTCACATCTTCATGCATTGCCCTTTCAGAGAATACCTGTAGGACCCCAACCTTATTGCACTTTACCTGGCCTGAATTCTTATGGAAGCTTCTATGACCCCTAGCTCCAGCATCCTGCCTTCCTACAGAACCACCACAACATGGTTGATGCCAAGGTCTGTTGCCATCTAAAGCAGTAGCCAAGACTCCAGGAATCTTTGGTGAAGCAGCTTCTGAATGCCTGTGTGGCTGAGCATGCTGATATAAACCTTCTTAGACCAATTAACTTGGCAGCAACTAGGAAGGTAGGGTGTGATTGGAGGAGGTGGATCCCTGGAGGCATACATTTGGGGTATATATTTTGTCCCTGAACAGTGAAGCATTTTCTCTCTCTCTCTCTCTCTCTCTCTCTCTCTCTTCTCTTTTTTCTCTCTCATTCTTTAATTCTCTCTCTTTGGTGGTCATATCTTAAGCCATTTTTTTCCAACACACTCTTCTGCCATAATTTTCTGTTTCACCTTGGGCCCAGAGCAATGTAGTTAGTCATTTGTGGACCAAGACCTCTGAAACCATAATTCCCTAATAAACTTTTTCTGCTTTAAAATTATTCTTGTCATATATTTTGTTAACAGTAGCCAGGAAATCTGAGAAAAATGAAAAATGGAGTGGAAACATCCATTCTCTCAGAGAATAGGCCACTCCTCCTGGTATGCTCTTTTTCATGTTTGTGTTAGCAGGGGTCCTGAGAATCTGAGAGGTTGTGTTTTGTTTCTAGATGCTTGTATTCTCTCAGGAAAAATTTTCAGGCAAAAAAAATATAGTAAAACTTTACAAAATTTATTAGGAAGAAAAGAAAAGATGTTGTTATGGGATTTGGTGGGTTGGCAGAAAGAAAAGGGTGATGAAACCTTTTTTCCCTAGTTTTGTATTGGAATCTTGGGGAAGTTTCTAGAGAGTCTTGATAGGTACTACTCTCAACTTTTGACTGACAGGAGGTTTGTCTTAGATTTTTAAGTCCCTACTGTGCGTATTTTTACCCAATTGTACCCAAGCAAAACCCATGGAGGTTAACTACTATAATGAGATTAACATGACAAGCTAAATATTCAAAGACAACTATCAGTAATATTCCTACCATGCATGTCTATCTGATATCTATCAGTGTGAATTGAACTATCCTCTTTTCCTCTAAGAACTCATGTTTTGAAGTCTTGGTACCCAGAGTTGCAATGTTCAGAGATGGTGCTTTAGGGAAATGTTAAATCACAAGAGTTTGGATATCTTCACTGATTGCTTAAAGGATTACTACCAAGTGTTGGAACCTGTAGGCAAGTGGCATGGTTAGAGGAAACAAGTCATTGGGGGTGTACTCTTGGGGATTATTATGGCTTGGATCTGAAATGTATCCCTTAAAGCCTATGTGTCCAAAGTATGGTTCACAAAGTAGAAATGATCAGAGGTGGGGCTTTTCAGAAATGTTTGGATCATGATGGCTATATTTCATCAAATAATTTGAATTGACTATTGATGGTAACTGCAGACATGTGAAACATTACTGGAGGAAGCAAATCACCAGGAGCATGCCTTTGGGGACTGTCTTGTCCCTGGCCTCTCCCCACTTGGCTGCCATGTGCCAAGCATCTTTTCTCCTTCTTGCCCTTATTCCATGATGTTTCTGCCTTGGAACCAGCTGACCACAAAAAGAAATCTTGGACCAAAATAAATTTTTCCTCCTCAAAGTTCTTTATATCAGGTTGTATATCACAGCAATGAAAAACTGACTAACAATGTCTGCTAGACTTGGATTATGAGTACATCAAACTGATTTTTAGCAGAGAATGATGATGAGTGGCAATTACAGACTTGAGTTCACCTTGAGTAGTGAAATAAGTAGTTGTTTACACAAACTCCTCTTAGAAGTTTTCCTTGAAGGAGCCATCTCCTACTGAATTGAACATTCTATACTAAGAAAATGTATGTGTGTAGCATAAGGGGTGAAACACATGAGGAATAATGAAGCACAACCTTCTTTCCCCTAACTGCTAGCCAAGGACTGGCCCCTCCTTGCTCTCTGCCTTCTTGTCTCACCATGTGACTTCTCTCTCTGGAACGTGATTTTAGTATGATGCCATCTGCATGAAAGGACACAACCTGAGGGATACTCACTAGAGCTGGAACCATTCAGATAGGATTCTCATTCTCCAAATCTATGGACTGAATAAACCAATTTTCCTTATAAATGATACATCCTTGGGCATTTTTTATAGCAATGGAAAAAAAACTAATATACTTTAATGGCCCAAAGCCCAAATTATACACTGTCGTGTTCCTTGGGACTAAAACACACTCAGGGTCACTCCAGGGGAACTGGGCCATGTGAAATAACCACACAAGAGACAGAGATACCTTTTCTTGGGGGGGACGGGTGTCCTGGGTCAGTCCTCCAACCTTAAGAGTCCACAGAAAGAGAGGGAGAGCCAACATATGCTGACACTTTTATTGAGAAGAAGCCATTCAAATGAGGCCAGGGGTCAGGTTTCAGGGGGCTGAATCTAGCTTCATTATGTCTTCTGTCAGCAGGTTTACTGACATCTAGGAAGGCCACATCCAAAGGCAGAACAAGAGAAGGGGACACATAAAAGGAATTTCCATGGATCATTCTATTTCAAACAGGGAAAAGGGGTAATATCACAAAGGATCATGTAGGTGAGTGGAGCTTGACCCCTGGGGCTGCAGGAAGCCACACCTACACATGAAGATACATTTTGCTACATTTTTATGACTTTCAAGATTGGGGCCACCATCTACAGCCACTTGAATGTGGCCAGATCACTTGGAAGTGAGTGACAGAATCTCAACCAATCAGGAAAGGAAAATGCTGGTCACATGGCATGGCAGCCTCTCACAATACATCATCACTTTTAATAGGCAAGATACTCTGAAGAGGTATATCTCCCACAAAGCAGTAACAGGGCTCTCCTTTGCCGGGAATGGGGAGGGTTTGAGGATCCCAAACTACTGAATTAACACTTCACTGCACAAAATTAGAACCTCAATATTATTGCTTCATTTTGTGTTGAACCCATATCAGGCCAAAAAATGCTACAAATTTTATTCTGATTTTACCATGGTAGACAGAATTAACTGATTTTGCTGGAGTAAATTTTTGAGTGAATAAAGAAAGTTAAGGGCTCAACTCTAAGTATATTTTGTGGGTGACTAGATAAACAGGAGTTCAATTAATAATGATATCAATAAAATTAAGCAATAATAAGGGACAGAGTATCAAAAGAGGTTAAAATTATTTATGATTCTCTTAAAGTCCTCTATATATCTATTTTGTCACATATATGCATGCAAAACAAGAATATGGGTACACATGTTAATAATTTCAAAGTATATTTATGTACCTTCATCTTACTGACCTATAAGTTCCTTGAAATTTCTCTTCTACTTACCATGTTTCTGCTATTAGATTACAAAAGAGGCTCATAAATACTATCTGACTGAATCAGCAAGGCAATAAAACTGTGAGGTTACCGAAGTCTGGCTTGGCACAAATCAGGAGCCACTTGTCAAAAAGAAACTAACTTTATTTTTAGAACTACAAACACCAAACAAAACAGCTCCAGGGAAAAACCCTCAGAGCCCAACTGCCACCACCGGCTTCCACAAGCCTCTCCCCCACACACCAGCCTCTCCACCTCCCACAATCCTCCTGCTCTTGAGGCCGATTGGCTGGGTTGCGTGGGCAGAGCCAAAGAAGTCACCCAATGAGCAGCTCCGTGGAGGAGCCAATCAGCTAGATGTTGCTGGGGCCACTGTGAGCCAATCATCAGCTGGCAGTCTGAAGGGCAGGGAAACAGCCCAATGAACATCACCGCAGAGGAGCCAATCAGCTAGATGTTGCTGGGGCCACTGTGAGCCAATCATCAGCCGGCAACTGGAAGTTTGCTGGCAGCTGGATCATCAGCCGGCAGCTGGAAGTTTGCTGGGGCCCCTTTGGCTGTGGCTCTCAACATCTCCCCCTCTCTGTTTAAACAACAAGCATGTGGCTTATGGACCGTGCCTGCCTTAGGTTGTCCAATACTACATATGGTCCTTACCCGTCTTCAGATGAGCTGACCTCAGGGCGTCAGCCTCCTGTCTTAGGTTGGTACCATTGTAATTGGATCTTACCCGTCATTAACTACCAGTCCAGTATACAGCCACACCTGTGGAGAGGTCTCAGCGGGGGGGGGGGTGTGAGGTTCTTTGCCTCACCTCTGTTGACCCCCAAATTTTAGCTGAATGATCATGACAAGCAGAAGGGAGGAAGATATACCAAGTCAATTGACGGCTCCTTTTGGGAAAATTGTACCACCGATGATATCATCAGCAAAAATACCCCAACACTACCACAAGTCGCTGCACCAACAGATAGTTCACAATGCATACAAGTGACACATACTTCTGTAAGCAGTTTAGTGCAAGTTCTGTAAGCAGTTCAGTGATGGCTATTGCAGAAACTGTAGATTAGTTTTATCTTTGTCTTCACCGGCACAGGGATGAAGATAGGAATTCTGGCAATAATGACTAAAGAAAAAATTAGGTAACATTCCAGAAGACACTAAAAGAAAACAATTTTCTTAACAATTTATATTATCTTCATCGGCCCTGGGATGAAGATAGAAATTCTGGCAATAATATCTAAAGAAAAAATTGTGTAACATTCCAGAAGGCACTAAAAGAAAACAACTTTCTTAACAATTTACATTATATTGAAGAGAATTATTAAATATAATGAAAACGAAAGGTGAGAGTAAACAAACAGATCTGTTAACCTCCTTTTTTGTTTACGTATTAAAACAATTCTTAACAGTTATTTACCCAATTTAAATTAAACCATTTAAATCACTTGAATAAAAAAAAAATATTTGGATCCATCTTTTCATGAGCGCTCATCATATAAGATATATGGAAATACGTACATTGGACATACGTACATTCAAACATATAACACAAAACACAAGTGTGCACACATAATATAATACATACAACACATAACATAATAGTAAAGGCCTTATAACTTTTTACAAGTAAAATCTCTATTGCAATGTTTAAAAACTCTATAGTCAAAAAAAAAAAATAGAACTGATCAGCAAAACATTAACCTAGGTCTGTATGAGCTCAAAAAAAAAATAAAATAGAACTTCATGATATGGGAAAGGGCAATAATAAAATAGATATTGAAAAAAGCATCCTGGTTCTGTCGCAGATGTAAGGATAGCCAAATTGGAGTTTTGGATATCAGCTATTATGGATTTGAGCTAAATCATCTTCTTTTTGGTCTGTAGAAATCGCTTTAGTTAATCTCTCTGGAATCCAAATTGGCTGCTGTTCTCCCTGTGGAAACACAAAAACAGACCCCCGACTCCAGACAATCACTGGGTCAGGATTTTAGTTAATCTCTCCGGAATCTAAATCAGCTGCTGTTTTCCCTGTGGAAACACACAAACAGGCCCCCGACTCCAGACAATCACTGGGTCAGAACCTTGGTTAATCTCTCTGGAATCCAAATCGGCTGCTGTTCTTCCTGTGGAAACACACAAACAGACCCCCGACTCCAGACAATTACCTTTCCATTGTCCTGTTAGAATATCTTTCCAAAGTACCTTGGGCTTATGTACATTTTTTGGACACATATGCCTTTCTGCAGCACTAAGTCCTGATGAATCCAAATTTAAAAAGTTTAGAGTAAAAAGGGTTATTTTAAGTTTATCTTTGGGGAATATATACCCCTTCCCAATTCCGTCTTTTTGCTTTAATAAGTACATTTTAATAGTTTGATGAGCTCTTTCAACTATGCCTGTCCCTGTGGATTGTATGGGATTCCTGTTATATGAGTAATGCCAAATGATGAGCAAAATTGTTTAAAAGAAGTAGACGTATAACCAGGGGCATTATCTGTTTTTAACTGTTTTGGAATGCCCACAGTGGCAAAATTTTGTAAGCAATGAGCTATAACATCTTTAGTTTTTTTGCCGGCATGAAGGGAGCCCATCAAAAATCCAGAAGAAGTATCAACTGTAACATGCAAATATTTTAATTTTCCAAATTCTGGCAAGTGTGTGACGTCCATCTGCCAAATATGGTTAGGCATCAATCCTCTAGGATTGACTCCAAGATTAACTTGTGGTAAAAAGGTCACACAATTTTGACATTGTTTTATTATTTGTCTAGCTTGTTCCTTAGTTATTTTAAAACGCTTTTGTAAAGTATTAGCATTGACATGGAATCTTTCATGAAAATTTATAGCTTCTTCTAGTATAGAGAAAATATGTATGTCACGTGTAGTTTTATCTGCTAAATCATTGCCCATACTAAGGGCTCCAGGCAATCCTGTATGTGCCCTGATATGTCCTATAAAAAATGGATCTTTTCTGTCCCAGATTAAACTTTGTATAGTGGAAAACAAAGAGAAAACAGTAGAAGAAGGGGAAATCCTACCAGCATCTTCAAGGGATACTATAGCATTAACTATATACTGGCTATCAGAAAATAAATTAAATACAGAATCTTTAAACATCACAAAAGTTTGTAATACTGCATTAAGCTCTACCTTTTGAGCTGATTGTTTGGGTACTAAAAATGTAAAAGTTTGATCAGGTGTAACTATTGCTGCTGTACCATTATTTGACCCATCAGTGAATATATTTGGAGCATTCATGATAGGTGTTTTTCTTGTCATTTTTGGAAAAATTACAGGATGCAATGACCAAAAAGACAATAAAGGATTAGATGGTAAGTGGTTATCAAATGAAACATTAGATTTGCACATTATTATTGCCCAAGTATTTAACTCATTAGCTAATTCATCAATTTGATTCATAGTATATGGAGTAATAATTTTATGGGGAGAAATTCCAAACACTGCCTTTGCTGTTTTTATTCCTTTGAGTATTAATTGTCCTACAGCCTCAGGATACCTAGTAAGAATAGTGTTAGGAGAATAAGATAAATGTATCCATAATAATGGACCTTCTTGCCAAAATACTCCTGTAGGAATATTTTTTGTTAGTAGTACAATAAATAATAAAGGCAAACTTATATCAATTCTATCCAAATGCATATTTTAGTTGCCACTCCTAGGCCTCGAAGCGATTGAGTGGCTTGTTGTAATGGCCAATGTTTTGGCCATTCTTGACAAGAGATGATGCTAAGGTCTGCACCTGTATCCAGTAGCCCATTAAATTCATGTCCTTGAATATTTAGTTTTAGCATGGGGCGAGAATCTAAATTTAAAGAAAGCATAGCCCAATCTACACCTGTGGAGCCTAATCCCTTGGAACCTCTTTCTAAAACATGACTGGAAAATTTATCATGTAGGCTTGGTATTATTAGTAACTGTGCTATTCTATCTCCTGGTGAAATTACTGATATACCCTTTGGAGAACTGGCTATAATTTTTATTTCACCTTCATAATCGGAATCAATTACCCCAGGACTTATCAAAAGTCCTTTTAGAGTAGAAGAGCTGCGTCCCAATAATAAGCCTACTGTTCCTTTGGGAAGAGGTCCTTTTACCCCTGTGGGAATGATTTGAACTCCCATCTCTGGAGTCAGTACTGATTTGGTGGAGGCGCAGATGTCCAACCCTGCGCTCCCTCTGGTTTGTCTGATGAGGGATCTGATGTGCTGGGCACTACCCTGATGGGGTTGCTGGGGTTGCTGGGTTCCTCCAGTGCTCCGTATATTTGTGGTTTGGGGCCCCGGAGCATTGGGGCCCCCTGTCCATTTTTTGGCAACGGAGCCCGATGCCTTTGTCCACGATATTGTGGATAAACACCTTGTCCTTGTTCGTTTTTTGATAATGGAGTACCCTCTATGGTGGTTTGAGGACGGCATTCATTAGCCCAATGTCTCCCTCTACGGCATCGTGGGCAAATACCCGGTATTCGACTTGTTTGATACCTAGTTTTGTTAAACCCTCCTCCTATGGGGCAATTCCTTTTAAAATGTCCTGTTTGTTGACAATTGTAGCATGTTCTTGGCCTGGCATCTAAAGCCTGTTTTACTGCAGCTGCCACAATTTGCCCTTGTTCATTAATGTCTCTGGCATCTAAAACCTGTTTTACTGCAGCTGCCACAATTTGCCCTTGTTCATTAATGTCTCTGGCATCTAAAGCCTGTTTTACTGCAGCTGCCACAATTTGCCCTTGTTCATTAATGTCTCTGGCATCTAAAGCCTGTTTTACTGCAGCTGCCACAATTTGCCCTTGTTCATTAATGTCTCTACATAATTTAATATATGTGTTTAAATCTTCCTGTTTCCATGGTCTAATGATATCTCTACACCAACGATTCGCTTGGTCATAAGCCAGTTGTTTTATTAATGGCATTGCTTGTTCTGTATTCCCCAAAACTCTGGTAGCTGTTTGAATAAGCCTATCTACAAATTCAGCGTAAGGTTCATTAGCTCCTTGTATTATCTTAGATAATTGACCTTGTAAACCTCCATGTTCTTGTAAAGTCTTCCATGCCCTAACTGCATCTACAGCAATTTGTGAATATACACCAGGATCATATGCATTTTGTTGCTGCCGATCCTCATAAGGTCCCTTTCCTAACAACATATCTAGATTTCTCTGAGGATAACCAGCTGCTGCATTTCGACTAGCGTCTCCTTGCAAAATTCCTCATTGGCAACCTTCCATAACAGGTATTGTCCTCCATTTAGCACAGCTTTACACATACTAGCCCAATCTGCTGGCGTCATGCTTAAGTTGGTAATGGATTCGACCAAGCTTACAGTGAAGGGTGCTTGAGGACCATAGGTTGTTACAGCCTCTTTTAGCTCCTTCACTGATTTGAAATTTAAACCCTGGTAAGTTCGCTGCCCTCCTACCTCAAATACAGGGCATACTTGAGATCCTGTCTCAGGATCCCAACTATCAACTGTGGGGGTTGGGAGTCTCTTAGCATATGGAGGTGGTGCTGTTGATTGGACACTTATGCCCTCTGGTGATAGAGTGCTGTTAGTAGCAGTCTCCTGTAGAGGTGGCGCTGTTGGTTGAACACTTATGCCCTCTGGTGATAGAATGCTGTTAGTAGCAGTCTCCTGTAGAGGTGGTGCTGTTGGTTGGACACTTACGCTCTCTAATAAAAAGGTCTTATTAGCAGTCTCCTGTTTTAACTTTTCCCCTGATAGATTTTTCTGCTCTAAACTTCCTTCCTCTGTCTCACTATCTCGAAAGACCTTCTCTTTTACTTGAATCTTTTCCTCTTTCTGACTAACTTGAGAGACTTCCTCTTCTACTTGAATCAATATGTCTTCTTCTTCCTCTACCTCTGTCTGAACTGAAGGCTTTGGACTAAGCAAACCAGATACCAACGTCCACAATGACAATGTGCCAACTGGCAGAGTCCCTGGGTTGTTCTTTTCTATTCTTTTTAAATCTTCACCATGATGGTTCCATTGTGATATATCTAACAACTCCTCCTTAAAAAGCCATGGGCTATATTTTTGTATTATATCAACGTATGCCCTGACTGCTCTTGATTTTACTGGGAAGCTTCCTTCCTCTAACAATTTACTTAACACTCTTTCGGTTTGTTTTTTACTAATTGCTGATCCCGTATTTCTACTATAATACAACCCAACAAGATGACGCCAAACAAAACCGAGACAGAATCCAATAAAAAGGGAACCACACAAAATCATTATAACAGCCTTTCTATCCTCCTGACATATGCATCCGTCCTTTCTCCCTATCTGTTCCTCAGACACAAATAGTTTTTCCTCAGATGTGAGTGGTTTTTCTTCCCTCTCACTCATCTCCAGGGAAAGGCAACTTAAAACAAAAATGAAGCAAAACAAAAGAGGAATCTTAGAATGGCTCCCCATTCTCTCGCCCTGCCCTCAGGGGCGAGCAGTTTACTTACCCTCAGTTGCTCCCCGTGCGAGCCACCAAATGCCGAAGTCTGGCTTGGCACAAATCAAGAGCCACTTGTCAAAAAGAAACTAACTTTATTTTTAGAACTACAAACGCCAAACAAAACAGCTCCAGGGAAAAACCCTCAGAGCCCAACTGCCACCACCGGCTTCCACAAGCCTCTCCCCCACACACCAGCCTCTCCACCTCCCACAATCCTCCTGCTCTTGAGGCCGATTGGCTGGGTTGCGTGGGCAGAGCCAAAGAAGTCACCCAATGAACATCACCGCAGAGGAGCCAATCAGCTAGATGTTGCTGGGGCCACTGTGAGCCAATCATCAGCCGGCAACTGGAAGTTTGCTGGCAGCTGGATCATCAGCCGGCAGCTGGAAGTTTGCTGGGGCCCCTTTGGCTGTGGCTCTCAACACATAAATACTATCTGACTGAATCAGCAAGGCAATTTACCACTGACTGACTCCTATGTGAACCATCACCTTCTCCATTTCACAACTCTGAGAAATTTAGTTTCAGTAGTAATTGTAAAGCAATTTTAAAAGTCAATTTATTTTCATTTTATTGTAATTATTAGTGTGTATTAACTATACAAAATAATGGGTTTCATTGTGACACTTTCATATATGACTCTAACATACTTGATCATATCCATCCTCCCTATTACCTTTCCTTAATCCCCTCTCCCTGACTCTCTTCCTATTCCCTAGCAATCCTTCTACTCTTTATTTATTCCACACAAGAGAAAACATGTGATGTTAGTCTGAGTCTGACTTATTTCACTTAACCTAATGATTTTCATCCATTTTCCTAAAAATGACATGATTTTGTTGTTTTTTTATGGTTGAGTAACACTACATTTTGTAGCTTCAAAATAAAAACATATTTTTACCCATTCATCTGGTGATGGACATCTAGGCTGGTTTCATAACTTGACTATTTTGAGTAGTGCTGCAATAAAATGGGTATGCATGTGTCTCTTTTGTATGCTGGCTTCATTTCCTTCAGATATACCCAGGAGTGGTAGGTCTGGATCCTATGATAGTTATATTTTAAGCTTTTGGAGGAACCACCATAGTGGCTACACTGATTTACATTCCCACCAACAGTGTGTGAGTGATCCTTTTTGGAGCACCCTCACCAAATTTTGTTGTTTGAGGCTTTATTTTTTTTATTTGTTTTTATTAGTTATACATTACAGTAGAATATGTTGATAATTATATATATATATATATATATATATATATATATATATATATATGGAGTATAACTTCTCATTAGTTTGGTTGTACATGATGTGGAATTACATTGATTGTGTAATCATATGAGCACACAGGAAAGTAATGTCTAATTCATTCTACTATTTTTATATTTCCATTCCTTCTCCCTTCCATGTATTCCCCTTTTTCTAATCCAAAGAAATTTCTATTTTTTTCCTACTTCCTTCCTTTTTTGCAGACTCATTTCTCCAATCTCTGCCTCCACAATCATATGACATTCTCCCAAGGTCTGTATCTAAATCTGAGGTTTTGTGAAATGAGCACTTTGATATGCAACCTCATACAAATTATTCCTTTCCTGAATTGCTATTTCTCTTGTAGTTGGACCCTGCCTCTCTTTATAGCTTTATGCTACTTGTCTCTGAGCAACCTACACACTGGTAATACTTCATTAAAATTTTCACATTTACTTGGCTCACCCTTATCCCAGAACCTGCATCCAGTCTCTTCTTCCCATGTGACTTTCACTTGTGTTTCTCATTATACCTCCAACTCCCTTGATTTCATTAATTGATACACATTTTTTTGGTTTTAGCATAAAAATAATTTCATCTAGGAGAGATTTTCATGAACTGTTGGATTAGTTAACTTTTCATCTAACCTATGTGTTAGTCATCTATGACAAAATACCTGACATAACTTAAAGGAGGAAAGGCTTATTTTGGCTCATGGTTTCAGAGGTTTCAGTTCATGGCCATCTGGCTATGTTTTTTATGGACCTCTGAAGATCCATGAATGTCATGGCTGCACACTTCTGATAACTAGGGAATTATTTCAGGATATACATGTAAAATTGCAAGCCCTCAGTAGAGAAATATTCAAAATCATGAAGATCGAAGATTAAGAAAACTGTTTGATCTCTAATTGTTAAACATATTAAGTTTCACAATTACTTTTGTTATTTTCTATTCACATCATTGTTTACTTTTTATTCTACCTAAAATAGTTTTGGGCCTGGGGATATAGCTTAGTTGGTAGAGTGCTCACCTTACATGCACAACGCCCTGGGTTCAATCCTCAGCACCAAAAAAAAAAAAAAAAAAAGTTATTAATAGTCTTTCCTCACTCTTTCACCCAACTTTTCTTTGTTTCACGAAGTCACTTTCATCCTTCAATTCCTGACTCAAAGTTCATTTTTATATTAGATTGTTTTGTATCCTTTGTCATTTACATAGTTTACATTAAATATTTTTTTTCTAGTACCCATTGGATATGGTGAATTCTCCATATATAACCCTCATGACTATTATTTATCTTTCAATGGGTATGCATTTGTAAGAACAATGAACTTCTTCATGTTACTCTGTCTCTGAGTAGTTTAATATGTTCTTTGAATGAAAAACTGGAGAATTAAATTTTCATATCAGTTGAGTTATTGTCTTACCATGACCTTACTTGGCATGACTCCTATTCTGGTTTTCCAATTTATTGGAACTCAAAATCACTGAGTTAGCAGTGGTTATATTGACAATGAAGCAGAACCTCTGTTACTAATTGAGTCAGTTTTTTCATTTCTGTCTCTCCTCCACATCCACACATTAGTTTTAATTTGTGATCTTGGTGCTGGAAATAAGCAAAGAAAGTTTCTGTTTTGCTGGTTGGGTCCTGTTAGGCATCACCAGAAAGGAACTCAGAGGGTTTCCTGACTTTTTTCTGTGGGGTTCCTTCCTGTCTGTTGCCCTTTGGTGACTATTGCCCTAGTATGGCCCCTTCACACAGTGGCTGTAGTTCTTTCTTCTAGAAGTAACCAACTCCTGTTTAGATATTTTCCCAACAAGTACAGAGTCAGCCTCATCACCCAGTGTCCTCTCTTCTTCAGAGAAACTAGCACCAGGTGTTATAAATGCTTATCTTTATAGATCAGGTCTTGGTGAGTGTCCTCCATGCTAAGAGGAACAAGCACTATGTATAAGGGCCCAACTTAGTAATTCCAGATCTTTCCATTTTAATTCTCAGCACTTGGGGTGGCAGCATCTTCTTTAAATTGTTCTTTTTTTCTCTTTTTAACTTTCTGATTATATATGACCTTTAACTTAAGAATTCTTCATGATAATTCTCTGGTAAACCAACAAGAATAATTTGTCTCCCTTATTGGAACTTAATGAAAAACCAGAACTGAACATTGTACTTTGCTTTATTTTAACTCAATTGGTTTCATAAACTTTTAAAAAACAGCATAAAGTGTAACCATTTGGGTTTGTTATTCTCTCAAGTGAAAATCCCATGTCTTCCACACTTGTATTTCTTTTTTTCCTTAAAATTTAGGTTTTATTTATTGCATATATTTAAGGTGTTCTGCACAATGTTTTTTATGCATATAATGAAATGATTGCAAAATAACATATCCATTACTTTCCAGGGTTACTCCTTTCTTTCCTGGGATAAATCCCACTTGAGCAAGGTAAAAATCAACTCAACTTTAGAAGAGGTAATAGCTGCAGCAGGTGGAATGTCAGATAAAGAATTCAGAATATACATGCTTCAGATGATCTGGAGTCTTAAGGAAGACATTAGAAAGCAAAATCAGATAATGAAAGATCACTTTGACAATGAATTATATAAACAAATCCAAGAAGCAAAAGATCAACTATACAGGGAGATAGAGGTTATAAAAAACAAACAAACAGAAATCCTAGAAATGCAGGAAGCAATAAACCAACTTAAAAACTCAAATGAGAATACTACCAGCAGAGTACAACACTTAGAAGATAGGATATCAGAAAATGAAGACAAAGTATTTCAACTTGAAAAGAACTTAGACAGCTCAGCAAGACTGTTAAGGAACCATGAACAGAACATCCAAGAAATATGGGATAACATAAAGAGACCAAACTTAAGAGTCATTGGGATACAGGAAGGTATAGAGGTCCAAACCAAAGGAATGGGCAATCTATTCAATGGAATAATACGAGAAAATTTCCCAGACTTGAAGAATGAAACAGAATCCCAAATCCTAGAAGCCTACAGGATGCCGAATGTGCAAAATCATAAGAGATCCACACCTAGACACATTATAATGAAGATGCCCAACATACAGAATAAGGAGAAAATTTTAAAAGCTACAAGAGAAAGGAAGCAGATTACATTTAAGGGTAAACCAATCAGGATAACAGCTGATCTTTCAACACAGACTCTGAAAGCTAGAAGATCTTGGAATAACATATTTCAAACACTGAAAGAAAATGGGTTCCAACCAAGAATCGTGTATCCAGTGAAATTAAGCTTCAGGATGGAAGATGAAATTAAAGCCTTCCACGATAAACAAAAGTTAAAAGAATTTGCAGCTAGAAAACCAGCTCTTCAAAACATCCTTGGCAAAACATTTCAGGAAGAGGAAATAGAAAATAACAATGAAAACCAACAGTGGGAGGTAGGACAGTAAAGGGGGGGAAATAATCAAAGAGGAAAACAAACCATGTTTAGTAACATAAATAAACAAATATGGCTGGAAGAACAAACCATATCTCAATAATAACCCTAAATGTTATTGGCTTAAACTCACCAATTAAGAGACACAGGCTAGTAGAATGGATCACAAAACAAGACCCAACAATATGATGCCTACAAGAGACTCATTTGATAGGAAAAGATATTCATAGACTGAAGGTGAAAGGTTGGGAAAAATCATATCACTCATGTGGACTTCGGAAACAAGCAGGAGTGTCCATACTCATATCAAATAAAATAGATTTCAAGCCAAAGTTAATCAAAAGGGATAAAGAGGGACACTATATACTGCTCAAGGGAACCATACATCAACAAGACATAACAATCATAAATATATATGCCCCAAACAACGGTGGTACAGCTATGCTCATCAAGCAAACTCTTCTCAAGTTCAAGAGTCTAGTAGACCACCATACAATAATCATGGGAGACTTCAACATACCTCTCTCACCACTGGGCAGATCTTCCAAACCAAGGTTGAATAAGGAAACTATAGAATTCAATAACACAATTAATAATCTAGACTTAATTGACATATATAGAATATACCACCCAGCATCAAGCAGTTACACTTTTTTCTCAGCAGCACATGGATACTTATCAAAAATAGATCATATATTATGTCACAGGGCAACTCTTAGACAATATAAAGGAGTGGAGATAATACCATGCATCTTATCTGATCATAATGGAATGAAACTGAAAATCAAGGATAAAAGAAGGAAGGAAAAATCATGCATCACTTGGAGAATGAACAATAGGTTAATGAATGATCAATGGGTTATAGAAGACATCAAGGAGGAAATTAAAAAATTATTAGAGATAAATTTAAACACAGACACAACATATCAGAATCTATGGGACACAATGAAAGCAGTTCTAAGAGGAAAATTTATTGCTTGAAGTTCATTCCTTAAAAACAGAAAAAAAAAACAAATAAATTATCTCATACTTCATCTCAAAATCCTAGAAAAAAGAAGAGCAAAACAACAGCAAAAGAAGTAGAAGGCAAGAAATAATTAAAATCAGAGCTGAAATTAATGAAATCGAAACAAAAGAAACAATTGAAAAAATTGTCAAAACCAAAAGTTGTTTCTTCGAAAAAATAAATAAAATCGACAAACTCTTAGCCATGCTAACAAAGAGAAGAAGAGAGAGAACTCAAATTACTAGCATATGGGATTAAAAAGGCAACATCACAACAGACACTTCAGAAATACAGAAGATAATCAGAAATTATTTTGAATCCTTATACTCCAATAAAATAGAAGATAGTGAAGGCATCGATAAGTTTCTTAAGTTATATGATCTGCCCAGATTGAGTCAGGAGGATATAGACAACCTAAACAGACCAATATCAATTGAGGAAATAGAAGAAACCATCAAAAGACTACCAACTAAGAAAAGCCCAGGACCGGATGGGTATACAGCAGAATTTTACAAAACCTTTAAAAAAGAAATAATACCAATACTTTTCAAGCTATTTCAGGAAATAGAAAAAGAGGGAGAACTTCCAAATTCATTCTATGAGGCCAACATCACCCTGATTCCTAAACCAGACAAAGACACTTCAAAGAAAGAAAACTACAGACCAATATCTCTAATGAACCTAGATGCAAAAATCCTCAATAAAATTCTGGCGAATTGGATACAAAAACATATCAAAAAAATTGTGCACCATGATCAAGTAGGATTCATCCCTGGGATGCAAGGCTGGTTCAATATACAAAAATCAATAAATGTTATTCACCACATCAATAGACTTAAAAATAAGAACCATATGATCATCTCCATAGATGCAGAAAAAGCATTCAACAAAGTACAGCATCCCTTTATGTTCAAAACTCTAGAAAAACTAGGGATAACAGGAACATACCTCAACATTGTAAAAGCAATCTATGCTAAGCCTCAGGCTAGCATCATTCTGAATGGAGGAAAATTGAAGGCATTCCCTCTAAAATCTGGAACAAGACAGGGATGCCCTCTCTCACCACTTCTGTTCAACATAGTTCTTGAAACACTGGCCAGAGCAATTAGACAGATGAAAGAAATTAAAGGCATAAAAATTGGAAAGGAAGAACTTAAATTATCACTATTTGTAGGTGACATGATTCTATACCTAGCAGACCCAAAATGGTCTACAAAGAAACTATTAGAGCTAATAAATGAATTTAGCAAAGTGGCAGGATATAAAATCAACACGCATAAATCAAAGGCATTCCTGTATATCAGCGGCAAATCCTCTGAAATGGAAATGAGGAAAAACACTCCATTCAAAATATTCTCCAAAAAAATAAAATACTTGGGAATCAACCTAACAAAAGAGGTGAAAGACTTATACAATGAAAACTACAGAACCCCAAAGAGAGAAATAGAAGAAGATCTTAGAAGATGGAAAAATATACCCTGTTCATGGATAGGCAGAACTAACATCATCAAAATGGCGATATTACCAAAAGTTCTCTATAGGTTTAATGCAATGCCAATCAAAATCCCAATGGCATTTCTTGTAGAAATAGATAAAACAATCATGAAATTCATATGGAAAAATAAAAGACCCAGAACAGAAAAAAAAAGTTCTAAGCAGGAAGTGTGAATCATGTGGTATAGCAATACCAGACTTCAACCTATACTACAGAGCAATAGTAAGAAAAGCAGCATGGTACTGGTACCAAAACAGGCAGGTGGACCAATGGTACATTATAGAGGACACAGAGACTAATCCACAAAATTACAATTATCTTATATTTGATAAAGGGGCTAAAAGCATGCAAAGGAGGAAGAATAGCATCTTCAACAAATGGTGCTGGGAAAACTGGAAATCCATATGCAACAGAATGAAACAGAATCTCTTTCTCTCGCCATGCACAAAAGTTAACTCAAAATGGATAAAAGAGCTTTATATCAAATCAGAGACTCTGTGTCTGATAGAAGAAAAAGTTGGTTCCGATCTATATATTGTGGGGTCGGGCTCCAAATTCCTTAATAGGACACCCATAGCACAAGAGTTAATAACTATAATCAACAAATGGGACTTACTCAAACTATAAAGTTTTTCCTCAGCAAGAGAAACAATAAGAGACGTAAATAGGGAGCCTACATCCTGGGAACAAATCTTTACTCCTCACACTTCAAATAGAGCCCTAATGTCCAGAGTATACAAAGAACTCAAAAAATTAGACAATAAGAAACAAATAACCCAATCAACAAATGGGCCAAGGACCTGAACAGACACTTCTCAGAGGAGGACATACAATCAATCAACAAGTCCATGAAAAAATGCTCACCATCTCTAGCAGTCAGAGAAATGCAAATCAAAACCACCCTAAGATACCATCTCACTCCAGTTAGATTGGCAGCCATTATGAAGTCAAACAACAACAAGTGCTGGCAAGGATGTGGGGATTAACATTTAGGGTTACTATTGATATATGGTTTGTCCTTCCAGTCATGTTTGTTTGTTTGTTTGTTTGTTTATTTATTTATTTAAATTTAGCTTGTTTTTCCTCTTTTGTTATTTCCCCCTGCTTTACTGAGTTACCTCCCACTGTTAGTTGTGGGTGCTGTTTTCATTTCCTCTTCTTGTAGTGTTTTGCTCAAAATGCTTTGCAGTGCTGGTTTTCTGGCTGCAAATTCTTTTATCTTTTGTTTATCATGAAATATTTTAATTTCATTGTCAAACTTGAAGCTTAATTTTGCTGGATACAATATTCTTGGTCGGAATGCATTATTTTTCAGCATTTGAAATACATTGTTCCAGAATCTTTTCGCTTTCAACGTCTGTGATGAAAAATCAGCTATTAACCTAATTGGTTTACTCCTGAATGTAATCTGGCTCCTTTCTCTTGTAGCTTTTAATATTCTCTCCTTGTTCTGTATGTTGGATATCTTCATAGTAATGTGTCTTGGAGTTTGTCTATTACCGTTTTGTGTGTTTGGGGTTCTGTAGGCTTCCAGAATTTGGCAATCCATTTCATTTTTCATTTCTGGAAAGTTTTCTAAGATTATTTCATTCAACAGGTTGCTCATTCCTTTGATTTGGACATCTATACCTTCTTCTATCCAAATGACTCTTAAGTTTGTTTTTTTAATTACATCCCATATCTCTTGGATGTTTTGCTCTTGGTTTCTTACCAGCCTTTCTGCACTGACTATATTCTTTTTGAGTTGGTAAACTTTGTCTTCATTGTCTGATGTTCTGACTTCTATTTGATCTAGGCTATTTGTAATATTCTCATTTGAGTTTTTGATTTGGTTTATGGTTTCCTGCATTTCTAGGATTACTGTTTGATTCTTTTTAAATTTCTCTATCTCCTGGTAGAGTTCATTTTTTGCTTCTTGAATCTGCTTATGTAATTCATTTTCAAAGTATTCTTTCATTGTTGGGACTTGCTGTCTAATGACTTCTTTAAGATTCCATTCCATCTGAGTCAGGTATGCCTTGAGTTCTTTCTCTGTCCATTTTTCTGGTGCCACTAGGTTCTCCTGTAAATTTAAGTTGTCCTGCATTGTTTGCAATCCTTTTTCCCTTGTTTTTTCATGGTGTTCACGTTACTTTTCAACTCTGTTTAACTGCTTTGTTTCTGTTTTCTCCTATAAATTTGGTTTGTTTTTGTATATCTCTGTAGTCTCTCCTTTGTGGTCAGAGAATATATCTAGAGATGTTGGGCTTTATTGTAATTTAAAGCTGCTTCATTCAATTCATTAAAGGCTTACAGATTCTGTAGGCATATAGTGATCTCTTATTTGGTCTTAGGACTTTATGTTTAGGTTGGGTGCTATGATGGTATGAAGGTTAGTATGTCTTGGCTGCTTTGGAAGATTGCTCTACTGAAGGGGGATATTAACAGGTGAATGGATCAGGGTAATTGGTAATGGCTAGGTACTTAGGAGCCCTATCGACAGCCTTGGAACATTCACCTATTTGCATTTAGAAAATTACATGGAATGAAAGTCGTAATGTTTGGAATGAAAGTTAGGGGGAAGAGGAAGGAACGAGAAAGAGGGAGAGAAAAATAGGTAGAATAAAGGAGAATGGAAAGAAGAATAAAAATTGAAAAGTGAAGAGAAAAAAAATGATAAATGAAGTCTTAGAGTTCTATTTTCTTCTCTTCCAGTAGGTGGAGCTGTGGCCTCAGAGCTGAGCTTCTGCCCTCTGTGTGCCGGCAGCAATCCCTGTAAGTCTGCTCCTCTTCCCCTATTGGGTGTTTCTCCAATCCTGTTAGTCCAGAGCCATTTCTCTTCTCTGGCCCCTCCCCCACTTCCTCCTGCCAGCCAGCCAGGCCCCACTCACACCATCAGTTTAATTTGTCTGGACCTCTTCAGTGGCCATGCCCCTGGGAACTGGTGGCTAATGCCTTGGGTGTCACCACTGGTGATAGGGGGATTTGGGGTTTGGGAGTCCCCTCTGCTTCCTTCAGCCCCTACAGTCACGCCTATGGAGCTCTGGGGCGAGATTTTTGAGGTTTCCCAGCTGTATGTATCTGGTGGGGATGGGAGTTACACACCTGCTAAAGCCGATACAGCTGGAAAGGGATCCCATCTGCCAACTCTGGTGATGTCAGTTCTCTGCTATGGCCAGCCCCAAACTTCTTGCCGGAGTGTCCAATGGGATGGGTGGGTCTTGCCTGTCTCTGGTCTGTCCCAGACTTGGTTTCACTTCTATTCTGCTGTTTCATGAAGGCTTGGTTAGCAATCTCTTCATAGAGTCTCTATGCCGCACATGGTATCCCGCAGTGCTGAAATGCCTCCACTCCGGTTGCCTCCGGTTGCTAGGCAGTGGCAGCTCGAACTTTTGTGCAGGTGGCCGAGATTCACCCATCCGGGGCAAGCTATCACCTCAAATAATCTCAAATTGCCCAGCTAGGTCTCACTTCAGCGGAATTTTGCTGGGAGTTTCTCAGCAGGTGGAATCTAAACTTTCTGATGCATCTCACTGTCTGCGTGGCTGAGGAGGTACTGAAAGCGCTGCCTCCCCTGTCCACCGCCATGTTGAGTCTTCTTAAAATTCTTAAATGAGGACAAAAATCACTATGAAAAAGTAGACAATATTAATAGCCTTATATATCTACTAAAGATGAAGTTTGTAGGTAAAACAATATTAATTCCACCTTTAAAAAAAGACAAATGAAAATAAAATAAAAAACTACAGTGGCAGAATTCCATCAAAAACAAAACAACAACAACAAATATCCCAACATATCATGACCAAGATTGTGTTATTGTAGAATTACAAGGGTGCTTTAACATTTGAAAAGTCATCAATGTACTTTTCCATGCTTGGAGAGTAAAAGAAAGAAAACAGATCATCTCAATAGATCTGGCAAATTATAGCATCTTTAAAAAAAATTAATTTATTTTTTTCTAATTGGCATGCATTTGTGCTCATTTATGGTATACAGCATTGTAAAAAATATATGCATACCATATAACAAAAATCAGGCAGTTAGCATTTCCACCACTTTTAATATTGTCATATTTATGTGTTGGTACCTCCAAATTCTTATCCTCTAATTATATTGGAATGTATACTTAAGTGGAACATAAATTGGAAGGTAAGATTTTATCTTTGTTTTCAAATAAGTGATGTTGATTTTTCTTCCTGTCAAAAAATTTAAATCAACTTACAATAAATATATATTTCAAAAAAGTATATATAAAAAATATATAATACTTTTATATATATATATATATATATATATATATATATATATATAGAGAGAGAGAGAGAGAGAGAGAGAGAGACTGTATAACAATCAAATCAGGCAGTTAGCATTTCCATCGCTTTGAATATTGTCATATTTATGTATTGGGACATTCAAATTCTTGTTCTCTAGCTATATTGGAATATGTGCCTAATTGCCATAGACTGCATAGACTGTAGTTGTCCTATCACACTACAGGAAATTAGAGCTACTCCCCCAGTATAGTTCATAACTTAGGTGTTCCCCCACAGCTCATGTGTTGAAGGCTTGTGCTCTAGTAGATGGAGGTGTGTAGAGGTGACTATTGGGATGGGGGATTTAGGATGTGGAACCTAGTTGAAAGATATTAGGTCACTGGGACTGTGATCCTAAGGGAGATATTGGAATCCCAACTCATTTCTATCACTTTCTGCTCACAGTCACCAAGAGATGAGCAGCTTTGCTCTACCAAGCACTCCCTGCCACAGTGAACTGCCTTGCTGACAAAGCAACAGGAACAAGAACCATGGAAAATTGTGAGCCAAAATAGATATTTTACTCCCTTAAGTTGGTTTTCTCAGATATATTTTCATAATGACAGAAAGATGAACAACTTCCGTCTTCCTAACCTTTAGTGACTTCTATACTCTCTACTGCTATGTGATTAACTATTTTTGGCTTCCATAAATGAATGAAAACATTAACTAATTGTCTTTCTTATTCCAGTAATTGCCTTACTTATTTCATATAATATCATTTTCTCTAGTTGCTGCAAATGACAGGAGTTTATTGTTTTCGTGGCTTAATTATATTTCATTGTGTGTATGTGCATCTTTTTCTCAAGTTTTTCTCTTTTTGTTTCCTTCTATTTTAAGAGTCACTAAGTGATATTGGGTTTTGATTGGTATATTATGGAAAGCCTGAGGAAAAGAACAAAATGTCACTTCCCACCAATGCCAGTACCTATCTTTTTAGGGTTATAACTAAGAAAGTTATTAATTTTTTGTTATCTACTTTTCTTTAGAACATAAATCAAAGCCATTAACTTGAATTTGAGGTGCATACATAATACATACACATTAGTGTGTGAAATACTTTATATAAATAGTTATTACATTTCCAAGTACTGGAAACAATATCTGTGCTAAGATTTATTTTGACTGAATGGAACAAAAAGGGTTCAACCTTCAACTACAGAGGGTTGTACTAATAGTAAATCTCTTAAAGTCAAAAATATATTCCTCTCCATTTTTATTTGCCACAGACTACACCATGTCCTGAGTAGATTCATTATGGGAAAAATGTCAATCACAGCTTTATTATCTTACTTTGGAAGGAAATAACAAGAAAACAACTTGGAAGGTAAGAATACATCTTTGTTTTCAAATAAATGATGCTGATTTTTCTTCCTATCAAAAAATATAAATCAACTTATAATAAGTATATGTATCAAAAAAGTTTAGGTCAGATTGTGATAAATATACCTAAAACATTAGATAAATATATTTAATTTTGTTTGTTGGTGGGGACTGAACCCAAGCCTTGTGCATGGGGGGCAAGCACTCTACCAACGGAACTATATCCCAAACCTAGATAAATATATCTAAACTATCATCTATATATATCCATCAACTTCTAATAAGAGTTCCCATTGACATGGTGATTCTTGAATGGATGATATCACATACAAAGATGAGGAGATCTCTACTGTCCTATATACAATGACCTTTTTTTGTGGTGCTGGGGATTGAACCCAGGGCTTGTGCATGCAAGGGAAGCACTCTACCAGCTAAGTTATATACCCAGCCCTTTCCATAGGCTCTTTATCAATAAAAGGCTGGGTTTTACCAAAGGGCTGCAAAAGTTAATGGTTTAGATATATTTATCATAAACTGACCTAAACCTTTTCAAAAGGAAGAAAAGTTAACCTCACCTTTTTTCAAAAAGTGAGAGATTTTTGCTACAGCCATGAATTCTTTAACATCTTGATTATTAACAAAATTAATAATCCTGGTTATTTTTAGGTTCTGATGCACTGAACATTTTTACAGTGTTTTTCTCTAGTTACAGAAGCCCTCTTTATGTCCACAACAGCTATTACAAACTCTATGTCAGCATAATAAGTGTTCCAGGGGAAACGAATTAACCTTCTGGCCATTAATATCCAACATGGGTAATGTGTATTTTCACCATCCTCTCTTCTACATTACCTTTTATGATAATATTTACAACTTAATTAACAGAAAATTTGTAAAGAATGTTGGTTTTCTCTGCATTATCCAACTCAACAATGATAACTTTGTGCTCTTGGCAATTAACTCATCTCCATGTCTGAGTGAATAGAATTCCTATTCTTGGGCACTGGACCCTCTCTGGCCACCCGAGTTGCCTATCTTCCTCTGGCCCAGGCTGAGATTCAGGAAGAGACACCTCTGGTTTTCTGCTTCAGTGCTGGGTGCCACCTGCTTCTAGGGAACTGGAGGGAGGCAAAAGCCCAGGCCACGTTGCTGCTGGCCAGGCCCCATCTGTGGCTTTATTTGATTCAGGGAGATTACTGCTACATGGTTAGCAGTGAGCCTCATAGACCACCACACTCCCCCAGATCCCCTCATTTAAAATTCCACTCAAATGATTATCTTTGACATCTTGCTAAGTTCATAACTTGTCTTTGTGAATAGTGTTGTAGTAAACATAAGAATGCAGATATCTCATTGATAGAATGATATCCTTACTTTTGGAGATATATATATATATATAAAAATAAACCTATTGGTGAGATTACTGGATCATGGTGTAATTCTACTTTTAGTTTTTTGAGCACTCACCATGCCATTTTTTACAATGGCTATACCAGTTAATATTCCCATCAACAGTGTATGAAACTTAACCCTTCTCTGGATCTTGGCTAGCATTTGTAATTTTTGTCTTTTTGATAATATCCATTTTAACTAGGTGAAATGATACCTTATTGTAGTTTTGATTTTCATTTCCTTAATGACTAGTGTTGACCATTTGAGGAACATCTATTCAGACCATTTGCCTATTTTAAAGTCACTTTTTCTATGTTATTGAGTGGTTATCACTCAATCATCACTGTTGGGTGTGTGAGAGACTCCCCACTGAAGTTAAGTTTCAGTCTTGCATAATCCCTTACCCCTCCCCTCCTCTCTAAAGGGTGCAAAGCTGAAGAGCATCAAATTCAAATATTTTCTCATCCAATCCCCATGAGACACAGTGTCTGCTAGCAGTTCCTGGGTCACCTTGCCAATCAGCACCCACCATGTCACCTATGCAACCCCTCTTAAGCCGAAGTTTGCAAGCTCACACTCTCTGCCCTCTTTGTCTTCTTTCTCTCCTCTCTTTACTCTTTCTCTCTCTCTGCTCTCTTCCTCTCTGACCTCCTCCTCTCCTCTCTCAGCTGACTCCCCTTTTCTTCCCCTTCGGACAGACCCCCAATAAATCTCTTGGTTGAATCTCCATCTCAGGTGAGTCACTCACCTTTCAATCACCACTTTTTTGATGAGTAGTTTATAAATATTTTCTCCCATTCTGTAGCTTGCCTTGACTCTGTTGACTGATTCCTTTGCTGCACAGAAACTTCTTGGTTTGATATTATCTTGTCTAGTTTTGCTTTCACTCTTGGTGCATTGGGAGGATATATCCATTTTTTTTTCAATTTCAATGTCTTGAAGTGTTTTACGATCTTTTCTTTAAGGTATGTTCTTGGTGCCTTTGTAAAATATTAGATGTCTATAAATATGAGAATTAATTTCTGGATTTTCTGTTCTGTTCCATTGCTGTGTGTGTTTGTTTTTATACCAGTACCATATTCTTTTGATCATTATGGCTTTGCAATTTGTATTGAGATAATGTGTTGTATGAGTTTTTATTTTACTATACCAAAACTGCTAGCAGAATAAAGAATAAGAATTTTTTGTTATTTTGGCAAGTAAAAGTTGGTATTTAATTTTAGTGTGTATTTATTTGATCACAAATTTAGAAATCTTTTCTTATACTTATTTTCAAGTGGCTTTTTCCCTCTGAGAATTATTTGCTCTTGTTTTGCCACTTTTGCATTGAAGTATAATATTATTCCTAATTATATATTAAATAAATATACATATGTATATGTTGAAGTCATCAATCATTTCAATAGTTATTTAGTATCTGATAATATGTATAATATTTTAAAGTGATTCATATTATTTGTTTAAAGTGTGAAGCCAGAAAAAATCCAGGGGAAAAACAATAAAATATTATCACAAATAGAATCATTGCAAATATTTTTGTAAATTTATTCCCAGATAGCTAATTAATATTATTTACTACAGAATATTTCAATTGATAAGTGTTTTTTTGGTGCCAAAACTTTCATATATTAAGTGTTTATTTATATATGAGTATGTTTTTTGGAATTATTATGATTTGTGGTGGCATTTACTATTACTGTTTGGATTCCTGTAATTTGATAAAATGTAGCACATGTTTCATGATATATGAGCCAGCCTCTTTGTTACTCCTTTTCCTTTTCTTGCTTTCAAATTTTATCTATTCAAAGTGACATACAAAATTATATGTATTTATTTTTGCAACATGATGTTTTGCAGTACATGTGCATTTTGTAATGATGAAAGTAACTTATTAACCATGCATTACCTCATTTCTTTGTGGTGATAGCACTCAGCCATCCTTTCAGCTTTTTTCAAGAATACAATATGCTGTCATTAACTATAGTCAATATTTTGCCCAATAGATCTCTTTCACTTACTTCTCCTAACTAATTGTAATTTTGTATCTTTTGAACACTCCCCCTACCCCAGTGCCCCAGTCTCTAGAAATCACAATCCTACTGTATTTTGAGATCAACATTTTCAGGTTTCACACATGAGTGAGTTATGTGGTATTTGTCATTCTCTGTTTGTACTTCCTACATCCCTTAACATAATCTCCTCCCAGTCCACTTGTGTTATTGAAAATATCAGAATGTTCTTCATTTATGTGGTTGAGTAGTGTTCTATTTCATGTAATATAATACACTTTCTTAAACTATTCATCCTTTGAAGGACACTGAGGTGTGCTACATTTAACATGGAAGTGCAGGTATCTCTTTGGCATATAAACTCTCTTTTGGATGTATACCAAGTAATCATGGAAAAAAGGCTTCTTTTTCTAGTATTAATTTCAAGATGAACTTCAAACTGTTTTTGCAACGTCTTCCTTCAAACCAACAATTGTTTGGTGAAATTACATGAACTCATAAATTATTTTGAGAAAATTTATATATTGAGTGATTTTAGGTAGCATCCATTTGTCCATTAAATTTTTGACTAGTTTTATTGGCCTAAAGAAGAATCTTGACTTTTTAATTCCTTATTTTTTTCTTCCCTGGATCAACTCTTGGAAAGTTGTTAAAACTGTGTTACTTTTGTGGAAGTATCTTCCTGCTTTACTTTTCTTGAATATTTTGCGCTGGGAAGAAGAAGAAAAAAAGAAGCAAAGATGTAGAATAAGTGCACATATCCTCCATGCTAGATTATGAGCTTTGTATCAAGTTCTACATGATATTGTTCTATCTCAAGACTCCCTAGACACCATTGTGCTGGGAAAGGCCTTGATATCTAGGAATGCCTGGGAAGACAGATTTGAGTATTGCTACTCTTACCTTTGTCAATTTAGACATTTGGTCAATGACATTTTTTGGGGGGAAAATATCAAAGGGAAATTAAAAATTTCTGAGGGCACTTTTTCATTTTTCCTTATTTCAAATTCTGTCAGCCCATATCTTCAGTTTCTCTCTCTCCTTAAAATTTTCACTATATATGACATTAAATTGGATTAAATCTTATAGAATCCACTTCCTTTAGATATAGTGTTATCTTTGTAAGTAAGGTTGCTCTGTTTTAGTCCCACAATCCTTCCTGAATGATGCAGTAATCAAGTTTGTATCTTTGAGGTATGCTCATTTCCTCCCCATAATATATTGAGCACTCATTGGACTGATGCCTGATAATACTACAAGTATGATAATTAAGTATTTGAGTCTTCATATATTTACAAGAAAACACCAGAAGTGGGCTTTCCTTAAGGGCAGAGAGTGTGTGCCCTTCACAGTAGGACTAATTTTGACCTTTTCACTATTAAAGGACTGGTGCAAGATGGTCTGTGTGATCTAGACTCAAGAGGAGTGATACAGCTTTGTGGGTAGAGGAGAGCTGCTACTGAATTAAAGACATGGGTCAAGCAGAAATAGCTCAGATCTGAGTCTATGTGTAGGACAGATGGCTGCAAGTGGTCATTTGCTTCTTCATCACAGAGCTATAGAACATGGTCACTTCCTACTCAGGTGATGATCATGGCATCTGCTTACTTATTTTCCACATCCTGGAGGGTGTTAACAAGAGGCTGATTCCTGGTTTCTGGAAGGGGCAAGATAACAAGGCCAGCAAAGAGGATGATGACTCCATAGATGATCCAGGGCAGACGGAGAGAATACCCCAGTAAGGTCATCAGGAGAGGAGCCAGTATTGCCCCTGTTCTCTGGAATCCTGAAACAATGCCTGAAAGTGTGGACCTTAGGATGAAAATAAAAAAAAAAACAAAGAAAATCTTGTACAAATCTGTATATATATTGTCACTTGTCAACTCCATTGCATTTTGGGAGACAATACAGGAGAGTTATTGAACGCATGGGCTTTGACAACCAGCTCTTAATTGTGACATTGAGCACTATCGATTTCTAATTAATCAGTTTCATCATAATTAAAATAAGAATATTCATAGCACCAATCCTGTAGAGTGGCTCTTCAGATTAAATTAAAAACTGCAGTAAAAGACTTGGCACACTGCGAGGCATAAAGTCTATTTTAAATAATTGTGGATTATTAGTTGCTTTTAAAATTTATATTACAATTCATGTCTTGGAAACATGAAAAACCTCAATTTTATCCCTGCAGTAAGTGTTAATTAGTTCAGAAAGTCCTTTTTGGAAAACAGACAGAAGGTCATTTAGCTCTTGTACCTGAATACAGTGGGGAGGAGCTCAATTTGGTGGAGAGTAAAACCAGTGCCGGCAGCAGAAACAGATCCAACTCCCAAGGTTGCTAAAGACACACGCAGAGTCTGCATTTCTAGAGAGAAGAGACCAGGGAAAATAAAAAAAATCTTGGTTGAAGAAATCTGTCTTTCACTAACTAATTGTGAGGTGATTCTGTTGTAGGGTTTGCAGGTGAGAAACAAATGACAGACAAAATGCAACCCCTCAGAGATGACAGAGAGGTTGATGAGCTGCTGAACACTGGGCTGAAACACTGAACCAAAGGATCTAAATCTCTTGCTTCAATTTTCTATGCACATTTGAGTATTGCTCATAATGGTGGGAATAGAGAAATCAGGAAATATTTGTTTTATTAATTCTGTCAATTTTTTTCAGGGAATTTTCTGAAGGGCCTAGAACTATATGTGAACAAAAACTGAGGATTTTATGGCCCGTGTCTTGAACAGCTTAGAACTAAGAGTATGGGAACAATGTGTGATGTGGGGCAGGTCCTCCTCCACACAGTGACAAAGGGATTGGACAATCTGAAGAGAGGCAAGTTCTAGGCAATAATTCAGGATTTTAAAAGCCTGACATTAGAAAGTCTATTCAGAAGTGAATAATGTCATACTGGGTATTAATCACATACTTTTGAATTACTGAATTTACAGAGGTTAAACAGATTATTTTAAATTCACTAAAATAACCAAAATAGGACTTTAAAAGAATATGGACAGTTCTCCTGAAAGGCAGGAAACTTCTGTGGGAGAGAAGAATGGAGACTTCCAGTCTGAAATCCTACAAAATATTTTCCTGCTCTGGGAACATGGTGGAGTATGGTGACCACTGAAATTCCCAAATCATTAATGAGATCATTTGGGTAAGTTAGTAAAATAGGTTGGGTTATATTCTTAATTTGTTTCTAGTGTTTTTCCTAGTGCATTATTGCTATATATAATAGTGGGGATAATTTTGATACATTCATAAGTGCATATGACATAATTTGTACCATTTCAACCCCTTTCACTCTCTTTCTCCATCTCCCTGATCTCCTTGCTCTATTCTACTGATCTTCCTTTCATTTATTTATTGTTTTTAATTGGTGCATTATAATTACACATAAAAGTAGAAGTCATTATTCATTTCTTCTCTAAGGCTAAATTACAAAGCCGATTAGAAGACATATTAAGATTAAATTATTCCCTTACTCCTGCTGTGCTCTTGCTTTCTGTCTGAAGACAAGGGACTTTTATTTCACTAAATTCAAGAAGCTTTTTCTAAAAATGTATTGAGTTAGGGAGGCCTTAAAAATCAGGAAGAGTCCCAGGGAGAGTATCACATTCCCATTTGGAGATGCAATTGCATGGCCTACCCCCTCCAGGATTGTTATGAAAAGTGTCATTAGCCAGAGGCATGTGGTTAGCTCCTCTTCTAAAGACACTGTTTGTACCATTGGCTGATATTCAGGTTCATCTTGGATGTGGTCAGGACAGCTTTGTTTCTGAACCATACCTTAAGGACATAGGCACAGTTGGAGCCTAAGTCCTGCCAAGTGCTTGCCATAATCGGTTTCAACCCTTTATATTAACTGCAAAAAATCCTTTGGTTTTTAATGACATTTTTGTGGCATCAGACAGGTAAGATGATGTAATTCCTAAGGAATGAGGAAAACACTTTCTTTTCCCAAACCTTTGTCTCTCTCACCTTGAGGCAAAAATGTGTTTACCAGAATGGAGACTCCGGCCAGGAATGAGAACAGTGTCTGGTTTGTCCGACGACCCATGTATTTCAGAGTCCAAAGGGAAACAAATCTGGCTGTGAGCGTGATGGCTCCAAAGAGAACCTGGAACAGGAAGATATTGCTCCCCAGGTGCTGCAGGTTGAGGATGAGGCCATAAAAGGATACAGCATGTGAAAATCTGAAATGAAAGGAGAAGAGACATCTAATAACATTTAGAGCCTAAGGAACATTCCCTAAGATTTTGAAGGAGACTCCTACATGATGATTATATTGGCCCAAGATGGTAAGTGTTCAATGATAATTATAGAATGAAATAATAGAACAATTGTTTTTAAGGCAGTGATCTTAAATTACCATAAATTACCATGGGATCTTTATTGCTATAATTTTTACTGAGGCCACAAAAATGTATATATAGCAGATATACACATATTCCAGTAAAAGTTAATTTTTAACTGCTTAATTTTATGCAAAAAGGTAATTTGAAATCTGAGCTCATGGTTAAATTTAAGGGGATAAAGGAATGAACAAGAAGCTTTTCCTAAAAATGTATCTAACCCAATAAATAGGGTTAGATATTGGAAATTAGGTAAATTGTTTCTTTGCAACAGTGAGTCTCTTTTCTTTGATCCCTGGTGTGGAGTCTTTTTTTACCTTAATCCTAGTAAGTAAGGGTGCAGGGCACTAGGGAGAATTTTCCATATGTTTCCTGGTTTTAAGAGTATAATGACCTAGTCAGGTGCAGTAGTGTCAACCTAGCAATACCAGTGACTCAGGAGACAAAAACAGGAGCGTTGTAAGTTCAAGGCCACCTTGGGCAATTTAGTGAGAGAATTACATTTATTGATTTGTATATGCTGAAACTAACTTGAATCCCTGGGATTAATTCAACTTGATCACAGTGTACAATCCCTTAATGTGTTTTCAAATTCGTTTTCCTAATATTTTTAGTAAAGATTTTTGTGTTTATATTCATCAGAGATGTTGGTCCATATATTTTCCTCAGGATAATACTGATACTGGTTTCAAGGAACTAATTTGGAAGTGTTACCTCCCTTTCTATTTTATGATATAATTTGATGATGATTGACATTAGTTGTCTTTGTTGAAAGCTTCTTTTATGTCTTCAATCTCATTCCCTGATAATGTTCTGTTCAGGTTTTCTATATTCTCTTTTCTCAGTATGGATAAGTCATAGATGTCTAGTAATTGTCATTATCTTCTAGATTTTCCAGTTTATTGGAATACAAATTTTTAAAGTAGTCCCTAATGATCCTCTTGATTTAAAAAATGTTTGTAGTGATATTGCCTTTCTCATCACTAGTTTTATTGATTTGGGTCTCTAAACTCTTTCTTTTGGCTAGTTTGGCTAAGGTTTTATCAATCTTTGAATTTCTCAAGGAATGAACTATTTGTTACATTGATACTCACCCCACCCCACTCCACACTATTTCATTTATTTTGGCTCTGAACTTCTTTTTCTCATTTTGGGGTTAGTTTGTTCATGCTTTTATGGCACATTAAGATATAAAATTAGATTGTTTATTTAGGATTTGTTTCTCCTTTTTAAATATAATCATCTACTTCTATAAAATTCCTCTTAGCAATAACTCTGCATAATGGCCCAGAATTTTTTAATGTTGTATCACTATTTTTGTTTGATTCTAGATTTTTTTTATTATTTGTTGTTCAAAATTTTACAAAGCTCTTGACATATTATATTTCATACATTTGATTTAAGTGGATTATGAACTCCCATTTTTACCCCGTATACAGATTGCAGAATCACATCGGTTACACATCCACGTTTTTACATACTGCCATACCAGTGTATGTTGTATTCTGCTGCCCTTCCTATCCTCTACCATCCCCCCTCCCCACCCCTCCCTTCCCATCTTCTTTCTCTACCCCATCTAGAAATTTTTAAACTTTCTCTTATCATTTCATCTAAGACCTATTTCTTTTCCAAAGAGAATTTTTATTCCCCATGTGCTTATGTAATTTTGTGTTTATTTCTAATTTAATTTCATTATGATCTGATAAGGTAAAAGTAATTATATTGATTATTTTGTATTTTCAAACACTTGTTTTGTGACTTAAAATATGATCTATTTTGGAGAAAGTTCTATGAGCTATTGAGAAGAAAGTGAATTTGCTTGTTATTGGATGAAATAGCCTATAATTTTCTGTTGTGTGCATTTGATTTATGGTATTATTTAGATCAGAAGTGTTGTGTTTGTTGTTTTTGTTGGTGTAAGCAAATTACTTGACTAGAAAAATTTAGAGAAATAAAAGTTTACTTAGTCTCATAGTTTCAGAGATTCAGTCCATGGTCATCTGTCTCCATTGCTCTGGGCCCACGATAAGGCAGAAAGGACATTATGAAAGAGGAATATTGTTCATATTGTGGTAGTCAGGAAACTCAGAGAGACAAAGAGGGGCCAGGAAAGCCAGATATAGATTCCAAGGTCACACCCTCAGAGACCTATTTTCTCCAGCCATATCCCATCTGCCTGTAAGGAACACCTAGTTAGTCCATTCAAATTATTACCCAGATGGGGTGGTGGCACATGCCTATAATCACAGCTGCTTGGGAGACTGAGGCAAGAGACAGTTTTTGGGTAGCTGTCAGGTGTCCTGTGTGGGAGCTGCATCTGGGATTTCTGCTCAGGTGGGTGGATGAAATTTTATGTGGGTGCTGATGCCTATGGTCACTCTCAGACACCTGGTAGTCCTGCATGGGTGAGTATTTGGGAAACCTACTCTGATGTAGAGGCCTGAAGCCCTGCATGACACAGTATCATGATTCCTGTGCAAAAGCAGTAATGTTGCTCAAGAGAAGCAGTATTCTCATTTCTTGAATCACAGGTCATGGAGCAACACAGAATGCTTCCTCTGTCTGGCCTGCCATCTTGTATCCCTTGTGTAGTACTTCTTTAAGTATTTCCTGTAGTGCTGGGTTACAGAATGAATTTTTTTATTTTATCATTATCTTGGGAAGTTTTTACTTTTCCTTCCATTGTGACTGATTGCTTTGTTGGCTATAGCAATCTTGATTGGCAATATTTTATTTCAGAGTTTGTATTATTTAATGCCAAGCCCTCCTGGATTATAGGGTCTGAGCTAAATCATAATTATCCTTATTGGTTTACCTCTAAATGTGACTCAACATTATTTTCTGGCAGCTTTTATTTATTTATTTATTTATTTTATTGTTAGTTGTTCAAAACATTACATAGTTCTTGATATATCATATTTAATACTTTGATTCAAGTGGGTTATGAACTCCTATTTTTCTATTTTTTAGTATTTAACTTATAATATGTCATAAAGAGATTCTTTTCTGGTCTTGTCTATTTTGGTCTCTACATGCCTCCAATATCTGGATATTCATCTCCATACCCAAAATTTCAAACATTTTCTTTTATTATGTCACTGAGTAGATTATTAATGCTATTAGACTCTATCTTTTCTCATTACTCAATATCTATGGGCCTTCAATTCACTCTCATAATGTCGTAGAGATATTGTATATTGTTATTGTAGTTTCATTTTTTCTTAAATACTGTCTGAATAATGACATTACCTCTAAGGTTTGAGATTATATCTTCTACCTGCTCTAACATATTAAAAACACTTTAATTTCAGCTCTATTTTTTATTTGATTTACTTGCCTTTATTTTCAATATTTTTTCTCAGTTTTTTCAAGATCTCGATCTTATTTTGTTGAATTTCTCATTCATATTCTGTAATTCCTTCCTTAATTCATTCAGTTTTCCTGAATTTTCTTGGTATTCAATCCTATTTTTAAATAGTTATTATTTTGAATTATTTATCCAGCATTTTATATGATGCCATATCTTTGGAGTCATTGCTTGTGAGTTTTACCTTTGGATATTTCACTTTACCACAATTTTTCATATTTTCAGTTTTGAAGTTAGTGCATCTGTTGAGGTGGATTTATCTTCTAATTTTATGTGAAGAACTTTGTAGGGTACAATCTTTTCTTGGTGAAGTGTTTTTGGATATCAGGGTGTTGTAAATTGTTGAATATATTTCCAGTTGTGTTTAATAGTATAGGTTTCCTGGTACTTGTTTTGCAATGTATTTTAGTACTTCCCCTTTTCCCCAGTGGAGGTAACTCAGCACAGTAGCTTCCCAACACAGGTGTGCAGTGTGACCAGGGCCCACCTATGGGGGCTCTGGGATGAGTTTCCTCAATTGTGAACTGATAAGGGAGAGGGATATGGGGCTAAAGTTTGGAGCCTAACAGAGAGACCAGGAACTGGGAAATCTCCAGGTAAGATAGGAAGATAGGACTGGGCACTCAGGTCATACAAGGAGTCCAAAAGGTGAGGTGCAGTCTCTCTGCAGGGACTGGTGGATGCCACTCCCCTTTCCAGGTGCCCTGCACCAGGACCAGTCTTCCCACCTAGGTTACCTCCACCATTCTGAGGGCAGAGACACCAGCTTACAACAAACAACCTCACCTATTGGATGAGAAGAGAAGCAGGAAAGACACAGATCTCTAAAGCTAGCAACAAACCTGGTTTCTTCCTTCAAGTTTTTTTCTTCTACCCCTCTATTCTCTGGCTCTTACATCCCCAACATATGTGAAACCAAGAACTTTGGATGAAATAGGATTTGAGGACTGAGTTATCTGAATAATATAATATAGAGGTGTTGAATATGCTCCCTTTTTTCTTTTTCTTCTTTCACTTTTCTTTCCCCCTTCTAATTTTACTATTTTAACATCTGTATTTTTCTGAATACATATATGTGTATTTTATGTACTCCACTGTCTTCCCACGTATTTGTCTACCCTAAATTACTTCCTGTCTCTTCCCTTGATACTAACCCTCTTCTTAGATTTCTCTTTTGCACTCCCTAAGATACTAGCTCTTTATCCTCACATCCTACCTCCTCAGCATATCGTCCTATGCCCCACCCCCAGTTCATTGTCCACCATCAGAAACTGGAAATCTTTTTACAAAACTACTGATTATATTTTAGATAATAATTGAATGCAACGATTGCAGACATCGAGACTAAACTTTAAATGTCGTAATAACAACAAATTGTTCAAAAGTGTTATATAGTTGATATTGGGATCTGTTAACATTGTCCTTTCCCACAAAGGAGAGGTCTTGGAACCCTACAAGAGCAGTATAAACCTATAGGGTAAAAACAACAACACATCAGACCCTCAGAGCTGGAAAGAAAGACACAAGAGCAACATGAAAAGACAAGGAAAGAAAGTGCCCCAAACAAATGAAGACACCACATCATTAGAATCATTGGCAGCCACAGCAGAAGAAATTACAGAGAAGGAGTTTAGGATTGGCATGGTTAAAATGTTCTGTGAACTCAAGGAAGATATAAGAGAGCAAATACAGGCAGTGAAAGATCACTTTGACCAATACAGGAAGCAAAAATTACCTCAATAGGTAACAGAGGTTCGAAAAAAAAAAAAAAGAACAGAAATCCTTGAAATGAAAGAAACAATAAACCAAATTAAAAGTTCAAATGAAAGCATCACCAGCAGAGTAGACCACTTGGAAGATAGGACATTAGATAATGAGGATAAAATATATAAAGTTGAAAAGAACATAGACCACACAGTGATAATGGTAAGAAACCATGAACAGAAATTCAAGAAATATGGGATAGCATAAAAAGACCAAATTTAAGAGCTATTAGGATACAGGAAGGCATACAGGTACAAACCAAAGGAATGAAAAAGTCTATTCAGTGAAATAATATTAGAAAACTTTCCAAACATGTAGAATGAATTGGAAGTCCAAATTCAAAAAGCCTACAGGATGCTGAATGTACAAAATCACAACAGATCCACAATAAGTCACATTATAATAAAAATACCCAACATACAGAATAAGAAGAGAATTTTAAAAGCCACAAGAGGAAGGAATTAGATTAAATATAGGGGGAAACCAATTAGGATAATGGCAGATTTTTCAACACAAACCTTGAAAGCTAGAATATTTTGGGAACAACATATATCAAGCTTAGTATACTCCAATAGTGTTTATTGCATTGGAGCTGGAGAATTCCACTTTCTATGAGATCCCAAAAGAGGGAAGTCCTTCTGGTAAGTCATGAAATTGTGTTATATATTCAAGGGCATAAGGAGTATACCCTCTGTAATTGCTTTTCTAGACTTGACAATTCTGTATATATTAAAGGGGTATAGGAGCAATCTATTTTGAAACGCTTTATAGATGTGGTATTCACAGACTTTGTGTTATTTCTCTTTGCTTTTTCTATGAGAAAATATGTTTATGAGTGAGCACTGAGTCCCCATCGTCTTTCCTGGTTGTCAGTTTGGGGGTTCTCTTCTATTCTTTGTGATATTGTGTTGCTGAAGTTTGAGAGAGTTAGGTAATATATGGAGGAAAATGTGCTGTCTCCTAAATGGGTGGAGTGTGTGGCTCAGATGCATATCTACCCAATGAAGTTAAAGTGTTATACCAGATCTCTAGCATCTCACAGAAAAAAAAATAACAGCAACAATAGTAGCAAACAATATATAGCATTAAAATGAATACCAGATGCCAACTATGACATTTTTAGCACTAATAGCCACAAAACAGGAATGGTGGGGTCAAAAGCTAGCAACAGCAAAAATTACAATCTAGCAACTAGATTTTTCACTAAAGGAAATACCAGGTTTCAACTATGACTTCCAAAATGATAATAACTGTAACAATATGAATGGTGTGGGCATAAATTACATAAAATAGTGTTAAAATATGGGAAAATTTTGGTTCATTAAGAGAAAATATGGAAAAAGTGAAAATAAAGATTGGAATATGATAAAGAACAGAAATAAAACAGAAGAGAGGCATAAAGCCCAAAAATAAAGAGGAAATTTTTTTAAAAAATGAAATAAAGTGGAGAGAGAGAGAGGGATGGGGGTGGAGAGTGAGAGAGACAGAGAGAGAGAGAGAGAGAGAGAGAGAGAGAGAGAGAGAGAGAGAGAGAGAGAGAGAGAGAGAGAGAGAGAAAAGAAAAATTTTAGTATTTGAAGGAGAATATAGGACAGAGAGTCACAATACCAAAAAAAAAAGAAGAAGAAAAGAAAAGAAAAAAAGAAAAAAATCTCACTAACCCTAAAAAATAATAAAAAATAAAAATCTGGTAAAATATGAAAAAGAAAATGTATATACATACATACATTCACACATATTTATGTATACATATAAACCAAACTGCAAATACAACTGGAAGAACAAAAAATTTGTCCACAATGGATGAAAGAATTGTCTTCATTGTGGTGGTTGAAACTGACCAAGGATGCATATTTACTACAAATGCCAGACTGCTCTTCCTTCCATTTCTTCCTGGCGTATGGGCATCTTATAACAAAGATTTGGGGATTATTAGCCCTTTTTCCTTTTTCTTAATTGATATACCTAGAACCAAATATGGAGTGGTTGGACTCAATGCTCATTGAAATGACTCTTAGGTTTTCAGTTCATCAGTACAAGGTAGTATGTATGAGAAATACCATCTGTTGGAATATTGTCTAGAAAGACTAGGTCAATGTATGCTTAGGGCAGAGATGAGGCAAAGATCTAAATGGAAAGTTCCCACAGTTGGGATCTATCCATTATTTGTCATATTCTTTGTCATATTCTGGAGATATTAGTAAAAGAAACCAATAAGATCAGGTAGATGGCAATCTATTCTGGTTGTCTCAATCCCAGACACTTCTTGGTAAATTTCACTCAGAAGGTAACCAAGTTTTCTGGGTGGAGTGGGCACAGCAGGTCACACTTCACCACCCAGGACTATGACCTTCCAAGGTTTACAATCCTTGAATGTAATCATGCCTGCCTGTTTGGCTTCCTAAATATCTTCAGCTGATTAAATGAGTCGCCAGACTCCATGGAAAGTAAGTTGCACTCCTCTCTATATCCCTGAACTGAATTCTTCTATGTGCCTGTTTCAACAGCATGTATTCTAGACCTTATGGTAGATATCATCCAATCTTTTCTATTGGCTCCTGTATCAAAGGTGTTCTCCACGTCAAGTGTGACTTCCATGAGTTGGCTTCCCACTTTGGCTCTCTCCTCCCAACTTGCAAAATACTGAGAAATTTTGAATCACCAACTCCTAGTGTAGACTCAGAGTGAGCTAATTTCAGGCTGTCTTTCGGTCCTCTGGGTATCTCCATGCCAATTTTTTCTGCTTTTTAAAACTCTTTTTGTCACACCCCTCCCCTGTGTGGTGTAGACAAAATGTCTTGGCACTGATATACTCTTTCATATCCTCCATTTGAAATATCAGTACTTCTGGGCCTCTCCAAATCTCTGACTGTCCAGTATTGAATTTTAGTGAATTCCCTTAAACATCTACCTCACTGAGAAACAGTATTCCCATTGATTCAATTCAAAGCCATAGAGAAACTGGGAGGTGCAACCTTTATCTACTCTACCATATTTGTCCCTCATGGCTAATATTTTTTGAAAGGAGGAATTTTGAAGTTACTAAACATCAGATGGAACTTACCTGAAAAGGCACAAGCAGCATGTTCTCATAATCACTTTGGGTGCATGGAACAATTGAAAAATAGATGGTTTGACCTCGACTGCATCCAGCTCCTTCTGTATGGTGGATTTCACAAACTTAAACAACAAAACAACAGGCATTTATAATATGTCAGTAATGGACATGTATAGTGGTAAGTACTAGAGGATATGCTCACTATCTTTGAAACCTCTGACTCATTGGGAATATGGATGCTAAATGATCTACTTCATGTACAAAGGGATTGGGGAGAATGAAAACTATCTATGAATAAAGCCAGTACTTAGTTTATGAGAGGAAAAAAAGGATTAACCAAAAGATTTGCACTGTAAATTGAAAACAATGAGAAGGTACTTGTTTAAGGATTTGAACTTTCTTTCCTATTCACTGAAAATGAGAATTCAACCTCATTGTTAGAATTAGAGTTTATCTCTGTAAATCAATGGATTTTATAAAATCTAGGTCCACTTTATGATTTGGTTCCAAGTAGACCATTGCTAGGTATTGTAGGCATGCTGCCTCCACTCATGATTGGAGTGTACAGAGTTAAAGGAGTGTAAAAATTAGGGTATCTATTGTTAGAGTATGATTTGCACTCAGGCCAGATGTTATAGCAGATGAAATTTGGTGAAATTCCAAGTGAAACATAATAGTTGCAAAAACATTTGGTTTTAGGGTTAGAACTTTTAGGCCTGACACTACTGTTACTTTATATTTTGGAGAAGGTTGGTCAATAGGTACATAAGTGTTCTGTTCTGGTGTTCTATGGTACAACAGGGTGTATATTGATAATGATAACATATTATGCATTTCCAGAAATGCTAGAATAAAGAATTTTGATTGTTCTCAGTACAAATAATTAATATTCGAGATAATAGATATCCTTACTCCAAGTTGAACATTACGCAATGTATCCATGCATCAGAATGTCACATAATATCACCAAGTATGTAAATTTATCATGCATCAGTTAAAAAGTGAAAGTAGCCCCTCATGTTCTTACTGGAGTTATTAAAGATAACTCTCTCAAGATACTCAGTATCATGATATAAATATCATAAGTATTCAGCACAAGAGAAGGCACTTAATAATTTTCAAATTAGTAATAAATTATTTCTGATAATAAAAATACAGTGAGCTGTGCATGGTGGCACATGCCTGTAATCCCATCAGATCAAGAGGGTGTGGCAGGAGAATTGCAAGTTCAATGCCAGCCTCAGCAACTTAGTGAGACAATAGGCAACTTATATAGACTCTCTCTCAAAATAAAATATATAAAGGGCCTGGAATGTGGCTCAGTGGTTAAGCACCCTGGCTTCAATCCCTGGTGCAGAACAAACAAATCAACTTTCCCAAAGCAGACCAAAACAAAACAAAACAAAAACAAACAAACAAAACAAAACAATCACCACCCAACAACAACAACAACAACAAAACCTATAGTGACTTAGCACAGGACGCCACAGACAATTTTTTTTCCCCCTGAGCTCCAGTAAATAAATATTTTAGGCCATACAGGCAATGATTTTTATTTCAACTGCTTAATTATGATGCTGTAGCACGAAACAGTCATTCATAATACAAAATCAACTGGGTTTGGCTATGTTTCAATAATATTTTATTTACAAAAACAGGTGTTATTCTGGAAAGAGTTTGCTAATCTCTGGTTAGTGGATGCTGTTGTATCCTACTCACATGTTTTATTCACTTCTCCAGCTTCTGGGAGTGTTGGTGGCTGGTTGTTGTGGCCTCCATTGGGTATTACATTTAGATAAAGAAAATCTCCTGAACCAATGCCAGACCCTTGTCCTTATCCAATAACTGAAGAATTCAAGCATATTAGAATCATGTTTCCTTGCTTCAAGGCAGAGGAATTCTCGTGGGCAATCCTAGGTCCAGTGTTTCTTGCAAGATCTCCTGTGTCCTGTGTTAGAACTGCATTATACTCTGACACTTATTTCTGCCTAATTCCATTTTTTTCCTCACAGATAATGTTTTGAAAGAACACCTCAATAAACCTTCTGCACACAAATCTCAGATTTTCCAGTTTCTAGGAAAGCAGACCTATAATACTTGTAATTGTATGGTAGTAGTCAAATAAATTAATGCTATAATAAGAATCGAGAACTAGATTATCCAATGAATATCCCATAGTGGTGTTAGCTGATGCATGCAGTTGTAATTCAGGTATTAAAATTTTCATTGGTGGTAAACTGGGATGGGTTGGTTATGATCCCAGAATTTCAAAAGTTTTTAAAAAAGGAATAATTGTTAGGACTTTAGAATGTATCTCTAGAGTATGCTGATATTTATAACTCTTGTAAAGTACTACGAATGCATTTAAAAAAGACAATAGAAGGCTAGTAGTGATTGGCTACCAATCTAAAGTGGAATGTGGAAATCAGAAGATGTATATAAAGATCAGAGTATAAGGATACCCTCATCTTCCACAGGTAGAGGGCAGAAAAATCTGAAGTCCAAGTCCCAGGACTCAATTTTTAAAATAATGTCAATAAAACTTGAAGATATGAACCTTTTATTGTTTCTTTGTGAAAGGACCTGGCCTTAATTGAGAAATAGGACTTATTTGGGGATGGTTATACCTGAGTTGAGGCATTTGATCCTTTTTAATCCTTACATTCCCTCCTACTACTTGGCATGAAAAAATATTGACCCCTCCTCCCTGCTAAAATCTAGTGCTACTGTCTGGTTTAAAGATAGTGCAGAGGTTTATGATTGCAAGAAAATGCATAATTTCCCTGTCATAATTTATTACTATTTTCCTCCTACCAGACAATGAAAAGAAAAATATACTCTGCTTGGGAGATGTGCTGTATGCTCAAAGTGCTCAAGTAGCAAGCTAAAACCATCAGCTTGAGAGCACATATGGGGAATAATTTTTTGATTTCAAAATTTTTTTGGTGCAAATATCAATTACACAAAATAGTGGGTTTCATTGTGGCTGATTCCTATATGCACATAACATAATTTGGTTAATTTCTTTTCCAAGTAACACCCCATTAAACTCTATTTTGTCCCCCTGATAATTTTCTTTACTCTGAAAGTATTATTCAATTTTCATGAGATTCTCATTTTTTCCTTTTTTCTATCCAGCTTCCACATATGAGAGAAAACATATGACCTTAAATTTTTTAGTCTGGATTATTTCACTTAACATAATGATCTCACATTCCATCTAGTTTTTGGCAAATGAAAAATTTCATTCTTCTTTATGGCTAAATATAACACTGTTGTGTATAAATATAGCACTGTCTTTATCCCTTAATCTGTTGATGAATACCTGCTCCATAAGTTGGCTCTTGTGATTTGTGTTGCCATAGATATTTGTGTGAATGGATCTCTAGAGTATGATGATATTAAGTCTTTTGGATAAATACTGAATTACTCCTCACTCTTATACCTGGTCATATGGTGGTTCTATTTCTAGTTTTAAGAAATCTCTATTCTGATTTCCATAGTGACCATAGTAATTTACATTCTTACAGAGTTCAAATATCAGAGTTCCAATCCCTCAGCATCTTCACCAGTATTTATTGTAATTTTTCTTAATACGACTCTGTTGTATAATTCTAAATCAGATATTGTAATATATCCAGTGATATATCTTTTTTTGTTAAAAATTGTTTTGGCTATTATGGGTCTTCTGTCTTTCCATTTGAATTCTAGGACTCCTTTTCTTTTTCTTTTTTTAGATCTGTGAAGACTGTCATTGATATGTTGATGGGTATTGCATTGAATGTGTAGATCATGTTGGGTCATATGGTGATTTTATCAATATTAACTCTCCCTATGAAAGAAAAGATTCTAAGATTAAGGTGGTCAGCTAGATATTAGATAGAAACACTGCACCTGATAGAAAAAAAATGTAGGCACAACACTCCATGTTGTCTTAGGAACAGACTTCTTTAACAAAATTCCTAAAGTACAAGAAGTAAAATAAAAAAACAACAGACTGGTTGGTATATAACTAAAAAGCTTATTTCCAGAAGAGAAAACAATCAAGAGTGTGAAGAGAGAGCTTTCATAATGGGAGAAGATCTTTGCTACCCACACTTCAGATAAGAGATTAATTTCTTTTTATATAAAAGAACTCAAAAAGCTTAACAACAATACCACAACCACCACCACTACAATAATCACCTTCATCCAAAACCAGTCAATAAATGGGACAAGAAACTAAAAAGACACATATCAAAAAAAAAAAAAGAAAGAAATAGGAATGGCCAACAAATACATGAAAAAAGGTTCAATATCTGTAGAAATTAGAGAAATGCATGTTAAAACTACAATGGTATTTCATCTGATTTCAGTCTGAATAGCAATTATCAAGAATACAAAGAACAATAAGTGTTAATGAGGATGTAGGGAAAAGGAAACACTCATACATTGCTGGTGGGACTGCAAAATAGTGCAACCACTCTGGAAAGTGGTATGAAGATTCCTCAAATATTGAAATGGAAACACCAGTTATTCCACTCCTCAGTATATATCCAAAGGATTTAAAATCAGCATACTATAGTGATGCAGCCACATCAATGTTTACAACAGAACAATTCACAATAGGAGACTTATGGAACAAAACTAGATGCCTATCAACAGATGAATGGATAAAGAACCTGTGGCATATATACTATACCCAATGGAATATGAATCAGCTATAAAACGAATGAATTTATGATATTTTCCAGAAAGTCAATGGATATGGAGACTATCATGATAAGGGAAATAAACCAATCCCAAAAGACGAAAGGTTAGATTTTTATCTGTTACATGAATGTTAACACAAAATAAGGTGGGAGGAGGAGAAGAATAGAAGTTCAGTGCATTAGACAAAAAGGAATGAAGGGATTGGAGGGGCATAGAAATAGAAAAGACAGTGGAATGAATCTGGCATTATTTCATATGTTCACATATGTATAGAACACAGTGAAACTCACAATTGTGTACATCTGCAAGACTGAGATCCTAATTAGAAAGAGATAAAAACCATGCTTGTATAAATATACCAAAGTAAATTCTACTGTCTTGCATAACTAAAATAGAACCAATAAAAGAAAAAGAAAAACGATCAAGATGGTCAGAGTATAAACTTGAATAAAGGGGGAGTTTGTTTTTCATATGGAAATAATTGTTCACAGCTTTGAATGACAGCCTGAACAGAATGATAACTACCAATGAGATAGAAGAAGTAATGAAAAGTCTTCAAACAAAGAATAGCCCAGAGTCAGATGGATTCTTATCTGAATTCTACCAGAATTTCAAAGAAGAAATAATGCTAATTGTCTTCAAATTATTCCACAAAATAGAAAGGGATGGAGCACTTCCAAATTTATTCTATAAAGCCACTATCATCCTCATACTACAACCAGATACAGACACATCAAGGAAAGAAAACTACAGGCCAATTACCCTGATGAGCTAAGATGAAAAAATTCTTAATAAAATATTAGCTAATCATATTCAATCATATATACATACCAATTCCAAGTTGATTTTTATGCCAATCTTGCAAGGATGTCTTAACATTCACGAATCAATACATAATTAGCATATACATAACCTCCTGTACAATGTTTCTCAAGATCTCAGGGAGATCAGATCTCAAACAAACAATAGAACTTATTAGATAATTAGATGTGTTTTTTTTTCAGCCATTTCAGGCACCCAAAGCTGAGAAGGGTTTATATTAAAGATATTTGTTAGAGTGTTACAATTTTTTGTAAACCCTAATGAAGTTCATAGGAGCTCCACAATGTTTTTGAGAAATATTTGTCACAATAAATATTTCCAACTTGACTGAAGGGAACAGAAATAGTATCAAATGAGAAAGGCTCCCAAAAATGCTACACTGATAAGCTAACTTAAAACACCTTTTAGATGAAAATATGTTTATGGATTTTATGAGAGGGAAGAAATTCAGAAGTTGGAGCCAAGGGACAAGAGGTTGTGAGAGCCAAATTGCTTCAATTTTCCAAACCTTTAAACCTACTCGCAAAATTTCTAAACTTTGCCTTTCTTAATTTCATAATTCCTATAGACTCTGTATCTCAAATCTGCTTTTTGAATTCTAAACTTATATCATCAGTATATGTTGGATATATTTCAGACATGTGTTTTGTCTCTTTAGTTTCATGGATTTACAAATACAGGTTCTATGATTAGAGAACAACACATAAGTAGTCTTATCCACATTTGGATCTCACTGAAGTGTTTTGGTTCTGGGGGTCAGGGTGTAGCTCAGTGTTAGAGTGCTCTCCTATCAAGTGTGAAGTCTTTAGTTCAAATGATGGCAATTAAAAAATATTCTGGACTTCAAGAACATGCTATAAAAATAAGACTTTTGGGGAAATTGAGAATGTGTCAATTTATTTAATGAGTCAGAAGGATAGAATAATTTTGTAGCCATAGAATCTATCCTTTGTGTTTTCCTTTATTAATAATTTCTTCTCTAGCGCATTTGCTCTCTTTCAGGGTTAATGTGGGGAAGTCTATTAGTTGTCCCTCCACCAAGCACTTTGTGTGATGCCTGAAGTGCATTTTAGCTTCCTTTTTTCAGTTAACCCCCAATACTTTTTGGTCCATTAAAGCTGTGTTCTCTCAAAAATTCTTTTCACGTGACTTTTCATATCACTCTTTTTGTAATTGTCTCTTAATTTTTGTCCCAAATTAAAATGTAAGTTCCTTAAAGGCATAGAATCTGATTTATTTGCTTATTAATGTATATTAACCTGCTGGCACACAGTAGATGCATAAGTATTTTTAAATGTGTTAATGAGAGTATTTTTTGAATAAGCCACATCAGAATCTGGCTCCCATGAGGAGGGAACTTCAGGGAGAAAAAAAGAAAAAAAGATTTGTCCAAAGATTTTTCACAGAGGTTCAATTTTATTACTCTCTAGTGAGAACAATGTTAAATGTCAAAAGAAATAGGAAAGGAATTTTATATATTTTACTGTCATGTTTATAGTGTGTAGAAGAGTATGTGATTCATTTGTTGCACAATAAATATTTGTTGAATTGATAAATAAATGGATAGAATTAAAAAATAATTTTAATGCTATCTTTTTCATGGTCAATTACTCTTTGTCTTAATAGCTTTCTGATTTTCTTTATAAGGGATTATGATTTATTTAAGTAGGGAGAAATGAATTAGGGTACAATTTGTGTACTTCCATGAATGAATTGCAACATCTATGTCCAAATACCTATACATTTTTTCAAGATCCCCTCTCTACAATGAATCCATGGAGAACCAGGACAGGGATGTAAGAGCTCATTCATCATTCTCATTCAGACCCTTTAGTCACCCCCAGAGACCCAGGAACATAGCCTAGTGTGATTATGAGGTCATGTCATTTCATCCCAGTCCCCCTTCCAGATCACCTCTATGGTCAGGGTCTCTTCAGCATTCTTTTTTCCATTTATGTGTGCAACTCTTCTAAGTTCCTTTACACCCTTTTCTAGCTGATTTGTGACAATCAGCCACCGGAAGGACTCCACCAGCTTCCTGATTAAAGAAGACAAGAAAGGTACAGTAAATATTCAACTACTTAATTTTCACACAACCTTGAGATTCATTTGCCTTTCCATTTATACATACTTTATTATTGTGGCTGTGTAATTTCTAACCAAATCTTCCTTTTCCACTGGACTTGTCTTTCACTAAGATGAGGAACATATCTGTCCATTAATGTGTGAAAACAATTATAGAGATCAGTGAACAAAGATCAAATGGTATAAATCATCCATTTGCATTCCAATTTTTGATATATAATTTTTATCTATAATTCACATATCATAATGTTTTTGTAGGACCCAAGTCAGTGAACATCATACTCAATGGTGAAAGACTAAAAGATTTTTCTCAGAGATCAGAAATAAAGCAAGCTTGCCCACTTTCACCACTTATTTTCAACATAGAACTAAAAATTATAGATGGATTAATTAGTCAAGAAAAAGAAATAAAATGCATCTATATGAAAAAGGAGAAAGTAAAATTATCTATTTGCAGATGATATGGTCTCCCATGTAAAAACTCCTGAAGATTCCAGAAAATAAGATATTTTAGCTAATGAATAGAAAATGCAGCCAAATAGCATAATACAAAGTCAACATAGAAGGTCAGTTGTATTCGTATACACTAATAATGAACAGTGTGAAAAGATAATTGCAATTGTTGGTTGGTCTTTAAATCATAGTGGCAAAAAAACTGAATAAAATAACATTTATCATTGGTAGGACTGAAAATTGGTAAAATTACTTTAGAAACCAGTTTGGAGATTTTTCAAAAGACTAGGAATGGGACCACCACATAACTCAGCTGTTCCAGACTTAGGAAATTTATGCCAAAACCCCCAAGTCAGTATACTCTAGTGATACATGAATTTCAATGTTTGTAGGAGTGCAATTCACAATAGCCAAGTTAGAAAACCATTGTTAGTGTCCATCAACAGATGAACAGATAAAGAAAATATGGTATATACACACATAGAGTTTTATTCAGCCATAAAGAAGAATGAAATTATGTTATTTGCTGGTAAATAAATGGAACTGAAAAGCATAATGCTAAGTGAAATAAGCCAGACTCAGAAAGCCAAAGATTGAATGTTTTCTTTCATAGGTGAAAGGTAAAGAGAAAAAAAGGGAAAAATAAAAGGTGCTCATGAGAATTGAAGGGAGAACAATATAGCAGAGTAAGACAGGCAAGGATGAGGGATACCAAGAAGAGATGCTGGGCATTGAAATGAACCAAAGTGTGCTATGTGCATGTATAAACAAATCACAATGAGCTCCATGTTTATATATGATCATAATGAACCTATCAAAAAAATAAACATGTAGAAGAGAGACCATAAGGAAGACAATCAGAGGGAGTGAGAAGGCAGGGAAAAGGGAGGTAAGGGAAAATGAGATATAGGAAATTATATTATGTGCGTTTATGAGTATATCACAATAAACTCCACTATTATGTATTATCATACTGCACTCATAAAAGTATAATAAAATGTTTTATTTTTTGTATTACAATTATTTCATGACAATTTTCTGCCTATTATACAAAAATGGTGATGCATAGTGCCAACCACCATTCAAATTGCCATCCTATTTCCTCTCTTGCACCTTGGATGGCACAAAGGGTGTTAATAGGGACCAATATTGGAACCAAAAACATACCCAGTGACATAGCTCTTCTGTTATCACCTAGGCCTCTCTTGTAAATAACATGGAGATTTTTCATACCTGGAAGGCAAGAGGAGGACAAGCAAGGGTACAGACATAGCCAGATGCAGTGTGTGCCAGCTTCTAATGGCAAAAGCCAGTCCTCCAAGGAACATCTGCCCAATACTGTAGGAAGACATCATCAGGACTATTCCTACAGACTTCCTTTTGGATGTTGTCCATTCTGACACTAGAATAAAATATGTACATAATTGTCATTCCAGGCAAAGGGTAATTTCACAGTCAATTCAGGCATGGAGAAAATGAAAGTCTCAAATTATTGACTTACTGAGACAAAAAGCATTTATCATAATAGTCATGACACTCAACCCAGCCCAGAAGCGTAATATGCAGTAAATGAGGAAGGTGGGGGCGAAGGCTGCTGCAGTGTCAGCGATGCCCAGCTGGAGTAAGCACCACAGGTAGACCACCTTCCGCCCAAACCTAAGAAAGATTGGAACAGGTAAGCTTATTTCAGAACAAAAATAATATGTGGAAAACAAGAAAAGATAAAATAACTTGAGATTTAGGGTAAAATTTTTAACAAGTAGGACATTGTACTTGTGATCCAGGGGAATCATAATACTATTCAACAAAGAAAATCACAGATGTAAGCATCCCTGCTAATCTTAGAATGATGCCAGAATGCACAGAAAAGCGCATGGTGTAAGAGGATCTTGATGCCAATTGGAACCATATCAAGAGGAGGAAATAGGGGAGGTCATAACAAATGTTTGTTTTAAAAACATTCATTTAGGAAAGTGTATTTGTGTGTCATGTTCAGAGTGCTGAGGAGTGAAATCAAGAGATCCATAGTTGGATGTTTGCAATCTTTAGGTAAATGCTGAAGGATTCAAAAGGAAGTGTGGGAAAACAATACATCAAAGTTGCAGATAGATGGCATAATCAATACTCTGGACCATGTCAGTGTTCAAAGGCCTTGGGAAATGTGTTTCAGAAGACGACCTGGCAACTGTTACCTTTAGCACAGGAACTGATAGGAGGTCCACAGAGGAGAGGCAGAGAATAAGAAACAGAAGGACATATCACACAAAAAGAACACGGAAATATTTGTGTCATGGAGCTCCAGGGAAGGGTCTCATTCTGGAGTTAACTTGGACAAAGTTCCATGAGCTGATACAAAGTTTTCAGTAATGTTAATTTTTATGGTTTAGATGTGGTGTCTTCCAAAATCTCACATGAGAAACAATGCAAGAAGGTTTGGAGAAGAAATGACCCAATTAAACTAATCAGTGAGTTAATCCATGGTGGGATTAACTGAGTGGTAAATGGAGGCAGGTGGAGTGTGGCTGGAGGAAGTGGTTTATTGGAGTCACAGTTATGATGAATATATTTGCATCTGGTGACAGCAGTCTCTCTCTGCTTCCTGGTTACCATGAGAGATGCTTCCCTCTGCCACACTCTTCCACCATCATATTCTGCCTTGTCTCCAGCTTCAAGGAATGGAGCTGTTTTTCTATGGTCTAAGGACCTCTAAAACGGTGAGCTCTCAGATAAACTTTTCTTCCTCTACAGTTGTTCTGATTGGGTCTTTTACTCCCAGCAGTGAAAAAGCTGACTAGGACATTACTGTCTGGACAAAATTTTAGTTTTGAACATTTTCCCTGTAACTTTTGTTACTTTAGCAGACTAAGTCATTAAAAGTCTTATGAATTATGTTACCTTCTGTAACAAAATGTAGGTTCTTGCCACATACAATTGTGTTACTAAACTTGAATGAGAGAATTCAAGATGGAACTGTATTTTTATGAGCCATGATTGAGCATGAAACAATCCCTGGGAAATTGAGAAATGAAAATAAAATCAGTACAACAAATAAATTCTTGTGATAATGGATACAGAGCTTGAGTGGAAGGGATGAATAGGTAGAAGACAGGATATTTTAAAAGAGATACTCTGTTGGTGGCTACATGGCTTTATACTTTTGCCAAAACCCCTAAAACCATGTAACACCAAGATTGTGTCCTGTTGTAAACCATGGGCTTTAGTCAATACCATATAAATATTGGTCTATCACATATAATAAACTCATTACACTAATGTAGGTTGCTAAGAATATGTGAGGTTGTTTGTGGAAGGGGGTTTGGGAACTCTCTTTACTTTGGACACAATAGTTCTGTAAACCTAAAACTGATGCAAAATTTTAAAGCTTATTGCCAGGCATGGTGGTGACTCAGGAGGCTGAGGTAGAATCACAAGTTTAAGGTCAGCCTCACCTGAGGAAAGCCCTGTTTCAATAGATAGGTGTGGTTTTAGGGATGTTGTGGGAATCAAAGAAACCAACACTGGAAAATAGAATAGGGAAAGTGTTGGGGGCTTATCATGAGAGCTCTGGGTTACTTTGAAACAAAAGACTACATACATGAAAATATAGTAGACCTAAAAGAACTTAGTGTTGAATGATAAATATAATAAAGAGACTAGACAAAAAGATACATCTTATATAGATTTGAAAACTATCATACTAAAAAACATCACATATTTCATAGCATGTAGAAAGAGAAATAGTAAGCATGTGAGACATTTCTCTGTTGTGATGGATGGGAATGGAGATTAACGGGAATTCATGGACATGAATGGGAATACACAAGGAAAAGGATCTTTGCCGAAACCAATAAGAACATTGTAAATGAAAAGAATGACATTATCCTCGAGTAAAAGGAAGAAAGGTATAGATGGATACTGAATTGTACATAATAAATAAATTTGTGTGCATTTTAAATCTGAAGAAGAAAGATGTCATGACTGGAAAACTGTGAGGCAACATGTGAGGCAACAACACCTGTTAAGTTACAGTGAAGTAGAATGGTGCACATGGTGAGTTATTGCTTTAGGCAGGTTTAAACTACTTTGTATCACTGTGCTTACTGATGTTTTTTTCCTATCCTCACTCCTCTAACTATACAAATATTTGTATGATAGCAAATTTCAAGATATTCACAGCCTTGAACTTTTCTATGGCCCAAATGTATGTGTACAACTAGATACCTGAATCTCCATATATATGTCCATTATGGTTTAGATGTGAACAGATGTGAGCTGTTCCCAAAAAGTTGATTTGTGTGAGACAATTCAAGAAAGTTCAGAGGTGAAGTGATTGGATTATGAGAGTATCAACCAATTGGTGCATAAATCCAGTTGAATGGATTAACTGAGTCGTAACTATAGTTGAGAAGCATGTGGCTAGAAGAGGTAGGTCACTGGTGGTATGCCTTTTTATATTTTGTCTTGATAAGGAGATCTCTCTCTCTCTCTCTCTCTCTCTCTCTCTCTCTCTCTCTCTCTCTCTCTCTCTCTCTCTCTTTCTCTCTCCAACCTTTTTGTGCCATGTTCCTGGCTAATACTTTCCTCCACCATATTTTTTGACCATGATACTTCAAGGAATAGAGTCAGCCACCTATGCACTGAGACTTCTGAAATTGTGAGCTCCAAGGTAAACATTTATCCTCTAAACTTGCTTTGTTGGCTCTTTTAGTCACAGTACCAAAAAAGCTGACTGAAAAAATGCCAAATAGCTCCCACTCAGCAAGTCCAAAACAGATTTCTTGATTTTCTCCACCAACATTTCTCCACTTCTCTAATTCTCTTCCATCTTCTATAGTGGCATTAAGTCTAGAGTCTAGTCATTTTTTCAGGCCAGAAGTTTATATCCTTTTTGATACTTCCATTTCTCTTACTAGCACCTCTACAATAGTGGAAAATAATCTTAATCTCCAGAAGGTCTTGATGTCTCTACTTCTAAAACATTTCCCAAATCTAGCTCCATCTTTTTATCTCCATGATATCTACTTCCTTTAGACTCCTATCATCTTTACTCTGGGCTACTTCAATAGGCTGACAGATGGTCTTTGTTACCACTCAGTGCAGAAATAAGGCATTTAAAAGGCAAAGTTATAAAATTTCCATTTGTGGGGACAAGTGCATGGAGTACTGCATATATGGCATAAATTAAGGGCATCTGAGTGGCAGGCCACTCCCCTCATGCTAGGCATGTGAGTGGCAGACTGCTTACCCTGTAAGCACAGCTCTGGGTGTGAGGCCATGGGTGTGAGGCCTGTGCTTGCTCCACGGCCCAATCCTCAATTGGTTGCTGTAAGGACAGTTATCAGAAATTGCATTGGTGGCTACCAGTAATCTGCTTAGCTATTGCCCTAGTATAAATACGTGGTAACTGTGCAATAAAATCAGACCTGCTTCCTGCTTGGTCTCTGGAGATTTTGTTTAGTGACTCTACAGCCACACACTCCTCTACCCTGTTTTGTGGACCTCCTTGCTGGACAAGAGAGCCCACACACCCATTAAATGTAAAGGCTGGGAATTGCCACAAGAATAACTTGGATAGAGATACCACTAAATAGGGAATCAGGAAAGAGACTTTTCAGAAGGTAAGGTTTGAATCTGAGAACCTAGAAGTTGGGCTGAACAGTGTACAGGGAAAAACATTATAGGCAGAATAAATAGAAAATGCAAATGCCATGTGGTAGAATCCAGCTAGATGTTCTGAAGACTAGCAGAGAATGGAGAAGTGGGTAGATAAAGTGAGGAAGGGAGGCTGGGGCCATATGACAGAATGGCAAGACTTGATAAGAAACTCAGAGTTTTATTCTATGTATGACAGAAAATCGCTGGCTATTACCTGGGTAAGAAAGGCAGAAAATTTTCAAGCTTGAGAAGACACAGGTCAACATAGTGTGTGGATGAAATATGGATTATTAATGCATGTCAAATGCTAGCTGCAAATGTGAGCTACACATACTCTACAGTGTTCTAAGAAACTGGGTGGTTATTTGTCAGGAATGCAGAGGTCCCTTCATTTGATAGGGGGTTGGACTCGATACTTCTGGTACTAGAAGCAGGGGGAGGTGAGGGGGAATAGAAGAAAGTTGAATTATTGGCACCAAAGCACAAGTGGATGGCAGTAATAAATTCTAAGTTCTACAGCAAAGCAGGCAACTATAGTTCACATAACCTATAGTATATTTTATGAATCACTAGAAGAGAGGAGCTTCAAAGCTGCAAACCAAAATAATCATAAGGAGACAGAAATGCTTATTACCCAGATTTTATTGGTATATAAGGTATACATAAAATGAAATATTACATAGTATTTCATAATACAATTATTATGTATTTATAGACATTTTTAAATGTTTAAGGTGATGGAAATATTAACCACATTGTCGTGATAATTACACACTGTTAGTATGTATTTAATGTATATAAATACACCAAATTAATGTACTCCATAAATATGTGTAATAAAATAATTACTAAAGTAAGTTTCTTTATTGCTTTCCATCATTTACTACTTTAGATCTGAAAGGGCCATCTTACAAATCTCTGTCATGAGTATTGTAGTTCATCTTTTTACAACTGATCTCCTTAGCTGCTACTATTGCCTTCTATCAAATTATACTCCTAATTCAATAGTCACATCCCTACCGTTGTTACATCCCTTATTAAGTATTTAATTTATAAGTATAATTATTTTCATAAGACCACTCTATTTAACCAGTTCTAAATCAATAGAACATCAGTCTCATGAAGAAGTTGTTCTCAGACATTCTCCTGGACACCATTCTCACGAAAGATATCTAAGATCATGAATTTTAATACCATATATTATTCTGTATGCTTTGGTCTTCATGGAACTTGAAATCATGTATTATATAGTCCTGGGTTATGTAATATTGCCCCTGTTATTGCATGTGGCAGTAGTTTGTTCTTTCTTGTGGTTCAATAGAAATTCATATTAATATAATACATTTTTATTCTACTGCTTATGGGTAGTAACCTGAATCTAGGCTCAAAGAAAACTTACTTATTCATATATTCCTTTTAACTGTTTTGTTAATTCATTCTCTAATACAAATTGGTAGTACAGAGACCTGAAAACCAGGAGGATATGAACTCTCTGATCTAGAAAGCCATACAGGCACCAATTATCTCTTGTACGCTCAAAGTCACAATTTTGAACTGAGAATACTAGATGGATTTCAGAATCAGCACTCCCATCAGTGTTCTTGTGGGACACATGTGTGGATGACAGCCATGGTTGACTGCCTTCTGAAGCTCTGCCAGGGTGCTAGAAGCCACAAACTTCTCGCCTCCAAGTTTCATCCTCCTAACTTCTTAATAATTACCTTTTCTGGTTACAAATGTTACCTATTAAAGTCATTTCGCAAGGACCAGCATCCAGGTTACAGGTCCAGTGACTTACCATCCCATCAGGGACACAGTGCTACTCAATCCTCAGATTCAGATTTTATAATGATGATTACCTCTGTATGTGTGCCTACACTGCATGTGTGAAATGATGGCCAGTATAAAAGTATCTATGCTCATTTATCTTACAGGGTCTAGGTGGTTCAGAATATTGCCAAGACCAGGAACATACTTTTAATCATGGAAGTGCCTTCTCCCTGAACTCTCCTTTCTTTCCCTTTGTTGAACTAACTGTTACTCATACACCTCACATTATGGATTTGCTCTGCAAATTGCTCCCTGAAACTAGTATGATTGACATACCCTTTTCTGTCCTTCTTAATGCAGAACAATGAATTTTTCTCAAGTCTTAACTTCCAGTGTATGTATTAAGTGCTAATACTTAGTTTCCTAGAGTCAGAAAGTGAGTCCAGTTCACAGTTCAGTGCAAAGCACAGAGACCTTGTCAAGATTTCTTAAATAAAGAAATAAGTATGTGCTGAATACTTAATCTGACCAACAGTCTAAAAGAAAGTGAGGTGACACTCACCTGTCTGAAAGAAGGCTATATATCAGACTTCCCAACAGTGACCCAGTCATAAACAGAGTTTGAACCACTGATTTTAATGACTGGGATTCACAAACCAGGTCCCACTGGAGGAAAATAAAAAAAAAAATCACAGTGGAGTTTTAGAAGATTTTGAGCCTTTAAAATCTTTTCAGTCAGTGAAAACAAGAGTGCAAACTCCCACATATGCAATCTCCAGCTTCACCTATAGTCACTCTCCCCTGGTCGCCCTTTCTCCACTTATTTTAGCCCTTCAAGTGCACTTGCCTCTCTCTTGCCTCATAGCCTTCCAATATTATGCACCTTTTTTTCTGCATGACTTTATTCATTTTTACCTTCAGGCCACCAACTCTCTTTATTCCATTAGCTTATACAGATTCTTTAGCTACTACAATTAAAACATATAAAAACACAGTTACCAAAAATTTTAAAACTATAACTTTTTTCTCATCATGTAAGTGGTATAAGGACCCTGCCTTTGACTTTTCTTAGCAGTCCATACTTTAACTACTACAATATCTCTCATCCTTGGCCACACATTGAATCACTTAAAGGACATCAAAACACTAGTGTTTGGATTCTATGCCCACAGATTCTGATTTATTTGCTCTCAGGGTCAGTTTTTCAGCACTGAGAACCACCGACTTAGTATAACATTTAATCACTTTTAAAATTAAAGATCTTTCTCACTAGATTAAATGATAACTATAGGTATATGTTTTGTTTGTTCAGTTCATTAACTCCAATACTGTAATTCTCAACAGCATCATAGAGTAAGTAGATAAGCAATTGCTACCTGCAGAAGGACTAAATGTATAAAGCAAGTCCCTTCTTGGTACTACCTCCAAACTCTTTGATCATACAAACAGTATATTTGGATGAGGCACCTTACCTCAGTTATGATGGTGGAGGGGAAGTAGCTTCTGTCATACACCCAGCCATCCACACAGGGCTCTGTGTCTGCCTCAGCTGTGTTGGTGACAGTTTCATTCAGGTGAAGGAGCTGCCACTGGGGATGGATGAAGCGACGGCATTTGTCTGGTTTTAGGTTTGAGTCCAGGGGAATGGAGATCCTCAGGAGGGCATCTTGGCTGAGAGTTCTGGTGACATTACCAGAGACAGTGTCATTGTCCAGAATCTGGACCCAGCAGCGATGATCAGGAATTGCAGCAGTGAAGTTCTCCAGTACAATATGTGGGTATGTTAGGATGTTGGTGATACAAAAGAGAACTAACTGAAAGATTTGGAATCTCCCCAGGCCTCCAGCTTGATCCAGGAGCTCATCAAAAGGCATTTAGGCTGAACAGGGGATCACCTGAAGGAATCACTTTATGAAGGTAAATTCAGAAAGAGAAAATGCTTCTTTTCCAAGACCTATAATATGTTGATCCTCATTCAACTTTCTCCTTGATGGGCTGTGACTCACTGCTGCAGAATAATGGGTTTAGACAGGCACATAATTTCAATAAAGTTACAGAAATATTTGGAAAAAAGACTTCTACTTGCTGACAACTGAATCTGCTTAAAAGATTACTCTGTGAATGATTCTGACCTTTGAGCTTTCTGAGAAGTCAACAGTGGACTTTCAGTGGGTGTAATCTCCACATGACCTGAAATATACCTTTCAATGATCTGTCCTTTTTAGGAAAGGAATGTTGGAACCTCAAAAGTAAAAAGCTTTCTGATATTACTGTGTAAAGAACAGAGCATGGCTTTTCTTAGTTAGGACTGAATTTTCACTGGAAGTTACTGATAAATATTCTTGGTTAAAATAAAGAAAAATGAGATATTGAATGTAAATGCTGACTGTTGGTAACTGAAATTCTGTTTCAGTTTAAATAGTGACAGTGATCTTAAAGTTTTTGAAATATGGAAACAAGTATTAGGAACAGGGAGGAAGGAAACAGAACTTTTATGCCATAGTTTATTTTATCAGATTTATTAATTTATTCAAATAGCATTTTGGCCTTTTATATCAATATATTTGTGTACTTAATTACAAATTTGGAAATAGTTTATGAGTTTGCTGTTATATTGTCTTATGTTTCAGTTAGTGAGAGATAGACACATAACCAATTTCTCAGAAAATATTTAATTATTCCTTGGTAGAACGGGACAGGAGAGTCATCCCTCTAGAAGTAGAACTTTGAACTTGTGAAGAAGAATTCCTGAGTCAATAAATGATTAAAAGGACAGTTTCTGAACAAGAAAGTACATAATTATAAGTAACTAATTATATAAAAAGGTTTGACATACCTATATTTGCAGGATATTCCAAAGAACATGCAGGGTAATAATGAAAGAAGTTGGACTGGTTGAACAAAACCAAACAAGCAACCAAACAGAATATCTGGAATTAATTATGCAAACTAGAGGTTTTTATTCTTTAACTTTAAATCCATCACCTGTGCAACATCTTAAAATGCAGATTTCTGTCCAGGATGCACAATTTTTTTCAGGAAAAGACTTTTTGAGAATTTAAATGAAATGTTTTTAAGTCATACATAAAAGCATTAAAATGTACATATTTTGGGTACCCATTTATGTTTTGACACATTATACATTGTATAGTATTTTAATATGGCCAAACATCTGTTTTCTTAAACATTTACCATTTATTTAATTTAAAATATTTTTAGGCCCAGCGGCCCACCTGCTTGGTAGACAGACCACCCCAACAGGAGGAGGGGCCCAGCAGATGCCTGCGAGACCTGGAGAAGGGGCCCAGTGGCCCACCTGCACGGTAGTTAGACCACCCCAACTGGAGGAGGAAAATGGATGGCATTAGAGCAGATTGTGCTAAATGAAGCTAGCCAATCCCTAAAAAACAAATGCCAAATGTCTTCTTTGATATTAGGAGAGCAACTAAGAACAGAGCAGGGAGGAAGAGCATGAGAAGAGGATTAACATTAAACAGGGATGAGAAGTAGAAGGGAAAGGGAGAGAGAAGGGAAATTGCATGGAAATGGAAGGAGACCCTCATTGTTATACAAAATTACATATAAGAGAAAGTGAGGGGAAAGGGAAAAAAACAAGGGAGAGAAATGAATTACAGTAGATGGGGTAGAGAGAGAAGATGGGAGGGGAGGGGAGTGGAGGGGGGATAATAGAGGATAGGATAGGCAACAGAACACAACAGACACTAGTATGGCAGTATGTAAAAAAGTGGATGTGTAACCGATGTGATTTTGCAATCTGTATATGGGGTAAAAATGGGAGTTCATAACACACTTGAATCAAATGTATGAAATATGATATGTCAAGAGCTTTGTAATTTTTGAACAACCAATAAAAAAATGTAAAAAGAAATAAGAATAAAATAAGAATAAAAAAATAAGAATAAAATTGGGCAACTATTATTCACAATGACCTATAGTATATTTTATGAATCACTAGAAGAGAGGAGCTTGAAAGCTCCAACCAAAATAATGATAAGGAGATGGAAATGTTAATTACCTGTATTTTATTATTATATAAGGCATACATAAAATGAAATATCACATAGTACTTCATAGTACAATTATTATGTGTTTGTAAACATTTTTTAAAATATTTAAGGTGATGGAAATATTAACCACATTGTTGTGATAATTACACACTGTATGTATTTAATGTACATAAATACACCAAATTAATGTATTCCATATATTTGTGAATTAAAATAATTAATAAAGTAAATTTCTTTATTGCCTTCCATCATTTACTACTTTAGATCTGAAAGGGCCATCTTACAAATCTCTGTCATCAGTACTGAAGTTAATCCTTTTACAACTTGTTTCCTGGCTGCTACTATTGCCTTCTATCAAATTATACTTCTAATTCAATAGTCACATCCCTACATTGTTACATCCCTTATTAAGCATTTCATTGAGGTTTACATTACACATAAAAGTGTAGACATCAAACGTTTACAAGTTTAATTATTTTCACAAAACCATTCTATTTAACCAGTCCTAAATCAATAGAACATCAGTCTCATGAAGTTGTTCTCGGACATTCTCCTGGACATCATTCTCACCAAAGATATCTAAGATCATGAACTTTAACACCATATATTATTCTGTATGCTTTGGTCTTCATGGAACTTGAAATCATGTATTATATAGTCCTGGGTTATGTAATATTGCCCCTGTTATTGCATGTGGCAGTAGTTTGTTCTTTCTTGTGGCTCAATAGAAATTCATATTAATATAATACATTTTTATTCTACTGCTTATGGGTAGTAACCTGAATCTAGGCTCAAAGAAAACTTACTTATTCATATATTCCTTTTAACTGTTTTGTTAATTCATTCTCCAATACAAATTGGTAGTACAGAGACCTGAAAACCAGGAGGAAATGAACTCTCTGATCTAGAAAGCCATACAGGCACCAATTATCTCTTGTATGCTCAAAGTCACAATTTTGAACTGAGAATACTAGATGGATTTCAGAATCAGCACTCCCATCAGTGTTCTTGTGGGAGACATGTGTGGATGAGAGCCATGGTTGACTGCCTTCTGAAGCTCTGCCAGGGTGCTAGAAGCCACAAACTTCTCACCTCCAAGTTTCATCCTCCTAACTTCTTAATAATTAACATTTCTGATTACAAAAATATGGTTACAAATGTTACCTATTAAAGTCATTTCACAAGGACCAGCATCCAGGTTACAGGTCCAATGACTTACCATCCCATCAGGGACACAGTGCTACTCAATCCTCAGATTCAGATTTTATAATGATGATTACCTCTGTATGTGTGCTTACACTGCATGTGTGAAATGATGGCCAGTATACAAATATCTATGCTCATTTATCTTACAGGGTGTAGGTGGTTCAGAATATTTCCAAGACCAGGAATATACTTTTAAACATGCAAGAGCCTTCTACCTGAACTCTCCTTTCTTTCCCTTTGTTGAACTGTTACTCATACACCTCACTTTGTGGATTTGCTCTGCAAATTGCTCCCTGAAATTAATATGATTAACATACCGTTTTCTGTCTCCTTAATGCAGAAAAAATAATTTTTCACAACAAGTTTTAACTTCCAGTGTATGTATTAAGTGCTAATACTTAAGTTTGCTAGAGTCAGAAAGTGAGTCCAGTTCACAGTTCAGTGCAAAGCACAGAGACCTCGTCAAGATTTCTTAAATAAAGAAATAAGTGTTTCTGCTACCTTTCCTATCCTCCACTATCCCCCCTCCCCTCCCCTCCCATCTTCTCTCTCTACCCCATCTACTGTAATTCATTTCTCTCCCTTATTTTTTTCTTTTTTTCTCTTTCCCCTCATATCCTCTTATATGTAATTTTGTATAACAATGAGGGTCTCCTTCCATTTCCATGGTAGCAGAATACAACAGTCACTAGTATGGCAATATGTAAAAACGTGGATGTGTAACCGATGTGATTCTGCAATCTGTATATGGGGTAAAAATGGGAGTTCATAATCCACTTGAATCAAATGTATGAAATATGATATGTCAAGAACTGTGTAATGTTTTGAACAACTAATAATAAAAATTAAAAAAAATAAAATATTTTTAGTTGTGATGGACACAATACTTTTTGTTTATGTAGGTTTTTTTAATGTGGTACTGGGCATCAACCCCAGTGCCTCACACTTGCTAGACATGTGCTCTACCACTAAGCCAGAGCTCCATCCCTTATCATTTCTTTCATGGTGAAAACTATCAAAATTATTATTATAACTTTTAAAAATGTACAGTACATTATTGTGAGCTATATCTCCCCACTGTACAATAGCACACCGATATTTTATGCTCCCACCCAACTGTCATTTTATACTCATTGATCAAACTTTTGCCAACTGTCAACTATATTCTCCCAACCTTTTGGCAACATAATTATACTCTGAATTTCTAAGATTCTACATTGGTATGATATGCAATACTTGAGCCTGTTTTATTTCACTTGACATATAGACCTCCAGATCCATCCATGTTGTTGCAAATGATAGGATTTTGTTTCTGTTTTTTCATTCCACTAGCTTCTAGGCTCTTTCATTTAAAAAATTCAAATTTTTAAGTGCCTTATACATTGTAGTGGAGTTTATTGTGACATATTCATACATGCATGAAATGTAATTTGCTCCATTTCAATCCTCATTACTCCACATTTCATTGCCTCCCCTCCACCACCTTGCAACTCCTCCTCCTTCTCATTCTTCTTTATGAATATATATGTATATATATGAATATATATTTTATTTATATATTCATTCATCTATGAAGTCCTAGCTTGTTTCCACTTCTTAGCTATTGTGAATAGGGCTGCAATTAACATGAGCATGCAGGTATCTTATTCCACACTGACTTCATGTTCTTCTCAGTAATAGAATTGCTGGATCATATGGCTTCTCTTTTCAATTAATAAAAATGTTTTTATTAGTGCATTATACTTACATATAATAGTGGAATTCATTTTCACAAAACCATAGATGCATAGAAAATAATTTTCTCATTTTCTATGCAACCATAGATGCATAGAAAATAATTTTCTCCTACTACCACCTCTTTTCTTTTTTTCCACTGTCCCGTATTCCCCTTTCTTTGTTCTACTGGTCTTTCTTTGATTAATTTATTGTTCTTAATGGATGTTTTATAGATATACATAAAAGAAAACTCTACTGTGTTGTATTAAATTTTTTTGGGGGGGGGATACTGAGGATTGGACCCAGAGGTATTTAAACACTGAGCCACAATTCCAGCCCTTTTTAAAATATTTTATTTAGAGACAGAGTCTCACTGAGTTGGCTTTGGACACTCAATCCTTTTTCTTTAGCTTCCTGAGTTTCTGGGATCACAGGGGTGTGCCACCATGATCAGCCACTATGTTGTATTCAAATTTAGATACATAGAATAATGTGGTCAATTTTATTCCACAGTCTCTTACTTTTTCTCTCTTTTCCTTTCCCTTCTATCCTTTTATACTAATCCACTCTCTTACCTTTTATTTTCAAGTAATTACCCTCCACCTATCTTTTTCTCTTATTTTGCTTTAGCTTCTGCATGTGAAGAAAAATATTCAACCTTTGACTTTATGAGTCTAACTTATTTCATTTAGTGTTATGTTCTCCAGTTCAATTCATTTCCCAGCAAATGCCATTATCTCAGTCTTCTTCATGGTTGAGTAAAACTCTATTGTGTATATATGGCATATCCTATTTTTTCATTCATTTATTAATGAGTATCTGGGCTGGTCCCATAACTTGGTTATTAGTGAATGGCACTGCTATAAATATTGATGTGATGTTCTTGTTTCACTGTAATGGCCTTATTTATTTATTTATTTATTTATTTTTCATGTCCAACAAGAAACAGGATAGCTGGGTCATAGGGCTGATCCATTCCTGGGCTTTGAAGAAATCTACAAACTACATTCCAAAATGGTTGTACTAGTTTTCAGTGCCACCAAAAATGTTTGAGTGTACCATTCTTGCCAGCATTTATTTTTCTTTGCATTCTCCATGATTGACATTCTAAATCGAGTGAGATAAAGTCTCAGTATTATTTAGATGTCCATTTCCGTGATTGCTAGAAATATTGAGTATTTTTTCATGTGTTTGTTGATTTTTATATTTTTTCTTTTGAGAAATATCTGTTTAGTTCTTCTGCCCACTTGTTGACTGTGTTTTTTCCCTTTTTGTTAAGTATTTTGAGTTTTTTATATATTCTGGACATTAATCCCTCTATGAGGAGTAGCTGGCAAAGATTTCTGTAGGCTTTCTTTTTATTCACTTAATTGTTCCCTTTATTGTGCATAAGATTTTTAATTTGATGCCATCCCAATTATTCATTCTTGGATTTTTTGAGCTTTAGGGTTTTGCTAAGGAAGTTGGTGCCTGCTCCAATACATTGGAGTGGTGACTTTATGTTTTCCTCCAACAGTTGCATTTTCTGGTCTAATTCCTAGGTATCAGATCCGCTTTGAGTTGACTTTTGTCAGGGTGAAAAGTAAGCATCTACTTTCATTCTTGTACATATGAATATACAGTTTTCATTAGCAACATTTATTAAAAAGATCATCATTTCTCCAACTTAAGTTTTTAGCACCTTTTTGAGTATCAGATTGCTATATATCTATGCGGTTTTGTCTTTATATCTTCTATTCTGTTCTATTGATGTTTTAGTTACTTTTTTGCTGCTGTGAATAAAAGACTTGACAAGATCAATTGGAGAAGAGGAAAAGTTTATTTAGGACTCATAGTTTTAGTGGTCTCAATCCATAGCCAGCAAGGTCGGTTCTCAGGGCTCCATGTGAAGCAGAACATCATGGTGAAAGAGTGTTATGGAGGGAAGCAGTTCACATGATAATCAGTAAGCAGAGAGAGACTCCACTTGCCAGGCAAAATATATACCCCAAAGGCTTACCCCCAATGACCCACCTCCTCAAGCCACACCCTACCTGTTTCCATTTTCACTCAGATAGTCACTTCAGGGGATTAACCCACTAACTGGGTTGAGACTCTCATACCTTAAATCATTTTTCCTCTAAACATGCTTGCATTGTCTTTCACACGAGCTTCTGGGGGACAACTAATATTTAAACAATAACATTCCACACCTGACCCACAAAAGCTCATGTTCATCTCATGGAAAATACATTTAGTCCATTTCCAAGAGTTCCCATAGGCTGAACAGTTCAAGCTACCCAAAATTTTATATTAAAAAAAATCTCCTCTGAGACTCAGGGTAAGCTCATATCATGAGCTCCTGTAAAAATTCAAAAGCAATGAACATGCATCCAAAATATAAATGTACAGAGAGTTCAGGAAGTCTAAATCCAGCTAGAAAAACAAGTCCTGTAGTTCCACATCTGGCATCTGGGGCACATAACATGATGTTCTGTCCAAATGGCTTGTTTAACTCCAATCTGTGGCCTTCTTGATTGTAGCCCACATGGCCTTTCTGTTGGTTTGACTCACCTCGGTTGCTGCAGTCTTTCTCAATGGATGTTCGATGGTACTGGAATTTCTTATTCTGGAGGATTGCCACGGCAGCTTTTGCTTCTTCCTCACATCTGTATGCATTGCCCTCCTTGCTTGCAGGAACTATGATGCTGCTGCACTTTTTCTAGACTCCCACACCTTAATTTGAAATCTCGATGAAGGCTTCCCTGACCTCCACACTCCACCATGTTACATTACTGCAGAACCAGGTGGTTGACAGCAAGGTCTGCCACCAACTTCAACATTAGCTAAGCCTCCAAGGACCCTGGCTGTGGCAGCCTCTGAGTGCCTGGGTATATTACTCTGTTGAAAAACTCCTAGGTCCCCTCCTGAAAGAAGGGGTCCCCACTGGTCTCTTCTCAAGAAAATTTTTACTTTGATTTTCTTGAGTCTGAGATGGATATGATCTTGCCATTTTCTGAGATGCTCTATAGCCATCTTTTTTATTGTCTCTGGAAAAAGGTTTTAGCATTTTAGTTAGGTAATGTGTTTCTCAACTGCAACTTCCATAGACTCAGTTTTACTCCCACCTTTCAAGTGAAAGTTTTTCAAATCTTTCTGCTCTGCTTTCTTCTCTTGATTATCACAATAAATGTGGTTAACAGCCACCAGCAACATGTATGCCACTGCTGAAATTCTATTGAAAGACCCCTGTTTCCCTGTCCCAAGAGAATCACACGAAACACTGGCTGCAAAAGCGCAAGAGGTTTGTTTATTGGGACACAGGTGCCCAGCAGAACCTCAGCCGGAGCTTTGGTGAGCTGGCACACCGGGCTTGGGGATACAGAAATTTTTATAGGGTAAAGGGGCAGTTTTCACGCACAGTAAACAATAGGTTTCTTATTAATTTTAAACCCAGCATATAGATTACCTAAAGGGCAAAGTTGTTTTTCACTGTTTGCTACTGAAAAAGAACCACATAAAAGCTACATATTTGCACTCTGGTCCTCTTGTTCCTGCTTATTCAGGCATGCTCGGGACCTGGTTCTCTGTCCTTTTTCAACTGGTTACACCTAACTAATTATCTGAAAAACACCTCTGGTGCCTGCGTAGGTTTGTGACATGCCTCGGGTGGTTTTGCAACTAGGCCTGACGTTGTTGGGCTGGGGTCTTTCACTATGCTTTCTAGATACTTCTTTCACCAGAACTTTTAAATCAGCCTCACAGACTTTGGGCAAAATACAGACAATTTCTCAGACAGAACATAACACAAATTGTCTCTACTACAAATTCCAATATGGTTCTTTTTCTCTGAACCCTCTTGAGCCCTGTCTTTACAATCCATGGTTCTATTGGCATTTTCGTATTCTGAACTCACATCAGAATGAGTCATTAAGCTCTACTTACAACAATCAAAAACATTTCCAGCCTGCACTACTAAACAGCTCAAATTCCTCCCCCAAATTCCAAAAATCCCCCAAAGCTTCCAAACAACATGGTCACAGCCAAGGCCCCACTTCTCAGTTAGCTTTTTTTTTTTTTTTTTTTGCTGCTGTGACTAAAAGGTCTGATAGGAACAATTTTGGAAGAGAAAAAGCTTGTCTGGGACTCACAGTTTCAGAGGTTTCAATCCAAATACAGCAAGCTATATTCCTTAGAGCTCAAGGTGAGGCACAACATCATGGTGTAAGAGTGTAGTGGAGAGAAGCTCCACACATGATAATAAAGAAGCAGAGAGAGATTCCACTTGCCAGATAAAAAATATATACCAACAAGACAAGACCCCAGTGTCCCACTTCCTCCAGCCACAACCCACCCACCTTCAGTTTCCATTTAGTTAATCCCATCAGGGGATTAATTCACTGTGGCAGGCCATCCTTGCACCCTGGCTGGGTGAGAGGTTCTTAGACACAGCTGTGTGAGAGCTTTCCCCACCCTTTTCCAGGTTGGAGGGCTTGTCTGTGCAGAGGCATGTCTAGCCACTGCCCAGAAGTCCCAGTTGCTGCCCCTGACCTTGGGATGCTGCCCCCCTTAACCTTCATTGGATAGGATTTTCCCTGGAATTTTTTGTAACCCAATAAAAGCCCACTCCCTGGCGTGTTCCCTTTCTCTCACTAGCCTCTTCAGTAAACCTCGCTACCGCATGGTGGCTGGAGGCAGGAGCTAGGAGAAGCCATCCTGGAGCTGGTTTTAAAGGTAATTAGTCTTGTTTCTTCAATTTAAAACTCCCCAGCATTTTACTCACAAATTGAACCATCTTTAATGAAGTCAGTGCTGGTCGCTTGGCAGAAGTGGCACCCTGAATTGAGGTTCGTGAGTTAAATGGACTAGGTTGAGTTAGAAAGCACACTATAGAAATGCAGAATTTCTGACAATTTTTAGGGTCACGAAAGGACCAGGCACTTTTGGAGCAAACTGACGTTACAAAATCTTTAATGATGGGGAATTCAACTTCTACCAATAAAGACATGTATTTGACTATTTTAGAGACAATAATTACTCAGAAGTGAAAGCAGGTCAAAAAGACCTATTTGCTGCAATTATTGAAGATTGTAGGTGAATTTTGCCCTTGGTTTTCTGACTAAGATTCACCAAATTTACATACATTGGACAAATTAGGAAGGAAATTACATAAAATTTGCCTTTTTAATGAATTACCTGGAACTTTTGTGAATATTCAAAAGGTTTGAACTGCATCAGAGATCTGTCTTTTTGATTACATGGGCCATAGTCTGTGGCCCCCTAAGGATCTATTGAAAGGTATTCAGAGAGCCATTAAGTCTATTCAAATGGAAAAATTTCCTGAGGCTAAGGAAATCTCTTTTCCTCTAAGCTGCCTAAAAATAAAAACAAATCATATTAAAAAAAAAAAATCTTGGGGCAAGACTGAAAGTAAAAAACTTAGTCTTGCCTGAATCAAACCAGAATAGTCTGGAGGAAGACCATAGAGAGGAGAATCATAGAAGGAGGCATCCAGGGGGATAGAAGGTCTTTCTCCCAGAGAGGAGAATCCAGAGGAGATTCATAGAGAAACATAAAGTCCTTCTCCTCCACAAGACTTACAAGCTCAGATTCAACATGGTGACAGGGAAGAGTCCATAGAGGAATCACAGTCTGAGGGAGAGGAGTCATACAATGAAGTCCAGGATTTGCCAGGGTTTTAACAGATTGTGTTTAATTGCACCTGCCCCAGTCATTCGAATTTGGCCACTCTCTGTTAGAAGGACAAATTTTAACAGATATTCTGAGCTGGCGATGACTTTCCTTACTCCATTCCAGCGGGGAATTAGAAAGGCCCAGGAAGCTGGGGAGGACACTAGCGACTTTCAACTCTTTCCAGTTTTTGAGCAGGTTAATGATCAGGACCAGCTTGTTCGAGTTCATGCAGTAATTCCTTTTAAAACTATTAAAGAGTTAAACAACACTTGAGGTCCAAATTCATCATTCATGCAAAGCTTGCTTGAGACTATTTGCTCTCAGCCACTCCCACCTAGCGATTGGATTTTTATCACTAGAGCTTGCTTGAGTGGGGGGATTTTTTACCCTGGTGGTCATATTGGACAGACTTTTGTTCCAAGCAGGCAGAAATAATTGGATGCTGGCTCTTCAAACACCCATGGACATGTTTTTAGGAATGGGTGAATTTATTGATTTGGAAAGGCAACTAAATTATGACTTTGTGGTGTATCATAAGATTACAGCATGTGCTAAATGTGCCTGGAGACAAATTGTCTCCAGGGTCCAATCTAGCTTAGTTCTGACTAAAGTTAAGCAAGGTGTCAATGAACTTTATTCTGATTTTGTAGGTGGCTCTACCAGACCACAAACAGCTCCATTGAAGATCTAGGTGCTTGTGAGTTCACTGTTAAACAGTTGGCATTTGAAAATGCAAATAAATATTGTCAAGATATTCTCAGACACCATAGAAAGAAGGGTATGGTTTCAGAGTTTATTCGTTTGTGTTATGATATCGACCCACCCCATTTACAAACAATTACACTTGCAGTGGCATTAAACCAAACTCTCCAGCCCCAAGAATTAGTACGTAGACCCCACGGGAAGTGCTTTCATTGTGAGAGGAATGGCCATTATGTGTGAAATTGTAATGCCCACAAATTTAAGCCCAGGGCTCCCTCTGCTGCTGGTAATAGATTTACAGGGTTGAAGACCACATGGTAGGCCAAGATGGTGCTCATCAACCCGCATTCTGGCCTTCACTTCTACCTAGTAGGGAGTCAAAAAACTTCTGATTGGCCCATCCCTGGGCCAGAAAAACAGGGGAACAAGAAGAAAGGCTGCACAATTTAACATCATCAGTGCTGACCATGGGGAGCTACCATTTCTACCAGAGCAGATCTCACAGACAGTTTTTTTTTTATGACCCTCAATGATAATTGAATTAAATACTGAATTAGGGCCACAACAAATCCCTACTGGGATTTTCAGGCCACTCCCTAGAGAAAGGATAGTGTTAATTTTGGGACGTACCAATTTAAAAGAGGCTATCGAGGTGATACCTGGAGTGGTAGATTCTTGTTTTGTGGGAGAATTAAATGTTACTGTAAATTCAAATTATCCCTTTCAGCTTACTCCAAAAAATACTATTGCTCAATTAATTTTATTACCCTGTAATTCAGATGGACATCCAAAAGTAAATTCAGTTTCCAAACTACTAGACAGAGTGTACTAGTCTAATAAATTCAGCAGGAGCGCCCCCTACTGGAAATTAAAATTAATCATAAAAAGTTCAAAGGCATAGTGGACACTGGAGCAGATAAATCAGTCCTGTCCAGTCACTTCTGGCCTAAAAATTGGCCCTTATGTATAGCACCAGCTAACTTATAGGGAAGTGGACAAATCTCACAGCCTGCTCAAAGTGCTAATTATCTCTGTTGGGTGGATCCTAATAAGAACAGAGGAGTTTTTAAACCTTATGTATTAGAGTCCTTAACAGTAAACCTATGGGGAAGAGACATATTAAGCAAAATAGGATTATTATTAGTAACTCCAAATTCCATGAGATCATTTGAGGAAATTAGTCAAGGGCTTCTTCCTGGAGATAATGAGGGAAATTATAAGGGAGAGTACCTGCTTATAAAGCAGTCTCCTTGACAGAGATTAGTAAATACTCCAAACCAAAATTTTTACTAGGGGCTCTGGGTATCTCCCCCATCCCAAAAACATCAGAAAAGATCAACTGGATCTTTATTACCAGCCTATATGGATTTCTCAGTGGCCCATCTCAGGGGAAAAATTTAAGATAATTCCATGTTAGACGAGGAACAACTTCAGGATGGTCATATAGAATCAATCTGTGGAACACCCCCATTTTTGTTATTAAGAAAAAGTCAGGTAATTGGAGATTACTACAGGATTTAAGAGCATTGAACCATGCAATTCAGCCTATGGGATCACTGCAGCCTGGACTTCCTTCCTCCAGAGCAATTCCTTTAAATGATAGGTTAATTGTAATACATCTAAAAGATTATTTTTTTCACAATAAGGTTACATCATGAGGATTGTGAAAAATTTGCTTTCAGTGTCCCAGCAATTAATTTTAAAGAACCTGTTAAAAGATATTGCTGGAAGGTTTTGCCTCAAGGGATGCGTAATAGTCCTACTTTATGTAAAAAAAAAGTGGGTCAAGTGATAGCTCTATAAGAAATAACTTTCCTGATGCATATATTATTCATTTTGTGGATGATATATTATTGGCTCATGCTAATCCAGAAGTACTTTCAGAAAATTTTACTCATTTAGAGGCTTCACTTACAGCAATGGATTTGTGCATTGCCCCTCAAAAGATACAAAAGATGCCTCCCTTTCAATATTTGGGTCAAATAATTCAAGGATGTACAATCTGTCTTCAAAATCTACAGATAAAAGTTAAGGAGTTATGTACCCTTAATGATTTTCAACAACTATTAGGAGATATCAATTGGCTGAGGCCATCTTTAAAACCAACTACTTCTGATTTAAGTCCTTTATTCCAGATATTATGAGGAGATTCTTCTCCAACCTCTCCTCATCAGCTGACAATAGAGGCTAGAGCAGCTTTATAAAAGGTTGAAAGTGTAATTAAAAATGCACAGCTTACCAGAATTAATCCTCAAGAGCTGGAATATTTATTAATATTTCCAACTGCTCATGCCCCTACAAGAGCCATATGGAAAAGATTGGGAGTCATTGAGTGGATTCATTTAACCAACTCTCCCCAAAAGACATTAATTCCTTTTCATGACTCTATTGCTCAATTAGTAATTAAAGGTAGAATGAGAGTTTTACAATTAATTGGATCTGAACCTGATATTATAATTATTCCATTTTCTATTCAACAAAATAATTGGCTTTTTCAAGCTTCTAGTTTATGGCAAATAGCCTTTGATGATTTTCCTGCTCAGATAAAAAGTCATTACCCTCAAGATAAAATTATTTAATTTGCATCAATAACACCACTTATTTTTCCAATGATTATACATGGCCAGCTCATAGATGTACTCCTATCGGTGTTCACCGATGGTTCAAGTTTAGGTAAAGCAGTTTTTTATAGCCATGTTCACACAGAGGTATCTCATTTGTGCCTTAAATTACTTTACAAATGAACCTATTAATATTTATTCTGACAGCTTATATACACTCGGAGTTACCAAAAATATTGAAACTTCAGTTATTGGATATACCTCATCACAAGAGCTATTTAAATTACTTCATAATCTACAAAAGGTGGTGCAAATGTGAAAACACCCATGTTTCATAGGACACATATGAGCTCACACTAATCTTCCAGGATCTTTAACATCAGGTAATGACACAATTTATAAATTGGTAGCTGTTTGTCAATAGATGTCTCCATCTGAGTGTGCACAAGCTTCACATTCTATACATCATCAAAATGCTTCTAGTTTATGTAAAAAAATTTAATATTACCAGAGAACAAGCTCATCAAATTGTAAGTCACTGTGCTAAGTGTGTTATTCACATTCCATCTCTGTCATCAGGAGTAAATTCCCATGGATTAAAACCCAATCAAGTATGGCAAATGGATGTTACTCATATTCCTCAATTTGGTAAGCAATGTTATGTACATGTAATAGTTAATACATATTTCAGATTTATTTTTGCCACAGCATGTACTAAGGAAAATACTCAACATGTAATTTCTCATTACCTAGATGCCTTTGTTGTGTTAGGATGCCCTTTACAGATTAAAACAGAAAATGCAAGCTCTTCTTTTCAACAATTTTGCCAAGAGTTTCAAATTGACCATAAAACAGGAATTCCTTATAACCCCCAAGATCAAGCCATTGTGGAATGAGTTCATTTATCTATTAAGCTGAAATTACAAAATTAAAAAGGGAGAATAGGTTTATGACTCCCCAAAATAGCCTCAACCATGCCTTGATTGTTTTAAAATTTTTAAATTGTGACACAGAAGGTTACACTGCAGCTGAAAGACATATATCTTCCACAAAAACAGGCTCTTTAGGCAGACTGGACAATGGAAAGGCCCAGATACAGTGATTATGTGGGGCAGAGGTCATGCTTGTATTTTTCCAGAAGGTGCTTTCCATCCTATCTGAGTGCCTGAATGCGCAATCAGACATGGAAGAGATAGAGCCGAGATTCAAGTGACTGAAAATCAACCCGGAGAAGCCTCCACTCAAAAGGAAGAGATATTGAAGAAGAATGAAGAGAAACCAACATTACCTAGCTGTAAAGCTGATCTCATGGGAAGATGTGAAGAAGCTGACAATACACGCTTCACGAATAATTCAACTCCTAGGAAGGAATAAGACCCAATTGATGATGGTAGCTATAGTGATTGCCCTGCTGGCCTGTCAGGTAAAAGGGAGTTGAGAAGACACTTACTGGGCATATTTCCCAGATCCACCCCTGGTACATCCAGCTGTGTGGACTGGAGAATCTATTCCAGTGTTTATTAATGACTCATTCATGATGGGAGGATTTACAGATACTCATATTACTCCCAATCATGAGACTAGATTTAATTATTCTGGCTACAGTGCCCAATTACTTTTGTGTTGGTCCCACAATAAACATGCTGGCTGTCTGAGAGTATCATTTGAGGAAAAGACAGTGACTGGGAGACCTAGACTGATTAATAATACTATTTATGGAGACTTAATACCTTATACTAGATCAGTGATCAAAATGGGACTTTCCCATATCAAACCAGTCATTTCTGCAAAACCTCCATGAATACCTCATTGTCCTAATAGTTCTAAAATTGAGATTGGCACCTTTCCTAGATGGATAGATTGTGTAAATACTTTTCCAGTACAAAATAAGGTATCTAAAGATAGTGGGTATATTTTAGACTGGTCTCCAAAAATTGATAAAAGACAATTACAAAAAAGTTCTGCTATGACACCTGCAGGATTTGTTAGCAATATTTTGGCTTACAGTGAGGGTGGCATTCAAAAAGATGTTTGGTGCTTAATTGTTGCCTCAGAATTCTTACATTTTACAGACAAGCCTTTACCAAAATTTGTTGGCAAGAGCTGTAAGGAAGGATCTTGCTACGGCTTATGAGCCTGTGTCCAATCTCCTTATTTTAATCATTGGAAATATAAAAGTTAAGTGGATAGATGACAGATATGTTGTAACATGTAGCAAATGTAACCTAACCAAATGTGTTACTAGATGTAACAGAGGAAAAGGAGTGCTGGTACTTCATCAGCCCTATTTTGTTTTATTCCCTGCTAATATTTCAAAGCCATGGTATGCTGATGCTAGTTTTCAAGTCTTACAGCAAATTCATACCCAGCTAGCAAGACCTAGATGTGCCATTGGAATTATAATTGTGGGAGTTATTACCTTGGTTTCTTTCATTGCATTCACAATCACAGCTTTGATAACTTTATCTCAAAATATTCAACATGAAAAATTTCTTAATAATTTAGCCCAAAATACTTCCAAGGCTCTGTGCAATGAAGTAAATATTGATGAAAGGGTTTAGACTAAGTTAAACATCTTAGAGGCGACTGTTATAACCATAGGTAATGAACTTTCAGCTTTAAAGTTTAAAGAAAGACTTAAATGCCATGCAAGTTATAAATACATGTGTGTTACAGTTGCCAAGTACAATGCTTCTGCCTGGGATTGGGAGAAGGTTAAGAACCATTTGTTGGGTATTTGGCAAAATAATAACAATATCTTTCTTTTGGAACTCCATCATCATATCCAAGATATTCAAACTAATAGAGCTGTTCTTTCAGATCCCTCTTCTTTAGCTAATCAAATATTGAAGAAATTAAATGGATTTAACCTGAAAATATTCTTAAACACTCAGCCTGGAACATTATTGGATTGTTCTTTTTGCTGTTAATTTTTTTGTGTGTTGTAATTATAGGATGGCGAGTTCAAAGAGTCGAGAGAGTAAATAATCACCTGCTTTTTAAAAGAAAAAAGGATGAATATGAGGGAGTCCATCCCCGAATGTGATTTGAGTTACATCCCTGGCTGGATGAGAGGCACTTAGACACAGCTGTGTCAGAGTTTTCCCCATCCTTTTCCAGGTCAGAGGGCTTGTCTATGCAGAGGTGTGTCTGGCCACTGGCCCAAAGACCCAGTCAGCACCCCTGATCTTGTATGCTGCCCCCCTTAACTTTCATTGGATGGGATTTTTCCTGGAATTTTTTGTAACCCAATAAAAGCCCATGACTTGGCGTGTTCTCTCTCTCTTGCTAGCCTCTTCAGTAAATGTCGATACTGTATTAGGTGGCTGGAGGTGGGAGCTAGTAGAAGCCATCCTGGAGCTGGTTTTAAAGGTAATTTGAGTCTTGTCTCTTTAATTTAAAACTAGCATTTTACTCACGAATCACACATTCTTTAATGAAGCCCACGCTGGTTGCTTGGCAGAATTCACCTATTGGATTAAGACTCTCATAACACAGTCATTCCTACTCAGAACATTCTTGCAGTGTGTCATAAAATGAGCTTATGGGGGACACATAATATCTAGACCATAAAAATTGGTCTTCATGTCTGGTATTTTTTATGGCAATATTCCTCTATGATTACAATCAGAGCAAATTAGGTATAGATTGAACTTACCCCAATACTATAAGGTCCAGGTGTAAAAGTCACCACTCAGATCACACTGAATCAGAATATGTTGCAAGCTTTTCCTCTAAGACCTGAAGTAAAAAAAAAGTTTCAATTCCACACATTTATTTAACTAATATTCAAATTCATCTTCATAGAAATTATGAGGATATGTTGGGAAGTAATACTCAAAATGTGCCTTTTTGTGAAGACATAAAACAAATATACAGCAAAACCAAGAGTCTACACCCCCCCAAAATTCTTAGAACTGAAAAAACAAACCTGTGTGTTATGTTTTTTGTTTGGTTGGTTGGTTGTTTGGTTTTTGGTACTAGTCATGGAACCCAGGGGCACTTAACCACTAAGTTACATACACTACCTGGTGTTTTAAAGATTTTTATTATGAGACAGTGTTTCACTAAGTTGATTAGGGCATTTCTAAATTGCTAAGGCTGGCTTTGAACTTGTAATCCTCCTGACTCAGCCTCTCAAGTTGCTGGAGATAAACCAATTGAATAGTGAAAACTATTCAAAAAAGAATAAATGAAATGAGCCAAATGTGGTGGTACACACCTGGCTTTCTCAGCTATTTAGAAGTCTAAGGCAGGCAGATTCAAGCTCAAGGCCAGTCTCAGCACTTGAGCAAGACCCTGTTTCAAATATAAAAGGGTTGGGAATGTATATCACTTATATAGTACTTGTCTAGCATACACAGTAAATCAATCCCCTGTGCTTAGGTGGGAAAAAGTAAAGAGAGAGAGAAAAAGAAGGAGGAGGAGGAGGAGGAGAAGGAGGAGGAGGAGGAGGAGGAGAAATTAAAGAGGAAACACACAAACACACAAATAAAAAGAATTTCTGTGCAGTATAGTTTAAGGTCTGGTATTGTGACACCTCATTCTTCACACTTCTTGCTAAGAATTGCTTTGGCTATTGTAGGTCTCTTATTTTTCCAAATAAGTTTCATAATTTGCTTTCTGTTTATATAAGAAATGAAATTGGGATTTTAATTGAAATCACACTGACTCTGTTTAGTGCTTTGGATAATATGACCATTTTGATAATATTAATTTTGGTGGGGATGTGGGGGGAAAGGCACACTCACACATTGCTGGTGGGACTGCAAATTGGTGCAGCCAATATGGAAAGCAGTATGGAAATTCCTTGGAAAACTTGGAATGATACCACCATTTGACCCAGCTATAACTCTCCTTGATCTATACCCAAAAGACTTAAAACAGCATACTTCAGGAACACAGCCACATGAATGTTTATAGCAGCACAATTCACAATAGCTAAACTGTGGAACCAACCTAAATGCCCTTCAGTAGATAAATGAGTAGAAAAATGTAGCATACATACACAATGGAATATTGCTTAGCAATAAAAGAGAATAAAATCATGGCATTTTCAGGTAAATGGATGAAGTTGGAGAAGATAATACTAAGTGAATTTAGTCAATCCCCCCAAAAAATGGCAAATATTTTTTCTGATATGAGGTGAATGACTCATCGTGGGGTAGGAAGAGGGAGCATGAGAGGAATAGATGAATTCTAAATAGGGCAGAGGGGCTGGAGGGAAGGAGGGGACAGGGGGTTAGCAATGATAGTGGAATGTGGTGGACATTATTATCCAAAGTACATGTATGAAGACATGAATTGGTGTGAACATACTTTATATACAAACAGCGATATGAAAACTTGTGTTCTATATGTGTTGTAAGAATAGTGATGCATTCTGCTGCCATGTATTTTAAAAATAAAAGCAATTAAAATAAATAAGTAAATAAAAAGTAAAAAATGATAAAATCAATCAGAAGAGACAAATAAGGGAACAAGCCAGTATAAATATATATCAATAGTAAATATTTATGTTCCAGACATCAGTACCTATAGGTAGAAAAAACAAGATGCAGATGTCTCCTTGACACACTGATTTCATTTCCTTTGCACATATACCCTGAATATAGCAATTCTATTTTTTAAGACACTCTATGCTATTTCCCATAATGATTTTACTAATTTCTATTTCCACAGCATGCAAGGCTTCCTGTTGTTCACCTTCTCATTCACACTTGTAATCTTTTTTTTTTTTAATAACAGCCATTCTAAGTGGGGAGAGGTAAATATATCATTGCAATTATGTTTTTTCTGATGTCAGGGATTGAACCCAGGGTTGCTCTGTCACTATTCTACATCCCCAGTATCTCCTCAACTGTATTATCACTCAATTGCTCAAGCTGAGCTCAAGTTTATAATTCTCCTGCCTCAGCCTTCCAAATAGCTGGCCTTACAAGCACATGCCACCATGCTGTGTTTAATTGTAAGACTGATGTACACTTACTGTGCTTTTAATAATATTGAGTATTTTATGGTTGTTGTTTTTTACCTATTGCATGTCCACAGATCTTTGTTTGAGAGCTGTCTGTTCAGATATTTTGTCTATTTTTTCCCTTTCTTTGGTCACCTTTTCCTCCTATCTCTGACCACCATGTTTGGTTGAATATTGTTGTTGTTGTTGTTGTTTGTTTTGGTATGAGGGATTGAACTCAGTTGCACTTAACCATTGAGTCAGATATCTAGCTACTTTTATTTTTTATTTTGAGACATTGTCTTCATATGTTACCTAGGGCCTCAGGTTGCTAAGGCTGTCTTTCAACTTGTGACTCTCCTGCCTCAGCCTCTTAAGCTTGGATTACATATGTGCACCACCATGCTCTACCACCCAGCTTCTGTATCCCATAAGTATTTCTCAGCCTTTTCTTTGGCTGGATTTGAGAATTAGGTCCAGGGATCTCATACACCATGCTCCCTTGGAGAAATATTTCATGAGAATGAAGTGGAGAAAAAAAATGAAACCAGCAAAGGGAGAAACTAGACTAATGGTCAACCAAAGGAGAAACTAAGCCAATAAAAAAAAAAACAGAAACAAATCAAAGTGATGGAATACAAATCATATCTCAAAATTTGAATGTTTACATTCATAAATCAAAAGACATAGACTAGTAGATTGAATTAAAAAATGTCCCAACTATATGTTGAATCCAAAAGACTCATCTCAAAGGCAAAGACATCCACAAACTGAAGGTGAAAGAATGGGAAACAACATATCACTTATATGAATTACATAAACAAGCAGGAGTTTTCATCCTCATTTCAGATAAAGTAGACTTCAAGCCAAATTTACTAAGAAGGGACAAAGAAGGACATTTCATACTACTTAACAAAATTATATATCAGCAAGACCTAATAATCTTAAATAGTTATACCCCAAACAGTGGAGCATCTATGCACATCAAACAAAGACTTTTCAATTTCAAAAGTCAAATAGACCCCAACACAATAATACTGGGTGATGTTAACACACCTCTCTCACTACTGGTCAGATCTTCCAAACAAAAACTAAATAAAGAACCTGTATAACTAAATAATACAATCAACAATCTAGACATAAAAGACATATATAGAATATTTCATCCTTTAACAAGTGAATATACTTTTTACTCAGCAGCACACAGCTTCATCTGTACAATAGATCATATCTTATGCCACAAATCAACTCTTAGCAAATTCAAAAAACAGAGAGATAATACCCTGCATTCTAATCATATCACAATGGAATAAAATTGGAAATCAATGACAAAATAATAATAATAGAAGCCACTCTCACACATGGAGACTAAAAATACACTATTGAATGATGAATGGATAGTAGAAGAAACCAAGGATGAAATGACAAAATTCTTAGAGGTAAATGAGAACACCAATACAACATATCAAAATCTCTGGTACACTATAAAGGCAGTACTAAGAGGAAAGTTTATTGCATTGAGCTCATTCATTAAAAGAACAAAAAGTCAACAAATAAATGAATTAACTTTATATTTCAAAGTCCTACCAAAAGAAGAACAAATCAACACCAAAAGCAGAAGTCAGGAAATAAAATCAGAGCTGGAATGAATGAAATTGAAACAAAATAAAAAATTGACAAAACAAATTTGGTTCTTTGGAAAAATAAATGAAACAGATAAACCTCTAGCCATGCTAATAAATAGGAAAAAAGACAAAATCCAAATTACCAAAATATGTGATGAAGAAGAAAATATCACGAGAAATGTCTAAAATACAGAAGATGATTAGAAACTATCAAACACACCAAGAAATTTCTAGAGACATACAACCTACCCAAACTGAATGAGGTGGTCATACATGATTTAAACAGATCAATTGCAAGTAATGGAATAAAAAATGCTGCCAAAAGCCTACCAATCAAGAAAATGCCAGAACCAGATGGATTTGCAGCTGAGCTCTACAACACCTTCAAAGAATAATTGTTACAAAACTCCTCAAAGTATTCTGTGAAATAGAAAAGGAGGGAACCCTTCCAAATTCATTCTATGAGGCTAGTATCACCCTGATACCAAAACCAGATCAAGGAAAGAAAACTTAAGATCAATATCTATTTATTTGTGTTCTAAAATTTATTTCACAAATGTATTATTTTTCATTATACAGATTTTTCACCTTCACATTAAATTTATCCCTAGGTATTTTTTTTTCTGTAGCTTCTATAAATGCAATTACTTTCTTGACTTCTTTTTTTACATACTTTATTATTATTTGTAGATATCATACTGATTTTTGTACATTGATTTTTATGCACATTTAATTAAGTGATTTATGAATTTTATCAGCTTTTTGATGGAAGCATTATGATTTTCTCTCTATAAGCTCATATCATCTGCAAGCATGCAATTTACCCTTTTATCCCCCAATTTGGATGTCTTTAATTTTTTCTCTCTCCTATTGTTCTGAGTTCTTACAGTACTACATAGTATTACTGGCATTACTGTCTTTTTGAGATATTACAACTAAAACTATCAGCTCCCCAACACTCATCAGTGTCCTGTGGATTTCTCACAAATGGCCTTAATAATGTTGAGGTATGATTCTTGCATGCCTAATTTTTTGAGAGTTTTATGATAAGAGGATGCTGAATTTCATCTGATGCTTTTCCAGTGCCCTCTTATTACTAATTTTACTGTATTCCCCAAGTTGTTTTTATCTTGTGTTTCTGTTTTCTTTTGTCTTGAAATATGGACATGTCTTAATGAAGACACAAATGACAAAACACTATGTGAAAATAGTGCTTAGCATCACTAAATATCAGAGAACTAGAAATCAAAACCACATTGAGATATCACACTATAACTGTTAGGAGAGCTATTATTCAGTCAACGACAACTAATGGTGAATACATGGAGAAAAAAACAACTCTTGTACACACAGTTGATAATAATATAATTTGATGCCACTACAATGGATAATAATATGGAAATTTCTCAAAAACTTGGATAGAATTAATTGATCTACCAGTTCCACATCTTGGTTTATATCCTAATGGATTCAAATTTGGATCATAAGGAGACATTTGCCCTTCCATGTTTATTGTGGAAATACGTAAGTTGAGTATGTCCTCGAAAGCTACTGTTTGGCATGGAGACAAAAAGAAACAATAATGTATTATGTACTTAAAAGCTTTCTAAGAGGGAGAGTCTTGTGCTAACTGTTCTTCAAAATAATTAATAAAAGTGAATACAGAGAGCAGGAAAAAGATTTTAAGGGATTCAATATATTGATGGAGAGGTTTTGGTGACAACTACACAGGTATGCATGCAGTTACTTCCAAAATCATTAAGTAGTTGCCTGCTGTTAAATATGGGCAGCTTTTTAAATATAAATCTTACATTAAAAAAGTAATTTGAAAAGCAAAAATAGTTATCAGTATGCTCAGTCTATGATCACATTTACATTGTCCCAAAGCTCAGCTGATTTGTTTTATTCCAGTAATGGTTCTTGAATATCACCTTTCTCAGCTTCCAAATACATTCAACCTTGTGTCTGTGCCTTTTGCCTTCCTTCCCCACATCTTTTTTCCTTCCTTGCATTTCCTTTATCCGTATGTTCCATGACTCCCTGTCACAAATCCTTTGACAGAGAGGGGCCAGTAATGTGTACAACTTCCGTCTTCAGAAAGATCACCAACCATCACCACATCAATAGACATGATAAAGCCACTGAGCAGTCAAGTAAGAACAGAAAGTGAATTTCAAATATGGAATCCTAACCTCAATATATGGATGGAGCCTCAGAATTCCATCTAGAAAGTTGTACCATCTGATATGTGCATTTGAGTTAAAGGTAGAACTAGCCAGGTTTAAACAGGCAGGGAGTTGTTATTTGCAGTTGAGTGTGGTGCAAATTACATATTGTAATATTTTAAAATAACAGTTGTTGTTTAACCATATTTGTATAATCCTTAATTCCTTTAAGATTTCTTGCTCAAAACAAAAGACTTAATAAACACAATGTTATGGGTAAATCAATGTTTTATGAAATCCTCATTTTTAACATACAGATGAAACTTTGGTTTATATCAGTATATTAACATTTGACCTTAAGGAAAAACTTCAAATAGCCTTGACTAATTGTTTTATGTATATAAAACCAACTCATATAGAACTTTTAATTTTTTTATCTGTTATATCCCTTTTGTTCACAATATGAAACAACCCCTGTAAATTTTTGAGTTTAGACAAATTATTTCATTTTAATGAAAAGAAATACTTTATGTTGTTTACATCACTCTTAATTGAAACAGTTAAAACTTTTGGGCCTTTGCACATTAAAATCTTCAATAAACCTTTGTATATAGAATTACATCTGTTTACCATTTTATGGAAACACAATGTTTAATTATATAGAATTATGCCCATTGGGACTTTAAATTTTTAGTAAAACATATTTAGTGCTGACAACTTAACTTTATTTATTTATTTATTTATTTATTTTAAAGTAGAAGGCTATAATATAACGAGGACAATATGAATGTATTCAGGGCTCAGGGATGGAGAGAGAATGGTTAATGGGTACAGAGGTGCAGTAGAGAGGAGGAGTGACCTCTACTGTTTTATGGCACAGTAGGATAACTACAGCTGACAAAATTAATTGTATATTTCAATGTAGCTAATAGGACTTGAAATGTTCTCAGAACAAAGAAAGATGAATATTTGAAATGATGGATATGCCAATGACCTTGATCATTACACATTGTGTGTATGTTTTTAACTTTAAACCCTTTCTTTCACTTACCAATTTATGAAAACATCAATAATGTTACCCAATGGAATTGAAGGAGTCAAGAGTACTTTATAGAATATTTAACAGTTAGCATTTTAACCTTGTAAATTAAACAGATGTCTAAAAAACAAAATTACTGATAAACATGAGTAATCCCATGTCAAATTTATTTTACTTATTTTACCAAAATATCAGACAAATAAATTGAACAGTATTCACCATATTCCTTGTTGAAAAAAAATTTCTAGAACAAAGGAATATTAGACATGTTGTAGAAAATATTTTATTAATTAATTTTTTCCTACCTAGAGAGATTTTGAGTTAAGCATAATTTTAAAGACATATTTATTCTCATCTGTTTATCCAATTTAAATTGAACCATTTTAAATCACATGAATTAAAGTTATTTGGATCCAAATTTTAATTTTATTAGTGCTTCTTATGTATCTGCCAATTTTCATATCATGAACATGATATATGGACATATGAACATATAGACATACAACATATAACACAAATGTGCATACATAACATAATAGTAAAGGCCTTTTAGCTTTTCTCAGGTAAAATTTCCATTTCACTGTTAAAAACTCCATAATTGAATAAAAATGGGGCTGATTGGAAAAACATTAACCTAGGTCTGTAGGATCAAAATCATGAGCTCAAAATATATAGACTCTAAGAAAAAGCAAGAGTCCTAAAAAATGACCAGGCAGTAATTAGTAAAGTATCCTACAATTTACTTTTTTGGTTTAGTCTAATATAAGTTCAGGTAAAGGACACTTTTACTTTCCTTTTTTAATGTTTTGAGACCAGTCTCCTACTGAGCTTTCATTTGCATTTCAATGTAAGTCCTGGCTTAGGTCAGAAAGGAGATAGGGAAAACTGCTGTTCTGAGTGAAAACCTCATGCCTAAGGCATTTTAACCAATTTTTTTTAAGTCAGTAGTTGGACAGGTTTGGATGTCTAAAATTATGATACTTACTTTCTATTAATTTTGAGAACAAAGCTATGATGTTAAGTTCCTTAATAAGATAAGCCATTTGCTGTTGAGCAGGTCCACTTCTTTGGGTGGCTATTCCTAAATTTTGTCTTCTTCTTTCAGTGACAAACAGGACAAATCTTGCTCAAAAGCCTGCTCATAACTCAGGGGGAGTAAATATTTGGTAATAGGATGTTTAGATATTTTGTATACAATAATTTAGTAGAACAACAATAAATAGGATTCATTATTTCTATTGTGTTTATTTATTTATATATTTATTGTTTTTTGGTAGCATCTAGAAGTGATATGGTATTTTTTATTTTTTCTTGCTCTTTGATCAGTAATTAAATCCTGGAATTCCTTAGAAGTGTGTCACTTTGATGGAGTATCTTCCTGCTTTTTTTGTTTGGTTTTTTTTGAGCCTTTTCCCCTAGGACAGATATGGTAAAAACCACAATAAAAGAATCACAAACATGAAAGGACATGGAGAAAGCAGGTATCTTCTGCATTCTTCAGAGCAAGCTGATCTTCTTCCCATCAACTTTGGTAAAAAACCTGGCACCTGACCAAGGGTTTGAGTAAATCTTTTTTTAGAACCTCTATCTCCCTGTTGAGGTGATCTTTTGCTTCTTGGATTTGTTTGTGTAGCTCATTGTTGAAGTAATCTTTCACTGCCTATATTTGTTCTCTTATGTCTTCTTTGAGGTCCCCAAACATTTTAACCATGTATATCCAGAAATCTTTCTCTGTCTTTTTTTCTGCTGAAACTGCCAATGCTTCTAATGATGTGCTCTCTTGATTTGTTTGTGGTACATTCTTCCCTTGTCTCTTCATGTTGCTCATGTGTCTTCCTTTCCAGCTCTGTGAATCTGGTGTGTTATTGTTTCTACTCTATAGATTTGTAGTGCTCTTGTAGGATTCCAAGATCTCTCCTTTGTGGGGAAGGACAATGTTAACAGATCCCAATTTCAACAATACATCACCTATGAACAAATTGTTGTTATTAAGACAATAATATTTAAGACATAACTTTCTCCTGCTGCAGGCCTTCCATGGGATAAAAAGGCAATTCCATGGGATAAAAAGAACTGACCACTCAAAAAATGTGGAATGACAGACAAGGGGGAATCCTAGAGAATCATCCATCATGAATAAATTAGCTTATCCTTTTTCTGCCAACTAAATACATGTTTAATGATCCATCAGGAGAACCAGGTGACATCAGCTGTTATACACCACAACAAGAGTTAATGGCAAGTCCATGAAGTCTGTCATTTCATTGTAGAGAAAATATCACAGGTCTTCATGGTCTTTCAAGGATATAGACAGAATGGGGTTTATATGACCCCTTTTGCCACCTTGCTGGAATTTTAGGTTTGTTGGGACTGAGAACAAGAATTATGTAAAAACTAGACATCTATTACATGTGGGCCAGTCATAGAATTGATGTGTGTGTGTGTGTGTGTGTGTATGTGTGTCTGTGTGTCTGTGTGTCTGTGTATGTCTATGACTATGTGTCTGTGTTATCCTGATAAGAATTCATCATTCTCATTTTTAGAAAACTCAAGTAGTTTAGTTGAGCATTTTTCACCAGAGCCCATTTGCTCCAAAGTCCAAAAGCATTAGCTCATTCATTAATCACAAATGACAGGTGAAGAATATCATATTCACCATACAAAGTTATTGGTATAACATATTTAACTGCAATAGGAAATTACTCTCATACAAAATTTCTCAATTACAGGGGTACTTGTTGTTTACTTATTTACTTCTTATTGCTTTATAGTTCTATTAAAAAGTTTTACATTGGAGATAAAGCATATCAATTTTGACTAAAAATAAGGCATTGCTTTAGTTGGACTCAATTTACAGCACTAGCTGGAATTCCAAAGAGAAATTCTTTTGCAATACTGACTCTTGGAAAAACTAAATGGTGAATAAAACTGAAAATTGTGAGGGGAATACCTCACATTCCAATAATAAGCACTGTTCATGTATCCCAAGCATGTTACTTCATTTAGACACCTGGTATTGATTCATAGGTGAGCAAGAGTATGCTACACAACCTCATATTTGAATGAATTCTGTGTTACTCCGAATTCTTAGACCATGCAAAACTCTCAAGGTCATGTGGGAATGAATACCTTCTTACATGATCAAGGCTGTAGGATTTACTTTCAAGATGGAACATATATCCATAGGCAGCAGGCAAAAGGTCCTAGCTGGGAATTTGAAAAGAGGCTCAATTTCTCACCACAGAGTAGCTGCTTCCCCAGCAGAGGGTGATCTGTGATGGACTATGGCATTGATAGTGAATCTCACTGCCTTGTTATGACCTTGTCTACAGAGAAGAGTATGTGCTCTCTGTTGTATTCCATTTATTAGTATTAAGCCATAATCGCAGCACACATTCAAGGGAATGAAAATTCCTCTTCCTGATAAGAGGAATAACAAACAACTATTTGATGTATGATTAAATCTCTCAGAGACTCCCTTCTGGACACCAACTGTTTAGATTTCTTCTACATGCAAACTACACTCATCCTTCTCAAGGTCCCTGGATTTTTACTCTTTTTATACATTGATCAAAGTATGTGACCTGGTCATAAGACTCATATCCATGTGCAAGTAAGTCTGAGTACATAATTTCTCATGTAGCCCATGAAGCACAGTTTCTCATAATCTACTATTACATAACCAGGATCCTCCTTCATCTACTTTTCACTTACATGTTAACTTCCCTTTAGCTCCTTCATAGTTTACTGAAAGGATAGAATATTTTTACAGAGGAGGTAACCACAAATGGCGCAGGTGCACCTTCTACTGACAGGCAAATGTTATATCCTTCCCTGAGTCAATGGCAAGTGCCTCCTTATGAGGCAATGCAAAAGCCAGAAAGGGACTGTGAAATAATCCAGCCACCAGACAGGCCTAAGCCATGGTCTCCCAGAAATCAATTCCAAGATTCCAGAGATCCTTTTGAAGGTCTATTTAACATAAGAGAAGAAAAGTGGAATAAGGGAATACAAGCCTTCCCAGTTGACACAGCCCTCATGCCCCAGCACCCTGCCACTTGGTATCTGCTCACATTGGGGTATACCGAAAGTGTTAAAGAAGGCAGTAAAAGAGGATGGGCCCCATGGGCCATTTGCAGAGCAAATGCTCAAATCACTCAGTCTTGAACTTAATTGCCCTCAAGTCTGAAAAGACATAGCTAGAGTGGCTCTTGAGCCCACAACATTTTTGAAATGGAAGGCATTTTTCTGTGATGAATGTGGACAGCATTGGAATTGTAACCACATCACAAATGTTAACATCCCAGCTGAATGCTTGCAAGGAGCAGGAATCTACACTTCCCCTGTGGTACAAGCCACAGATCCACCAAATTATTTTGATAAGGTGTGGCTCTGTGTTTTAAGAGCCTGAAGGAAATTACCAGCTGGCAGAGGTACATTTTCTAATCAAGGTTTAAGACAAAAAGCCACTGAAGTCCTACCACAGTTTTTTGACAGAGTAAGCAAGGTGGTAGAAGGGAACATGTCTCATGAAAAAGCTAGGGAAGCCCTAGCCAAGGAGTTGGCCTGGGATGGACTAAATAAGGAGAATACAGCAGAAGTTGTGCCAGTACAAAATAGCACACTGGATGACTATATTTTGGCCACCCAGCAGCTCAAGCCTCTCTGCTGGCATCAGCCACGGCAGTTGCATAAAAGCAGGAATAAGGAGGCTTGCAAACAGCTAGTCAGAAATTTGCAAAAAAAAAAAAAAAAAAAGTGCACATATTCTTTCCATTGACCTTTTACAGCCTGCTGGAGTGAATCCCTGAGGGTTAAAATCTAATGCTTTATAACAAATGGATGTCCTTCATTATGCACCTTTGGAAATTTAAAATATGAAGTCACTGATACCTGTATCATGGCCATAGCCTCCACAGGAGAAGCCACAAAAAAGGCCATTTCCCATTTATCAAAATGGTTTGGAATCATGGGTGTTCCCATGTCTATTAAAACTGACAATGGGCCAGTCTATGCTAGCAAGATATTTCAGGCAATTTGCAATGATTGGCATATACAGCACTTAACTCAGATCCCCTATAACCCTCAGACTCAAAGTAACATAGAAAGAACACACAAGGGATTAAAAACCATGCTACCAAACAGAGGGGGAAACTATATCAAGTCCCCTCACAATTCCTTAAAGAAAACCTATTTACTTTAAATTCTCTTTCAATTTCCAAATTTTCTACAGAAACAGCAGCCCATAAACATTGGGCCCTGTGAGGAGCCCCACTAAATGGTGATGCCTTCCAGTCCTGATGCCTCAGTTTCTGATCAACCACTGCATTCGTTGTGGTGTAGGAGGAGACCCTTCAGATAGTAAAGAGGTCTTATTTGTGGATGTGTCCCTAGAATTGAATTACACTTACCTGTTCCCTTGTAATCATGCCCCTTCTGCCATTTTTATGGATAGAATTTTCTAAGAATAAAGTCTCCCCAATAAAAGCTTGTTTCTGAATGTGCTCTCTTTCTCTCATCAGCCCTAGTGACTTTGTCTTGCTCTCCCTTTTGGGGAACCTGAGTCTGAGAGCTGGGGAAGCCATGCTGAAGATTGTGTAAAGGTAAATTGTGTCTGTGTTTTATTTTTCATCCCTGCAAATTCACATTAGCAATCTTAATTCAGCTGCCCATTCTGGTAAAGGGCAGCAGGTGGCATCTGAACAGGGATCACTCCAGGTGAATTTCCAGGTAGACTCAGTGAAGCATGCTTTAGAAATTCAGTGAATTGTGTTTTGCAGTTGTAGAAGAAGCTGGCAGACTAAGAGCCAGGGACTTTAAAGAACTGTCATGGGCAATTCCATGTCTTCAGAAAAAGAGATTTATCTGATGATCCTGGAGAGTTTAATTAACAGGGTAGGAAAACAGGTCAAAAGAGCCCCACTGGCTCAGTTCCTGAAAACAGTGATGTATGCCCATGTAAGCAAGGTGAAGAAGATTCACCAGATTTGCGAATTTAAGAGGGATTAAATAGAAAATTGTCTAAAGGTTGTCTCTCAGCTAAGCTATCTAGAAAATACTCAAAAAGTCTGGACTGCTCTAGAAATGTGTCTTTTTGAGGACTGAGATGAGGACCAATGGTCTTTGAAAGACGTGTTGAAAGGGCTCCAGAAGACAATTAGAAGTTTAGAGCAAAAATGTTGCTGGATGAAGATCTTAGGCGGTTTTCTCTATCTGTAGCCAGTCTGAGGGCACAGTCAATTCTTGCCCAGTCTGCAGCTTGAAATCCTCAGACAGATGACTTTGGGGAAAAACCTAAAAACCAAACATTCAGTCACAGCTAAAGGAAACAGAGCCAATGATTTACAAGTGCACCAAGGGGCATACCCTAGAGAGGGCATACTCTAGAGAGGAATCAGCTCTGATCAGGTTTCTGTGAGTTAAAATCAAGATGAAGGGGAGGAAAATAGACAAAAAGATACTGACAAAACTGAGCCACAGTCTGAAGACTCCAGTCAGAGGGTGAAAATGAGTTACAGGAGGGCTTTAGTAGATTAATTCTGGCTGGCCCCACACCTGTCATTTGTACCCAGCCACTCTCCTCTTAGAGAACAAGGTTCAATAACTACTCTGAACTAGTGGTAATACACTTTTGCCATTCCAACATGGTCTTAAGACAGCTCTGGAAGTGAGGGAAGACATTACAGATATTCAGCTTTTCCCATGTTTGAATAAATTAACCAGGAAAACCAGCATGTTTAAGTGCAGACTGAGGTTCCTTTTAAGACTCTAAAGGAGCTCAAAAATGCTTGCAGTACTTAGGGTCCCAATTCAGCCTTCGTCAAAGTCTGTTTGAATCCTTATGTAATGAGCCCTTACTCCCAAATGATTGGATTACTCTGGCAAAGTCTTGTTTTTCAGGGGGTGACTATCTGCTTTGGTGATCCCACTGGACTGATAATTTCACTGAACAGGCTGGGAGAAACCAGAGGCAAGGCTTTGATGCCTTCTTAGACATGTTAAAAGGAATTGGAAATTTTGCAGATTTTGAAAGGCAGCTAAATTATGATCTGGCAATTTATGATCAAATTACTGCATGCACCAAAAAGGCATGGAGGGAACTACTTAATAGAGATCAATTAGCTTTGGCTTTTAATCAGATACACCAGGGATCAAAGGAGTGGTTCTCAGATTTCATGGCATATCTCTACCAGGCAACAAACAGAACAATAGGCCTCTTGAATGCCTCTGAGTTCTGGTCAAGCAGTTAGCATTTGAAAATGCTAATAAAGTTTATCAGGAGATACTCTGATCCCATGGAAAAAGGAGGACTGTTTCCAAATTTATTTGCCTTTGTGTGGATGTGTGTCCCATGCAACTACAGGGTTTCACTCTTGCTGTGGCTCTGAAACAGGTTCTATGACCTCAGTCTTCGAGATGCCATTCTCAAGGGCACTGTTTCAACTGTAGTAGAACTGGGCCTATTGTTTGGGATTACAGGTCTCTGTGCAATAGGGCAGAGACCTCTACTGGTTTTTGTAGATGTTGCTACCAGACAAATGATCACATGGCATGGGGAAACTCCAACAGATATGAAGGGGGCAGCTCGCCATCATTTCTAACCTCAGTTCTGCCTTTGTTGCAGCCAGGAAACCAGGGTCAAGGCCTGCCCTGGCCCAATAAAACAGTAGGGGCATTACAGTATAAATCAGAAGAAAAGTCACAGACTCAGAAGTCATCAGGGCAGGCCATGTCAGCTCATCATTATTACCAGCTGGCTCTGCAGAGACATTACAGTTACAGCCTGCCATGGGAATAACCCTAACCACTGAAATGGGGCCACAACAAATTACTACTGGGATTCATGGGCCACTAGCACCACATACCATAGGCCTGATTTGGAGGCAAAACAATTTGCAAAAGAGAATCCAGGTGCTGCCAGGAGTGCTTGATCCAAACTTTGAAGGAGAAATGAAATCATTGTACAGTCAAATTCCACTACTGAGTTCTCTTCAAGAGATATATATGGGTACAGCTAATATTCTTGCCTTCCTGCTCCACAAATTGCCCAGATGAGAGCTCAACTTCCTGGTCCCTGGACCAAATGTATTGGGTTCAGTTAGTTCAGCAAGAGTGCTGAATATTAAAATAAAATTTATTTTAATATCTGGTGGATATTAAAATAAATCATAAAATAATTCAGTATTACCTTGGATACTGGGGCTGATAGATCTATTCTATCTAGCAGATTCTGGCCTAAGATCTGCCCTTTCCTTATTGGAGGAGATTAATCAGATCTCTTAGCCTGCACAAAGTGCTTGGTATCTTTCATGGGAAGATAAAGATGATAACTCTGGAATTTTTAAGCCTTGTGTCTTAGACACCTTGCCAGTAAATTTGTTTAGCCAAGATATTCTAAGCAGCCTAGGTTTGCTATTAATAACTCCAAATTATAATATGCCATCTGAGGGACACAATTTTTTGGTAGGGGCCCTGACTTTATCCCTAACCCAGAGAGCAGCAGAAAAAGTCATTTGGCTCACAGAAGAGCCAATCTGGGTTAGTCAGTGGCCCTTAACAGGGGAGAAATTAAAATAGCCCACATGCTAGTTCAGGAACAACTTTAGGCTGGCCATTTATCACCTATGCTCAGTCCTTGGAACACACTCATTCTTGTATTTAAGGAAAAAATCTGTCAACTGGAGGTTATTACAAAATATCAGACAATTAATTATGTTACTGAGCCCATGGGAGCCTTACAACAAGGTCTTTCTTTTCCTACAGCTTTCCCTTTGAATTATCATTTAATAGTCATAGATTTAAAGATTGCTTCTTTTCTATACTTTTGCATTCAGACAACTGTAAAAGGTTTGCCTTCAGTGTCCCAGCAATACATTTTAAAGAACCTGTTAAAAGATACTGCTGGAAAGTGTTGCCTCAGGGAATGTGTAACAGCCCTACTCTATGTCAAGATTTTATGACACAGACCATTATGCCTGTAAAAGAAATTTCCTGATGCATATATTATTCATTTTGTGGATGATATACTTTTAGCTCATGCTAATCATATGTACTTTTAAAAGTCTTGCCCAATTAGAAACTTCACTCACAGCAATGGACTTGTGCATTGCACCTAAAAAGTTACAGAGCATATTTACTTTCCAATATCTATTTCCTCTAATTGAAGGACACATAATCCATCCTCAAAATTTACAAATAAGAGTCAAGGAACTACACACTCTTAATGATTGTCAAAAAAATATTGGATGATATTAATTGTCTAAGACTATCTTGGAAGCTAACTACTGCAGATTTAAGTCCCTTATTTCAAATATTACAGGAAATCCTTCTCCAATTTCTTCTCATCATGTCACAACAGAACTGAGAGCAGCTTTGAGAATAGTTGAAATTGCTACTAAAAAGGCTCAGCATACTAGAATTAACCTACAAGAGTTTATATATTTATTAATATTCCCAATTAATTATGCTCCTGCAGGAGAGATATACCAATCATTGGAAGTTATTTAATGGATTCATTTAGTCCACTCTCCTCAAAAGTCATTAACTCCTTTTCATGATTCTGTTTCTCAATTAGTTATTAGGGTAAGAATGAGAGTTTTACAGCTGGTTGGATCAGAACCTAATATTATAATCATCCCATTTTTCTGCTCAACAAAATGATTGGCTTTTCCAAAAACTTCTAATGCTTGGCAAGTAGCATTTTCTAATTTCCTGGTAATATAGAAAGACATTATCCTCATGATAAAATTATTCAATTTGCCTTGGTAGCTGCATTTATTTTTCCAAAGATTGTTCATGCACAACCAATAGGTGGAGAACTAATGGAATTCACTGATGGCTCAAGCTCAGGTAAAGCAGGTTTTTATAGTCACACTCATACAGACATAATGCAGACCTCGTATATTTCTGTCCAATGAGCAGAACTTCAAACTCTCATTTATGCTTTAAATAATTTTGCAAATGATCCCATTAATATTTATTCTGAGAGCTTATATGCAGTTGGAGTTACTAAGAATATCAAAACTTCAACTATTTGGTATGCATCATCATAGGAGTTATTCAACTTATTTCATACCCTGCAAAAGATGGTACAAAAAATATGATGACACCCATGTTTTATAGACCTCAGATGGGCCCACACTAATCTTCCAGGGCACTTAACATCATGTAATGATAATATTAATAAGTTGGTTGCTGTTTTTTAGCAAATGTCTTTGTATGACAGGCACAAGCTTCACATTCTTTGCATTACAAAAAACTCCTAGTTTGTATAAAAAAATTTCATATTACTAGAAAACAAGTTCATCAAATTGTACATCACTGCACCCAATGTGTTATACACTTTCCATCTTTACAATCTGAGGTAAATCCCCATGGACTAAAACCAAATTAATTATGGCAAATGGATGTAACTCACATGCCTCAATTTGGTAAACAATGTATGAACATGTAATTGTAGATACTAATTTTAGATTTATCCTTGCCACAGCCCATGCAAAAGAAAATATCCAACATGTTATTTCTCATTGCCTAGGAGCTCTTGAAGTATTAGGATGTCGTTTATAGATTAAAACTGATATGCACTGGCTTATGTTAACTCTTCTTTTTAAAAATTTTGCCAAGAGTTTCATATTGATCATAAAAGACGAATTCCTTTCAACCCTCAAGATCAAACTATTGCTGAATGAGTTCATTTATCTATTAAGCAAGAATTACAAAAATAGAAAGGAGGAGATAGAACTAAGACTCCCCAAAATAACCTCAATAATGCTCTGTTCATTTTAAATTTTTTAAACTGTGATTCAGAAGGTCACACTGTAGCTGAGTGACACGTCTTCCAGAGCAACAGGCCCTTTAGGCTGCGTTTGGTGGAAGGAACTGCAGACTGGCCAATGGAGAGGACCAGATCCAGCAATTATATGGGGTGGAGATCATGCTTGTATTTTCCTAGAAGGTGCTTGGGTATCTGAATGTACCATCAGACATAGAGGACCTAAAACCAAGATTCAAACAATTGAGGATCAATCCAGAAATGCCAGACCTGACTCTCACTGTCAAGAAAAATTCTCAAAGGAAAAGGGGAAAGCAGACCCAGAGAGGCCCCAAAGTGAAGCTACCCTCATGAAAGGAGCTGAAGAATCTGACACTAGAGGCTGAACAAATGATTCAACATCAAGGAAAAGCTATATCTCCAAGATGATGTTTGTAGCAGTACAAGCTCTATTGAGCTGTAAGGTAAAGGGAAATCAGGGAGAAACCTACTAGACATATTTCCCAGATCCACCTTCAGTACACTCAGGGTGTGGACTGGAAAAACCATCCTTGTATTTACTAATGACTCATATATGATGGGAGGATTTACAGACACCCATATTACTCCCATCCATGTGACTGTATTTAATTATTCTGGCTATAAGGCTCAACACATTACTATGTGTTGTTCCTGCGATATACATGCTGGCTGCCTAAAAGTGTCCTTTGAGGAAATGACAGCAGTTGGGGAACATAGACCAGCTAATTGTGCTATTCCTGGAGACTCATAGCCTTATATCAGATCAGTTATTAAAATGGGACTTCATCATAACAAGTAGTCATTTCAGCACAACATCCACTAATACCTCATTGTCCTAACCATTCTGTGATAGAAATTGGCACCTTTCCTAAGTGGATGGATTGTGTATAAATACTTTCCCAGAACAACACAAGGTATCTAAAAATAGTGAGTACTTTTTTGACAAAAAGTAAGTATGCAAAGGTGCTGCCATGACCCCTGGAGGATTTGTTAGTAACATGCTGACCTTCAGCAAAGGTGGCATTCAGAAAGATGTCTGATGCTTAATTGCTGCCTCAGAATTCTTACATTTTACTGACAAGACTTTATCGGACTTTGTAGGCAAAAACTCTAAAGAGGGTTTCTATTATGGCCTACAGGCCAGTGTTCAGTCTCCTTATGTTTAAATTACTGGAGATGTGAGAGTTAAAAGAAGATAGATATCTTGTAGCATGTAATAAATGCAATTTAACTAATTGTATCACCAGATATAATAGAGGGGGAAGAACACTAATACTTCATCAACCCTCTTTTGTCTTATTGCCAGCTAATATTTTAGAGCTGTGGGGCACTGATGCTGGTTTTCAAAAAATACATGCACACCTAGTGAAATATAAATGTGCTCTTGGACTCATACATAGTATTGGGAGTAGTTGCCTTAGTTTCCTTTATTGCTTCAATTGTGACAGCTTCAGTGGCCATATCTCAAAATATTTAACATGCAGATTTTCTTAACAATTTATCTAGAACAATTTCAAAGGTCTTAATAATACAATGAATATTGATGAAAGGATTGAGACTACACTAAATGCCTTAGAAACTATTGTCAAATATTTGTAATGAACTTTCAGCTTTGAAATTTGAGAAAGACTTTAATGTCACACTGACTATAAGTATGCATGTATTACTGCTGCCAGATACAATGCTTCCAATTGGTTTGGGAGAAGGTTAAAAACCATTTGTTAAGTATTTAGCAGAATAATAATAACACCTTGGATCTTTTGGAGTTACATCATCATATTCAATATATACAAAAACGAAAGATTGATTTTTCAGATCCTACTTCTTTAGCTGATAAAATACTTAGAGTGTTAAATGGCTTTAACCCTGGAAATATTCTTAAACGCTCTTCATGGTATATCCTTGAATTGTTCTCTTTGCTACTAATTCTGTCTTGTGTTGTAATTATAGAATGCTGTGCCTTCAAAACAAGAATTTGGGGACTCAAGATTGTGACTCATCACCTGCTTTTTCAAAGAAAGAAAGGGAAATATGTGGGGAGCCAGACTGAATGAACACCTCTTCCAGTCCTGATGCCTCAGGCTCTGACCAACCATTGTATTCACTATGGATTAGGCAGAGACCTTCTGGGTTAGTAAGGAGGCCTTCTTTGTGGGTGTGCCCTTAGTGTTGAGTTATACTTACCTGTTCCCTTGTAGTCTTCACCCGTCTGCCTTTTTATGACTAGAACCTTCTAGGATCAGAGTCCTTCTAATAAAAACTTGTTTCCAAAAGTGCTCCCTCTCAATATTACATCATTCCTTAAGAAGACCACCAAGTATTTTAATGTCAAATTGATTATGTTAGAGCCTGGCATAGTGTTGTATGCCTATAATCCCAGTGGCTCAGGAGGCTGAGGCAGGAGGATCACATGTACAAAACCAGCCTCCTGGCTTGAGGTGAGGCAGAACATCATGGCTATCTATGGTGGATAGGAGATAGGAGCCAGCTATTTATTAACTGGCACCTCTGAAACCATAAGATCTCAAATAAACTTTTCATCCTATACAATTGTTCTGGTCAGTTCTTTAGTCACATCAATGAAAATGCTGACTAAAACAGTTACCTATTATGCAGAAACATGTCTAACTCAGGGGCTCTCAACCACTGAACCACATCTCCAGACATTTTAAAAAATATTTTATTTAGAAACAGGGTCTCACTTTGTTCCTTAGGCCACTCCTCCTGGTATGCTCTTTTTCAGGGTTGGGTTAGCAGGGGTCCTCAGAATCTGAGAAGTTGTGTTTTGTTTCTAGATGCTTGTATTCTCTTAGGAGAAAATTTCAGGCAAAACAAAAATTATAGTAAAAGTTTACAAAATTTATTAGAAAGGAAAGAAAAGATGTTGTTATGGGATTTAGTTGTTTGGCAGAAATAAAAGGGTAATGACATCTCTTTTCCCTAGTTTTGTAGTGGAATCTTGGGGAAGTTTCTAGAGAAGTTTCTACAGAAGTTTTTTGGTAGATGCTAACTCTCAAGTTTTGATGGAAAGGAGGTTTGCCTTAGATTTTAAGTCCCTACTGTGAATATTTTTACCCAATAGTACCCAAGTAAACCCATGGAGGTTAACTATTATAATCAGATTAACATGACAAAATAAATAACTAAAGACAACTCTCAGTAATATTCCTACCATGCATGTCTATCTGATACCTATCAGTTTGGATTGTAATTTCCTCTATGGACTCATGTTCTTGGTACCCAGAATTGCAATGTTCAGAAGTGAGGCTTTATTTTTTTTATTTTTAATTTTTCCTTCTATTCTTTAATTAGTTGCTCAAGACAATACAATGATCTTGACATATTCTACATTTGATTCAAATAGGGTATAAATTCTCATTTTTCCACTTGTACAAATTGCAGGATCACATTGTTTGTACATTCATGTATATACATACAATAATCCTAGTCAGTAGTATTCTGCTTTCCCTATTCCCCCTCTGTTCCCCTCCCCTCCCATCACTATTCTCTACCCATTCTACTGTGACACTTATCTCTATCTCTTTTACTTTTCTTCCCTTTCCCCTCACACCATCGTATATGTATTTTGTGAACCCATGATTGTCTCCTTCCATCTTCTGTGCAATTTTCCTTCTCCCTCCCACCCATTCCCTTCCACCTCTTTTTCTTGTTTTGTGGTAATATTCTTCTCATTCTCTTCCTTACTACTCTGTTTTGAGTCACCTCCCTTATATCAGAGAACACATTCAGCATTTGTTTTTTTAGGGATTGGCTAACTTTGCTTAGCATAATCTGCTCTAGTGCCATCCATTTCCCTTCAAATGCCATAATTTTGTTATTTTTAGTGCTGAGTAATATTCCATTATGTATAAATGCCACATTTTTTAATCCATTCATCTATTGAAGGGCATCTAGGTTGGTTCCACAGTCTAGCTATTGTGAATTGTGCTGCTATGAACATTGATGTAGCTGTGTCCCTGTAGTATGCTCTTTTTAGGTCTCTTGGATATAGTCCAAGAAGGGGAATAGCTGGGTCAAATGGTGGTTTTATTCCCACCTTTCCAAGAAATCTCCATACTGCTCTCCAAATTGGCTGCACCAATTTGCAGTCCCACCAGCAATGTACAAGTATATATTTTTCCCCACATCCTGAAGTTTTAACTGAATTTAACACTTCAGTACTTGTTATTGTTTGACTTCATAATGGCTGCCATTCTTACTGGAGTGAGATGGTATCTTAGAGTGGTTTTAATTTGCATTTCTCTGATTGCTAGAGATGGTGAGCATTTTTTCATGTACTTGTTGATTGATTGTATATCCTCCTCTGTGAAGTGTCTGTTTAGATCTTTATCCCATTTGTTGATTGGGTTATTTGTTTTTTTTTGTTGTTGTTTAACTTTTTGAGTTTTTTGTATACTCTGGAGATTAGTGCTATATCTAAAGTGTGAGGGGTAAAAATTTGTTTCCAGGATGTAGACTCCCTATTTACCTCACTTATTATTTCTCTTGCTGAGAAAAAAATTTTAGTTTGAATATGTCCCATTTGTTGATTCTTGATTTTAACTCTAGTGCTATAGGTGATCTATTAAGGAATTTGGATCCCGACTCCACAAGATGGAGATTAGGGCCAAATTTTTCTTCTATTGGATGCAGAGTCTCTGGTTTTATTCCTAGCTCCTTGATCCTTTTTGAGTTAACTTTTATGCATGGTGAGAGATAGGGATTCAATTTCATTTTGTTGCATATGGATTTTCAGTTTTCCCAGCACCATTTGTTGAAGATGCTATCCTTTCTCCATTGCATGCTTTTAGCACTTTTGTCTAATATAAGGCAGTTGTAATTTTGTAGATTTGTCTCTGTGTCCTCTGTTCTGTATCATTGGTCTACCTGCCTGTTTTGGTACCAGTACCATGCTGTTTTTGTTACTATTGCTCTATAGTATAGTTAAAAATCTGGTATCACTATACCACCTGTTTCACTCTTCCTGCTTATAATTGCTTTAGCTATTCTGGGTCTTTTATTTCTCCAGATGAATTTCATGATTGCTTTTTCTATTTCTTTGAGGAATGCTGTTGGGATTTTGATTGGCATTGCATCAAACCTATAGAGTACTTTTGGTAATATCGCCATTTTGATGATGTTAGTTCTGCCTATCCATGAACAAGGTATATCTTTCCATCTTCTGAGGTCTTCTTCTTTTCCCCTCTATATATCTATTTTTGTCACATACATATGCATGCACACAAAAGGATATGAAGTGAGTTATCACTTCAGTACACAAAATTAGAACCTGAATATTATTTCTTCATTTTGTGTTGAAACCATAACAGGTCAAAAAAATGCTACAAATTTTATTCTGATTTTACCATGGTGATGAGGAAATATTTGGTTGACAGAATTAACTGATTTGCTGGGGTAAATTTTTGAGTGAATAAAAAAAGTTAAGGGCTCAAATCTTAAGTATATTTCTTGGGTGAACAGATTAACAGGAGTTCAATTTTAAATGATATCAATAAAATCAAGCAATAATAAGGGACAGAGTATCAAAAGAGATTAAAATCATTGGTGATTCTCTTAAAGTACTCTATATATCTATTTTTGTCACATACATATGCATGCACACACAAGGATATGTGTACACATGTCAATAGTATCAAAGTACATTTATGTACCTTCACCTTACTGACCTATAAATTCCTTGAAATTTCTCTTCTACTTACCATATTTCTGCTATTAGCACAGAAAAGAGGTCATAAATACTATCTGATTGAATCAGCAAGGCAGTAAAACAATGAGGTTACCACTGACTGACTCCTCTGTGCACCATCACTTTCTCCGTTTCACAACTCTGAGAAATTTACTTTCAGTGGTAATTGGTAGAGTGATTTTAAAAAGTCAATTTATTTTAATTTTATTGTAATTATTAGTGTGTATTAATTATACAAATAATGGGTTTCATTGTGACACTTTCATACAGGACTCTAACATACTTGATTATATCCATCCTCCCTATTACCTTTCCTTAATACCCTTTCCCTGACTTCCTTCCCATTCCCTAGCAATCCTTCTACTATTTATTTATTCCACATGAGAGAAAACATGGGATGTTAATCTGAGTCTGACTTATTTCACTTTACCTGGTGATTTTCAGTACCATTTATTTTCCTACAAATGACATGATTTTATTCTTCTTTATGGTTCAGTAATACTCCAATTTGTAGCTACAAAATAAAACCACATTTTTACCCATTCATCTGATGATGGACATCTAGGTTGGTTCGGTATATCTTGAATATTTTGAGTAGTGCTGCAATAACATGGGTATGCACGTGTCTCTTTTGCATGCTGGTTTCATTTCCTTCAGGTACACACTAGAACGGTATAGCTGGATCATATAGAACCAACGTTCTATTTTAAGTTTTGAAAGAACCACCATAGTGGTACACTGATTTACATTCCCATCAACAGTGTGTAAGTGTTTCTTTTTCAAGCACTCTCAACAAATTTTGTTGTTTTGGGTTTTATTTTTAATTTGTTCTTATTAGTTACACATTACAGTAGAATATGCTGATATATTATACGTATATGGAGTATAAATTCTCATTATTTTGGTTGTACATGATGTGGAATTACATTGATTGTGTAATTATATGGGCACACAGGAAAGTAATGTCCAATTCATTCTACTCTCTTTCCTATTTCCAATCCTTCTCCCTTCCATGCGTTCCCTTTTTCTAATCAAAAAAAAAAAAACTTCTATTTTTTCCTACTTTCTCCCTTACTGTAGATTTATTTCTCCAATCTCTGCCTCTATAATCATGTGACATTCTCCCCAGGTCTGTATCTAAATCTGGGGTCTAGTGAAATGAGCACTTTGATATGCAACCTCATACAAATTATTCATTTCCTGGATTTCTATTTCTCTGGTAGTTGGGCCCTGCCTCTCATTATAGCCTCATGCCACTTGTCTCTCAGCAACCCACACACTGGTAAGTTCTTCACATGTACTTGGCTCACCCTCATCCCAGAACATTCATCAGTCTCTTCTTCCCATGTGACTTTCACTTGTGTTTTTCATTATACCCACAACTCCCTTGATTTCATTAATTGATACACATTCTTTTGGTTTTATCTTAAAAATAATGTCATCTAGGAGAGATTTTCATGAACTGATGTATTAGTTAACTTTTCAATTAACCTGATGTGTTAGTCATCTATGACAAAATACCTGAGATAAATTAAAGGAGAAAAGGCTTGTTTTGGCTTATGGTTTCAGAGATTTTAGTCCAGAGTCACTGGGCTTTGTTTTTTCTGGGCCTCTGATGAGCCATGAATGTCATGGCTGTACACTTCTGATGATTAGGGAATTATTTCAGGATGTACATGTAAAATTTCAATCCCTCAGTAGAGAAATATTCAAAATCATGAAGATAGCAGATTAAGAAAAATTTTTGATCTCTAGGTGTTAAACACATTAATTTTCACAATTACTTTGTATCTTTCTAAGCATATCATTATTTACTTTTTATTCTACCTAAAATAGTCTTTCCTCACTCTTTCACCCAACTTTTCTTTGTTTCAGGAAGTCACGTTCATCCTTCAATGCCTGACTCAAAGTTCACTTTTACAGTAGAATGTTTTGTGTCCTTTGTCATCTACACAGGAAACATTAAATTTTTTTTCTAGTACTCAGTGGATATGGTGAATTCTCCATATATAACCCTCATTATTATTATTTATCTTTCAATGGGTATAGCATTTGTAAGGACAATGAACTTCTTTTTCATGTCTCTGAGTAGTTTAATATGTTCTTTGAGTAATAACCTGGAGAATTAAATTTTCATACCAGTTGAGTTATTCTCTTTCCATGACCTTACTTGGCATGACTCTTATTCTTGTTTTCCAATTTATTGGAACTCAAAATCACTGAGTTAGCCAGTGGTTATATTGGCAATGAAGCATAACCTCTGTTACTAATTGAGTCAGTTTTTTCATTACTGTCTCTGCTCCACATCCAACCATTAGTTTTGATTTGTGATCCTGGTGCTGAAAATAAGCAAATCAAGTTTCTCTTTTGCTGGTTGGGTCCTGTTAGGCATCACCAGAAAGGAGCTCAGAGGGTTTCCTGACTGCTTTCTGTGGGATTCCTTCCTGTCTGTTGCTCTTTGGTGACTCTTCACACAGTGGCTGTAGTTCTTTCTTCTGGAAGTAACTAACTCCTGTTTGGATATTTTCCCAACAAGTTCAGAATCAGCCTTGTCACCCATTATCCTCTCTTCTTCAGAGAAACAAGTACCAGGTGTTAGAAATGCTTTTCCTCATAGATCAGATCATGGTGAGCTTCCTGAATGCTAAGAGGAACAAGCACTATGTACAAGGGCCCAACTTGGTAATTTCAGATCTTTCCATTTTAATTCTTAGCACTTCGGGTGGTGGCATCTTCTCTAAATTGTTCTTTTCTTTATTTCTTTTTAACTTTCTGATTATGTATGACCTTTAACCTAAGAATTCTTTATGATTATTCTCTGGAAAACCAACAGGAATAATTTCTCTTTATCATTGGAACATAATGAAAAACCAAAAATTTACACTGAACATTGTACTTTGCTTTATTTTAACTCAATGGTTTCTATAAACTTTAAAAAAATAGAATAAAGTGTAACCAAAAACAGAATGAAGTGTAACAAATAACTGGTTTGGCCTCATTGTTCTCTGAAGTGGAAAATCCCACGTCTTTCACACTTGTACTTCTTTTTTTCCTTAAATTTTAAGTTTTATTTTTTGCTTGTGTTTAAGGTGTACTACACAATGTGTTTGATGCATATAGTGAAATGATTGCAAAATAACATATCCATCACTTTCCATGGGTGCTTTTTTCTTTCCTGGGATAAATCCCACTTGATCATGGTGAAACTCCCTACACTCTGCTATTGGATTTAGTTTGCTATCATTTTTTTGAGGATTATTGCACTGATGTTAATCAAGGATGTTGACCTTAACCTTCTCTCTTGTATTTTTGTTTTTCTTTGGTGTAGAGTAATGCTGACATTGTAAAATGTGTTTTGGGGTATTCTCTTTTCATCAGGTTTTTGAAAAGTTTGAGAAGTTTTGGTATTAGTTCTTTAAATGTTTGTTGAATTTAACAATAAAGACTTCAGGTCCTGGACTTCTCTTTGATGAGATGTCTAAAAACATTTTTATTTCAATCTCCAAATTCATTATTGGCCTATTCACACTTCCCATTCTTAAATGAATCAGTCTTGGTAGGTTGCACGTGTTTAGGATTTTATTTCATTTATTTAGGTTATCCAACCCTTTTGTCTGATGATGTGAATCTTCTTGACACCCGTGCAAAACCACAAGGGGTTTTTTGGCGGGTGGTTGAGTGGGGGATTTGACCAGCAGGAAAACTGTCAGATTGGATGGAAAGGAACAGGAGCAGGAAACAAAAGAGAAATGAACAAAGGGAGAGCCATTCATGTGGAAGCTAGAGTTTGGACTGCTGCAATGAAGGGATAAGAGGACAGAGGACTGAGCCCCAGATAAATATTCTCAGGCCTTAAAACCTAGTAGAACTTACTCTTCTCTATCCCATATTTTAGACTAGTAATACCTTCATTCCTCTCATTCTCTGCCTTTAAAAATGTTTTAGTTGTAGAAGGACCTTTATTTTATTTATTTATATGTGGTGCTGAGATTTGAACCCAGTGCCACACAGATGCTAGGCAAGTGATCTATCACTGAACTACAATCCCAGGGCCTCATCTGTTCCTTTTGGAATGAGAATATCTACCCTATGTTTGGTCCATCATTTTATTTTGGAAGCAGATAACGTTTCCCCTAGTCTTTCAGGTCTCTCCCCCATTTCTAAATTAGATGATAAGATGATAAAGTTTGGGACACGTTGAGTTGATGTTTAGTTAAAATTTTGCAATTAGAGTTGATTCTGTAATGAGTTATGACATTTGTGGAAGTCAATATGGGATGAATGCACATGGAATGTACATGAATTTTGGGATGTCAGAGGGTGGGTTATTGTGAATTTAACTGTACAATCTAAAGATATATATTGAATCCTAAACCTGGGGACCCATGAGTGTGGCCTTGTTTGAATATAGGTTTTTTGCAGATACAATCAAGTTAAAAAGTCAATACTGATTAGATTGTACCCTTCTAATGACTGGTGTCCTTATTGGAAGGGAACTTTGGACACTGATATATACGTAGAACATCATGAGATGATGGAGGTGGAGATTTGAGGGTTTTTTTTTTACAAGCCAAAGAAATCCATGAATTTTCAGCTAAGAAGAGGCAATGAGTGATTTAAAAGCCTCTAGAGCTTTTAAAGGGAGCATTGCCCTGACGACTCCTTGATTTTTGACTACTCAACTCTAAAATCATGAAAAAATAAATTTACATTGTTTAAGGTCACTAAACCTGTAGTACTTTATAACAGCCATAGGAAACTAATTGGCCCCATTTCTTCCCATTCTTTTCATTGGCTGCTTTCTTGAGAATGCCACACTCAAAAATTACTGAAATTCTATCAGTTTTTAAACTGCTCCAGACTCTTTCTCACCTACTGGGTTTTAAGCAATGTTCTTATCTCATCTGAATAACATATTTTGTTAGTTATTACACAACCAACTCTCAGTAGTTCAACAATTGATAAACATCCATTAAGTGTCACCTGAAACATAACTTTCTCCAGGATGCTCTCTTGATCCCTGTACATTACAGTAGGACTCCTGCTTCACCATCCTTTTACTCTCCTTTCATCATTTAGCACAGTGGCTCTTAATTTTGGCATATGTCAATCACTCAAGTAAATTCCCAAAGTGCAAATCCCTGGGCATGCACAGAATTACTTATTTAGCTGGTCTGTGTGGAATGATCTGGTTCCTTTTACCCATTCATATGTGTAAAAAATCCTCAGCTGGGCTGGGGTTGTGGCTCAGTGGTAGAGCACTCATGTAGCATGTGTGAAGCCCTGGTTTCAATCCTTAGCACCACATAAAAATAAATAAATAAATAAAATAAAGGTATTGTGTCTAACTACAACTAAAAAATAAAATATGAGAAAAAATATGTAGGAGCTGCTCCTGAGTGTGGAGGATATTATAACAGTCACATGACTCCAGTTTTGTATTGAGTGTGATGCAAATTCACTTGAGGGCATTTGGGATTATAATCCCAGTGACGTTAGCAAAAAAAAAAAAAAAACCCATCATGGGCCAGGAAGTGAATTCTGTCAGCAATAACTAGGAAAATTTTGGTGCAGTTCTTAAAAAAAATGTGAGGGCACATTATCTTGATAGAGGTAAGAAGAGAGCCATTTGAAGGGTTTGGAATTTTCCTATGCTTCCAGCTTGTTTTAGGGGCTCCTTAAAGACTATCAGGGTTGAACAGGTTATTGTTGGCAAAGAATGTCTTTATGGAGATAGAACATAGCTTCTGCCACTAATTTACACACCCAGCTTTATCCTAACATCACTTATCCATCAACATTTCCTTCACCTATTCTTTAGAAAAGTAATATTAACAGTTTCTTGGGGTTTTTGTTAGTTCAGGCAGAGACATTTTTCATTAGAATCAAAGGGGAATATTTAAAATGTTTCTTCTAATAACTGATAAATGCACATATTAAATTCCCCTTCTGTAAATGTCCCTGACTTCAGGGACAACTATAACACCAGAAGGAACTTGTAGTTTAATAAAATAAGTAAACAAAAGTATACCTGCTAAAGGGCCTAGAGTGGTATCTATAGTTTTTGTGCCAGGTTCAGAACTCCAAGGTCAGCCCTGGTCCTAACAGATTCTCCTCCTACCCTGTCTGCAACAAGTCTTATTTGGGCTGGAAGCAGGCCTCCAGCTTTCACAGCAGCTTCTTGGACTCCAAATTCCAAGATCATAGAGGAAAATAAAGCCTGTTTCTGGCTGCTCTGTGACATGAAACCAAGAAAGCAGACAGGCAGAGTTCTCCACAAGGTCTTGTCTAGGTAGAACACAGCACCTCAGAGAGTGTGAGAAGACCCCTATACAGTGGATTTGAGCAGAAATCACCAGTGCTGCAACCATCTGCACAGAAATCAGAGCCTCTGGGCTCAAGTAAGTCTCCAGACTCCAGACCCACATCCTGCAGTTCTAGCTCACACAGGACTCACAAGCAGATTAGCAGAAACACTTATCAGCACCTCTGCAGAATTCGAGACTGTGCTCAGCTCTCATGCAGGTCTCTCGGATGCTACCTATCCATAACACAAGTCCATCATCCAACTCCCCACACATCACCAGACACCTGTCCACATAAACAAATCCAAGAAGCAAAAGATCACCTCAACAGGTATATAGAGGTTCTTTAAAAAAAAAAACAGAAATCCTTGAAATGAAAGAACTAATAAACCAAATTAAAAACTCAAATGAAAGCATCACCATTAGAGTAGACCACTTAGAAGATAGGACATCAGACAATAAAGATAAAGTAGATCATTTTGAAAAGTACATAGACCACACAGCCAAAATGATAAGGATCTATAGCAATTTTCCTCTAAAGTAAAAATGTTGATACACGTTCAAACTTTTTTTTGTTTGTTTTTTAGAAAGAATAAATGCTAGGTTATTTAGCATTACATTTTGGTTAAAAAAGTTAGTTAAAACAATCAATTATGTTAGTGTTATATTTTGGTTAAAAGATCAGTTAAAACAATCAATTATGAGTTAAATTAAATCCAGATGGAATGTTCAATATAAAATATTAATTTTATTAACTAATGATTTACCTCAATGGACATCTAACCAGGAGTTCAGACTGATTTTAAATTTATAAAATTTGGGAAATGGATTTGGGGCTGAGTGGTGGCATGGGAGAATTAGTATTCCTTCTGACAAAGCAGTTTACTTTCTTTATCTTATTTTTCATTTATTTAACATATTTTAAGAACATCATCTGTGCTTGCTAGGAACACAGAGTTCAAAGAACATAATAAGGATTTCTAATGGTCTTATATTTCTTCCAAAAAGGAAGAGTTCAATTTGTGAGGAAAGGATGTACAACATGCTGTAGAAGAATCAATAAGATGGTGTTTGTAGTACTTAGTAAATGCAAAGTAGTCTCAGCTGTAGAGATGAGGTTTCAACCAGGTAGCCAAGGATGAGTGAACCCTCCAGAGTTAAAGAAGGGTAGGTGGAATTAAACACTGTGAAAATATCATTCCAGGCTGAGTAATAACAAGCACAAGTATGAACAGAGGGGCAGAGGAACATGGGATCATTGAGCAATCAGTGCTTTCTTAACATAGTCAGATATTAAAGAGGGTACATAACTAGAGAAGATATTTTAAAGGAATAAACAAAAGAATCAACTTTATCCTGAAGATCAAATGTTGATTCCTCAGTTGCTTAATAACTGCCCTTGAAGAAATGATAATGAGACTTTGTTCTGGAAGTGATCATGAGGCAGGTGGCTCAAAACTCAGAATGAAGAATCTTGTATCATGGATTGGCAGATGTTTTCTGTAAGGTCTAGGAAATGACCTTTAGATAATAAATAATTTAATATCTGTAGACCAAGATGCAAAGTTGAAGCTATAACATAGGTATTTATATAAAAAAGGAAAAGAAAATTTTCATATTTTTTGTTATTTTCCATAATTCATTTCCCAAATTACTTTAAAAATTTATTTATTTACTCTAATTTGTAACATAGGACAGCAGAATGTTTTTCATTTATTGCACATGTATAGAGCACAATTTTTGGTGTCTCTGGTTGTATACAAAGTAGAGTCACACAATTTGTGTCTTCATATATGTACTTAGGGCCATGATGTCCTTCTCATTCCACCCTCTTTCCTACCCCTTTCCCCTACCTAAAGTTCCTCCATTCCTCCCAAGCTCCCCCTCCCCTTCCCCATTATGGATCAGCATCCTCATATCAGAAAACATTCAGCATTTATTTTTTTGTGATTGGCTTACTTCACTTTGCCTAATATTCTCCAATTCTATCCATTTACCTGAAAATACCATAATTTTATTTTCTTTTAATGCTGAGTAATAAATCCATTGTGTATACACACCACATTTTCTTTATCCATTCATCTACTGAAGGACATCTAGGTTGGCTCCACAATTTAGCTATTGTGAATTATGCTGCTATAAACATTGATGTGGCTACATCATTATAGTATGGTGTCTTTAAGTCCTTTGGGTATAAACTGAGGAGTGGAATATCTGGGTCAAATGGGAGTTCCTTTCCAAGTTTTCCAAGGAATCTTCAAACTGCTTTCCAGATTGGTGGTAATAATTTGCAGTCCGACAAGCAATGTATGTGTGTGCCTTATTCCCCACATCCTTGCCAACAATCATTGTTGCTTGTAATTTTAATAACTGCCATTCTGACTGGAGTGAGATGAAATCTTAATTTTCATTAGCATTTCTCAAATTGCTAGAGATATTAAACATGTTTTTCAAAAATTTGTTGATTGATTGTATATCATCTTCTAAGAAGTCTTTCTTCAATTTCTTAGCCCATTTATTGATTTGGTTATTTGCTTTTTGGGTGTTAAGATTTTGGGGTTCTTTATATATCCCATAGATTAGTGCTTTGTCTGATGTGCATGTGGTAAAAATTTGAAGTTTAGTATGTCTTGTCTAGTTTGGAAGATTGCTCTACTGAAGGGGGATATTAACAGGCGAATGGATCAGGGTATTTGGTAATAGCTAGGTATTTAGAAGCCCTATAGATAGCCTCAGAACATTCACCTATTTTCATTTAGAAAATTACACATAATGAAAGTTGTAATGCTTGAGATGAAAGTTAGAGGGAAGGGGAAGGAGGAGTCCTTAAATAGAAAGAGGGAGAGAAAAATAGGTAGAATAAAAGAGAATGGAAAGAACAATAAAAATTGAAAAGGGAAAAGAAAAAAAAAATGATAAATGAAGTCTTAGAGTTCTATTTTCTTCTCTTCCAGTAGGTGGAGCTGTGCCCTCTTAGCCAAGCTTCTGCCCTCTATGTGCTGGCAGCAATCCTTGTAAGGTGGCTCCTCTTCCCCTACTGGGCGTCTCTTCAATCCTGTTAGTCCAGAGCCATTTCTCTTTTCTGCCCCTCCCCCCTTCTCCTGCCAGCCATCCCAGCCTGGCTCCCCAGAGGCGATTTCCACAGACCTAGTTACTCTTGCAGCCCCCCTGAGTGCCCTATTTCTCAAACCACGGAACACTCTCTCTGTTTGTCATTCATCCAGACCCCAAGGTTGTGGAGCGGGTGATCTAGGATTTGTCTGGACCCCTTCGGTGGCCATGCCTCCAGGAACTGGCGGCTAAGGCCTTGGGTGTCACCGCTGGTGGTAGAGGGAGTTGGGGGTCGGGAATCCCCTCTGCTTCCCTCAGGCCCTACAGTCATGAACACAGAGCTCTGGGGCGAGATTTTTGAGGTTTCCCAGCTGTATGCATCTGGTGGGGATGGGAGTCACACACCTGTTGAAGCGATTCCGCTGGGAAGGGATCCCATTCGCCAAACTATGGTGACATCAGCTTTCTGCTATGGCGGGCCCCAGACTCCTTGCCAGAGTGCCTGATGGCAGGGGTGGGTCTGGCCTGTCTCTGGTCTGTCCCAGACTCAGTTTCAGTTCTGGTCCTCTTTAATTTCTTTCTTTAGCCTTCTATTGTTTTGTTGTAGTGGTCTTTAACCTCTTTTGTTAGGTTAATTCCCAAGTATTTTATTTTGGGAGGAGGCTATCACAAATGGGGTAGTTTTCCTCATTTCCCTTTCAGAGTATTTGTCAGTGATGTACAGAAATCCCTTTGATTTATGGGTATTAACTTTGTATCCTGCTACTTTGATGAACTCATGTACTAGTTCTAGAATTTTTCTGTTTAAATTTTTGGTCTTCCAGATATAGAATCATATCATCAGCAATTGACGCTAATTTGAGTTCTTATTTTTACTATCCATATTCTTTTAATTTCTTTCTTCTCTTTAATTGCTCTGGCCAGTTTTTCAAGAACTATGTTAAAAAGAAGTGGTGAAAGAGGGCATTTCTTTCTTGTTTCAGTTTTTAGATGGAGTGCTTTCTGAAAGCTGGAAGAATATGAAACCATGGGTTCCTTTCCCCCAGCACACCAATTAAACAATAACTTATGGGAAAATTTCTTTTCTAAAAAATCTAGAAACTAATTGAGAAGGTTCTGCTCCTTAAGCAACTGTGAAACCAGACACATCAAAGTTAGGAGGTAAATTAGCAACACCTTCTCTCCAGTATCCCAACCTCTGGCACAGTACCATATGATTAAGAGGAAACTTTCTTGGTCTTAGATTTTCCAAGGACAGAGAAGTTGGGGCTTAGTGGTAGAGCACTTGCCTAGCATGGATGAGGCACTGAGTTGAATCCCTGGTACCACATAAAAATTAAAACAACTGACTCAACATGGCAGTGGGCAGGGAGGTAGCGCTTTCAGTACCTCCTCAGCCACGTGGACAGAGAGACACATCAGAATGTTTAGATTCTACCTTCTGAGAAACTCCCAGGAAAATTCCGCTGAAGTGAGACCTAGATAGGGAATTTGGGATTATTGGAGGTGACAGCTTGCCCCGGACAGGTGAATCTTGCCCACCATGCATGGAGGTCCAAGCTGCCGCTACCTGGCGACCAGCACAGAAGGAGGCGTTTCAGCACTGCCAGATATCGTGTGCGGCGTAGAGACCCTTTGAAGAGGTTGCTAACCAATCCTTCATGAAACAGAGAATGGCTCACCATGGAATGTGTTCTTTTCTGTTAGGAGGTCCATGACCAAGAACTTGCAATATTCTGAAGGGAAGTCATAGCCTCCCGTATTTCAATCCACAGGTATGTATTGGAGGACATAAACTCATCTCAGGCAGGACACTGGTTCATTACAAGTGTAAAGACACATTGAAGTAACACTTAATTTTTACATACAAGTTCTTTGCCTATGTCCATATTAAAATCCAAATTCAACACACATACAAACAAATTCTAAAATACTGAAATAGTGTTTGTGGGGCTTTTTTGTTTGTTTGTTTTGTTTGTTTGTTTGTTTTGAGAACACACATTTAATCTATTGATGGTCTTTTGTGGCAATATGTTGATCAATCTGAGATCTTCTCAAATAATTTACATACTCCAAATGTGTGATGTATATTCATGTATATATATGTATATATATGCATGCATATATACCAATCATTTGGAGTGATTGGAGTGTGTTTTATATATTTATTTATATATAAATGTTATACTTGGTAATAGCCTCAGGTTGATCTTTCTTCAGAACCCAATATTGACCTTATTTCTTTTGGAAATTTTATGAGGAGTAGTAGAATTAGATCATATTGTGGTTTCATTCCTAGTCTTTTGAGGAAACTTCATACTGATTTCCACAGTGTATGTACTAATTTGCAGTCTTGCCAATAATGTATATCTGTACATTTTCCCCAAAGTTCTGGTAAGCCATTACTATTACTTGTATTCTTTATGAGTCCATTGTACCTGAATTGAAATAAAAGCTTAATGAATTTCACTGTTAGCTAAAGGTATCAAACACTTTTTCATATACTTGTTGGCCATTTGATTTTTTTCTTTTGAAAAATGTCTATTCAGTTTATTTTTCCATTTTTAATAAGTTATTGTTATTTTGGTGTTAAATTGGTTTTCCTGTGTGTGTTCTTTGTGTATTCTGGGTATTAATTATTCAGAAGAATAATGGCAACAGTTTTGTCCCATATTGTAGGCTCTCTTCATACTGTTAGTTGTTTCCTTTTCTATGCAGAAGCTTTTTAGTTTGATGTAATTCCATTTATTAATTTTTTGTTTTATTTCTTGACATTTAGGGGCTTTATTAAGAAAATTTTCCCCTATGGTTATATGTTGGAGTGATGCTTCTGTGTTTTCTCCTAGGAGTTCAAAGTTTGGGGTCTAAATCCTAGAGCATTAATGCACTTTGAGTTGACTTTAGTACAGGACTAGAGATAAGGATCTAGTTTTAGTCTTGTACATGTGGATATCCAATTTTCCTAGCATCATTTTTAAAAATTCTCTTTTTCCCCAATGTATGTTATTGGCATCTTTATTAAGGTCATATGATCATAATCTGTGTAGGTTATTTTCTGTCTTTTATTTTATTCTATTGGTCCACTTGTCCACTTATTATTGCAGTATCATGCTATTTTTCTTGCTATAGCTCTGTATTATAATTTTAAATCTCGTATTATGATTCACTAGTATTACACTTTTTGTTTAGATTTACTTTGAGAAAAAATATAAGAAATTTTTAATTTTTTCTTCTCTAATTGCTCCATCTAAAATTTCAAGCATTATATTGAATAGGAATGGTGAGATTTGACATTCTTGTCTTGATCCTGGTTTTAGAAAAAAAATGCTTCTAATTTTTCCCCATTCCATATGATGTTGGTTTTTGCTTTGTTATGTATACATGTATGATGTTTAGGTAAGTTCCTTCTATCTTTATTTTCTTCACTGTTTTTAAAATGAATGGGTGCTTTATTTTTTCAAATATTTTTTATGCATCTAAATTGATAATCATATGATTTTTGTTCTTATTTCTTATGTGTTGAATTACATTTATTGTTTTGCATTTGTTGAATGATTCTTAAATCTCTGAGATGAAATCCATATAATCATCATGTTCAATTTTCTTAACTGTGTTTTTAAAGAATAATTACTAATATTTCAATGAGGGTTTTTGAATTGTTATTCATCAAGAATATTGGTCTGAAATTTTCTTTCTTTGATGTGTCTTTACCTGGTTTTAGTATCAGGGTGATATTGGTTTTATGGAATAAACTGGGGAGTGTTCCCCTTTCGGTTTTATAAAATTATTCAAGAGATATTGGCACTACTTCTTTCTAAAAAAGTCTGGCTTACCAGAGACAAATTCATATAAATACAGTTATCTCATATTGTACAAAGGCACCATAAAAATACATTCAAGAAAAGATAGCCTCTTCAAGAAATGTCGCTGAAAAAACTGAAAATCATTGTAGCAAAATGAAAATAAACTCCTACCTCTCACCCAGCACAAAACTCAACTCAAAGTGGATCAAGGATCTATGCATTAGACCAGAGATCCTACTCCTATGAGAGAAAAAGTAGGCCCAAATCTGAATCATGTTGGCTTAGGAACCAAATTCCTTGAAAGGCTCACAAAGCATAAGAATTAAAATCAAGAATCAACAAATGGGATTGTATCAAACTAAAAATTTCTTTACAGCAAAGCAAATAATCAATAACATGAAGGGAGAGCATAGGGAATGGGAGAACATCTTTGTCACCTTTACCTCAGATAAAACTTTAATCTTCTAGATATATAGAGAACTCAAAAAACTTAACACCAAAAATCCAAATAACCCAATCAATAAATGTGCTACAGAATTGAACGGACACTGTACAGAACAAATATGAATGGTCAGAAAATGTTCAACGTCTCTAGCAATTAGAAAAATGCAAAATAAAACTGCACTGAGATTTCTTCTTTCTCTAGTTAGAAATTATCAAGAATACAATTAAAATAAATGTTGAATAAGATATGGGGATAAATGTACACTTATACATTGCAAATTGGTGCAACCACTCTGCACAGCAGTATGGAGAATCCTCAGAAAACTTGGACTGGAACCACCATTTGACCCAGTTATTCCACTTCTTGACATATACCCAAAGAACTTAAAATCAGCATACCAGAGACTACCAAGGGAGGTCAAGTCCTGTGGACTAGATCAACCAACACCAGGTGTGTGGGTCCCAGGTGTTTAGCAGGCTCAGTTCACCCCTCCCCTGGCAGAGCAGACACCTACTAGAGTTTAGGCTCTGGTGAAGGACTGCCCCTTCTGATGGGCAGACCACTGAAGGAGGTCAAACCCAGTGATCCAGAACCACCCACACCAACTTGCACAGGAACCAGATCCAGAATGCAGTAGCGTTCATTGAGGAAAACCAGCAGGGTCTGGAAAACCAACATCAAAGTGAGATAGAGACAATCTACATGGGTACTACAAGAATATGGAGAAGAAACTGTAATACCTCAGATCCACACTGCAAGAAAGGAAGACACACAGACAACATGAAAAAAAACACGGGAGGAAAGTGCCTCAAACCAACCAGGAAACTATAATAACAGAACCCACAGACAGCAAAGTTGATGAAATGTCATAGAAGGAATTCAGAATGTTCATAATTAAAATGATCTGTGAACTAAAGAATGACATAAATGAGCAAATACAGGCAAAAATTGATCACTCCAACAATGAGATAAGAGAGCAAATACAGGTAACAAAAGATGAGAGAGAGAGAGAGAGAGAGAGAGAGAGAGAGAGAGAGAGAGAGAGAGAGAGAGAGAGACTCTGAAAGAAAAACAGTCAGAAATCCTTCAAATAAAGGATATGGTAAATCAAATAAAAAACTCAATAGAAAGCATAACCAACAGACTAGATCACTTGGAAGAAAGAACATCAGATGATGAAAACAAAGTATAAAACCTGGAAAATACAATTGATCACACAGTGAAGACAGTTAGAAACCATGAACATAACATCCAAGAATTATGGGACAGCATTGAAAGACCAAATATAAGAGTTATTGGGATAGAGAAAGTACAAAGTTTAAAATCAAAGGAATTCACAATCTCTTCAATGAGATAATATCAGAAAATTTCCCATGCATGAAGAATGAATTGGGAAACCAAATACAAGAGGCTTACAGGATACCAAATGTACAAAATTACAACAGATCTATACCAAGGCACATTATAATGAAAATGCTTAGCATACAGAATAATGATAGAATCTTAAAAGCTGCAAGAGAGAGAAAATAGATTGCATATCAGAAAAGACCAATTTGTATCTCAGCAGATTTTATCAACACAAACCCTCAAAACCAGGAGATTGTAAAACAACATATACCAAGCTCTGAAAGAAAATGGATGCCAATCAATAATCTTATATCCAGCAAAACTAAGCTTTAGATTTGATAATGAAATAAAAACCTTCCATGATAAACAAAAGTTAAAATAATTTACAACTAGAAAGCCTGCACTACAGAACATCCTCAGCAAAATATTCAAAGAAGAGGAAATAAAAACAATGATGAAAATCATTAGAAGGAGGTATTACACTAAAGGAAAATCTACTGAGAGGAGAAAACAAGTTATGTTAAATACCAAAAATAAACAAAAATGACTGGGAATACGAATCATGTCTCAATAATAATCCTAAATGTTAATAGACTAAACTCACAAATCAAAAGATGTAGACTAGCAGATTGGATATAAAAAGACCCAAAAATATGTGGCCTCCAAGAGACTCATCTCATAGAAAAAGACATCCACAGACTGAAGGTGAAGAGTTGGGAGAAATCATACCTCTCACATGGACTGTGGAAGCAAGCAGGGGTTTCCAGCCTCATATCAAAGAAAGCAGACTTGAAACTAAAGTCAATTAAAAAGGATAAAGAAGGACACTACATACTGCTCAAGGGAACCATACAGAAACAAGACTTAATAAGTATAAATATATATGCCCCAAACAATGGAGCATCTATGTTCATCAAACAAACTCTTCTAAACTTCAAGAGTCAAATAGACCACAACACAATAATATTGTGTGACTTTTCACATCTCTTTTATCACTACATAGATTTTCCAAACAAAAGCTGAACAAATAAAATATAGAACTCAATAATACAATCAATAACTTAAACTTAACTGACATATATAGAATATTTCATCCTTCTAGGAGAAAATAAACTTTCTTTTCGGAAGCACAGAGATCCTTCTCTAAAATAGACCATATATCATACCACAAAGCAACTCTTAGCAAATATAAAAGTGTAGAGATACTACCCTGAATTCTATCAGATTAGATGAAATGAAATTAGAAATCAATGATAAAATAAGAAATAAAATCCACTCCAACACCTGCAGACTAAATAATATGTTAATGAATGAACAATGGGTTACAGAAGACATCAAAGAAAATATTTTTAAAATTTTAGAAGTGAATGAGAACACAGATACAACATATCATAATCTGTGGAACACTATGGAAACAGCTCTAAGAGGAAAGTTCCTTGCATTAAGTTTATTCCTTAAAAAAGAAAAAGTCAACAAATAAATGACTTAACATTACATCCCAAAGCCCTAGAAAAAGAAGAAAAAATCAACACCAAAAGCAGTACAAGACAGAAAATAATTAAATTTAGAGCTGAAATCAATGAAATTGAAACAAAAGAAACAAAAAATGACAGAACAAAAAGTTTTGTTCTTTGAAAAAATAAATAAAATTAATAGATCCTTAGAAAGCTAATGAAGAGATGGATAGAGAAAACTCAAATCACTAACATTATGTGATGAAAAGGAAATATCACAACAGACAGTACAGAAATACAGAACATAATTAGAAATTATTTTGAAAACTTAAACTCCAATAAAATAGAAAACATCAACTCATTGACAAATTTCTAGTCATATAATTTGCCCAAATTGAATCAGGATGATATACACAATTTAAACAGATCAATTTCAAAAGACAAAATAGAAGACGTCAACAAAAGTCTACCAACCAAGAAAAACTGAGGACTGGATGGATACAGAGCCAAGTTCCACAAGACCTTTAAAGAAGAACTAGTACGAATACTCTTCAATTTATTTCAGGAAATAGAAAAAGGAGGCAGCACTTCCAACTTATTCTATGAGGCCAATATCACTCTGATTCCAAAACCAGATGGACACATCCAAAAAAAGAAAACTTTAGACCAATATCTCTAGTGAGCACAGATGCAAAAATTTTCAATAAAATTCTGGAAATTTGAATACAAAAACATCAAAAAGATCATACACCACAATCAAGTGGGATTCATCCCAGAAATGCAAGGTTGGTTCAACATACAGAAATCAATAAATGTATGTAGTTCATCACATAGATAGACTTAAAGATATGAATCACATGATCATCTCAATAGATGTAGAAAAAGCATTTGACAAAATACAGCATCCCTTCATGTTCAAAACACTAGAAAAAACTAAGGATGACAGGAACATATCTCAACCTCATAAAGACTATCTATGATAAGCCCCAGGCCAACATCATTGTAAATGGAGAAATATTGAAGTTGAATTGAAATTCCAAAAACAGGAACAAGACAGGGTTGCCCTCATTCACCATTTCTATTTACCATAGTTCTTAAAACACTAGCCAGAGCAATCAGACAGATGAAAAAAATTAAAGGGATACATATGGGGGAAAAAACTCAAATTGGTACTATTTGCTGATGATATGATTCAATATCTAGAACTAGTAAATGAACTCAGCAAAGTGGCAGGATATAAAAATCAATATTCATAAATCAAAGGCATTTCTGTATATCAGTGACAAATCCTCAGAAAGAGAAATGAGAAAAACTACCCCATTTACAATAGCCTCAAAAAAATAAGATACTTGGGAATCAACTTAACAAAAGAGGTAAAAGATTTATATAATGAAAATCACAGAAACCTAAAGAAAGAAGTCAAAGAATACCTTAGAAGATGGAAAGATCTACCTTGCTCTTGGATAGGCAGAATTAATATTATCAAAATGATCATACTTCCAAAAGCACTATACAGATTTAATGAAATTCTAATCAAAATTCCAATGACATTTCTCACAGAAATAGTAAAAGCAATCATGACATTCATCTGGAAAAATAAAAGACCCGGAATAGCTAAAGCAGTCCTTAGCAGGAAGAATGAAGCAGGTGGCATCACTATACCAGACTTTAAACTATACTACAGAGCAATAGTAACAAAAACAGCATGGTATTGGCACCAAAATAGACTGATAGACCAATGGTACAGAATAGAGGACACAGAGACTAACCCACAAAATTACAATCACCTTATATTAGATAAAGGTGCCAAAAACATGCATTGGAGAAAAGATAACCTCTTCAACAAATGGTGCTGGGAAAACTGGCAATCCATATGCAACAAACTGAAATTAAACCCCTATCTCTCACCATGCACAAAACTCAACTCAAAGTGGATCAAGGACCTAGGAATTAAACTAAAGACCCTGTGGCTAATAGAAGAAAAAGTACACCCTAATCTCCATCATGTGAGATTAGGCCCCAACTTCCTTCATAAAACTCCTATAGTGCAAGAATGAAAATCAAGAATCAATAAATGGGATGGAATCAAACTAAGAATTTTTTTCTCAGCAAAGAAACAATCTGTGAGATGAATAGACAGCCTACATCTTGGGAGCAAACTCCTCATATATCTGATAGAGCACTAATCTCTAGGGTATATAAATAACTCAAAAAGCTAAGCACTAAAAAACCAAATAACCCAATCAATCAATGAGCCAAGGACCTGAACAGACATTTCTCAGCAGAGGATATACAATCAATCAACAAATATATGAAAAAAATGTTCAACATCTCTAGCAATTAGAGAAATGCAAATCAAAACCACTCTAATATTTCATCTCACTCCATTCAGAATGACAGCTATTATGAAAACAAACAACAGTATGTGTTGGTGAGGATGTGGGGGAAAAGGTACACACTCATACACTGTTGGTGGGACTGCAAATTGGTGCATCCAATAAGGAAAACAGGATGGAGGTTTCTTGGAAAATTGGGAATGTAGCCATCTTTTGACCCAGCTAACCCTTTCCTCCATCTATACACAAAGGACCTAAAAACAGCATACTACAGGGACACAGCCACATCAATGCTTATAGCAGCACAATCCACAATAGCTAAACTGTAGAGCCAACTTAGATGCCCTTCAATTAGATGAATGAATGAAAAAAAATGTAACATATATACACAATGGAATATTACTCAGCAACAAAATGGAATAAATTCATGGCACTTGCAGGTAAATGGATGGAGTTAGAGAAGATAATGCTAAGTGAAGCTAGCCAATCCCCCAAAAAACAAATGCTCAATATTCCTTTAATATAAGGAGGCTGATTCATAGTGGGAAAGGAAGAGGGAGCAAACTCTAAATAGGGAAGAGGGTTTGGAGGGGAAGGGAAGTGGCATGGGGTTATTAATGATTGTGAAATGTGATGATCATTATTATCCAAAGTACAGGTATGAAGACACAAATTGGCATGAATATACTTTGTATATAATCTGAGATATGAAAAATTGTGCTCTCTATGTGTAATAAGAATTGTAATGCATTCCATTGTCATATATAAAAAATCAGCATACCATAGTAATATGCCACATCAATGTTCATAACAGTTCAATTCACAATAACTCAGCTATAGAACAACCCTGGGTTCCCTTTAATAGATAAATACATTTTAAAATGTGGTATATATACAATGGAATACTACTCTTCCATAAAAAATAATAAAATTATGGAATTTGCTTGGAAATGGATGGAACTGGAGATTATCATGCTAAGTGAAACAAGCCATTCCCAAAATCCAAAGGCTGAACATTCTCTCCAATATGTGGATGCTGGCTCACAATAGGAAGGGGTTGGGTGGAGAAAGGAGGAATTAAGAATTACTAGATTGGACAAGGGAGAGTGGGAGCAATGGAGGAGGAATGAGAATGCAAAGTGAATAGAATGAATCAGACATAACTTTCTTTTGTTCAATAATGAATACACAACTAGTGTAACTCCACATCATGTACAACCACAAAAATAGGAAGTTGTACTCCATGTATGTATGATATGTGAAAATACATCCTACTGTTATGTACGACTAAAAAGAACAAATAAAAACAATACAATTAAAGCTAAAAGGTCTGGTTGAACACAGCTGGTAATTCACCAGTTTCTGGACTTTTCTTTTTTGGGAAAGCTTTTTATTACTGCTCAGTCTTGTTGCTTGTTATTGGTCTGCTAAGGTTTACTTTATCTTCTTCATTCAAATTTGGTAGGTTGTCTGTGTCTATAAATCTTCCCTTTTCTTCTAGGTTTGCCATCATATTGGAACAAAAGTTTGCAAATGATTCTATGGTCCGTAATGATCCTCAGAAATGTCTGTGATGGTATCTTTTACTTATGGGTCTCTCATAAGCCTTGCAGGGTGTTTTCTTTGTTTGTTTCCCCCCCATTCCTTTCCAGGCATTGCTGTTTGAGTGGTTCTGTTCAAAAGATTTGTCTTCAAGTTACATGTTACACTTGATCTCCTTTTTATCTCTCCATCGTTTTATTACTTGTGCTTATTAAGCTCTTCAGCTAGATTTCTGTTTAGTTCACTTTCATCATCTCTACCCTTTTGCTGAGTTTTCATTTATATCAAGAATAGTCTTCAAATTTTCATTGTGTTGTCTGCCTTATTCTCTTATATGTCATTAAGTTTCTTTAAAAAACCTGTATCTTGCCAGAGGCCGGAGAGGCACCTGCGGCGATGCCCCAGGGGTTGCGGGACTGTGGAGCCTGCTGGCACGTGGAGGCCCCGGGGGCCTCCTGAGGACAGCGGGTGAGAGGACCGGGACCTCGTGCATCCCTCCAGCGTCTGCGGCGGGCCCGGGAGCCAGGGAGGCCATGGCCACCGGCACCCAGCACCCAGCAGAAGGAGAACACGCTGCTTCACCTCTTTGCTGGTGGGTGAGCCTAAGGCCAAGCCCCTGTGCCCCGCCGCCTCTAGGCCCCCCATGGAGCCTTCTCGGTGGGCTCCGCACGGGGTGGGGGGGAGGGGCCGGGGCCTCTTCCCCCACTCCCCTCTCGCCCCCGCCCTCCCACCCCCCGCGCATGGGCAGGGCTGCCAGGCATCTTCTCCTTAACAATTAGTGGCTGGTGTAGGAGCACAGTTGGTGCTATTTTCACTTGCCCACTAGAAGTCATTAAGACCAGGCTACAGTCTTTAAGACACGCTCTCTGGACAGTCTGTTATCCTCAGGTTCATCTGGGGACCATTAATGGAGCTGTAATGGTGAGACCGACTTGGTGACACCTGGACTCCTACAGGTTCTGAAGTGGATCTTGGAGAAGGAAGGACCAAAGTCACTCTTTAGAGGATTGGGTCCAAATTTGGTTGGAGTGGCACCATCAAGGGCTGTGTACTTTGCATGGTACTCCAAAGAGCAATTTAATGACATTTTCCTGCCTAATAGCAATATTGTGCATATTTTCTCAGCTGGTTCTGCAATTTGTGTCACAAATTCCTTAATGAATCCTATATAGATGGTTCAAACTCGGATGCAGCTAGAGGGAAAAATAAGGGGCTCCAAGAAGATGAACGCACTCCAGTGCACTGGATATGTTTAGCAGACAGAGGGCATCCATGGCTTCTATAGAGGACTAACGGCCTCATATGCTGGAATCTCAGGAACTATCATCTATTTTGCTATTTATGAAAGTTTAAAGAAGTATCTGAAAGAAGATCCATTAGCCTCTTCCCCAAGTGGAACTGAGAAAAATTCCACAAGTTTTTTGGGACTCATGGCAGCTGCTGCTCTTTCTAAGGGATGTGCCTCCTGCATTGCTTATCCACACGAGATCATTAGAACTCGGCTCCAGGAGGAGGGCACCAAGTACAAGTCCTTCATCCAGACAGCTGCCTGGTGTTCTGGGAGGCAGGCTACCTCACCTTCTATAGAGGACTCTCAGCCCAGCTCATCATGAAGTGGCACCCCCTTTCTCTACAGAAAAGCACTCTTCACCATGGCTGATTTTAAGACTGTCTGCAAAAGAGTCCAATGTAGACAAACTTCCTATTTTCGTGTCACCCTATTTACTTGGCTACTGGCCGAGAAGATACCAGCATTCCAGATACTGGACTCCCCCTTACTAGTTTTTCACAAACATATCCAGTATACTACCTTGAAGAAATGTGTGAACAAGGCCTTTGGCCTTGAGCTGGGGCTTCACAGAGATGGTCTACATTTTTAAGATAACTTACAATTGGACTCCATGGTGACAGCTGGCAGGGGGAGGAAAGAGAGGGGAGAAGAAGCTCTCCTCTTCTCAGATGTTGTCCTTGAAGAGTGAACTTGCCCAGAAAAGTGAAAGAAAAAGCTGCTTCTATGTGAATTTCTGCAGACTGTGAACTTCTGAGGTCCTCCCCTTACACGCTGGGTATAAAACTCTGAAACTCCCTGAACTCGGGGTTAAGGGGATTGATTGATTACAGCAAAAGCTGTGCCCTCTGAACCTGTCTGCAGTCAAATAAAACTGTTTCTTGCTGTCTTCAGTGCCTTGCCTCATTTGTCCCTACAACATTTTTGGCATCTCAGATGGGACAGAGGAGGTAAGGAAGGCTATTCTGCCTCTCTTGTCTCCGGGGACTGGCTTCCCTGGGGTGGTGGCAGAACAGCAGTTCCCTTGGTGCACCCAGGCCACTCTTGGCCTGAAGGTGATCGACTCACCCAGCACCCTGGCGCTGCCACCTCGGGGCACAACAGAACCCAAAGGCAGCAGGAATCAGAATTAGGGTTTTGGAGCATGGCCCAGCTGAACAGGTAGGACCCAGGTCCATTTGGTTTTGCAGCCCACCTGACTTCCCCTTTGAGGCCTAAGTGGGTGGAAGAGAGGCTTGATCAACCTCTGTTGGGTCCCAAGTACCCTCCAAAGTGGTTGGAGCTGAAACAAGGAGTCGCCTGAGTAGCCCCTGATCAGGGTCAGTGAGCAGCTTGGAAACCGTGGTGCCCTTTTAGTTTGGTTTGGAGAGCTGACAGAGAGGCCAGGTTAGTTGTCTGCAAGAAATGGAAAGAAAATCCAGTCCCAGGTTTAAATGCTGTCCTTCTGCCTGGCTGACTAGCTAACAGAATGGGAACCAACATATTCCCAACATGAAAGTAAGTGATTTAAGATTGAAAAAGAAAATTTTCTCCCAGGTGGATGGTGCAGATGTTCTGATGGCTGGAATAGCCATCCCGGAGATTCTAGCCCCAGCTTTTATCAGACAGTTCCGCAGGAATACATTTGGACATACAGCACTTGAGACAGTTATGAGTTGACATTTCTATGTTCCCCAGCTCACAAGCAAAACCTGGATGATCTGCAAACAATGTGAGGTTTGTGCTAACAACAATCCTTGTCAGGGGCCAGAGCTCCCACCAGGAATCCAAACTATAGGAGGAGCACCTTTTGAAGACTTGGAAGTAAACTTCACTGAACTACCACACTCACTGGGCTATAAATAACTTTTGGGTTTTATGTGTTCATATTCTGATAGGTGGAAGCCTTTCCCACCTGCACTGAAAAGGCTAGGGAGATACTAGGATGCTTCTCTGGGAAATTATTCCCAGATTTGGTGTCCCAATAACTATTGGCTCAGAAAATGAGCCAGCTTTTGGGAAGAGGTGATATGATTACTGACAAGAGTTTAAACATCAGATGGAAGTTACATACTGTCTATAGGCTGCAGAGTTCTGGTAAAGTTAAAAGGATGAACAGGACTTTAAGAATCAATGGGGTAAGCTGTGTCAGGAGACTCAGTTATATTGTGATGAACTTCTCCCTATTATACTGCTGAGAATTAGATCCACTAGGAGGATTGGATTCTTTTCTTTTGAAATAATATATGGGAGCCCCCCCCTCTTATTAGGGGACTACAGGGAGACTTAAGAGAGGTAGGAAAATTAACCCTGAGATGACAGCTTCAGGCCTTAAGGAAAACTTTACAGGTTCTCAACCAATGGGTTAGAGAAAGATTGCCACTAAATTTGACCACAGGTGCACACTACTTCAAGCCTGGAGATTGAGTCTGGGTTGAATAAAATATTCAACCCCTGAACTTGTTTGAAAGGGCCCTTTCACTGTTATTTTTATCCACCCCAACTGCAGTCAAGTTTGCAGAGAGAGAGAGAGGTCCCTGGATTCAGTACACCAGACTTATGCCTGCAGCTGCGGACTGGGCATGCTCTCCAGATGCTGCTACACCCTTGAAGCTGACCATTCCAAAGAAAAAGGAGCACCAGAGAAGCTTGAGGATCAGAAGGACAACAGCCCTGCTCCAGTCACTCTGGAAGCTGACTGGTCTACCCACAGCCAAAGCTTGAGGAGACTACGGCCCTGTTTCAGCCATACAGGAAAAACTGACTGGCCAATCAATGCACTGTGAAAGATAAACTTCCCACAGGCCTAATAAACTCTTTTAACTTCTAAGATAGTTCTTATACTATAATGTATTGCCACCCTTTGCTTCTAGATATATACATAATTCTCTATTTGGTTTTTGCTACTGGTTTGATAACAGTTACATCTACTGACTGGTCTCTGGGTAACAAAATTTCACTTACATTTTTTTATCTTGCTTATATAAGTTTTCTAGAATTTGTTTGGTGTTATTAGTTTGGCATTGTTAATTCATGCTGTTTAACCTATGCTAACCAAAATGTTAGTATATTATTTAGTTTGGTTTCCTTAGATAATCTTAAGGGATTCTGCCCTACTCCTATTCCAACCATGCAGATCATGTGAACCATGTGTCAAGACAATCCACTATAACCAAGAGGTGGTAAAACATATATTTAGGACCTGTCCCACCAGAGGAATGCTATAGATGAATGGCTGTTTGGAAAGGAAAAAGAGGTCCATTGGAAAGAAACTTGATTTAGGAGGTCACCAATCTTGGGATGAAAGTAACAGGCAACCCCAGAGGATTATTGCCACTTATGCTCCAGCTACCTGGGCACAAAATGACAGTTGGAGCTATAGAACTCCTATTTACATGTTAAATAGAATTATTCACTTACAAGCTGTACTAGAAATTATTATTAATCAGACTGCCACAGCCTTTGACCTCCTAGCCACACAACAGACCAGATGCGAGTGGCTAACTATCAAAACCGCTTGGCATTAGATTACCTACTGGCTGAGGAAAAAGAAATATGTGGAGAGTTCAAAAGCTCAGATTGTTGCATACAAATGGATGACAATAGACAAACAGTTAAGAATATAGCCAACAACACAAGAGAATTAGCACATGTGCTAGTTCATACCTAGAAGGGAATTAAAGTTTAGGTCCCAAACATGATTTTGGGAAATGGTTTTTAATTCTTGGTAGATTTAAAAGCTTAACTAGTGTAGTGGGTATTCTGCTGTTAACCTGTTCATTGCTCGATATTTGGCTTCACTGTGCATTAAAATTATTGGGTCCACTAAAGCAGTTGCTGTTGAAAGGATGACAACAACTAAGGTTTTGACATTGTATAAGGTTTTAAGCCAATATAATGGTAATGATGCTCTTAAATTTAAAGGATTAAATTGTGGGGAGCATCATTAAAGGGGGAAATTGAAGTGGCACCCCAATTCTCCACCGAAAAGCCCTCTTCAGAATGGCTGATTTTAGGACTGTCAGCAAAAGAGTCTCTGAGAAAGAGTCCAATGTAGATAAACTTCTTATTTTGGTGTCGCCCTGTTTATTTGGCCACTGGCTGAGAAGATACCAGCACTCCAGGTGCTGGACTCCCCCTTACTGGTTTTTCACAAACATATCCAGTATAGTACCTTGAAGAAATGTGCAAACAAGGCCTCTGGCCTTGAGCTGGGGCTTCACAGAGATGGACTACATTTTTAAGATAAGTTACAATTGGGATCCATGGTAACAGCTGGCAGTGGGAGAAAAGAAAGGGGAGAAGAAGCTCTCCCCTTCTCAGGTGTTGTCCTTGAAGAGTTAATTTGCCCAGAACAGTGAGGAAAAAGCTGCTTCTATGTGAATTTCTGCAGACTGTGAACTTCTGAGCTCCTCCCTTTACACACTGGGTATAAAACTCTGAAAATCCCTGAACTCGGGGTTCAAGGGATTAATTGAATACAGCAAAAGCTGTGTCCTCTAAACCTGGCTGCAGCCAAATATAACTGTTTTCTGCTATCTTCAGTGCCTTGCCTCATTTGTCCCTACAACAATCAGGCAGATACCCAATACTGCCATCCTGTTGTCCACCTATGAGTTAATTGTGTACCTGCTGGAGGACCATATGCAGTAGCAGGCCACACACTGTGCTCTAAGAGAATAAAACTGAAAAACTGAGATTTTTTTCCATTGATGTTTAGAGTGTCTGATACCAAAATAGGAAAGGCCATAGAGCATCTGGCTCCTGTCAACTGCTGGACATTTCCTTTTGGATTCATTCTTTCTGGAAGGTTTAAATTTATTAATGTTAATAGTTAATTATATTTTTTTTAACTTAAGAGGATTCAGGTTTAAGAGGCAACTAAATGAAATCATGCTATTTAATTTTTTAAAAACTGTATTTTTATATCATTTTTAGAAAGTTCATTAATTAAGAAAAGAAAAAGAAAAAGAAAAAAAACTGATTTTCTTTTCCTTGGCATCTGTTCTGGAGAATTGTTGTATTCCTTTGGAAGCATCATGATATCTTTTTTTTAAGAGAGACAGAGAGAGAGAGAGAGAGAATTTTTTTAATATTTATTTTTTTTAGTTTTCAGCAGACACAACATCTTTGTTTGTATGTGGTGCTGAGGATCGAACCCGGGCCGCACGCATGTCAGGTGAACACGCTACTGCTTGAGCCACATCCACAGCCCAAGCATCATGGTATCTTGCATGTTTACATTTCTGTGTCCCTAATTGGTATTGACAGATCTGACAGTTCAGTGGCCTCTAAAATTTTTATAGAATGGTTATGTATTAAAATTTTTATTTTGGCAATAATTTTATGGTGTTGGTTGGGTTGATTTCATTAGATTTCATTGGATATACCAGGTGGCCACAGTGGTATAGTCTACATGTACATTCTTCACCAGCCATCTATGTCTGTGAGGTCTGTCATTGTCTCAGTGGCCCAGAATACAAGAATTTGGGGCTTATTCACAAGGTTGGATGTATCTCTCTTAGTGGGGTGTAGCTGAGACTTGTCAGTGGCTGTGTGTGTGGTTCATGCAGCTTCAGATGTGAGGCAGCTCTCAATTTCCACAGGTTGTGTGGATGCAGGGATGCTCTGGTGGATTGGGGCAGGTAATGTGTGCTTCCCATGTCTGAAGACAGGTGGGCAGGTCTACCTGTCTGCCTCTCAGGATGTTGGTGGAATGAGCTGTTTAGGGTTACCTGCCTGTTTACCTGAATAAGGATAGTTAGATAAGAACACACATACTCCCCTATACCACAGAAGTTTGGTCAAGATTACACAAGGGTATGCTGATTCACTTGTTTGCTCCATGGGTCCTCTGAAGGATGGGTGCAGCTGCCTAGGTATTTCATAGGCTGAAGATGGGTGAGTATAAGCAAGTACTTGATTTATGGGACCACAGGTTTGTGGAGTCTTGAGATGTTACTATGCAGCAGAAGCTTGGCTGTAGAAGGGCACAGCATTGGCAAGGAATGCTTTCTGAAATAATACAGCTAGACTGAGGTCCTATGAGGGCTGCAGCCCTCTCCAGAAGCAAATACTTCAGGTTTTCATGAGTGTTAGTTGGGACTGTTAGGGGATCTCCTGCTTGCCATTTCTGCTTGTGCTTCTTCACTCTTGGAGTCAGAAAAGATATATTCTGTGTTTTATTTCCTTCTTTATAAGACCATGCTGGATCTCTAATATCCACTGTGTCTCTGTCACATCCTACTTTGTTATAGTACTATACCTCAAATAATCCAGTTATGTTTTCTTGTTTCTTCCTTTTTCAAAGACAATAGTATGCCAGGCACCTCTACCCAACCTTATTGCTGATATCACTTAACTAACATCTTTAGCATGATGTCTATGTTCAGAAATTAACCAATTAAAGGTCATTTACATATGTGAAACAATGCAAGAGAGTTCAGTGGTGAAATTATAGTATTATGAAAGCCTTAATCTAATCGGTGCATTAACATACATGAATAGATGAAGTGGATGGTAACTGTAGGCAGGTAGATTATGGCTGGAGGAGATGAGTCATTAGAGTTCTGCTCTGGCGTCTCATATTTTGTCCTTATTGAACAGATATCTCTCTCTCTCTCTCTCTCTCTCTCTCTCTCTCTCTCTCTCTCTCCCCTCTCTCTCTTTCTCTCTTTCTCTCTCTCTCTCTCTCTCTTTCCTCACTATTCTTCATCTCCTCCTCCTCTTTCTCCTCCTCCTCCTCCTCCTCCTCCTCCTCCTTCTCCTCCTCTCTCTCCTTCTTATTATTTCCTCTTGTCTTCCTGGTGCCATGTTCTACTTTTTTAAAATTTTTATTGTTGGTTGTTCAAAACATTACATAGTTCTTGACATATCATATTTCACACTTTGATTTAAGTGGGTTTTGAACTCCCACTTTTACCCCATATACAGATTGCAGAATCACATCGGTTACACATCCACTGATTTACATATTGCCATACTAGTGTCTGTTGTATTCTGCTGCCTTTCCTATCCTCTACTATATATTCCCCCTCCCCTTCCCTCCACTACCATCTTCTCTCTCTACTCCATCTACTGTAATTCATTTCTCCCCCTTGTATTTTTCCCCTTCCCCCTCACTTCCTCTTGTATGTAATTTTGTATAACCATGAGGGTCTCCTTCCATTTCCATGCAATTTCCCTTCTCTCTCCCTTTCCCTCCCACCTCTTGTCCCTGTTTAATATTAATCTTCTTCTCATGCTCTTCCTCCCTACTCTGTTCTTAGTTACTCTCCTTATATCAAAGAAGACATTTGGAATTTGTTTTTTAGGGATTGGCTCGCTTCACTTAGCATAATCTGCTCTAATGCTATCCAACTCCCTACAAATTCTATGATTTTGTCATTTTTTTAATGCAGAGTAATACTCCATTGTGTATAAATGCCACATTTTTTTATCCATTCGTCTATTGAAGGGCATCTAGGTTGGTTCCACAGACTTGCTATTGTGAATTGTGCTGCTATGAACATCGATGTAGCAGTGTCCCTGTGTAATGCTCTTTTTAGGTCGTTAGGGAATAGACCAAGAAGGGGAATAGCTGGGTCAAATGGTGGTTCCATTCCCAGCTTTCCAAGAAATCTCCATACTGCTTTCCAAATTGGCCACACCAATTTGCAGTCCCACCAGCAATATACAAGTGTACCCTTTTCCCCACATCCTTGCCAGCACTGTTCTTGTTTGACTTCATAATGGCTGACAATCTTACTGGAGCGAGATGGTATCTTAGGATGGTTTTGATTTGCATTTCTCTGACTGCTAGAGATGGTGAGAATTTTTTCATGTACTTGTTGATTGATTTTATGTCCTCCTCTGAGAAGTGTCTGTTCAGGTCCTTGGCCCATTTGTTGATTGGGTTATTGGTTTTCTTATTGTTTAATTTTTTGAGTTCTTTGTATACTCTGGATATTAGGGCTCTATCTGAAGTGTGAGGAGTAAAGATTTGTTCCCAGGATGTAGGCTCCCTATTTACCTCTCTTATTGTTTCTTTTGCTGAGAAAAAACGTTTTAGTTTGAGTAAGTCCCATTTGTTGATTCTAGTTATTAACTCTTGTGCTATAGGTGTCCTATTAAGGAATTGGAGCCTGACCCCACAATATGTAGATTGTAGCCAACTTTTTCTTCTATCAGATGCCGTGTCTCTGATTTGATATCAAGCTCCTTGATCCATTTTGATTTAACTTTTGTGCATGGTGAGAGAAAGGAATTCAGTTTCATTTTGTTGCATATGGATTTCCAGTTTTCCCAGCACCATTTGTTGAAGATGCTATTCTTCCTCCATTGCATGCTTTAAGCCCCTTTATCAAATATAAGATAGTTGTAATTTTGTGGATTGGTTTCTGTGTCCTCTATTCTGTACCATTGGTTCACCCGCCAGTTTTGGTACCAGTACCATGCTGTATTTGTTACTATTGCTCTGTAGTATAGTTTGAAGTCTGGTATTGCTATACCGCCTGATTCACACTTCATGCTTAGAGTTGTTTTTGCTGTTCTGGGTCTTTTATTTTTCCATAGGAATTTCATGATTGCTTTATCTATTTCTACAAGAAATGCTGTTGGGATTGTGATGGGCATTGCATTAAACCTTAGAGTACATTTGGTAATATCGCCATTTTGATGATATTAGTTCTGCCTATCCATGAACAGGGTATATTTTTCCATCTTCTAAGATCTTCTTCTATTTCTCTCTTTAGGGTTCTGTAGTTTTCATTGTATAAGTCTTTCACCTCTTTTGTTAGATTGATTCCCAAGTATTTTATTTTTTTGAGAATATTGTGAATGGAGTGGTTGTCCTCATTTCCATTTCACAGGATTTGTCACTGATATACAGGAATTCCTTTGATTTATGCGTGTTGATTTTATATCCTGCCACTTTGCAAAATTCATTTATTGTTCTAGTAGTTTCTTTCTAAAACATTTTGGGTCTGCTAGGTATAGAATCATGTCACCTGCAAATAGTGATAATTTAAGTTCTTCTTTTCCTATTTTTATGCCTTTAATTTCTTTCATTTGTCTAATTGCTCTGGCCAGTGTTTCAAGAACTATGTTGAACAGAAGTGGTGAGAGAGGGCATCCCTGTCTTGTTCCAGATTTTAGAGGGAATGCCTTCAATTTTCCTCCATTCAGAATGATGCTAGCCTGAGGCTTAGCATAGATAGCTTTTACAATGTTGAGGTATGTTCCTGTTATCCCTAGTTTTTCTAGTGTTTTGAACATAAAGAGATGCTGTACTTTGTCGAATGCTTTTTCTGCATCTATCAAGATGACCATATGGTTCTTATCTTTAAGTCTATTGATGTGGTGAATAACATTTATTGATTTCCATATATTGAACCAGGCTTGCATCCCAGGGATGAATCCTACTTGAGCATGGTGCACAATTTTTTTGATATGTTTTTGTATCCAATTCACCAGAATTTTATTGATTATTTTTGCATCTAGGTTCATTAGAGATATTGGTCTATAGGTTTTCTTCTTTGAAGTGTCTTTGTCTGGTTTAGGAATCAGGGTGATGTTGGCCTTGTAGAATGAATTTGGAAGTTCTCCCTCTTTTTCTATTTCCTGAAATAGCTTGAAAAGTATTGGTATTAGTTCTTCTTTAAAGGTTTTGTAAAACTCTGGTGTATACCCATCTGGTCCTGGGCTTTTCTTAGTGGTAGTCTTTTGATGGCTTCTTCTATTTCCTCAATTGATATTGGTGTGTTTAAGTTGTCTATATCCTCCTGACTCAATCTGGTCAGATCATATGACTTAAGAAATTTATTGATGCCTTCACTATCTTCTATTTTATTGGAGTATAAGGATTCAAAATAATTTCTAATTTTCTTCTGTATTTCTGAAGAGTCTGTTGTGATATTGCCTTTTTCCTCCCCTATGCTAGTAATTTGAGTTCTCTCTCTTCTTCTCTTCATTAGCATGGCTAAGGGTCTGTCGATCTTATTTATTTTTTCAAAGAACAAACTTTTAGTTTTGTCAATTTTTTCAGTTGTTTCTTTTGTTTTGATTTCATTAATGTCAGCTCTGATTTTAACTATTCTTGCCTTCTACTTCTTTTGCTGTTGTTTTGCTCTTCTTTTTCTAGAATTTTGAGATGAATTGTGAGATCTTTTATTTCTTGGTTTTTTCTTTTTTTAAGGAATGAACTCCAAGCAATGAATTTTCCTCTTAGCACTGCTTTCATTGTGTTCCGTAGATTCTGATATGTTGTGTCTGTGTTTTCATTTATCTCTAAGAATTTTTAAATTTCCTCCTTGATGTCTTCTATAACCCTTTGATCATTCAGTAACCTATTGTTCATTCTCCAAGTGATGCATGATTTTTCCTTCCTTCTTTTATCATTGATTTCCAGTTTCATTCTATTATGATCAGATAAGATGCATGGTATTATCTCTACTCCTTTATAATGTCTAAGAGTTGCCCTGTGACATAATATATGATCTATTTTTGAGAAGGATCCATGTGATGCTGAGAAAAAAGTGTAACTGCTTGATGTTGGGTGGCATATTCTATATGTCAATTAAGTCTAGTTATTAATTGTATTATTGAGTTCTATTGTTTCTTTATTCAACTTTTGTTTGGAAGATCTGTCCAGTGGTGAGAGAGGTGTGTTGAAGTCTCCCATAATTATTGTATGGTGGTCTGTCAGACTCTTGAACTTGAGAAGAGTTTGTTGATGAACATAGCTGCACCATTGTTTGGGGCATATATATTTATGATTGTTATGTCTTGTTGTTGTATGGTTCCCTTGAGCAGTATGTAGTGTCCCTCTTTATCTTTTTTGATTAACTTTGGCTTGAAATCTATTTTATTTGACATGAGTTTGGACACTCCTGCTTGTTTCCGAAGTCCACATGAGTGATATGATTTTTCCCAACCTTTCACCTTCAGACTATGTATGTCTTTTCCTATCAAATGTGTCTCCTGTATGCAGCATATTGTTGGATCTTTTTTTTTTATCCATTCTACTAGCTTGTGTCTCTTAATTGGTGAGTTTAAGCCATTAACATTTAGGGTTATTATTGAGATATGGATTGTTCTTCCAGCCATATTTGTTTATTTATGTTACTTAATATGGTTTGTTTTCCTCTTTGATTATTTTTTCCCTTTACTGTACTACCTCCCACTCTTGGTTTTCATTGTTATTTTCCATTTCCTCTTCCTGTAATGTTTTGTCGAGGATGTTTTGAAGAGCTGGTTTTCTAGCTGCAAATTCTTTTAACTTTTGTTTATCATGGAAGGTTTTAATTTCATCTTTCATCCTGAAGCTTAATTTTGCTGGATACACAATTGTTGGTTGGAACCCATTTTCTTTCAATGTTTGAAATATGTTATTCCAGGATCTTCTAGCTTTCAGAGTCTGTGTTGAAAGATCAGCTCTTATCCTCATTGGTTTACCCCTAAGTGTAATCTGCTGCCTTTCTCTTGTAGCTTTTAAAATTCTCTCCTTATTCTGTATGTTGGGCATCTTCATTATAATATGTCTACATTTGCATCTCTTATGATTTTGCACATTCGGCATCCTGTAGGCTTCTAGGATTTGGGATTCTGTCTCATTCTTCAAGTCTGGGAAGTTTTCTCGTATTATTTATTTGAATAGATTGCTCATTCCTTTGTTTTGGACCTCCATACCTTCCTGTATCCCAATGACTCTTAAGTTTGGTCTCTTTATGTTATCCCATATTTCTTGGATGTTCTGCTCATGGTTTCTTAAGAGTCTCACTAAGCTGTCTATGTTATTTTCAAGTTGAAATATTTTGTCTTCATTGTCTGATGTTCTATCTTCTAAGTGTTCTACTCTGCTGGTAGTATTCTCATTTGAGTTTTTAAGTTGGTTTATTGCTTCCTGCATTTCTAGGATTTCTGTTTGTTTGTTTTTTATAACCACTATCTCCCTGTATATTTGATCTTTTGTTTCTTGGATTTGTTTATGTAATTCATTGTCGAAGTGATCTTTCATTATCTGATTTTGCTGTCTAATGTCTTCCTTGAGATTCCAGATCATCTGAAGCATGTATATCCTGAATTCTTCATCTGACATTCCATCTGCTGCAGATATTACCTCTTCTAAAGTTGAATTGACCTGCATTGCTTGTGGTCCTTTCTTTCCTTGTCTTTTCATACTGCTCGTGTTTCTTTCTGCTTGGTGAAACTGATGTGTTATTGAATTTTCCCCCTATATATTTATATTGCTCTTGTATAGTTGTAAAGTCTCCCTTGCAGGCACAGGTGGCGGCTGTGCTCCTCCTCCAATTGTGGTGATCTGTCTATCACACCAGAGGGCTGCTGGGCCCCTTCTCGGGGTCGTATGGTTTGCCTACCTTGCAGGCAATGGCTGGGCTCCTCCTCCAATAGGGGTGATCTGTCTATCATGCTGGCGGGCCGCTGGGTCTGTTCTCCAGGTTCCAGGTCTGCCTACCTTGCGGGCGGCAGCTGGGCCCTTCCTCCAAGTGGGGTGATGTGTCTGCCATGCCGGTGGGCCTCTGGGCCTGTTCTGCTGGTCGGTCGCAGGTCTGCCTACCTTGCAGGTGCTGGCAGCGGCTCTCCTGGTGCCATGTTCTAAACTGCTTTCTTTCTCTGCCGTGCCCTTCCATCATAATGTTCTGCCTAGGCTCAAAGTAAAGAAGTTGTCCATCTATAGACTGCAACATCCAAAACCGTAAGTCCCAAATAACCTTTCTCCTCTACTGTTGTTCCTGTCAGTGGCAAAAAAAGTTGACAAAAACAGCAACCAGAGACACCCTCCAGATATCAGGCCTTGGTCCAGGACTGCCTTTCCTTACCTATGGGAGCCCAGGCCCAGGGTAGGCCCAGGTATGCCCCCTGACACCTGGGAGCTCAGGCCTAACCCACTTCAATCTTAGGTCACTGCAACCATACCTAGAGCTTTCCCCACACAATAGCTTCTACCATGTGAAAACAGACAGAGCCTAGAAGCAGCTATATCTTGAAGCAGGCATCCCAAAGCCAGTGTAAGGCCCACCTATTAAGCCCCAACTCAGAAAGATATTGCATCCATCTTGGGGCACTTCCACTACCATCTAAAGTGACCTCTGCTATTGCTGCCATCACTTTCAGTTATAGTAGCCTACACCCTGGGACACTGGAAGGGTCTGGAAGACTAACACCAAGGTGAGGTACAGATAATCATCACAAATACTACAAGATTATATGGTAGAAACCATATTATCTCAGATCCACATTGCAAGAAAGGAAGACACATAGAAAACATGAAAATACAATGGAGGAAAGTGCCCCAAACAAGCCAGTTTACTACAGTAACAGACCCATTGTCAGTTGATGAAATGTCACAGAAGGTGACTGTTCATAATTAAAATTATCTGTGAATTAATGAATGACCTAAGTAAGCAAATACAGGCAAAAATTGATCATTCCAACAATGATATAAGAGAGCAAATACAGGTAATTATTGATGACACCAATAAACAGATAAGGAAGCAAATACATATATCCACTGATCACACCAACAAAGAGATAAGGGAGCATATATAGGTAGCAAAAATTACTTCAAGAAAGAGATAGAGATTTTGAAAAAAATTTAAAAATCCTTGAAATGAAGGAAACAATAAGCCATATTTAAAAACTCAATAGAATGCCTCACCAACAGACTATATCACTTGGAAGACAAATGTCAGGTAATGAAGATGAAGCATACAATCTAAAAAATAGTTGACCACACAGTGAAGATAATAAGAAGCTATTATTATAACATCCAAGAATTATGGGATAGCATCGAAAGACCAAATCTAAATGTTATTGGGATAGAGGAAGGCACACAGTTTCAAACCAAAGGAATGCACAATCTCTTCAGTGAGATAATATCAGAAAATTTTCCAACATAAAGAATAAATTGGAAAATCGAGGCTTATGTGACATAAAATGGACAGGATTATAATAGATCTATACCAATGCACATTATAATGAAAATGTCTAGCATACAGAATAAAAATAGAATCTTGAAGGCCAAAAGAGAGAGGAATCAGATCACATATATGGGAGACCAATTCATATCTTAGCAGATTTTTCAACGCAGACTCTGAAATCCAGGAAATCATGGAAAAATATATTCCAAGATCTGAGAGAAAATGCATGCCAACCTAGAATCTTATACCCAGCAAAATTTAGCTTTAGATTTGAGGAGGAAATAAAAACTTTTCATGATAAACAAAAGCTAAAAGAATTTACAACTAGAAAAGCCTGCACGACAGAACATCCCCAGCACAATATTCTATGAAGAGAAAATGAAAAACAACAATGAAAATCAGCAAAGGGATGTATTACACTAAAGAAAAAGTGAATCAAAGGGGAAGCCAAGTCAAGTTAAATACCAAAAATAAACAAAAATGCCTGGCAATACAAATCATGTCTCAAAAATAACCCTGAATGTTAATGGCAAAAATAAATGTTAATGGCATAAACTCACTGATAAAAACACATAGATTGTGGTGGGGTTGGAAGCCCTGTAAACATCCCTTAATATAATGATGTGTTAAACTGTGAGAGTGAAGGTGAAGCTGCTGTGGAGACTCCAAGAAGTTGGAGGGTCCAGAAGTACAGAACACTTGCCAAGGGAAGGTGCCATCAGTGACCTGATCCAGCCCAAGAGAGTCGCCTTATGAGCAGTCCACAAGGGTGGGTCTGCTCCAGTTCTTTTGAGCTCAAATCACACCCTGTGTCTGAAATACTGGACATGGAATACAGGATTTAATATATACCCTGATGAATTTTGGTCCCTTCTATGCACCTATTTCCCCCCTTTGGAATAGGAACGTGTCTCCTGACTATGTCCCACATTGTATGTTGGAAGTATATAACTTTTTAAATAGGGACTCAAAGCTAAGAATGTGCCCTAATTTTTAGGAGAGACTTTGATCCTGGAGATGCTAAAACTATTAAGATAAAGGGAGCTTTTGGATCTTTGATCTCAGTGCATTTTGCATTATGGGATAGACATGAAATTTGGGGCATGGGGGCAGAATGGTAAAGCTTAGATCTGAAGTGTGCCCCAAATAATTATGTGTTATATGCTTGGCCATCAGCTGGTGGTGTGATTGGAAGGTGGTAAATATTTCAAAACTTTGTACCTAGTTGAAGTGATTTAAATCAGTGGGAATGTGACCTTGAAGGAGATATTGAGATGCTCATATCTTCCTTTCTCTTCTTGTCTTTAATGAGATGAGCAAGTTTGTTCCACCAGGGACTCCCCAATATAATACTTTCCATTTCCATAGACCCAAGGCAACAAGGCAAAGCAAACATGGAAAGAACCTTCTGAAACTCTTGCCAATATAAATTTTTCCTTGAATTAAATAATTTAACTCAATTTATTTTGTTGCTGAGACAGAAAGCTGACTCACATACTGTTATTTACATGTATTTGGAACTACTAAGATTCAAGTCTTTTCAAGAGTGTTGGATTCTTCATTGTAATTATACTCTTAAGAGTATTCTTAAGTAAGAATACTCTTTGTATAAATTCAGAGAGAAAAATGTTTTAAAGCTAATTCCATCTCCCTATTCAGAAACATTTTAGGTATCTACACTATATAAATATTCTCTCATTTATTTCAAAGTACTGTAGTTTCTTTCAACTTCTTGTGATTCATAAAGTCTCTTGTATACAATAATTTAGATTCACCATTATAAATGGGAATTTTCTGTTGCTTCTATTTATTTTAATTTTTTGCTGATGTCTTGGAGTAATCTTTATATTTCTTCTTTTTTTGCTCTTGATCAGTATCCCATTTGTGAAATTCCTTAGAAGTGTGTCACTTTGATGGAGGTATCTTCCTGCTCTGTTTTTCTTGAGCCTTTCTCACTAGAACAGATATGGAAAAAAATACATGATGAAAGAAATACAAACAAGAAAGGACATGGAGAAAGCATTATCTCCTGCATTCTTTACAGCAAGCTGATCCTTTCCCTTGGTAAAAAAATGACAGTTGCCCATGGATTTCAGTAAATATTGTAAAGTAAAAGTCAAATATTCCTATAATATTTGGAAGGCAGATTTGATGGTTTTTATTCCATCTTTGGCCACCATGTCATTCTCCACAGAAGTCTTTGGAAAAACCAGGGAAGTACAAAAAATTTAAAAATCTTTCCAATCATTCATCATTTTAAAATTCCTTTATTTACCATTGCATTTTTCTCCTTTCTGAACACTTTCATTCCTGATGAAAACAAGATAGTCTGAATCTCACAGGCAACACAACAAGACTCCTCCCCTAAAATGTATTGTCAGCTATGGAAGGGACCCTAGTCTTGTAATGATCACCCCTGGGTTCTTCAGTCACCAGGGAAGAGCTCAAACCTATAAGAAATGACAGTGCCAGAAAGCTACCAGCTGTCATTGGGCTACAGGATAGTAGGACATAGAGAGTGAGATTTGTCATTTGTATATGTGCATGTTTGTGAAATACCTTCAGTTACACTGTAGCAGCAAGGACTGAGTAGATCTAATTGTGATGTATTTACTACTAAACCTACTGGGGCAGTTTGGGAAAAACTGGCTGGCATGATCTAGAAATCTTCAGGGGAACATCTGAGATCACTGGTTAAAGCCTATTGCTTTTACTAAACCAATGGTACTGACCACATGGAAAGAGAGTAAGTCTATAATTTCCAGAGACATATGGCCCCAGTAGAATCTGTCTTCTCATCTCAGATCTATGGTACATAACTCTTCTAAGGGACCATGAAAGGGTTCACTCACCCGTTTTCTATATCTTGGAGAGAATCAGGCAGTTGATGATTCCTAGTTTCTGGAAGGAGGAAGACAACAAGGCCAGAAAAGAAGCAGGAGGCTCCATAGATGATCCAGGGCAAGGGTTCAGCATATGTTTCCAGGGTCATCAACAGGGGAGCTACAGCTTCCCCCAAACTTCTGCAAACTCCAATGATTCCAAAAGCTGTTGCCCTCGGAGCACACACAAAAAGGCATAATAAATCTGTTGAGAATGCACATGGATTTGTGTCACCTTCATACATTACTTATGGGAGACAATAAGGCATGTGCTTTGTCATGAGAAGATTGATGATATGCTCTTGTGATATACCCAACTGATATTTTCTTAAAATTGGGAGCCATCTTGCCACAAAGACATGGAAAGATAATTTTGGCTTTATTATAAATTAGTGCAAATTCCTAACCTACTTGGAATACCTGCCCGTGCCTTGAACTCACCCATGCCTGGCTCTCTGACCAGATAGCAGCCCTCTCTAAAACTTTAGTGATGCCTCACAAATCTTGGCCTTCCCTGGCTAGATAAAAACCTTCTCTGAGACTCTAATGATCTTCATAAATTCTGATGTTGGGGCAAAAATGTAAACTACGATTAGTGTTATGCTCCTTAGAGTTTTGTTATCTGGAACCCCCCTTTGTGTAGCTTTCAGGGCTATAAAGCTGGGCTGCAGGAAAGCTGCAGCTGCTGTCTTGTTCCCACAGTTTTCGGTGAGAGAGGCAGCCCAGCTGGTCAAAATAATAAGCTTGCTTTAATTTGATTTTAATTGGAGTCAGTGGTCTTTTCTTGTGTCATGGTCTAACACTTGCTTTTGAAATTCTTGTTGGTTTGCTAGCAAATTTTCTCAAGTTTACAGAGTATTAAGACATGTTTTATCATTTAGAAATACTATTGTTCATTTATTTAATTTTGCTTTATTTCTCATTTATTTTATTTTCTTATTCATGTACTTTTTTTGCTACTTTTCAATTATACAAATTATATTATTTGTTGTAATACAATTGTATATGAACATAATTTTGTCAAGTTTATTTTACAGTTCCTCCACTATCCTGCCTCTCTCCCATCCCCTATTCTAGAAATTTTGATTGGCATTGCATTAAACCTATAGAGAACTTTTGGTAATATTGCCATTTTGATGATGTTAGTTCTGCCTATCCATTAACAGGATATATTTTTTCCATCTTCTAAGATCTTCTATTTCTCTCTTTAGGGTTCTGTAGTTTTCATAGTATAAATCTTCCACCTCTTTTGTTAGGTTGATTCCCAAGTTTTTTTTTTTTTTTTTTTGAGGATATTGTGAATTGAGTGGTTGTCCTCATTTCCATTTCAGAAGATTTATCACTGATATACAGGAATTCTTTGATTTATGCGTGTTGATTTTATATCCTGCCACTTTGCTGAATTCATTTATTAGTTCTAGTAGTTTCTTTCTAAAACATTTTGGGTCTGCTAGGTATAGAATCATGTCACCTGCAAATAGTGATAATTTAAGTTCTTCTTTTCCTACTTTTATGCCTTTAATTTCTTTCATCTGTCTAATTGCTCTGGCCAGTATTTCGAGAACTGTATTGAATAGAAGTGGTGAGAGAGGGCATCCCTGAATTGTTCCAGATTTTAGAGGGAATGCCTTCAATTTTTTTCCATTTAGAATGATGCTACCCTGAGGCTTAGCATAAATAGTTTTTCATTGTTGAGGTAAGTTCTTGTTATCCCTAGTTTTTCTAGTGTTTTGAACATAAAGCGATGCTGTACTTTGTTGAATGCTTTTTCTGCATCTATTGGATGATCATATGGTTCTTATCTTTAAGTCTATTGATGTAGTGAATTAAATTTATTGACTTCCATATATTGAACCAACCTTGCATCCCAGGGATGAATCCTACTTGATCATGGTGCACATTTTTTTGATATGTTTTTGTATCCAATTCACCAGAATTTTATTGAGGATTTTTGCATCTAGGTTCATTAGAGAGATATTGGTCTGTAGTTGTCTTTCTTTGAAGTGTCTTTGTCTGGTTTTGGAATCAGGGTGATGTTGGCCTCATAGAATGAATTTGGAAGAGCTTACTCTTTTTCTATTTCCTGAAATAACTTGAAAAGTATTGATATTAATTCTTCTTTAAAGGTTTTGTAAAACTCCACTGTATACTCATCTCGTCCTGGTCTTTTGTCGTTGGTAGTCTTTTGATGGCTTCATCAATTTCCTCCATTATTATTGTCTGTTTATATTGTGTGTATCTTCCTCACTCAATCTGGGCAAATCATATGACTTAAGAAATTTATTGATGTCTTCACTATCTTCTATTTTATTGGAATATAGGGTTTCAAATAATTTCTAATTATCTTTTTATTTCTGTAGTGTCTGCTGTGATATTGCATTTTTCATCCCATATGTTAGTAATTTGAGTTCTCTCTCTTCTTCTCTTCATTAACATGGCTAAGGGTCTGTCGATCTTATTTTTTTTTAAAGAACCAACTTTTAGTTTTGTCAATTTTTTCAATAGTTTCTTTTGTTTCAATTTTGTTGATTTCCACTCTGATTTTAATTATTTCTTGGCTTCTGCTAAATTTGCTATTGTTTTGCTCTTCCTTTTCTAGGCTTTTGAAGTGAAGTGTGAGCTCATTTATTTGTTGGTTTTTTCTTTTTATGAGGATTGAACTCCAGGCAAGGAAGAGGCTGTTCTTTCTTGAATATATGTTTTTGATGGCTTGTCTACTGTGAGATAACTGAATTTATGTGGTTTTGTCTCTGTGTCATCTATTCTGCACCATGAGTCTATAAACCTATTTTGGTCCCCATACTGTGCCTTTTTTGTTACTGTTTCTCTGTAATATAATGTAGGTCGGGTACAATGATGTCACTGGCTTCACTCTTCTTGCTATGAATTGCTTTAGCTATTCTGGGTCTCTTATTTCTCCAGGTGAATTTCATGACCACTTTTTCTATTTCTATGAGAAATGTCTTTGGGATTTCAAGTGGAAATTCATTACATCTGTATTGTGGTCTTGGTAGTATGGTCATTTTGACAATAGTAATTCTGCCTGTCTTTCATCTTCTATGAATTTCTTTAATTTCTTTAATTGCCATTCTGTAGTGCTCATTGTAGAGGTCTTTAACCTCTCTCATTAAGTTGATTCCCAAGATTTTTTGTTTATTTGTTTGTTGAGGCTGTTGGAAATAGGGTGGTTTTTTGAGTTTCTTTTTCAGAGGGTTTTTTATTGATGTACAGAAATGCCTTAGATTATGGGTATTGATTTCATTATTTTCTGCTACTTTGCTGCATTTATTTAACAGTTCTAGAGGTTTTCTGATGTAACTTCTTGGATCTACTAGGTATAGAATTATATCATTAGAAAATAGCGATAATTTGACTTCTTTTCTGATCTGTGTCCATTTAAGTTTTTTGGGTTTTTATCTGTCTGATTGCTCTGGCTAGAGTATCAGTGTTCTCATTTACCTTTAGGGATTTTTAATCTCTCATTTGATGTCTTTTGCAACACATTGTTCTATTTTAAATAGAAGTGGGAAAAGAGGGCATTCCTGTCTTGTTCCAGTTTTTAGAGGGAACACTTGCAATTTTTCTCCATCTTGAATGATGTTGGCCTTGGCCTTATCATAGGTAGCTTTTACAGCATTGAGATATGTTCCTGTTATCTCTAGTTTTTCTAGTGCTTTCAACATGAAGGGGTGCTTTATTTTGTCAAATGCTTTTTCTGCAACTATTGAGATTATCATATAGAAATGATCATATATTAATTCTATTTTCTTGTATTTGCTAGGAGTTAATTTGTGTCATAAAATATGGTCTATTTTAGAGATGAATTCATGTGCTGCTGAGAAAAAAGAGTACTCATTTGTGGATGAATGAAATTTTCTATATATGTCTCTTAAGTCTAAATTATTGATTGTATTATTGATTTTTATCATTTTTTGTTGAGCTTTTGTTTGAAAGATCAATCCAGTAGTGAAAGATGTGTGTGAAAATCATCCAGAATTATTGTTTTGTGGTGTAACTGACCCTTGGACTTGAGAAGAGTTTGTTTGATTAATATAGATGCTCCATTGTTTGGGGCATATATATTTATAATTGTTATGTCTGGTTGATGAATGGTTCCCTTGAGCAGTGTGAATGTCCTTCTTTATCCCTTTTGATTAACTTTGGCTTGAAGTCTATTTAATATGAGGATGGAAAACCCTGCTTGTTTCCACAGTCTACGTGAGTGGGATGTTTTTTCCCAATCTTTCACATTCAGTTTGTGGAAGTTTTTTCCTATGAAATTAGTCTCTTGAAGGCAGCATATTGTTGGGTCTTTTTTAAAATCCAGCCTACCAGTCTATGTCTTTTGATTATTGAATTTAGGCCATTAACATTCAGGGTTATTATTGAGACATGATTTGTATTCCTGGACATATTTGTTCATTGTGGGTATTTAAGTTGACTTAGTTTCTCCTTTGATTAGTATTTCCTTTGGTGTAATACATGCCTTTGCTGATTTTCATTGTTGTTTTTTATTTCCTCCTTATGGAATATTTTGTGAAGAATGTTCTGAGGTGTATGCTTTCTAGTTGTAAATTCTTTTAACTTTTGTTTATCACAAAAGGTTTTTATCTCATCATCAAATCTAAATCTTCATTTTGCTAGATAGAAGATTCTTGGTTGGCATTCATTTTCTTTCAGAGCTTGGTATGTGTTGTTCCAGGATCTTCTAGCTTTCTGCATCTGGATTGACAAATCTGTAGATATCCTAATTGGTTTTCTCCTCTATTTAATCTGATTCATTTTTCTTGTGCCTTTTAAAATTCTCTTCTTTTTCTATATGCTACTCTTTTTCATTATAATGTGCCTTGGTGTGGATCTGTTGTGGTTTTGTACATTTGGTGTTCTGTAATCCTCTTGTATTTGATTTTCCAATTCATTCTCCATTTTTGGAAAATTTTCTGATATTATTTTATTGAACAGATTGTTGATTCATTTGTTTTGGAACTCTATGCCTTCCCATATCCCAATAAGTCGTTGAATTTGGTCTTATTATATTATCCCATAATTTTTTAATATTCTGCTCATGGGTTCTTACTATTTTCACTGTGTGGTCTACATTCTTTTCAAGATTATATATTTTGTCTTTATTGTCTGAGATCCTGTCTTCCAAGTGATCTAATGTGTTGGTGATGCTTTCTGTTGAGCTTTTAATTTTGTTTATTGTTTCTTTTATTTCAAGAATTTCTGGGTTCTTTTTGTTTGTTTTCAGAAGCTCCTATTGAAGTAATCTTTTCCTTTCAGTCTTGACTTATGTAGATGTTTATTGAAATGATCTTTTGTTTCTGTATTTTTCTCTTACCTTATCATTTAATTCAGAGAATATTTTAAATATTTATGTACATCTTCAACTCATTCTCTATCATTTTTTCTGTTGTGCTGGCCTTGGATTCTAATAATGTAATATCTTGGTTTGTTTAGGGCACTATCTTCCCTTGCTTTTTCATGATATTCTTGTGTCTTCCCTTGTGACACTGTGCATCTGAAGTTTAATAGTATCTGAAGGATTATAGTGTTCCTTCAGGTTTCCAATACCTCTCCTTCATGGAAGGAACAATGTAAAAAGACCCCAATACAAAGAACACAGAGCCTTAAACCAGATAGCTGCTATTAAGACATTTACAGTTTTGTCACAATAAACAAAAATGAGGGCTGGGGATGTGGCTCAAGCGGTAGCGCGCTCACCTGGCATGTGTGCGGCCCAGGTTCGATCCTCAGCACCACATACCAACAAAGATGTTGTGTCTGCCGAAAACTAAAAAAATAAATATTAAAAAAAACAATAAACAAAAATGATAAGCTCAAATATTATCTATAATAAAAACAGTAGGTTTGCAAAAGGATCTACAGATTCTGATGGAGGACAAAGAACCATGGATGAGGTGTAGTATGAGATATTTAGGAGGAAGGAGGTAAGGATATAGAGTTATTAGATCTTAGAAAGCATGAAACATATTTTGTGTTCATTGTCTGAGGTACTGCCTTCCAAGTAATCTAAAATGTTGGTGATGCTTTCTATTGAGCTTTTAATTTGGTTTATTGTTTCTTTCATTTCACAAATTTCTGTTTGTTTTTATTTTCAGAACCTCTATCTCATTATTGAAGTAATATTATCTGTCATTTCTTCTATTGTGCTGGCCATGGATTCTAATAATGTAATATTTTGTTTTTAGGGAGCACTATCTTTCGTTTTTTTTTTTATTGTTCTTGTGTCTTCCTTTCTAGTACAAAAGAAGTTAGTTAAAAGCAGAAGAAGATAGAAAAATAATTTGGGGGAAACAAGTAAGTGGGAAGACAGTAGAGTACTAAAAATAAATAAACATAAATATTTAAAAACATTAAAAAATATAAAAATAGGAGATAAAAGAATATAGAACACCATTGCACTATACTATTTTGATATCCCAGTCCTCAGTAGCCTAATTTATGAAAAGTATTTTGTTTCAGAAATTTTGGGGATATGAGGGCAGGAGGAAAAAAAATCTCAAAGAAAGATACAAAGATTTTTTTTTTTGTTGGAGTTCAGTATCTTTCCAGCTTCCCTTCTCATCCAATAGGTGGGGTTGTCTGTTCCTTGCTGGTTTCTCCACACTCAGGATGGTGAAAGTTATTAGGGTGGGAGGATTGCTTTTGGGGGCATGGCTCCTAGAGGTAGGGTATAGCACTTGCCCATCCCTGATAGAACACTACACCCCAAGGATCTCCTTTAGAACCACTCTTGTGATGTGGGCACCTGGTCTTATCTCCTTATATTGCCTGTAGACCTCATAATTCCTGGTCTCTAATTATGTCTCTAAACTGTATCTTTCTTACTCCCACCCTTTCTACTTCCCAATCATGAACTTTTCTCTCCAGAGGTCTTGTGGGCTGTGTTCTGGGGGCTGCACACATGTTAAGAAGAGATGTTTTACACTGGACAGTTCAGGACCCAGTTTTGTGAGCTACAGATCAGCCTCATAGCTGCAAACACTGTGACAGATTAGCAGCTTCCAATGAGAGGGGAGTTGAGGATTTTGGTACCTTTATATTGCTTCTAAGCCCTAGCCAGTGTTCCAAGCTGGGAGTTTACCCAGGTAAATATGATGATGAAGGTGTCCCAGGATGCAGGTGGTTGCTTTCAGCAATGGGGTGTCAGGTCAGGTGGGGCTGGGTAGTCACATTGAGCAGCATGTTCAGAGATGCAGCTCTGTGGCAGTATTATGACTGGCAGCTGTCTCCAGACAACAACTCCACTTGCAGTGTTCCAAGATGGAGGCAACCAGGGGATCCTGACATTAGTAGACAGGGGTCCACACGGGAGTAGTGGCTAGAGTTCCTGCCCATGGGCTGTGGCCAGGTGTTTTGCATGGGTGCTAATGCTGGTGGTCCTACTTGGTCACCCAGAGGTGCTATATAGAAAAGTAGCTGGGAGTCCTCACTGACACTGAGGCCTAGATGTGACACATGGCAGATATGATTCCTCCCTAATTAGTTTTTGACAAGACTAAACTATAACAACAATTGAGTAAAAATGTTTGCAATAAAAGCCTGCCAATGAGAATTAAATTATTTTTCCTTTGAGACATTTTATTTACTTGAGTTCAAAGTTATTGTTACCTCTCAAAGCCAATTGTACATATTCATGTTTTAATGATGATCCATAAAGAACTTGTGCATATTTAATCTTTGCAATTGTCTTTTTACACAGGTATGTAATACTAAAAACTGATATTAATTCATGAGCATACAGAGCAGGGAGGAAGAGCATGAAAAGAAGATTAACATTAAACAGGGACGAGAGGTGGGGGGGAATTGCATGGAAATGGAAGGAGCCCCTCATCGTTATACAAAATTACATATAAGAGGAGCTGAAGGGAAAGGTGGGGAACAAGGGAGAGAAATGAGGTACAGTAGATGGGGTAGAGAGAGAAGATGGGAGGGGAGGGGAAGGGAGGGGAGGGGAGGGGGATAGTAGAGGATAGGAAAGACAGCAGAGTACAACAGACACTAGTATGTAAAAACGTGGATGTGTAACCGATGTGATTCTGCAATCTGTATACGGGGGAAAAATGGGAGTTCATAACCCACTTGAATCAAATGTATAAAATATGATATGTCAAGACCCATGTAATGTTTTGAAGAACTAATAAAAAAGAATTCTATTAGAGTGTTCTCTAGATATTAGGTTACACAAAAGCTCCTGTATTGCAAAGCAGCATATTATTTGCATAAGAACAGACACATTGATCAATGGAACCAAAAAGAGCTCAGAAATTAATCAATGCATCAACAGTTAACTGATCATTTTCAAATGTGCCAAGAACACACATTAGTTTAAAAAAAAGGGAAAAAAAGAAAACAAATTATTCAATAAATGATGCTGAGAAAATTAGATGTTTACATGTAGAAGAATGAAACCAGATTTCTGACTCCTATTACACAAAAATATAAATTCAAAATTAATTACAGAGATAAATGTAATACCTAAGACTAGGAAGTTTGTAGAGGAAAACATACATGAAATCCTTAAATATGGGGTTGGGGCTTTAGTACAGTGGTAGAGTGCTTGCCTAGCATGCATGAGGCACTGGGTTCAATCCTTAGCGCCACATAAAAATAAACAAATAAAATAAAGGCATTCTGTCCATCTACACTACAAAACAAATTTAAGAAAGAAATATTTAAATATGATGGACAGGACAAGAAGTTTTTTAGATATGATCCTCAAAGCACAGGCAACAAAAGCAAAACTAGACAAACAGCATTGCATCAAACTGTAAAGTTTCAGCACAGCAAATGGAACAATCAACAGCCTGAAGACAACTTACAGAATGGGAGAAAGTCTTCTCAAGCTATTCACTGGACAAGGGGCTGATGTCTATACCACATTAGGAACTCCAACAACTCAAGAGCAAAGCAAACAAACAAATAACACAAACCTAAATAAAAACTGGCAATAGATTTTATTGTGGTTTGGGTGTCGTCTGTCTCCCCAGAGGTTCTTCCATTAGGAACTTGGCTGTAGTATTGGGAGGTGGTGGTCCCTTTAAGTTGTGAGGTATAGTAGAATGTCGTTAGCTCACTGGGGACTTGTCCCTGGAAGGGAATATTGGTCACCTTGAGTGAATTCTCACAAGAGTCAAAATGCTTTTTGTTGAAAATTTGTGTGGTATTAAGGTTCTTGCCTTTTGCATGAACATTAGACAGTAGAGGAATTATATAAAGAAGCTGACATTGCTTGTTATTCAAAAAACATTATTTGTCATCTGAGTGACTTTGATGTATTATAAGGTTCATCCCTCAGTGATTTGACTTATAATTTTAGGCTGAACTCATAAAGAAACATTATAGAGTTAAATCTAATTTCCAAGCCATTCTTTGTATGATCTTAGAGGATATTCTTTACATTCAGAAAAACTTTAATCCTGCCTCTGACTTCAAAATAATTGTAATAAAATTTACCATGGTTTATATTTGCATTTTAAAATTCTTAATAAGACAAAAATCACTATAAAAGAATTAGACAATATTAATAGCCTCATATATCTACTAAAAATATAGTTTGTAGGTAAAACAATACTAATTCTACCCTTAAAAAAACAATGAAAATAAAATAAAAAACTACAGTGGCACATAGATTCACTGATGAATTCTATGAGGAAAAAACCCCAAAACATCATGACTAAGTTTGTGTTATTGTAGAATTATAAGGGTGTTTCAACATTTAAAAAGTCATCACCGTACTTTTCCATAGTTGGAGAGTAAAAAGAAAAAAAATAGATTACCTCAAAGATCTAGAAAATTATAGCATCTGTTTTTTAAATATTAATTTTATTTTTTCTAATTGGCATGAATTTGTATGTATTTGTGCTCATTTATGGAGTACAGCATTGTAACTCCATATATATATATATATATATATATATATATATATATATATATATATACCATATAACAATCAAATTAGTCAGTTAGCATTTTCATTGCTTTGAATATTGTCATATTTATGTATTGGGACCTACAAATTCTTGTTCTCTAGCTATACTGGAATATGTGCCTAATTGCCATAGACTTCACAGACTGTAGTTCTCCTATCACAGGATAAGATAATACAGGACATTAGAGCTACTCCCCCAGTATAGTTCATAACTTAGGTGTTCCCCCACAGCTCATGTGTTGAAGGCTTGTGCTCTAGTAGATGGAGGTGTGGAGAGGTGGCTATTGGGATGGGGGCTTTAGGAGGTGGAACCTAGATGAAAGCTATTAGGTCACTGGGACTGTGCTCCTAAAGTAGATATTGGGATCCCAACTCATTTCTATCATTTTCTGCTTCCCAGTCACCAAGAGATGAGCAGCTTTGCTCTACCAAGCACTCCCTGCCATGGTGAACTGCCTTGCTGACAAAGCAACAGGAACAAGCAACCATGGAAAAATTGTCAGTCAAAATAGACATTTTACCCCCTTAAATTGATTTTCTCAATATATTTTCACAATTACAGAAAGATGACCAAATATCCCCTTCCTAACCTTTAGTGACTTCTATACTCTCTACTGTTATATGATTAACTAATTTTGGGTTTTGGTTTCCACAAATGAGTGAAAACATTCACAAGTTGTCTTCCTTATTCCAGCAACTGCCTGACTTATTTCACATAACATCATTTTCTCTACTTGCTGCAAATGACCAGCGTTCATTCTTTTTATGGCTGAATAATATTTCATTGTGTATATATGCATCTTTTTCTCAAGGTTTTTTCTTTTTATTTCCTTATTTTTAAAAGTCACTAAGTGATTTTGTGTTTTGAATGGTATATTATGGAAAGCCTGAGGAAAAGAACAAAATGGAACTTCCCACCAATGCCAGTACCTATCTTTTTTAGGGTTATAAATAAAGAAGTTCTTAATATTTTTGTTATCCACTTTTCTTTGTAACATAAATCAAAGCTATTAACTTGAATTTGAGATGTATACACAATACATCACAATAGTGTGTGAAATACTTTATATAAATAATTACTACATTTTCAAGTACTAGAAACAATATCTGTGCTGATTTATTTGGACTGTATGGAAGAAGAGGGGATCAACCTTCAACTACAGAGGGTTATACTGATAAGAAAGCTCTTAATGTCAAAAATATATTCATTTCAATTTTTATTTTTTGCAGGCTACACCATATCCTGAATAGATTCATTATGGGGAAACTGTCAATCACAGCTTTACTCTCTTACTTTGGAAGGAAATAAGAGAAAATAAATTGAAAGGTAAGACTTCATCTTTGTTTTCAAATAAGTGATGTTGATTTTTCTTCCTGTCAAAAAATTTAAATCAACTTATATTAAATATATCTACCAAAAATTTTATATCAGTTTATGATAAATATATCTAAACCATTAGATAAATATCTTTACTTTTGTTTGTTGGTGGAGATTGAACCCAAGGCCTTGTGCATGTGGGGCAAGCACTCCACCAACTGAGCTATATCCTCAGCCCAGATAAATACATCTAAGCCATTCATCTATATATATTTATCAATTTCTAATAAGAGTCCCCATTGATGTGGTGATTCTTGAATGGATGATCTCACAGACAAAGATGAGAAGATCTCTACTATCCTATTTCCAAAGCCTTTTTTTGTGTGCAGTGCTGGTATTGAACCCAGAACCTTGTGCATGCAAGATAAGCACTCTACCAGCTAACTTATATATCCAGCCCTTTCCATAGACTCTTTATTAATAAAAGGCTGGGCTTTACCAACGGGCTGCAAAAGTTAATAGTTTAGATATATTTATTTAAACTGATCTAAACCTTTTCAAAAGAAAAGTTAACCTCACTTTTTTTCAAAAAGTGAGAGATTTTTGCTACAGCCATTAATTCTTTAACATCTTGATTATTAACAAAAATTAATAATCCTAGTTTTTTTAGGTTTTTATGCACTGAACATTTTTATGGAGTTCTTCTCTAGTTATAGAAGTCCTCTTTATGTCCACAACAGCTATTACAAACTCTATGTTAGCATAATAAGTGCTCCAGGGAAAATGAATTGATCATCTGGCCATCAATATCCATCATTGGTAATGTGTATTTTTCACCATCCTCTCTTCTACATTACCTTTTATGGTACTATTTACAACTTAACTCACAGAAAATTTGTAAAGAATATTGGTTTTCTCTGTATTATCCAACTCAACAATGATAACTTTGTGCTCTTGGTAATTAACTCATGTCCATGTCTGAGTGAATAGAATTCTCATTCTTGGGCATTGGACCTCCTCCGGCCACCCGAGTTACCTGTCTTTCTCTGGCCAAGGCTGAGATTCAGGAAGAGACACCTCTGGTTTTCTGCTTCAGTCTGGGTGCAACCTGCTTCTAGGGAACTGGAGGGAGGCAAAAGCCCAGGCCTCCTTGCTGCTGGCCAGGCCCCATCTGTGGCATTCACCTGACTCAGGGACATCCTGCCACATTGTTTGTATTGTGAGCCTCATAGACCACCACACTTCCCCAGATCCCCTCATTTAAAATTCCATTCAAATGATTATCTTTGAATCTTGCTAAGTCCATAACTTGTCTTTGTGAATAGTGTTACAGTAAACATAAGCACACAGATATCTCATTGATAGAATGATATCCTTACCTTTGGATATATAAACCTATTGGTGAGATTACTGGATCATGGTATAATTCTACTTTTAGTTTTTTGAGCACTCACCATGCCATTTTTCACAATGGCTATACCAGTTAATATTCCCATCAACAGTGTATGAAACTTAACCCTTCTCTGGATCTTGGCTAACATTTTTAAATTTTGTTTATTTTATAATATCCATTTAAACTGGGGTGAGATGTTATCTTATTGTAATTTTGATTTGCATTTCCTTAATGACTAGTGATGGCCATTTGAGAAACATCTATTCAGATCATTTGCCTATTTTAAAATCAGTTTTTCTTTGTTATTGAGTGGTTATCACCCAATCATCACTCTTGGGTGTGCGGGAGATTCCCTGCTGAAGTTAAGTTTCCCTCTTGAGTAATCCCTTGCCCCTCTCCCTCCTCTCTGAAGGGTGAAGGGCGCCAAGCCAGAGAGTGCCAAATTCAAATGTTTTCTCATACAATCCCCATGGGTCACAGTGTCAGCTAGCAGTTCCTGAGTCACCCTGCCAATCAGCACTGGCCATGTCTCCTACACAACCCTTCTTAAGACGAAGCTTGCAAGCTCTTTTTTTCTCTCCTCTCTCTACTCTCTTTCTCTTTCTCTCTGCTCTCTTCCTCTTCTTTCTGCTCTCTTCCTTTCTGCCCTCCTCCCCTCCTCTCTCTGCTCTCTGCCTCTACTTTTCTTTCCCTTTGGGAAGACCCCAATAAATCTCTGGGTTGAATCTCCCTCTGGGGTGAGTTACACACCTTTCAATCACCACTTTTCTGATGAATAGTTTATAAATATTTTCTCCCATTCTGTAGGTTGCCTTGACTCTGTTGACTGATTCCTTTGTTGTGCAGAAACTTCTTGGTTTGATATTAATCCTGTCTAGTTTTGCATTTACTGTTGGTGCATTGGGAGGTTCTACCCCAAAATTGTTTTTTTTTAAATTTCAATATCTTGAAGTGTTTTCCTTAAGACTTCTTTTAGTAGTTTAGTTTCATAGATTCAGTACTTACATTTAGATACTTGATCCACTTTTATTTGATTTTTGTGTACAGTGAGTCGTAGAGATATAGTTTCATTCTTCTATGTGTGTATATCCAGTTTCTCCAGCATGATTTGTTGAAGCAATGGTCTTTTCTTCAAGGTATGTTCTTGGTTCCTTTGTAAAACATCAGATGTCTCTAAATATGAGAATTAATTTCTGGATTTTCTGTTCTGTTTCAGTGCTGTGTGTTTCTGTTTTTATTCCAGTACCATGCTCTTTTGATCACTATGGCTTTTCAATTTGTATTGAGATAATGTGTTGTATGAATTTTTATTTTACTCTATCAAAAATATCAGGAGAATAAAAATAAGAGGTTTAAGAATTTTTGTTATTTTGGCAAATAAACGTTGGTATTTCATTTTAGTGTATATTTATTTGATCACAAATTTAGAAATCTTTTCTTCTACATATTTTTATGTGGCTTTTCTGTCTGAGAATTATTTGCTCTTGCTTTTGCCCATTTTTGTATGGATGTACCATTTTATTCCTAATTATATATGAAATACATATAAAAATGTGTATGTTGAAGTCATAAATCATATCAATAGTGATTTAGTATCTGATAATATTTATAATATTTTTAAGTGATTCATATTAGTTGTTTAAAGTGTGAAGTCAGAAAGAATCCAGGGGAAAAACAATAAAATATTATCATAAATAGAGTCATTGCAAATATTTTTGTAAATTTATTCCAAGATATCTAATTAATATTATTTATTATAGAATATTTCAATTGATAAGTGTTTTTGGTGCCAAAAATTCATATATTAAGTGTTTATTCATACACAAGCATGTTTTTTGGAATTATTATGATTTGTGGTGGCATTTACTCTTTGGATCTCTGTAACTTGATAAAATGTAGCACATGATTCATGATATATGAGCCAACCTCATTGTTACTCCAATTCCTTTTCTTACTTTCAAATTTTATCTATTCAAAGTGACATACAAAATTATATGTATTTATTTTGTGCAACATGATGTTTTGCAGTACATGTGCATTCTGTAATGGTTAAATGTAGATTATTAACCTATGAATTACCTCACACAGTTATCATTTCTTTTGATGATAGCACTCAGCCATCCTTTAAGCATTTTTCAATAATAAAATATGATGTCATTAACTATAGTCAATATGTTGCACAATAGATCTCTTTTACTTCTATTACCTAATTGTAATTTTGAATCTTTTGATCATCTTCCATTCACTCCCCCTACCCAAGTGCCCTAGTCTCTAGAGATCACCATCCTACTGTATTTTGAGATCAACATTTTCAGGTTTTACATATGAGTGAGTTATTTATCATTTTCTGTTTGTACTTCCTACATCCCTTAAAATAAAGTCCTCCCCGTCCATTTTTGTTATTTCAAATGGCAGGATGCTCTTCATTTATATGGTTGAGTAGTGTTACATTTCATGTAATATAATACACTTTCTTAAACTATTCATCCTTTGAAGGACACTGAGGTGTGCTACAATAAACATGGAAGTGCAGGTACCTCCTTGGCATACAAATGATCTCTTTTGGATATATACAAAGTAATGGGATTGCTGGATCATAGAAACAAGTCTTCATTTTCTATTATTAATTTCAAGATGAAGTTCAAATTATTTTTGCAATGTTTTCCTTCAAACCAACAATTATTTAGTGAGATTACATAAACTCATAAATTATTTGGAGAAAGTTTGTATATAAAGTGATTTTAGGTGGCATCCATTTGTCCATTATATTTATGACTAGTTTTATTGGCATAAAGAAGAATCTTGACTTTTTTCCCCTAATTTTGTTCTTCTTTGGATCAATTCTTGGGAAGTCATTAAAGCTGTGTTACTTTTGTGGAAGTATCTTCCTGCTTTACTTTTCTTGAATATATTGTGCTGGGAAGAAGAAGAAAAAAAGAAGCAAAGATGTAGAATAAGTGCACATATCCTCCATGCTAGATGATGAACTTCGTAACAAGTTCTACTTGATATCATTCTAATCCAAGACTCCCTAGACACCATTGTGCTGAGAAAGGCCTTGATACTTGGGAATGATACACTGGGAAGACAGTGTTGAGTACTGCTACTCTTACACTTGTCAATTTACCAAATTGACATTTGGCCAATGACATCTTTGGGGGAAAAAACAAAGAGAAATTAAAAATTTCTGAGGGCATTTTTTCATTTTTCCTCATTTCAAATTCTGTCATCCCACTTCTTCAATTTCTCTCCCCTTAAAATTTTCACTATATATGACATTAAATTGGATTAAATCTTATAGGGTCTACTTCCTTTAGATATAATGTCATCTTTATAAGTAAGGTTGCTCTGTATTAATCTCACAATCCTTTCTGACTAGAAGCAGTAATCAATTTTGTATCTTTTATGGAAGCTAATTTCCTCCCCATAATATATTGAGCACTCATTGGACTGATGCCTGGTAATATGACAAGTTTTCGAATTAAGTATTTGAGCCTTCATATATTTACAAGAAAACACCAGCACTGTGCTTTCCATAGGGCAAAAAGTATGTGCCATTCACAGTAGGACTAATTTTGACCTTTTCACTGCTAAAGGACTGGTGCAAGATGGTCTGTGTGTCTAGAATCCCATGAGGAGAGATACAGCTTTGTGGGTAGAGGAGAGCTGCCACTGAATAAAAGACATGAGTTTAAACAGAAATAGCTCAGATCTGAGCCTATGTGTAGGACAGAGGGCTGAAAATGGTCATTAGCTTCCTCATCAGAGATCTATAGAACATAGCCACTTCCTACTCAGGTGACAACCAGGGCATCTGCTTACTTATTTTCCACATCCTGGAGGGTGTTAACAAGAGGCTGATTTCTGGTTTCTGGAAGGGGCAAGATAACAAGGCCAGCAAGGAGGGTGATGACTCCATAGATGATCCAGGGCAGATGGAGAGAATACCCCAGTAAGGTCATCAGGAGAGGAGCCAGTATTGCCCCTGTTCTCTGGAATACTGAAATGATGCCTCCAAGTGTGGACCTTAGGATGACAATAACAAAACAAAGAAAATCTTGTACAAATCTGTATATATGTTGTAACTTCTCAACCCTATTTCATTTTTGGAAACAATTCAGCATATTTATAGAATGCATGGGCTTTGACAATGCATTGTGACATTGACCACTATTGATTTCTAATTAATCAGTTTCATCATAATTAAAATAAGAATATTCATAGCATCAATCCTGTAGAGTGGCTCTTTAGATTAAATGAAAAACTGCAGTAAAAGATTTGGCACATTGCAAGGCACAAAGTTTGTTTTAAATAATTGTGAATTATTTGTTGCTTTTAAAATTTGTAATACAATTCATGTCTTGGACTCATAAGCAACTTCAATTTTATCCTTGCAGTAAGTGTTAATTAGTTCAGAAAGTCCTGTTTGGAAAGCAGTCAGAAGGTCCTTTAGCATTTGTACCTGAATACAGTGGGGAGGAGCTCAATTTGGTGGAGAGCACTACTAGTGCTGGCAGCAGAAACACATCCAATTCCCAAAGTTGCTAAAACCACACGCAGAATCTGCATTTCTGGATAGAAGAGACCAGGGAGAATAAAAAATCTTGGCTGAAGAAATCTGTCTATCTGTAACTAATTGTGAGGTGATTCTGTTGTAGAGTTTGCAGGTGAGAAACAAATGACAGACAAAATGCAACTCCTCAGAGATGATGGAGTGGTTGATGAGCTGCTGAATGCTGGGCTGAAACACTGAACAAAAGGATCTAAATCTCTTGCTTCAATTTCTCTGCATATTTGAGTATTGCTCATAATGGTGGGAATAGAGAAATCAGGAAATATTTGTTTTATTAATTCCATCATTTTTTCAGGGCATTTTCTGAAGGGCCTAGAACTATATGTGAACAAAAAACTGAGGAGTTTATAGCCCACGTCTTGATAGACTTATAACTAAGAGTATGGGAACAATGTGTAATGTGGAACAGGTCTTCCTCCATATAGTGACAAAAGTATTGGACAATGTGAATAGAGGCAAGTTCTAGGCAATAATTCAGGATTTCAAAGGCCTGACATTAGAAATTCTACTCAGAAGTTTATAATGCCATCCTGGGTATTAATCACATACTTTTGAATTACTGAACTTACAGACATTAAATAGATTATTTTTAAGTCACTAAAATAATCAAAATAGGACTGTAAAATAACACAGATTGTTCTCCTGTAAGGCAGGAAACTTCTGTTGGGGAGGATAATGGAGACTTCCAGTCTGAAATCCTACAAAATATGTTCCTGCTCTGGGAACATGATGGAGCATGGTGACCACTGAAATTCCCACAATCATTAATGAGATCATTTGGGTAAGTTAGTAAAATAGGTTGAGTTGTATTCTTAATGTGTTTCTAGTGTTTTCTCTAGTGCATTATTGCTATACAGTATAGTAGGGTTCATTTTGATACATTCATAAGTTCATATGACATAATTTGTTCCATTTCAACCCCTAGTACTTCCCCTTTCACTCTCCTCCTCCATCTCCCTGATCCTCTATTCTACTGATCTTCCTTTAATTTATTTATTGTTTTTAATTGGTGCATTATAATTACACATAAAAGTAGAAGGAATTATTCTTTTCTTCTCTAAGGACAAATTACAAAACAGATTAAAAGACATATTAAGATTAAATTATTCCCTTACTCCTGATGTGCTCTTGCTTTCTGTCTGGGGACAAAAAGACAAGGGACTTTTATTTCACTGAATTCAAGAAGGCTTCCCTATAAATGTATTGAGTTAGGGAGGCCTTAAAAATCAGGAAGAGTCCCAAGGAGAGTATCACATGCCCACATGCAATTGCAAGGCCTACCCCCTCCAGGATTGTTATGAAAAGTGTCATTAGCCAGAGGCATGTGGTTAGCTCCTCTTCTAAAGACACTGTTTGTACCATTGGCTGATATTCAGTTTCATCTTGGATGTGGTCAGGGCAGCTTTGTGTCTGAACCATACCTTAAGGACATAGGCACAGTTGTAGCCTAAGTCCTGCCAAGTGCTTGCCATAATCCATTTCAAATCTCCATATTAACTACAAAGAATCCTTGGCTTTTAATGATATTCTTGTGCATCGGGCAGGTAAGATGATGTAATTCCTAAGGAATGAGGGAAACTCTTTCCCCAAACCTTTGTATCTCTCACCTTGGGGCAAAAATGTGTTGACTAGAATGGAAATTCCTGCCAGGAATGAGAACAATATCTGGTTTGTCCGATGACCCATATAATTCGGAGTCCAAAGGGAAACAAATCTGGCTGTGAGCATGATGGCTCCAAAGAGAACCTGGAACAGGAAGATATTGCTCCCCAGGTGCTGCAGGTTGAGGATGAGGCCATAAAAGGATACAGCATTTGAAAATCTAAAGTGAAAGCAGAAGAGACATCTAATAACATTTAGAGCCTAAGGAACATTCCCTAAGATTTTGAAGGAGACTCCTACATGATGATTATACTGGCCCAAGATGGCAAGTGTTCAATGGTAATTATAGAATGGAATAATAAAAAAAATGTTTTCAAGGCAGTGATCTTAAATTACCATAAAATTACCATGGGCTCTTTATTGCTATAATTTTTACTGAGGCCACAAAAGAGTATATAGCAGATACACAAATATTCCAGTAAAAGTTAATTTTTGAACTGCTTAATTCTAGGCAGAAAAAGGTAATTTGAAATCTGAGATTATTGTTCAATTTAAGGGGATAAAGGAATGAACATAAATAAGGTTAGACATTGGAAATTAGGGAAGTTGTTTCTTTGCAAACAGTGAGTCTCTCTTCTTTGATTCCTGGTGTGGAGTCCTTTTTTCACCTTAATCCTAATAAGTAAGGGTGCCAGGCATTAGGGAAAAGAGTTTTCCATGTGTTTCCTGGTTTTTAAGAGTACAATGACCTAGTCAGGTACAGTGGTGCCCACCTAGCAATCCCAGGGACTCAGGAGACCAAGGCAGGAGCACTGCAAGTTCAAGGCCACCTTGGGAAACTTAGTGAGAGAATTACATTTATTGATTTGTATATGCTGAAACTAACTTGCATTCCTTAGATTAATTCAACTTGATCACAGTGTACAATCCCCTTAGTGTGTTTTCAAATTCATTTTTCTAATACTTTTAGTAAGGATTTTTGTGTTTATATTCATCAGAGATGTTGTCTATATTTTTTTCCACTTGGTATTAGCATCAGGATAATACTGATACTGGTTTCAAGGAATTAATTTGGAAGTGTTACCCCACTTTCTATTTTATGATATAATTTGATGATGATTAGTATTAGTTGCCTTTGTTGAAAGCTTCTTTTATGTCTTCAATCTCATTCCCTGATATTGCTCTGTTCAGGTTTTCTATATTCTCTTTTCTCAGTATGAGTAAGTCATAGATGTCTAGAAATTGTCATTACCTTCTAGATTTCCCAATTTATCAGAATATAAATTTTTAAAGTAGTCTTTAATGATGCTCTTGATTTAAAAAATGTTTGTAGTGATCTCGCCTTTCTCATCTATAGTTTTATTGATTTAGGTCTCTAAACTCTTTCTTTTGGATAGTTTGGCTAAGGATATATCAATCTTTGAACTTTTCAAGGAATGAATTATTTGTTACATTGATCCTCCCCCAATCCAACCCCACACTATTTCATTTGTTTTGGCTCTGTAGTTTCTTTTTCTCATTTTGGAGTTAGTTTGTTCCTGCTTTTATGGCACATTGAGATATAAAATTAGATAATTTATTTGGGACTTGTTTCTCTTTTTTTATTGTAGGCATCTACTTTTATAAAATTCCTCTTAGCAACAACTCTGCATAATGTCCCAGAACTTTTTAATGTTGTATCACTATTCTTGTTTGATTCTAGAAATTTATAAACTTTCTCTTATTATTTCATCTAAGACCCATTTCTTTTCAAAAGAGAATTATTTATTCCCCATGTGCTTATTAATTTTTTGTTTATTTCTAATTTAATTCCACTATGATCTGATAAGATAAAAGGAATTATGTTGATTATTTTGTATTTTCAAACACTTTTTTTGTGACTTAAAATATGGTCCATTTTGTAGAATATTCTGTGAGCTATAGAGCAGAAAGTAAATTTGCTTGTTATTGGATGAAATAGCCTATAACTTTCTGTTGTGTGCATTTGATTTATGGTATTATTTAGATCAGAAGTGTTGTGTTGTGTTGCTTTTGTTGCTGTAAGCAACCAGACTAGAAAAATTTAGAGGAATAAAAGTTTACTTAGTTTACTAGACTAGAAAAATTTAGAGGAATAAAAGTTTACTTAGTCTCATAGTTTCAGAGGTTTAGTCCATGGTCAGCTGTCTCCATTACTCTGGGCCCAAGATAAGGCAGAAAGAATATTATGAGAGAGGAATATTGTTCACATTGTGGTAGTCAGGAAACACAGAGAGACAAAGAGGGGCCAGGGAAATCAGATATAGTTTCCAAGGTCATACCCTCAGATATAGTTTCCAAGGTCACACCCTCAGAGACCCATCTGCCTATAAATACCACCCATTCAAATTACTAGTCCATTCAAATTATTACCTAGATGGTGGTGGTGGCACATGCCTATAATCACAGCTGCATGAGAGGCTGAGGCAAGAGGATCATGATTTCAAAGCCTGCATCAACAAAACCAATGTGCTAAACATCTCAGTGAGACACTGCTTCTAAATAAAATGCAAAATAGGGCTGAGGATGTGGTTCAATGGTCAAGTGCTCCTGAGTTCAATCCCTAGTACCCCCCAAATAAAAAAAATTATTAATCCATCAAATGGAAATAGCCGATGATATGGTTACAGCTTTCATAATTAAATCATTCCACCTCAGAACATAAACACAAGAGTTTTGGCAGGACACCTCATCCCCAAGCCATAACATATCTGTTGATTTTACATCTTATGATCTGGATGTGTTGAAATCACCAGTATTTTTGTATTCAAGTCTATCTTAGTCTTAATGTCAAGAGGAATTTATTTTATGTAATTAGGTGCTGTTGGGAGTCGTCCTGGCTCCAAAGACTAACTTCCCCATCCCCTGAGAAGAGCCGTCCAATGGTAAGCCCTGCTGGCTCACATGATCCTTACCCACCAATCAGACTAGCTCTGCTGGCTCACATGATCCTTACCCACCAATCAGATTAGCCCTGCAGGCTCACATGATCTTTACTCACCAATCAGACTAGCCCTGCTGGCTCACATGATCCTTATCCACCAATCAGACTAGCCCTGGTGGCTCACATGATCCTTACTCACCAATCAGAAAGCATCCCATGCCATCTCTCAAATTGTTGAACCATTAAACTGTCATAACTGTCGAACCACCCCTTGCTCTATAAATATGCAGAGCCATTCCTCAATAAATGGACATTTTCTCCAATGACAAGCCATGTTAGTTCTTTCATTGGTGCTGAAACCTGGGATGGGGAATGCCTCGCTGCTCAAGGGCCCCCTCTCTCAAGGCTTGCCATCCTCATCCACTCTTTCAAGCACTGTTCACAACACCAGCTCTTCAGTAGGTGAATTCCCCTATTGGGTATCCAACTTCAGAGGGGCTATACACAGGGGCTTTGACCATGATTTTCTGGCAAACCTTTGACACTCAATCTGGAGGACAGGACGCACCCCACCATGACCACTCTCTGGAGCCCAGTTCATGAACAGGAGGTACTGAGGGGTAAAAGAACAGGCACTCCTCTCTCTCTCTCTCTCTTAACTACCCTTGTCCCTCTCCTGACCTATGGGGGCCTCTTCTTCCCTCCCTGCAGACTCCCCCTTATTAAATTCTGCACACAAGATTGGCCTTACTATCAATTGGACAATCAAAGTCAATGGCCCCCAGGAGGATCCCTAGATCCTGCAGTTCTCAGACATCTGTTTAACTTTTGTGAGCACTCGAAAAAGAGGAAGGAGATCCCCTATGTTGAGGCTTTTTCTCTTCTTCGTTCTCACCCTGACTTATCCTGCAGATGAACCCCCTCTCTACCGACCTCCCCTGTCAGCTTTGTCCAGTCCCTCAGGTGCTCCCTCTGACTCGGTGGACACATTTAGTCCCCACCAAACTAGGTCCCGAGAGTTTTAATGTCCTCCAGGCTTATAGCTCCACTCACCATGATATATATATATATATATATATATATATATATATATATATATATATATATATTATTGGCTAATACTCTCCTTCTTGAGGAATGTACCAGAATCTGGGAACTTGCCAGAGCCCATGAGGATGAAACTCACTGAGTTAATCCCAATCACCCTCTGGGGCCACTTGCTGCCCCAGAAATTCCCGTCTGGGATTATACACAAGCTGGCATACAGAGTAGGGACCAATTCTCCACATATATTGTTGCTGGGCTCAAAAAAGCAGCACATAAGGCCATCAATTTCCAAAATTACAAGAGACCCCATCAGAATTTCTGGATTGGCCTACAAAAGCCCTTCAGCAGTAACCTAGATCCCGAAACCCCAGAAGGCCATCATGTCCTTATGATATATTTCCTCTCACAGAGCTACCCTGACATGTGGGCCAAACTAAAAAAGCTCAAACAAGGTCCTGCCCCCCCCCCAGACTGAGATCTCAGTGGTAGCCTTTAAGGTTTTTGTGCTTACCCAGGCCCTGCAGGATGCTTCCTTGAGTCACCACCCATCACCAAAAACTGCCCTGGGTGCCTGCTTCAAGTGTGGCTAGAAGGGACATTGGGCCAGGGCATACCCGCACCATGCACTCCACGTACCCCATGCCCTAAATGTCAACAACAAGGTCATTGGGGCTCTGACTTTCCTAGATCTCATAGGAGGCCTATGTCCAGGGAACCCTCCCACTCAATACCACCAACCAACAAGCTGAACTCACAGCTGCTACAAGGGCATGCAAACTAGTGGAGGGAAAAACCCTCTCCCTATGTAATGCATCTTCCATATCCTGATCTCCCACACAGCCATTTGGAAAAGAAAGGGGGCTATTGACCATCAGAGGGATGGCAGTCAATAATTCCACACTTATTTCTGGCCTACTACAAGCCTCCAGGCTGCCTTCCCAACTGGGAATAATCCATTGCAAGGCCCACCAAACTGACTCCTCCCTTATCACTATGGGTAATTCAAAGGCCAATCAAGCAGCTCAATCAGCCGCCCTACAGAGCTTTACCTCCTCTCTGCTACTCTTCGTTACCACCGAGAATCAGCCCAAAGATTCCCACAACTCTTTCAGTTTCTTCACTCTCTATTCCATTCTAGTCCACAGAATCTCAATACTTTCCTTCACTCTTTTTTCACCCTTTCCCCACACGATAAGAAACTTAAAAACTTTCCCTTCTCATCAGGCCCGTGGTCATAGCCTGGCTGCAGACTGGCAGATTGATTTCACCAACATGCCCCAAGTAAAAACCATAAAATATCCTCTTGTATTGGTAGATACTTTTTTAGGATGGGTTGAAGCCTTTCACACTTCTAACAAGTGGGCCTCTACGGTAGTTGATCTGTTGCTTACTCACATAATCCTTCGTTTCGGGATGCCCTCTTCTATCCAATCAGACAATGGCCCAGAATTCACCTCACAGATAACTCAGGGACTGGCGCACGTGCTATCACTCCCTTGGCATTGCCCTTACCACCCCCAGGCTTCCAGAAAGGTTGAAAGGACCTATCTATTGGTCCCTTAAAGAGACCCTCAACAAGCTCACCAAGCTCACTGGGTAAAGGTGCTCACCTTGCTTTATTGCGCATTAGAGCCTTGCCAAAGAAGTCTTCTAATCTCTCACCTTATGAAGTCGTGCATGGCCATCCTCTCATTCCTCCCAAACTGCCTACAGAATCCCTACCCATCTCCAAAACCTATGCCCTGCCCCTCCTCTTCCATCTATGCTCTGAATTCTGGTGCTATCAAGACTGGCTCCTTCCTGACAGGTCTCTCTCAAAACCCTATCTCCTTATCACCTGATGAACTTGTTTACTATTGCTCACCGGGGTATTAGCCCCCTCTAAAACCAAAATGGGAGGGTCCTGCTCAGGTGATTATGTACACTCCCTTGGCAGCCAAATTTAAGCTGTCTAATAACCAACTTACCCCATGGATTCACATTTCCAGGCTTAAGCCTGGTGCTCCTACACCTTCATTGGAAGAGCCAAGGATCATTACTTGTCATTAAGTACTCTTGTCAATGCTCCCCCTCATTTCTGGCCCCTCTTGGGTCCTCTCTTCACCCTATGTCTGGAGATTCAAGGCAAGTGACCCTAAGGGCCTCCTCCAGCCTGACCTCTCCCCTACTTGCTTGAATCTGGCCAGTAGTGGGACCATTGTGTGTTGTCCTTCTGACAAAACACTTAGGTGTCCAGAGCATGGTGACCCCTGAATAAGTGTGAACTACCTTTATCATAAGAGAGCACTTTACCAGTTGCCTTCTGGGCCTAAGGAGAAACATGTGTGTTTTGTTTGCCTTCCCAGTTTCATAAGAATTTCAAGTATCAGTATTTAAGGTTTAGGTGTTTCACATAAAACCTGGAGAGATCTGACTGCTCTCAAAGGGAAATCTGGTAAAAATGGGCCACTGTCCTCCCTTGGCCACCATCATTCAGCGCATGGGAGAAGCTTCCTTCTTTCTTACAAAGCCCGTGCTTTCTTGGTGTGAATAGGGAAAGCTGGGAACGGTGATAAGTGAGAGAAGCAAGCTTGTTTGGAAAGCTGGGATATTTCAAGAAAGGTAAAGAGAGAAGCAAGCTGGCTTCAGAGACACCCAGGTAGGAGAGAGTTTGAAGAGCAGCCTTAATAGAGAGGGAAGGGAGCTAGATTGGACTAGGAATGAAGAGTGGAATTGAGGGTGTTTGGTGCAGGACAGGCTGGTCTGCAGGGCAAGCCAAACAAAGTTAGCTGCAGGATGACCTGGCTTCTCAAACTCTCTGCCTGATTCTTTATCACCTCTTTGCTTCAAGCCCAAACGCCCAAGCCCCCGCTCAAGGCTGAACACTTAATCCCCTTTGTGCCAACAAGGCAGCTTGCAGACCCAGAGACCTCATTATATTTGGGTATAAAAATTCACTGTGCCTGTTCCTTCCCTTTATCATTCAGACTCTGGTGGGTAAAGAATTTCTAATCAAGCTTTTAACCAGCTTCTCCTCAGGAATTACCAACTCCTGGCTACTAATGATACCTCCAGTCAAGACCTATGCCGAATGGACTGAAATCATGATGGATCTGTGGTGGCAAGGAACCTTCATTGATCTGGTTACTGAAGTTATATCAGTCCTCTCTGCCCTCCTTGGGGGCTCCTTATTTTCCTCCTCTCCTTATCTATAATTTCTTCTGCTATACTGGCCATGGATTCCAATAATGAGGTATCTTAATTTGTTGAGACATTATCTTCCTTTCTCTTTTAATGTTGCTTGTGTGTCTTCCATTCTAGCACTGTGGTTCAAGGCATTACCATTTTACCCTATAATCTTATAGTGCCCCTGTAGGGTTTCAATACCCCTCCTTTGATGGGTAGTACAATGTTAACAGATACCAACATAAACAATATACCACATAAAAACAAATAGCTGATAATAGATGTTAACAGTGTGGTCATAATTTACAGAAATGGTAAATTCAATTATTATTTACAATATAATCATAGGTTTGTAAAAAGGTTTACAGATTCTGATGGTGGACAAAGAACTGGAGGTGAGGTGTAGGATGATATGCTGAGGAAGTAGAAAGTGAGGATACAGAATTATTATATCTTAGGAAGTGTGAAAGAGAAATCTAAGTAAGAAGTTAGTAGCAGGTGAGTAGAGAGGAAGTAATTTTTGGTAGACAAGTGGGAAGACAGTAGAGTACATGAAACAAACACACACATATATTAAAAAACATAAAAATGTTAAAGTAGTAAAAATTGGAGAAAAAATAAAAGGAAAAGAATATACAACATAACTATAATATTCTACTATTCAGTCATCTCATTTTTCATATCCTAATTCATGCAAAGTACTTGGTTTCATATATGTTTGGGATATGAGAGCAGGAGAATAGAGAGAGAGAGAAGGAAGAAAAAATATTGAAGAAAGGAATACAGATTGTTTTGGTTGGAGATCATTATCTTTCCTGTTTCCCTTCTCATCCAATAGGTGGGGTCTTCTGTTGTTAGCTGGTAACTCCACCTTTGGGATAGTGAAGGTAACCAGGGGAGGTTGAGTTGTTCCTGGGTGGAGGACACCTGGAAATGGGGTGTGACACGCACTGGTCCCCAAGGGGAGACTGCACCAGAAGGATCTCTTTTGAGGCCTGCTACTGTGATGTGAGCACCTGGTCTTATTTTCTTATCTCACCTAAAGACCTCCCAGTTCCTAGTCTCTGTGTCTCTAAAATTATCACATTCACTCTCTCCATTACTGCTTCCTAATACAGGACATTTCTTTCTGGGGCTCTTGTGTGTGATGCTTTTGGCATGCTGTGCACCTGCCCTGCTGAGAGCTATCTTGTGTTGGGCAGTCACTGTGCTGGGTAAGCAGCTGCTGGGGAGAAGGAGGAGTTAGAAACTGGGAACCTGGCTAGCTGGAGTTCCAAACTGGGAGTTTCCCCCACTAAAGATGCTCATGTAGGTGACCCAAGATGAAAGCATTTTATTTTGTCCATGGGGTGTCGGGTTTGGTGTGGGGGGGAGCCATGTGATGGTGTTGGATGATGAGTTCAGAGACTGGATATGTGGCATGTAGTGTGTGGTTGTGGCTTTCTTTAGAGTCTATGTGAAGTTCTCTGGTGCAGGCAGGCTATGGTGCATAGGGGACTATCTCTGTTGCTGCAGAGTCCCAAGATGGAAGTGACTTGGGGGCCCACACAAGAGTGGTGGCTTCAGATCCACTGTGTGGATAGCTGTCAGGTATCCTGTGTGGGAGCTGCATCTGGGATTTCTGCTCAGGTGGGTGGATGAAAGTTTTATGTGGGTGCTGATGCCTATGGTCCCTCTCAGGCACCAGGTAGTCCTGCATGGGTGAGTACTGCATGGCATAGTGCTGTGATTCCTGTGCAAAAGCAGGAATATTGCTTGAGAGAAGAGGTATTCTCACTTCTTGAATCACAGGTCACAGAGCAACACAGAATGCTTCCTCTGTCTGGCCCACCATCTTATATCCCTAGTGTAGTACTTCTTTAAGTATTTCCTGTAGTTCTGGGATAATGAATTATTTTATTTTATCATTATCTTGAGAAATTTTAACTTTTCCTTCCATTGTGACTGATTGCTTTGTTGGCTATCAGCAATCTTGATTGGCAATATTTTATTTCAGAGTTTGTATTACTTAATGCCAAGCCCTTCTGGATTATAGGGTCAGAGCTAAATCATAATTATCCTTATTGTTTTACCTCTAAATGTGACTCAACATTATTCTCTGGAAACTTTTAAAATTTTTTCTTTTGTCTGTACTTTTTAGTATTTAACTTATAAAATGTCATGGAGAGATTCTTTTCTGGTCTCATCTATTTTGGTCTCTACATGCCTCCAATATCTGGATATTAATCTTATACCCAAAGTTTCAAATATTTTCTGTTATTTTATCACTGAGTAGGTTATCAATGTTATTAGACTCTATCTTTTCTCATTACTCCATGTATATAGGCCTTAAATTTACTCTCATAATGTCGTAGAGATATTGTATATTGTTATTATAGTTTCATTTTTTTTCTTAAATACTGTCTGAATGATGACATTATCTCTGAGGTTTGAGACTATATCTTCTACCTGCTCTAATACATTAAAAAGGCTTTAATTCAGCTGGATTTTTTATTTGACTTACTGTGCCTTTTATTTTCAAGATTTCTTCCAGTTTTTTCAATATCTCTATATTTTTTGTTGAATTTCTCATTCATTTTCTGTAATACTTTCCTTAGTTTATTCAATTTTCCTGACTTTTCTTGGTATTTAATCCTCTTTCTAAATACTTATTATTTTGAATTATTTATCCAGCATTTTATATACTGCAATATCTTTGGAGTCATTGCTTGTGAGTTATTAACATTTGGATATTTCATTTTACCACAATTTTTCATATTTCCAGTTTTAAGGTTAGTGCTTCTGTTGGGATGGATTTCTCTTCCAATTTTAAGTCAAGAAATTTGTAGGGTATAATCTTTTCTTGGTGAAGTGTTTTTGGATATTATGTTGCTGTAAATTGTTGAATATAATTCCGGATGTGTTTAATAGTATATCTTTCCTGATACTTGTTTTGTAATGTATTTTATTACATCCCCTCCCCTCAGTGGAGGTAACCCAACACAGTAGCTGTCCAAAACAGGTGTGCAGTGCGACCAGGGCCCACCTATGGAAACCCCGGGGTGAGATTTTCCTCAATTGGGAACTGATAAGGGAGAGGGAGGTGGGGCTAAATTTGGAACCTAACAGAGAGACAAGGAACTGGGAAATCTCCAGGCAAGATAGGGAGATAGGACCACGTGCTAAAGTCATACGAGCAGTCCCAAAAGGAGACCAGTGAGGTGAAGTCTCCAGGCAGGGACTGGTGTGTGCCACTCCCCACTTCCAGGTGCCCTGCATCAGGATCAGTCTTCTCACCCAGGTTACCTCCACCATCCAAAGAGCAGAGACACCAGCTTACAGCAGACAACCCCACCTATTGGATGAGAATAGAAGAAGAAAAGATACAGATCTCTAAAGCTAGCAACAACCCTGGATTCTTCCTTTAAGTTGTTTCTTTTTCTTCTACCTTTCTATTTTCTGGCCCTCACAACCCAACATATATGAAACCAAAAACTTTGCATAAAATAGGATTTGAGGATTGAGTCATCTGAATAATATAATACAGAGGTGTTGTATATGCCCTTTTTTCTTCTTTCATTTTCCCCCTTCAAATTTTACTATTTTAACATCTGTACTTTTCTAAATACATATTTGTGTTTGTTTTATGTACTCCACTGTCTTCCCACATATTTGTCTACCATAAATTACTTCCTGTCTATTCCCTGGATACTAACCCTCTTCATTAAATGTCTCTTTTGCACTCCCTAAGATATATTACTCTATATCCTCACATCCTACCTGCTCATCATATCATCCTACACCCCACCTTCAGTTCATTGTCCATTGTCACAAACTGAAAACCTTTTTACAAAACTACTGATTATACTTTAGATAATAATTGAATCCAACAATTCTGGACATTGAGACTAAACTGTAAATGTCTTAACAACAACAAATTGTTCATAAGTGATATATTGTTGATATTAGGATCTGCTAATACTGTCCTTTCCCACAAACGAGAGGTCTTGGAACCCTACAAGAGCACTAAAAACCTATAGGGTAAAAACAATAACACTCCAGACCCAAAGAGCTGGAAAGGAAGACACACAAGCAGCATGAAAAGACAAGGAAAGAAGTGCCCCAAACAAATTAACACACCACATCATTAGAATCATTGGCAGCCCAGCAGAAGAAATTACAGAAAAGGAGTTTATGATTCACATGGTTAAAATGTTCTGTGAACTCAAGGAAGACATAAGAGAGCAAATACAGGCAGTAAAAGATCAATATGACAAATACAGGAAAAAAAATTACCTCAACAGGGAGACAGAGGTTCAAAAAAAGGAACAGAAATCCTTGAAATGAAAGAAACAATGAACAAAATTAAAAGCTCAAATGAAAGCATCACCAGCAGAGTAGACCACTTGAAAGATAGGACATTAGATAATGAGGATAAAATATATAAAGTTGAAAAGAACATAGACCACACAGTGATAATGGTAAGAAACCATGAACAGAACATTCAAGAAATATAGGATAGCATAAAAAGACCAAATTTAAGAGTTATTAGGATAGAGGAAGGCATAGAGGTACAAACCAAAGTAATGAACAATCTATTCAGTGAAATAATATTAGAAAACTTTCCAAACATGAAGAATGAATTAGAATTCCAAATTAAAAAGCCTATAGGATGCTGAATGTACAAAATTAAAACAGATCCACACCAAATCACATTAATAAAAAATGCCCAACATACAGAATAAGAAGAGCATTTTAAAAGCCACAAGAGAAAGGAATCAGATTGCCTATGGGGGAAAACCAATTAGGATAATGGCAGATTTTTCAACACAGACCTTGAAAGCTAGAAGATCCTGAAACAACATATATCAAGCTTAGTATAATCTAATAGTGTGTATTGCATTGGAGCTTGAGAATTCCAATTTCTATGAGATCTCAAAAGGGGAGGTCTTTCTGGTAGGTCAGGCAATTGTGCTATATATAGAAGGGCTTAAGGAATATACCCTCTGTGATTGCTTTCCTAGACTTAATAATTCTGTATATATTAAAAGAGTATGTGAGCAATCTATTTTGAAACCCTTCATAGATGTGGTATTCACAGTCTTAGTGTTATTTCTCTTTGCTGTTTCTATAAGGAAATATGTTCATGAGTGAGCACTTAGTCCCTCTAGCCATTCCTGGTTGTCAATTTTGGGGTTCTCTCCTACTCTTTGTGATATTGTGTTGCTGAAGTTTGAGTGAGTTACGTAGTATATGGAGGAAAATGTACTGTCTCCTAAATGAATAGAGTGTGTGGCTCAGAAGCATAATATCTACCACATGAAGGTAAAGTGTTAAAACCAGATCTCCAGCATCTCCCAGAAAAAGAAAAATAAATAACAGTAACAATAGTAGTAAATTATATATAGCAATAAAATGAATACCAGAGGACAACTATGACATTTTCAGCATTAATAGCCACAAAACAGAAATGGTGGGGTCAAAAATTAGCAACAGCAAAAATTACAATCAGCCTATATCACTAAAGGAAATACCTGGTGTCAACTATGACTTCCAAAACAATAATAACTGTAAAAATATGAATGGTGTGGGCATAAATTACATAAAGTCGTGTTAAAATATGGGAAAATTTTGGTTCATTAAGAGAAAAAATGGGAAAAAATGGAAAAGAAAGATTAGAATATTACAAAGGACAGAAATAAAGCAGAAAAGAGGCATAAATTGAAGCCCCAAAACAAGAAGGACAATTTTTAAAAAATGAAATAAAGTGGAGAGAGAGAGAGGGATGGGGGTGAGGAGAGAGAAAGAGAGAGAGAACCGAAAAATTTTAGTATTATAAGAAGAATATGGGAGAGAGAGTCACAATAGAAAAAAAAAGATAAAACTTCACTAACCCTAAAAAAACAAAATAATAAAATAAAAATCTGGTAAAATATGAAAAAGATAATGTATATACATATATACATTCACACATACTTATGTATGCATACAAACCACATTGCAAATACAACTGGAAGAACAAAAATTTTGTTAACAATGAATGAAAGAATTGTCTTCATTGTGGTGGTTGAAACTGACCAAGGATGCATATTTACTACAAATGCCAGACTGCTTTTCCTTCCAATTCTTTCTGGGGGTATGTGCATCTTATAGCAAAGATTTGGGGATTATTAACCCTTTCTCTTTTTTCTGAATTGATATACCTAGAACCAAATATGGAGTGGTCTGACTCAAAGCTCATTGAAATGACTCTTAGGTTTTCAGTTCATCAGTACAAGGTAGTATGTATGAGAATTACCATCTGTTGGAATGTTGTCTAGAAAGTCTAGGTTAATGTATGCTTTTGGAAGAGATGAGGCAAAGATCTAAATGGAAAGTTCTCACAGTTGAGATCTATCCATTATTTGACATATTCTTTGTCATATTCTGGAGACATTAGTAAAAGAAACCAATAAGACCAGGTAGATGGCAATCTATTCTGGTTGTCCCAATCCCAGACACTTCTTAATATTTTTATTCATAAGGTAACCAAGTTCCCTGGGTGAGGGGGCACAGCACACTTCACTACCCAGGACTATGGCCTTGCAAGGCTCAATCCTTGAATGTAATTATGCCTGCCTGTTTGGCTTCCTAAATATCTTCAGCTGATTAAATGAGTCGCCAGACTACATGGGAAAGTAAGTCGCACTCCTCTCTGTATCCCTGAACTGTATTCTCCTGGATGAAATCTTCTGTGTGCCTGTTTTAACAGCATGTATTCTACTCCTTATGGTAGATGCCATCCAGGATTCTCTCCAAATCTTTGACTGTCCAGTATTGAATTTTAGTGAGTTCCCTTAAACATCTACCTCACTGAGACACAGTATATTTACTTGATTCAATTCAAAGCCATAGAGAAACTGGAAGGTGCAACCTTTCTCTACTCTACCATATTTGTCCCTTATGGCTAACATTTTTTGAAAGGAGGAATGTGGTTTCATCTTAAACATTTTGAAGTTACTAAGCATCAGATGGTACTTACCTGGAAAAGCAAATACAGAAAGTTCTCATAATCACTTTGGGTGCATGGAACAATTGAAAAATTGATGGTTTGGTCTGGACTGCATCCAGCACATTCTGTATGATGGATTTCACATACTGAAACAACAACAACAAAAAGCCAGGCATTTATAATATGTCAATAATGGGCAAGTATAGTAGTAAGTACTAGAGGATGAGATAAATATGCTCACTATGTTTGAAACATCTGACTTATTGGGAATATGGATGCTAAATGATATACCTCATGTAGCATGAGCTACAATGTGATTGGGGAGAATGAAAACTACCTACAAATAAAGCCAGTTTAAACACTTATTTTATGATAGGTAAAAAGGATTAACCAAAAGATTTTCACTGTAAATAAAAAATAATGAAAAGTTACTTGTTTACGGATTTGACCTTTCTTTCTTATTCACTGGAAATGAGACTTTTCCCTCATTGTTAGAATTATAGTTTATCTCTATACATTAATGGATTTTATAAAAGCTAGGTCCACTTTATGATTTGATCCCAAGTGGACCTTTTCTAGGTATTGTAGGCATGCTGCCTCCACCCATGATTGGAGTGTACAGAGTTACAGGAGTGTAAAAAGTAGGGAATCTGTCAATGGAGTATGATTTGCACCCAGGCCAGATGTTATAGCAGATGAAATCTGGTGAAATTCCATGTGAAATATAACAGTTGCAAAAACATTTGGTTTCAGAGTTAGAACTTTTAGGCCTGACACTACTGTTACTTTATATACTAAATGTTCTATTCTGATGTTCTATGGTACAGCAGGTATCTATTGAAAATGATAACATATTGTGTATTTCCAGAAATGCTAGAATAAAGAATTTTGAATGTTCTCAGTACAAAGAATAACTGTTTGAGATGATAGATATCCTTACTCCAAGTTGAACATTACACAATGTATCCATGCATCAGAATGTCACATAATATCACCAAGTATGTAAATTTATTACACATCAGCTAAAAAGTGAAAGTAGCCCCTCACATTCTTACTGGAGTTATTAAAGACTGCTTAGTGTCACAATATAAATATCAAATGCATTCAACAAGAGAGAAGGCACTTAATAATTTTCAAAATAATAATACTTTATTTCTGATAATAAAAATACAGTGAGCTGTGCATGGTGGCACATGCCTGTAATCCCAGCAGCTTAAGAAGCTGCAGCTGGAGAATTGCAAGTTCAATGCCACCCTCAGCAACTTAGTGGGACACTAAGCAACTTACCTGGACCCTGTCTCAAAATAAAATATAAAAAGGGCCTGGGATGTAGCTCAGTGGTTAAGTACCCTGGCTTCAATCCCTGATGCAGAACAAACAAATCAACTCCCCCAAAGTAGCCCAAAACAAAACAAAAATAATCAAATGAACAAAACAAAACAAAAAAACACCCTCCCCACAACAACAACAACAATAAAAATTATACTGATTCAGCACAGGATACCACAGACAATTGTTTTCCCTGGAGCTCCAGTAAATAAATATTTTAGGCCATACAGGCAATGATTTTTATTGCAACTGCTTAATTATGATGCTGTAGCATGAAACAGTCATTCATAATACAAGATCAAATGGGTTTGACTATGTTCCATAATATTTTATTTACAAAAACACGTGTTATTCTGGAAAGAGTTTGCTAATCTCTGGTTAGTGGATGCTATTGTATCCTACTCACATGTTTTATTCACTTCTCCAGCTTCTGGGAGTATTGGTGGCTGGTTGTTGTGGCCCCAACTGTGAATTCCCCTAGATAAAGAAAATATCCTCATCCAATGCTATACCCTTGTCCTTATCCAATAACTGAAGAATTCAAGCATATTAGAATCATGCTTCCTTGCTTCAAGGCAGAGGAATTCTCATGGGAAATTCTAGTTCCAGTGTTTCTTGGAAGATCTCCTGGGTCCTCTATTACAACTGCATTATACTCAGACTTTTATTTCTAGCTATTTCCATGTTTTTTCTCCTCATAGATAATGTTTTGAAAGAACACCTCAATAAACTTTCTGCACACAAATCTCAGATTTCGCAGTTTCTGGGAAAGCAGATCTATAATACTTGTAATTGTATGGTAGTAGTCAAATAAATTGATGCTATGATGAGAATCTAGAACTAGATCATCCAATGAATATCCCACAGTGGTATTAGCTGGTGCATGCAGTTGTAATTCAAGTATTAAAATTTTCACTAGTGGTAAACTGGGATGGGTTGTTTATGATTCCAGGATTTCAAAAGTTTTTTAAAAAGGAATAATTGTGAGGATTTTAGACTTCAGTAGCTCTTGTAAAGTGCTATGAATGCATTTAAGAAAGACAATGGAAGACTAGTAGTGATTGACTACCAATCTAAAGTGGAATGTGAAAACCAGAAGATGTATATAAAGAGCAGTGTATAAGGAGACCTTCATCTTCCACAGGCAGAGGGAAGAAAAATATGAAGAACAAGTTCCAGGACTAAGTTTTAAGAATAACGTCAGGTTTATATTACATTATATGGTGTGGGAAACCATTCTCGCACGTGATTGGGCACCTCCCTGATTGGGTGTGAGGCATTCTGGCTAAAGTGTGTCGGAACTAATCCCCACCCCTTCTAGGTGCAAGAGCCCATCCGTGTGGGGGTGTGACTGACCATCGACCCTGAGACCAATCACTGACCCTGACCTTGGAATGCTGTCCCTTTCCACCTTCATTGGATGGAATTTTCCCCTGAATTTCTTGTTCCCCAATAAAAGGCCACTCCCTGGCATTCTCTCTCTCTCTCTCTCTCTCTCTCTCTCTCTCTCTCTCTCTCTCTCTCTCTCTCTCTCTCTCTCTCTGCTAGTTTGTGTAAACCTCGCTGCCCTATTGGGTGGCTCAAGGCAGGAGCCCGAGGGAGAGCCGTCTCAGACCTGATCAAAGAAAAAGCTAAATTGAGTTTTGTGTGTTTATTTTGATCTCAACACTAGTTAACTTCTATGCTTCGAACCTCTAGTATGAAGCCAGCGTGCTGGTTGTGCGGTAGAATATGGTTTCTTTTGTGAAAAGACCTGGCCTTAATTGAGAAATAGGACTTATTTGGGGATGGTTATACCTGAGTTGAGGCATTTGATCCTTTTGAATCCCTTCATTCCCTAGTACTACTTGGCATGGGAATATATTGACCCCCCCCCTTCTAAAATCTAGTGCTACTTCCTGGTTTAAAGATAGTCCAGAGTTTATGCTTGCAAGAAAATACATAATTTCCTTGCCATGATTTATTACTATTTTCCTCCTACCAGATGACTAAAAGAAAAATATAATCTGTTTGGGAGATGTTTTGTCTACTGAGAGGAAAAGTGCCTGTATGCTCAAAGTGCTCAAGTAGCAAGCAGAAATCATCAGCTTGAGAGCACACATGGGGAATAATTTTTTAATTTCAAAATTTTATTGGTGCAAATTGCAATCATACAGAATAGGGGGTTTTATTATGGCTTATTCCTACATGCACATAACATAATTTGGTTAATTTCATTTCCAAATAACACCCCATTAAACTCTATTTCCTCCCCCTGATAATTTCCTTTACTCTGACAATCTTATTCAATTTTCATGAGATTCTCCTTTTTTCCTTTTTTCTATCCAACTTCCACATATGAGAGAAAACATATGACCTTGAATTTATGAGTCTGGATTATTTCACTTAACATAATGATCTCACATTCCATCTATTTTTTAGCAAATGACAAAATTTCATTCTTCTTTATGGCTGAGCACAACACTGTTGTGTATAAATATAGCACTGTCTTTATCCCTTAATCTGTTGATGAATACCTGCTCCATTAGTTGGCTCTTGTGATTTGTGTTGCCATAGACATTTGTGTGAATGGATCTCTAGAGTATGCTAATATTAATTCAGTATTTATCTTTTGGATAAATACTGAATTACTCACTCTTATACCTGGCAATATGGTGGTTCTATTTTTAGTTTTAAGGAATCTCTATTCTGATTTTCATAGTGACTGTAGTAATTTACATTCTTACAGAGTTCAAATATCAAAGTTCCAATTCCCCAGCATCTTCCCAGCATTTATTGTAATTCTTCTTAATACAATTCTGTTGTATAATTTTAAATCAGATATTGTGATATATCCAGTGATATATTTTCTTTGTTCAAATTTGTTTTGGCAATTATGGGTCTCCTGTCTTTCCATATGAATTCTAGGACTCATTTTTTTCTTTTTTTTTTTTTAGATCTATGAAGAGTTTATATGTTGATGGGTATTGCATTGAATGTGTAGATCATGTTGGGTCATATGGTGATTTTATCAATATTAACTCTCCCTATGAAAGAAAAGATTCTAAGATTAAGGTGGTCAGCTAGATATTAGACAGAAACACTGCACCTGATAGAAAACAATGTAGGCACAACACTCCATGTTGGCTTAGGAACAGACTTCCTTAAAAAAATTCCTAAAACACAAGAAGTAAAATAAAAAATCAACAGACTGGTTGGTGTAAAACTGAAAAGCTTATTTACAGCAGAGGAAACAATCAAAAGTGTGAAGAGAGACCTTACAGCATGGGAGAAAAATTTTGCCATCCTGCTTTAGATAGGGCATTAATTTCCAGGATATAAAAAGAACTCAAAAGGCTTAACACCACCACGACCACCATCACCACAACCATAATCACCTTCACCCAAAACCAGTCAATAAATGGGAAAAGAAACTAAAAAGACACATATCAAAAAAGGAAATAGGAATGGTCAACAAATATATGAAAAATGGTTTAATATCTGTAGAAATTAGAGAAATGCATATTAAAACTACAATGAGATTTTATCTCATTTCAGTCAGAATAGCAATTATCAAGAATACAAGGAACAATAAGTGTTAATGAGGATGTGGGGAAAAGGAAACACTCAGACATTGCTGGTGGGACTGCAAAATAGTGCAACCATACTGGAAAGTGGTATGATGATTACTCAAAAAATGGAATGGAAACAACAGTTATTCCTCTCCGCAGTATACATCCAAAAGATTTAAAATCAGCATACTATAGTGATGCAGCCACATCAATGTTTACAACAGAACAATTTACAATAGCAGGCCTATGGAGCCAAACTAGATGCCTATCAACAGATGAATGGATAAAGAAACTGTGGTATATATACTATAACCAATGCAATATAAATCAGCCATAAAATGAATGACTTTATGATATTTGTCACAAAATGGATGGATATGCAGACTATCATGCTAAGAGAGATAAGCCAATCCCCAAAGACCAAAGGTCAGATTTTTCTCTCTTACATGAATGTTAACACAAAATAAGGTGGGAGGAGGGGAAGAATAGAAATTCAGTGGATTAGACAAAGTGGAAAGAAGGGATGGGGGGAGAGAGAAATAGAAAAGACAGTCGAATTAATCTGACATTATTTCATATGTACACATATGAATAGAACACAATGAACCTCACAATTGTGTACATCCACAAGACTGAGATCCTAATTAGAATAAGATATAAATCATGCTTGTACAAACATACCAAAGTAAATTCTACTGTCTTGCATAACTAAAACAGAACCAATAAAAGAAAAAGAAAAATGATCAAGATGGCCAGAGTATAAACTTGAATAAAGGGGGAGTTTGTTTTTCATATGGAAATAATTGTTCACAGCTTTGAATGACAGCCTGAACAGAATAATAACTACCAATGAGATAGAAGAAGTAATGAAAAGTCTTCAAACAAAGAATAGCCCAGAGTCAGATGAATTCTTATCTGAATTCTACCAGAATTTCAAAGAAGAAATAATGCTAATTGTCTTCAAATTATTCCACAAAATAGAAAGGGATGGAACACTTCCAAATTTATTCTATAAAGCCACTATCATCCTCATACTACAACCAGATACAGACACATCAAGAAAAGAAAACTACAGGCCAATTACCCTGATGAGCTAAGATGAAAACGTTCTTAATAAAATATTAGCTAATCATATTCAATCATATATTGAGAAGATTACACACCAGGACCAAATTGATTTTTATGCCAATCTTGCAAGGATGTCTTAACATTCACGAATCAATACATGTAATTTCCCACATAAATAAATTTAAGAACAAAATTCACATAGTCATGTCAATAGATGCAGAGAAAGAATTTAGCAAAATTCAGTACCTATTCTTGACAAAAAAGGAAGGAAGTAAGGATAGATGAAACTACCTCAATATTGTAAATAGTATATGCCAAAAACCCAAAGCCAATATCAGAGTGAATAAGGGAAAATTGAAAGCATTTCCTTTAAATTCTGGAACAAGACAAGGATTTATATCCTCACAACTTCTATTCAATATATATTAAAAATTGTAATTAGAGCAATTAGATGAGAGAAGAAGATAAAAGGAATAAAAATAGGAAAAGTAGAAGTAAAATTTTCACTATTTCCAAGCGATACAATCCTATATTTAGAAGATCTAAAACTTTGATCAGAAGACTGCTATATTTAATAAACAAATCCAGCAGAGTAGCAGGTTACAAAGTCAACATACACAATAAATAGCTTTGTTGTACACCAATAATAAATCTTTTGAGAATGAAATCAGAAAAACAATTCAATTCACAATAGACTCAAAACAAAAAAGCAAACAACAAACAAATAGACAAAAACACATAAAAGAATCCAAAATCAAAATAACACATTCCTAGGAATAAATCTAGCAAAACATATGAAAGATCTGTACAATGAAAATTATACAAGTTTGAAGAATGAAATTGAAAAAGACACAAGAAGATTGAAAGATTTCCATGTTTATGGAAAGGCACAATTAATATTCTTAAAATATCTATACTACAAAAATCATTATATAAATTCAATGCAATCTTCATCAAAATGCTAATGACACTCTTCACAGTCTTAAAATTCATTTGGAATAATAAAAGATCCAGAATAGCCAAAGTTATTCTAAGCCAAAAAAGCAATGCTGGGGGCATCACAAAGCCTGTCTTCAAATTATACTACAAAGCTATAGTAACAATGGTTGTACTGGTGTAAAAACTGACATATAGACCAATGGTACAGAAAACACAGAGATGACCCAATACATCTACAATCATCTAATCCTTGATAACATTACCAAAACATACATTGGAGAAAAGATACCCTTTTCAACCAATGGTGCTGGGAAAACTGGTTAACCAAGTGTAGAAGCATGAAACTAAACCCCTATCTCTTATCCTGCATAAAAGTCATCTAAAAATTGATCAAAATCCTTTGGAATTATACCATAAATTTTGCAACTTCTAGAATAAAACAGGGTCAACACTTCAACATAGTCACTGACCCTTCAAAAGGACACTCAAAAGTCAGGAAATAATGCCCAGAATTAATAAATTGGATGGCATAAAATTTAAAAGAATCAGCACAGCAAAGAAAACAACAATTAAAATGTGAAGTGAGTGGAAGAGAATCTTTGTCAGCTACTCTTCTGACACATAATTTCCAAAATGCATAAAGAACTAAACACACACACACACACACACACACACACACACATACACACACACACACATTCAAACACACACACACATACACACACACACACCTAACATAAATGGTACATAGGCAAATAAATTGAAGAGACACTTCTCAAAATATTCACATGGACCACAAGTAAATAAAAAATAGTCAACATTTTTTAAAAATTAGGTAAATGCAAATGAAAGCTACACTGAGATGTCATCTCACTCTTGTTACAATGGCAGCCATCAAGAATACAAACAATAACATATGGTGGAGAGGTGGTGGAGATAAAGGAAACTATTAGGCTGTTGGTGGAACTAAAAATTAGTACAACCATTATGGAAATCAGTATGGAGGTTCCTCAAAAGTCTAGGAATAGAAGCATCATGTGCCCCAGATATACCATTCCTTGGTATTTATCCTAAAGAATTACTCATCATACTACAGTGGTACATGCATACACATATTTATGTCAGCACAATTCACAATAACCAAACAATGGGACCAGCCTAGGTGTCCATCAACAGATGAATGATTAAAAAAATATTGTCTATATGCACAAGGGAGTATTAATCTATCATAAAGAATGAAATTGTGTAATTTGCAAGAAAATTGATGGAACTAAAGAAGATTATGTTAGGTGAAAAAAGTCAAACTCAGAGGTTAGTGTTGTATGTTTTCCCTTCTATGTAGAAACTAGAGAGGAAGAAGGAAAACAAAGGTGGAGGTGTACCTCCTAAAAATCAAAGAGCGATTAGTAGATTAGAAGGGAGGGAGTAGGAGGCTAGGTAAACAGGAAATACTGGGGAATGATATTGACTAAATTATATTGTTATATTTTGTTCTCATATGAGACTCAACATTATGTACAACTATAATGCACCAATAACTACATGGAAAAAAGAAAGGTAGCCCTCATTAATCCCCATCTCTTGATTTTCATGATTCTGTAATCCCTGCTTCTTGACTATGGATTGCAGATAGTGACTTGTTACCAGTAAACAGAATACACCAAAAGCAATGGATTACTACTTTCAAAGGTAGATAATAAAAAATTGTGACTTCTACCTTGCTTGATCCCCTATCCAGCTCTATATTTAAATTAAATGCTATTATTTTGGTGAGACCAATATGACAGGGAATGAAGTCCTTATTCCAAGAGTCTGAGAGCAACTTAATCCTTCCCCAAATCATGTTACTGGTCTTGAAAGTAAAATTTTCCTCCAGGGAGACTTTAGGTGATATTACACCCCCAATAAATATCTTGACCACAAACTATAAGAGACTGTTAACCACAAAACCCCGCTAATCACTGCCCATGTTGCTGTTTTAAGACACTATATTTTTAGGGACAATTTACTCCATAAAAACAAAGAACTCATTACATGTTGGTACTAGGAGTGAAATGCCACTGTAAAAAAAATAGCTTAAATTTTTTGAATGGATGTAGAATTGGGCAGTGGGTTGAAATATTCTGATTTCTTGATAATAATAAAAGCAAGGAGAGCAAGGTAAATTGAAATAAAACTAAATAAAAAAACTAGGATTTTTTTTCAGCCTTTCCATTTGGCAATTGAAACTACCATTGAAGATTAGCTTTGGAACATTTTTGGGAAAACATGGCTGGAAATAAATCTTAATTTACAGATAAGGTCCAGCATATGAAAGAACAATATTTCTTAGTACTTAATTATAACTTTAGTTGACATTTATAAAGCACAATGTATGTTTTGTATACACGAACAAATTGGGTAATAAGCATATACATCTCCTCCTGTACAATGTTTCTCAAGATCTCAGGGGGATCAGATCTCAAACAAACAATAGAACTTCTGAGATCATTAGATGTGTTTTCTTTCAGCCATTTCAGGCACCCAAAGCTGAGAAGGGTTTATATCAAAGATATTTGTTAGAGTGTTACAATTTTTTGTAAACCCCAATGAAGTTCATAGGAGCTCCACAATGTTTTTGAGAAATATTGTCACAATAAATATTTCCAACTTGACTGAAGGGAACAGAAATAGTATCAAATGAGAAAGGCTCCCAAAAATGCTACACTGATAAGCTAACTTAAAACACCTTTTAGATGAAAATATGTTCATGCATTTTATGAGAGGGAAGAAATTCGGAAGTTGGAGCCAAGGGACAAGAGGTTGTGAGAGCCAAGTTGCTTCAGTTTTCCAAACTTTTAAACCTACTCGCAAAATTTCTAAACTTTGCCTTTCTTAATTTCATAATTCCTATAGACTCTGTATCTCAAAACTGCTTTTTGAATGGGAATGTCTCCAGTAGTTATTCTAAACTTATATCATCAGTATATGTTGCATATATTTCAGACATGTGTTTTGTCTCTTTAGTTTCGTGGATTTACAAATACAGGTTCTATGATTAGAGAACAACACATAAGTAGTCTTATCCACATTTGGATCTCATTGAAGTGTTTTGGTTCTGGGGGTCAGGGTGTAGCTCAGTGTTAGAGTGCTCTTCTATCAAGAGTGAAGTCTTTAGTTCAAATGATAGCAATTAAAAAAATATTCTGGACTTCAAGAACATGCTATAAAAATAAGACTTTTGGGGAAATTGAGAATGTGTCAATTTATTTAATGAGTCAGAAGGATAGAATAATTTTGTAGCCATAGAATCTATCCTTTGTGTTTTCCTTTATTAAAAATTTCTAGTCTAGTGCATTTGCTCTCTTTCAGGGTTAATGTGGGGAAGTCTATTAGTTGTCCCTCCACCAAGCACTTTGTGTGATGCCTGAAGTGCATTTTAGCTTCCTTTTTATCAGTTAACCCCCAATACTTTTTGGTCCGTTAAAGCTGTGTTCTCTCAAAAATTCTTTTCACGTGACTTGTCATATCACTCTTTTTGTAATTGTCTCTTAATTTTTGTCCCAAATTAAAATGTAAGTTTCTTAAAGGCAGAAAATCTGATTTATTTGCTTTTTAATATATATTAACCTGCTGGCACACAGTAGATGCATAAGTATTTTTAAATATGTTAATGAGTGTATTTTTTGAATAAGCCACATCAGAATCTGGCTCCCATGAGGAGGGAACTTCAGGGAGAAAAAAAGATTTGTCCAAAGATTTTTCACAGAGGTTCAATTTTATTACTCTCTAGTGAGAACAATGTTAAATGTCAAAAGAAGTAGGAAAGGAATTTTATATATTTTACTGTCATGTTTATAGTGTGTAGAAGAGTATGTGATTCATTTGTTGCACAATAAATATTTGTTGAATTGATAAATAAACGGATAGAATTAAAAAAATAATTTTAATGCTATCTTTTTCATGGTCAATTACTCTTTGTCTTAATAGCTTTCTGATTTTCTTTAAAAGGGACCATGATTTATTTAAATAGTGAGAATGAATTAGGGTACAATTTGTGTACTTCCATGAATGAATTGCAACATCTATGTCCAAATACCTATACATTTTTTCAAGATCCCCTCTCTACAATGAATCCATGGAGAACCAGGACAAGATGTAAGAGCTCATTCATCATTCTCATTCAGACCCTTTAGTCACCCCCAGAGACCCAGGAACATAGCCTAGTGTGATTATGAGGTCATGTCATTTCATCCCAGTCCCCCTTCCAGATCACCTCTATGGTCAGGGTCTCTTCAGCATTCTTTTTTCCATTTATGTGTGCAACTCTTCTAAGTTCCTTTACACCCTTTTCTAGCTGATTTCTGACAATCAGCCACTGGAAGGACTCCACCAACTTCCTGATTAAAGAAGACAAGAAAGGTACAGTAAATATTCAACTACTTAATTTTCACACAACCTTGAGATTCATTTGCCTTTCCATTTATACATACTTTATTATTGTGGCTGTGTAATTTCTAACCAAATCTTCCTTTTCCACTGGACTTGTCTTTCACTAAGATCAGAGACATATCTGTCCATTAATATGTGAAAATAATTATAGAGATCAGTGAACAAAGATCAAATGGTATAAATCATCCATTTGCATTCCAATTTTTTGATATATAATTTTTATCTATAATTCACATATCATAATGTTTTTGTAGGACCCAAGTCAGTGAACATCATACTCAATGGTGAAAGACTAAAAGATTTTTCTCAGAGATCAGAAATAAGGCAAGCATGCCCACTTTCACCACTTATTTTCAACATAGTGCTGAAAATTATATATGGATTAATTAGGCAAGAAAAAGAAATAAAAAGCATCTAATTAAAAAATGAGAAAGTAAAATTATCTATTTGCAGATGATATGGTCTTCCATGTAAAAAATCCTGAAGATTCCAGAAAATAAGATATTTTTAGCTAATGAATAGAAAATGCAGCCAAATAGCATAATACAAAGTCAACATAGAAGGTCAGTTGTATTCATATACACTAATAATGAACAGTGTGAAAAGGTAATTACAATTGTTGGTTGGTCTTTAAATCACAGTGGCAAAAAAACTGAATAAAATAACATTAATCATTGGTAGGACTGCAAATTGGTAAAATCACTTTGGAAAGCATTATGGAGATTTCTTAAAAGACTAGAAATGGGACCACCACATGACTCAGCTGTTCCAGACTTAGGAAATTTATGCCAAAACCCCCAATTCAGTATTCTCTAGTGATACACGAATTTCAATGTTTGTAAGAGTGCAATTTACAATAGCCAAGTTATAAAACCATTGTTAGTGACCATCAACAGATGAACAGATAAAGAAAATATGGTATATACACACATAGACTTTATTTAGCCATAAAGAAGAATGAAATTATGTTATTTGCTGATAAATAAATGGAACTGAAAAGCATAATGCTAAGTGAAATAAGCCAGACTCAGAAAGCCAAAGATTGAATGTTTTCTTTCATAGGTGAGAGGTAAAGAGGAAAAAAAAAGGGAAAATAAAAGGAGCTCATGAGAATAGAAGGGAGAACAGTATAGCAGAGTAAGACAGGCAAGAATGAGGTTGCCAAGGAGAGATGCTGGGCATTGAAATGAACCAAAGTGTGCTATGTGCATGCATAAACAAATCACAATGAGCTCCATGTTTATATATGATCATAGTGAACCAATTAAGAAAATAAACATGTAGAAGAGAGACCATAAGGAACAGAGTTAGAGGGCAGGGAAAAGGAAGGTAAGGGAAAATGAGATATAGGAAATTATATTATGTGCATTTATGAGTATGTCACAATAAACTCCACTATTCTGTATTATCATACTGCACTCATAAAAGTATAATAAAATGCTTTATTTTTGTATTACAATTATTTCATGTCAATTTTCTGCCTATTATACAAAAATGATGATGCATAGTGCCAACCTCCATTCAAATTGCCATCCTATTTCCTCTCTTGCACCTTGGATGGCACAAAGTGTGTTAATAGGGACCAATATTGGAACCAAAAACATACCCAGTGACATAGCTCTTCTGTTATCACCTTGGCCTCTCTTGTAAATAATGTGGAGATTGTTCATACCTGGAGGGCAAGAGGAGGACAAGCAAGGGTACGGACACGGCCAGATGCAGTGTGTGCCAGCTTCTAATGGCAAAAGCCAGTCCTCCAAGGAACATCTGCCCAATATTGTAGGAAGACATCATCAGGACTATTGCCACAGACTTCCTTTTGGTTGTTGTCCATTCTGACACTGGAATAAAATATGTACATAATTGTCATTCCAGACAAAGGGTAATTTCACAGTCAATTCAGGCATGAGAAAATGAAAGTCTCAAATTATTGACTTACTGAGACAAAAAGAATTTATCATAGGAGTCATGATACTCAACCCAGCCCAGAAGCGTAATATGCAGTAAATGAGGAAGGTGGGGGCAAAGGCTGCTGCAGTGTCAGCGATGCCCAGCTGGAGTAAGCACCACAGGTAGACCACCTTCCGCCCAAACCTAAGAAAGATTGGAACAGGTAAGCTTATTTCAGAACAAAAATAATATGTGGAAAACAAGAAAAGATAAAATAATTAGGGTAAAATGTTTAACAAATAGGAGATTGTACGTATGGTCTAGCAGAATCATTATACTAGTCAACAACAAAAATCACAGATGTAAGCATCCCTGCTAATCTTAGAATGCTGCCAGAATGCACAGCAAAACACATGGTGGAGGACTCGGATGCCATGTGGAGCCATATCAAGAAGAGGAAATAGGGGAGGTCATAACAAATGTTTTAAAAACGTTCATTTAGGAAAGTGGATTTTTGTGTCATGTTCAGAGTGCTGAGGAGTGAAATCAAGAGATCCATACTTGGTTCTGTGTAATCTTTAGGTAAATGCTGAAGGATTTGAAAGGAAGTGTGGGAAGACAATACATCAAAGTTGCAGATAGATGGCATAGCCACTACTCTGGGCCATGTCAGTGTTCATAGGCCTCGGGAAATGTGTTTCAGAAGGCGACCTGGCAACTGTTACCTTTAGCACAGGAACTGATAGGAGGTCCACAGAGGAGAGGCAGAGAATAAGAAACAGAAGGACATGTCACACAAAAAGAACAGGGAAATATTTGTGTCATGAAGCTCCAGGGAACGGTCTCATTCTGGAGTTAACTTGGACAAAGTTCCATGAGCTGATACAACGTTTTAAGTAATGTTAATTTTTATGGTTTAGATGTGGTGTCTTCCAAAATCTCACATTTGAGACAATGCAAGAATGTTTGGAGAAGAAATGACCTAATTAAAGTAATCAGTGAGTTAATCCATGGTGGGATTAACTGAGTGGTAAATGGAGGCAGGTGGGGTGTGGCTGGAGAAAGTGGTTTATTGGAGTCACAGTTATGATGAATATATTTTCATCTGATGTCAGCCATCTCTCTCTGCTTCCTGATTACAATGAGAGATGCTTCCCTCTGCCACACTCTTCCATCATCATATTCTGCCTTGTCTCCAGCTTCAAGGAATGGAGCTGTCTTTTTATGGTCTAAGGACTTCTAAAACGGTGAGTTCTCAAATAAACTTTTCTTCCTCTACAGTTGTTCTGATTGGATCCTTTACTCACAACAGTAAAAAAGCTAACTAGGACATTAATACCTGGACAAAATTTTACTTTTGAACATTTTCCCTATAACCTTTGTTACTTAGCAATCTAAGTCATTAAAAGTCTTATGAACTATGTTACCTTCTGTTACAAAATGTAGGTTCTTGCCACATACATTGTGTTACTAAACTTGAATAAAATAATTTAAGATAGAACTGTCTTTTTACAAGCCATGATTGAGGATGAATCAATCACTGGAAAATTGAGAAATGAAACATAATCAGTAAATAATTAATAACAACTAAATTCTTCTGGTAATGGTTACCAAAACTTGAGTGGAAAAGATGAACAGGTAGAGGACAGGATATTTTAAAAAAGATACTCTGTTCCTGGCTACATGGCTTTACACTTTTGCCAAAACTCCTAAAACCATGTAACACCAAGATTGTGTCCTGTTGTAAACCATGGGCTTTAGTCAATACCATATAAATATTGGTCTATCACATATAATAAACTCATTACACTAATGTAAGATGCTAATAATATGTGAGGTTGTTTGTGGGAGGGGGTATTGGGAACTCTCTGTACTTTGGACACAATATTTCTGTAAACCTAAAACTTATGCAAATTTTTAAATCTCATTGCCAGGCATGGTGGTGAATCAGGAGGCTGAGGTAGAATCACAAGTTTAAGGTCAGCCTCACCTGAGGAAAACCCTGTTTCAATACATAGGTGTGGTTTTAGGGATGCTGTGGGAATCAAATAAACCAACACTGGAAAATAGAATAGGTAAAAGTGTTGGGAGCTTATCATGGGGAGCTCTGCATTACTTTGAAACAAAAGACTACATACATGAAAATATAAGTAGACCTAAAAGAACTTAGTGTTGAATGATAAAAAGTAATAAAGAGATTAGACAAAAAAGATACATCTCATATAGATTTGAAATCTATCATACTAAAAAACATCACATATTTCATAGCATGTAGAAAGAGAAATAGTAAACACATGGGACATTTCTCTGCCATGACAGATGGGAATGGAGATTAATGGGAATTAATGGACATGAAAGGGAATATACAAGGAAAAGAGTCTTTCCCAAACCAATAAGAACATTGTGGATGAAAATGATGACATTATCCTTGAGTACAAGGAAGAAGGGTATAGATGGATACTGAATTGTACATAATAAATAAATTTGCATGCATTTGAAATCTGAAAAATAAAGATGTCAGGACTGGAAAACTTGCGTTATCACGTGAGGCAACAACACCTGTTCAGTTACAGTGATGTAGAATGGTGCACACGGTGAGTTATTGCTTTAGGCAGGTTTAAACTACTTTGTATCACTGTACTTATTGATATTTTTTCCTATCCTCACTCCTCTAACTATACAAATATTTGTATGATAGCAAATTTCAAGATATTCACAGCCTTGAACTTTTCTATGGCCCAAATGTATGTGTACAACTAGATACCTGAATATATATATATATATATATATATATATATATATATCCATTATGGTTTAGATGTGAACAGATGTGAGCTGTTCCCAAAAAGTTGATGTGTGTGAGATAATCCAAGAAAGTTCAGAGGTGAAATGATTGGGATATGGGAGTATTAACCAATTGGTGCATAAATCCAGTTGAATGGACTAACTGGGTGGTAACTATAGTTGAGTAGCATGTGGCTAACAAGAGGTAGGTCACTGGTGGTATGCCTTTCGAGTTTATATTTTTTATTGGTAAGGAGAGTTCTCTCTCTCTCTCTCTCTCTCTCTCTCTCTCTCTCTCTCTCTCTCTCCACCCCCCTTTTTTGCCTTGTTCCTGGCTAATACTTTCCTCCACTATATCCTTCAACCATAATACTTCAAGGAATGGAGTCAGCCACCTATGGACTGAGACCTCTGAAACTGTGAGCCCCAAGATAAATATTTATCCTCTAATTTTGCTTTTTTTGGCTCTTTTAGTCACAGCACCCAAAAAAAGCTGACTGAAACAATGCCAAATAGCTCCAACTCAGCAAGTCCAACACAACACAGATTTCTAAATTTTCTCCACCAACTTCTTCTCTACTTCTCTTTCTTCTTCTATAGTGGCATTAATTCTAGTATCTAGTCATTTTTTCAGGCCAGAAGCTTATATCCTCTTTGATTCTTCCTTTTCTCTCACTAGTAGTACTACAATAGTAAAATAATCTTAATCTCCAGAAGGTCTTGATGCCTCTACATTCCCCAAATCCAACTCCTTCTTTCCATCTCCAAGATATCTACATACTTTAGACTCCTATCATCTCTCCTCTTGGATACTTCAATAGACAGTTGATCCTTGCTACAACTCAGTGAAGAAATAAGACATTTAAAAGAAAGTTGTGAAATTCCCATTTGTGGGTATAAGTGCATGGAGTACTGCATACATGGCATACATTAAGGGCATCTGAGTGGCAGGCCACTCCACTCATGCTAGGCATGTGAGTGGCAGACTGCTTACCCTGTAAGCACAACTCTGGTTGTGAGGCCATGGGTGTGAGGCCTGTGCTTGCTCCACGGCTCACTCCTCAATTGGTTGCTGCAAGGACAATTATCAGAAAGTGCATTGGTGGCTACCAGTAATCTGCTTAGCTATTGCCCTAGTATAAATACGTGGTAACTGTGCAATAAAATCAGACCTGCTTCCTGCTTGGCCTCCAGAGAACTTGTTTAGGGACTCCACAGCCACACACTCCTCTACCCAGTTTTGTGGACCTCCTTGCTGGACAAGAGAGAGCCCACACACCCATTAAATTTAAAGGCTGGGAATTGCAACAAGAATAATATGGGTAGAAGTACCACTAAATAGGGAATCAGGGAAGAGACATTTCAGAAGGTAAGATTTGATTCTGAGTACCTAGAAGTTGGGCTGACAAGTGCACAGGGGAAATCATTATAGGCAGAAAGAATAGAAAATGTAAATGCCATGTGGTAGAATCCAGCTAGATGTTCTGAAGACTAGCAGAGAATGGAGAAGTGGGTAGATGAGGTGAGGAAGGGAGGCTGGGGCCATATGACAGAATGGCAAGACTTGATAAGAAACTCAGTGTTTTATTCTATGTATGACAGAAAATCACTGTCTATTACCTGGGTAAGAAAGGCAGAAAATTTTCAAGCTTGAGAAGACACAGGTCAACATAGTGTGTGGATGAAATGTGGATTATTAATACTTGTCAAATGCTAGCTGCAAATGTGAGCTACACATACTCTACAGTGTTCTAAGAAACTGGGTGGTTATTTGTCAGGAATGTAGAGGTCCCTTCATTTGATAGGGGGTTGGACTCCATAACTTCTGGTATTAGAAGCAGGGGGAGGTGAGTGGGTGTAGAAGGAAGTTGAAAAATTGGCACCAAATCACAAGTGGATGGCAGTAATAAATTCTAATGTTCTAGAGCAAAATTGGGCAACTATTATTCACAATGACCTATAGTATATTTTATGAATCACTAGAAGAGAGGAGCTTGAAAGCTCCAAACCAAAATAATGATAAGGAGATGGAAATGTTCATTATGTGTATTTTATTATTATATAAGGTATACATAAAATGAAATATCACATAGTACTTCATAGTACAATTATTATGTGTTTATAAACATTTTTTAAATATTTAAGGTGATGGAAATATTAACCACATTGTCGTGGTAATTACACACTGTATGTATTTAATGTATATAAATACACCAAATTAATGTATTCCATATATTTGTGAATTAAAATAATTAATAAAGTAAATTTCTTTATTGCCTTCCATCATTTACTACTTTAGATCTGAAAGGGCCATCTTACAAATCTCTGTCATCAGTACTGAAGTTAATCCTTTTACAACTTGTTTCCTGGCTGGTACTATTGCCTTCTATCAAATTATACTTCTAATTCAATAGTCACATCCCTACATTGTTACATCCCTTATTAAGCATTTCATTGAGGTTTACATTACACATAAAAGTGTAGACATCAAACGTTTACAAGTTTAATTATTTTCACAAAACCATTCTATTTAACCAGTCCTAAATCAATAGAACATCAGTCTCATGAAGTTGTTCTCGGACATTCTCCTGGACATCATTCTCACCAAAGATATCTAAGATCATGAACTTTAACACCATATATTATTCTGTATGCTTTGGTCTTCATGGAACTTGAAATCATGTATTATATAGTCCTGGGTTATGTAATATTGCCCCTGTTATTGCATGTGGCAGTAGTTTGTTCTTTCTTGTGGCTCAATAGAAATTCATATTAATATAATACATTTTTATTCTACTGCTTATGGGTAGTAACCTGAATCTAGGCTCAAAGAAAACTTACTTATTCATATATTTCTTTTAACTGTTTTGTTAATTCATTCTCCAATACAAATTGGTAGTACAGAGACCTGAAAACCAGGAGGAAATGAACTCTCTGATCTAGAAAGCCATACAGGCACCAATTATCTCTTGTATGCTCAAAGTCACAATTTTGAACTGAGAATACTAGGTGGATTTCAGAATCAGCACTCCCATCGGTGTTCTTGTGGGAGACATGTGTGGATGAGAGCCATGGTTGACTGCCTTCTGAAGCTCTGCCAGGGTGCTAGAAGCCACAAACTTCTCACCTCCAAGTTTCATCCTCCTAACTTCTTAATAATTAACATTTCTGATTACAAAAATATGGTTACAAATGTTACCTATTAAAGTCGTTTCATAAGGACCAGCATCCAGGTTACAGGTCCAATGACTTACCATCCCATCAGGGACACAGTGCTACTCAATCCTCAGATTCAGATTTTATAATGATGATTACCTCTGTATGTGTGCCTACACTGCATGTGTGAAATGATGGCCAGTATACAAATATCTATGCTCATTTATCTTACAGGGTGTAGGTGGTTCAGAATATTGCCAAGACCAGGAACATACTTTTAAACATGCAAGAGCCTTCTACCTGAACTCTACTTTCTTTCCCTTTGTTGAACTGTTACTCATACACCTCACTTTGTGGATTTGCTCTGCAAATTGCTCCCTGAAATTAATATGCTTAACATACCGTTTTCTGTCTCCTTAATGCAGAAAAAATAATTTTTCACAACAAGTTTTAACTTCCAGTGTATGTATTAAGCGCTAATACTTAAGTTTGCTAGAGTCAGAAAGTGAGTCCAGTTCACAGTTCAGTGCAAAGCACAGAGACCTTGTCAAGATTTCTTAAATAAAGAAATAAGTATTTCTGCTACCTTTCCTATCCTCCACTATCCCCCCTCCCCTCCCCTCCCATCTTCTCTCTCTACCACATCTACTGTAATTCATTTCTCTCCCTTATTTTTTTTCTTTTTTTCCCTTTCCCCTCATATCCTCTTATATGTAATTTTGTATAACAATGAGGTTCTCCTTCCATTTCCATGGTAGCAGAATACAACAGTCACTAGTATGGCAATATGTAAAAACGTGGATGTGTAACCAATGTGATTCTGCAATCTGTATATGGGGTAAAAATGGGAGTTCATAATCCACTTGAATCAAATGTATGAAATATGATATGTCAAGAGCTTTGTAATGTTTTGAACAACCAATAAAAAATTAAAAAAGAAATAAGAATTTACTGAATACTTAATTTAACCAAGAGTCCAAAAGAAAGAGAAGTATCACTCACCTGTCTGAAAGAAGGCTATATATCAGACTTCCCAACAGTGACCCAGTCATAAACAGAGTTTGAACCACTGATTTTAATGACTGGGATTCACAAACCAGGTCCCACTGGAGGAAAATAAAAAAGCACAGTGGAGTTTTAGAAGGTTTTGAGCCTTTAAAATCTTTTCAGTCAGTAAAAACAGAGTGCAAACTCCCACATATGATCTCTGCTATGTGGATCCTGCCCGGATGTCTGGCTTCACCTATAGTCACTTTCCCCTGGTCGCCCTTCCTCCACTTATTACAGCCCTTCAAGTGCACTTGCCTTTCTCCTGCCTCATATGCTTCCAATATTCTGCACCTTTTTTCTGCATGACTTTATTCAATATTAGCTTCAGGCCACCAACTCTCTTTATTCTATTCACTTATACATATTCATTAGCTACTACAATTAAAATATATAAAAACACAATTACCAAAATTTTTAAAACTGTAACTTTTTTCCTCATCATGTAAGTGACTTAGGGTCCTACCTTTGACTTTTCTTAGCAGTCCATACTTCAACTACTACAATATCTCTCATCCTTGGCCACACATTGAATCACTTAAAGAACATCAAAAACACTAGGTTTTGGATCCTATGCCCAGAGATTCTGATTTATTTGCTCTCAGGGCCAGTTTTTCAGCACTGAGAACCACTGACTTAGTATAACATTTGAATACTTTTAAAATTATAGATCTTTCTCACTAGATTAAATGATAATTATAGGTATATGTTTTGTTTGTTCAGTTCATTAACTCCAATACTGTACATTCTCAACAGCATCATAGAGTAAGTAGATAAGCAATTGCTACCTGCAGAAGGACTAAATGTATAAAGCAAGCTTCTTCTTGGTATTACCTCCAAACTCTTTGATCATACAAACAGTATATTGAGATGAGGCACCTTACCTCAGTTATGATGGTGGAGGGGAAGTAGCTTCTGTCATACACCCAGCCATCCACACAGGGCTCTGTGTCTGCCTCAGTTTTGTTGGCGACAGTTTCATTCAGGTGAAGGAGCTGCCACTGGGGATGGATGAAGCGATGGCATTTCTCTGGTTTCAGGTTTGAGTCCAGGGGAATGGAGATCCTCAGGAGGACATCTTGGCTGAAAGTCCTAGTGTCATTACCAGAGACAGTGTCATTGTCCAGAATCTGGACCCAGCAGCGATGATCAGGAATTGCAGCAGTGAAGTTCTCCAGTACAATATGTGGGTATGTTAGGATGTTGGTGATACAAAAGAGAACTAACTGAAAGATTTGGAATCTCCCCAGGCCTCCAGCTTGATCCAGGAGCTCTTCAAAGGACATTGAGGCTGAACAGGGGATGACCTAAAGGAATCACTTTATGAAGGAAAATTCAGAAAGAGAAAATGCTTCTTTTCTAAGACCTATAATATGTTGATCCTCATTCAACTTTCTCCTTGATGGGCTGTGACTCACTGCTGCAGAACAATGGGTTTAGACAGGCAGATAGTTTCAATAAAGTTACAGAAATATTTGGCAACGAGACTTCTACTTGCTGACAACTGAACCTGCTTAAAAGATTACTCTGTGAATGATTCTGATCTTTGAGCTTTCTGAGAAGTCAACAGTGGACTTTCAGTGGGTGTAATCTCCAAATGACCCTAAACATATCTTTCAATGATCTGTCCTTTTTAGAAAAGGAATGTTGGAACCTCAAAAGTAAAAAGCTTTCTGATATTACTGTGTAAAGAATAGAGCATGGCTTTTCTTATTTAGGACTGAATTTTCACTAGAAGTTACTGATAAATATTATTGGTTAAAATAAAGGAAAGAGGGATAGTGAATGTAAATGCTGACTGTTGGTAACTGAAATTCTGTTTCAGTTTAAATAGTGACAGTGATTTTAAAGTTTTTGAAATACGGAAACAAGTGTAAGGGACAGGGAGGAAGGAAACAGAACTTTTATACTATAGTTTATTTTATTAGATGTATTAATTTATTCAAATAGCTTTTTGGCCTTTTATATCAATATATTTGTGTACTTAATTACAAATTTGGAAATAGTATATGAGTTTGCTGTCATAAGGTCTTATGTTACACTTAGTGAGAGATAAACACATAACCAATTTCTCAGAAAATATTTAATTATTCCTTGGTAGAACGGGACAGTAGAGTCATCTCTCTAGAAGTAAAACTTTGAACTTGTGAAGAAGAATTCCTGAGACAATAAATGATTAAAAGGACAGTTTCTGAACAAGAAAGTACATAATTATAAGTTCCAAATTATATAAAAAGGTTTGACATAACTGTACCTGCAGGATATTCCAAAGGTGAAGAACATGCAGGTTAATAATGGTAGGAGTTGAACTGGTTGAACAAAACCAAAACAAGCAACCAAACAAAATATCTGAATTAATTATGCAAACTAGAGGGTTTTATTCTTTAATTTTAAATCTATCACCTGTGCAACATCTTAAAATGCAGATTTCTGTCCAGAATGCACAAATTCTTTTAGGAAATGACTTTTTGAGAATTTATATGAGAGGTTTTTAAGTCATACATAAAAGCATTAAAAATGTACATATCTTGGGTACCCTTTTATGTTTTGACACATGTATACATTATATGGTATTTAAATCAGGCCAAACATCTGTTTCCTTAAACATATACCATTTTTTATTTAAAATATTTTTAGTTGTGATGGACACAATACTTTTTGTTTATGTAGGATTTTTTTAAATGTGGTACTAGGCATTAACCCCAGTGCCTCACCTTTGCTAGGCATGTGCTCTACCACTAATACAGAGCCCCAGACCTTATCATTTGTTTCATGGTGAAAACTATCAAATTATTATTATAACTTTTAAAAATGTACATCACATTATTATGAGCTATAGTCTCCTCACTGTACAATAGCACACCAATATTTTATGCTTCCATCCAACTGTCATTTTGTACAAATGATCAAACTTTTGCCATCTGACCACTGTATTCTCCTAATCTTTTGGCAACATCATTATACTCTAAATTTTTTAGATTCTACATTTGTATGATATGCAATACTTGAACGTGTTTTGTTTCACTTGACATATAGACCTCCAGATCCATCCATGTTGTTGCAAATGATAGGATTTCATTTCTGTTTTTTCATTCCACTAGTTTCTAGGCTCTTTCATTTAAAAAATTCAATTTTTTTTCATATGTGCCTTATACCTACACATTTTAGTGGAGTTTATTGTGACATATTCATTCATGCATGAAATGTAATTTGCTCCATTTCAATCCCCATTACTCCACATTTCATTGCCTCCCCTCCCCCCACCTTGCAACTCCTCCTCCTTCTCATTCTTCTTTATGAATATATATGTATATATATGAATATATATTTTCTTTATACATTCATTCATCTATGAAGTCCTAGCTTGTTTCCACTTCATAACTATTGTGAATACGGCTGCAATGAACATGAGCACACAGGTATCTTTTGGCACACTGATTTCATGTTCTTTGGGTATATTCTCAGTAGTAGAATTGCTGGATCGTATGGCTTCTCTTTTCAATTTAAAAAAAATGTTTTTATTAGTGCATTATGCTTATATATGATAGTGGAATTCATTTTCACAAAACCATAAATGCATAGAAAATAATTTGCTCCTTTTCAGTCCCTACTACCTCCTCTTTTCTTTCTTTCCACTGTCCCATATTCCCCTTCCTTTGTTCTACTGGTCTTTCTTTGATTAATTTATGGTTTTTAATGGATGTTTTATAGATATACATAAAGGAAAACTCTCCTATGCTGTATTAAAAATATTTTGGTGGGTGTACTGAGGATTGAACCCAGAGATGTTTAAACACTGAACAACATTTCCAGCCCTTTTTAAAATATTTTATTTAGAAACAGAGTCTCACTGAGTTGGCTTTGGACCCTCAATTCTCTTACTTCAGTTTTCTGAGTTTCTGGGATTACAGGGGTGTGCCACCATGCTCAGCCACTGTGTTGTATTCAAATACATACATAGAATAATGTGGGGCATTTTACTCCACAGTCTCTTATTTTTACTCTCTTTTTCCCCTTCTATTCTTTTATACTACCCCACTATCTTGCCTTTTATTTTCAAGTAACTGCCCTCCTTTAGCTTCTGCATGTGAAGGAAAATATTCAACCTTTGGCTTTATGAGTCTAACTTATTTTACTTAGTGTTATGTTCTCCAGTTCAATTTATTTCCTAGCAAATTCCATTATCTCAGTCTTCTTCATGGTTGAGTAAAACTTCATTTTGTATGTATGCCATATCCTATTTTTTCATTAATTTATTAAGGGGTATCTGGGCTGGGCCCATAACTTGGTTATTAGTGAATGGCACTGCTATAAATACTGATATTCTTGTTTCACTGTAGTGGCTTTATTTATTTATTTATTTATTTATTTAATTTTTTTTTCATGTCTGACAAGGAACAGGATAGCTGGGTCATAGGGTTGATCTATTCCTGGGCTTTGGAGAAATCTACAAACTACATTCGAAAGTGGTTGTACTAGATTTCAATGCCACCAAAAATGTTTGAGTGTATCATTCTTGTCAGAATTTATTATTTTTTGCATTCTCAATGATTGACATTCTAAATTGAGTGAGATAAAATCTCAGTATTTCTTTGATGTCCATTTCTGTGATTGCTGGAGATATTGAGTATTTTTTTTCATGTATTTGTTGGCTTTTTATATTTCTTCTTTTGAGAAATATCTGTTTAGTTTTTCTGCCCACTTGTTGACTGGGTTTTTCTCTTTTTGTTAAGAATTTGGAGTTCTTTATATATTTTGGACATTAATACCTCTATGAGGAGTAGCTGGCAAAGATTTCTATAGGGTTTCTTTTCATTCACATAATTGCTCTCTTTATTGTGCATGAGATTTTTAATTTGATGCCATCCTACTTATTGATTCTTGGATTTTTTTTCTTTGTTTTTGAGATTTTGGGTTTTGCTAAGGAAGTTGGTGCCTGCTCCAATATATTGGAGTCGTGACTTTATGTTTCCCTCCAACAGTGCAGTTTCTGCTCTAATTCCTAGGCATCAGATCCACTTTGAGTTGACTTTTGGATGAAATGAAAAAATTCTTAGAGGTAAATGAGAACACCAATGATACATATCAAAATCTCTGATACATTATAAAGACAGTACTAAGAGGAAAGTTTATTGCATTGAGCTCATTCATTAAAAAATAAAAAGTCAACAAATAAACGAATTAACATTACATTTCAAATTCCTACCAAAAGAAGAACAAATCAACACCAAAAGCAGAAGGCAGGAAATAAAATCAGAGCTGAAGTCAATGAAATTGAAACAGAATAAAAAATTGACAAAACAAAACTTGGTTCTTTGAAAAAATAAATAAAACAGATAAACCTCTAGCCATGCTAATGAAGAGGAAAAAGAGAGAAAACTCAAATTACTAAAATATGTGATGAAGAAGAAAATATCACAAGAGAAATGTCTAAAATACAGAAGATAATTATAAACTATTTTGAAAATTTTTACAAAATATCAAAGACACCAACAAATTTCTGGAGACATATGACCTATCCAAACTGAATGAGGAGGTCATACATGATTTAAACAGATCAATTGCAAGTAATGGAATAGAAAATGCTGCCAAAAGCCTACCAATAAAGAAAAAGCCAGAACTAGATGAATTTGCAGCTGAGCTCTACAACACCTTCAAGAAATAACTGTTACAAAACTATTCAAAGTATTCTGTGAAATAGAAAAGGAGGGAACCCTTCCAAACTCATTCTATAAGGCTAGTATCACCCTGATACCAAAACCAGATCAAGGAAAGAAAACTTGAGATCAATATGTATTTATTTGTGTCTTCTTCAATTTATTTCACAAATGTATTATAATTTTCATTATGCAAATTTTGCATATTTATAATTAAATTTATACCTAGATATTTTTTTGTAGCTTCTAGAAATGCAATTACTTTCTTGACTTCTTTTTTACATACTTTATTATTATTTGTAGATATTTTTGTACATTTTTTTGATTTTTGTACGTTGATTTTTATGCACATTTAATTAAGTGGTTTATGAGTTCTATCAGCTTTTTGATGAAATCATTATGATTTTCTCTCTATAATTTCATATCATCTGCAAGCATGCAATTTAATTTTTTTCCAAATTTGAATGTTTTTAATTTTTCTCTCTCTTATTACTCTGAGTTCTTACAGTACTATATAGAATAGCATTACTCTCTTTTTTGAGACATTACAACCAAAACTATCAGCTCCCCAACATTCATTAGTGTTCTGATAGCTGTGTATTTCTCACAAATGGTCTTAATAATGTTGAGGTATGATTCTTGCATGCCTAATTCTTTTAGAGTTTTTATGATAAGAGGATGCTGAATTTCATCTGATGCTTTTCCAGTACCCTCTTATTACCCTTGTATTCCCCAAGTTGTTTTTATCTTATGTTTCTATTTTTCTCTTGACTTGAAATATGGATATGTCTTAATGAAGACACAAATGACAAAACACTATGTGAAAAAATGCTTAGCATCACTAAACATCAGAGAACTAGAAATCAAAACCACATTGAGATATCACATTACAATTGTTAGGAGAGCTATTATTCAGTCAAAGATAATAAATGGTGAATATATGGAGGAAAAAAGAACTCTTTTACATAAGTTGGTAATAATGTAATTTGATGCCACTATAATGGATAATAATATGGAAATTTCTCAAAAACTTGGATAGAATTAATTGATCTACCAGTTCCACATCTTGGTGTATATACAAATGAATTCAAATTTGGATCTCCAGGAGACATTTGCCTTTCCATATTTATTGTGGAAATATGTAAGTTCAGTAACCACTAGAAAGCTACTGTTTGGCATGGAGAAAAAAAAGAAACAATAATGTATTATGTACTTAAAAATCTTTCTAAGAGAGTGTCTTGTGCTAACTGTTCTTATCAAAATAATTAATAAAAGTGAATACAGAGAGCAGAAAAAATATTTTTAAAGGATTCAATATATTGATGAAGAGGCTTTGGTTACAACTACACAGGTATGCATGCAGTTACTTCCAAAATCATTAAGTAGTTGCATGTTGTTAAATATGGGCAGCTTTTAAATATAAATCTTAAATTAAAAAAGTAATTTGAAAAGCAAAAATAGTTATCTGTGTGCTCAGTCTATGATCACATTCACATTTTTCCAAAGCTCAGCTTATTTGTTTTATTCCAGTAATGGTTCTTGAATATACCTTTCTCAGCTTCCAAACACATTCAACCTTGGATCTGTGCCTTTTGCCCTCCTTCCCCACATCTTTTTTCCTTCCTTGCATTTTCTTTCTCAGCATGTTCCATGACTCCCTGTGACAAATCCTTTGAGAGGTGCTAGAAGCATGTACAGCTTCTGTCTTCAGAAAGATCACCAACCATCACCACATCAGTAGACATGATAAAGCCACTGAGCAGTCAAGTAAGAACACAAAGTGAATTTCAAGTATTGAAAACTAACCTCATTATATGGATTGAGCCTCACAAAGCCATCTAGAAAGTTGTACTGTCTGAAATGTGCATTTGAGTTAAGGGTAGAACTAGCCAGGTTTAAACAGGCAGAGAGTTGTTATTTGCAGTTGAGTGTGGTGCAAATTACATATTGTAATATTTTAAAATAACAGTTGTTGTTTAACCGTAATTGTATAATCCTTAATTCCTTTAAGATTTATTGCTCAAAAAAAGACTTAATAAACACAATGTTATGTATAAATCAATGTTTTATGAAATCCTCATTTTTAACATACAGATTAAACTTTGGTTTATATCAGTATATTAACATTTGACCTTAAGGAAAAACTTCAAATAGCCTTGACTAATCATTTTACATTCATAAAACCAACTCATATAGAGCTTTTAATTTTTTTATCTGTTATCCCCCTTTTGATCACAATATGAAACAATCCTTGTAAATTTTTGAGTTTAGACAAATTATTTCATTTTAATAAAATGAAATACTTTATGTTGCTTACATCACTCTTAATTGAAACAGTTAAAACTTTTGGGCCTTTGCACATAAAAATCTTCAATAAACCTTTGTATATAGAATTATATCTGTTTATCATTTTATGGAAACACAATGTTTACTTATGTAGAATTATGCCCATTGGGACTTTAAATTTTTAGTAAAACCTTTTTAGTGCTGACAAATTAACTTTAAACCCTTACTTTCATTTACCAATTTATAAAATCATCAATAATATTACCCAATAGAATTGAAGGAGTCAAGAATACTTTATATTATATTTAAGTTAGCATTTTAACTTTGTAAATTAATCAGATGTCTATCAAACCAAATTACTGATAATCATGAGTAATCACATGTCAAATTTATTTTACTTATTTTACCAAAATATCAGACAAGTAAATTAAACAGTATTCACCATTTTCCTTGTTGAAAAAGATTTCTAGAACCAAGGAATATTAGACAAGTTGTAGACATTAATATTTTATTATTAATTTTTTTACTACCTAGAGAGACTTGTGAGATGTTTAATTTTGAAGACATATTTATTTCAATCTGTTTACCCAATTTAAATTGAACCATTTTAAATCACAAGAATTAAAGGTATTTAGATCCAATTTTTAATTTTGTGAGCACTTTTTATGTATCTGCCAATTTTTAAATCATGTACATGATATATGGACATATGCACATATAGACATACAACATATAACACAAATGTGCACACATAACATAATAGTAAAGGCCTTGTAGCTTTTCTCAAGTAAAATTTAGATTGCACTGTTTAAAAACTCCATAGTTGAATAAAAGAAGGGCTGATTGGAAAAACATTAACATAGGTCTGTAGGATCAAAATCATGAGCTCAAAAAATACAGACTCTAAGAAAAAGCAAGAGACCTAAAAAAAGACCAGCCAGTAAATAGTAAAGTATCCTACAATTCACTTTTTTGGTTTAGTCTAATATAAGTTCAGGTAAAGTGCACTTTTACTTTCCTTTTTTAAGGTTTTGAGACCAGTCTCCGAGTGAACTTTCATTTGCATTTCAATGTAAATTCTGGCTTAGGTCAGAAAGGAGCTAGGGAAAACTGTTATTCTGAGTGAAAACCTCATGCCTAAGGCATTTTAACCAATTTTTTTTTTTTTAGTTGGTAGTTGGAAAGTTTTGGATGTCTAAAATTATGACACTTTCTATTAACTTTGAGAACAAAGCTATGTTAATTTCTTTACTAAGATAAGCCATTTTCTGTCAAGCAGGTCCACTTATTTGGGTGGTCATTCCTAGGTTTTGTCTTCCTCTTTCAGTGACAAACAGGATAAATCTTGCTCAAAAGCCTGCTCATAACTCAGGGGGAGTAACATTTTGGTAAAAAGCTGTTTAGATATTTTGTATACAATAATTTAATATAACAACAATAAATAGGATTCATTATTTCTATTCTGTTTATTTATTTAAATATTATTTTTTGTTAGCATCTAAGAGTGATATGGTATTTCTTATTTTTTTCTTGCTCTTTGATCAATAATCAATTACTGAAATTCCTTAGAAGTGTGTCACTTTGATGGAGTATCTTCCTGCCTGGTTTTTTTTTTTTGAGCCTTTTCCCCTAGGACAGATATGGTAAAAACAGCAATAAAAGAATCACAAACACTAAAGGACATGGAGAAAGCAGGTATCTTCTGCATTCTTTAGAGAAAGCTGATCTTTTCCCCATCAACCTTGGTAGAAAACCTGGCACCTGCCCAAGGGTTTGAGTAAATCTTTTTTTAGAACCTCTATCTCCCTGTTAAGGTGATCTTTTGCTTCTTGGATTTGTTTGTGTAGCTCATTGTTGAAGTAATCTTTCACTGCCTATATTTGTTCTCTTATGTCTTCTTTGAGGTCCCAAAACATTTTAACCATGTATATCCAGAAATCTTTCTCTGTCCTTTTTTTTTCTGCTGAAGCTTCCAATGCTTATAATAATGTGTTATCTTGATTTGTTTGTGGTAATTTCTTCCCTTGTCTCTTCATGTTGCTCATGTGTCTTCCTTTCCAGCTCTGTGTATCTGGTGTGTTATTATTTCTACCCTTTAGATTTGTAGTGCTCTTGAAGGGTTCTAAGATCTCTCCTTTTGGGGGAAGGGCAATGTTAAGAGATCCCAATTTTAACAATACATCACCTATGAACAAATTGTTGTTATTAAGACAATAATATTTAAGATATAACTTTCTCCTGCTGCAGGCCTTCTATGGGATAAAAAGGCACAGAACTGACCACTCAAAAAATGTGGAATGAGAGACAAGAGGGAATCCTAGAGAATTATCCATCATAAATAAGATTAGCTTATCCTTTTACTGCCTCCTAAATACATGTTAATGATCCATCAGGAGAAGAGCCAGGTGACATCAGCTGTTGTACACCACAACAAGAGTTAATGGCAAGTCCATGAAATCTGTCATTCCATAGTAGAGAAAATATCACAGGTCTTCATGGTCTTTCAAGGATATAGACAGAATGGGGTTTATGTGACCCCTTTTGCAACCTTGCTGAATTTCAGGTATCCTTGGGACTAAGAAGAAGAATTATGCAAAAACTAGACATCTATTACATGTGGGCCAGTCATAGAATTGATGTGTGGTGTGTGTGAGGGGGGGGTTGTGTCTGTGTGTGTCTATGACTATGTTTCTGTGTTATCCTGATTAGAATTCATCATTCTCATTTTTAGAAAACTCAAGTAGTTTAGTTGAGCATTGTTCACCAGAGCCCATTTTCTCCAAAGTCCAAGAGCATTAGCTCTTTCATTAATCACAAATGACAGGTGAAGAATATCATATTCACTATACAAAGTTATTGGTATAACATATTTAACTGCAATAGGAAATTACTCTCATACAAGAATTTCTCAATTACAGGGCTACTCGTTTTTTACTTATTTGTACCTCTTGTTGTGTATTGCTTTATAATTCTATTAAAAAGTTTTACATGGAGATAAAGCATATTAATTTTGACTAAAAATAAGGAATTGCTTTTCTTGGACTCAATTTATAGCACTAGTTGGAATTCCAAAGAGAAATTCTTTTGCAATACTGATTCTTGGAAAAACTAAATGGTGAATAAAACTGAAAATTGTGATGGGAATATCTCACATTTCCATAATAGTACTTAGCCCATAAGTATTGTGCATGTACCCCAAACATGTTATTTCATTTAGTCACATGGTATTGATTCATAGGTGAGCAAGAGTATGTTAAACACCTCATCTTTGAATGAATTCTTAGACCATGCAAAACTCTCAATGTCATGTGGAAATACCTTCTTACATGATCAAGGCTGTAAGATTTACTTTCAAGATGAAACATATATCAGTAGAAAGCTGGCAAAAGTTTCTACCTGGGAATTTGAAAAAAGGCTCAATTTCTCACCATATAGTAGAGGGTGATCTGTGGTGTACTGTGGCATTGAGAGTGACTATCACTGCCTTGTTATGACCTTGTGTACAGAGAAGAGCATGTCCTCTATGTTGCATTCCATGTAATAGTAATAAGCCATAATTGCAGCACACATTCATGGGAATGAAAATCGGACTCCACTTCCTGATAAGAGGAATAACAAACATCAGTTGGACGTATGATTAAATCCCCCAGAGATTCCCTCTGGACACCAATTATTTAGATTTCTTCTACACTTAAATTACACTCATCCTTCTCAAGATCCCTGAATTCTGATTATACATTGATCAAAGTATGTGATCGTGTCATAAGACTAAGATCTATGTGCAAGTAAGTCTGAGTACATAATTTCTTATGTAGCCCACGAAGCACAGTTTCTCCTAATCTACCATTACAAAACCAGTGTCCTCCTTCATCTACTTTTCACTTACATGATAACTTCCCATTAGTTCCTTCATGGTTTTCTAAAAGGATAGAATATTTTTAAAATTTCTTCAAACTCTTCAGATTTTCATTAACAGTTTCAAAAAAAAAAAAAGAAATCAAGCTTTCTTCTACCCACTGTCTGGTTGAAAAACCCCAAACACATTTATGGTTATTAATTAGGACAACACCTCATTCCTGGGACTGAGATATATATTAGAAAGTTATTGGCACAAAAGAAACCAGGTCTTTTGGTCTCCAGAGGTCTCGATTCAAGACTCTGTAGCAGTCTCCTCTACCTGTTCTGTGGACATTATTCACTGGACAAGAGAGCCCATGCAGCTAGTGTCCTAAAAGGGACTTGAAATAAGCCTATAAAAAGGGTGTGGCCCCTCACAGAGCAATGAGAAAAGGGAAATGGAGAACCTACCAATTTCCATAAAAGACTCACAGCTGCAATTGCTGTGCACTCTCTCAGACACTAGAGGTTTAACCATGAATAAGAAAGAAGCCCAGAAGTTTTGGAATTTATTAATAGACATTAGCCCCTGGATTGGTGTGGCTGATATATTTTGATCCTAAGATATGGAACAAGATAATGGCAAATGAGCAGCAAGATGAAGTGAGACAAGGTTATACTCTCCCACTGCATTTTTTTTCCTATTCTGACAGCCACTCACCAAAGATTAGAGGGCCCTACAGCAGATCATTTTCAAATAATGATAGCCCCAAGGAAAGATGAGGCTATGAGAGACAGACAAGGGGGAAAAAAGCAGGGGCAAAAATCTATTTCAAAGCAATCAACCACAGCATATGCAGGAGGGAGAGAGACAGGAAATGGTACCACTAGCCTTCATGGTACAAGAGGAGGTAACCACAAGTGGTGCAAGTGCACCTTCTACTGACAGGCAAATCCTTCCCTGAGTCAATGGCAAGTGCCTCCTTATGAGGCAACGCAAAAGCCAGAAAGGGACTATGAAATAATCAGGCCACCAGACAGGCCTAAGCCATGGTCTCCCAGAAATCCATTCCAAGATTCCAGAGATCCTTTTGAAGGTCTACATAAGAGATGAAAAGTGGAATAAGGGAATACAAGCCTTCCCAGTTGACACTGCCCTCATGCCCCAGCACCTGCCACTTGGTATCCACACACATTGGGGTATACTGAAAGAGTTGAAGAAGGCAGTAAAAGAGGATGGGCCATGTGGGCCATTTGCAGAGCAAATGCTCAAAATCACTCAGTCTTGAACTTAATTGCCCTCAAGACTGGAAAGACATAGCTAGAGTGGCTCTTGAGCCCACAACATTTTTGTAAATGGAAGGCATTTTTCTGTGATGAATGTGAACAGCATTAGAATTGTAACCACATCAAAAATGTTAACCTCATAGATGAATGCTTGCAAGGAGCAGGAATCTACAGTTCCCCTGTGTAAAAGCCATAGATCCACCAAATTATTTTGATAAGGTGTGGCTCTGTGCTTTAAGAGCCTGAGAAAATTACCAGCTGGCAGAGGTACATTTTCTAATCAAGGTTCAAGACAAAAAGCCACTGAAGTCTTACCACAGTTTATTGACAGAGTAAGCAAGGCGGAAGAAGGGAACATGTCTCATGAAAAAGCTAGGGCAGCCCTAGCCAAGGAATTGATCTGAGATGATCTAAATAAGGAGCATACAGCAGAAGTTGTGCCAGTATAAAATGGCACACTGGATGACTGGATTTTGGCCACCCAGCATATAGGGACACAAGCAGCTCAAGCCTTTCTGCTGGCATCAGCCATGGCAGTTGCATAAAAGCAGGAATAAGGAGGCTTACAAACAGCTAGTAAGAAATTGGAAAAAAAATGTGCACAATTTATTCTGATTGACTCTTTACAACCTGCTGGAGGGAATCCCCATGAGTTAAAATCTAAAGCTTTATGACAAATAGATGTACTTCATTATGCACCTTTTGGAAATTTAAAATATATAGTCATTGATACCTATAGAGGCTGTATAATGGCCACAGCCTCCACTGGAGAAACCACAAAAAATGTCATTTTACATTTATCCAAATGGTTCTGAAAGTGAGGGAAGACATTAAAGGTTTCCAGCTTTTCTCATGTTTGAACACATTAACAGAAAAACCAGCATGACTGTATGCAGACTGCACTTCCTTTTAAAACTCTTAAGGAGCTAAAAAATTCTTGTTGTACTTACGGTCCCAATTCAGCCTTCATTCAAAGTCTGCTTGAATCTTTATGTAATGAATCCTTACACCTGCATGATTGAATTTCTCTGGCCAAGTCTTGTTTATCATGGGGTGACTATCTGCTTTGGTGATCTCACTGGACTGATAAATGCACTGAACAGGCTGGGAAAAACCAGAGGCAAGGCTTTGATGCCCCTTTAGACATGTTAACTGGAATTGGAAAGTTTGCCAATTTGGAAAGGCAGCTAAATTATGATCTGGCAATTTATGATCAAATTACTGCATGTACCAAAAAGGCATGGAGGAAACTACTTAATAGAGATGAATTAGCTTTGGATTTTAATCAGATACACCAGGGATCAAAGGAGTGGTTCTCAGATTTCATAGCATAACTCTACCAGGCAATAAACAGAACAATAGGAGTCTTGAATGCCTCTAAGTTTGTAGTCAAGCAGTTAGCATTTGAAAATGCTGATAAAGTTTGTCAGAAGATATTCTGACCCCATGGAAAAAGGGGACTGTTTCCAAATTAATTTGCCTTTGTGTGGATGTGTGTCCCATGCAGCTACAGGGTTTAATGCTTGCTGTGGCTCTGAAACAGGTACTATGACCTCAGTTTTCAAGATGCCATTCTCAAGGACAGTTTTTCAACTTTGGTAGGACTGGGCATATCGCTTGGAACTACAGGTCTCTGTGCAATAGGGCAGAGACCTCTCCTGGTTTGTGTAGATATTGCTACCAGAGAGATGATCACATGGCATGGGGGAACTCCAATAGATATGGAGGGGGCAACTCACCACCATTTCCAACCTCACTTCTGCCTTCTTTGCTGCCAGGAAACTGGGGGCAAGGCCTTCCCTGGGCCAATAAAATAGTAGGAGCATTACAATATGCATTGGAAGAAAAGTCACAGACTCAGACTCATCAGGGCAGGCCATGGCAGCTCATCATTATTACCAGCTGGCTCTGCAGAGACATTACAGTTACAGCCTGCCATGGGAATAACCCTAACTCCTGAAATGGGGTCACAATTAATTTCTACTGGGATTCACGGGCCAACACCACCACATACCATAGGCCTGATATGGGGGCAAAACAATTTACAAAAGAGAATCCAGGTTCTGCCAGGAGTGCTTGATCCAAAAATTGGAGGAGAAATAAAATCATTGTACAGTCAAATTACACTACTGAGCTCTCTTCAAGAGATATATATAGGTACAGTTAATATTCTTCCCTTCCCACTCCATAAATGGCCCAGGTAAGAGCTCAACTTCCAGGTCCCTGGACCAAATGTAATGGGTTCAGTTAGTTCAGTAAGAGTGCTGGATATTAAAATAAATATCTGCTGGATATTAAAATAAATCATAAAATAATTCAGGGTATTGTGGACACTGGAAACTATAGGTCTATTCTATCTAGCAGATTCTGGCCTAAGAGCTGCCCTTTCCATATTGTAGGGGATTAATCAGACCTCTCAACCTGCACAAAGTGCTCAGTAACTTTGATGGGAAGATAAAGATGGTAACTCTGGAATTTTTAAGCCGTATGTCTTAGACACCTTTCCAGTAAATTTGTGGAGCCAAGATATTCTAAGCAGCCTAGGTTTGCTATTAATAACTCCAAATTCTATCATGCCATCTGAGGGACTTAACCAAAAATTCATTTCTAGAGAAACTGAGGGAAATTTAGAAGGATATTTTCCTATAACCCTGTCCTCCCAGGAAAGACTAATTAATTCACACAACCAAAATTTTTTGGTAGGGGCCCTGACTTTAACCCTAACCCAGAGAACAGCAGAAAATATCAGTTGGCTCACAGAAGAGCCAATCTGAGTTAGTCAGTGGCCCTTAACAGGGGAGAAAATAAAATAGCCCACAGGCTAGTTCAGGAACAAACATAGGCTGGCCATTTATCACCTATGCTCAGTCCTTGGAACACACCCATCCTTGTAATTAAGAAAAGAATCTGGCAACTGGAGGTTATTACAAGATCTCAGACAATTAATTATGTTACTGAGCCCATGGGAGCCTTACAACAAGGGCTTTCTTCTCCTACAGCTATCCCTTTGAATTATCATTTAATAGTAATAGATTTAAAGATTGTTTCTTTTCTATACTTTTGCATTCAGACAACTGTAAAAGGTTTGCCTTCAGTGTCCTGGCAATAAATTTAAAAGAACCATTTAAAAGATACTGATGGAAAGTGTTGCCTCAGGGAATGTGTAATAGCCCTACTCTATGTCAAAATTTTATGATACAGGCCATTATGCCTGTGAGGAAGAAAGTTCCTGATGCATATATTATTCATTTCATGGATGATACACTTTTAGCTCATGCTAAGCATATGTACTTTTAAAAGTCCTTTCCCAATTAGAAACTCATAGCAATGGGCTTTTGCATTGCACCTAAAAAGTTACAGAGGACATCTACTTTCCAATATCTATTTCCTCTAATTGAAGGGCACATAATCCATCCTCAAAATTTACAAATAAGAGTCAAGGAACTACACACTCTTAATGATTGTCAAAAAAAATATTAGGTGATATTAATTGGCTAAGACTATATTGGAAGCTAACTACTGCAGATTTAAGTCCTTTGTTTCAAATATTGCAGGGAGATCCTTCTCCAACTTCTCATCAGGTCATAACATAACTGAGAATCGCTTTGAGAAAAGTTGAAATTGCTACTAAAAATGCTCAGCAGAGTAGAATTAACCCACAAGAGTCTTTATATTTATTAATATTCCCAGTTGCTGATGCTCCTACAGGGGAGATATGGCAATCATTGGAAGTTATTTAATGGATTCGTTTAGTCCCCTCTCCTCAAAAGTCATTAACTTGTTTTCATGATTCTGTTTCTCCATTAGTTATTAGGGGAAGAATTTGAGTTTTACAACTGGTTGGATCAGAACCTAATATTATAATCATTCAATTTTCTGCTCAACAAAATGATTGGCTTTTCCAAACTTCTAATACTTGGCAAGTAGCATTTTTTAATATTCCTGGTAATACAGAAAGTCATTATCCTCATGATAAAATTATTCAATTTGCCTTGGTAGCTGCATTTGATGATGGGAGGATGTACAGAAACCCATATTACTCCCATCCATGTGACTGTATTTAATTATTCTGGCTATAGGGCTCAACACATTAACTATGTGTTGTTTCTGTGATATACATGATGGCTGTCTAAAAGTGTCCTTTGAGGAAAAGACAGCAGTTGGGGAACCTAGACCAGCTAATTGTGCTATTCCTGGAGACTCAAAGTCTTAGATCAGATCAGTTATTAAAATGGGACTTTATCATAACAAGCAGTCATTTCAGCACAACATCCACTAATACCTCATTGTACTAACCATTCTGTGATAGAAATTGGCACCTTTCTTAAGTGGATAGATTATATAAATTCTTTCCCAGAACAGCAAAAGGTGTCTAGAAATAGTGGGTACTTTTTGGACTGGTCTCCTAGAATTGACAAAAAGTAAGTATGCAAAGGTGCTGTCATGACCCTTGGAGGATTTATTAGTAACATAAATTTTCTGCTGACATTCAGAAAAGGTGGCATTCAGAAACATGTCTGGTGCTTAATTGCTGCCTCAGAATTCTTACATTTTACTGACAAGACTTTACCGGACTTTGTAGGCAAAAACTCTAAGGAGGATTTCTATTATGGCCTACAGGCCAGTATCCAGTCTCCTATGTTTAAATTATTGGAAATGTAAAAGTTAAAAGAAAACATGATAGATATCTTGTATCATGTAATAAATGCAATTTAACTAATTATATCACCAGATATAATAGAGGGTGAACAAACACTAAGACTTGGGCTGGGGATGTGGCTCAAGCGGTAGCGCGCTCGCCTGGCATGCGTGCGGCCAGGGTTCGATCCTCAGCACCACATACCAACAAAGATGTTGTGTCCGCCGAGAACTAAAAAATAAATATTAAAAATTCTCTCTCTCTATCTCTCTCTCCTCTCTCACTCTCTCTTTAAAAAAAAAACACTAAGACTTCATCAGCCCTCTTTTGTCTTATTGTCAGCTAATATTTCAGAGCTATGGTGCACTGATGCTGGTTTTCAAAAAATACATGCCCACCCAGTGAAATATAAATGTGCTCTTGAACTCTTATGTATTATTGGGAGTAGTTGCCTTAGTTTCCTTTATTTCTTCAATGGTCACAGCTTCAGTGGCCATATCTCAAGATACTTAACATTCAGATTTTCTTAATAATTTGGCTAAGAAAAATTTCAAAGATCTTCATAATCCAATAAATATTAACGCAAGGATTGAGACTACACTAAATGTCTTAGAAGCTACTGTCACAAATATTTTTAATGTACTTTCAGCTTTGAAATTCGAGAAAGACTCTAATGTCACACTGACTATAAGTATGCATGTGTTACTCCTGCCAAATACAATGCTTCCCAATGGGATTGGGAGAAGGTTAAAAACCACTTTTTAGATATTTAGCAGAATAATAACAACAGCTTGGATCTTTTGGAGTTACTTTATCATATTCAATATATACAAAAAAAAGGAAGATTGATTTTTCAGATCCTACTTCTTTAGCTGATAAAATACTTAGAGTTAAATGGCTTTAACCCTGGAAACATTCTTAAACACTCTTCATGGTATATCCTTGAATTGTTCTCTTTGCTACTAATTTTGTCTTGTGTTTTAATTGTAGCATGTTGTGCCTTACACACACACACACACAAGAATTTGGAGACTCAAGATTGTGACTCATCACCTGCTTTTTCAAAGAAAGAAAGGGGAATATGTGGGGAGCCACATTGAGTGAACACCTCTTCCAGGCCTGATGCCTCAGGCTCTGACCAACCATTGTATTCACTATGGATTAGGCAGAGACCCTATGGATTAGTAAGGAGGCCTTCTTTGTGGGTGTGTCCCTAGGGTTGAGTTATACTCACCTGTTCCCTTGTAGTCCTGACTCATCTGCCTTTTATGGTTAGAACCTTCTAAGAACAAAGTCCCTCTAATAAAAGCTTATTTCCAAAAGTGCTTCCTCTCAATATAACATCATTCCTTAAGAAGATCACCAAGTACTTTAATGTCAATTTGATTATCTTAGAGCCTGGCATAGTGTTGTATGCCTGTAATCCCAGTGGCTCAGGAGGCTGAGGCAGGAGGATCACATGTACAAAGCCAGCCTCCTGGCTTGAGGTGAGGCAGAACATCATGGCTATTTATGGTGGATAGGAGATAGGAGTCAGATATTTTTTAACTGGCACCTCTGAAAACATAAGATCTCAAATAAACTTTTCATCCTATACAATTGTTCTGGTCAGATCTTTAGTCACATCAATGAAAATGCTGACTAAAACAATTACCTATTATGCAGAAAGATGTCTAACTCAGGGGCTCTCAACCACTGAACCACATCTCCAGACATTTTTTTTTACATTTGACTTAGAAACAGGGACTCACTGTGATCCTTAGGTCACTCCTCCTGGTATGCTCTTCTTCAGGCTTGTGTTATCAGGGGTCCTGAGAATCTGAGTTGTTTTCTTTTGTTTCTAGATGCTTGTATTCTCTCAGGAGAAAGTTTCCGGCAAAACAAAAAATATAGTAAAAGTTTAAAAATTTATTTGAAAGGAAAGAAAAGATGTTGTTATGGGATTTGGTAGGTCGGCAGAAAGAAAAGGGTGATGAAACCTCTTTTACCTAGTTTTGTATTGGGTTCTTGGTAGGTGCTAACTCTCAACTTTTGATGGACAGGAGGTTTGCCTTAGATTTTTAAGTACCTACTGTGCATATTTTTACCTAATATTTCCCAAGCAAATCCCATGGAGTTTACCCATTATAATGAGACTAACATGACAAAATAAATAACTAAAGACAACTCTCAGTAATATTCCTGTTATGCATGTCTATCTGGTACCTATCAGTTTGGACTGTAGTTTTCTCTAAGAACTCATGTTCTTGGTATGCAGAGTTGCAATGTTCAGAAGTGGGGCTTTAGGGAAACAATAAATCACAAAAACTTGGATATCTTCAATGATTGCTTAATTAATTGCTACCTAGCATTGAAACCTGTAAGCAGGTGGCATGATCAGAGGAAACAGGTCACTGTAGGTGTACACTTGGGGATTATTATGGTTCAGATCTGAAATGTATACCTTAAAGCCTATGTGTCCAAAGTATGGTCCACAATGTAGAAATGATCAGAGGTGGAGCTTTTCAGAAATGTTTGGATCATGATGGCAATATTTCATCAAATAATTTGAATGGACTATTGATGATAACTGCAGACATGTGGAACATGAATGGAGAAAGCAAATCACTGGGAGCATGCCTTTGGGGACTGTCTTGTCCCTGGCCTTTCCCCCCACTTGGCTGCCATGTGTCATGCATCTTTTCTCTGTCTTGCCCTTATTCCATGATGTTTCTGCTTGGAACCAACTGACCACAAAAAGAAATCTTGGTCCAAAATAAATTTTTCCTCCTCAAAGTTCTTTATATCAGTTTTTTATCACAGCAATGAAAAACTGACTAACCAAGTCTACTAGACCTGGATTATGAGTACATCAAACTGATTTTAGCAGAGAATGATGATGAATAACAATTACAGACTTGATTTCACCTTTAGTAGTGAGTATAGTAGTTGACCAGTCAAACTCCTCTTGGAAGTTGTCCTTGAAGGAGCCATCCCCTACTGAATTGAACATTCTATTCTAAGAAAATGGATTCTTTCCCCTAACTGCTATCCAAAGACTGGCCCCTTTCTGCTCTCTGCCTTTTTGTCTTACTATGTGACTTCTCCCACTAGCATGTGATTTTACTATGATGCCACCTGCATGAAGGGACACAGCCTGAGGGATGATCACTAGAGCTGGAACCATTCAGTTAGGATTCTCATTCTCCAAATCTATTGAAGGGATCATACATCCTTGGGCATTTTGTTATAATGATGAAAAGAATTAATAAACTTTCATGGCCCAAAGCCCAAATTATACACCATTACTTTTAATAAGTAAGATATTTTGAAGAGGTATGTCTCCCACAAAGCAGTAACAAGGCTCTCCTTTGCCTGGAATGGGAGAGTTTGAGGATCCCAAATCACTGAGTTAACACTTCATTACACAAAATTAGAACCTGAATATTATTTCTTCATTTTGTTTTGAAACCATATCAGGTCAAAAATGCTACAAATTTTATTCTGATTTTACCATGGTTATGAGGATATATTTGGTAGACAGAATTAACTGATTTTGCTGGAGTAAATTTTTGAGTGAATAAAAGAAAGTTAAGGGCTCAAGTCTAAGTATTTTCTTGGGTTCCTAGATTAACTGGAGTTCAATTTTAATGATATCAATAAAATCAAGCAATAATAAGGGACAGAGTATCAAAAGAGATTAAAATCATTGATGATACTCTTAAAGTCCTCTATATATCTATTTTTGTCACATATGTATGCATGCACACACAAAGATATGTGTACACATGTTAATAGAATCAAAGTACATTTATGTACCTTTACCTTACTGACCTATAAGTTCCTTGAAATTTCTCTTCTATTTACCATATTTCTGCTATTAGAACAGAAAAGAAGCTTATGAATGCTATCTGACTGAATCATCAAGGCAGTAAAACTGTGAGATTACCACTGACTGATTCCTCTTTGCACAATCACCTTCTCCATTTCACCATTCTGAGAAATTTACTTTCAGTGGGAATTTGTAAAGTGATTTAAAAGTCAATTTATTTTCATTTTATTGTAATTATTAGTGTGTATTAATTATACAAATAATGGGTTTCATTGTGACACTTTCATACATGACTCTAACATACTTGATCATATCCATCCACACTATTATCTTTCCTTAATCTCCTCTCCATGACTCCCTTCCCATTCTCTAGCAATCCTTCTACTCTTTATTTATTTCATATGAAAGAAAACATGGGATGTTAGTCTGGTCTGACTTATTTCACTTTATCTGATGATTTTCAGTACCGTTTATTTTCCTACAAATGGCATGATTTTGTTCTTCCTTATAGTTGAGTATTACTCCATTTTGTAGCTACAAAATGCAAACACATTTTTGCCTGTTCATCTGATGATGGACATCTAGGCTGGATCTGTATATCTTGAATATTTTGAGTAGTGCTGCAATAACACGGGTATGCACATGTCTCTTTTGTATGCTGGCTTCATTTCCTTCAGATACACACAGGAGTGGTATGGCTGGATTATATGTTGTTTCTATTTTAAGTTTTTTGAGGAAACGATCATAATGGCTACACTGATTTACATTCCCAACAACAGTGTGTAAGTGTTTCTTTTTCAAGCACTCTCAACAAATTTTGTTGTTTGGGGTTTTATTTTTTACTTGTTCTTATTAGTTACATATTACAGTAGAATATGTTGATATATTATACGTATAGGGAGTATAACTTATTATTTTGGTTGTACATGATGTAGAATTACATTGATTGTATAATCATATGGGCACACAGGAAAGTAATGACCAATTCATTCTACTATCTTTCTTATTTCCAATCCTTCTCCCTTATATGTGTTTTCCTTTTTCTAATCCAAAAAAAAACTTCTATTTTTCCTATTTCCTCCCTTTTTGTGGACTCATTACTTCAATCTCTGCCTCTATAATCATATGACATTCTCTCCAGGTCTGTATCTAAATCTGAGGTCTCAGTGATTTGGGCAATTTGATATGCAAGCTTATACAAATTATTCCTTTCCTGAGTGGCTAGTTCCTCTGGTAGTTGGCCCTTGGCTCTCTTTATAGCCTCATGCCACTTGTCTCTCAGCAACCCACACACTGGTAATAATTCTTTAAGTTCTTCACATGTACTTGGCTCACCCTCATCCCAGAACCTGCATCACTCCCTTCTTCCCATGTGACTTTCAATTGTGTTTTTCATTGTACCCACAACTCCCTTGATTTCATTAATTGATACACATTCTTTTGGTTTTAACTTTAAAATAATTTCATCTAGGAGAGATTTTAATGAACTGATTGTGTTACGTAACTTTTCAACTAACCTGATGTGTTAGTCAACTGTGACAAAATACCTGAGATAACTTAAAAATGGAAAGGCTTATTTTAGCTCATGGTTTCAGAGATTTTAGTCCAGAGTCACTGGGCTTTGTTGTTTCTGGGCCTGTGATGAGCCATGAATGTCATGGCTGTACACTTCTGATGATTAGGATGTACATGTAAAATTGCAAGCCCTAAGTAGAGAAATATTCAAAATCATGAAGACAGCAGATTAAGAAAAATTTTTGATCTCTAGGTGTTAAACATATTAATTTTCACAACTACTTTGTATTCTTTTTAAGCACATCATTGTTTACTTTTTATTCTACCTAAAGTAGTCTTTCCTCACTCTTTCACCCAACTTTTCTTTGTTTCAGGAAGTCACTTTCATCCTTCAATGCCTGACTCAAAGTTCACTTTTACAGCAGAATGTTTTGAGGCCTTTGTCATCTACACAGGAAACATTAAATAATTTTTCAAATACTCAGTGAATATGGTGAATTCTCCATATATAACCCTCATTATTATTATTTATCTTTCAATGGGTATAGCATTTGTAAGGACAATGAACTTCTTCTTCATGTTACTCTGTCTCTGAGTAGTTTAATATGTTCTTTGAATAATAACCTGGAGAATTAAATTTTCATACCAGTTGAGTTATTCTCTTACCATGACCTTACTTGGCATGACTCCTATTTATCTTTTCCAATGTATTAGAACTCAAAATCACTGAGTTAGCAGTGGTTATATTACTACTGAAACAGAAACTCTGTTACTAATTAAGTCTGTTTTTTCATTACTGTCTCTGCTCCATATCCATCCATCAGTTTTGATTTGTGATCCTGGTACTGGAAATAAGCAAAGCAAGTTTCTGTTTTGCTGGTTGGATCCTCTTAGGCATCACCAGAAAGGAGCTGAGGGTTTCCTGACTGCTTTCTGTGGGGTGCCTTCCTGTCTGTTGCTCTTTGGTGACTCTTCTCACAGTGGCTGTAGTTCTTTCTTCCAGAAGTAACCAAGTTCTGTTTGTATATTTTCCCAAAAAACACAGAGTCAGCCTCATCATGCATTATCCTCTCTTCTTCAGAGAAACAAGTACCAGGTGTTAGAAATGCTTTTCCTCATAGATCAGGTCATGGTGAGCTTCCTGCATGCTAAGAGGAACAAGCACTTTGTACAAGTGCCCAACTTGGTAATTTCAGATCCTTCCATTTTAATTCTTAGCACTTGGGGTGGTGGCATCTTCTCTAACTTGTTCTTTCTTTTTAACTTTCTGATTATGTATGACCTCTAACCTAAGAATTCTTCATGATTCTTCTCTGGAAAACCGACAGGAATAATTTCTCTCCATCATTGGAACTTAATGAAAAACCAAAAATTTACACTGAACATTGTACTTTGCTTTATTTTAACTCAATGGTTTCCATTAACTTTAAAAAACAGAATAAAATCTAACCAATAACTGGTATGGGCTTGTTATTCTCTCAAGTGGAAAATCCCATGTCTTCCACACTTATATTTCTATTTTTTTCCTTAAATTTTAAGTTTTATTTTTTTTGCTTGTGTTTAAGGTGTACTACACAATATGTTTGATGCATATAATGAAATGATTGCAAAATAACATATCATCACTTTCCATGGGTACTTTTTTCTTTCCTGGGATAAATCCCACTTGATCAAGGTAAAACTCCCTGCATTGGATGTGCTATTGGATTTAGTTTGCTAGCATTTTGTTGAGGATTATTGCACTGATGTTAATCAAGGATGTTGACCTATAACCTTCTTTCTTGGTTTTCTTTGGTGTAGAGTAATGTTGACATTGTAAAATTAGTTTGGGTGCATTCTTTTCATTGGTTTTTTTTTTTAAAGTTTGAGAAGTTTTGGTATAAGTTCTTTAAATGTTTGTTGAATTTGACGATAAAGACTTTAGGTCCTAGATTTCTCTTTGATGAGATGTCTAAAAACATTTTTATTTCAATCTCCAAATTCATTATTGGCCTATTCACACTTCCCATTCTTACATGATTCAGTCTTGGTAGGTTGCACGTGTCTAGGATTTTATTTCATTTCTTTTAGGTTATCCAACTGGTTGGAATAATGTAGTAGTCTCTTTTGCTTCTTTGTATTATCAGTTGTAAAATCTCCTCATTCTTATCTGATTTTATTTGAATATTTTCTCTTTTTATTTTTTTGTTTAGTTAAGAGTTGTCAATTTTGTTTGTCTTTTCAAAAACCAACTCAAAGTCATCAATTCTTTCTATTGTATTTCTAGATTTAATTTTATGTATTTGTATTCTGAACTTGGTTATTACATGTTTCCATCATCATTAGCTTAAGCTATTCTACTTTTTGAATCATTTAGATAGAAAGCTATGCTGCTTGTTCAAGAATTTTTCTTTCTCTTTATTAGGAATTTATTGCTAAATCTTCCCTTTAAAAATGTCTTTTTCTGGGCTGGGGCTGTATCTCAGTGCACAGAGTTCTTGCCTAGTATATGCAAGGCACTGGGTTCAATCCACAGCACCATATAAAAAGTAAACACATAAAATAAAGGCATTCTGTCCATCTACAATCACAAAAAAAAATAATGACCTTTTTTGCATCCCACAAGTTTGGTATTTTGTGTATCAATTTCCACTTATCTCAATGTTTAAAAAATTCCTCGTTTAATTACTTCTTTGACTCATTGGTTCTTCAGGAGCACATTGATTAATTTTTCTTATATCCTACCTCTGCCACCTTGACATCCCTAAACTCCTAACTCAGATACAAAATCAACATACTAAAAATCAAGAGATTTCTGTATGCCAACTAGAAATTCACTAAACAAGATGTAAGGAAAGCAATTTTATTCACAACAGTCTAATGAAAAAACTAAAAGAAAATATAAAGTAAAATAAAATAAATCAAATTCTAAGAACAACTCTAACTAAAGATATAAAAGATCTCTATAATGGGAATTATATAACTGAGGGAAGAAATTGAAAAAGAAGTTAGAATTGGAGAGATCTCCCTTATTTTTGGATAGTTCAAATTTATATTGTTTAAATGGGCATATTACCAAAAGTGACCTACATATTCAATGTGATTCCCATCAGGATGCCAATTACATTCTTCACAGAACTAGAAAATAAAACAGTTTTAATGTTCATATAAAAAAATAAAAGATTCAGAATAGACAATGCAATTCTAAGGTGGGCAGGAGCACTGCTAAATGTATCCTAATTTCCTACTTCATATTATACTATAAAACTACAGTAACAAAACTTGCATAGTGAGACTGGAGGAGGAAGCCTGGCCCCAGCCCCCACGTTGCAGACCAGAGGAGGAAGCACTGCCCAGCCCCACGCGCCAGACCGGAGAAAGCCCATCAACCCTTAAAACCCATCAACCGAGGGCATGGCTACCAGCACTGTTCTGTGGCTGATTCAGAGGTTTGGGAGGTATACAAGAGCAATATAAATATATAATGGGAAAATCATTAACAACAGTTTCACAAAGCTAGAAAGAAACATGAGCAGCATGAAAAGACAAGGAAAGAAAGGACCACAAACAATGAAGGTCAATTCAACATTAGAAGAGGTAATATCTGCAGCAGATATAATGTCAGATAAAGAGTTCAGGATATACATGCTTCAGATGATCTGGAGTCTCAAGTAAGACATTAGACAGCAAAATCAGACAATGAAAGATCACTTTGACAATGAATTACATAAACAAATCCAAGAAGCAAAAGATCAACTCTACAGGAGATAGAGGTTATAAAAAACAAACAAACAGAAATCCTGGAAATGAAGGAAACAATAAACCAAATTAAAAACTCAAATGAGAGTATTACCAGCAGAGTAGAACACTTAGAAGATAGAACATCAGACAATAAAGACAAAGTATTTCAACTTGGAAAGAACATATATAGCTCAGGGAGAATGTTAATAAACCACGAGCAGAACATCCAATAAATATGGGATAACATAAAGAGACCAAATTTAAGAGTTATTGGGATACAGGAGGGTATAGAGGTCAAAATCAAAGGAATGAGCAATCTGTTCAATGAAATGATACTAGAAACCTTCCCAGACTTAAAGAATGAAAAAGAAATCCAAATACTAGAAGCCTACAGGATGCTGAATGTGCAAAATCATGAGATACACACCAAGACACATTATAATGAACATGGCCAACATACAGAATAAGGTGATAATCTTAAAAGCCAGGGCTGGGGATGTGGCTCAAGTGGTAGCGCGCTCGCCTGGCATGTGTGTGGCCCGGGTTCAATCCTCAGCACCACATATCAAGAAAGATGTTGTGTCCGCTGAGAACTAAAAAATAAATATTAAAAATTCCCTCTCTCTCTCCTCTCTCACTCTCTCTTTAAAAAAAATTAAATTAAAAGCCACAAGAGAAAGGAAGCAGATAATATTTAGGGGTAAACCAAACAGGAAAACAGCTGATCTTTCAACACAGACTCTGAAAGCTAGAAGATCCTGGAACAACATATTTCAAAAGCTGAAAGAAAATGGGTTCCAACCAAGAATTGTGTATCCAGCAAAATTAAGCTTCAGGATTGAAGATGAAATAAAAATCTTCCATGATAAACAAAAGGTAAAAGAATTTGCAACTAGAAAACCAACCCTTCAAAACATCCTTGCCAAAACATTACAGGAAGAGGAAATGAAAATTAAGAATGAAAACCAACAGTGGAGGTAGTACAGTAAAGAAAAACCAATCAAAGAGGAAAAACTAATCATGTTAAATAACATAAATAAACAAATATGGCTTGAAGTACAAACCATATCTCAATAGTAACCCTAAATGTTAATTGTGGGAAGCCATTCTTGCACATGATTGGGCACCTCCCTGACAGGGTGTGAGGCGTTCCAGCCAAGCTGTGTCAGAACCTATTCCCACCATTTTTAGGTGCGAGAGCATTTCCATGTGTGGGTGTGACTGACCATTGACCCTGAAACCAATTACGTTACCCTGAGACCATTGACCCTGAGACCTTGGAATACTGTCCCCCTCGACCTTCATTGGATGGAATTTTCCCCTGAATTTCTTGTTCCCCAATAAAAGGCCATTCTGTGGCATGCCCCTTCCTCTCTCCTGCTAGTCTCCTGTGTAAACCTTGATACCCCACCAGGTGGCTCAAGGCAGGAGCCAGGGGTTCCGTCTCTGACCTGGTCAAGAAAAAGGTAAATTGAGTTTATGTGTGTTTATTTTGATCTCACTAGTTAACTTCTATGCTTAGGACCTCTAATATGAAGCAAGCATGCTGGTCATGTGGCAGAGTTAATGGCTTAAACACACCAGTCAAAAGACATAGGCTAGTAGACTGGATTAAAAAAAGATCCAACAATATGCTGCCTATAGGAGACTCATCTGATAGGAAAAGACATACACAGACTGATGGTGAAAGGTTGGGAAAAATCACCACTCACATGGACCTCAGAAGCAAGCAAGGGTGTCCATACTCAAAACAAATAAAATAGACTTCAAGCCAAAGTTAATCAAAAGGGATAAAGAAGGACACTACTTACTGCTCAAGGTAACCATACACCAACAAGACTTAACGATCAGTAATATATGTGCCCCAAACAATGGTGTAGCTACATTCATCAAGCAAACTCTTCTCAAGTTCAAGAGTCAAATAGACCACAACACTATACTCATGGGAGATTTTAACACACCTGTCTCACCACTGGACAGATTTTCCAAACAAAAGTTGAATAAAGAAACTATAGAGCTCAATAATACAATTAATAACTTAGACTTAATTGACATATATAGAATATACCACCCAACACAAGTGGATACACTTTTTACTCAGCAGCACATGGATCCTTCTAAAAAATAGACTATATATTATGTCACAGGGCAAATCTTAGCAAGTACAAAGGAGTGGGGATACCACCATGCATTTTATCTGATCTTAATGGAATGAAATTGGAAATCAATGATAAAATAAGGAAGAAAAATTCCTAAATCACATGGAGAATAAACAATATGCTACTGAATGAACAAAGTATTACAGAAGACATCAAAAAGGAAATTTAAAAATTCTTAGAGGTAAATAAAAACTCAGACACAACATATTGAAATCTCTGGGACACTATGAATACAGTACTAAGATGAAAATTCATTTCATGGAGTTCATTCCTTAAAAGAAGGAAAAGCCAACAAATAAATGACCTCACACTACATCTTGAAGCCCTAGAAAAAGAAGAACAAATCAGCAGCAAATACAGTAGAAGGCAAGAAATAATTAAAATCAGAGCTGAAATCAATGAAATTGAAACAAAAGAAACAATCAAAAGAATTGACAAAATTAAAAGTTGGTTCTTTGAAAAAATTGATAGATCACTAGCAATGCTAACAAAGAGAAGGAGAGAGAGAACACAAAATACTAGTTTACCGGATGAAAAATGCAACATCACAACAGACACTTCAGAAATACAGAAGATAATTAGAAATTATTTTGAAACCCTATACTCTAATAAGATAGAGGATAGTGAAGGCATCAATAAATTCCTTAAGGCATATGAGCTACCCAGATCAAGTCAGGATGATATACACAACCTAAACAGATCAAAATCAAGTGAGGAAATAGAAGAAGCCATCAAAAGATTACCAACCAAGAAAAGCCCAGGACCAGACGGATGTAGAGCAGAGATTTACAAGATCTTTAAAGAAGAACTAATACCAATACTCTTCAATCTATTTCAGGAAATAGAAAAAGAGGGAGTACTTCCAAATTAATTCTACAAGGCCAACATCACCCTGATTCTAAAAACAGATAAAAATACTTCAAAGAAAGAAAACTTCAGACCAATATCCCTAATGAATATAGATGCAAAAATCCTCAATAAAATTCTGTCAAATTGGATACAAAAACATATCAAAAAGATCGTGCACCATGACCAAGTGGGATTCATCCCTTGGATGCAAGGCTGGTTCAATATATGGAAATCAATAAACATAATTCACCACATCAATAGACTTAAAGATAAGAACCATATGATCATCTGGATAGATGCAGAAAAAGCATTTGACAAAATACAGCATCCCTTCATGTTCAAAACTCTAGAAAAATTAGGGATAACAGAAAATTACCTCAACATGGTAAAAGCTATATATGCTAAGCCTCAGGCCAGCATCATTCTAAATGGAGAAAAATTGAAGGCATTCCCTTTAAAATCTGGAGCAAGACAGGGATTCCCTCTCTCACCACTTCTATTCAACATAGTTCTTGAAACACTAGCCAGAGCAATTAGATGAAAGAAATTAAAGGAATAAATATAGGAAAAGAAGAACTTAAATTAGTACTATTTGCTGATGACATGATCCTATACCTACCATACCCAAAAAGTTAAACCAAGAAACTTCTAGAACTAGTAAATGAATTCAGCAAGGTGGCAGGATATAAAATTAATACCCATAAATCAAAGCATTCCTGTATATCAGTCACAAACCCTCTGAAATGGAACTAAGGACAACTACCCCATTCACAATATCCTCAAAAAAAAAAAATAAAAAACCTGGGAAAAAACATAACAAAAGAAGTGAAAGATCTATACAATGAAAACTACAGAACCCTAAAGAAAGAAATAAAAGAAGACCTTAGAAGATGAAAGGATTTACCTTGCTCATGGATAGAAGAATTAATATTATTAAAATAACCATATTAACCAAAAGCACTTTACAGATTCAATGCAACTCCCATCAAAATCCCAATGGCATTTCTTGCACAAATAGCAAAAGCAATCATGAAATTTTTCTGGAAAAATAAGAGACCCAGAATAGCTAAAGTAATTCTAAGCAAGAAGAGTGAAGCTGGTGGTATCGTGATTCCAGATTTTAAGCTATATTACAGAGCCTGTTTTGGTACCAAAACAGGCAGGTAGACCAATAGTACAGACTAGAGGACACAGAGACAAATCCAAAAAATTACAACTACCTTATATTAGACAAAGGTGCTAAAAACATGCAATGGAGAAAGGATAGCATCTTCAACAAATGGTGCTGGGAGAACTAGAAATCCATATGCAACAAAATGAAATTGAATCCCTTTCTCTCACCATGCACAAAAGTTAACTCAAAATGAATCAAGGAGCTAGGAATCAAACCAGAGACTCTGTGTCTAATAGAAGATAAAGTTGGCCCTAATCTTCATCAGGTGGGGGCAGGCCCCAAATTCATCAATAAGACATCTGTAGCACAAGAATTAAAACCAAGAATCAACAAATGGGACGAATTCAAACTAAAAAGTTTTTTTCTCAGTAAGAGAAATAATATATGAGGTGAATAGGGAGCCTACATCCTGGGAACAAATTTTTACCCCTCACACACATCAGATAGAGCTTTAATCTCTAGAGTATATAAAGAACTCAAAAAGTTAAACAACAAAAACAAAAAAAAAAAAAACAAATAACCCAGTCAACAAATGGGCCAAGGACCTGAACAGACATTTCTCAGAAGAGGATATACAATCAATCAACAAATACATGAAAAAAATGCTCACCATCTCTAGCAATCAGAGAAATGCAAATTAAAACTACTCTAAGATACCATCTCAATCCAATAAGAATGGAAGCCATTATGAAGTCAGACAACAATAAGTGCTGGCAAGGATGCGGGGGAAAAGGTACACTTGTACATTGCTGGTGGGACTGCATTGGTGCAGCCAATTTGGAAAGCAGTATGGAGACTCCTTGGAAAGCTAGGAATGGAACCATCATTTGACCCAGATATTCCCCTTCTTGGACTGTACCCAAAAGACCTAAAAAGAGCATACTACAGGGACACAGCCACATTAATGTTTATAGCAGCACAATTCACAATAGCTAGACTGTGGAACCAACCTAGATGCCCTTCAATAGATGAATGGATTAAAAATGTGGCATTTATACACAATGGAATATTACTCAGCACTAAAAAATAACAAAATCATGGCATTTGCAGGGAAATGGATGGCATTAGAGCAGATTATGCTAAGTGAAGTTAGCCAATCCCTAAAAAACAAATGCCAAATGTCTTATCTAATATAAGGGGGGGTGTCTCAAAATAGGATAGGGAGGAAGGGCATGAGAAGAAGATTACCACTAAATAGGGAAGAGAGGTGGGAGGGAAAAGAAGGGAGAATGGGAGTTGCATGGAAGATGGAAGGAGACCCTCATCATTATACAGAATACATGTATGATGTTATGAGGAGAAAAAGAAAAAAATGTGTCACATTAGATTGGATAGAGAGAAGTGATGGGAGAGGAGGGGAGGTGAAGGGGGGATAGGAAGAGCAGCAGAATACCATAGACATTATGATTGCTGTATGTATATAAGTGACTCTATGACCAATGTGATTCTGCAATCTGTACAATCAGAAAAATGAGAAATTATACCCCAATTGATTCAAATGTATGAATTGCCAAGATCATTGTAATGTCATGTGAAGCTAATAAAAAAAAGTACTGGCATTTGGAAGGAAGGTGAAAAAATACTTACTCTACAAGTAATAATATATGTTGGGAAGGATGTGGAGAGAAAAGTACACTCATACATTTTTGGGGAGACTGAAAATTGGTTCAACCACTCTGGAAAGCAATATGGAGATTCCTCAGAAAACTTGGAATGGAACCACCATTTGACTGTTATCCCACTTTTCAGCATATACCCAAAGGAATTAAAATCAGCATACCACAGTGACCTGGTCACATTAATGTTTATAGCAGCTCAATTCACAATACCAAAGATATGGAACAAACCTAGGTGCCCTTCAATGGGATGAAAGGATAAAGAAACTGTGGTATATATACACAAGGGAATATTACTCAGCCTTAAAGAGCAATGAAAATGTGGCATTTGCCTGTAAATGGATGAAACTGGAGGCTATCATGCTAAGTGAAATAATCCAAACCCAAAAACCAAAAGGCCAAACATTCTCCCTGATATGTGGCTAACACATAATGAGGGTGTGGGGGTTAGAAGTTCACTGGATTAGACAAAGAGGAATAAAGGGGAGGAGCATGGCAATAGGAAGACAGTATAATGAATTGTACATAACTTTCTTATATTTCAGATATGAATACATGAGCAGTATAGCAGCACATCATATACAACCACAATAATGGGAAGTTATATTCCATGAGTGTATAATATGTCAAAATATACTCTATTGTAATGTATATCTAAAAAGAACAAATAAAAAATACATTGTCATCAACAACAAAAATAGTGAGAGGGGCTGGGGTTGTGGCTCAATGGCAGAGTGCTTGCCTTGCGCATTTGAGACACTGAGTTCAATCCTCAGCACCATATAAAAATAAGTAAGCAAAATAAAAATATTGTGTCCATGTAAAAAAAACTTGCATGGTACTAGCACAAAAACAGGCATGTATAATGGAATAGACTATATGACACAGAGACATACACTGATAATTATTTGATTCTTGATAAAAGGGCCACAATAACAGTTTGGAGAAAAGACAGCATTTTAAACATATCATGCTGGAAAATCTGGATAGCTAAACATAGAAGAATGAAACATTATTCCTGCCTCTTAGTCTGCACTAAAGTCAACACCAAGTTAATCAATGACTTAAAAATAAGACTAGAAACTCTGCAACTGATAAAAGAAAAAAAGTTTCAAAGCTCCAACACATAGGTGCAGGCATCAACTTCCTCTAAAGACTCCTAAAGCTCAGGAAATAAACACCAGGAGTAATAAATGAGATAGCATGAAATTTAAAAGTTTCTTCACAGAAAAGGGGGAAAAAAGCATGAAGAGAGAATCTACACAATGGGAGAAAAATCTTTTCCAGTCAGATGTTTCACAAGGGATTAATATCCAAAATATAAAAAGAACTAAAAATAAAATGCCACCAGAAAACCATATAATCCATCAATATATGGACAAACTAAACAGACATTTTGCAAAAGAAGAAATACAAATAAGTGATCAAAAAATAAATGAAACTATGTTCAACATTGTTAGCAATCAGTGAAATGCAAATCAAAAGTACACTGAAATTTCATCTCACTCCACTTAGAATGATAATCATTAAGATTACAAGAACTAATACTGATGAGGATACATAGACACAAAAGGAAACTTATTCAATATTGATGGAACTTTAAATTAATATAAGCATTATAAAAGTCAATATGGAAGTTCTTTGTAAGGAAAATAAAAGGAGACACAGAGACAAGATGCAGAGGCAGGAAAGGAAGGTGGCAGGGTGGCAGAAGGGCCAAGCTGCCAAGTATTATTTATGTCAATTGGATACTTTAGGTCATTGGCATCATTAGTACATATTGCTCATTGTATTAATAGGCAGCTTATAGAGTTAGCAACATTATGCAGCTTATTGCTCTGTGACATACTAAGTTGCAATTTGCAATGTTAAGAGGCTTGTGTATCTATCAAGAAAGTCCACTGTATAAAGTTCCTGTTATGTGGACAAATTTAAGTTGTGAAACATTGTGGTTTTCTAACAAGAGAGACCCTGTATTCCCAGAAGATGTGTGCCTGAGATTAAAGTTCAGGCTGATAGGACTCTAACATGGAACTTCATCATGAAGGACTTTGCTACAGCAGTCAGGCATCCTGTGTCTTTGCACAGAAGTTTTTCCAGCAGCCAGGGATTCTGTGTCTTCCACAGAAACTTCCTAGCATCCAGGCATTCTGGGTCTTTGCAAAAACCTTCCTAGCCACCAGGCATGCCACAGTCATGAAGCTATCAGAGACCTCAATCCCAAACACAGAACCCCTACACTTCCTCAAAATATTAGAAATGAAACCACTGTGTAAGCCAGCTATACTACTTGATATTTATCCAGAAAAACTAAAGTTAGAATATTATAGTGATATTTGAATACTTATGTTTTAGTAGCACAATTCAAAAAACCAAATACCATAGCTTGGGATTGAGGCACAGTCCACCTCAACACTGATACAATGCCTACATATGATTTTCATTTCAGATAAAGGTGGGCCTTTAAAATTAATTTTAGTAGATGTCCACTTACCAAGCAAACTACTAATGGATATGATAGTCAAGGCCAAAAATTCTGCCATAAAGAATAGAGAGCAGTAAATGTGAAGTGTGGAAATAAAGGTCTCAGTGATGTCCAGATGGAGAAAACACCTTTTAGTCATCAATTTCTGCCTATTTCTAAGAAACAAGCAAACACAGTAATTTTTGTAATATTCAACCTGTTCTTCCTTCTGTCTCTCTTACTCTTTATTATCAATAAAGCTGCCAGAGTAATGCTTAAAAAATTACATCATAAACTTTGCAGCAGAAATCTTTTGGCTTTCCAGTCTGCTTAGAATACAACTTGGACTCTTTATGCCCTACAATATCTTAGTATTCATGCATCTGGCCTCTCCATTCAATTGTCTCATCATCTCCTCTTTCCCTCTCCTCTGATCACACTTTCCCTTTCTGCTTCCATCATGAAGCTGGTCCTTTCCTTGGAGAATTTCCATCTGCTGTTTCCTTTGCCCCTTGGAGAATGTCCATCTGCTGTTTCCATTGCCCCTTGTTGTTTTAACCTATAAAGTTAGTAGCACTTAGGAAATCAATGTTGAATTTAGTGGTGGGAATGCTGTTATAAAAAATTCCTAAAAAATGTGAAGATGTAATTGGAGTCCAGTAAGAAATAGAGGATATAAGAGTTTTGAGGTTTAGAGTAGAAAAATTCTAGATTCTCTGGGAGAAAAACAAAGATATTAAATTTGGTCTTGATGAAGGCTAAAATAGATGTAAAGAGAACAAAGAAAGCTTCCGTCACCATAACCAGAATGTTGGTATCTAGAAATATGAATAGTAAAGCTTCTGCTTGGTGAGATTTCTTCTTTATTTGGTCAGTCATGCAGTGATCCTACTGGTAAAATTATCAAAAACCTTCTTAGGTCTCTAAGTGTCAAGGAGTGACATATCATTAGACATTATCCATAGACACGGTTTGGATAATGCCATTTCTATTTCTGTATTCTGATGAATGTCTAATGGATCCATTAATCACACATTAATGCTGAAATACTACAAGGTAATCATTTTTATAAAGTGTTAGAAAATTTGGCCAAGTTGAGTTCTACTGTTGGGGTCAAAGTAGAATTTGTAAGGGATGGACTTGGATATTTAGCAGATGAAATTCCCATGCTATGAGAAATTTGTTTTGTTTTTGCTACTTAAGGCAAAATGTGAGAAGAAAGAGGCAAATCAAGGATTGACCTTTTAGATCCAACATGGCGGCGGGCACTGAGAAATCAATTCTGTGACCTCTTCAAATATGCAGGCAAAGGGAGTCTTAAACTGATTGAATGTTGTTTGCTCAGGATCACTTGGCAATGCTGGGCTGAAGTGGACCTAAGGCGAGCAGTTTGCAACCCTCAGAGCCCACACTGAGCCTGGAGCAGGTGAATTCAGGCTCCCTGTATGCAGTTTCTGGCTGATTGTCTGCATCTAGCTGCTGTGACTCAGTCCTACAGACCCTCCTGCAGAATAGAGAAACAAGTCTTCTGTTCCTCCATGATCCTTTTGAGGTGATACAGCAGGCCCAGAATTGAGCTGGGACCTGGGAGAGTCAGACCAGACCCACCCTTCACATTGAACACCCAGCAAAGAGAACGAATGGCCACCCTTCGCATTGGACATCTTCATGGCGGAGAACTGAGGTCACCAGAATTCAGCGGAGAGGATACCTTCATCAAAACTGGCGCCTGAAGGTGTGTGACCCCGGGGCCTATCATCTCCACACAGCAGGGAAATATCAAGGGCCACCCCCCCAGCTCTCCCATGAGGGCGATTGTGAGACCAAGGGAGTCAGGAGTGGCACCTGACCCCCGGCTACTGCTCTCACCAGCGCTGACAACCAAGGTCTCTTCACCAGCTCCCAGGGGTGTGGCTACCTGAGGGCAGGCAGAACAAGCTGATGGTTCCCAGCTCTGTGGTCCACAACTTTAGGGTCTGGGGGAATGGCAAACAGAGATAGTGTGCCCATTTGTTCAAGAAAATAGGGCTCCTGGGAGTGGCAGACCTGGCGTGTAGCCAGTTTTGTGGTGAACATCACCAGAGAGTGTGGCCTGGCTGGAGGAAAAGCAGGGAAGTGACTGGAGACCAGGAAAGGCCCTGGGCGCCCAGGATTAGAGCGCCACCCAGTGGGGGAGGAGGAGCCACCTCACAGGGATTGGTTCCTGCATATTGAGGGGAGAAGCGTGGCCCAGTGGGCATAGCTCCACCTACAGGAAGAGAAGTTAATTGAACTCTAAGACTGCATTTTTAAATTTTTAAAAAATTTTATTTTATTTTATTTTTTATATTTTTTATTTTTTGTCTTTCATTTCTTTTCAATTTCCCTATTCCCCTTTTCTTGAATTCTACCTATTTACTCTCATTCTCTTTAGTGACTTCTTCCCTCCCTTCTAATACCTTTCCTCCCAAGCATTATGATGCTGTTTATGTGTAATTTACTAAATGTGTTTAGGTAAATGTTCTGAGGCATTATATAGTGCTACCAATTCCATAGCTACCCCCAAATACTCTCGACCATTCTCCTGTTAATATCCCTCGTCAGTAGAGCAATCTTCCAAGGTTGCCAAGATACATACCATCATGTTGCTCGACCTAAACATAAGTCCCTCTATACCATCACATCACTCGACCTAAACATAAGTCCCAAGACCAAACTGCAGATCCCTATATGCCATCAGAATTCATACGCATTTTATGAAATGAATTAATCTGCTTTAAAGTACAATAAAATTCATCATCTCTAGTCATAGTCTCCCATCACAAAGGAGAGACCCTGGAGATACACAAAACCAAAATAAATTTATAAGAGTAAACAGTAACTCAGCAGTCAAACAGAACCAGAAGTAACATGAGCAGCATGAAAAAGCAAGGAAGAAAAGGAGTACAAACAATGCAGGACAGCCTAAATCTACAGGAGAACCCAGAGGCATCAGAAAAATGGTTGAAAAAAGAACTCAAGTAATACCTTATAGAGATGGAATGGAATCTTAAGAGGACATGAGACAGCAAATTCAAACAATGAAAGAACACATTGAAAATGAATTACATAAACAGATTCAAGAAGCAAATAAGCAACTTTACCAGGAGATAGAGATTATTAAAAAATCAAATAATCCTAGAAATGAAGGAAACTATAAACCAAATTAAAAACTTAAAAGAGAGTATCACTAGCAGAGTGGAGCCAGTAGAAGTCAGAACATCAGACAATGAAGACAAAATATATCATCTTGAAAAAAAGTCTAGCCAACTCAGAAATACTGGTAAGAAACCATGAGAAAAACATCTAAGAGATATGAGATAACATAAAAAAAAACAAACTTAAGACTCATGGTGATAGAAGAAGGTATAGAGGTCCAAACCAAGGGAATGAGCAATCTGTTGAATGAAATAATTTTAGAAAACTTTCCAGATATAATAAAGGAAACAGATTACAAATTCTAGATGCATATAGGACCCCGAGCATAAAAAATCACAGTAGACCAACGCCAAGACACATTGTTATGAAGATATCCAATATACGGAACAAAGAGAAAATATTAAAAGCTACAAGAGAAAGGAGGCAGATTACATTCAGGGGTAAACCAATAAGGTTAATGGCTGATTTTTCATCACAGACGCAAAAAGCAAGAAGATCCTGGAACAACGTATTTCAAACAATGAAAGACAATGGATGCCAAACAAGAATTTTGTTTACAGCAAAAATAAGCTTCAGGTATGACAACTAAATAAAAATCTTTCATGATAAACAAAAGTTAAAAGAATTCGCAGCCAGAAAACCAGCATTGCAAAGCATCTTGAGCAAAACACTACACGAGGAAGAAATAAAAACAACAACCAAAACCAACAGTGGGAAGTACCTCAGTAAAGAGAGAGTGGGGGAAAAACAAAAGCTAATAATGGAGAAACAAACCAAATTAAAAAAAGGATAAGTAATCAAACATGACTGAAAGTGCTAACCATATATCAATAGTAACCCTAAACGTTAATGGCTTAAATTCACCAATAAAGTGACATAGGATGGTAAGCTGGATTTAAAAAACAGATCCAACAATATGCTGCCTTCAGGAGACACATCTGATTGAAAAAGACATACTACAGGCTGAAGGTAAAGGATGGGAAAAATCATACCACACACAAGGTCCTTGGAAGCAAGCAGGGGTGGCCATCCTCATATAGAATAAAATCGACTTAAACACTAAGTTAATCCAAAGGGATAAGGAAGGACATTATATGTGGTGAGCCGTTCCTGCGGACTGTGGTCGCCATTACATGATGGCGCTGGCTCCGCTGTGGTCTGTGAAGGACAACTCCATATCAGAGAGAGTTGGCATATTGTCAACTCCTTATCAGAGAAAGTTGGCATGTCGTTCTCTAGCACCCTGTGAGAAGGGTCCACGTGGCAGCTTTGCATTGGGGTTCGCGGTGCTTTATTAAGGCTGGGAGGGGCATCCAATTATTATTCCGGGGATTAGAAGAATTATTAGAAGAATGTCAAGGGCCTGAATAAACTGCTGAAAGAAGATTCCTGAGTCGCGTCTTCCTTGCGGGCAAGGGGGTCGTGACAAGTGGTGCCGAGACCCGGGAGAAAAAAGAAAAAAAAAGAAAGAAAAAAAGAAAAACCCAGGAACCAGAACTTTCAGCAGTCAGGGAGGCGTGCCGGTAAGTCCCAGGTAAGGTGGGACCCGCTGTTAAAAAGCGGAGGCTCCTCTATACATAAAGAGGGAGCGTTAAAAGGTACCTGCTCCTCTGTAAATAAAGAGAGGGCGTTACATCTCATAGCAATTGCACTCTGTATTTTCGTTTTGTTTTCTGTGTATTTTCGTTTTGTTTTTGTGTACTTTCACTTTCAATTTCTGTGTTTTCTTGTGTTGCGTCATGGGTGCCGTGACTTCAAGTCCACTTCTTCTGGCCCTAGATGGCCTTTTACGTTCCAAGGGACTGGAGGTGAAACGCAGTACCTTAGAGAGATTTTTACAGAGGGTAGATACAGCTGCACCGTGGTTTGCATTTTCAGGCAGCCTCACTACACCCAGCTGGGATAAATTAGGCAAAGACCTTGATTTTGCTCGTGAGCAAGGCATGCTAGAGGGCGGGGTGATACCCCTCTGGAAGATGGTCCGTAGTTGCCTTACAGATGGCAGATGCCAGGAAGCGCTTGTTAAAGGGCAAGAAGTTTTAGAACAATTACATGAGGAAAAATCAGAAACAACAGAGAGCGAAGTGTCTCAGGAAGAGGGGAGTGTGCGGGGCGTGGAGAACGGGAGGAGACGACCATATCCAGATCTCAGTGTGCTGCGCACGCCCCCATGCGAAAGTGGGTCAGAGGCAGAAGACGCTGAGGAGGAGGAGTTAAAAACACTGTCCCGGCAGCTAGGGAGTCTAGCTAAAGGGAACAGAGATAAGCAAGGGTTCAAGACAAGACAACCTCCCGATCCGCCTCCGTATGGCGGGGGGGTTTCAGGACGAAGTTTCCACACCCAAACATGGAGGGCTGTTAACGTTGAGATGGGTCTTGCTTATCCAGTTTTTCAGGATGATAATAGGGGAAGATTTCATGAGCTTTTGGATTTCAAAATTGTAAAGACCCTGGCGGAGTCTGTGCGCACTTATGGGGTTGATGCCGCTTTTACACTAACTCAGGTAGAGAATCTGTCCAGATACTGCATGACTCCCTCTGATTGGGCTAGCCTCGTTCGGGCTTGCGTCTCCCCAGGCAAATATTTGGACTGGAGAGCATTTGTGGTAGAGGGCGTAGCAGAGCAGGCCGCCCAAAATCATGCAGCAGGACACCCCCATTCGGACAAAGAAATGCTTTCGCTGGGACTCAAATACCCATAACTTGGCTCACCGAGGAGCCTGTTTGGGTGCCTCAGTGGCCCCTTCCCTCGGCTAAATTGGCAGCAGCCCATGACCTAGTTAAAGAACAACTTGACTTGGGCCACATTCAGCATTCTACTTCTCCATGGAATACTCCCATATTTGTCATTAAGAAAAAATCAGGGAAGTGGCGCCTACTACATGATTTACGAGCAGTTAATGCTCAAATGCAACTTATGGGGCCCATTCAAAGAGGGCTGCCGCTGCTTTCCTCTGTTCCTCAGGGCTGGCATATCATTGCTATTGATATTAAAGACTGTTTCTTTTCTATTCCTTTGCATCCTAAAGACTCACAGCGTTTTGCCTTCACCCTTCCCTCGTGTAATCACGAGGAACCAGATCAAAGGTTTGAGTGGGTTGTTTTACCACAGGGAATGTCTAACAGTCCTACGATTTGTCAGATGTATGTAGGGAAGGCACTCGCACCTCTCAGACAAAAATATCCTTCCATCAAGATTATTCATTATATGGATGATGTATTATTGGCAGCCAAATTAGAGCAGTCAGTTAATGAGGCCTATAAAGACCTGGTGAAGTTGTTAGCTCAATATGATTACATATTGCACCTGAAAAGGTTCAAACAGGGGATTCTATTCAGTATTTGGGAGCGACGATTGGATATGACATATTAAAACCACAAAAAGTTACTATAAGAACTCAAGATCTCCAAACTCTAAATGATTTTCAAAAACTGTTAGGAGATATTAATTGGATAAGAGCTTATTTACATATTCCTAATATCGTGCTCCAGCCTTTGTATGCTATTCTTAAGGGTGATCCAGATCTTACTTCCCCTCGTACCCTCACTAAAGAGGCCAGAGCGGCCCTTATAAAAGTAGAAGAAGCTATACAACATGCTACTCTATGCAGGCTCCAGAGTGATAAACCTTTCCAATTATGTGTGCTTGCCACTATGCGGCAGCCTACTGGAGTACTGTGGCAAGATGGGCCTTTACTATGGATCCACCCACATGTATCCCCAGGAAAATCTTTAGAATACTATCCTGATGCTGTTGCAGCGTTAGCACTTAGAGGGATTCAACAGAGCATTCAATTTTTCGGACAAGCACCTTCTTCTCTTATCATACCCTATTCTAAAGTTCAAATTAATGTTTTGTGTGCTACTCTGGACAACTGGGCCATTCTATGTTGCTCGTTTCAAGGGGATATTGATAATCATTACCCTTCTCATCCATTACTCCATTTTGTTAAAAAACATCCTATCATTTTCCCTAAAGTAACTTCACCCACTCCAATTCCGGGGGCTGTTAACATTTTTACTGATGGCTCTAAGTCTGGAATGGGAGCTTATGTGATTAATGACTCTTCCCCTGTCCAGTATCAATTTGCTCCTGGAAATCCACAATGGGTAGAACTACAAATTGTCATTAAAGTTTTTAAACAGTGTTCTTTTCCTTTCAATCTCATTTCGAACTCCATCTATGTGGTGCAGGCGCTCAAAATTCTGGAGGCTGTAGGAGCTATTAGTGACACCCATAATGTATCTACTTACTTTAATCAGCTTCAACGGCTTATCCGTAGCCGTACTGCCCCTTTCTATCCAATGCACATTCAGGCTCACACCTCTCTTCCTGGCCCGTTATCACAGGGTAATGCCTGTGCTGACTCGGCAACTAAAAGCCAGTTGGTATGCTTGGCCTCCTCCTTAGAAGAAGCTAAATTGTTTCATCACAACTTTCATGTCAATGCTATGACACTGCGCAGACGTTTTTCCATCTCAAGAGCAGATGCTCGTCAGATAGTGTTACAATGTCCCCATTGTGTCACATTTCTTCATCCTCCTACTTATGGTGTAAACCCACGAGGATTGAAGCCATTGGTTGTCTGGCAAATGGACGTAACTCACGTGCCTGACTTTGGTAACCTCAAATATGTACATGTTTCTATTGGCACATACTCTGGAATTATTCATGCTTCTGCTTTATCGGGAGAAAAGGCGCGTAATGTCATTACTCATTGCTTAGAGGCATGGGCAACATGGGGTGCACCTGCATCCCTTAAGACTGATAATGGACCTGCTTATACGGGCAGACAGTTTACATCTTTTTGTTCTACTATGGGAGTACACCTTGCTCATGGGTTGCCTTACAATCCTCAAGGGCAAGGCATTGTTGAACGTGCCCACCGCACCTTTAAAGAAACCTTAGAAAAACAAAAAGGGGGAATAGGAGTTGACCACACTCCTAAAGAACGCCTGTCCTTAGCTCTTTTTACCATTAATTTTTTGAATTTGGATATTCATGGCCGCTCTGCGGCCGATAGACATGTGTCCCCTCAGCCCTCTGTGACTGGCTATGTTAAGTGGAAGGATGTTCTTACGGGCCAATGGAATGGCCCTGACCCCGTGCTGACATGGGCACGAGGATCTGTATGTGTTTTTCCCCAGGATCGCACAGAGCCGCTGTGGATCCCTGAACGCCTGACAAGAAGAGTCTCGAGATCTACTAACCAGCAGCAGGAGGTGCCACAACAGTCCCATGATGAGGAGCTTCATTCTGATGAGTGCTCTGGCTCTGATGCTGGTGCCAATGGTACAGATGGCACCAATGCAGTGGTGGGCAGTGGCACAGGCATGGCCAATGCCAATGCCAGTTCATAGTAATTCTAGTGTCCTCCCCACTCTTTTTTCTACCTCATGTGAGATGTCTGCTCCTTGTACCTCTCCTAGAGGGGACATGGAAAATATTTTTAATCAGTCTCAAGTTAATCTCACAGGAGTTTTTTGTTTCAGCCTTGGGAACACTAATTGTATTAGCCTTAAGACCAAAAATTTGACTAACTGGGAGGACCCATTGCTGTCCAGTCGAGTCTCAGGGAGTATTCTCAGTGCTGTATTGAGCCAAGTAGTTTCAGGGAAGCAATCAGGCTCAGGGACCCCCGCAACTAGCTCTGTTTTAAACATAACTACTTTAGCTATTATCTCCAAGGTACTAATCCCAATGCCTCCTTCTTCTAATAGTACTTGCAATGCCACTCATTTCAAGGCCTCTCCTTACTGTACCCCTAATTTTGGTTTTCCCCCAACATTTACGCCTTGTCAGGATCATTCTTGGGAGAAACATCAAGTTGCTAAAGGTTTCTCCTTTTCCCCCCCTCTGAAGAGATATGTTTATAACTTTAACAACAATGCCAACTCCTCTACAGGAACAGGTTGGTCCTGGTTTCAATGGCTCATTTCCAATGAGAAGGGGGCTTCAGCCAATATTTCTGCATTGGCTCAATTACTAGGAGCCAAAAGTTGGCTGGCATTGAGCAGCATGTTCAGAGATGCAGCTCTGTGGCTGTATTCTGACTGGCAGCTGTCTCCAGAAAACAACTCCAGTTGCAATGTACCAAGATGGAGGCAACTGGGGGATCCCGACATTACTAGACGGGGATGGTGGCCAGATTTCCAGCCCATGGGCTGTGGCTAGGTGTCTTGCCTGGGTGCTAATGCAGGTGGTCCTACTCCATCACCAAGAAGTCCTCTGTAGACAAGTAGCTGGGAGTCCACTCTGACACTGAGGCCTAGAGACACTGTGCAACATGACAGGTGTAATTCCTCCCTAATTAGTTTTTTGACAAGACTAAACTATAACAATAATTGAGTATGAATTTTTGTATTAAAAGCCTGCCAATGAGAATTAAATTATTTTTGAGACATTTTATTTATTTGAATTCAAAGTTAGTGCTACCTCTCAAATTCATGTTACATATTCATGTTTTAATAATGATCCATAATGAACTTGTGCATATTTAATCTTTGCAATTGTCTTTTCACATAGGGAAGTAATACTAAAATCTGATATTAATTCATGAGCATATCTATTGCATGAAGTCACTTAAAGAATTCTATTAGAGTTTTCTCTAGATATTAAGTTACACAGAAGTTCCTGTATTGCAAAGCAGCATATTATTTGCATAAGAAAACACACATTGATCAGTGGAAGTAAAAAGAACTCAGAAATAAATTAATGCATTGACTGTCAACTGATCATTGTCAAATGTGACAAGAACACACATTAGTAAAAAATGAAATAAAAGAAAGAAAGAAAGAAAGAAAAGAAAAAGAAAAATTTCTTCAATAAATGCTGCTGAATTAGATGTCCACATGTAGAAGAACAAAACCAGATCTCTCTCTCCTATCACACAAAAATATCAACTCAAAATGAATTACAGACATAAATGTAATACCAAGTTTCTAGAGAAAAACATACATGAAATACTTAAATATGGGGTTGGGGTTCTAGCTCAGTGAAAGTGCTTGCCTAGCATGTATGAGGCTCTGGGTTCGATCCTTAGCATCACATAAAAATAAACAAATAAAATAAAGGCATTATGTCCATCTACAACTATGAAAAATTTAAGAAAGAAATATTTAAATATGGTGGACAGGACAAGAAGTTTTTTGGATATGATCCTCAAAGCACAGGCAACAAAAGCAAAACTAGACAAACAGCATTGCATCAAACTGTAAAGTTTTAGCACAGCAAATGGAACAATCAAAAGCCTGAAGACAACTTACCAAATGGGAGAAAGTCTTCCCAAACTATTCACTGGACAAGGGGCTGATGTCTATACCACACTAGGAACTCAAACAACTCAAGAGCAAAGCAAACAAACAAATAACACAAGCCTAAATAAAAACTGGTAGTAGATTTTATTATGGTTTGGGTGTTGTCTGTCTCCCCAGAGGTTCTTCTTTTAGGAACTTGGCTGTAGTATTGGGAGGTGGTGGACACTTTATGGAGTGAGGTCTAGTAGGAGGTCATTAGCTTACTGGGGAACTGTCCTTGGAAGGGAATATTGGTCTCCTTGAGTGAATTCTCACAAGAGTCAAAATTCCTTTTGTTGAGAATTTGTGTGGTACTAAGGTTCTTGCCTTTTGCATGAACATTAGACAGTACAGGAATTATATAAAGCAGCTGACATCACTTTTTATTCAAAAAATATTATTTGTCATCTGAGTGACTTTGGTGTATTATAAGGTTCACCCCTCAGTGATATTTTGACTTATAATTTTAGGCTGAACTCATAAAGAAACATTATAGAGTTAAAAGCACAGTCTAATTTCCAAGCCATTATGTGTATGACAATAGAGGATGGTTCTTTGCATTCAGATAAACATTAATCCTGCCTCTGACTTCAAAATAATTGTAGTAAAATTTACTATGGTTAATATTTGCATTTTAAAATTCTTAATGAAGACAAAAATCACTATGAAAGAAGTAGACAATATTAACAGCCTCATATATCTACTAAAAAAATAAAGTTTGTAGGTAAAACAATCTTATTTCTACCTTTAGAAAAAGACAAATGAAATAAAATTAAAAACTACAGTGGCAGATAGATTCACTGGTGAATTCTATGAAAAACAAACCCAAACATCATGTCCAAGTTTGTGTTATTGTAGAATTACAAGGGTGCTTCAACATTTGAAAAGTCATCACTGTACTTTTTCATACTTGGAAAGTAAAAAGAAAGAAAACATATCATCTCAATAGATCTGGCAAATTATAGCATCTGTTTTATAAAATATTAATTTTACTTTTTCTAATTGGTGTGTATTTATGTTCATTATGGTGTACAGTATTGTAACTATATATATGTATATATATACACACATACACACACTGTATAACAATCAAATCAGGTAGTTAGCATTTTCATGGCATTGAATATTGTCATATTTATGTATTGGAACCTTCAAATTCTTGTTCTCTAGCTATATTGGAATATGTACCTAATTGCCATAGACTGCATAGACTGTAGTTCTCCTATCACAGGATAAGATAATACAGGATATTAGAGCTACTCCCCCACTATAGTTCATAACTTAGGTGTTCCCCCACAGCTCATGTGTTGAAGGTTTGCACTCTAGAAGATGGAGGGGTGGAGAGGTGGCTATTGGGATGGTGGCTTTGGGAAGTAGAACCTAGTTGAAAGCTATTAGGTCACTGGGACTGTGCACCTAAAGAAGATTGGGATCCCAACTCATTTCTATCATTTTCTGCTTCCCAGTCACCAAGAGATGAGCAGCTTTGCTCTACCAAGCACTCCCTGCCACGGTGAACTGCCTTGCTGACAAAGCAACAGGAACAAGCAACCATGGTAAAATTGTGAGCCAAAATAGATATTTTACCCGCTTACATTTATTTTGTCAGATATGTTTTCACAGTGACAGAAAGATGAACAACTTCCTCCTTCCTAAACTTTAGTGACTTCTATACTCTCTACTGCTATGTGATTAACTATTTTTGGTTTTTGGTTTCCACAAATGAGTGAAAACATTCACAAGTTGTCTTTCTTATTCCAGTAATTGCCTGACTTATTTCACATAACATCATTTTCTCTACTTGCTGCAAATGACCAGAGTTCATTCTTTTTATAGCTGAATAATATTCCATTCTGTATATATACATCTTTTTCTCAAGTTTTTTTCCTTTTTATTTCCTTCTTTATTAAGAGTCATTACGCGATTTGGGGTTTTGATTGGTATATTATGGAAAACCTGAGGAAAAAAACAAAATGGAACTTCCCACCAATGCCAGTACCTATCTTTTTAGGGTTATAACTAAGGAAGTTATTATTTTTTATCTGCTTTTCTTTAGAACATAAATCAAAGCCATTAACTTGAATTTGAGGTGTATACATAATACATACACAATAATATGTGAAGTACTTTATATATAAATAGTTTCTACATTTTCAAGTACTGGAAACAATATATGTCCTAAGTTTTATTTTGACTGAATGGAACAAGAAGAGATCAATCTTCAACTACAGAGGGTTATACTGATAAGAAAACTCTTAATGTAAAAAATATATTCCTTTCAATTTTTATTTGCTGCAGGCTACACCATATCCTGAATAAATTCATTATGGGGAAACTGTCAATCACAGCTTTACTATCTTACTTTGAAAGAAAATAAGAGAAAATAAATTGGAAAGTAAGACTTTATCTTTGTTTTCATATAAGTGATGTTGATTTTTCTTCCTATCAAAAAATTTAAATCAACTTATAATAAATATATCCACCAAAAAATTCAGATCAGTTTATGATAAATACATCTGAACCATTAGATAAATATATTTAATTTTGTTTATTGGTGGGGATTGAACCCAAGGCCTTGTGCATGTGGGGAAAGAACTCTACCAACTGAGCTATATCCTCAGCCTAGATAAATGCATCTAAGCCTTTCATCTATATATATTTATCAACTTCTAATAAGAGTCCCCATTGACATGATGATTCTTGAATGGATGATATCACATACAAAGATGATAAGTTCTCTAGTGTCCTATTTCCAAAAACTTTTTTGTGTGGTGCTGGGTATTGAGTCCAGATCCTTGTGCATGCAAGGTAAGCACTCTACCAGCTAAGTTATATACCCAGTTCTTTTCATAGACTCTTTATCAATAAAAGAGTGGGCTTTACCAAAGGGCTGCAAAAGTTAATGGTTTAGATATATTTATCATAAACTGATCTAAAACTTTTCAAAAGCAAGAAAATTTAACCTCACTTATTTCAAAAAGTGAGAGATTTCTGCTAAAGCCATGAATTCTTTACCATCTTGATTGTTAACAAAATTAATAATCCTAGTTATTTTTAGGTTCTGATGCACTGAACATTTTTATGGAGTTCTTCTCTAGTTATAGAAGTCCTCTTTATGTCCACAACAGCTATTACAAACTCTATGTTAGCGTAATAAGTTCTCCAGGGAAAATGAATTGATCATCTGGTCATCAATATCCAACATTGGTAATGTGTATTTTTCACCATCCTCTCTTCTACATTACCTTTTATGGTACTATTTACAACTTAACTCACAGAAAATTTGTAAAGAATGTTGGTTTTCCCTGCAATAGCCAACTCAACAATGATAACTGTGCTCCTGGCAATTAAATTATTTCCATGTCGGAGTGAATAGAATTCCCATTCTTGGGCAGTGGACTCCTCTCCAGCCACCCTAGTTGCCTGTCTTCCTTTGGCCCAGGCTGAGGTTGGGGAGAGACACCTCTGGTTTTCTGCTTCAGTGCTGGGTGCCACCTGTTTCTAAGGAAGCAAAAGCCTAGGCCACCTTGCTTCTGGCTAGAACCCATCTGTGGCATCCATCTGACTCAGGGACATCACTGCTACATGGTTAGCAGTGAGCCTCATAGACCACCACACTCCCCCAGATCCCCTCATTTAAAATTCCATTCAAATGATTATCTTTGACATCTTGCTAAGTCCATAACTTGTCTATTGTGAATAGTGTTGTAGTAAACATAAGCATGCAGATATCTCATTGATAGAATGATATCCTTAGCTTTGGATATATATTCCTAGTGGTGAGATTACTGGATCATGGGATAATTTTACTTTTAGTTTTTTGAGCACTCACCATGCCATTTTTCACAATGGCTATACCATTTAATATTCCCATCAACAGTGTATGAAATTTAACCTTTCTCTGGATTTTGGCTAGCATTTGTAATTTTTGTCTTTTTGATAATATCCACTTTTAACTGGGATGAGATGATATCTTATTGTAGTTTTGATTTGCAGTTCCTTAATGACTAGTGTTCGCCATTTGAAAAACATCTATTCAGACCATTTGCCTATTTTGAAATCAGTTTTTTTGTTGTTATTGAGTGGTTATCACCCAATCATCACTGTTGGGTGTGTGGGAGACTCCCCACCAAAGTTAAGTTTCAGACTTGTGTAATCCCTTACCCCTCCCCTCTTCTCTGAAGGGTGCAAAGCCAAAGAGCAGTCAAATTGAAACATTTTCTCATCCAATCCCCATGAGACACAGTGTCTGCTAGCAGTTCCGGGGTCACCTTGCCAATCAGCACCCACCATGTCACCTATGCAACCCCTCTTAAGCCAAGGCTTGCAAGCTCACACTCCCTGGCCTCTTTCTCTTCTTTCTGTCCTCTCTTTACTCTCTTTCTCTGACTCTGCTCTCTTACTCTCTGCCTTCCTCCACTCCTTTCTCTGCTCTCTGCCTCTCCTTTTTCTTCCCCTTCAGACAGACCCCCCAATAAATCTCTTGGTTGACTCTCCGTCTCAGGTGAGTCACTCACCTTTCAATCACCACTTTTTTGATGAATAGTTTATAAATATTTTCTCCCATTCTGTAGGTTGCCTTGACTCTGTTGACTGATTCCTTTCCTGTGCAGAAACTTCTTGGTTTGATATTATCTTGTCTAGTTTTGCTTTCACTGTTGATGCATTGGGAGGATCTATCCAAAAATTGGGTTTTTTTTCAGTTTCAATGTTTTCAAGGGTTTTCCTTAAGACTTCTTTTAGTAGTTTCACAGTTTCAGCACTTACATTTAGATCCTTGATCCACTTTGAGTTGATTTTTGTGTGTAATGAGAAGTAGGGTGTAGTTTCATTCTTCTATATGTGTATATCCAGTTTTTCCAGCATGATTTGTTAAAGTGATGATCGTTTCTTCAAGGTATGTTCTTGGTGCCCTTGTAAAACATCAGATGTCTATAAATTTGGAAATTAATTTTTGGATTTTCTGTTCTGTTTCAATGCTGTGTGTGTCTGTTTTTATACCAGTACCATATTCTTTTGATCACTATGGCTTTGCAATTTGTATTGAGATAATGTGTTATATGAATTTTTATTTACTGTAGCAGAATAAATAATAGGATTAATAATTTTTGTTATTTTGGCAAGTGAAAGTTGGTATTTCATTTTAGTGCATATTTATTTGATCACAAATTTAGAAATATTTTCTTATACTTATTTTTATGTGGCTTTTTCCCTCTGAGAATTATTTGCTCTTGCTTTTGCCCACTTTTGCATTGAAGTATAGTTTTATTCCTAATTATATGTTAAACACATATACATATGTATATGTTGAATTCATCAATCATATCAATAGTGATTTAGTGTCTGATAATATTTATAATATTATAAAGTGATTCATATTAGTGGTTTAAATTGTGAAGCCAGAAAGAATCCAGGGGAAAAACAATAAAATATTATCACAAATAGAGTCATTGCAAATATTTTTGTAAATTTATTCCCAGATAGCTAATAAATACTATTTATTACAGAATATTTCAATTGATAAGTGTTTTTTTTGGTGCCAAAAATTTCATACATTAAGTGTTGATTTATACACGGTATGTTTTTTTGGAATTATTATGATTTGTGGTGACATTTACTATTACTTTTTGGATTCCTGTAATTTGATAAAATGTAGCACATGTTTCATGATATTTGAGCCAGCCTCTTTGTTATCCTTTTCCTTTTCTTGCTTTCAAATTTTATCTATTCAAAGTGACATACAAAATTATAAGTATTTATTTTGTACAACATGATGTTTTGCAGTACATGTGCATTGTGTAATGATTAAATGTAGCTTATTAACCCATGTTACCTCATTTCTTTGTGGCAATAGCACTCTGCCATCCTTTCAGCATTTTTCAAGAATACAATATGCTGTCATTAACTATAGTCAATATGTTGCACAATAGATCTTTTTTACTTACTTCTCCTACCTAATTGTAATTTTACATCTTTTGGACATCTTCCATTCACTCCCCCTACCCAAGTGCTCTAGTCTCTAGAAATCACCATCCTACTGTATTTTGAGATCAACATTTTCAGGTTTCATATATGAGTGAGTTATGTGGTATTTGTCATTCTCTGTTTGTACTTCCTATATCCCTTAACATAATCTCGTCCCTGTTCATTTGTGTTATTGCAAATGGCAGAATGTTCTTCATTTATATGGTTGAGTAGTGTTCCATTTCATGTAATATAATACACTTTATTAAAATAGTCATACTTTGAAGGACAATGAGGTGTGCTACAATTAACATGGAAGTGCAGGTATCTCTTTGGCATACAAACTCTATCTCTTTTGGATGTATACAAAGTAATTGCTGGATCATGAAAACAAGGCTTCTTTTTCTAGTAATAATTTAAAGATGAACTTCAAACTATTTGCAATACCTTCCTTCAAACCAACAATTGTTTGATGAGATTACAAAAAATCAAAAATTATTTTGAGAAAATTTGTATATTGAGTGATTTTAGGTGGCATTTGTCCATTATATTTTTGACTAGTTTTATTGGCATAAAGAAGAATCTTGACTTTTTACTTCTTATTTTATTCTTCTTTGGATCAACTCTTGGGAAGTTGTTAAAACTGTGTTACTTTTGTGGAAGTATCTTCCTGCTTTACTTTTCTTGAATATTTTGTGCTGGGAAGAATAAAAAAAGAAGCAAAGATGTAGAATAAGTGCACATATCCTCCATGCTAGATGATGAGCTTTGTAACAAGTTCTACTTGATATTGTTCCATCGCAATACTTCCTAGACACCATTGTGCTGGGAAAGGCCTTGATATCTGGGAATGCCTGGGAAGACAGTGTTGAGTATTGATACTCTTACCTTGTCAATTTATACATTTGGTTAATGACATTTTTGAGGAAAAAAGTCAAAGTGAAATTAAGAATTTCTGAGGAAAACATTTTTTCATTTTTCCTCATTTCAAATTCTGTCATCCCACTTTTTCAATTTCTCTATCCTTAAAATTTTCACTATACATGGCTTTAAATTGGATTAAATCTTAGAGGATCTACTTCCTTTAGATATATTATCATGTTTATAAGTAACATTGTTCTGTTTTAGTCCTATAATCCTTTCTGACTTAAGCAATAATCAGTATATGAGGCATGCTCACTTTCTCCCCATAATATATTGAGCACTCATTGGACTAATGCCTGATAATACCACAAGTATGAGAATTAAGTATTTGAGTCTTCACATATTTATGAGAAAACATAATCAGCGTGCTTTCCTTAAGGGCAGAGAGTGTGTGCCCTTCACAGTAGGACTAATTTTGACCTTTTCATTATTAAAGGACTGGTGTAAGATGGTCTGTGTGATCTAGTCTCAAGAGGAGTGATACAGCTTTGTGGGTAGAGGAGAGCTGCTACTGAATTAAAGACATGGTTCAAGCAGAAATAGCTCAGATCTGAGTCTATGTGTAGGACAGATGGCTGCAAATGGTCATTTACTTCTTCATCACAGAGATATAGAACATGGTCACTTCCTACTCAGGTGATGACCAGGGAATTTACTTACTTATTTTCCACATCCTGGATGGTGTTAGCAAGAGGCTGATTCCTGGTTTCTGGAAGGGGCAAGATAACAAGGCCAGCAAGGAGGGTGATGACTCCATAGATGATCCAGGGCAGACGGAGAGAATACCCCAGTAAGGTCATCAGGAGAGGAGCCACTATTGCCCCTATTCTGTGGAATCCTGAAATGATGCCCATCAGTATTGACCTTAGGATGAAAATAACAAAACAAAGAAAATCTTGTACAAATCTGTATATATGTTGTCACTTGTCAACTCCATTTCATTTGGGAAGACAAAACAGCAGAGTTATTGAACATATGGGCTTTGAAAACCAGCTCTTAATTGTGATATTGACCACTATTGATTTCTAATTAATCAGTTTCACCATAATTAAAACAAGAATATTCATAGCACCAGTCCTGTAGAGTGGCTCTTCAGATTAAGTGAAAAACTGCAGTAAAAGACTTGGCACATTGTGAGGCATAAAGTCTGTTTGAAATAATTATGGATTATTGGTTGCTTTTAAAATTTGTATTACAATTCCTGTCTTGGACACATAAGCAGCCTCATTTTTATTCCTGCATTAAGTGTAAATTAGTTCAGAAAGTCCTGTTTGGAAAGCAGACGTTTAGCTCTTGTACCTGAATACAGTGGGGAGGAGCTCAATTTGGTGAATAACATAACCAGTGATGGCAGCAGAAACAGATCCAATTCCCAAAGTTGCTAAAGACACACGCAGAGTCTGCATTTCTGGAGAGAAGAGACCAGGGAGAATAAAAAATCTTGGCTGAAGAAATCTGCTATCTCTAACTAATTGTGAGGTGATTCTGCTGTAGTTTTTGCAGGTGAGAAACAAATGACAGACAAAATGCAACTCCTCAGAGATGATGGAGAGGTTGATAAGCATCTGAACACTGGGCTGAAACACTAAACAAAAGGGTCTAAATCTCTTGCCTCAATTTTCTCTGCACATTTGAGTATTGCTTATAATGGTGGAAATAGAGAAATCAGGAAAGATTTATTTTATTAATTCTGTCAATATTTTTCAGGGCATTTTCTGAAGGGCCTAGAACTATGTGTGAACAAAAACTGAGGATTTTATGACCCGTGTCTTGAACAGCTTAGAACTAAGAGTATGGGAACAATGCATGATTTGGGGCAGGTCCTCCTCCACACAGTGACAAAGGGATTGGACATTCTAAAAAGAGGCAAGTTCTAGGCAATAATTCAGGATTTTAAAGGCCTGATATTAGAAAGTCTGTTCAGAAGTGAATAATGTTATCCTGGGTATTAATCACATACTTTTGAATTACAGAATTAACAGAGGTTAAACAGATTATTTTTAATTCACTAAAATAATCAAAATAGGACTTTAAAAGAACACAGATTGTTCTCCTGTATGGCAGGAAACTTCTTTTGGGGAGAAGAATGGAGGCTTCCAGTCTGAAATCTTACAAAATATTTTCCTGCTCTGGGAATATGGTAGAACATGGTGACCACAAAAATCCCACAATCATTAATGAGATGATTTGGGTAAGTTAGTAAAATAGGTTGGGTTAGATTCTTAATCTGTTTCTAGTGTTTTTACTAGTGTATTATTGCTATATATAATAATGGGGTTCATTGTGATACATTCATAAGTGCATATGACATAATTTGTTCCATTTCAACCCCTAGTACTTCCCCTTCACTCTCTTCCTCCATCTTCCTGATCCTCTATTCTACTGATCTTCCTTTCATTTATTTATTGTTTTTAATTGGTGTATTATAATTACATGTAAAAGTAGAAGTCATTATTCATTTCTTCTCTAAGGACAAATTACAAAACAGATTAGAAGACATATTAAGATTAAATGATTCCCTTACTCCTGCTGTGGTCTTGCTTTCTGTCTGAAGACAAAGGATTTTTATTTCACTGAATACAAGAAACCTCTGCTAATAATATATCGAGTTAGGGAGGCCTTAAAAATCAGGAAGAGTCTCAGGAAGAGTATCACATGCCCACTTGGAGATGCAGTTGCAAGGCCTACATCCTCCAGGATTGTTATGAAAATTGTCATTAGCCAGAGGCATGTTGTTAGCTCCTCTTCCAAAGACACTGTTTTGTACCATTGGAACTGCTGTTCAGGTTCATCTTGGATGTGGTCAGGGCAGCTTTGTGTCTGAAACATACCTTAAGGACATAGGCACAGTTGGAGCCTAAGTCCCTCCAAGAGCTTGCCATAATCCATTTCAAATCTTCATATTAACTACAAAGAATCCTTGGCTTTTAATGATATTCTTGTGCATCAGGCAAGTAAGATGATGTAATTCCTAAGGAATGAGGGAAACACTTTCTTTCCCCAAACCTTTGTCTCTCTCACCTTGGGGCAAAAATGTGTTGACCAGAATGAAAACTCCTGCCAGGAATGAGAACAATATCTGGTTTGTCCGACGACCCATGTAATTCAGAGTCCAAAGGGAAACAAAGCTGGCTGTGAGCATGATGGCTCCAAAGAGAACCTGGAACAGGAAGATATTGCTCCCCAGATGCTGCAGGTTGAGGATGAGGCCATAAAAGGATACAGCATTTGAAAATCTGAAGTGAAAGGAGAAGAGACATCTAATAACATTTAGAGCCTAAGGAACATTCCCTAAGATTTTGAAGGAGACTCCTACATGATAATTATATTGGCTCAAGACGGTAAATATTCAATGATAATTATAGAATGGAATAATAGAACAATTGTTTTTAAGGCAGTGATCTTAAATTACCATAAATTACCATGGGATCTTTATTGCTATAATTTTTACTGAGGCCACAAAAGAATATATAGCAGATACACACATATTCCAGTAAAAGTTAATTTTTGAACTGCTTAATTCTAGGCAGAAAAAGGTAATTTGAAATCTGAGCTAATCATTCAATTTAAGAGGATAAAGGAATGATCATAGATAGGGGTAGACATTGGAAATTAGGTAAATTGTTTCTTTGCAACAGTGAGTCTCTCTTGTTTGATCCCTGGTATGGAGTCCTTTTTCACCTTAATCCTAGTAAGTAAGGGTGCAGGGCACTAAGGAGAAGAGTTTTCCATGTGTTTCCTGATTTTTAAGAGTACAATGACCTATTCTGGTGCAGTGGTGCCCACCTGGCAATCCCAGTGACTCAGGAGACTAAGGCAGGAGCACTGCAAGTTCAAGGCCACCTTGGGCAACTTAGTGAGAGAATTACATTTATTGATTTGTATATGCTGAAACTAATTTGTATCTCAGGATTAATTCAACATGATCACAGTGTACAATACCCTTAGTGTGTTTTCAAATTAATTTTTTCTAATATTTTTAGTAAGGATTTTTGTGTCTATATTCATCAGAGATGTTGGTCTGTATTTTTTTTCCTCATGGTTTTGGCATCAGGATAATACTGATACTGGTTTCAAGGAATTAATTTGGAAGTGTTCCCTCACTTTCTATTTTATGATATAATTTGATGATGACTGACATTAGTTGTCTTTGTTGAAAGCTTCCTTTATGTCTTCAATCTCATTCCCTGATATTGTTCTGTTCAGGTTTTCTATATTGTCTTTTCTCAGTATGAGTAAGTCATAGATGTCTAGAAATTGTCATTATCTTCTAGATTGAAAAATTTATTGGAATATAAGCTTTTAAAGTAGTCCCTAATGATCCACTTGATTTCAAAAATTTTTGTGGTGATATGGCCTTTCTCATCTCTAGTTTTATTGATTTGGTCTCTAAACTCTTTCTTTTGGATAGTTTGCCTAAGGGTTTATCAATCTTTGAACTTTTTAAGGAATGAAGTATTTGTTACATTGATCCTTCCCCCCACTCAACCCCATACTATTTCATTTATTTGTCTCTAAACATTTTTTCTCATTTTGGAGTTAGTTTTTTTTTTCCTGATTTTATGGCACATTGAGATATAACATTAGATAATTTATTTGGGACTTGTTTCTCTTTTTTTAATGCAGGCATCTACTTCTATAAAATTCCTCTTAGCAACAACTCTACATAATGTCCCAGAATTTTTAATGTTGTATTACTATTCTCGTTTGATTCTAGAAATTTATAAACTTTCTCTTATCATTTAATCTAAGACCCTTTTCTTTTCAAAAGAGAATTATTTATTCCCCATGTGCTTATGTAATTTCATGTTTATTTCTAATTGAATTCCATTATGATCTGATAAAAGGGATTATATTGATTATTTTGTATTTTCAAACACCTGTAACTTAAAATATGGTCCATTTTGGAGAATGTTCAGTGAGCTATTGAGAGAAGGTGAATTTGCTTGTTATTGGATAAAATAGCCTATGATTTTCTGGGTGTATTCAATTTATGGTATTTTTTAGATCAGAAGGGTTGTGTTTGTTGTTTTTGTTGCTGTAAGCAAAATACCTGACTAGAAAAATTTAGAGAAATAAAAGTTTACTTAGTCTCACAGTTTCAGAGGTTCAGTCCATGGTCAGCTGTCTCCATTGCTCTGGGCCCAAGATAAGGCAGAAAGAACATTATGACAGAATATTGTTCACATTGTGGTAATCAGGAAACACAGAGAGACAAAGAGGGGCCAGGGAAACCAGATATAGTTTCCAAGGTCACACCCTCAGAGATTTACTTCCTCCAGCCACATCCCATCTACCTAATAGTAACACCCAGTTAGTCCATTCAAATTATTACCCATATGAGGGGGTGGCACATGCCTATAATCACAGCTGCATGGGAGGCTGAGGCAAGAGGATCATGATTTCAAAGCCTGCAAAAGCAAAAGCAATGTACTAAGCAACTCAGTGAGACACTGCTTCTGAATAAAATACAAACTAGGGCTGAGGATATGGCTCAATGGTCAAGTGCTCCTGAGTTCAATCCCCAGTACCCCCAAAATAAAAATTTATTAGTCCATCAAATGAATAAATCCTATGATAAGGTTACAGCTCTCATAATTAAATCATTTCACCTCAGAACATTAACACAAGAGTTTTGGCAGGGCACTTCATCCCCAAGCTATAACATGTCTGTTGATTTTATATCTTATGAGAAGCATATGTTGAAATCACCAGTATTATTGCATTCAGGTCTATCTTAGACTTAATGTCAAGAAGAATTTATTTCACAGTAATTAGGTGCACTGACATTTACTTTTAGCCATAAATATTGCTATGATTATCTCTTCTTATTGGATTGTTCCCTTTACAAGTGTGTACTAACCTTCTTTGTCTCATCTGATTAACTTTTGCTTGAAATCTCTTTGTTACACATGAGTATAGTGACAACTACTTTTTTAACTTCATTAGCATAGAATATAATTTTCTTTCTTCCTCTATCAGCTTATGGCTACCTTTGTTTATGAATCTTGCAAACAGCATATTACCTGCGTCTTGTTTTTAAATACATTCTGTTAGTCTACATCTAGCTGAAGTTGAGCTCTTTTTATTCAGAGTTCTTATGAAGAGATCATAATTATTTTCTGCCATTTTGATTTGTTTCATGTATTTAAATTTAAAAATTAGTAACTGCTCCTCTAGTGAGTGTAATCAATTGCAGAGCTTTGTAGTTTGTTTGCAAGTTCTTTTGTGTGTAGTATTTCTTTTTTTAAAAAATTCTAAGTTGTTATATATGACAAAAATGCATTATAATTCATATTTCACATATAAAGCACAATTTTTTGTATCTCCGATTGTATACAAAATATATTTACAGCATTCCTGTCTTTATACACATACTTAGGGTAATGATGTTCATCTCATTTCACCATCTTTTTATACTGCCATATGCCTTCCCTTATTTATATCCCTTCCCCTTTTGCCCTATCTGGAATTTGTCTAATCCACCCATGTTTTCCCTCCCAACCCCACAATTAATCAGTCTCCTTATATCAGAGAAAACATTCAGCATTTTTTTAGATTTGTTTACTTCACCTAGCATTATATTCTCCAGCTCCATCCATTTTCCTGCAAATGCCATGATTTTATTCTCTTTTATTATTGAGTAATATTCCATTATCTATATATACCACATTTTCTTTATCCATTCATTTATTGAAGGGCATCTAGATTGGTTCCACAATTTAGTTATTGTGAATTGTGCTGCTATGAACATTGATGTCTATTTCCTGTAGTATGTAGTTTTTAAGTCCTTTGGGTATAGACCAAGGAGTGGGATGGCTGGGTCAAATGGTGGTTCCATTCCCAATTTTCCAAGGAGTCTCCATACTGCTTTTCATATTGGTTGCACCTATTTGCAGTCCCACCAGCAATGTATGAGTGTGCTTTTTCCCCCACATCCTCACCAACACTTTTTGTTGTTTGTCTTCTTAATAGCTGCCATTCTGACTGCAGTGAGATGAAATCTCAAGTAGTTTTAATTTGCATTTCTCTAATTGCTTCAGATGTTGAACATTTTTTTGTATATTTGTTGATTGATTGTATATCATCTTTTGAGAGGTGTCTGTTCAGTTCCTTGGCCCATTTATTCATTGAGCTATTTGTTGTTTTTTGTTGTTGTTGTTGTTGTTTGTTTTGTTTGGTGTTTAGCTTTTTGAGTTCCTTATATACTCTAGAGATTAGCACTCTATCCATTGTAAGAGTGGTAAAAATTTGCTCCCAAGATGTTTCTTTTGCTCAGAAGAAGCTTTTGAATCCATCCCATTTATTAATTTTTAAATTTTAATTCTTGCATTATAGGAGTATTATTAAGGAAGTTGGGGCCTAATCTGACATGATAGAGATTTGGGCCTACTTTATCTTTTAATAGGCACAATGTCTCTGATTTAATTCTTAGATCCTTGATCCACTTTGAGTTGAGTTTTGTGAATGGTGAGAGAGAGGGCTTTAATTTCATTTTGTTGCATATGGATTTCCAGTTTTCCCAGCACCATTTGTTGAAGATACTATCTTTTCTCCAATATGTTTTGGCAACTTTGTATAATATAACAGTAATTATGTGGGATAGTCTCTGTGTCCTCTATTCTGTACCACTGGTCTACCATTGTATTTTGGTGCCAATAACATGCTATTTTTGTTACTATTGCTCTATAGTATAGTTTAAGATCTTGTATATTGATACCATCTGCCTCACTCTTCCTGCTAAGGATTGCTTTAGTGATTCTGGGTTTCTTATTTTTTCCAGATGAATTTCATGACCACTTTTTTATTTCTATGAGAAATTTCATTGGGGTTTTGATTGGAATTCCATTAAATCTGTATAGTGCTTTTGGTAATATGGTCATTTTGATAATATTAATTTTGCCTATCCAAGAACAATGGAGATTTTTCCATCTTCTAAAGATTTCTTTACATATGTAAATCAATGGAAGTGTAACTGATGTGATACAGCAATCTGTATACAGGGTAAAAATTGGAGTTCATAACCCACTTGAATCAAACTGTGAAATATGATATATTAAGAACTGTGTAATGTTTTGAACTACCAACAATAAAAAAAATAAAGGAGATACATCAAAGGCAGGGAATAAAAAGATTTCTTTAATTTCTTTCTTTAGCCTTCTATTGTTTTGTTGTAGTGGTCTTTAACCTCTTTTGTTAGGTTAATTCCCAAGTATTTTATTTTGGGAGGAGGCTATCACAAATAGGGTAGTTTTCCTCATTTCCCTTTCAGAGTATTTGTCAGTGATGTACAGAAATCCCTTTGATTTATGGGTGTTGACTTTGTATCCTGCTACTTTGATGAACTCATGTACTAGTTCTAGAATTTTTCTGTTTAAATTTTTGGTCTTCTAGATATAGAATCATATCATCAGCAATTAGCACTAATTTGAGTTCTTATTTTTACTATCATATTCATTTAATTTCTTTCTTCTCTTTAATTGCTCTGGCCAGTTTTTCAAGAACTATGTTAAAAAGAAGTGGTGAAAGAGGGCATTCCTTTCTTGTTTCAGTTTTTAGATGGAGTGTTTTCAGTTTTTCTCCATTTAGAATGTTGTTGGCCTAGGGTCTAGCATAGATAGCTTTTACAATGTTGAGATATGTTCCTGTTATCCCTAGTTTTTATAGTGCTTTGAATATGAATGGGTTCTGTATTTTGTCAAATGCTTTTTCTGCATCTATTGAGATGATCATATGATTCTTATCTTCAAGTCTATTAATGTGATGAATTACATTTATTGATTTCCATATGTTGAACCAACCTTGCATCCCTAGGATGAACCTCACTTGATAATGGGGCACTATCATTTTGATATGTTTTTGTATTTGATTTGCTAGAATTTTATTGAGAATTTTTACATCTATGTTTATTAGAGATATTGGCCTGAAGTTTTTTTTTCCTTGTTGTGTCTTTGTCTGGTTTTGGTATCTGGGTGATATTAGCCTCATATAATGAGTTTGGAAATTCTCCCTCTTTTTATATTTCACAATATAATTTGAAGAGTATAGGTATTATTTCTTCTTTATAGGTCCTGTAGAATTCAGCTGTGTATCCATCTGGTCTGGGCTTTTCTTAATTGGTAGGCTTCTGTTGGTGTCTTCTATTTCACTGCTTAAAAATGACCTGTTTAAATTGTTTATATTATCCTGATTCAATTTAGGCAAATCATATGACCCTAGAAATTTGTCAATGCCTGTAATATTCTCTATTTTATTGGAGCACACGTTTTCAAAATTATTTCTAATTGTATAGTGTATTTCTGTGGTGTCTGTTTTAATATTTCTTTTTTCATGAGTATGTTAGTGATTTGAGTCTTCTGTCTCCTTCTCTTTGTTAGCATGGCTAAGGGGTTTTTTTCAATTTTTTCTTTTGTTTCAATTTTATTGATTTTAGCTCTGATTTTAATTACTTCTGTCTTCTACTGCTTTCAATGTTGAATTGTTCTTCTTTTTCTAGGGCTTTAAAATGTAATGTTAGGTCATTCATTTGTTGACTTTTTCTTCCTTTAAGGAATAAATTCCATGCAATGAAATTTTCTTTTAGTACTTCCTTCATAGTGTCCCAGAGATTTCAATATGTTGTATGAATGTTCTCATTTACTTCTAAGAAATTTTTAGTCTCCTCCTTGATGTCTTTTGCAACCCATTGTTCATTCAGTAGAATATTATTTAGTCTCCAAGTGTTGGGGTAGTTTTTATTCTTAATTTTACCATTGATTTCTAATTTTATTCCAATGTGGTGTGATAGAATGCAGGGTAGTGTCTACTTTTTGTATTTGTTAAGAGTTTCTTTGTGGCATAATATATGGTCTATTTTAGAGAAGGATCCATGTGCTGCTTAGAAGAAAGTGCATTCACTCAGTGAAAAATAAAATATTATATATATATATATATATATATGTATAAATTATGTCTATGTAATTGAATGTATTATTGAGTTCTATAGTTTCTTTGTTCACCTTTTTTGGAAAGAGGTATGTTAATATCATACAGAATTATTGTATTGTGGTCAGCTTGACAATTGAGCTTGAGAGGAGGTTGTTTGATGAACAATAATGGAGCATATATATTTATAATTGTTATGTCTTGTTTGTGTATGGTTCCCTTGAGCAGTATGATGTGTCTTTCTTATCCTTTTTGATTAAATTTAGCTTAAGTCTACTTTATTTGAAGCGAGATTGGAAAACCCTGCTTGTTTCTGCAGTCCACATGTATGTTATGATTTTTCCCATCCTTTTAACTTCAGTGTATGTTTTTACTATGAGATGAGTCTCTTGGGGACAGGATATTGTTGGGTTCTTTTTTCTTTTTTTATTTTTTGGATCCAATCAGCTAGTCTATGTATTTTGATTGGTTAGTTTAGGCCACTAAAATTCAGGGTTATTATTGAGACATGATTTGTATTCCCAGCCATTTTTGTTTAAATTAGTTCTTTAATTTGACTTGGTTTCTCCTTTGATTAGTTTTCCTTTTAGTGTAATACCTCCCTCTGTTTATTTTCATTGCTGTTTTTTTATTTCCTCTTCATAGAATATATTGCCAAGGATGTACTATAGTACAGGTTTTCTAGCTGTAAATTATTTTAACTTTTATCATGGAAGGTTTTTATTTCATCATCAAATCTAAAGCTTAAATTTTCTGAATACAAGATTCTTGGTTTGCATACATTTTCTTTCAAGGCTTGATATATATTGTTCCAGGATCTTCTAGCTTTCAGGGTCTGGGTTGAAAAATCTGCAGATATCCTAATTAGTTTTTCCCCTATATGTAATCTGATATCTTTCTCTTATGGTTTTTATTATTCTCTCCTTATGCTGTATGTTAAAGCATTTTCACTATAATGTGCCTTGGTGTAGATCTGTTATGATTTTGTACATTTGGCATTCTGTAAGCCACTTGAATTTGGTTTTTCACTTTGTTTTTTATGCTTGGAAAATTTTCTGCAATTATTTCATTGAGTAGATTGTCCATTCCTTTGGTTTAAAACTCTATGCCTCCCTCTTTATCCATAACTCTTAAATTTGGTCTTTTTTGCTATATCATGTTTCTTGAATGTTCTGCTCATAGTTTCTTACCATTTTTACTGTGTGGTCTACATTCTTTTCAAGATTACTTATTTTTCTTCATTGTCTGAGGTCCTGTCTTCCAAGTGGTCTAATCTGATGGTGATGCTTTCAATTGAACTTTTAATTTTGGTTTATTATTTCTTTCATTTCAAGGATTTCTGTTTGGTTTTTATTTAGAACCTCTATCTCCCTATTGAAGCGATCATTTTGCTTCCTGTATTTGCTTATGTAGTTTTTTGTCAAAATGATATTTTGCTTACTGTATTTGCTCTCTTATATCATCCTTTAATTCACAGAATATTATAATTATGTACATCCTGAACTCTTATCTGTAATTTCTTCTGCTGTATTGGCCATGGATTCTAATAAATCTTGATTTGTTTGAGGCATTTTCTTCCTTTGTCTTTTCATGTTGCTTGTGTGTCTTCGCTTCTAGCATTGTGGATCTAAGGCATTACCATTTTACCTTATAATCTTATAGTGCCCCTGTAGGATTTTAATACCTCTCCTTTGATGGGTAGTACAACATTAACAGATACTAAGATAAACAACATACCAAATAAAAACAAATAGCTGCTAATAGATGTTTACAGTTTGGTCATAATTTACAGAAATGGTGAATTCAATTATTATTTATGATATAATCAGTAGATCTGTAAAAGGGTTTACAGATTCTGATGGTGGACAAAGAACTGGAGGTGAGGTGTAAGATGATATGCTGAGGAAGCAGAAAGTGAGGATATAGAGTTATTATATCTTAGGAAGTGTGAAAGAGAAATCTAAGTAAGAAGTTAGTAGCAGATGAGTAGAGGGAAAATAATTTTTGGTAGACAAGTAAATGGGAAGACAGTAGAAACAAACACACATATATATTAAGAAATATAAGAAAATGTTAAAATAGTAAAAATTGGAGAAAAAGAAAAAGAATATACAACATAACTGTAATATCCTACTATTCAGTCATCTCATTTTTCATATCCTTTTTTTAATATTTATTTTTTAGTTTTTGGCGGACACAGCATCTTTGTTTGTATGTGATGCTGAGGATTGAACCCGGGCCGCACATATGCCAGGCGAGTGCCCTACCACTTGAGCCACATCCCCAGCCCTTCATTTTTCATATCCTAATTCATGCAAAGAACTTGGTTTCACATATGTGGAAGATATGAGAACAGGAGAATAGAGAGAGAAGAACAAAAAAAAATTGAAGGAAGGAATACAGATTGTGTTGGTTGGAGATCAGTATCTTTCCTGTTTCTCTTCTCATCCAATAGGTGGGTTCCTCTGTTGCTAGCTGGTATCTCCACCTTCAGGATGGTTAAGGTAACCAGGGGAGGTTGAGTTGGTCCTGGGTGGAGGGCACCTGGAAGTGGGGTGTGACACCCACTTGACCCCAAGGGGAGACTGCACCAGAAGGATCTCTTGTGGGGCCTGCTCCTGTGATATGAGGACCTGGTCTTATTTCCTTATCTCACCTGAAGGCCTCCCAGTTTCTAGTGTCTTTGTCTCTAAACTTATCACACTCACCCTCTCCATTACTGCTTCCTAATACAGGACATTTCTTTCTGGGGCTTTGGGCATCCTGTGCACCTGCCCTGCTAAGAGCTGTTTTGTGTTGGGCAGTCACTATGCCAGGTAAGCATCTGCTGGGGAGCAGGAGGAGTTAGAAACTGGGAACCTGGCTAGCTGGAGTTGCCCCCACTAAAGAGTCTCATGAAGGTGACCCCAAATTGAGGCATTTGCTTTTCGCCATGGGGTGTCGGGTTGGGGGGGGGAGAATGGGAATGGTTTTGGACAATGAGTTTAGAGACTGGATATGTGGCATGCAGTGTGTGTCTGTGGCTTTCTTCAGAGCCTAGGTTACGTTCCCTTGTGCAGGCAGGCTATGGTGCACAGGGGACTATCTCTGTTGCTGCAGAATCCCAAGATGGAAGTAACTTGGAGGTTCACACATATGATGGTTTCAGATCCAGTGTTTGGGTAGCTGTCAGGTGTCCTGTGTGGGAACTGCATCTGGGACATCTGCTCATGTGGGTGCTGATGCCTTTGGTCACTCTCAGGCACCTGGTAGTCCTTCATCTTTTCTCATTACTCAATGTCTATGGGCCTTCAATTTCTCTCATACTGTCATAGAGATATTGTATTTTGTTATTGTAGTTTCATTTTTTTTCTTAAATACTGTCTGAATGATAACACTATCTCCAAGGTTTGAGTATCTACTACCTGCTCTAATACATCAAAAGTATTTAATTTCAGCTGTATTTTTATTTGACTCACTGTGCCTTTTGTTTTCAAGATTTCTTTTCAGTTTTTTCTCAATATCTCTGTCTTATTTTGTTGAATTTCTCTTTCATATTCTGTAATGTCTTCCTTAGTTTATTCAGTTTTCCTGACTTTTCTTGGTATTCAATCCTCTTTTAAAATAGTTATTATTTTGAATTATTTATCCAGCATTTTATATACTGCAATATCTTTTGCTTGTGAGTTATTAACCTTTGGAGATTTTATTTTACCACAATTTTTCATATTTCCAGTTTTGAGGTTAGTGCATTTGTTGGGATGGATTTCTCTTCCAATTTTATGTCAAGAACTTTGTAGGGTACAATCTTTTCTTGTTGAAGTGTTTTTGGTTATCAGGTTGTTGTAAATTGTTGAATATATTTCCAGGTGTGTTTAGTAGTATAGCTTTCCTGATACTTGTTTTGCAATGTATTTTAGTATCTCCCCTCCTCCCCAGTGGAGGTAACCCAACACAGTAGCTGCCCAACACAGGTGTGCAGTGTGATCAGGGAGCCACCCATGGGAATCCCAGGATGAGATTTCCTCAATTGGGAACTGATAAGGGAGAGGAAGATGGGGCTAAAGTTTGGAGTCTAACAGAGAGATCAGGAACTGGGAAATCTCCAGGAAAGATAGGGAGATAGGACCGAGCACTAAAGTCATATGAGCAGTCCCAAAAGGAGACCCATGAGTTGCAGTCTCCATGCAGGGATTGGTGGGTGCCACTCCCCATTTCCAGGTGCCCTGAATAAGGACCAGGATTCCAACCCAGGTTACCTCTACTGACCCGAGAGCAGAGACACCAGCTTACAACAAACAACCCCACCTATTGGATGAGAAGAGAAATAAAAAACATATAGATTTCTAAAGCTAGCAACAAACCTGGTTTCCTCCTTAAAACTGTTGGTTTTTTGTTTTGTTTTGTTTTGTTTTGTTTTGTTTTGTTTTGTTTTGTTTTACCCCTCTATCCTCTGGCACTCACATCTCCAACATACATGAAACCAAGAATTTCGCATGAAATAGAATTTGAGGATTGAGTCTGAATAATATAATATAAAGGTGTTGTATATTCCCTTTTTTTCTTTTCCTTTTTCTTCTTTCATTTTTCTTTTCTCCTCCAAATTTTACTATTTTAACGTCTGTATTTCTAAATACATATGTGTGTTTGTTTTATGTACTCCACTGTCTTCCCAGTACTGGTCGACCCTAAATTACTTCCTGTCTATTCTCTTGCTACTAACACTCTTCATTATATTTTCTCTTTTGCACTTCCTAAGATATATTATCTCTATATCCTCACATCCTACCTCCTCAGCATATCATCCTACACCCTACCCCTAGTTCATTGTCCACTGTCAGAAACTGGAAACCTTTTTACAAAACTACTGATTATATTTTAGATAATAATTGAATCCAACAATTCTGGACATTGAGATTAAACTGTAGATATCTTAATAAAAACAAATTGTTCATAAGTGGCATATTGTTGATATTGGGATCTGTTAACACTGCCCTTCCTCACAAAGGAGAGATCTTGGAACCCTACAAGAGCACTCCAGACCCACAGAGATGGAAAGGAAGACACACAAGCAACATGAAAAGACAAGGGAAGAAAGTGCCCCCCAAAAATGAAGACACCACATCATTACAATCATTGGAAGCCACAGAAGAAGAAATTACAGAGAAGGAGTTTAGGATATGCATGGTTAAAATGTTCTGTGAACTCAAGGAAGAGAGCAATACAGGCAGTGAAAGATCACGTTGACAAATACAGGAAGCAACATGGAGAGAGAGAGGTCCAAAAAGAAAAAAAAAAGAACAGAAATACTTGAAATGAAAGAAACAATAAACCAAATTAAAAGCTCAAATGAAAGCATCACCAGCAGAGTAGACCACTTGGAAGATAGGACATTAGACAATGAGGATAAAATATATAAAGTTGAAAAGAACATAGACCACACAGTGATAATTGTAAGAAACCATGAACAGAAAATTCAAGAAATATGGGAATAGCATAAAAAGACCAAATTTAAGAGTTATTAGTATACAGGAAGGCAAACAGGTACAATCTATTCAGTGAAATAATATTAGAAAACATTCCAAACATTAAGAATAAACTGGAAGTCCAAATTCAAAAAGCCTACAAGATGCTGAATACAAAATCAAAACAGATCCACACTAAGTCACATTATAATGAAAATACCCAACATACAGAATAAGAAAATAATTTAAAAAGCCACAAGAGAAAGGAATCAGAATCAGATTACCTATAGAGGAAAACCAATTAGGATAATGGCAGATTTTTCAACACAGAGCTTGAAAGCTATAAGATCCTGGGAAAAAACATATATCAAGCTTAGTATATTCTAATAGTGTTGTATTGCATTGGAGCTTGAGAATTCCACTTTCTTTGAGATCTCAAAACACGGAGGTCCTTTTGGTAAGTCAGGAAATTGTGTTATATATAGAAGGGCATAGGAGTATACCCTCTGTGATTGCTTTTCTAGACTTGATAATTCTGTGTATATTAAAGGGGTATGGGAGCAATCTATTTTGAAACGATTCATAGATGTGGTATTCACAGTCTTTGTATTATTTCTCTTTGCTGTTTCTATAAGGAAATATGTTCATGAGTGAGCATTGAGTCCCTCTAGCCATTTCTGGTTGTCAATTTGGGGGTTCTCTCCTATTCTTTGTGATGTTGTGTTGCTAAAGTTTGAGTTAGGTAATATATGGAGGAAAATGTGCTCTCTCCTAAATGGGTAGAGTGTGTGGCTCAGAAGCATAATATCTACCCAATAAAGTTAAAGTGTTATACCAGATCTCTAGCATCTCACAGAAAAAGAAAAATAAATAACAGCAACAATAGTAGCAAACAATACATAGCATTAAAATAAATACCAGATGCCAACTGATATTTTCAGCACTAATAGCCACAAAACAGAAATAGTGGGGTCAAAAGTTAGCAACAGCAAAAATTACAATCAGCCACTAATGGAAATACCAGGTGTAAACTATGACTTCCAAAATAATAATAACTGTAACAATATGAATGGTGTGGGCATAAATTACATAAAATAGTGTTAAAATATGGGAAAATTTTGGTTCATTAAGAGAAAAAATGGAAAAAGTGAAAAGAAAGATTGGAATATTATAAAGGACAGAAATAAAGCAGAATAGAGGGATAAAGTGAAGCCCAAAAGAAAGAGGCAAATATTTTTAAAAAATGAAATAAAGTGGAGAGAAAGAGGGATGGGGGTACATAGTGAGAAAGAGAGAGGAGAGGGAGAACAGAAAATTTTTAGTATTAGAAGGAGAATATAGGAGAGAAAGTCACATAGAAAAAAGAAAAGAAAAGAAAGAGAAAAAACCTCACTAACCCTAAAAAACCAAAATAATAAAAAAGAATCTGATAAAATATGAAAAAGATAATGTATATACATACATACATTCACACATACTTATGTATACATACAAACCAAACTGAAAATACAACTGGAAGAACAAAAAGTTTGTTAACAATGAATGAAAGAATTATCTTCATTGTGGTGGTTGAAACTGAACAAGGATGCATATTTACTACAAATGCCAGACTACTCTTCCTTCCATTTCTTCCTGGGGTATGTGCATCTTATAGCAAAGATTTGGGGATTATTAACCCTTTCTCCTTTTTCTTAATTGAAATATCTGGAATCAAATATGGAGTGGTCTGACTCAAAGCTCATTGAAATGACTCTTTTGTTTTCAGTTCATCACTACAAGGTAGTATGTATGAGAAATACCATCTGTTGGAATGTTGTCTAGAAAGTCTAGGTCAATGTATGCTTAGGGCAGAGATGAGGCAAAGATCTAAATGGAAAGTTCCCACAGTTGGGATCTATCCATTATTTGTCATATTCTGGAGATACTAATAAAAGAAACCAATAAGACCAGGTAGATGGCAATCTATTCTGGTTGTCCCAATTCCAGACACTTCTTGATAATTTCACTCAGAGGGTAACCAAGTTCCCTGGGTGGAGGGGGCACAGCAGGTCACAGCACACTTCACCACACAGGACTATGGCCTTCCAAGGCTCAATCCTTGAATGTAATCATGCCTGCCTATTTGGCTTCCTAAATATCTTCAGCTGATTAAATGAGTTGCCAGACTCCATTGGAAAGTAAGTCGCACTCCTCTCTGTATCCCTGAACTGAATTCCCCTAGGTGAAATCTTCTGTGTAGCTATTTCAACAGCATGTATTCTAGACCTTATGATAGATTCCATTCAGGATTCTGTGTCAATATTTTCTAATGGTTCCTGTAGCAAAGGTTTTCCCCACATCTAGTATGACTTCCATGAGTTGGCTTCACACTTTTCCCAACTTGAGAAACACAGAGCACTTTTCAATCACCAACTCCAAGTGTAGACTCAGAGTAAGCTAATTTCAGGCTTTCTTTCTATTCTATGGGTACCTCCATGCCATTTTTTCTGATTTTTTAAAATCTTTTTGTGACACCCCTCCCCTGTGTCGTGTAGACACCACTGTCATGGCACTGATGTACTCTTTCATATTCTATTTGAAATATCAGTACTTCTGGGCCTCTCCAAATCTCTGACTGTCCAGTATTGAATTTTAGTGAATTCCCTCAATATCTACCTCACTGAGACACAGTATTTCCATTGATTCAATTCAAAGCCACAGAAAAACTGGAAGGTGCAACCTTTCTCTACTCTACCATATTTGTCCCTCATGGCCAATATTTTTTGAAAAGAGGAATGCAATTACATCTTAAACATTTTGAAGTTACTAAACACCACACGGAACTTACCTGAAAAAGCACAAGCAGCAGGTTCTCATAATCACTTTGGGTGCATGGAACAATTGAAAAATTGATGGTTTGACCTGGACTGCATCCAACTCCTTCTGTATGGTGGATTTCACAAACTTAAACAACAAAAACAATAAGCATTTATAATATGTCAATAATGGGCTGATATAGTGGTAAGTACTAGAGGATGAGATAAATATGCTCATTATCTTTGAAACCTCTGACTCATTGGGGATATGGATGCTAAATGATCTACCTCATGTAGGGAGAGCTACAATGGGATTAGGGAAAATGAAAACTATCTATGAATAAAGCCAGTTTAAAGACTTAGTTTATGAGAGGTGAAAAGGATTAACCAAAAGATTTTCACTGTAAATTGAAAACAATGAAGTTACTTGTTTAATGATTTGGACTTTCTTCACTATTCACTGGAAATGAGACTTTTCCCTCATTGTTAGAATTAAAGTTTATCTCTGTAAATCAATGATTTTTATAAAGCTAGGTCCACTTTATGATTTGGTTCCAATTATACATTTTCTAGGTATTGTAGGCATGCTGCTTCCACTCATGATTGGAGTGTAGAGAGTTACAAGAGTGTAAAAAGTAGGGTATCTGTCAAAAGGAGTATGATTTGCACCCAGGCCAGATGTTATAGCAGATTAAATTTGGTGAAATTCCAAGTGAAATATAATAGCTGCAAAAACATTTGGTTTCAGAGTTAGAAATTTTAGGCCTGACACTACTGTTACTTTATATACTAAATGTTCTATTCTGATGTTCTATGGTACAGCAGATATCTATTGAAAATGATAACATATTGTGTATTTCCAGAAATGCTAGAATAAAGAATTTTGAATGTTCTCAGTACAAAGAATAAATATTTGAGATGATAGATATCCTTACTCCAAGTTGAACATTACACAATGTATCCTTGAATCAGAATGTAACATAATATCACCAAGTGTGTAAATTTATTACACATCAGTTAAAAAGTGAATGTAACCCATCACTTCTTACTGGAGTTATTAAAGATTACTCAATGTCACAATATAAGTATCAGCACAAGAGAAGGCACTTAATAATTTTCAAAATAGTAATACATTATTTCTGATAATAAAAATACAGTGAGCTGTGCATGGTGGTACATGCCTGTAATCCCAGCAGCTCAAGAGCCAGTGGTCAGAGAGTTGCAAGTTCAATGCCAGCCTCAGCAACTTGGTGAGACACTAAGCAACTTACCTAGACCCTGTCTCAAAATAAAATATAAAAAGGGCCTGGGATGTGGCTCAGTGGTTAAGTTCCCTGACTTCAATCCCTGGTGCAGAACAAATCAACTCCCCCAAAGCAGGCCAAAACAAACAAAAACAATCAAGTGAACAAAACAAAACAAAAAAAACACCCTCCCCGCAACAACAACAACAAAAAACTATAGTGACTTAGCACAGGATACCACAGACGATTTTTCCCTGAGCACCAGTAAATAAATATTTTAGGCCATACAGGCAATGATTTTTATTTCAATGGCTTGATTATGATGCTGTAGCACAAAACAGTCATTCATAATGAAAGATGAAGTGGGTTTGGCTATGTTCCAATATTTTATTTACAATAATCTCTGGTTAGTGGATGCTGTTATATCCTACTCACGTGTCTTATTCACTTCTCCAGTTTCTGGGAGTGTTGATGGTTGCTTCTTGTGGCCCCCACTGGGAATTTCCCTTAAAGAAAATCTTCTCACCCAATGCCATACCCTTGTCCTTATCCAATAACTAAAGAATTCAAGCATATTAAAATCATGCTTCCTTGCTTCAAGGCAGAGGAATTCTCATGGGCAATCCTAGTTCTAGTATTTCTTTCAAGATCTCCTGGGTTCTCTATTACAACTGCATTATACTCTGACTTTTATTTCTGCCTAATTCCATTTTTTCTCCTCACAGATAATGTCCTGAAAAAACACCTCAATAAACATTCTGCACACAAATTTCTGATTTCCCAGTTTCTGGGAAAGCAGATGTATAATACTTGTAATTGTCTGGTAGTAGTCAAATAAATTGATGCTATGATGAGAATCTAGAACTAGATCATCCAATGAATATCCCATAGTGGTGTTAGCTGGTACATGCAGTTGTAATTCAGGTATTAAAATTTTCACTGGTGGTAAACTGGGATGGGTTGTTTATGATCACAGGATTTCAAAAGTTTTTAACAAAGGAATAATTGTTAGGACTTTAGAATTCAGTAGCTCTTGTAAAGTGCCATGAATGCATTTAAGAAAGACAATGGAAGACTAGTAGTGATTGACTACCAATCTAAAGTAGGATGTGAAAACCAGAAGATTTATATAAAGAGAGTGTATAAGGAGACCTTCATCTTCCACAAGTAGAGGACAGAAAAATCTGAAGACCAAGACCCAGGACTAACTCTTAAAAATAATGTCAATAAAATTTGAAGATATGAACCTTGTATTGTTTCTGTGTGAAAGGACCTGGCCTTAATTGAGAAATAGAACTTATTTGGGGATGGTTATACCTGAGTTGAGGCATTTGATCCTTTTGAATCTCTTCATTCCTTAGTACTACTTGGCATGAAAAAATATTGACCCCTCCTCCCTGCTAAAATCTAGTACTACTGCCTGGTTTAAAGATAGTGCAGAGGTTTATGCTTGCAAGAAAATACATAATTTCCCTGCCATGATTTATTACTATATTCCTCCTACCAGATGACTAAAAGAAAATATAATCTGTTTGGGAGATGTTTTGTCTACTGAGAGGAAAAGTGCCTGTATGCTCAAAGTGCTCAAGTAGCAAGCTAAAATCATCAGCTTGAGAGCACACATGGGGAATAATTTTTTAATTTCAAAATTTTATTGGTGAAAATAGAAATCATACAGAATAATGGGTTTTATTATGGCTTATTCCTACATGCACATAACATAATTTGGTTAATTTCATTTCCAAGTAACACCCCATTAAACTCTATTTCCTCCCCCTTATAATTTTCTTTACTCTTAAGTCTTATTCAATTTTCATGAGAATCTCCTTTTTTCCTTTTTCTATCCAACTTCCACATATGAGAGAAAACATATGACCTTGAATTTATAAGTCTGGATTATTTCACTTAACATAATGATCTCACATTGTATCTATTTTTTTGGCAAATGATAAAATTTTATTCTTCTTTATGGTGAATACAACTCTGTTGTGTATAAATATAGCATTGTCTTTATCCCTTCATCTATTGATGAATACCTGCTCCATAAGTTGGCTCTTGTGATTTCTTCTGTCATAGACATTTCTGTGAATGTATATCTAGTGTAGGCTGATATTAAGTCTTTTGGATAAATACTGAATTACTCACTCTTATACCTGGCAATATGGTGGTTCTATTTCTAGTTTAAAGGAATCTCTATTCTGATTTCCATAGTGAGTGTAGTAATTTACATTTTTGCCGAGTTCAAAAATTAGAGTTCCAATCCCCCAGCATCTTCTCCAGCATTAATTGTAATTTTTCTTATTACAACTCTATTGTATAATATTAAATCAGATATTGTGATATATCAGTGATATTTTATTGGTTCAAAATTGTTTGGCTATTGTGGGTCTTCTGTTTTTCCATAAGAATTCTAGGACCCTTTTTTTTCTTTTTTCTTTTTTTAGACCAGTGAAGAGTTGATATATTGATGGGTATTGCATTGAATGTGCAGATCATGTTGGGTCATATGGTGACTTTTTCAATATAACTCTACCTATGAAGAAAATATTCTAAGTTTAAGGTGGTCAGCTAGATATTAGACAGAAACACTGCACCTCATAGAAAAAAAATGTAGGCACAACACTCCATATTTGCTTAGGAACAGACTTCATTAACAAAATTCCTAAAGTACAAGAAGTGAAATAAAAACTCAAAAGACTGGATGGTATAAAACTAAAAGCTTCTTTCCAGCAGAGAAAATAATCAAGAGTGTGAAGAGAGAGCTTTGAGAATGGGAGAAAATTTTTACAACCCACACTTCAGATAGGGCATTAATTTCCAGGATATAAAAAGAACTCAAAAGGCTTAATACCAACACCATAACCACCACCACTACCATAATTACCTTCACCCAAAGCCAGTCAATAAATGGGACAAGAAACTAAAAAGACACATGTTAAAAAAAATAATAATGGTCAACAAATATATGAAAAAAGATTCAATATCTGTAGAAATTAGAGAAATGCATATTAAAACTACAATGGAATTTTATCTCATTTCAGTCAGAATAGTAATTATCAAGAATATAAGGAACAATAATTGTTAATGAGGATGTGGGGAAAAGGAAACACTCATACATTGCTGGTGGGGCTGCAAAATAGTGCAACCACTCTGGAAGGTGGTATGAAGATTTCTCAAAAATTGGAATGGAAACACCAGTAATTCCACTCCTCAGTATATATCCAAAAGATTTAAAATCAGCATACTGTAGTGATGCAGCCATATCAATGTTTACAGCAGAACAATTCACAATAGCACACCTATGGAGCCAAACTAGATGCCTATCAACAGATGAATGGATAAAGAAACTGTGGCATATATACTATACCCAATGCAATATACATCAGCCATAAAATGAATGACTTTATGATATTTGCCACAAAATGGGTGGATATGCAGACTATCATGCTAAGAGAGATAAGTCAATCCCAAAAGACCAAAGGTCAGAATTTTCTCTGTTACATGAATGTTAACACAAAATAAGATGGGAGTGGGGGAAAATAGAAGTTCAGTGGAATAGACAAAGTAGAATGAAGGGATGGGAAGGGGATAGAAATAGAAAAGACAGTGGAATTAATCTGACATTATTTCATATGTACACATATGAATAGAACACAATGAACCTCACAATTGGGTACATCCACAAGACTGAGATCCTAATTAGAATAAGATATAAACCATGCTTGTACAAATATACCAAAGTAAATTCTACTGTCTTGCATAACTAAAACAGAATCAATAAAAGAAAAAGAAAAATGATCAAGATGGCCAGAGTATAAACTTGAATAAAGAGGGAGTTTTTTTTCATATGGAAATAATTGTTCACAGCTTTGAATGACAGCCTAAACAGAATGATAACTACCAATGAGATAGAAGCAGTAATGAAAAGTCTTCAAACAAAGAATATCCCAGTGTCAGATGGATTCTTATCTGAATTCTACCAGAATTTTAAAGAAGAAATAATGCTAATCGTCCTCAAATTATTCCACAAAATAGAAAGGGATGTAACACTTCCAAATTTATTCTATAAAGCCACTATCATCCTCATACTACAACCAGATAAAGACACATCAAGGAAAGAAAACTGCAGGCCAATTACCCTGATGAACTAAAATGAAAAAATTCTTAATAAAATATTAGCTAATCATATTCAATCATATATTGAGAAGATTACACACCAGGACCAAATTGATTTTTATGCCAATCTTGCAAGGATGTCTTAACATTCACGAATCAATATGTGTAATTTCCCACATAAATAAATTAAGAACAAAATCACATAGTCATGTCAATAGATGCAGAGAAAGAATTTAGCAAAATTCAGTACATATTCTTGACAAAAAAAGGAAGGAAGTAAGGATAGATGGAACTACCTCAATATTGTAAATAGTATATGCCAAAAACCCAAAGCCAATATCAGAGTGAATAAGGGAAAATTGAAAGCATTTCCTTTAAATTCTGGAACAAGACAAGGATTTATATCCTCACAACTTCTATTCAATATATATTAGAAATTGTAATTAGAGCAATTAGATCAGAGAAGAAAATAAAAGGAATAAAAATAGAAAAAGTAGATGTAAAATTATCATTGTTTCCAGGCGATACAATCCTATATTTAGAAGATCTAAAACTTTTATCAGAAGACTGCTGATAAAAATAAACAAATTCAGCACAGTAGCAGGTTACAAAGTCAACATACACAATAAATAGCTTTGTTGTACACCAATAATAAATCTTCTGAGAAAGAAATCAGGAAAATAATTCAATTCACAATAGACTCAAAACAAAAAAGCAAACAACAAGCAAATAAACAAAACACATGAAAGAAACCAAAACCAAAATAACACAATTCTAGGAATAAATCTAGCCAAAGATATGAAAGATCTGTACAATGAAAACTATACAAGATTGAAGAATAAAATTGAAAAAGACACAAGAAGATGGAAATATTTCCATGTTTATGGGGAGGCACAGTTAATTTATTCTTTAAATATCTATAATACAAAAAGCACTATATAAATTCAATGCAATCTGCATCAAAATGACAATGACACTCTTTACAGAAGTGGAAAAAACAGTCTTAAAATTCATTTTGGAATAATAAAAGATCAAGAATAGCCAAAGTTATTCTAAGCCAAAAAAGCAATGCTGGAGGCATCACAAAGCCTGTCTTCAAATTATACTACAAAGCTAAAGTGACAAAGATTGTACTTCCATAAAAACTGACACTAGACCAATAGTACAGAACATAGAGATGACCCATTACATATACAGTCATCTAATCCTTGACAAGATTACCAAAAACATACATTGGAGAAAAGATACCCTTTTTAACCAATGGTGCTGGGAAAACTGATTAACCAAGTGTAGAAGCATGAAACTAAACCTTTATCTCTCATCCTGCATAAAATTCAACCAAAAATTTATCAAAAACATTTGGAATTATACCAGAAATTATGCAAATTCTAGAAAATAACAGGGTCAACACTTCAACATAGTCAATGACTCTCTCAATAGGACAGTCAAGAGTCAGAAACTAATGCCCAGAATTAATAAATGGGATGGCCTAAAATTTAAAAGAATCTGCACAGCAAAGAAACCAACAATTAAAATGTGAAGTGAGTGGAAGAGAATCTTTGTCAGCTACCCTTCTGACACAGGATTAATTTCCAAAATGCATAAAGAGCTAAACACATACACACACACACACACACCTAAATGATAAGTAGGCAAATGAACTGAAGAGACACTTCTCAAAATATTCAAATGGACAACAAGTAAATAAAAAATCATTAACATTTTTTTAAAAATTATGTAAATGCAAATGAAAGCTACACTGAGATGTCCTCTCACTCTTTTTACAATAGCAACTATCAAGAATATAAACAATAACATATGGTAGAAAGGGAACACTGTTAGATAAAGGAAAACTGTTACACTATTGCTGGAACTAAAAATTAGTACAACCATTATGGAAATCTGTATGGAGGTTCCTCAACAGACTAGGAATGGAACCATCACTTGCCCCAGCTATACCATTCCTTGATATTTATCCTAAAAAATTACTCATTATACTACAGTGGTACATGCATCCCCATATTTAAGTCAGCACAATTCACAATAACCAAAAAATGAGACCAGCCTAGGTGTCCATCAACAGATGAATGGTTAAAAAAATATTGTCTATATGCACAATGGAGTATTAATCCATCATAAAGAATGAAATTGTGTCATTTTCGAGAAAATGGATGAAACTAGAGACAATTATGTTAGGTGAAATAAGTCAAACTCAGAGGTTAATAGTTGTATGATTTCCCTCATATGTAGAAACTAGAGAGGAAGAAGGAAAACAAAGGTGGGGTGTACCTCCTAAAAAATCAAAGGGAGGTCAGTAGATTAGAAGGGAGGGAGTAGGAGGCTAGGAAAAGAGGAAATACTGGGGAATGATATTGACTAAATTGTATTGTTATATTTTGTGCCCATATGAGCCTCACCATTATGTACAACTATAATGCACCAATAACTACATGGAAAAAAGAAAGGTAGCCCTCATTGATCCCCACCTCTTGGTTTTCATGGTTCTGTAAGCCCCTATTCTTGACTATGGATTGCAGATAGTGAATTGTTACCAGTAAACAGAATACACCAAAAGTAATGGATTACTACTTCCAAAGGTAGATAACAAAAAAATTGTTATTTCTACCTTGCTTGATCCCCTATCCAGCTCTACATTTAAATTAAATGCTATTATTTTGGTGAGACCAATATGACAGGGAATGAAGTCCTTATTCCAAGAGTCTGAGAGCAACTTAATCCTTTCCCAAACCATGTTACTGGTCTTGAAAGTGAAATTTTCCTCCAGGGAGACTTTAGGTGATATTACACCCCCAATAAATATCTTGACCACAAACTGTAAGAGGCTGTTAACCACAGGACCCAGCTAATCACTGCCCATGTTGCTGTTTTAAGACACTATATTGTTAGGGTCAAATTACTCCATAACAACAGAGAACTCATTACATGTTGGTACTAGGAGTGAAATGTCACTGTAAAAAAAAAAAAAAAAGGTTAAATTTTTTGAATGGATGTAGAATTTGGCAGTGGGTAGAAATATTCTGATTTCTTGCTAATAATAAAAATAGGGAGAACAAAGTACATTGAAGTAAAACTAAATAAAAGGAACTAGGATTTTTCAGCCTTTCCATTTGACAATTGAGACTAACATTGAGGAATAGCTTTGGAATATTTTCAGGAAAACATGACTGGAAATAAGTCCTAATTTACAGATAAAGTCCAGCATGTGAAAGAACAATATTTCTTAGTAATTAATTATAACTTTAGTTGACATTTATAAAATACAATGTATGTTTTGTTTACATGGACAAATTAGGTAATTAGCATATACATCACCTCCTGTACAATGTTTCTCAAGATCTTAGAGGGAACAGATCTCAAACAAACAATAGAACTTCTGAGATACTTAAGTGTATTTTCTCTCAGCCACTTCAGGCACACAAAGATGTCAAGGGTTTATGTCAAAGATATTTGTTGGAATGTTACAATTTTTTGTAAACTCTAATGAAGTTCATAGGAGCTCCACAATGTTTTTGAGAAATATTTGTCACAAAAAACATTTCCAACTTGACTGAAGGGAACAGAAATAGTATCAAGTGAGAAAGGCTCCCAAAAATAATACCACAGATAAGCTGCTTAAAACACCTTTTAAATGAAAATATATTTATACATTTTATGAGAGGGAAGAAATTCAGAAGTTGTAGCCCAGGGACACGCAGTTATGAGAGTCAAATTGCTTCAATTTTCCAAGCGTTGAAACCTACTCAGAATTTCTAAACTTTGCCTTTCTTCATTTAATAATTGACTCTGTGTCTCAATCTCCTTTTTGAACAGGAATGTCTACAGTAGTTATTCTACACTTGTATCATCTGTATATGTTGGATATGTCTCAGACATGTGTTTTGTCCCTTTAGTTTCATGGATTTACAAATACAGGTTCTATGATTAGAGAACAACACATAAGTAGTCTCATCCACACTTGGACCTCATTTAAGTATTTAGATTCTGTAGATCAGTGTTAGAGTGCTCTCCTATCAAGTGTTCAAATAATGGCAATTAAAAAATATTCTGAACTTCAAGAACATGCTATAAAAATAAGACTTTGGGGGAAATTGAGAATGTATCAATTTATTTAGTGGGTCAGAAAGATAGAATAATTTTGTAGCCAGAGAATCTATCCTTTTTTATCTGTTTTCCTTTATTAACAATTTCTTCTTTAGGGCATTTACTCTTTCAGAGTTAATGTGGGAAAGTCTATCATTTGTCCTTCCACCAAGCAGTTTGTGTGATGCCTGAAATGCTTTTTAGCTTTCTTTTTATCAATCATCCCCAAATACTTTTTGGTGATTAAAGCTAAGATTCTCTGTGTTATCTCAAAAATTCTTTTCATATGACTTGTCATAACACTCTTTTTGTAATTGTCTCTTAATTTTTGTCCCAAATTAAAATGTAAGTTCCTTAAAGGCAGAGATTCTGATTTATTTGCTTATTAATATATATTAAAATGCTGGCAAACAGTAGATGCATAAGAATTTTAAATGGATTAATGAGAGTATTTTTTGAATAAGCCACATTAGAATCTGGCTCCCATGAGGAGGGAACTTCAGAGAGAAAAAAAAAAGAAAAAAAGATTTGTCCAAAGATTTTTCACAGAGGTAAAATTTTATTACTCTCTAGTGAGAATAATGTTAATGTCAAAAGAAGTAAGAGAGGACTTTTATATATTGTGGAAGGCCATCTTCCCATGTGATTTGAGCTACCTCCATGGCTGGGTGAGAGGCACTTAGACACAGGTGTGTCAGAGCTTTCCCCACCCTTCTCTAGGTCCAAGGGCTTGTCAGTGCAGAGACGTGTCTGGCCACTGCCCCGAAAACCCAATCATCACCCATGACCTTGGGGTGCTGCCCCCCTTAACCTTCATTGGATGGGATTTTCCCTGGAATTTTTTATTCCCAAATAAAAGCCCACTCCCTGGTATGCTCTCTCTCTCTCTCTTGCTAGCCTCTTCAGTAAACCTCACTACTGCATTAGGTGGCTGGAGGCTGGAGCTAGGAAGAGCCATGCTGGAGCCAGTTTTAAAGGTAATTAGAGTCTTGTCTCTTTAATTAAAAACTCCCTAGCATTTTCTCATGAATAGAACCTTCTTTAATGAAGCCAGTGCTGGACACTTAGCAAAGTGGCACCTAACGTGAGGCACGAGTTAAATCCACTAGGTTGAGTTAGAAAGCGCACTATAGAAATGCAGAATTTGTGACAATTTTTAGGGTCCTGAAAGTACCAGGCAGGTTTTGGAGCAAAGAGACAGAGACGTTAAAAAATCTTTAATGATGGGAAATTTAACTTCTACCAATAAAGACATGTATTTGACTATTTTAGAGACAATAATTAATCAGAAGGGAAAGCAGGTCAAAAAGACCCAGTTGCTACAATTCTTAAAGATTGTAGGTGAATTTTACCCTTGGTTTTGTGACCAAGATTCACCAAATTTACATACATGGGGAAAAAATAGGAAGGAAATTACATACAATTTGCCTTTCTAATGAATTACCTGGAAACATTGACAATATTCAAAAGATTTGGACTGCATTAGAGATCTGTCTTTTTGATTACATGGGCCATAGTCTATGGCCTGCTGAAGATCTATTGAAAGGTATTCAGAGAGCCATTAAGTCTATTCAAATGGAAAAAATTGCCTGAGGCTTAGGAAACCTCTTTTATCCTCTAAGCCGGTTAAAAACTAAAACAAATTATATGCAAACAAAAAAACCTCAGAACAAGACCACTTGCCTGAGCCAAACCAGAGTAATCCGGAGGAAGACCACAGAGAGGAGTGTCATAGAGAGGAGGCCTCCAAGGGGATAGAAGGGCCTTCTCCTGGAGAGGAGGACCCAGAGGAGATTCATAGGGAGACAGGGAGTTCTCTTCCATGAGATTTACAAGCTCAGAGTCAACATGGCAACAGGGAAGGGTCCATGGAGGAATCACAGTCTGAGGGAGAGGAGTCAGACAATGAAGTCCAAAATTTTCCAGGGAATTTCAACAGAATTTGCTTAACGGCACTTGACCTGGCCATTCGAATTCAGCTGCTCTCTGTTAAAAGGACGAAGTTTAATAGGTATTCTGAACTGGTGATGACTTTCCTAACTCCATTCCAGTGGGAAATTAGAAAGGCACAGGAAGCTGGGGAAGACACTAGTGACTTCCAACTCTTCCCGGTTTTTGAACAGGTTAATGACCAAGACTAGTGTGTTTGCATCCATGCGGTAATTCTATCTAAAACTATTAAGAAATTAAAGAATGCTTATGATGTTTACGGTCCTAATCTGCCACTTGTACAGAGCTTGCTTAAGACAGCCACTCCCTCTGGGTGACTGGGGTGCCAATAAACTTTATTCTAATTTTGTCTCGTGGATCTATCAGACCGCAAACCGGTCTATTAAAGACCACGTGGCAGGCCAAGATTGTGCTGATCAGCTACAATCTGGCCTTCACTTCCGCCTAGTAGGGAGTCAAAAAACTTCCATCCCCAGGCCTGAAAAACGGGAACCAGAAGAAAGGTTGCACAATTTAACATCATCACAGCCAACTATGGGGAGCCGCCATTTCTACCAGAGAAGATCTCAAAGACAGTTTCTTTACAACCATCAATGATAATTGAATTAAATCCTGAATTAGGGCCACAACCAATCCCTACTGGGATTTTTGGGCCATTCCCTAGAGAAAGTATGGGGTTAATTTTGGGACCTAACGATTTAAAAGAGGCAATCGAGGTGGTACCTGGAGTGGTAGATTCTTGTTTTGAGGGAGAATTAAATATTACTATAAGGCAAATTATGCCCTCTGGCTTACTCCCAAAAAATACTATTGCTCAATTAATTTTGTAACCCTGTAATTCGGATGGACACCCACAAGTAAATTCAGTTTCCAAACCACCAGACAGAGTGTACTGGTCTCAACTAGTGAGGCAGGAGTGCTGCCTACTGGAACTTAAAATTAATTGTAAAAGGTTCATAGGTATAGTGGACACAGGAGCAGATATATCAGTCTTGTCCAGTCACTTCTGCCCTAAGAATTGGCCCTTACATATAGCACCAGCTAACTTAGAAGGAGTTGGAAAAATCTCACAGCCAGCTCAAAGTGCTAATTATCTCCATTGGGAGAATCCTGATAGGAACAGTGGAGTTTATAAACCTTATGTGTTAGAGTCCTTAACAGTAAACCTATGGGGAAGAGACATATTAAGCAAAATAGGATTATTATTAGTAACTCCAAATTCTGTGAGATCATTTGAGGAAATTCATCAAGGGCTTCTTCTTGGAGATAATGAGGAAAATTATCAGGTAGAGTATCTGCTTAAAAACTAGTCTCCTTGACAGAGATTAGTAAATACTCCAAATCAAAATTGTTACTAGGGTCCCTGATTGTCTCCTGGTCCAAAAAACAGCAGAAAAGATCACCTGGCTCACAGAAGAGCCTATATGGATTTCTCAGTGGCTCATCTCAGGGGAAAAACTTAAGATAATTCATATGTCAGCTGAGGAACAACTTCAGGCTGGTCATATAGAATCAATGCTTAGTCCTTGGAACACCCCCATTTTTGTTAATAAGAAAAAGTCAAGTATTTGGAGGTTACTACAGGAATAAGGGCAAAAAACTTGCAATTCAGCATATGGGATCATTGCAGCCCAGACTAACTTCTCCTACAGCAATTCCTTTAAATTATAGCTTAAATTCTAATAGATCTAAAAGATTGTTTTTTATCAATAAGGTTACATCATGAGGATTGTGAAAAATTTGCTTTCAGCAATTAATTTTAAAGAACCTGTTAAAAGATATTGCTGGAAGATTTTGCCTCAAGGGATGCGTGATAGTCCAACTTTATGTCAAAAATTTGTGGGTCGAGTGATAGCTCCTATAAGAAATAATTTTCCTGATGCATATATAATTCATTTTATGGATGATATTTTATTGGATCATGCTAATCCAGAAGTACTTTCAGAAATTTTGACTCAGTTAGAGGCTTCACTTACAGCAATGGGTTTGTGCATTGCTCCTCAAAACATTCAAAAGATGCCTCCCTTTCAATATTTGGGTCAAATAATTCAACATGGTAAAAGCTATATATGCTAAACCTCAGGCTAGCATCATCCTAAATGGAGAAAAACTGGAGGCATTCCCTCTAAAAATCTGGAACAAGAAAGGGAGGCCCTCTATCACCACTTCTATTCAATTTAGTCCTTGAAATACTAGCCAGAGCAATTAGACAGACAAAAGAAATTAAAGGCATAAAAACAGGAAAAGAAGAACTTAAATTATCGCTATTTGTGGATGACATGATAATATATTTAACAGACCCAAAAGGGTCTACGAAGAAACTGCTAGAGTTAATAAATGAATTCAGCAAAGTGGCAGGATATAAAATCAACACGCATAAATCAAAGGCATTCCTGTATATCAGCAACAAAACTTCTGAAAAGCAAATGAGGAAAGCAATTCCATTCATAATATCCTCAAAGAAAATAGGATACTTGGGAAACAACCTAACAAAAGAGGTGAAAGATTTATACAATGAAAACTACAGAACCCTAAAGAGAGAGATAGAAAAAGATCTTATAAGATGGAAAAATGTACCCTGTTCATGGATAGGCAGAACTAACATCATCAAAATGGCGATATCACCCAAAGTTCTCTACAGGTTTAAAGGGATGCCAATCAAAATCCCAATGGCTTTTCTTGTAGAAATAGATAAAGCAATCATGAAATTCATATGGAAAAACAAAAGACCCAGAATAGCAAAAGCAATTCTAAGCAGGAAGTGTGAATCTGGAGGTATAGAGATACCAGAGCTCAAACTGTACTACAAAGCAATAGTAACAAAAACAGCATGGTACTGGTACCAAAACAGGAAGGTGGACTAATGGTACAGAATAGAGGACTCAGAAATCAATTCACAAAAATACAACTTTCTTATATTTGATAAAGGGGCTAAAAGCATGCAAAGGAGGAAGGATAGCATCTTCAACAAATGGTGCTGGGAAAATTGGAAATCCATATGCAACAAAATGAAACTGAAACCCTTTCTCTCGCCATGCACAAAAATTAACTCAAAATGGATCAAGGACCTATATATCAAATCAGAGACACTGCATCTGATAGAAGGAAAAGTTGGCTACGATCTACATACTGTGAGATCAGGCTCCAAATTCCTTAATAGGACACCCATAGCACAAGAGTTAATAACAAGAATGAATAAATGGGACTTACTTAAACTAAAAAGTTTTTTTCTCCGCAAGAGAAACAATAAGAGAGGTAAATAGAGAGCCTACATCCTGGGAACAAATTTTTACCCCTCACACTTCAGATGGAGCCCTAATATCCGGAATATACAAAGAACTCAAAAAATTAAACAATAAGATAACAAATAACCCAATCAACAAATGGGCCAAGGACCTGAACAGACATTTCACAGAGGAGGACATACAATCAATCAACAAGTACATGAAAAAATGCTCACCATCTCTAGCAGTCAGAGAAATGCAAATCGAAACCACCCTAAGATACCATCTCACTACAGTAAGATTGGCAGCCATTATGAAGTCAAATAACAATAAGTGTTGGCGAGGATGTGGGGAAAAGGGTACACTTGTACACTGCTGGTGGGACTGCAAATTGGTGAGGCCAATTTGGAAAGTAGTATGGAGATTCCTTGGAAAGCTGGGAATGGATCCACCGTTTGACCCAGCTATCGCCCTTCTCAGACTATTGCCTGAGGATCTTAAAAGAGCATACTATAGGGATACTGCCACATCAATGATCATAGCAGAACAATTCACAATAGCTAGACTGTGGAACCAACTTAGATGCCCTTCAATAGATGAATGGATTAAAAAAAATGTGGCATGTATACACAATGGAGTATCATGCAACACTAAAAAATGACAAAATCATGAAATTTGCAGGGAAATGGATGGCATTAGAACAGATTATGCTAATCAAAGCTAGACAATCCTTAAAAAACAAATGCCAAATGTCTTCTTTGACATAAAGAGAGCAACTAAGAACAGAACAGGGAGGAAGAGCATGAGGAAAAGATTAATATTAAACATAGATGGGTTGGGGGAGAGAAAGGGAGAGAGAAGGGAAAGCATATGGAAATGGTAGGAGGCCCTCAATGTTACACAAAATTACATATAAGAGGTTGTGAGGGGAAGGGGGGAGGGAAACAAGGGAGAGAATTGAACAACAGAAGATGAGGTAGAGGGAAGATGGGAGGGGAGAGGAGGGGGGATAGTAGGGGATAGGAAAGGCAGCAGAACACAACAGTCACTAATATGGCATTATGTAAAAATTGTGAATGTGTAACTGATGTGATTCTGCAATTTGTATTTGGGGTAAAAATGGGAGTTCATAACTCACTTGAATTAAATGTATGAAAGATGATATGTCATGAGCTTTGTAATGTTTTGAACAACCTATAAAAAATAAAATAAAATAAAATAAATATTTGTTGAATTGCCAAGTAAATGGATGGAATTAAAATAATAATTTTAATGCTATCTTTTGCATGCTCAATTACTCTTTGTCTTACTGGCTTTATGATTTTACTTAAAAGGGATCATGATTTACTTAAATAGTGAACAATGAAGTAGTGTACAATTAGTGTATTTCCATCAATGAATTGCAATATCTATGTCCAAATAATTGATATATTTTTTCATTGTCTTCTCTCTACAATGAATCCATGGAGAACCAGGACAAGATGTAAGAGCTCATTCATCATTCTCATTCAGACCCTTTAGTCACCCCCAGAGACCCAGGAACATAGCCTAGTGTGATTATGAGCTCATGTCATTTTATCCCAGTCCCCCTTCCAGATCACCTCTATGGTCAGGGTCTCTTCAGCATTCTTTTTTCCATTTATGTGTGCAACTCTTCTAAGTTCCTTTACACCCTTTTCTAGCTGATTTGTGACAATCAGCCACCGGAAGGACTCCACCAGCTTCCTGATTAAAGAAGACAAGAAAGGTACAGTAAATATTCAACTACTTAATTTTCACACAACCTTGAGATTCATTTGCCTTTCCATTTATACATACTTTATTATTGTGGCTGTGTAATTTCTAACCAAATCTTCCTTTTCCACTGGACTTGTTTTTCACTAAGATGAGGGACATATGTGGCCATTAATGTGTGAAAATAATTATAGAGATCAGTAAACAAGGATCAAAAGGTATAAATCATCCATTTGCATTTTGATTTTTTCATATATAATTTTTATCTATAATTCGCACATCATAATGTTTTTGTAGGACCCAAGTCAGTGAACATCATACTTAATGGTGAAAGACTAAAAGATATTTCTCAGAGATCAGAAATAAGGCAAGCCACTTATTTTCAACATAGAACTTAGAGTTATAGGTTTCTAATTAGGCAATAAAAAGAAATAAAAGACAACTATATTTTAAAAAGGAGACAGTAAAACTATCTGTTTGCAGATGGTATGGTCTTCCATGTAAAAAAATCCTGAAGATTCCAGAAAAAAAAAAGATATGTTAGCTAATGAATAGAAAATGCAGCCAAAGAGCACAATACAAACTCAACATAGAAGGTCAGTGGTGTTTATATACACTAATAATGAAGAACATGAAGAGATAATTACAAAATAATTCCATTTATAATGTCAACAATCAGAATAAATTCTTAAAAGTTAACCAAGGACTTACAAAATAAAAACTGCAAAAAAATGCTGAAGGAAAAAAGAAACAAAAATTTAAAATCAATAGATACATATCTCATGTTCAAGCCATGAGCTGTGAGGCTGGCCTTCTATGGATTAAGGCCTATGAAACTGAGCACTCAAATAAACTTTTCCTCTTCTACAATTGTTCTGGTTGGTCTTTAAATCACATCGGGGAAAAAAATTGAATAAAATAATATTCATCATTGGTAGGACTGCAAATTGGTAAAAATCACTTTGGAAAGCAGTATGGAGATTTCTCAAAAGATTAGAAATGGAACCACCACATGACTCAGCATTTCCAGACTTAGGAAATTTATGCCAAAACCCCCAAATCAGTATACTCTAGTGATACATAAATTTCAATATTTGTAAGAGTGCAATTCACAATAGCCAAGTTATAAAACCATTGTTAGTGTCAATCAACAGATGAACAGATAAAGAAAATATGGTATATACACACATAGACTTTTATCAGCCATAAAGAAGAATGAAATTATGTTATTTGCTGGTAAATAAATGGAACTGAAAAGCATAATGCTAAGTGAAATAAGCCAGACTCAGAAAGTCAAAGATTGAATATTTTCTTTCATATGTGGAATGTAGAGAGAAAGAAAATGGATAAAATAAAAGGAGCTCATGAGACTAGAAGGGGGAACAGTATCGCAGAGAAAGGCAGAAAAGGATGAGGGAGGAAAGGATGCCAAGGAGAGGTGCTGGGCATTGAAATTAACCAAACTGTGCTATGTGCATGTATAAACAAATCACAATGAGCTCCATGTTTATATATGATCATTGTGCACCAATTAAGAAAATAAACATGTAGAAGAGAAACCATAAGGAAGGCAATCAGAGGGAGTGAGAGGGCAGGCAAAAGGGAGGTAAGGGAAAATGAGATATAGGAAATTATATTATATGCATTTATGAGTATGTCACAATGATCCTCACTATTATGTATTATTATACTGCCCTCATAAAAGTATAATAAAATGTTTGATTTTTTAAATATTTATTTTTTAGTTTTAGGTGGACACAATATCTTTATTTTATCTTTATGTGGTACTGAGAATTGAACCCAGTGCCTCACACATGCTAGTAGAGCATGTTACCACTTGAGCCACATCCACAGCCGTGACTTTTTTCTATTACAATTATTTCATGACAATTTTCTGCCTATTATACAAAAATGGTGACATATAGTGCCAACCTCCACTTAAATGGCCATCCTATTTCCTTGGATGGCACAAAGGGTGTTAATGGGGACCAGATTTGGGACCATACAGATACCCAGTGACATAGCTCTTCTGTTATCACCTTGTCCTCTCTTGTAAAGAATGTGGAGACTCTTCATACCTGGAGGGGAAGAGGAGGACAAGCAAGGGTACAGACATAGCCAGTTGCAGTATGTACCACTTTCGAATGGCAAAAGCCAGTCCTCCAAGGAACATTTGCCCAATATTGTAGGAAGACATCATCAGGACTATTCCCACAGACTTCCTTTGGGATGTTGTCCATTCTGACACTGGAAGAAAATATGTACATAATTGTCATTCCAGGCAAAGGGTAATTTCACAGTCAATTCAGGCATGAGAAAATGAAAGTCTCAAATTATTGACTTACTAAGACAAAAAGAATTTATCATAATAGTCGCGACACTCAACCCAGCCCAGAAGCGTAATATGCAGTAAATGAGGAAGGTGGGGGCGAAGGCTGCTGCAGTGTCAACGATGCCCAGCTGGAGTAAGCACCACAGGTAGACCACCTTCCGCCCAAACCTAAGAAAGATCAGAACAGGTTAGCTTATTTCAGAACAAAAATAATATGTGGAAAACAAGATAAAATAACTTGAGAATTAGGGTAAAATGTTTAACAAGTAGGACATTGTACTGTGGTCTAGCGGAACCATAATACTAGTCAACAATGAAAATCACAGATGTAAGCATCCCTGCTGGCTAATCTGTGAGCGATGCCAGAATGTGCGGCAAAGCACATGGTAGAGAACTTTGATGCCATGTGAAACCATATCAAGAAAATTAATAAAAAGATTAGACAAAAAGATACATCTGATATAGACTTGAAAACCACCATACTCAAAACATCACATATTTCATATCATGTAGAAAGAGAAATAGTAAACACATGAGACATTTCTCTGTCATGATGGATGGGAATGGAGATTAATGGGAATTCATGAACATGAATGGGAATACACAAGGAAAAGAGTCTTTGCCCAAATCAATAAAGACATTGTAGATGAGAAGAATGACAAGACAGTATCCTCGAGTAAAAGGAAGAAAAGTATAGATGGATACTGAATTGTACATAATAAATAAATTTGTATGTATTTGAAATCTGAAGAAGAAAGATGTCATGTCAGGACTGGAAAACTTGCCTGATCACGTGAGACCTGTTCAGTTACAGTAATGTAGAATGGTGCACATGGTGAGTTATTGCTTTAGGCAGGTTTAAACTACTTTGTATCACTGTGCTGTATTGACATTTTTCCTATCCTCACTCCTCTAACTAAATAAATATTTGTGTGATAGAAAATTTCAAGATATTCATAGCCTTGAACTCTTCTATGACCCAAATGTACGTGTACAAATAGATACCTGAATCTACATGTATATGTCCATTATGGTTTAGATGTGAACAAATGTGAGCTGTTCCCAAAAAGTTGATGTGCATGAGACAATCCAAGGAAGTGCAGAGGTGAAATTATTGGGTTATGAGAATATTAACTAATTGGTGCATAAATCCAGTTGAATGGATTAACTGGGTGGTAACTATAGTTGAGTAGCATGTGGTTAGAAAAGATAGGTGGTATGCCTTCGTAGATTATATTTTGTCTTCGTAGATTATATTTTGCCATGTTCCTAGCTAATACTTTCCTCCACCATATTCTTCCACCATGATACTTCAAGGAATGGAGTCAGCCACCTATGGACTGAGAACTCTGAAACTGTGAGCCCTAAGAGCTTCTAAATTTGTTATTGTTGATATTTTAGTCACAGCACCAAAAAAGCTGACTGAAACAATGCCAAATAGCCTCCACTCAGCAAGTCCAAAAAAGATGTCTTGAATTTCTCCACCAACATTTCTCCACTTCTTCTCTAGTTCTCTTCCATCTTCTATAGTGGCATTAAGTCTAGAGTCTAGTCATATTTTTGGGTTAGAAGCTTATATCCTCTTTAATTCTTCCATTTATCTCACTAGAAGCTCTATAATAATGGAAAATAATCTTAATCTCCAGGATTCCTCTACTTCTAAAACATTCCCCAAATCCATCTCCATCATTCCATCTCCATGATATCTACTTACTTCAGACTCCTATCATCTTTCTTCCGGGAAACTTCAATCTGCTGAAAATGGTCCTTGTTACCACTCAGTGGAGAAATAAGGCATTTAAAAGGAAGAGTAATAAAATTCCCATTTGTGGGGATAAGTGCATGGAGTACTGCATACATGCCATACATTAAGGGCATCTGAGTGGCAGGCCACTCCACTCATGCTAGGCATGTGAGTGGCAGACTGCTTACCCTGTAGGCACAGCCCTGGGTGTGAGGCCATGGGTGTGAGGCCTGTGCTTGCTCCATGGCTCACTCCTCAATTGGCTGCTTCAAGGACAGTTATCAGAAATTGCATTGGTGGCTGCCTGTAATCTGCTTAGCTATTGCCCTAGTATAAATACGTGGTAACTGTGCAATAAAATCAGACCTGCTTCCTGCTTGGTCTCCAGAGATCTTGTTTAGTGACTCCACAGCCACACACTCCTCTACCCAGTTTTGTGGACCTCCTTGCTGGACAAGAGAGAGCCCACACACCCATTAAATTTAAAGGCTGGGAATTGCAACAAGAATAACTTGGGTAGAAGTGCCACTAAATAGGGAATCAGGGAAGAGACGTTTCAGAAGGTAAGATTTGAATCTGAGAACCTAGAAGTTGGGCTGACAAGTGCACAGGGAAAAGTATTATAGGCAGAAGGAATATAAAATGTAAATGCCATGTGGTAGAATCCAGCTAGATGTTCTGAAGACTAGCAGAATGGAGAAGCGGGTAGACAAGGTGAGGAAGGGAGGCTGGGGCCATATCATAGAATGGCAATACTTGATTCAAAAAACTCAGGGTTTTATTCTATGTGTGACAGAAACTCACTGGATATTACCTGGGTAAGAAAAGCAGAAAATTTTCAAGCTTGAGAAGGCACAGGTCAACATAGTGTGTGGATGAAATATGGATTATTAATGCAAGTCAAATGCTAGCTTCAAATGTGAGCTAAACATACTCTAAAGTGTTCTAAAACTGGGTGGTTATTTGTCAGGAATACAGAGGTCCCTTCATTTGATAGGGGGGTTGAACTCCATAACTTCTGGTACTAGAAGCAGGGAGAGGTGGGTGGGTAGAAAGTAGTTGAATAATTGACACCAAAACACAAGTGGATGGCACTAATGAATTCTAATGTTCTACAGCAAAGCTGGGTGACTATAGTTCACAATAACCAATAGTATATTCTATGAATCACTAGAAGAGAGGAGCTTGAAAGCTGTATACCAAAATATTGATAAGGAGACATAAATAAACGTTCATTACCCGGATTTTATCAGTATATATGGTATACACATAATGAAATATCACATAGATATTATGTGTTTATAGACATTTTTTTAAATGTTTAAGGTGATGGAAATATTAACCATATTGTTGTGATAATTACACACTGTTTGTATGTATTTAATGTATATAAATACACCAAATTAATGTACTCCCTAAATTTGTGAAGTAAAATAATTAATAAAGTAAGTCTCTTTACTGACTTCTATCATTTACTACTTTAGATCTGAAAGGGCCAATTTACAAATCTCTGTCATCAGTACTGAAGTTAATCCTTTTACAACTAATCTCCTAGCTGCTACTATTGCCTTCTATCAAATTATACTCCAAATCCAATAGTCACATCCCTACCATTGTTACATCACTTATTAAGCATTTCATTGAGGTTTACATTAAACATAAAAGTGTAGATAACAAATGTTTTCAAGTTTAATTATTTTCACAAAACCACTCTATCTATTTAACCAGTCCTAAATCAATAGAACATCAGTCTCATGAAGAAGTTGTTGTTCTCAGACATTCTCCTGGACACCATTCTCACCAAAAATATCTAATATCATGAACTTTAATACCATATATTATTCTGTATGCTTTGATCTTCATGGAACTTGAAATCATGTATTATATAGTCCTGGGTTATGTAATATTGCCCCTGTTATTGCATGTGGCAGTAGTTTGTTCTTTCTTGTGGCTCAATAGAAATTTATATGAATATAATACATTTTTTATTCTACTGTTTATGGATAGTAACCTGAATCTATGCTCAAAGAAAACTTACTTATTCATATTTTTCATTTAACAGTATTGTTTATTCATTATCCAGTATAAATTGGTAGTACAGAAACTTGAAAATCAGGGGAAAATGAACACTTGATCTAGAAAGCCATACAGGCACCAATTATCTGTGTATGCTCAAAGTCACAATTTTAAACTGAGAATACTAGGTGGATTTCAGAATCAGCACTCCCATCAGTGTTCTTGTGGGACACATGTGTGGATGACAGCCATGGTTGACAGCCTTCTGTAGCTCTGCCAGGGTGCTAGAAGCCACAAACTTCTCACCTCCAAGTTTCATCCTCCTAACTTCTTAATAATTACCTTTTCTGGTTACAAATGTTACCTATTAAAGTCATTTCACAAGGACCAGCATCCAGGTTAAAGGTCCAGTGACTTACCATCCCCTCAGGGACACAGTGCTACTCAATCCTCAGATTCAGATTTTATAATGATGATTACCTCTGTATGTGTGCCTACACTGCATGTGTGAAATGATGGCCAGTATAAAAGTATCTATGCTCATTTATCTTACAGGGTCTAGGTGGTTCAGAATATTGCCAAGACCAGGAACATACTTTTTTTTTTTTTTTTTTTTTTTTTTCAGGAACATACTTTTAATCATGGAAGTGCCTTCTCCCTGAACTCTCCTTTCTTTCCCTTTGTTGAACTAACTGTTACTCATACACCTCACATTCTGGATTTGCTCTGCAAATTGCTCCCTGAAACTAGTATGATTGACATAACCTTTTCTGTCCTCCTTAATGCAGAACAATGAATTTTTCTCAAGTCTTAACTTCCAGTGTATGTATTAAGTGCTAATACTTAGTTTCCTAGAATCAGAAAGTGAGTCCAGTAAACAGTTCAGTGCAAAGCACAGAGACCTTGTCAAGATTTCTTCAATAAAGAAATAAGTATGTACTGAATACTTAATTTTACCAACAGTCTAAAAGAAAGTGAGGTGACACTCACCTGTCTGAAAGAAGGCTATATATCAGACTTCCCAACAGTGACCCAGTCATAAACAGAGTTTGAACCACTGATTTTAATGACTGGGATTCACAAACCAGGTCCCACTGGAAGAGAATTTAAAAAGCACATTGGAGTTTTAGAAGGTTTTGAGCCTTTAAAAATCTTTGCAGGCAGTGAAAACAGAGTGTAAACTCCCACATATGATCTCTGTTTTGTGGATCCTGCCCCAATCCCCAGCTTCACCTACAGTCACTCTCCCCTGGTCGCCCGTCCTCCACTTATTTCAGCCCTTCAAGTGCACTTGCCTCTCTCTTGCCTTATAACCTTCCAATGTTCTGCACCTTTTTTCTTCATGTCTTTATTCATATTTAGCTTCAGGCTGCCAACTCTCTTTATTCCATTATACACATTCTTTACCTACTACAATTAAAACATATAAAAACAGAGTTACAAAAATTTTTAAACCCTAACTTTTTTTCTCATCATGTAAATGACTTAGGGTCCTGCCTTTGACTTTTCTTAGCAGTCCATACTTCAACTACTACAATATCTCTCATCCTTGGCCACACATTGAATCACTTAAAGAACATCAAAAAATTAGTGTTTGCATCCTATGCCCAGATTTGCTCTCAGGGTCAGTTTTTCAGCAAGTATTGAGAACCACTGACTTAGTATAACATTTGTATACTTTTAAAATTATAGATCTTTCTCACTAGATTAAATGATAATTATAGGTATATGTTTTGTTTGTTCAGTTTATTAACTCCAATACTGTACATTCTCAACAGCATCATAGAGTAAGTAGATAAGCAATTGCTACCTGCAGAAGGACTAAATGTATAAAGCAAGTCCCTTCTTGGTATTACCTCCAAACTCTTTAATCATACAAATAGTATATTGAGATGAGGCACCTTACCTCAGTTATGATGGTGGAGGGGAAGTAGCTTCTGTCATACACCCAGCCATCCACACAGGGCTCCGTGTCTGCCTCAACTGTGTTGATGAGAGTTTCGTTTATTTGAAGGAGCTGCCACTGAGGATGGATGAAGCGACGGCATTTCTCTGGTTTCAGGTTTGAGTCCAGGGGAATGGAGATCCTCAGGAGGGCATCTTGGCTGAAAGTCCTGGTTTCATTACCAGAGACAGTGTCATTGTCCAGAATCTGGACCCAGCAGCGATGATCAGGAGTTGCTGCAGTGAAATTCTCCAGTACAATATGTGGGTATGTTAGGATGTTGGTGATACAAAAGAGAACTAACTGAAAGATTTGGAATCTCCCCAGGCTTCCAGCTTGATCCAGGAGCTCTTCAAAGGACATTGAGGCTGAACAGGGGCTCACCTGAAGGAATCCCTTTATGAAGGCAAATTCAGAAAGAGAAAATGCTTTCTTTTCCAAGGCCTATAATATGTTGATCCTCATTCAACTTTCTCCTTGATGGGCTATGACTCACTGCTGCAGAATAATGTATTTAGACAGGCAGAAAATTTCAATAAAGTTACAGAAATATTTGGAAATATTTGGAAAAAAGACTTCTACTTGCTGACAACTGAACCTGCTTAAAAGATTACTCTGTGAATGATTCTGATCTTTGAGCTTTACGAAAAGTTAACAGTGGACTTTCAGCGGATGTAATCTCCAAATGACCCATACCTTTCAATGATCTGTCCTTTTTAGAAAAGGAATGTTGGAACCTCAAAAGTAAAAAGCTTTCTGATATTACTGTGTAAAGAACAGAGCATGGCTTTTCTTAGTTAGGACTGAATTTTCTTTCACTAGAAGTTATTGATAAATATTCTTGGTTAAAATAAAGGAAAATGAGATATTGAATGTAAATGCTGACTGTTGGTAACTGAAATTTTGTTTCAGTTTAAATAGTGACAGTGATTTTAAAGTTTTGAAATATGGAAACAAGTATAAGGGACAGGGAGGAAGGAAACAGAACTTTTATGCCATCGTTTATTTAATCAGATTTATTAATTTATTCAAATAGCATTTTTGGCCTTTTATATCAATATATTTATGTGCTTAATTACAAATTTGGAAACAGTATATGAGTTTGCTGTTATAAGGTCTTATGTTCCAGTTAGTGAGAGAGAGACACATAAACAATTTCACAGAAAATATTTAATTATTCCTTGGTAGAATGGGACAGGAGAGTCATCCCTCAAGAAGTAAAACTTTGAACTTGTGAAGGAGAATTTCTGAGACAATGAATGATTAAAAGGACAGTTTCTGAACAAGAAAGTACATAAATATAAGTACCTAATTATATAAAAAGGTTTGACATAACTGTACCTGCAGGATATTCCAAAGGTGAAGAACATGCAGGTTAATAATGGTAGGAGTTGAACTGGCTGAACAAAACCAAAACAAGCAACCAAACAAAATATCTGGAATTAATTATGCAAACTAGAGGTTTTTATTCTTTTACCATAAATCCATCACCTGTGAAACATCTTAAAATGCAGATTTCTGTCCAGAATGCACAAATTCTTTCAGGAAATTACTTTTTGAGAATTTAAATGAAATTTTTTTAAGTCATATATAAAAACATTAACAATGTACATATTTTGTGAACCCTTTTATGTTTTGACACATGTATACATTGCATGGTATTTAAATCAGGCCAAACATCTGTTTTCTTAAACATTTACCATTTCTTTTATTAAAAATATTCTTAGTTGTGATGGACACAATTCTTTTTGTTTATGTAGGTTTTTTTAATGTGATGCTGGGGATCAGCCCCAGTGCCTCAAACATGCAAGGCATATGCTCTACCACTAAGCCAGAGCTCCAGCCCTTATCATTTCTTTCATGGTGAAAAGTATTAAAATTATTATTAATAGAACTCTTAAAAATGTACAGCACATTATTGTGAGCTATAATCTCCCCACTGTACAATAGCACACCAAAATTTTATACTCCCATCAAACTGTCATTTTTGTACACATCGATCAAACTTTTGCCATCTCTCCACTACATTCTCCCTACCTTTTGGAAAAATCATTGTACTCTCAATTTTTAAGATTCTTTATAGGTATGATATGCAATACTTGTCTTTCTGGGCCTGTTTTATTTCACTTAACATATAGACCTCCAGATCCATCCATGTTGTTGCAAATGATAGGATTTCATTTCTGTTTTCATTCCACTAATTTCTAGGCTCTTGCATTTTAAAAAATTCAAATATTTTTTATCAGTGACTTATACTTATATATTGTAGTGGAGTTTATTGTGACATATTCATACATGCGTGAAATGTAATTCACTCCATTTCAATCCCCATTACTCCACATTCCATTGCCTCCCCTCTCCCCACCTTGCACCCCTCGTCCTTCTGATTTTTCTTTATGAATATATATATGTATACATATGAATATATATTTTATTTATACATTCATTCATCTATGAAGACCTAGCTTATTTCCACTTTTTAGCTATTGTGAATAGGGCTGCAGTGAACATGAGCACGCAGGTATCTTTTGGCACACTGATTTCATGTTCTTTGGGTATATTCTCAGTAGTAGAATTGCTGGATCATATGGCTTCTCTTTTCAATTTAAAAGAATGTTTTTATTAGTGCATTATACTTTCATATAATAGTGGAATTCATTTTCACAAAACCATAGATGCATAGAAAATAATTTGCTCCTTTTCAATCCCTACTATCACCTCTTTTCTTAAAAAAAATCTCCTCTGAGACTCAGGGTAGGCTCATATCATGAGCTCCTGTAAAAAATCAAAAGCAATGAACATGCATCCAAAATATAAATGTACAGGGAGTTCAGGAAGTCTAAATCCAGCTAGGCAAACAAGTCCTGTAGTTCCACATCTGGCATCTGGGGCACATGGCATAGTGTTCTGTCCAAAGGGCTTGTTTAACTCCAATCTGTGGCCTTGTTGACTGTAGCCCATGTGGCCTTTCTGTTGGTTTGATTCACCTCAGTTGCTTCAGCCTTTCTCATTGGATATTCCATGGTACTGGAATTTCTTATTCTTGAGGGTCTCCACTGCAGCTTTTGCTTCTTCCTCACATCTGTATGCATTGCCCTCCTTGCTTTCAGGAACTATGATGCTGCTGCACTTTTCTGGACTTGCATACCTTAATTTGAAATCTCAATAAAGCCTTCCCTGACCTCCAGACTCCACCATGTAACATTCCTGCAGAACCAGGTGGTTGACAGCAAGGTCTGCGAGCATCTTGAACATCAGCAAATCCTCCAGGGACCCTGGCTGCAGCAGCTTCTGAGTGCCTGGGTATATTACTCTGTTAAAAAAAAAAACTCCTAGGTCCCCTCCTGCAAGAAGGGGTCCCCACTGGACTCTTCTCAAGAGAAGTTTTACTTCGACTTTCTTGAGTCTGAGATGGATATGATCTTGCCATTTTCTGTGATGCTCTATAGCCATCTTTCTTATTGTCTCTAGGAAAAAGTTTTAGCATTTTAATGTAGTAATGTTTTTCACAACAGCAACTTCCATAGACCCAGTTTTACTCTCATCTTCCAAGTCAAAGTTTTTCAAATCTTTCTGCTCTGCTTTCTTTTCTTGATTATCACAATAATTGTGGTTAAAAGCCACCAGCAACTTGTATACCACCATCCAAATTCTATGCTGCCTAGATACTTATTTCACCATATTAAAGAGTCCATGCCTTTTAAATCAGCCTCACAGATATGGGCAAAATGCAGACAACTTCTCAGACAGAACATAACACAAATGGTCTGTACTGCAAATTCCAATACAGCTCTTTTTTTCTGAAACCTCTTGAGCCCTGTCTTTACATCCATGGTTCTATTGGCATTCTGGTATCCTGAGCTCCCACCAGAATCAGCGATTAAGCTCTGCTTACAACAATCTAAAACATTTGCAGCCTGCACTACTAAACAGCTCAAATTCCTCCCCCAGATTCCAAGAATCCCCAAAAGCTTCCAAACAACATGGTCACAGCAAAGGCCCCACTTCTCAGTACCACTTTCTGTTTTAGTTAGCTTTTTTGCTGCTGTGACTAAAAGGTCTGACAAGAACAATTTTAGAAGAGAAAAAGCTTGTCTGGGGCTCACAGTTTCAGAAGTTTCAATCCAAAGATAGCAGGCTCAATTCCTTAGAGCTCAATGTGAGGCACAACATCATGGTGGAAGAGTGTAGTGGAGAGAAGCTCCACACATGATAATCAAGAAGCATATGCCAGATACAAAAGTGTCCCACCTCTTCCAGCCACAACCCACCCACCTTCAGTTTCCATTTAGTTAATCCCACCAGGAGATTAAGTCACCTATTGGATTAAGACTCTCATAATTCAATCATTCCTCCTCTGAACATTCTTGCATTGAGTCATACATGAGATTATGGGGGACACATTATATCTAGACCATAAAAGTAGGTCTTCATGTCTGGTATTTTTATGGAAATATTCCTTCATGATTGAAAACTCAGAGCAAATTAGGTATAGATTGAACTTACCCCAATATCATAAAGTCCAGGTGTACAAGTCAACCACTCATATCAGACTGAATCGGAAAACGTTGAAAGCTTTTCCTCTAAGACTTGGAGTAAAAAAAAAAAAAAGTTCCAATTCCCACACTTTTATTTAACTAGTATTCAAATTTATATTCAAAGAAATTATGAGGATATAAGTTGGGAAGAATACTCAAAATGTGCCATTTTTGAGGACATAAACAAATATATAGCAAAACCAAGAGACTACACTAAAAAAAATTCTTAGAACTGATAAACCATATCTGTGTGTTATGTTTTTTGTTTATTTGGTGGTTGTTTGGTTTTGGTACTGGTCATGGAACCCAGGGGCACTTAACCACTAAGTTACATACACAGCCTCGTGTTTCACAGATTTTTATTTTGAGACAGTGTTTCACTAAGTTGATTAGGGCTTTTCTAAGTTGCTAAGGCTGGCTTTGAACTTAAAATCCTCCTGACTCCGACTCTCAAGTTGCTGGTGATAAACCAGTTCTGTATAGTTACAAGATACATGAGGATATATATGGAGAGCTGTGACAGAATAGAGAACAGTGACTGAGATTGGGGGACTCCGATGACCTCATGACTGGTGCCTGAAAATGTTTCTGTGCATTCTGTGTAAGAGCATAGGTTTCCCAGTTCCTATGGTAACACCCTGCCTAAGGAGGCTCTGTGAAAGAGTCTTATCAGCTTTGACCTTGATCTCAGGCATATAGCTCCCTGGGAATAAAGGAATTCCCATGCTAGACAGCCACAATGTTTCACCAGCTTTGCTACTCCTAAGCCTGCCCATTTAATAGTAAATTGCAACAATGAATTTCTTGAGCACTTCACTAAGCTCTTAACATTGCACATTGCAACTCTGTATTGCAACTGTGGAAAAACTGTATAGGTTTCTAGTTCTTTAACTTTCCTGAATAAAAAAGAATAATACTTGCATAGTCTCTAACCTGATAATGAGACACATATAAATAAAGATTGCTGGTGTAACTCTTGAGATCTTCTTCTCCATCAGATAACAGCACTCCACCTGACCCCAGCTTTATCTTCAAAATTTGCATTTGTGAGTCTTTATTTTACTAATCCTCCCTTTGACCTTCACTATAACCATGAGTTTGGTCCTGCTGGTCACAGCACATATAATCAATAGTATTTCTATATGACAGTAGCAAACTATCTGAAAAGGAAATTTAAAAGTTAACCTAATAATAGCTATAAAATATGAAATACTTAGGAACAAATTTGACAAACGATTTGGAAAATCTCTGCAGTGAAAACTATTCAAAAATGAATAAATGAAATGAGCCAAATGTGGTGGTACACACCTGGCTTTCTCAGCTACTCAGAAGTCTGAGGCACACAGATTGCAAGCTCAAGGCCAGTCTTAGCACTTGAGCAAGACTCTGTTTCAAATATAAAAGGGTTGGGAATGTATCTCACTTATATGGTACTTATACTTATCTAGCATGCACAATAAATCAATCCCCTTTGCTAGGTGAAAAAAAAAAAGGAAAGAGAGAGAAAACGGAGGAGGTGGGGAGGAGGAGGAGGCAGAGAAATTAAAGAGGACACATACAAACACACAAATGGAAAGAAGTTCTGTGTAGTATAGTTTAAGGTCTCGTATTGTGATGCCTCCTGCTTCACTCTTCTTGCTAAGAATTGCTTTGGCTATTCTGAGTTTCTTATTTTTCCAAATAAATTTTATAATTTTTTCTGTTTCTATAAGAAATGACACTGGGATTTTAACTGGAATCACACTGACTCTGTGTAGTGCTTTGAATAATATGGCCATTTTGACAATATTAATTTTGCTGAGGATGTGGGGAAAAAGGCACACTCATAGTTTGCTGGTGGGACTTCAAATTGGTGCAGCCAAGATGGAAAGCAGTATGGAAATTCCTTGGAAAATTTGGAATGAAACCACCATTGACCCAGCTATATCTCTCCTCGGTCTATACCCAAAGGACTTAAAACAGCATACTACAAGGATATAGCCACATCAATGTTTATAGCAGCACAATTCACAATAGCTAAACTGTGGAACCAACCTAAATGCCCTTCAGTAGATGAATGGATTAAAAAACTGTAGCATGCATACACAATGGAATATTACTCAGCAATAAAATGTAGCATGCATACACAATGGAATATTACTCAGCAATAAAATCAAGGCATTTTCAGGTAAATGGATGCAGTTGGAGAAGATAATACTAAGTGAAGTTAGCCAATCCCCCCCCCCAAAAAAAAAAAAAACAAATGGTGAATGTTTTCTCTGATAAAAGGTGACTGACTCATAGTGGGGTAGGGAGAGGGAGCATGGGAGGAATAGATGAACTCTAGATAGGGCAGAGGGGTGGGAGGGGAAGGAAGGGGTAGGGGGTTAGCAATGATGGTGGAATGTGATTGACATCATTATCCAAAGTACATGTATGAAGACATGAATTGCTGTGAACATAATTTATATAAAAACAGAGATGGATTTGAGACTTAGGTCCAGGGATCTCATATACCATGCTCCCTCGGAGAAATATTTTATGAGAATGAAGTGGAGAAAGAAAATGAAAGCAGAATAGGGAGAAACTAGACTAAAGGTCAACCAAAGGAGAAAATAAGTCAATTTAAAAAATAGAAATAAAAATTGTGTTCTATATGTGCTGTAAGAATAGTGATGCATTCTGCTGTCATGTAGTTAAAAATAAAAGAAATTAAAAATAAATAAATAAGAAGTAAAAAAAACTAATAAAATCAATCAGAAGAGACAAAGAAGGGACCAAGCCAGTATAAAGATATATCAATAATAAATATTTATATCCCAGACATCAGTACATATAGGTAGACAAAACAAGATGCAGATGTCTCCTTGACACACTGATTTTATTTCCTTTGAACATATACCCTGATTATAGCAATTCTATTTTTTAAGAAACTCTATGCTATTTCCCATAATGATTTTACTAATTTTTACTTCCACTCTACCACGCGGCCTGCGCAATGGCTTCATTAATGAGGTTCTAGGCATAAAGTTAGCTAGATGAGATCGAAATAAACACACAGAATCAGTTACCTTATTTCTATTGCTAGGTCCGAGACGGCTCCCCTCTCTGGTTCCCACCTCTAACCGCCCAGCAGGGCAGCAAGGATTACTCAGGGCTAGCAGGAGAGAGAGAGTTTGAACACGACTGGGAGTAGCCTTTTATTGGGGAACAAGAGATTCAGGGGAGAATTCCATCCAATGAAGGTTGAGGGGGGGCTGCACTCCAAGGTCAGGGTCAGTGATTGGGTCCCCGGGGTCAGTGGTCAGGCACACCCCCACAGGGATGGGCTCTCTCATCAGGAAAGGGCCGGGAAAGTTCGACCCTGCCAAAGTGCCTCAGACCTTTAACGGGAGCCGCCCAATCACGTGTCAGAATGGCTTCCCACATTCCACAGTGTGCAAGGCTTCCCTGTTGTTCACCTTCTCATCCACACTTGTAATCCTTTGATTTTTTTAAAACACCATTCTAAGTGGGGACAGGTAAATATATCATTGCAATTATGTTTTCTCTGATGCCAGGGATTGAACACAGGGTTGCTCTGTCACTAATCTACATCCCTAGTATCTCAAACTGGGCTCAGGTTCACAATTCTCCTGCCTCAGCCTCCCAAATAGCTGGACTTACAAGCACATGCCACCATGCTATGCTTAATTGTTGGATTGATGTACATTTACTGTGCTTTTCATAATATTGAGTATTTTATTGTTGTTGTTTTGTCTATTGTACATCCACAAGTCTTTGTTTGAGAGCTATCTGTTCAGATATTTTGCCATTTTTTCCCCTTCTTTTGGTATCTTATGCCACAAAGCAACACTTAGTAATACAAAAAAGAGAGAGAGAAATAATATCCTGCATTCTAATCAGATCACAATGGAATAAAATTAGAAATAAATGACAAAATAAAAATAGAAGCTACTCTAAAACATGAAGACTAAAAATTACACTATTGAATGATGAATGGATAGTAGAAGAAACCAAAGATGAAATGAAAGAATTCTTAGAGGTAAATGAGAACACCAAAAATAATATTAAAGTCTCTGGTACACTATAAAGGGAGCACTAAGAGGAAAGTTTATTGCATTGGGCTCATTCATTAAAAGAATAAAAAGTCAATAAATAAATGACCTAACATTACATTTCAAAGTCCTACAAAAAGAAGAACCAATCAACGCCAAAAGCAGATAACAGGAAATAATTAAAATCAGAGCTGAAATCAATGAAATTGAAACAAAACAAAAACCTGTCAAAACAAAATTTGGTTCTTTGAAAAAATAAATAAAACAGGTAAACCTCTAGCCATGCTAATGAAGAGGAAAAGAGAGAATATTTAAATTACTAAAATATGTGATGAAGAAGAAAATATCACAAAAGACATGTCTGAAATACAGAAGATAATTAGAAACTATTTTGAAGATTTATACTCCAATAAAATACAAAATATCAAAGACACCAACAAATTTCTAGAGACATACAACCTATCCAAACTGAACGAGGAAGTCATATGTGATTTAAACAGATCAATTGCAAGTAATGGAATAGAAAATAGAATCAAGAAAAGGCCAGAACCAGATGGACTTGCAGCTGAGCTCTACAACACCTTCAAAGAATAATTGTTACAAAACTACTCAAAGTATTCCGTGAAATAGAAAAGGAGGGAACCCTTCCAAACTCATTCTATGAGGCCAGCATCACCCTGATACCAAAACCAGATCACGGAAAGAAAACTTGAGATAAATATCTATTTATTAGTGTCTTCTTCAATTTATTTCACAAATGTATTATAATTTTTATTATGCAAATTTTGCACCTTCATGGTTAAATTTATCCCTAGGTATTTTTTTCTGTAGCTTCTATAAATGCAATTACTTTGTTGACTTTTTTACATACTTTATTATTATTTGTAGATATCATACTGATTTTTATACATTGATATTCATGCATACTTAATGAAGTGGTTTATGAGTTCTACCAGCTTTTTGATGGAATCATTAGGATTTTCTCTCTATAAGCTTATGTCATCTAAAACCATGCAATTTAACTTTTTTCCCAATTTGGATGTCTTTAATTTTTTCTCTCTCATATTACTCTGAGTTCTTACAGTACTACATAGAATAGAAGTGGTGGACTGGCATTACTGTCTTGTTTGAGACATTACAACCAAAACTGTCAGCTCCTCAACACTCATTAGTGTCATGTTAGCTGTGGATTTCTCACAAATGGCCTTAATAATGTGGAGGTATGATTCTTGCATGCCTAATTCTTTGAGAGTTTTTATGATAAGAGGATACTGAATTTCATCTGATGCTTTTCCAGTACACTCTTATTACTAATTTTACTGTATTCCCTAAGTTGTTTTTATCTTGTGTTTCTGTTTTATTTTGCTTTGAAATATGGACACAAATGGCAAAACGCCATTTGAAAAAAAATGCTTAGCATCACTAAACATCAGAGAACTAGAAATCAAAACCACAATGAAATATCATACTATAACTGTTAGGAGAGCTATTATTCAGTCAAAGACAACTAATGGTGAATATATGGAGAAAAAAAAGGACTCTTGTACACACTGTTGATGATAATGTAATTTGATGCCATTACAATGGATAAAATATGGAAATTTCTCAAAAACTTAGAATTAATTGATCTACCAGTTCCACATCTTGGTGTATATAAAAATGAATTCAAATTTGGATCCTAAGGAGACATTTGCCTTTCCATGTTTATTGTGGAAATATGTAAGATGACTTAAGTCCTAGAAAGCCACTGTTTGGCATGGAGACAAAAAGAAACAATAATGTATTGTGTACTTAAAAGCTTTCTAAGAGGGAGTGTCTTGTGCTAATGTTCTTATCAAAGTAATTAATAAAAGTGAATACAGAGAGCAGGAAAAAATTTTAAGGGATTCAATATATTGATGGAGGGGTTTTGGTGACAACTACAGAGGTATGCATGCAGTTACTTCCAAAAGAATTAAGTAGATTAAGTAGTTGCATGATGTTAAATATGGGCAGATTTTAAAATATAAATCTTAACATTTAAAAAGTAATTTGAGAAGGAAAAACAGTTATCTGTGTGCTCAATCTATGATCACATTCACATTTTTCCAAAGCTCAGTTGATTTGTTTTATTCCAGTAATGGCTCTTAAATATCACCTTTCTCAGCTTCCAAACACATTCAAAAACTGTCAGCTTGTGTCTGTGCCTTGTGCCCTCCTTCCCCACATTTTTTTCTTTCCTTTCATTTCCTTTCTCAGCATGTTCCATGACTCCCTGTGACAAATCCTTTGACAGAGAGGGGCCAGAAACAGTACAGCTTCTGTCTTCAGAAAGATCACCACATCATGATAAAGATGACATGATAAAGCCACTGAGCAGTCAAGTAAGAACACAAAGTGAATTTCAAGTATGGAAACCTAACCTCAATATAGGGATGGAGTCTCAGAATGCCATCCAGAAAGTTGTACTGTCTGAAATGTGCATTTGAGTTAAGGGTAGAACTAGCCAGGTTTAAACAGTCAGGAATGTTGTTATTTGCTGTTGAGTGCAGTCCAAATACCTTCAGAAGGGCAAAGTCAGTGGTGTACTGGTAAATGTTTAACTCCAGTATTAGAAGTTTTTTTTTAAATCCTTGAGTCCAGAATTGTGGCAATCATTAATTTCTGTATTTTGTTAAATTCCACCAGATTCTATTTTAAGCTAATCTCATGATGTTAACAGGCTGATAAATCATTTAAAATTTACTGAAGAGCTCTTGTAAACCTGTATGAACTGACTCCAAGACACCTATGTGGGCAAGACTGGAGAGGTGATACTATTTCAGGCTTTTCCCAAAAGCACAGTGTGATGATTGGCATAGAATGGAAGTTACAGAGAAAGATCCTTTTGTAACAGATACTGAAGCAGCAAACTTTCATTTGAATATATACTGCTTCCTCCCCGAATAAGGGTTACCAGGAAGAACACACTTTTAGAAATCACAATGTGAGATAGCTTTTTCCCACCTAAATATCTCTGGAAGCTCCATTCCTTTCTGTTAGCTCACCAAAAATGAGTATCTGGTACCAAGTTAAGCCAGCATGCCCTGATGTTTTACTTTGATGTTGGAAGGCACAGCAGCCCTCATGTGTCATAGATTTAAGGTCTTATAATGCCACAGTAACAATGGCCAGTGGTCATGGGTTTGTGTGCTGGATACAGAGGATATCACCATGAATGCTTCTCTAACACATGCATAAATCTTGTATTCTGCTGTTAAAGCAAGGACTGGAAGTTATAGGGTCATTCCAGATACTGCAGGGTTTCTCAGTAATGGGAGTAGGTTCTATTCTCAGAATTCCACTCAACATGAAAGTTTTCTGATGACATTTATAGTATCATTGCATCTATAATAGAGAAGGCAGGACAATGGAGTAAATATTTCTGAATAACTAATAAATGAATAAGTACAAGGGTTCTGCCAGAAGTATTTTGAAATGCACATTTATAACCTACCAAATGGCCTAGAAAATGTTTGTGGGGAAGGCCTTATTATGTTGTTTATTTTCCTACTTCTCCTAATCCAGATTAATTTATTTATTCTTCTTTTCAATGAGAAGGAAATTGAGATCTATGAATGTCATTCACCTTGCTCAGGGTATACAACTAGCAAGTGGCAAGGCCAAGGTAGCTCTTTAGTATAAAATCAAGTCTGAGTTTAAATCAAATTAAACTAAGATCCCCCTGATTCCAAACTCACGTTTAATTCCAGGCTGCTCTTTCATGGATATACAACATGCAAGATAGTCTACAAAATAGGATAAAACAAAAGCTTAAATAAATAAATAAATAACCATGAAATAATTATTCTTCTTGAGAGGAAATCTATTTTCCTATCCTTACTAACCAGTGGAGAACAAAACTTTATTGCCAACTCTTCTTAGCCATCTGGCATGAACAGGGCTTTGGATTGGAATCTCACCAACTCAGCATTTGGTTTCCTTCCTCATGTGAAGCTCTAACATACACTCTCCTTTCAATGCTCTATATTCTTCTCCAGATTTGTGATTAATATTTCTCATTGCAGGATATCCCTGAGGTTCCTTGAACTCCTGACTTCACCTATCACACTACTTTTATGCCTGACATTATTTCAATGTCTATATTTTCTACAAGACAGGGTGGTGACCAAACCTACCTTCTGGGTGTCCCTGGTGCTTCCACAATATGCATAGTTTTCTAACAACAGGTCAATTTGTTGTATCTGTTATTATAAAATTGTGAGATCATGAAGGAGAAGCTAAAAGCAGCACAGACAAAACTTTTTGTGTATGACTTGTTCTGCATGTCCAACCTGTGTGAATGGATCTGTCTCCTGTCCTTGGTGAGGTAGGCTTCACAACATGCTTACAGAAAGAGTGGTTAATGAGTGTATTACTTCTTTCAATGGGTATAACTTGTGGTGAGAAAAACTTTGGAGATAAAAGATGAGGAAGATATAAAGAGCATCACTATAACTGTGGGTAGACAAAGGGTTATGAAAAGTCTTACACAGAACCATAGTACAGTGAGGAGTCATGTTATATATCACACTGCCAGGCTCACACCAGAGACTGAGGCTGCAAGCTTCAATCAAACTTCAATATTGTTTGCTTTCATGGAGGTAAAATTTCAAAGAGTAAATTGCATAAATATATGTAACTCAATGACTATTTCCATACATAAAGATACATCTATCACTCAGATCAAGAGCAGAAAAAAACTCAGAAATCCTAAAGACCCAGCCTGTATTTCCACAATATTCCTCACATCCCCCATACTAAACATCACTGATGGCCTCCATCATCATACATTTGTCTTAGTGTTGGGGTGCAGCGGAGCGTCGGAGGGGAGAAACCACACAAGAGACTCACTTCATGCAATCGCAGGGGGGAAGTTTATTGAGGATCCTGTTCCAGCGCGCTGGGATTCTGTGCCCACTCAAGAAGGGAGAGCGGCTCAGAGCCCAGAGCAGAGTTCAAGCGGAGCTTAAGTACACTTTTTGGAGAGGGTGGGGGGCTTTGCATACATCAGAACAAATCATCATGAGGCGCGGGAAAATTGAACAACAACCCTGAGTCAGGATTAGTGCATACATTGGCGGGAACAATTAGGGCAGGAGTGATTGGTGCTCCTAGGTGGGGTACACATTCAAACTGATTGGTTTAGGTCCTGCAATGCCTACGTGCCAAGCAACTCGGAACCCTTAGCTATTAAACAACCAGAAAATCAGTGGAAATATTTACTGGGCAGTTCCAGTATTGTCCTAACAGCTACAGGGATTACAGGTTTTGGGGGTCGCAGAGGGACTCTAACAATACTTGTCTTTTACTTTTTAACCCAATCCCTGCACTTTGGAAACTTTAGGATGCCTGGTCTTTTACACTTTAACTCAGGCTCTGCGGCTTAGAATCAGCTTGGAAATTTTACCTTTACATTAGTACAGTTAATAATTTTCAAAAATCACCCACAGGCAAATATTCAAAAAAGAGATAGGCCTCTTTATTTTAACACTCAAAACTGACTGAACCAATATTACCATCTTGTAAAGGATATAAGTGCTAATCCTCATAAAACATGTCTTTTCTACATGTTTGTTACAGATATGCAATATTGCTGCCCTCTTATGGCTTGGTTCTCCACGCAGCACCTGGGAAGCAATGTTTTCCTGGTCCATATTCTCCTTGGTGCAGATACCCTCCCAGAACATTGTTTTTCACTTTGGGCACTGAATCATAAGGGCCATAGAATAAGCCTATTTTTTTCAGATCTATGATGGGAATCTACTTTCTGGCCAGCATATTTGCACCTGAAGGTAAAGAATGAGTACAGGGTAAAAAAGAAAATGTCTTCCCCATTTTCCTGAGAATTTTTTTGGTTGCACCTATAGAAATCAGAAGAATTGGGTTCTAAGTGTTCCCTGACACCACTTGGGCATTTTGGGACACATTCTGCCACTGAGTTGCTAGGAAAACAGGAAAAGATCGGTAAAGTTTGGCTCAGATACATGATGGTCTTCATTATGATCAAGAAGTGACCTGTAAACTGGTGCCACTGAGTCCTAAATTTCTCTGGGTCAGCAATAAATTGTTTTCCCATTGATCAATCACATTTCCTTGCAAACATGTAGAGTCTAGGCTTATAATTATGAGCTAATATGATCACATTGTACTGTCAGTTCATCTGCCTGGCTCTGTCTTATTACTTCACCTTCAGTGACAATTTATTCCTGAACTCTATGTGTCACTCTTAGATCACCACATGCAACCTTGGTTGGGGAGTCATCTTTATTTAAGGAAATAAAACTTCTTGTGTTCAAGTAGAGAAGAGGTGTGTAGAAGCAACAACATATCAATCACTATGCTTTTCTGAACTCCTTGTGCTGTAATGTGTCTTACAAAATACCACATTGATGGGTTCCAATCCTCTCTCTCTCTCTCTCTCTCTCTCTCTCTCTCTCTCTCTCTCTCTCTCTCTCTCTCTCTCTCTCTCATAACAGAGGTTGAACCCTGTGACACATAACAATTGAGCCATATCCCCAGCCTGTCTTATTTTTTCCAGTATCTTTCTAAATTGCTCAGGGCCTTGCTCAGTTGCTAAGGCTGGCTTTGCACTCTCAATTCTCCTGCCTTAGCCTCCCAAGACACTGGGATTACAAGCATGTGCCATGACGCCCAGTTATAGGATCCACTCCTCTTAAATGTGAACAATGATGTCATTTTGCTGCCCTGTAACAAAGCTTTTATTTTCATGTCCATGATGGGAATCTACTTTCTGGCCAGAATATTTGCACCTGAAGGTAAGGAATGAGTACAGGGTAAACAAGAAAATGACTTCCCCATTTTCCTGAGGATTTTTTTGGTTGCACCTATAGAAATCAGAAGAATTGGGTTCTAAGTGTTACCTTCTTACATGATCAAGGCTGTAGGATTTACTTTCAAGATGGAACATATATCAGTAGGCAGCTGGCAAATTTGAAAAGTAGGCAGCTGGGAATTTGAAAAAAGGCTCAATTTCTCACCACAGAGTAGCTGCTTCCCCAGCAGAGGATGATCTGTGATGTACTGTGGCATTGATAGTGAATCTCACTGCCTTGTTATGACCTTGTCTACAGAGAAGAGCATGTCCTCTCTGTTGCGTTTCATTTATTAGTATTAAGCCATAATTGTAGCACACATTCATGGGAATGAAAATCGGACTCCACTTCCTGATAGCAGGAATAACAAACAGCTGTTGGATGTATGATTAAATCCCCCAGAGACTCCCTTGTGGACACCAACTATTTAGATTTCTTCTACATGCAAACTACACTCATCCTTCTTAAGATCCCTGAATTCTTACTCTTATTATACATTGATCAAAGTATGTGATCTGGTCATAAGACTCAGATTCATGTGCAAGTAAGTCTGAGTACGTAATTTCTTATGTAGCCCATGAAGCACAGTTTCTCATAATCTACCATTACATAACCAGGATCCCCCTTCATCTACTTTTCAATTACATGTTAACTTCCCTTTAGCCCCTTCATAGTTTACTGAAAGGATAGAATATTTTTAAATTTTTTTAAAAAATCTTTATATTTTCATTAACAGTTTCCAAAAAAATCCAGCTTTCTTCTACCCACTGGTTGAAAAAACCCCAAACACATTTATGGTTATTAATTAGGACAAGACCTCATTCCTGGGACTGAGATCTATATTTGTTAGTTATTGGCACAAAAGAAACCAACTTGATCTCCAGAGGTCTTGATTCATGACTCTGTAGCTACAGTCTCCTCTACCTGTTTTGTGGACATTATTCACTGTACAAAAAAGCCCATGCAGCTGGCATCCTAACATGAACTTGAAGTAAGCCTATAAAAATGGTGTGGCCCCTCACAGAGCAATGAGGAAAGGGAAATGGGGAACCTACCAAGTTCCATCAAAGACTCACAGCTGCAATTGCTGTGCACTCTCTTAGACACTAGAGGTTTAACCATGAATAAGAAAGAAGCCCAGAATTTTGGGGGATTTAATAATAGACATTAGCCCCTGGATTGGTGCAGCTGATGTTTTGATCCTAAGATATAGAACAAGATGATGTCAAATGAGCAGCAAGCTGAAGTGAAGTGTCCTATTGTGACAGCCACTCACCAAAGATTAAAGGGCCCTACAACAGACCATTTTTATTGAATGATGGCCCTGAGGAAAGACAAGGCTATGAGAGACAGACAAGGGGGAAAAAGTGGGGGCAAAAATCTATTTCAAAGCAATCAACCACAGCATATGCAGGAGGGAGAGAGACAGGAAATGGTACCACTAGCCTTCATGGTACAAGAGGAGGTAACCACAAGTGGTGCAAGTGCACCTTCTACTGACAGGCAAATGTTATATCCTTCCCTGAGTCAATGGCAAGTGCCTCCTTATGAGGCAATGCAAAAGCCAGAAAGGGACTATGAAATAATCAGGCCACCAGACAGGCCTAAGCCATGGTCTCCCAGAAATCCATTCCAAGATTCCAGAGATCCTTTTGAAGGTCTATGTAAGATAAGAGATGAAAAGTGGAGTAACGTAATACAAGCCTTCCCAGTTGACACTGCCCTCATGCCCCAGCACCTGCCACTTGGTATCCACACACATTGGGGTATACTGAAAGAGATAAAGAAGGCAGTAAAAGAGGATGGGCCCCATGGGCCATTTGCAGAGCAAATACTCAAATCACTCAGTCTTGAACTTAATTGCCCTCAAGACTGAAAAGACATAGCTAGAGTGGCTCTTGAGCCCACAACATTTTTGAAATGGAAGACATTTTTCTGTGATGAATGTGAACAGCATTAGAATTGTAACCACACCACAAATGTTAACCTCCCAGCTGAATGCTTGCAGGGGGCAGGAATATAGAGTTCCCCTGTGGTACAAACCACAGATCCACCAAATTATTTTGATCAGGTGTGGCTCTGTGTTTTAAGAGGCTGAAGGAAGTTACCAGCTGGCAGAGGTACATTTTGTATACAAAGTCTATCTAAGGCAAAAAGCCACTGAAGTCCTACCACAGTTTATTGACAGTGTAAGCAAGGTGGTAGAAGGGAACATGTCTCATGAAAAAGCTAGGGCAGCCCTAGCCAAAGAGTTGATCTGGGATGGACTAAATAAGGAGCATAGAGCAGCAGTTGCACCAGTACAAAATGGCACACTGGTTGACTGGATTTTGGCCACTCAGAATAGAGGGACAAAAGCAGCTCAAGCCTCTCTGCTGGCCTCAATCATGACAGTTGCATAAAAGCTGGAATAAGGAGGCTTGCAAACAGCTAGTTGGAAATTGCAAAAAAAAAAAATGTGCACATTTCCTTCCCATTGGCCCTTTACAACCTGCTGGAGTGAATCCCTGAGAGTTAAAATCTAATGCTTTATAACAAATGTATGTCCTTCATAATGCACCTTTTGGAAATTTAAGATATGTAGTCAATGATACCTATTGAGGCTGTATAATGGCCACAACTTCCACAGGAGAAACCACCAAAAAGGCCATTTTCCATTTATCAAAATGGTTTGGAATCATGGGTGTTCCCATGTCTATTAAAACTGACAATGGGCCAGCCTATGCTAGCAAGACATTTCAGGTAGTTTACAATGATTGGCATATACAGCCCTTAACTGAGATTCCCTATAACCCTCAGACTCAAGGCATCATAGAAAGAACATACAAGGGATTAAAAACCATGCTACCAAACAGAGGGGGAAACTATATCAAGTACCTCACAATTCCTTGAACAAAACCTTATTTACCTTAAATCTTCTTTCAATTTCAAATTTTTCTGCAGAATCATCAGACCATAACATTGGGCCCTGTGGGGAGCCCCACTAAATGCCTTCCAGCTCATGCCTCAGGTTCTGACCAACCACTGCATTCATTGTGGCATGTCAGAGACCCACTCAGATAGTAAGGATGTCTTCATTGTGAGTGTGCCCCTAGAATTGAATTACGCTTACCTATTCCCTTGTAGTCCTGCCCCTTCTGCCCTTTTTATGGATAGAACTTTCTAAGAATAAAGTCTCCCCAATAAAAGCTTGTTTCTGAATGTGCTCTCTTTCTCTCATCAGCCCTAGTGACTTTGTCTTGCTCTCCCTTTGGGGGAACCTGAGTCTGAGAGCTGGGGAAGCCATCCTGAAGACTGTGTAAAGGTAAATTGTGTCTGTGTTTTATTTTGCATCCCTGCAACTTCACATTAGGAATCTTAATTCAGCTGCCCATTCTGGTAAAGGGCAACAGGTGGCTTCTGAACAGCAATCACTCGGGGTGAATTTCCATGTACACTCAGTGGAGCATGCTTTAGAAATTCAGCAAATTCTATTTTGTGGTTGTAGAAGAAGCTGGCAGACTAAGAGCCAGGGTCTTTAAAGAACTCTCATGGGCAATTCCATGTCTTCATAAAAACATATTTATCTGATGATCCTGGAGAGTTTAATTAACAGGGTAGGGAAACAGGTCAAAGGAGCCCCGCTGGCTCAGTTCCTGAAAACAGTGATGTATGCTCATGGTTTTGTGAAGAAGATTCACCAGATTTGCGTACTTGGGAGGGATTCAATAGAAAATTGTCTAAAGGTTGCCTCTCTGCCAAGCTGTCTCGGAGTATAATGGAAAATATTCAAAAAGTCTGGACTGCTCTAGAAATGTGTATTTTTGAGGACTGAGACAAGGACCAATGGTCTTTGAAAGACTTGTTGAAAGGGCTCCAGAAGACAATTAGAAGTTTAGAGCAAAAATGTTGCCCAATGGAGCTCCTAGGCAGTTTTCTCTATCTGTAGCCAGACTGAGGGCACAGTTAATTCTCGCCCAGTCTGCAGCTTTAAAACCTCAGATGATGAATTTTGGGCTAAACCTAAAATCAAACATTCAGTCACAACTGAACAAGACAGAACCAGTGATTTACAAGTGCACCAAGGGGCATATCCTAGAGAGGTAACCAGCCCTGGTCAGGTTTCTGTGAGTCAAAATGAAGATGAAGGAAAGGAAAATGGACAGGATGATACTGACAAAGCTGAGGCACAGTCTGAAGACTCCAGTCAGAGGGTGAAAATGAGTTACAGGAGGGCTTTAGTAGATTAAGTCTGGCTGGCCCCACACCTGCCATTTGGATCCAGCCACTCTCCTCTGAGAGAACAAGGTTCAATAACTACTCTGAACTGGTGGTAACCACACTTTTGCCACTCCAACGTGGTCTTAAGACAGTTCTGGAAGTGAAGGAAGATATTACAGGTTTTCAGCTTTTCCATGTTTGAACAGATTAACCAGAAAAACCAGCATGTCCGTGTGCAGACTGCACTTCCTTTTAAGACTCTAAAGGAGTTCAAAATTGCTTGCTGTACTTATGGTCCCAATTCAGCCTTTGCTCAGTGTCTGCTTGAATCCTTATGTAATGAGCCCTTACACCACATTATTGTATTTCTCTGGCCAAGTCTTGTTTTTCAGGGGGTGACTATCTGGCTTTGGTGATCTCACTGGACTGATAATTGCACTGAACAGGCTGGGAGAAACCAGAGGCAAGGCTTTGATTCCCCTTTAGACATGTTAACTGGAATTGGAAAGTTTGCAGATTTGGAAAGGCAGCTAAATTATGATCTGGCAATTTATGATCAAATTGCTGCATGTACCAAAAAGGCATGGAGGGAACTACTTAATAGAGATGAATTAGCTTTGGCTTTTAATCAGATACACCAGGGATCAAAGGAGTGCTTCTCAGATTTCATGGCATAACTCTACCAGGCAACAAACAGAACAATAGGAGAGTTGAATGCCTCTGAATTTCTGGTCAAGCAGTTAGCTTTGAAAATGCTAATAAAGTTTGTCAGGAGATACTCTGAACCCATAGAAAAAGGAGGACTGTTTCCAGATTTATTTGCCTTTGTGTGGATGAGTGTCCCATGCAACTACAGCGTTTAACTCTTGCTGTGGCTCTGAAACAGGTACTATGACCTCAGTCTTCGAGATGCCATTCTCAAGGGCAGTGTTTCAACTGTGGTGGAACTGGGCATATGGCTTGGGACTACAGGTCTCTGTGCAATAGTACAGAGGCCTCTCCTGGTTTGGGTAGATGTTGCTACCAGACAGATAATCATGGCATGGGGGAACTCCAACAGATATGGAGGGGGCAGCTCGCCACCATTTCTAACCTCACTTCTGCCTTCTTCACTACCAGGAAACCGGGAGCAAGGCCTATCCTGGCCCAAAAAAACAGTAGGGGCATTACAGTATGCATTGGAAGAAAAGTCACAGACTCAGACGTCATCAGGGCAGGCCATGCCAGCTCATCATTATTACCAGCTGGCTCTGCAGAGGCATTACAGTTACAGCCTGCCATGGGAATAACCCTAACCCCTGAAATGGGGCCACAACAAATTTCTACTAGGATTCACGGGCCACTACCACCACATGCCATAGGCCTGATTTGAGGGCAAAACAATTTACAAAGAGAATCCAGGTGCTGCCAGGAGTGTTTGATCCAAACTTTGGAGGAGAAATCAAAATTATTGTACAGTCAAATACCACTACTGAACTCTCTTCAAGAGATATATAGGGGTGCAGCTAATATTCTTGCCTTCCCACTCCACAAATGGCCCAGATGAGAGCTCAACTTCCTGGTCCCTGGACCAGATGTATTGGGTTCAGTTAGTTCAGCAAGAGCACCCTCTTCTGGACATTAAAATAAATGATAAAATAATTCAGGGTATCATGGATACTGGGGCTTATAGATCTATTCTATCTAACAGATTCTGTCCTAAGAGCTGCCCTTTCCATAATGGAGGGGATTAATAAGATCTCTCAGCCTGCACAAAATGCTCAGTATCTTTGATGGGAAGATGAAAATGGTAACTCTGGAATTTTTAAGCCTTATGTCTTAGACACCTTGCCACAAATTTGTGGGGCCAAGATATTCTAAGCAGCCTAGGTTTGCTATTAATAACTCCAAATTCTATCATGCCATCTAAGGGACTTAATCAAAAATTTATTTCTAGAGAAAATGAGGGAAATTTACCAGAAGGGTATTTACCTATAACCCAGTCCTCCCAGCAAAGACTAACTAATTTGCCCAACTAAAAATTTTTGGTAGGGTCCCTGACTTTATCCCTAATCCAGAGAACAGCAGAAAAAGTCAGTTGGCTCACAGAAGAGCCAATCTGGGTTAGTCAGTGGCCCTTAACAAAGGAAAAATTAAAATAGCCCACATGCTAGTTCAGGGAAAACTTCAGCATGGCCATTTATCACCTATGCTCAGTCCTTGGAATACTCTCATCCTTGTAATTAAGAAAAAATCTGGCAACTGGAGGTTATTACAAGATCTCAGGCAATTAATTATGTTACTGAGCCCATGGGAGCCTTACAACAAGGGCTTTCTTCTTCTACAGCTATCCCTTTGAATTATCATTTAATAGTAATAGATTTCAAGATAGTTTCTTTTCTATACTTTTGCATTCAGACAACTGTAAAAGGTTTGCCTTCAGTGTTCCAGCAATAAATTCTAAAGAACCATTTCAAAGATACTAATGGAAAGTGTTGCCTCAGGGAATGTTTAACAGCCCTACTCTATGTCAAAATTTTATGACACAGGCCATTATGTCTGTGAGGAAGAAATTCCCTGATGCATATATTATTCATTTTGTGGATGATATACTTTTAGCTCATGCTAACCATATGTACTTTTAAAAGTCTTGCCCAATTAGAAACTTAACTCACAGCAATGGGCTTGTGCATTGCACCTAAAAAGGTACAGAGAACATCTACTTTCCAATATCCAGGTCCTCTAATTGAAGGACACATAATCCATCCTCAAAATTTACAAATAAGTGTCAAGGAACTACACACTCTTAATGATTTTCAAAAAACTATTATTTGATATTAATTGGCTAAGACTACATTTGAAGCTAACTACTGCAGATTTAAGACCCTTATTTCAAATATTACAGGGAGATCCTTCTTCAACTTCTTCTCATCAGGTCACAACAGAAGTGAGAACAGCTTTGACAAAAGTTGAAATTGTTATTTAAAATGCTCAGCATACTAGAAATAACCCACAAGAGTCTATATATTTATTAATATTCCCAATTGCTTATGCTCCTACAGGAGAGATATGGTAATCATTGGAAGTTATTTAATAGATTCATTTAGTCCACTCTCCTCAAAAGTCATCAACTCCTTTTCATGATTCTATTTCTCAATTAGTTATTAGGGGAAGAATGCGAGTTTTACAGCTGTTTGGATCAGAATCTAATATTATAATCATCCCATTTTCTGCTCAACAAAATGATTGGTTTTTCCAAACTTCTAATACTTGGCAAGTAGCATTTGCTAATTTTCCTGGTAATATAGAAAGACATTATTCTCATCATAAAATTATTCAATTTGCCTTGGTAGCTGCATTTATTTTTCCAAAGATTGTTCATGAACAACCAATAGGTAGAGCACTAACAGTATTCACTGATGGCTCAAGCTCAGGTAAAGCAGGTTTTTATAGTCACACTCATATAGACATAATGCAAACCTCATATATTTCTGCCCAATGAGCAGAAGTTCAAGCTCTCATTTATGCTTTAAATCATTTTGCAAATGATCCCATTAATATTTATTCTGACAGCTTATATGCAGTTGGAGTTACTAAGAATATCGAAACTTATGCACCATCATAAGAGTTATTCAATTTATTTAATACCCTGAAAAAGATGGTACAAAAAATATGACAATACCCATGTTTTATAGACCTCAGAGGGGCCTACGCTAATCTTCCAGGGCCTTTAATATCATGTAATGATAAGATGGATAAATTGGTTGCTGTTTGTCAGCAAATGTCTTTGTATGGCTGTGCACAAGCTTTACATTCTTTGCATCATTAAAAAGCTTCTAGCTTGCATAAAATATTTCATATTACCAGAAAACAAGTTTATCAAATTGTATGTCACTGCCCCCAGTGTGTTATACACATTCCATCTTTACAATCTGAGGTAAATCCCCATGGACTAAAACCAAATCAATTATGGCAAATGGATGTAACTCACATTCCTCAATTTGGTAAACAATGTATGGACATGTAATTGTAGATACTTATTCTAGATTTATCTTTGCCATAGCCCATGCAAAAGAAAATACCCAACATGTTATTTATCATTGCCTAGGGGCTCTTGCAGTATTAAGATGTCCTTTATAGATTAAAACTGATAATGCACTGTCTTATGTTAACTCTTCTTTTTAAAAATTTTGCCAAGAGTTTCATATTGACCATAAAAGAGGTATTCCTTGCAACCCTAAAGATCAAGCTCTTGCTGAATGAGCTCATTTATCTATTAAGCAACAATTACAAAAACAGAAAGGGGGGCATAGAACTAGGACCCCCTAAAATAACCTCAATTATGCTCTGTTCATTTTAAATTTTTTAAACTGTGACTCAGAAGGTCGTACTGCAGCTGAGTGACACATGTCTTCCACAGCAACAGGCCCTTCAGGCCGCGTTTGGTGGAAGGATTTGCAGACTGGCTAATGGAGAGGACCAGATCCAGCAATTAAATGGGGTACAGACCATGCTTATATTTTCACAGAAGGTTCTTGGGTATCTGAATGTACCATCAGACATGGAGAACCTAGAACCAAGATTCAAACAACTGAGGATCAATCCAGAGATGCCAGACCTGACTCAGTCAAGAAGAATTCTCAAAGGAAAAGGGGAAAGAAGATGGCCCAGAGAGATCCAAAGGTGAATCTACCCTCATGAAATGAGCTGAGGAACCTGACACTAGAGGCTGAATAAATGATTCAACAGCAAGGAAAAGCTAAATCTCCAAGATGATGTTTGTGGCAGTCCAAGCTCTATTGAGCTGTAAGGTAAAGGGAAATCAGGGAGAAACCTACTGGACATATTTTCCAGATCCACATTTAGTACACTCAGGGTGTGGACTGGAAAATTCATCCTAGTATTTAATAATGACTCATACATGATGGGAGGATTTACAGACACCCATATGACTGGATTTATTATTCTGGCTATAGGGCTCAACACATTACCTATGTGTTGTTCCTGTGATATACATGCTGGCTGTCTAAAAGTGTCCTTTGAGGAAAAGACAGCAGTTGGGGAACCTAGACCAGCTAATTGTGCTATTCCTGGAGACTCAAAGCCTTAGATCAGATCAGTTATTAAAATGGGACTTCATCATAATAAGCAGTCAATTCAGCACAACATCCACTAATACCTCATTGTCCTAACCATTCTGTGATAGAAATTGGCACCTTTCCTAAGTGGATGGATTATATAAATACTTTCCCAGTACAGCACAAGGTGTCTAGAAATAGTGGGTACTTTTTGGACTGGTCTCCTAGAATTGACAAAAAGTAAGTATGCAAAGGTGCTGCCATGACCCCTGGAGGATTTGTTAGTAACATGCTGACCTTCAGCAAAGGTGGCATTCAGAAAGATGTCTGGTGCTTAATTGCTGCCTCAGAATTCTTACATTTTACTGACAAGACTTTACCGGACTTTGTAGGCAAAAACTCTAAGGAGGATTTCTATTATGGCCTACAGGCCAGTGTTCAGTCTCCTTATGTTTAAATTATTGGAAATGTGAAAGTTAAAAGAAAATATGATAGATGTCTTGTAGCATGTAATAAATGCAATTTAACTAATTGTATCACTAGGTATAAAAGAGGGAAAAGAACACTAATATTTCATCAGCCCACTTTTGTCTTATTGCCAGCTAATATTTCAGAGCTATGGTGCACTGATGCTGGTTTTCAAAAAATACATGCCCACCTAGTGAAATATAAATGTGCTCTTGGACTCATACAGAGTATCAGGAGTAGTTGCCTTAGTTTCCTTTATTGCTTCAATCATCATGGCTTCAGTGGCCATATCTCAAAATATTTAACATGCAGATTTTCTTAAAAATTTGGCTAAAAAAAATTCAAAGATTTTAATAATCCAATAAATATTGATTAAAGGATTGAGACTACACTAAATGTTTTAGAAGCTACTGTCATAAATATTTCTAATGAACTTTCAGCTTTGAAATTCGAGAAAGACTTTAATGTCACACTGACTATAAGTATGCATGTGTTACTGCTGCCAAATACAATGCTTACCAATGGGACTGGGAGAAGGTTAAAAACCATTTGTTAGGTATTTAGCAGAATAATAATAACACCTTGGAATTTTTGGAGTTACATCATCATATTCAATATATACAAAAAAAGAAAGATTGATTTTTCAGATCCTACATTTTTAGCTGATAAAATATTTAGAGTTAAATGACTTTAACTCTGGAAACATTCTTAAACACTCTACATGGTATATCTTTGAATTTTTCTCTTTGCTACTAACTCTCTCTTGTGTTGTAATTGTAGAATGTTGTACCTTCAGAATAAGAATTCAGAGACTCGAGATTGTGACTCATCACCTGCTTTTTCAAAGAAAGAAAGGGGAATATGTGGGGAGCCACACTGAATGAATACCTCTTCCAGTCCTGATGCCTCAGGCTCTGACCAAACATTGTATTCACTGTGGCTTGGGCAGAGACCCTATGGGTTAGTAAGGAGGCCTTCTTTGTGGGTGTGTCCCTAGGGTTGAGTTATACTCACCTGTTCCCTTGTAGTCCTGACTCATCTGCCTTTTATGGTTAGAACCTTCTAAGAACAAAGTCCCTCTAATAAAAGCTTGTTTCCAAAAGTGCTTCCTCTCAATATAACATCATTCCTTAAGAAGATCACCAAGTACTTTAATGTCAAATTGATTATGTTAGAGCCTGGCATAGTGTTGTATGCCTGTAATCCCAGTGGCTCAGGAGGCTGAGGCAGGAGGATCACATGTACAAAGCCAGCCTCCTGGCTTGAGGTGAGGAAGAACATCATGGCTATTTATGGTGGATGGGAGATAGGAGTCAGATATTTTTTAACTGGCACCTCTGAAAACATAAGATCTCAAATAAACTTTTCACCACATACAATTGTTCTGGTCAGTTCTTTACTCACACCAACGAATATGCTGACTAAAATAGTTACCTATTATGCAGAAAGATGTCTAACTCAGGGGCTCTCAACCAATGAACCACATCTCCAGACATTTTTTTTACATTTTATTTAGAAACAGGGTCTCACTGTGTTCCTTAGGCCACTCCTCCTGATATGCTCTTTTTCAGGGTTGTGTTAGCAGGGGTCCTGAGAATCTGAGAGGTTGTGTTTTGTTTCTAGATGTTTGTATTCTCTCAGGAGAAAGTTTCAGGCAAAACAAAAAATATAGTAAAAGTTTAAAAATTTATTAGAAAGGAAAGAAAAGATGTTGTTATGGGATTTGGTAGGTAGGTCGGCAGAAAGAAAAGGGTGATGAAACCTCTTTTACCTAGTTTTGTATTGGAATCTTAGGGAAGTTTCTAGAGAGTCTTGGTAGGTGCTAACTCTCAGCTTTTGATGGACAGGAGGTTTGCCTTAGATTTTTAAGTCCCTACTGTGCTTAGTTTTACCCAATAGTACCCAAGCAAAACCCATGGAGGTTAACTATTATAATGAGACTAACATGACAAAATAAATATCTAAAGACATAAATATCTCAAGAGTTGCAATGTTCACAAGTGGGGCTTTAGGAAAATGATAAATCACAAAAACTTGGATATCTTCACTGATTGCTTAATGAATTGCTACCGAGTGCTACCTGTAGGCAGGTGGCATGGTCAGAGGAAACAGGTCACCAGAGGTGTACTCTTGGGGATTATGGTTCAGATCTGAAATGTATCCCTTAAAGCCTATGTGTCCAAAATATGGTCCACAATGTAGAAAGGATCAGAGGTAGGGCTTTTCAGAAATGTGTGGATCATGATGGCTATATTTCATCAAATAATTTGAATGGACTATTGATGGTAACTGCAGACATGTGGAACATGAATGGAGGAAGCAGATCACTGAGAGCATGCCTTTGGGGACTGTCTTGTCCCTGGCCTCTCCTCCCACTTGGCTGCCATGTGTCATGCATCTTTTCTCTGTCTTGCCCTTATTCCATGATGTTTCTACCTTGGAACCAGCTGACCTTAAAAAGAAATCTTGGTCCAAAATAAATTTTTCCTCCTCAAAGTTTTTTATATCAGATTTTATTCAAGGAGCCATCCCCTACTGAATTGAACATTATATACTAAGAAAATGCATGTGTGGAGCACAAAGGGGCAAAACATATGAGGAACAATGAAGCATGACCTTCTTTCCCCTAACTGATAGCCAAGGACTGGCCCCTCCCTGCTCTCTGCCTTCTTGTCTCACCATGTGACTTCTCTCTCTGGAATGTGATTTTACTATGATGCCATCTCATTAGAGATAGAACCATTCAGTTAGGATTCTCATTCTCCAAATCCATGGACTGGATGATACATCCTTGGGCATTTTGTTATAATAATGGAAAAGAACTAATAAACTTTCATGGCCCAAAGCCCAAATTATACACCATCACTTTTAATATGTAAGATACTCTGAAGAGGTATATCTCCCACAAAGCAGTAACAGGGCTCTCCTTTGCCTGGAATGGGGAGGGTTTAAGGATCCCAAACCACTGAGTTAACACTTCATTACACAAAATTAGAACCTGAATATTATTTCTTAACTTTGTGTTGAAACCATATCATGTCAAAAAATGCTACAAATTTTATTCTGATTTTACCATGGTGATGAAGATATATTTAGTAGACAGAATTAACTGATTTTGCTGGTGTAAATTTTTGAGTGAATAAAAGAAAGTTAAGAACTCAAGTCTAAGTATATTTCTTGGGTGACTAGATAAGCAGGTGTTCAATTTATAATGATATCAATAAAATCAAGTAATAAAAAGGGACAGAGTATCAAAAGAGGTTAAAATCATTGATGATTCTCTTAAAGTACTCTCTCTATATATATTTTTGTCACATATATATGCATGCAAAACAAGAATAAGTGTACAGATGTTAATAATATCAATGTATATTTCTGTACCTTCATCTTATTGACTTATAAGTTCTTTGAAATTTCTCTTCTACTTACCATGTTTCTGCTATTAGATTAGAAAAGAGGCTCATGAATACTATCTGACTGAATCAGCAAGCAATAAAACTGTGAGGTTACCACTGACTGTGCACCATCACCTTCTCCTCTTCACCACTCTGAGAAATTCACTTTCAGTGGTATATGGTGAAGGGATTTTAAAAGTCAATTTATTTTCATTTTATTATAATTATTAATGTGTATTAATTATCAAAATAATGGGTTTCATTGTGAAACTTTCATACATGACTCTAATATACTTGATCATATCCATCCTCCCTATTACCTTTCCTTAATCCCCTCTCCCAGATTCCCTTCCCATTCCCCAGCAATCCTTCTACTCTTTACTTACTCCACATGAGAGAAAACATGGGATGTCAGTCTGAGTCTGACTTATTTTTTTAACCTGATGATTTTCAGTACCATTCATTTTCCTACAAATGCATGATTTTGTTCTTCTTTATGGTTGAGTGCTACTCCATTTTGTAGCTACAAAACATTTTTTACATTTTACATTTTTAACCATTCATCTGATGATGGACATCTAGGCTGGTTCCATATCTTGAATATTTTGAGTAATGCTGCCATAACATGGGTATGCACATATCTCTTTTGTATGCTGGCTTCATTTCCTTCAGATACACAAAGGAGTGGTATGGTTGGATCATATGTTCATTTTATTTTAACCACCATAGTGGCTACACTAATTTATATTCCCACCAACAGTGTGTAAATGTTGCTTTTCAAGCACTCTCACCATATTTTGTTGTTTGGGGCTTTATTTTTTATTTATTCTTATTAGTTACACATTGTAGTAGAATATGTTGATATATTATACGTATATGGAGTATAACTTCTCATTATTTTGGTTGTACATGATGTAGAATTACATTGGTCATGTAATCATATGGGAACCAGGAAAGTAATGACCAATTCATTCTACTATCTTTCCTATTTCCATTCCTTCTTTCTTCCATGTATTCCCCTTTTTCTAATCCAAAGAAACTTCTATTTTTTTCCTACTTCCTCCCTTATTATAGACTCATTTCTCCAATCTCTGCCTCCATAATCATATGACATTCTCTCCAGGTCTGTATCGAAATCTGAGCTCTTAGTGAATTGGGCACTTTGATATGCAACCTCATACAAATTATTCCTTTCCTGAGTGGCTAGTTCCTCTGGTGTTTGGCCCCTGCCTCTCTTTATAGCTTCATGCCACTTGTCTCTCAGCAACCCACACACTGGTAATACTTCTTTAAGTTCTTCACATCTCCTCTTCTTTAAGTGTTTGGCCCCTGCCTCTCTTTATAGCTTCATGCCACTTGTCTCTCAGCAACCCACACACTGGTAATACTTCTTTAAGTTCTCTCAGCAACCCACACACTGGTAATACTTCTTTAAGTTCTCTCAGCAACCCACACACTGGTAATACTTCTTTAAGTTCTCATCCCAGAACCTGCATCAGTCTCTTCTTCCCATGTGACTTTCACTTGGGTTTTTCATTATACCCACAACTCCCTTGATTTCGTTAATTGATACACATTCTTTTGGTTTTAGCATAAAAGCAAAAGAATGTTTATTAATTTTTTCATGAACTGATGCATTAGTTAACTTTTCAACTAACCTGACATATTAGTCATCTATGACAAAATACCTGAGATAACTTAAAGGAGGAAAGGCTTGTTTGGGCTCATGGTTTCAGAGGTTTCAGTCCATGGCCATCTGGCTCTGTCTTTATCTGGGCCTGGGTTGAGCCATGAATGTCATGGCTGTACACTTCTGATGATTAGGGAATTATTTCAGGATGTACATGTAAAATTTCAAGCCCTCAGTAGAGAAATATTCAAAATCATGAAGATAGCAGATTTAAAAAAATTTTGATCTCTAGGTGTTAAACACATTAAGTTTCACAATTACTTTGTATTCTTTCTAAGCACATCATTATTTACTTTTTATTCTACCTAAAGTAGTCTTTCCTCACTCTTTCACCCAACTTTTCTTTGTTTCAGGAAGTCACTTTCATCCTTCAATGCCTGACTCAAAGTTCACTTTTACAGTAGAATGTTTTGTGTCCTTTGTCATCTACACAGAAAACATTAAATGTTTTTTCTAGTACTCAGTGGATATGGTGAATTCTCCGTATCTAACCCTCATGACTATTATTTATCTTTCAATGGGTATGCATTTGTAATGACAATGAACTTCTTCATGTTACTCTGTCTCTGCGTAGTTTAATATGTTCTTTGAATAAAAATCTGGAGAATTAAATTTTCATACCAGTTGAGTTGTTATCTTACCATGACTTTACTTGGCATGACTCCTATTCTTGTTTTCCAATTTATTGGAATTCAAAATCATTGAGTTAGCAGTGGTTATATTAGTACTGAAGCAGAAACTCTGTTACTAATTGAGTCCGATTTTTCATTACTGTCTCTGCTCCACATCCATCCATCGGTTTTGATTTGTAATCTTGGTGCTGGAAATAAGCAAAGCAAGTTTCTCTTTTGCTGGTTGGGTCATGTTAGGCATCACTAGAAATGAGCTCCAGAGGGTTTCCTGACTGCTTTCTGTGGGATTCCTTCCTGTCTGTTGCCCTTTGGTGACTCTTCACACAGTGGCTGTAGTTCTTTCTTCTGGAAGTAACCAACTCCTGTTTGTATATTTTCCCAACAAGTACAGAGTCAGCCTCATCACCCATTATCCTCTCTTCTTCAGAGAAGTTAGTACCAGGTGTTAGAAATGCTTTTCCTCATAGATCAGGTCATGGTGAGCTTCCTGCATGCTAAGAGGAACAAGCACTTTGTACAAGTGCCCAACTTGGTAATTTCAGATCTTTCCATTTCAATTCCTAGACTTGGGATGGTGGCATCTTCTCTAACTTGTTCTCTCTTTTTAACTTTCTGATTGTGTATGACCTCTAACCTAAGAATTCTTCATGATTCTTCTCTAGAAAACCAACAGGAATAATTTCTCTCCATCTTTGGAACTTTATGAAAAACCAGAAATTTACACTGAACATTGTACTTTGCTTTATTTTAACTCAATGGTTTCCATCAACTTTAAAAAAAACAGAATAAAGTGTAACCAACAATTGGTTTTGGCTTGTTATTCTCTCAAGTGGAAAATCCCATGTCTTCCACACTTGTATTTCTCTTTTTTTTCCTTAAATTTTAAGTTTTATTTTTTGCTTGTGTTTAAGGTGTACAACACAATGTGTTTGATGCATATAGTGAAATGATTGCAAAATAACATATCCATCCCTTTCCATGGGTACTTTTTTCTTTCCTGGGATAAATCCCACTTGATCAAGGTGAAACTCCCTGCACTATGCTATTGGACTTTGCTAGCATTTTGTTGAGGATTATTGCACTAATGTTCATCAAGGATGTTGACCTTAACCTTCTCTCTTTTATTCTTGTTTTTCTTTGGTGTAGAGTAATGCTGACATTGTAAAATAAGTTTGGGGGTATTCTCTTTTCATCAGGTTTTGGAAAAATTTGAGAAGTTTTGGTATTAGTTATTTAAATGTTTGTTGAATTTAACAATAAATACTTCAGGTACTGAACTTCTCTTTGATGAGATGTCTAAAAACATTTTTATTTCAATCTCCAATTTCATTATTGGCATATTCAGACTTGGTAGGTTGCACGTGTCTAGGATTTTATTTCATTTCTTTTAGGTTATCCAACTGGTTGGAATAATGTAGTAGTCTCTTATGCTTCTTTTTATTTCTGTATTATCAGTTGTAAAATCTCCTCATTCATATCTGATTTTATTTGAATCTTTTCTCTTTTTATTTGTTTTTGTCTAGTTAAGAGTTGTCAATTTTGTTTGTCTTTTCAAAAACCAACTCAAAGTCATCAATCCTTTCTATTATATTTCTAGATTTAATTTTATGTATTCGTATTCTGAACATGGTTATTACATGTTTCCATCACCATTAGCTTAAGTTATTCTCCTTTTTGAATCCTTTAGATAGAAAGCTATGCTGCTTGTTCAAGAATTTTTCTTTCTCTTTATTAGGAATTTATTGCTAAATCTTCCCTTTAAAAATGTCTTTTTCTGGGCTGGGGGTGTATCTCAGTGTGCAGAGTGCTTGCCTAGAATGTGCAAGGCACTGAGTTCAATCCTCAGCACCACATAAAAAATAAACACATAAAATAAAGGCCTTCTGTCCATCTACAACTACAAAAAATATAAATAAAAAAGAATGTCTTTTTCTGCATCCTAAAAGTTTGGTATTTTGTGTATCAATTTCCATTTATCTCAATATTTAAAAAATTCTGGTTTAATTTCTTCTTTGACTCATTGGCTCTTCAGGAGCACATTGATTAATTTTTCTTATGTCCTACCTCTGCCACCTTGACATCCCTAAATTCCTAACTCAGATACAAAATCAACATATTAAAAATCAAGAGATTTCTGTATGCCAACTAGAAATTCACTAAACAAGAAGTAAGGAAAGTAATTTTATTCACAGCAGCCTAATGAAAAAAATTAACTAAAATATCAAGTAAAATAAAATAAATCAAAGTCTACTAACAACTCTAACTAAAGATATAAAAGACCTCTACAATAAGAATTATAGACTGAGGGAAGAAATTGAAAAAGAAATTAGAGTTAGAAAGACCTCCCTTATTTTTGGATCATCAGAATTTACATTGTTAAAATGGGCATATTACAAAAAGTGATCTACATATTCATTGTGATTCCCATCAAGATGCCAATGACATTCTTCACAGAACTAGAAAATAAAACAGTTTTAATGTTCATATGAAAGAATAAAAGGCTCAGAATGGCCAATGCAATTCTAAGGTGGGCAGGAGCAATGCTAGATGTATCCTAATTTCCTACTTCATATTATACTACAGAACTACAGTAACAAAACTTGCATGATACTAGCACAAAAACAGACATGCATAATGGAATAGACTAGATAACACAGAGACACACACTGATAGTTATTTGATTCTTAATAAAAGGGCTATAAGAACAGTTTGGAGAAAAGACAGTATTTTAAACAAATCATGCTGGAAAAACTGGATAACTATATATAGAAGAATGATTCCTGCCTCTAGTCTGCACTTAAGTCAACACCAAGTAAATCAATTTATTAAGAATCAGACTAGAAACTCTGCAACTGATAAAAGAAAAAAAAAGTTTCAAAGGTCCAACATTCAGGTGCAGGCATCAACTTCCTCTAAAGATTCTTAAAGCTCAGGAAATAAACACCAGGAGTAATAAATGGTATAGCATGAAATTTAAAAGCTTCTTCACAGAAAAAGAAAAAAAAGCATGAAGAGAGAATCCACACAATGGGAGAAAAATCTTTTCTAGTCAAACTTTTCACAAGGGATTAATATCTAAAATATAAAAAGAAAAAGAAAATGCCACCAGAAAACCATGTAATTCATCAATAAATGGACAAACTAAACAGATATTTTGTGAAAGAAGAAATACAAATAAGTGGTCAACAAATAAATGAAACTATATTCAATATCATTAGCAATCAGGGAAATGCAAATCAAAAGTACACTGAAATTTCATCTCACTCCACTTAGAATGGTAACCATTAAGTTACAAGAACTAATACTGATGAGGATACAGAGACAAAAAGGAAGACTTATTCATTATTGATGGACCTTTAAATTAATATAAGCATTATGTATAATGGAATAGACTAGATGACACAGAGACATACATGATAGTTATTTTATTTTCCGTCAGGAAAATAAAAGGAGACACAGAGGCAAGATGCAGAGGCAGGAAAGAAAGATGGCAGAGTGGCAGAAGGGCCAAGCTGACAAGCATTATTTATGTCAATAAGTTACTTTAGGTCATTAGTACATATTGTTTATTGTATTACTAGGCAGCTTACAGACTTAGCAACATTATGCAGCTTATTGCTCAGTGACATACTAAGTAGCAATTTGCAATGTTAAGAGGTTTGTGTATCTCTCAAGAAAGTCCATTGTATAAAGTTACTGTTATGTGGACAGATTTAATTTCTGTGAAACATTGTGCTTTTCTAAAAATAGAGTCCCTATATTCCCAGAAGCTATGTGCCTGAGGTCAAAGTTGAGGCTAAGGTCAAAGTTGAATTCTAATATGGAACCTCATCATGAAGACATTGCTACAGCAGTGAGATGTCCTGTGTCTTTGCACAGAAGTTTTCCCAGCAGCCAGGGATTCTGTGTCTTGCACAGAAACTTCCTAGCAACCAGACATTCTGAGTCTTTGCACAAAAACTTCCTAGCCACCAGGCATGCCACAGTCATGAAGCTATCAGAGACCTCAATCCCAAACACAAAACCCGGACACTTCCTCAAAAGACTAGGAACGAAACCACCATATGAGCCAGCTATACTACTTGATACTTATCCAGAAAAACTAAAGTTAGAATGTTATAGTGATATTTGAATACTCATGTTTTAGCAGCACAATTCACAAAAACTAAATACCATAGCTTGGGATTGAGGCACAGTCCACCCCAACACTGATACAATGCTCACATATGCTTTTCATTTCAGACAAAGGAGGACTTTGAAAATTAATTTTGGTAGATGTCGACTTACTGAGCAAACTACTTTGAACATGATAGTCAAGGCCAAAATGTCCTCCAGAAAGAATAGAGAGCTGTAAAGGTGAATTGTTGAAATAAAGGTCTCAGTGATGTCCAGCTGGAGAAAGCACCATTTAGGCATCAATTTCTGCACATTGCTAAGAAACAAGCAAACACCATTATTTCAGTAATATTCTACCTGTTCTTCCTTCTGTCTCTCTTACTCTTTATTCTCAATAAAGCAGCCAAAGTAATGTTTAAAACACTGTATTATAGACTTTGCAGCAGAAATCTTTTGGTTTTCCAGTCTGCTTAGAATACAACTTGGACTCCTTACCATGCCCTGCACTGCCTTAGTATTCATGCATCTGGCCTCTCCGTTCATTTGTCTCATCATCTGCTCTTCCACCCTCCTCTGTTCACACTTTCACTTTCTGTGTCCATCATGAAGCTGGTCCTTTCCTTGGAGAATGTCCATCTGCTGTTCTCTTTGCCCCTTGAACTCTTTATCATTTCCCGTTCCACAACATCCTCACCATCATCTTTTATGTCTTGGTTCAAATGCCTCTTCTTCAGAAATTTCTCTGACCAATCTATCTAAAGCAGGTTCCCTCCCTGACCCAGGCCACTTGTGTTTCCTTTATAACATTTATCACTATCAGACTTTTTTTTTACTTTGTTTACCTGTTCCTTGACTCACTCTTCCAACTAAAATGTAAGCTACAGAAGAGCAGAAGGCCTGTCTTATTCCTTTCTGAATTCCCAGGGCAACAATTTCATGGAGGCTTTCCTCACATGTGGACACATCTATCAGATTATCCTTCATACTGCTCAGTAATCACTGGCCTTTACCAATTGTTTTTCCAGGCCATGTGCTCACTGAAAAAAGAATTTTATTATTCAAATTTGTAATCCAAACACAAATTTACCTTCGTTAACATTTGTTATATGAATTAAGAAAAAAAGGGAGGGAGAGAGAGAGAGAGAGAGAGAGAGAGAGAGAGAGAGAGAGAGAGAGAGAGAAATAAACTAGGGCTTTTTTAATCTAGGCACATGGAACAGGAAACATAAAATTCATAAAGAAAAGGACATGTTCATTCTTTTATGGTTAAACAGACCCAATAAATGTTGATAATTGAAAGAGTCACCTGAGTATTTGGAAAATTCTTGAAAGAATTCTTGGAACTCAGAATAAAAGATAGGGTGTCATTTATCCAAAGTACAGTAGCTTGCAATGCTGTGTATGAGGTTGACCTAGATGGCATATTTTGGATCTAAGCTATACACACATACAACACACACACACACACACACACACACACACACACACACACACATGGAGAGAGAGAGAAACTGGGTTTTGAACCTAGAACCCAGGGGTACTTGATCACTGAGCCACATTACCTGTTCTTTTTTTAAGTCAGATTCTTATTAAGTTGCTGAGGCTGACTCATCTTCTCAGGTCAACGGGATTACAGATGTGCACCACAATGTGCCTGGTGTCTCTAAAATCTTTGTGAGAAAAATCACAGATATGGTAGACTTTATGAAGCATAATGTATGTGAGGCAGTTATTAGGAGATTAAAGTAGAGGTGTCCTCCAAAAGCTCATGTGTGTGACAATGCAAGACTGTTTAGAGGCAAAATGACTACATCATGAAATATTCCACCTGGTCAATGGATTACAATCCACTGTAGGCAGGTAGGGTGTGGCTGAAGGAAGTAGGTCACGGAGGGCATATCTTTGTGATTTATATATTGTACCTGACAAGAAAAAGATCTCTTGGGCTCTCATTGCCATGTCCTGAGCTGCTTTCCCCTGCTATGCCCTTGTGCCATGATGCTTTGCCTCACCTTGGGCCCAGAGCTACAGAGGGTGCTATTCATGAACTGAGACCTCTGAAACTCTAAGTCAAAATAAATTTTTCCTCCCCTACATTGTTTTTATAAAGACCTTTGGACACAGATAAAAAATATGACCCAAACAAGTATACACAATAAAATATTAATTAATTCCAATGTTGTTAACACACCTTATAAGATTCTTTGCCATGAGGCCCTGTGGGTTGGCTTTCCTTCTCAGAGATATATAGAAGTCCTAAATCCAGGTATGTGGGAATGAGGCCTCATTTGGAAATAGTGTCTTTAAAGATGTAATAAAGTTAAGATGAGGTCATATTGGGTTAGAGTGTGCCCTAGTCCTTGTAATAATGGAGGCAGGGGTTGGGTAATGCATATACAACTCAGGGAATCCACCATTAAAAGCTAGGAATATGCCAGCAATGATCCTTTCTTAGAGGCTTTATTAGAACATGATCCTGATGATGCTGTGATATTGGATATCTAGTTTCAAACTGAGACGATCAGTTTATGTTGTTTTAAGCTATGAAGTTAGTGGTGCTTTGTATGGTAGCACTTAGGAAATTAATATAGAATTTAGTGGTGGGAATACTGTTATAACAAATACCTAAAAACATGGAGATGGAATTGGAATCCAGTAAGAAGTAGAGGATATAAGAGTTTTGAGGTATATAATAGAAAAAGTATAGATTCTCTGGGAGAAAAACAGATATTAAATTTGGTTCAGATGAAGGCTAATACAGATGTAAAGAGAACAGAATATTGATATCTAGTGCCGCAGTCTGGCTGGGCACAAATCACCAGCCACTGAAGCAGGAACAAACTTTATTTCTGAACTTCACCAGCACACTCCACACACACTCCCGGGAACTCCCCCAAATGCCACACAGCTCTTCCAGGAACCAGAAACCGGAAATATCCCCTCTCCTGCACTTCCCCAACCAATGGGAACTCTCCGGGAATCCCCGCGAGAGCTCAAGCGGAACTCAACAGGAACTCTGCCAGAACTCAAAAGTCATCATCTTAATGGCTCGCTAGTGTCACCTCTCAACCACTACTTCTGGCAAAAATGCCATGCGTCATCCCAACTCGGCTGTGGCCCCCAGCATCTTCCCCCTTCTGTTTAATTAAACAACAAGCAATGTGGCTTAGAGACCGTGCCTGCTAGGTTGTCCAATACTACATATGGTTCTTACCCATCATCGGATGAGCTGACCTCAAGGCATCGGCCTCCTGTCTTAGGTTGTTTCCATTGCAATTGGATCTTACCCATCACTGACTACCAGTCTAGCATACAGCCATACTGTGGATAGGCCTATGCACCAGTGTGTGTGTGGGAGGGTGAGGTTGGCCCCCAAATTTTAGACCATCACTAGCAGAAGGGAGGAGGATGCAAAATGCTATGACAACAAGCCAAATGACGGCTCTTTTTGGAAAAATTGTATCACTGATGACACCATCAGCAAAGATACACCAGCACTACCACAATTCGCTGCATCAACAGATAGTTCACAATGCATACAAGTGATACATAGTCCAGGCAAGTACTGCAAGCAGTTCAAAGCAGAGGAATCCATCAATATGTCCATTTCCTCCCAAAGTAAATCAACTCCTTGATTGAGCATTACTTGTTGAGTTATTATTCATTGATGCATCAGTTTATACAGTTTGTTGTGATAACTATCGAAGAAGCTGTAGTTTGGTTTTATCTTTGTCTTCAACAGCACTGGGATGAAGATAGGAATTCTGGCAATGATGGCTAAAAAAAAATTATGTAACATTCCAACGTACTAAGAAAACAATTTTCTGAACAATTTACATTATCCTGAACATAATTATTAAATATAATGAAAAGGAAAGGTGAAAGTAAACAAACAAATCTGTTAACCTCCTTTTTTGTTCACATATTAAAACAATCCTCAACAGCTATTTACTCAATTTAAATTAAACCATTTAAATCATGTGATTAAAAAAAATTTGGATCCACTTTTTCATGAGAGCTCCTCATATGTGATATATGGACATATGCACATACAGACATACAACACAAAATACAAGTGTGCACACATAATATACAACACATAAGACAATAGTAAAGGCCTTGTAGCTTTACACAGATGAAATCCCCATTGCAATGTTTAAAAACTCCACAGTCAAAAAATAAAACTGATCAGAAAAACATTAACCTAGGTCTGTATGAGCTCAAAAAATAAAATAGAATTTTATGATGTGGGAAAAGGCAATAATAAAAAAGATATTGAAAATAAGCATCCTGGTTACCACCTGGGATTGACTCTTCTTTGATATCCCATCCTTCTTTCTGTAACTTGCATATGGGTCTGAAGATATTCCCACAAGCAAGTCTCAAGATTTTTTACATTTGAAATAGGCATTAATGGTGTTCATTATTCATTAGCCTCCAGGTGTGGGAGAACCACTGTTGCAGATGTAAGAATAGCTGACCTGGAGCTCTGGATATCAGCTGTTATGGCTTTGAGTCAAATCATCTTCTTTTTGGTCTGTAGAAATCACATAGGTTAGTCTCTCTGGAATCCAAATCAGCTGCTCTTCTCCCTGTGGAAACACACAAACAGACCCCCAACTCCAGACAATCACTGGGTCAGGACCTTTCCATTGTTCTGTTAGAATATCCTTCCAAAGTAGCTTAGGCTTATGTACTTTTTTTGGACACATATGCCTTTCCACAGCACTAAGCCCTGATGAATCCAAATTTAAAAAGTTTAGAGTAAAAAGGGTTATTTTAAGTTTATCTTTGGGGGATATATACCCCTTTCTAATTTCCTCTTTTTGTTTTAATAAGTTCATTTTAATATTTTGATGAGCTCTTTCAACTACGCCTTCTCCCTGAGGATTGTATGGAATTCCTGTTATGTGAGTAATGCCAAATGATGAGCAAAATTGTTTAAAAGAAGTAGAAGTATAATCAGGATGATTATCCGTTTTTAACTGTTTTGGAACGCCCACAGTGGCAAAATTTTGAAAGCAATGAGCTATAATATCTTTAGTTTTTTCTCCAGCATGAAGGGAGCCCATCAAAAATCTGGAAGAAGTATCAACTGTAACATGCAATTATTTTAATTTTCCAAATTCTGGCAAGTGTGTGACGTCCATCTGCCAAATATGGTTAGGTATCAGTCCTCTAGGATTGACTCCAAGATTAACTTGTGGTTAAAAGGTCACACAATTTTGACATTGTTTTATTATTTGTCTAGCTTGTTCCTTAGTTATTTTAAAACACTTTTGTAAAGTATTAGCATTGACATGGAACCTTTCTTCTAGTGTAGAGAAAATATGTATGTCATGTGTAGTTTTATCTGCTAAATCATTGCCCAAACTAAGGGCTCCAGGCAAATCTGTATGTGCCCTGATATGTCCTATAAAGAATGGATCTTTTCTTTCCCAGATTAGAGTTTGTATAGTGGAAAACAAAGAGAAAACAGTCGAGGAAAGGGAAATCCTACCAGCATCTTCAAGGGATAATATAGCATTAACTATATACTGACTATCAGAAAATAAATTAAATACAGAACCTTTAAACATCACAAAAGCTTGTAATACTGCATTAAGCTCTACCTTTTGAGCTGATTGTTTGGGTACTAAAAATGTAAAAGTTTGATCAGGGATAACTGCTGCTGCTGTATCATTATTTGACCCATCAGTGAATATATTCGGAGCATTCATGATAGGTGTTTTTCTTGTCGTTTTTGGAAAAACTACAGGATTTGAAGACCAAAAAGACAACAAAGGATTAGATGTAAGCAATTATCAAATGAAACATTAGATTTACACATGATTATTGCCCAAGTATTTAACTCATTAGCTAACTCATCAATTTGATCCATAGTATATGGAGAAATAATTTTATTGGGAGAAATTCCAAACACTCCCTTTGCTGCTTTTATTCCTTTGAGTATTAATTGTCCTACAGCCTCAGGATACCTAGTAAGAATAGTGTTAGGAGAATAAGATAAATGTACCCACAATAATGAACCTTCTTGCCAAAATACTCCTGTAGGAATATTTTTGGTTGGTATTACAATGAATAATAAAGACAAACATATCAATTCTATCCAAATGCATATTTTCCATATATGTTTCAATAATTTTTAATGTCTTTCTTGCTTCAGGCGTTAACATTTGGGGTGAATTTGGATCTGATGGACCTTTTAGGATATCAAATAAAGGTCCCAACTCTCATGTTGGTATGCCTAGATAAGGTGTTATCCAATTTATGTCTCCTAATAACTTTTGAAAGTCATTAAGTGTTTTGAGTTGATCTACTCGTATTTGAATTTTTGGTGGACGGACCATGGTTGAGGATAATAGAACTCCTATATAATTAATTAGAAAATTTAATTGTACTTTATATATTGCTAACTCTAGATTATAATTTTTAATAAATTTGTAAGTGTGGCATAACATTCTAGCAATGTGTTTTTATTTTTATGTGCTAATAATACATTATTCATATAGTGAAATATTTGTAGTTCAGGATTTTGATTTCTAAGTGCCTGGATTGCTTTGTTAACATAAATTTGACACATAGTTGGGCTGTTAGCCATCCCTTGAGGGAGTACTTTCCATTCATATCTCTGATCGAGACCTTCATGATTTAGTGCAGGGATAGTAAATGCAAAACGTGGACTATCCTCAGAATGAATTGGAATTGAAAAAAAAGACAATCTTTAATACCTATAGCTAAAACATACTAGGTTTTTGGCAAAACAGACAATTGAGAAATCCCCAATTGAGCAGGTCCCATAATAAGGATCTCATTATTAATGGTTCTTAAATCTTGCAATAATCTCCATTTACCAGATTTCTTTTTAATGACAAAAATGGGAGTATTATAGGGAGATACAGAAGGTTGTATATGTCTCTCCACTAATTGTTGTTTGACCAGGTCATGGGCTGCTTGTATCTTTTCTTTAGTCAGGGGCCACTGAGGAACCCATACTGGTCTTTCTGATTTCCAAGTAATTTTTATTGTCTCAGTGACCCCTTCTGAAAACCCAATCCATGTCTATCTATTTCTTGATCTATTTGTATTGGTGCTGCTATACCTTGTTCTTGTTCTCCTAATCTTTTTTCTTTCCTGAAACCTTGTCTAGCCCTAATAGTGGGCACATTTGGATTGATGTTATTTGTTAATGTCAAATGTAATTGATCTAGGATATCTCGTCCCCATAAATTTATAGGAAGATGATCCAATACATATGGCTGTATAGTTCTTTCACATCCTTCAGGATCCTTCCAATCTAATACTATTGCACTTCTATGGGGATTAGTTGCCACTCCTATGCCTCGAAGCATTTGAGTGGCTTGTTGTAATGGCCAATGTTTTGGCCATTCTAGATGAGATATGATGCTAAAGTCTGCACCTGTATCCAGTAGTCCATTAAATTCATGTCCTTGAATATTTAGTTTTAGCATTGGGCGAGAATCTAAATTTAAAGACAGCATAGCCCAATCTACACCTGTGGAGCCTAATCCCCTGGAACCTCTTTCTATAGTACTACTGGAAAATTTATCATGTAGGCTTGATTTTATTAATAACTGTGCTATTCTATCTCCTAGTGAAATTACTGATATACCCTTTGAAGAACTAGCTATAATTTTTATTTCACCTTCATAATCAGGATCAATTACCCCAGGACTTATCATAAGTCCTTTTAGAGTAGAAGAACTGCATCTTAACAACAAGCCTACTGTTCCTTGGGGAAGAGGCCCTTTTACTCCTGTGGGAATTATTTGAACTCCCATCTCTGGATTTAGTGCTGCTCTGGTGGAGGCGCAGATGTCCAACCCTGCACTCCCTCTGGTTCATCTGATGAGAGATCTAATGGATAATGTGTCCTGGGCACTACCCTGATGCTGTTGCTGGGTTCCTCCATGGTGTTTCTGGGTTCCTCCAGTGCCTCGTATATTTGTGGTCGTGGGCCCCAGAGCATTGGGTCCCCCTGTCCATTTTTTGGCAATGGAGCCCAATGCCTTTCTCCACAATATCATGGGTAAACACCTGGTCCTTGTCCATTTTTTGATAACAGAGTTCCCTCTATGGTGGTTTGAGAATGGCATTCATTAGCCTAATGTCCCCCTCTACGGCATCGTGGCAAATACCCGGTATTCTACCCCTTTGGTACCTAATTTTGTTAAACCCTCCTCCTATGGGGCAATTCCTTTTAAAATGTCCTGTTTGTTCACAATTGTAGCATGTTTTTGGCCTGGCATCTAAAGCCTATTGTACTGCAGCTGCCAAGACTTGCCCTTGTTCATTAATGTCTCTACATAATTTAATATATGTGTATAAATCTCCATGTTTCCATGGCCTAATCACCTCTCTGCACCAACGATTTGCTTGCTCATAAGCTAGTTGTTTTATTAATGGCATTACTTGTTCTGTATCCCCAAAAACTCTGGTAGCTGTTTGAATAAGCCTATCTACAAATTCAGTGTAAGGTTCATTAGCTCCCTGTATTACCTTAGATAATTGACCTTGTAAGTCTCCATGTCCTTGTAAAGTCTTCCATGTCCTAACTGCATCTGCAGCAATTTGTGAATATATAGCAGGATCATATTCAATTTGTTGTTGTTGACCCTCATAAGGTCTTTTTCCTAACAACATATCTAGATTTCTTTGAGGGAACCGGCTGTTGCATTTTGCCTAGCCATCTTCATGCAAAATTTCTCCTTGGCAATTTTCCATAACAAATATTGTCCTCCATTTAGCACAGATTTACACATGCTAGCCCAGTCTACTTGCATCATATCCAAGTTGGTAATGGATTCGACCATGCTTACAGTGAAGGGTGCTTGAGGACCATAGGTTGTTACAGCCTCCTTTAACTGCTTCACTGTTTTGAAAGCATGGTGTATTCTCTGCCCTCCTGCCTGCTCAAGTACAGGGCATGCTAATCTTTGAGGTCCTGTCTCAGGATCCCATCTATCAACTACAGGAGTTGGGGGCCCCATAGCATATGTTGTCTCTATAGGTGGAGCTGTTGGATGGACACTTATGCCCAAAGAAATATAAAGCATGGTGAATTCGCTGCCCTCCTGCCTGCTCAAGTACAGGGCATGCTAATCTTTGAGGTCCTGTTTCAGGATCCCATATATCAACTACAGGGGTTGAGGGCCACTCAGCTGTCTCCATAGGTGGAGCTGTTGGTTGAATTACGCCCTCTGGTGATAGACCAGAGTTAGTAGCAGCCTCCTGTTGTAGCTTCCCCCCGATAGCTGTTTCTACTCTAAGCTTTCTTCCTTTAAATTTTCTTCCTCTATCTGACTAGCTCTAGAGACCTTCTCTTTTGCTTCATCTAACATGTTTTCTACCATAGTCTGGACCTCTAATAATTTACTTAACACTCTTTCAGTTTGTTTTTTACTAATTTCTAGTCTACTATAAAGATAATGCAACCCAACAAGATAACGCAAAACAAAACTGAAACAGAATGAAACAAAAATGGAACAAAAAATCGTTGTATTAATTTTTCTATTTTCCTGACATGTGCATTTGTGGTCTATTTCTATCTCTTCCTCAGGAGCGAACAACTTCAAACCTTGAGCCAACCATTTTTCCCAGTTTTCCTGAGAAAGTGTTAGGGATAGGCAGCTTGAAACAAAAACAAAACAAATCAAAACAAGAACACATTGTTTTTTGAAATGGTCACCCATTCTCTCGCCTTTCCTCAGGAGCGAGCAATTTCACTTACCTCGGAGCTTCAGGTGTTCCCCGTACGGGCCGCCAAATGCCACAGTCTGGCTGGGCACAAATCACGAGCCACTGAAGCAGAAACAAACTTTATTTCTGAACTCCACCAGCACACTGCACACACGCTCCCGGGAACTCCCCCAAACGCCACGAGGCTCTTCCAGGAACCAGAAACCGGAAATATCCCTCCTCCTGCACTTCCCCAATTAATGGGAACTCTCCAGGAATCCCCACGAGAGCTCAAGCAGAACTCAACAGGAACTCTGCCAGAACTCAAAAGTCATCATCTTAATGGATCACTAGTGTCACCTCTCAACCACTACTTCTGGCAAAAATGCCATGCATCATCCCGACTCGGCTGTGGTCCTCAACAATCTAGAAATATCATTAGCAAAGGTTCTGCTGGTGAGATATCTGTCCTTACCTGGCCAGTCATGCAGTTTTCCTGCTGATAAAACTATCAAAAACCTTCGTGGGTCTCTTAAGTGTCAAGGAGTGCCATATCATTGGACATTATCCATAGACATTGTTTGGATAATGCCATTTCTTATTTCTGTCCTCTGCTGAATGAATAATGGATCCATTAATCACAGATTAATGCTGAACTTTTACAAGGCAATCCTCTTTATAAAGTGTCAGAAAATTTGGCCAAGTTGAATTCCGCTGCTGGGTCCAAAATAGAATTTGTAAGCAATGGACTTGGATATTTAGCAGAGGAAATTCCCATGCTATGAGAAGCTTGTTTTGTCTTTGCTTCTTAAGGCAAAGTGTGAGAAGAAAGAAGCAACTCAAGTATTGAACTGTTAACCAAAAAGGAACTAGCAATAGTTAGAAAAGTTTTGAGCTTGTTCATAGATAGCATTTTCTGGAAATAGAATCCAGGATGTGGATGAACAACCTTTTGCTAAAGAGAATAAATATGTGACTTGTTGATATAATCAGCCTTTCAGCAGAAGCCAGGAATAGAGATGTGGTTATCTGGGCAGGATTTGTGGATAACCCTCTTGTTTGATGGTGTGAATCTCCACAACACAGGTGAAAAACCAAAAAGGTTTTTTGTTTTTTGTTTTGTTTTGTTTTGTTTTCGGGGGGGGGGGTGTTGCCCAGCATGAAACTGTCAGATTGTACTGAAAGGAACAGGAGCAGGAAACAAGAGAGAAATGACTCAAAGGAGATGATGTGGAAGCCAGGAGTTGGACTGCTGCAAAGAAGGGCTCAGAGACAGAGGACTGAGGTCTCAAAACCTAGTTGAACTTGCTATAGTGTATCTCAAATATAACTTAGACTAGTAATCCCCTCATTTCTCTCATTCTACTCCTTTTGTTTTCTTAAAAACTGGTTTAGCTGTTGATGGACCTTTATTTTATTTACTTATATGTGGTGCTGAGATTTGAAACCAGTGCCACACAGATGCTAGGAAAGTGCTCTATCACTGAACTACAATCCCAGACCCTCATACTCTTTCCTTTGGAGTGGGAATATTTACCCTGTGTCTGTTCCACCATTGTATTTTGGAAGCAGATAACTTTTCCCCTAGTGCTTCAGGTCTCTCACCCATTCCTAATTTAGATGATTAAATAAGGTTTGGGACTTTTTGAGTTGATGTTTAGTTAAAATTTGAGAATTAGATTTGATTCTGTAATGGGTTAAGACTTTGGGGGATGTCAAAATGGGATGAATGCACATGGAAAGAATATGAATTTGAGGTTCCAGAGGGTGGGCTGTTGTGGATTTAACTGCACAATCTAAAGATATATGTTGAGTCCTAAACCTGGGGACCCATGAGTGTGGCCTTGCTTGGATATAGGGTCCTTGCGGACGTAATCAAGTTAAGAAGTTAATACTGATTAGAGTGTGCCCTTCCAATGACTGGTGTCCTTATGGGAAAGGAATTTTGAACACTGATTTATAGGCAGAATATCATGAGATGATGAAGGTGGATATTTGAGTTTTTAACAATCCAAAACAATCCAAGAATTTTCATCTAGGAAGAGGCAGTGAGTGATCTTCCCGCAGAGTCTTTAAAGGGAGCCTGGCTCTGATGACTCCTTGGTTTTGGACTACTGGACTCGAACATTGTGAAAGAATAAATTTACATTGTTTAAAGTAACTAAGCCTTAGTACTCTATGACAGCCACGGGAAACTAATATGGCCCCATTTCCTCCCATCCTTATATTTGGCTACTTTTCTTGGGAATACCACACTCAAAATTACTAACTTCTATCAGTTTTAAACTAATTCAGACTCTCTCTCTCACCTACTAGGCTTTAATCAATATTCCTATCTCATCTGAATAGCAGTTTTTGTTAATTATTACACAATCAACTCTTAGTAGTTCAACAATTGATAAACATTCATTAAGTGTCACCTGAAACATAACTTTCTCCAGGATGCTCTCTTGATCCCTGTACATTATAGTAGGTCTCCTTCTTCACCATCCTTTCACACTTTTCATCATTTAACACAGTGGCTCTTTAACTTTGGCATATGTCAATCACTCAAATAAATACACCAAGTTTAAACTCCTGGGCCATGCACAGAATTACTTATTTAGCTGGTCTTTGTGGAATGATCTGGTTTCTTTTACACATTCATGTGTGTGAAGAATCCCATCAAGATGTAGGAGCTGTTCCTGAGAGTGAAGGATATTATAACAGTCGAGTGGCTTCAGTTTTGTATAGAGTGTGATGCAAATTCACTTGAGAGCATTTGAGATTATAATCTCGGTGCCATTAGAAAAAGACATCATGGTCAAGGAAGTGAATTTGGTCAGCAATGACTAGGGAAGTTTTGGGGGCAGTTCTTCAACACAATGTGAGGCCACCTTACCTTGATAGAGGTAAGAAGAAAGCCATCTGAAGGGTTTGGAATTTCCCTATACTTTCCAGCTTGATTTAGAGGCTCCTCAAAGACCATCAAAGATGAACAGGTGATTGCTGACAAAGAATGACTTTATGGAGAGAGAACATAGCTCCTGCCACTAATTCACACACCCAGCATTAACCCTAACATCACTTATCCATCAACATTCCCTTCCCCAATGCTTTAGGAAAATAATGTTAGCAGTTTCTCAAGGTTTTTGTTAGTTCAGGCAGAGAAATTTTTCAGTAGAGTCACAGAGGAAATTATTTAAATGTTTCTTCTAACAACTGATAAACAATTCCTCTTCTGGGAATGTCCCTAACTTCAGTGGACAACTATAAAACCAGAACGGATTTGTAGTTTAATAAAATAAGTAAACAAAAGTACAACTAACGTGGAAATGTTGATACAGGTTCAAATTTTTTTTTCATTGTTAGAATAAAGGGTGAATCTTTAGTTAATGTTACATTTTGGCTAAAAAAAAATGAGTTAAAACACTCAATTATGAGTTAAATTAAATCCAGATGGAATATTCAATGTAAAATATTAATTTTATTAACTGGAGATTTACCTCAGTGGACATCTAACCAGAAGTTAAGAATGATATTAAATTCATAGAAATTGGGAAATGGATTTGGGGCCTAGAGTGGAGGCAGGGGAGAATTAGCAGTCCCTCTGATGAAGCAGTTTATATTCTGCACCTTTTCATTTATTATTTCAAATATTTTTAGAACATCATCTGTGCTTGCTAGAAACTCAAGAGTTCACAGGCCATGTTGAGTGTTCATAATGGTCTCAGAGTTCTTCAAAAAAGGAAGAGTTCAGTTTGTGAGGGCAGGATGTTCAACGTGCTGTAGAAGAATCAAAGAGAGTGTGTTTGTAGTACTGAGTAAATGCAAAGTAAGGAAGGCTCAGCTGTAGAGATGAAGTTCCAACCTGTTATCTGAGGATGAGTGAGCCTTCAAGCGTTAAAGAAGGGGTAGGTGGAATTAAACACTGGGAAAAGATCATTCCAGGCAGAGTGAAATAAGCACCCAACTATGAACAGGGGGGCAGAGGAACCTGGGATCATTGTTCAATCATTGCTTTCTTAACATAGTCAGGTACTAAAGAGGGTACATAACTGGAGAAGATATTTTAAAGGAATGAACAAAAGAATCATCTTTATCTTGCAGATCAAATATTCTCCTTCTTCTGTTGCTTAATAACTGCCCATCGAGGAAGTGAAAATGAGACTCTGTTCTGGAAGTGATCATGAGGCAGGAGGCTCAAAACTCAGACATGAAGAATCTTGTATCATGGATTGGCAGATGTTTTCTGTAAGATGTAAGAAATGTACCTGTAGATAATAAATAGTTTAAGATCTGTAGGCCAAGATGCAAAGTTGAAGCTATTACTTATGTATTTATAGAACAAAAGAAAAAGCAAATTTTCATATTTTTGTTATTTTCCATAATTCATTTCCATGATTAGTTTTTCAAATTTATTTGTTTATTCTACTTTGTTAAATGTGTTGTTATATATGGCATACAATGCATTTCAATTCATAGTACACATATAGAGCACAATTTTTCATGTCTCTGGTTGTACACAAAGTAGAGTCACACAATTTGTGTCTCCATACGTGTACTTAGGGTCATTATGTCCATCTCATTCCATTATCTTTTCTACCCTCATGTACCTTCTACTTCCCTCACATTGGTAGATGGAGGTCAACACAGAAGTGGTGGCCAGAGTTCATCCCTGTGGGCTGCGGTCAGGTGTTCTGCATGGGTGCTAATGCAGGTGGTCCTACTTGGGCAGCCAGAGGTCCTTTGTAGACAAGTGGCCAGGAGTCCTACATTGACACTGAGGCCTGGAGACCTAAGCAGCATGGCAACAGTGATTTCTTCCAAATTAGATTTTTGACAAGACTAACATATAAAAACAATTGAGTATGAGTTCTTGTAATACAAATCTGACTATGAGAATTAAATTAGTTTTTGAGACATTTTATTTATTTGAGCACAAAGTTAATGCTACTTCTCAAAACCAATTGTATATATTCATGTGTTAATGATGATCCACAATGAACTTCTGCATATTTAATCTTTGCAATTGTCTTTTCAGACATGTAGGCACTACTAAAAACTGATATTAATCCATGAGCATATCTATTGCATGGAAGTCACTTAAAGAATTCTATTAGACTGTTCTCTAGATATTAGGTTACACAGAAGCTCCTCAATTTCAAAGCATCCTATTACTGGCATAAGAGCAGACACATTGATCAATGGAACAAAAAAAGAGCAGAAGAAGAAGAAGGAGGAGGAGGAGGAGGAGGATGAGGAGGAGGAAAAAAAGAAAGAGAAAAGAAAAGAAAAAATTTCTTCAATAAATGATGCTGAGAAAATTAGATATTCACATGCAGAAGAATGAAACCAGATCTGTATCTCCTGTCACACATCAACTTAAAATAAATTAAATAAATAAATGTAATATCTAAGACTAGGAGGTTTCTAGAGAAAAACATACATGAAATACTTAAATATATTGGTCTGGGCAAGAGGTGTTTTTTTTTTTTAAGTGATCCCCAAAGCACAGGCAACAAAAGCAAAACTAGACAAATGGCATTGAATCAAACTATAAAGTTTCAGCACAGAAAATGGAACAATCAACAGCCTGAAGACAACTTACAGAATGGAAGAAAGTCTTTTCCAGATATACATTGGACATGGGCTGATATCCATACCACATCAGGAACTCAAACAACTCAAGAACAAGACAAACAAACAACAGAAATTTAATTAAAAACTGGCAATAGATTTTATTATGGTTTGGGTATTGTCTGTCTCCCCAGAGGTTCATCTGTTAGGAACTTGGCTGTAGTACTGGGAGGTGGTGGACCCTTTAAGGTGTGAGGCCTAGTGGGAGGTCCTTAGCCCACTGGGGTCCTACTCCTGGAAGGGAATGTTGGTCTCCTTGAGTGAATTCTCACAAGAGTGAAAAATGCAATTCTTTGAAATTTTGTGTGGCAATATGGTTCTTGCCTTTTGTATAAACATTGAACAGCACAGAAATTATATAAAGCAGCTGACATCGCTTGTGATTCAACATTCTTTGTCATCTGAGGGACTTTTGTGTATTATAAATTCACACTTCAGTGATGCTTTAACTTACAATTTTAGGTTGAATTCATAAAGTTATATTTTTGAGTTAAAAGCACAATCTAATTGCCAAGCCATTCTGTGTATGACAACAGAGGATGGTTCTTTTCATTCAGAAAAACTTTAATCCTGTCTCTGACTTCAAAATAATTCCAGTAATAATTTACCATGGTTAATATTTGCATTTTTTAAATTCTTAGTGAAGACAAAAAACACTATGAAAGAAGTAGACAATCTGAATAGCCTGACATGTCTACTAAAGAAATGAAGTTTGTAGGTAAAACACTCCTAACTCCACCTTAAAAAAAAAAACAAGACTAATGAAAATAAAATAAAATAAAACGACAGTGGCAGATAGATTCACTGGTGAATTCTACCAAAATAAAAAACCAAAAACATTAAGACCAAGTTTGTGTTATTGTAGAATTACAAGGGTTCTTTAACATTTGAAAAGTCATCTCCGAACTTTTCCATACTTGGAAAGTAAAAAGAAAGAAAACAGATCATTTCAATAGATCTGGAAAATTATAGCATCTGTTTTTTTAAAAATTAATTCTATTTTTTCTAATTAGTATATATCTGTGAACATTTTTGGGGTACAGTGCTGTAACTCCATACATATATTCAACATGTAACAATCAAATCATGGCAGTTAGCATTTTCATACCTTTTAATATTGTCAGGTTTATGTGTTGGGACATTCAAATCCTTGTCCTCTAGTTATATTGGAAGATATATACTTAATTGCCATAGACTACAGAGACTGTAATTGTCCTTTCACACTACAGGACAATAGAGCTACTCCCCCAGTATAGTTCATAACTTAGGTGTTCCCCCACAGCTCATGTGTTGAAGGCTTGTGCTCTAGTAGATGGAGGTGTGGAGAGGTGGCTATTGGGATGGGGGCTTTAGGAGGTGGACCCTAGTTGAAAGCTATTAGGTCACTGGGACTGTGCTCCTAAGGGAGATATTGGGATCCCAACTCATAGTTCTATCACTTTCTGCTTCCCAGTCACCAAGAGATGAGCAGCTTTGCTCTACCAAGCACTCCCTGCCACGGTGAACTGCCTTGCTGACAAAGCAACAGGAACAAGCAAATATTTTCTTAGATATTTTTTCACAGTGCCAGAAAGATGACCAACTTCCCCCTTCTTAACTTTTAGTGACTTCTATATTCTCTACTGCTATGTGATTAACTATTTTTGGCTTCCACAAATGAGTGAAAACATTCATTAATAGTCTTTCTTATTCCAGTAATTGCCTGACTTATTTCACATAACATCATTTTCTCTAGTTGCTGCAAATGACCAGAGTTCAACCGTTTTATGGCTGAATAGTATTCCATTATATATATATATATATATATGTGCATCTTTTTCGCAAGTTTTTCCTTTTTATTTCCTTCTTTTTTAAGAGTCACTAAGTGATTTTGGGTTTGATTGGTACACTATGGAAAGCCTGAGTAAAAGAACAAAATGGCACTTCACACCAATGCCAGTACCTATCTTTTTAGGGTTATAACTAAGAAAGTTATTAATTTTTTGTTATCTGCTTTTCTTTAGAACATAAATAAAAGCCATTAACTTGAATTTGAGGTGTACACACAATAGTGTGTGAAATACTTTATATAATAAATAGTTATTACATTTCCAAGTACTGGAAACAATATCTGTGCTAAGATTTATTTTGACTGAATGGAACAAGAAGGAATCAACCTTCAACTACAGAGGGTTGTACTAATAGTAAATCTCTTAAAGTCAAAAATATATTCCTCTCCATTTTTATTTGCCACAGACAACACCATGTCCTGAGTAGATTCATTATGGGAAAAATGTCAATCACAGCTTTATTATCTTACTTTGGAAGGAAATAATGAGAAAACAACTTGGAAGGTAAGAATACATCTTTGTTTTCAAATAAATGATGTTGATTTTTCTTCCTATCAAAAAATTAGGTCTATTTATAATAAATATATATCAAAAATGTTTAGATCAGACTTTTTTCTTTGTGTGTGTGTGTGTGTGTGTGTGTGTGTGTGTGTGTGTGTGTGGTGCTGGGGATTGAACCCAGGGCTTGTGCATGCAAGGCAAGCACTCTACCAGCTAAGTTATATACCCAGCCCTTTCCATAGGCTCTTTATCAATGAAAGGCTGGGCTTCACCAAAGGGCTGCAAAAGTTAATGGTTTAGATATATTTATCATAAACTGATCCAAACCTTTTCAATAGGAAGAAAAGTTAACACCACTTATTTCAAAAAGTGAGAGATTTCTGCTACAGCCATGAATTCTTTAAAATCTTGAATATTAACAAAAATTAATAATCCTCATTATTTTTAGGTTCTGATGTACTGAACATTTTTTGAGAGAGAGAGAGAGAGAGAGAGAGAGAGAGAGAGAGAGAGAGAAAATTTTAATATTTATTTTTTAGTTTTCGGCGGACACAACATCTTTGTTTGTATGTGGTGCTGAGGATCAAACCCGGATGCCAGGCGAGGGCGCTACCACTTGAGCCACATCCCCAGCCCAAACACTGAACATTTTTATGGAGTTCTTCTCTAGTTATAGAAGCCCTCTTTATGTCCACAACAGCTATTACAAACTCTATGTTAGCATAATAAGTGTTCCATGGAAAATGAATTGATCATCTGGCCATCAATATCCAACATTGGTAATGTGTATTACCATCCTCTCTTCTACGTTACCTTTTATGGTACTATTTACAACTTAATTCACAGAAAATTTGTAAAGGATGTTAGTTTTCCCTGCACTAGCCAACTCAACAATGATAACTGTGCTCTTGACAATTAAATTATTTCCATGTCTGAGTGAATAGAATTCCTATTCTTGGGCACTGGACCTCCTCCAGCCACCCAAGTTGCCCGTCTTCCTCTGGCTCAGGCTGAGGTTCAGGAAGAGACACCTCTGGTTTTCTGCTTCAGTGCTGGGTGCCTCCCGCTTCTAGGGAACTGAAGAGAGGCAAAAGCCTAGGCCACCTTGCTGATGGCCAGGGCCCATCTGTGGCACTCACCTGCCTCAGGGACATCACTGCTACATTGTTTGCAGTGAGCCTCATAGACCACCACACTCCCCCAGATCCCCCCTTTTAAAATTCCATTCAAATGATCCCCCTTTGACATCTTGTCAAGTCCATAGCTTGTCTCTTGTGAATAGTGTTGCAGTAAACATGAGCATGCAGATATCGAATTGATAGAATGATTTCATTTCCTTTGAATATATATGCCTAGTGGTAGGATTACTGGGTCATGGGATAATTCTATTTTTAGTTTTTTGAGAACTCACCATGCCATTTTCCACAATGGCTATACCAGTTAATATTCGTACCAGCAGTGTATGAAACAACCTTTCTATGCATCTTGGCTAGCATTTGTAATTTTTGTCTTTTTTATAATATCCATTTTAACTGGCATGGGATAATATCTCATTGTAGTTTTGATTTGAATTTTCTTGATGACTAGTAATGTTGAAATTTTTTTTCATCTATTTGTTGGCCATTTGAGAAACATCTATTCAGATCATTTGCCTATTAAAAATCAGTTTTTCTTTGTTATTGAGTGGTTATCACCAAATCATCACCCCTTTTCTGATGAGTAGTTTATAAATATCTTCTCCCACTCTGTAGGTTGTCTTGACTTTTTTATTATTCCTTTGCTGTTCAGAAACTTCTTGGTTTGATATTATCTTGTCTAGTTTTTGCTTTCACTGTCTATGCATCAGGGTTCTAGCCCCCCAAAAAAATACTTTTCCAATTTCAATGTCTTGGAGTGTTTTCCTTATGACTTTTTTAGTGGTTTCATAGTTTCAGCACTTACATTTAGGTCCTTGATCCACTTTGAGTTGGTTTTTGTGTACAGTGAGTGGTAGAGGTATAGCTTCATTCTTCTATATGTGTATATCCAGTTTCTCCAGCATGATTTGTTGAAGCAATGGTCTTTTCTTCAAGGTATGTTCTTGGTTCCTTTTGAAACATCAGATGTCTCTAAATATGAGAATTAATTTCTGTATTTTCTGTTCTGTTTCAATGTTGAGTGTTTCTGTTTTTATTCCAGTACCATGCTGATTTGATCACTGTGGCTTTGCAATTTGTATTGAGGTCATGTGTTGTAAGCATTTCCATTTTACTGTACCACAACTACCTGGAGAATAAATAATAGGTTTAAAATATTTTGTTACTTTTGTAAATGAATGTTAGTATTTCATTTTAGTATATATTTATTTGATCACAAATTTAGACATCTTTTCTTATTTTTATGTTGCTTTTTTCTTCTGAGAATTATTTACTCTTGCTTTTTTCCCATCTATGTATTGAAGTATAATTTTATTCCTAATTATATATTAAATACATATATACATGTGTATGTTGAAGTCATCAATCATGTCAATTGTTATTTAATACATGATAATATTTATAATATTTTAAAGTGACTCATATTAGTTGTTTAAAGTGTGAAACCAGAAAGAGTCCAGAGGAAACACAATAAAATATTACCACAAATTGAGTCATTGAAAATATTTTTGTGAATTTATTCCCAGATAGCTAATTAATATTAATTATTACAGAATATTTAAATTGGTAAGTGATTTTGGTGCCAAAAATTTCATATATTAAATGTCTATTCATATAAGAGTATGTTTTTTGGAATGATTATAATTTGTGGTGCCATATACCACTACTGTCTGGATCCCTGTAATTTTATAAAATGTAGCACGTTTCATGATATATGAGCCAGTCCCTTTGTTACTCCTTTTCCTTTTCTTGCTTTCAAATTTTATCTATTCAAAGTGACATACAAAATTATATGTACTTATTGTGTGCAACCTGATGTTTTGCAGTTCATGTACATTGTGTAATGGTTAAATGTAGCTTATTAACCCATGCATTATGCCTCACACAGTTATCATTTCTTTGTGGTGATAGCACTCAACCATTCTTTCGGCATTTTTCGAGAATACAATATGTTGTCATTAACTGTAGTCACTACGTTGCTTAATAGACCTCTTTTACTTATTTATCTTACCTAATTGTAACTTTGTATCCTTTGATTATCCTCCATTCACTTACCCTACCCCAGTGCCCTAGTCTTTAGAGATCACCATCCTACTGTATTTTGAGATCAACATTTTCAGGTTTCACATGTGAGTGACTTATATATTATTTGTCATTCTATGTGTGTACTTCCCTTATTATAATGTCCTTCCCATCTATTTGTTATTGCAAATGTCAGAATGTTCTTCATTTATGTGGTTGAGTAGTGTTCCATTTCATGTAATATAAAACATAGGTGTGCTACAATAAACATGGAAGTGCAGGTATATCTTTGGCATAAAAACTCTATCTCTTTTGGATATATATCAGGTAATGGGATTGCTGGGTCATAGAGACAAGACTTCTTTTTCTATTATTAATTTCAAGATAAACTTCAAACTTGTTTTTCAATGTCTTCCTTCAAACCAACAATTGTTTGGTGAAATTACATAAACTCATTATTTATTTTGAAAACCAAATTGTATATTTAGTGATTTTATGTGGCATCCATTTGTCCACTATATTTATGACTAGTTTTATAGGCATATGGAACAATCTTGACTTTTTCTCCCTTATTTTGTTCTTCTTTGGATCAACTCTTGGGAAGTCGTTAAAACTGTGTTACTTTTGTGGAAGTATCTTCCTGCTTTACTTTTCTTGAATAATTTGTGCTGGGAAGAAGAAATAAAAAAAGAAGCAAAGATGTAGAATAAGTGCACATACTCTGCATGCTAGATGATAAACATTGTAACAAGCTCTACTTGATATCATTCTAATCCAACACTCCCTAGACACCATTGTGCTGGGAAAGGTCTTGATATCTGAGAATGTCTGGGAAGACAGTGTTGAGTATTGCTATTCTTACCCTTGTTGCTTTAGACATTTGGTCAATGACATTTTCAGGGGAAAAAAAATCAAACGAAAATTTAAAAATTCTAAGGGCATTTTCTCATTTTTCTTCATTCCAAATTCTATCATCCCATTTCTTAAATTTATCTCTCTCAAAATCTCCACTATACATGGCATTAAATTGGATTAAATCTTACAGGATCCACTTCCTTTAGATATACAGCCATCATTGTAAGTAAGATTTTTCTGTTTTAGTCCCACAATCCTTCCTGACTGAAGCAGTAATCAAGTTTGTATCTTTGACGCAAGTTTATTTCCTCCAAAAATATAACAAGCACTCATGGGACTGATGCCTGATAATACCACAAGTATACGAATTAAGTATTTGAGTGTTAACATATTTATGAGAAAAAGTTGGGAGTATGCTTCTCATAAGAGTGGAGAGTGTGTGCCATTCACAGTAGGACTAATTTGACCTTTTTGCTATTAAAGGACTGGTGCAAGATGGTCTGTGTAATCTAGTCTCAAGAGGAGTGATACAGCTTTGTGGGTAGAGGAGAGCTGCCACTCAATAAAAGACATGGGTCAAAGAGAAGTAGTTAAGATCTGAGCCTATGTGAAGGACAGATGGCTGCAAAAGGTCATTAGCTTCCTTGTCACAGAGCTAGAGAACATAGCCACTTCCTACTCAGGTAACAACCAGGGCAGCTGCTTACTTATTTTCCACATCCTGGAGGGTGTTAACAAGAGGCTGATTCCTGGTTTCTGGAAGGGGCAAGATAACAAGGACAGCAAGGAGGGTGATGACTCCATAGATGATCCAGGGCAGACGGAGAGAATACCCCAGTAAGGTCATCAGGAGAGGAGCCAGTATTGCACCTATTCTGTGGAATACTGTAGTGATGCCTCCCAGTGTTGACCTTAGGATGAAAATAACAACACAAAGAAAATCGTATACACATCTGTGTGTATATATATATATATATATATATATATATATATATATATATATATATATATGTTTACATTTGTCAACTCCATTTCATTTTGGGAGACAATACAGCAGAGTTATTAAACACATGGACTTTGAATCAGCTTTTAATTGTGACATTGGCCTCTACTGATTTCCAATTAATCAGTTTCATCATTATTAAAATTAGAAAATCCACAGCACCAATCCTGTAGTGTGGCTCTTAAGATTAAGTGAAAATCTGCAGTAAAGGACTTGGCAACTTTGCCAGGCATAAAGTCTGTTTTAAATAATTGTGGATTATTAGTTTGCTTTTAAAATTTGTTTTACAAGTTGGAGGGCATAAAGGAATGAACACCTAAACAGTCTCAGTTTTCTCCCTACAGTAAGTGTCAGTCAGTTCGGAAAGTCCTGTTTGGAAAGCAGACAGAAGGTCATTTAGCTCTTGTACCTGAATACAGTGGGGAGGAGCTCAATTTGGTGGAGAGCAGAACCAGTGCTGGCAGCAGAAACAGATCCAATTCCCAAAGTTGCTAAAACCACACGCAGAGTCTGCATTTCTGGAGAGAAGAGACCAGGGAGAATAAAAAAATCTTGGCTGAAGAAATCTATCTATCCCTAACTAATTGTGGGGTGATTCTGTTGTAGGGTTTGCAGGTGAGAAACAAATGACAGACAAAATGCAACCCCTCAGAGATGATGGAGAGGTTGATGAGCTGCTGAATGCTGGGCTGAAACACTGAACCAAAGGATCTAAATCTCTTGCTTCAATTTTCTCTGCACATTTGAGTATTGCTCATAATGGTGGGAATAGAGAAATCAGGAAATATTTGTTTTTATTTACTCTGTCAATTTTTTCATGGCATTTTCTGGAGGGCCTAGAACTATATGTGAACAAAAAAAATGAGGATTTTATGACCCATGTCTTGAACAGTTTAGAACTAAGAGTATGGGAACAATGTGTGATGTGGGACAGGTCCTCCTCCACATAGTGACAAAGGGATTGGACAATGTGTAGAGAGGCAAGTTCTAGGTAATAATTCAGAATTTAAAGCCTAGCATTAGGAATCCTATTCAGACATGAATAATGTCACACTGGGAATTAATCACATATTTTGAATTACTGAATTCAGAAAGGTTAAACAGATTATTTTAAATTCATAATCAAAATAGGACTTTAAAAGAATATAGATTGTTCTCCTTTAAGTCAGGAAACTTCTGTTGGGGAGAAGAATGGAGACTTCCAGTCTGAAATCCTACAAAATATGTTCCTGCTCTGGGAACATGGTGGAGCATGGTGACCACTAAAATTCCCACAATCATTAATGAGATCATTTGGGTAATTTAGTAAAATAGGTTGGGTTAAATTCTTAATCTATTTCTAGTGTTTTTCCTAGTACATTATTGCTATACATAATAGTGGGGTTCATTTTGATACATTCATAAGTGCATATGACATAATTTGTTTCATTTCAACCCCTAGTACTTCCCCTTTCACTCTCCTCCTCCATCTCCCTGATCCCCTTCCTCTATTCTACTGGTCTTCCTTTTATTTGTATATTGTTTTTAGTTGGTACATTATAATCATACATAAAAGTAGAAATTATTATTCATTTCTTCTCTAAGTACAAATTATGAAACAGATTAGAAGACATATTAAGATTAAATTATCCCCTTACTCCTGCTGTGCTCTTGCTTTCTGCCTGAAGACAAGGTATTTTTATGTCACTGAATTCAAGAACTTCCCTAAAAATGTATTGAGTTAGGGAGGCCTTAAAAATCAGGAAGAGTCCCAGGGATAGTACTTGGAGATGCAATTGCAAGGTCAGAGGCACATGATTAGCTCCTCTGCTAAAAACCCTGTTTGTACCATTCAAACTGCTGTTCAGGTTCATCTTGGATGTGGTCAGGTCAGCTTTATGTCTGAACCATACCTTAAGGACATAGGCACAGTTGGAGCCTAAGTCCTGCCAAGAGCTTGCCATAATCTGTTTCAAATCTTCATATTAACTGCAAAGAATCCTTGGCTTTTAATGACATTCTTCTGGCATCAGGCACGTAAGATGATGTAATTCCTAAGGAATGAGGGAAACACTTTCTTTCCCCAAACCTTTGTCTCTCTCACCTTGGGGCAAAAATGTGTTGACCAGAATGGAGACTCCGGCCAGGAAGGAGAACAGTGTCTGGTTTGTCCGACGACCCATGTATTTCAGAGTCCAAAGGGAAATGAATCTGGCTGTGAGCATGATGGCTCCAAAGAGAACCTGGAACAGGAAGATATTGCTCCCCAGGTGCTGCAGGTTGAGTACGAGGCCATAAAAGGATACAGCACTTGAAAATCTGAAGTGAAAGGAGAAGAGACATCTAATAACATTTAGAGCCTAAGGAACATTCCCTAAGATTTTGAAGGAGACTCCTACATGATGATTATATTGGCATGTGGTCAATGATAATTATGGAAGGGAATAATATAAAAAATGTTTTTAAGGCAGTGATCTTAAATTATCATAAAATTACCATGGGCTCTTTATTGCTATAATTTTTACTGAGCCACAAAAGAATATATAGCAGATACATACATTTTCCAGTAAAATTTAAAGTTTTAACTGCATAACCCTATGCATAAAAAGGTAATTTGAAATCTGAGCACATTGCTCAATTGGAAGGCATAAAGGAATGAACACAGAGTTAGACATTGGAAACTAGGGAAGTTTATTCTTTGCAACAGTGAGTCTCTCTTCTTTGATCCTTGGTGTGGAGTTCTTTTTCATCTTAATACTGGTAAGTAAGGGTGCAGAGAACTAGGGAGAAGAGTTTGATATGTGTTTCCTGGTTTTAAGAGTGTAGTGACCTAGTCAGATGAAGTTGTGCCATAACATATCTATTCATTTTTATATCTGATAAGATAAGCACTAAAGTAAGCAATAGGTGTCAACTATGATTTCCACAATACTAATAACTGTAACAATATGAATGGTTGGGGCATAAATTATATAAGATAGTTTTAAAAGAGTAGAAAAAATCAGTCCATTAAGAGAAAAAAATGGGAAAAAGGAAAAGAAAGATTAAAATATTTTAAAGGAGAGAAATAAAGCAGAAGAAATGTATAAATTGAATCCCAAAAAGAAGGAAAAAATTTTTTTAAATAAAATAAAGTGGAAAGAGTTAGGGACAGAGAGGAAGACACAGCACAGGGGATGGAGAGCACAGAAGAATTTTAGTATTAGAGGGAGAATATAAGAGAGAGAGTAGCAATAGCAAAAAAGAATTCACTAACCCTAAAAAACAAAATCATAAAATAAAAATCTGATAAAATATGAAAAACGTAAGATTTATATACATACATCCATTCATACACACATATGCATATATATAAACAAAACTGCAAATACAATTGGAAGAACAAAAAAAATTGTTCACAATGAATGAAAGAATTGTCTTCATTGCGGTGGTTGAAACTGAACAAGGATGGGTATTTACTACATATGTTAGACTTCCCTTCCTTCCATTTCTTCCCAGGGTATGTATATCTTATAGCAAAGATTGGGGATTATTAAGTCTTCCTCCTTTTGTCTCAATTGCTAGACCTAGAACCAAATATGGAGTAGCCTGAATCAAAGCTTATTGAAATGACTTAGGTTTTCTGTTCATTAGTACAAGGTAGTATGGAAAGAGAAATACCATCTGTTGGAATATTGTCTAGAAAGACTAGGTCAATGCACGCTTAGAGCAGGGATGATTCAAAGATCTAAATGGAAAGTTCCCACAGTTGGGATCTATCCATAATTGGAACTTTGTCATATTCTGGAGATATTAGTAAAAGAAACCCATAGGGTGAGGTAGATGGTAATCTATTCTGGTTGTACCAATCCCAGACACTTCTTGATAATTTCACTCATAGGGTAACCAAGTTCCCTGGGTGGAAGTGGCACAGCAGGTCGCAGAACACTCCACCACCCAAGACTATGGCCTTCCAAGACTCAATCCTTGAATGTAATCATGCCTGCCTGTTTGGCTTCCTAAATATCTTTAGCTGATTAAATGAGTCACCAGACTCTATGGGAAAGTAACTTTCACTCCCCTCTTTATCTGAACTGAATTCTCCTGGTTGAAATCTTCTGTATGCCTGTTTCAATTGTATGCATCCTAGCCATATGGTAGATGCCAGCCAGGATGCTGTGCCAATCTTTTCTATTGGTTCCTGTAGCAAAGTGGTTCCCCACATCTAGTGTAACTTCCACGAGTTGGCATCCCACTTTGGCTCTCTTCTCCCAACTTGAGAAACATGGAGCACTTTCAATAACCAACTCCAACTGTAGATTCAGAGTAAGCTAAGTTAAGGCTTCCTTTCTATTCTATTGGAGTCTCCATGCCACTTTTTTTCTGCTTTTTCTTTCTTTATCACCCCTCTGTGGTGATCCAGAGCAGTAGCCACCACTGGCTTGGCACTGAAGTACACTTTCATGTCCTTCATTTGAAATATCAGTATTTCTGGGCCTCTCTGAGTCTCTGACTGTCTAGTATTAATTATAGTGAGTTCACTTAAACATCTACCTCACTGAGACACAGTATTCCCATTGATTCAATTCAAAGCCACAGAGAAACTAGAAAGTGAAACCTTTCTCTACTCTACCATATTTGTTCCTCATGGCTAATAATTTTTGAAAGGAGGAACGTGGTTGCATCTTAAACATTTTGAAGTTACTAAACACCAGATGGTACTTACCTGTAAAAGCTCAAGCAGCAGGTTCTCATAATCACTTTGGGTGCATGGAACAATTGAAAAATTGATGGTTTGGTCTGGACTGCATCCAACTCCTTCTGTATGGTGGATTTCACATACTGAAACAACAAAAACAACAGGCATTTATAATATGTCAGTAATGGGCAGGTATAGTGGTAAGTACTAGAGGATGAGATAAGTATGTTTACTATCTTTGAAACCTCTGCCTCATGGGGAATATGGATGTTAAGTGATCTCTCTTGTAGGGAGAGTTACAAAAAATGTGGGGAGAAATGAAAACTATCTAGGAATAAAGCCAGTTTTAAAACTGAGCTTATGAGAGGTAAAAAGCATTAACAAAAAGATTTGCACTGTACATCAAAAACAATGAAAAAGTACTTGTGTAAGGGTTTGAAATTTCTTTCCTGTCCACTGGAAATGAGATTTGTTCCCTCATTGTTAGAATTAGAGTTTACCTCTGTAAATCGATGAATTTTATAAAAGCTAGGTCCACTTTATGATTTGGTTCCAAGTAAACTTTTTCTAAGTATTATAGTCATGCTGACTCCACTCATGATTGGAATGTACAGAGTTACAAGAGTGTAAAAAGTAGGGAATCTGTCGATGAAGTATAATTTGCACCCAGGCCAGATGTTATAGCAGATGAAATTTGGTGAAATTCCAAGTGAAATATAATAGTTGCAAAAACATTTGGTTCAGGGTTAGAACTTTTAGGCTTGACACTTCTATGTTACTTAATATTTTGGGGAAGTTTGGTCAACAGGTATCTAGGTACAGTTACATAGGAGAAATAACTTCTGGTCTTCTGTTGTACAGCAGAGTGTCTATTGATAATGATAACATATTCTGTATTTCAATAAAAGCTAGAATAAAGAATTTCAAATGTTCTCACTACAAACAATAAATGTTTGAGATGATAGATATGCTTACTCCAAGGTGAACATTACATAATATATCCATGAATCAGAATATCACAAAATATCCCCAAATGTGTAGATTTATTATGCATCAGTTAAAGGTGACAGTAGCCTCTTGTTCTCTCACAGGGGTTATCTAAACATCACTCAATGTCACACATGTAAATATCAAATGTATTCAGCACAAGAGAAGGCACTTAATAATTTTCAAATAGTAATAACTTATTTCTGGTAATAAAACTACAGTGAGCTGTGCACAGTGGCACATGCCTGTAATACCAGCAGCTCAAGAGGCTGAGGCAAGAGAATCGCAAGTTCAATGCCAGCCTGAGCAACTTAGTGAGGCCCTAGTAACTTAGCTAGACCCTGTCTTAAAATAAAATATAAAAAGGGCCTGGAATGTGGTTCAGTTGTTAAGTGCCCTAAATTTGATCCATAGGATCAAACAAATCAACTCCCCCAAATGCCCCAAAGCAAACAAACAAAAAAAACAAGCAAACAAACAAAAACCAACCCCACACAATCACAACAACAACAACAACAAAACTATAGTGACTTAGCACAGGATATCACAGACAATTTTTACCCCTGAGTCTAGGCCATATAAGCACTGGTTCTTATTGCAACTGCTTAATCATGATGCTGTAGCAAAAAACAGTCATTAACAATACACGATCAAGTGGGTTTGGCTACATTCCAATACTATTTCATTTACAAAAACAGGTGTTAGTCTGGACATAGTTTGCTAATCTCTGGTTAGTGGATGCTGTTGTATCTTTTTTACTCACATTTCTCATTCACTTCTCCAGCTTTTGTGAGTGCTGATGCTGGTTGTTGTGGCCCCCACTGAGAATTGCCCTTGGATAAACAAAACCTCCTCACCCAATGCCATATATTTGTCCTTATCCAATAACTGAAAAATTCAAGCATATCAAAATTATGCTCCTTGCTTCAAGGCCGAGAAATTTTTGTGGGCAATCCTAGTTCCAGTGTTTATTACAAAATCTCCTGGGTCCTCTATTACAATTGCATTATACTCTGACTTTTATTTCTGCCTAATTCCATTTCTTCTCCTCATAGAAAATGTCCTGAAAGAACATCTCCATAAACCTCCTGCACACAAATCTCAGATTTCCCAGTTCCTAGGAAGCCAGATTTACAATACTTGTAATTGTCTGGTAGTAGTCAAATAAATTGATGCTATAATGAGAATCTAGAGCCAGATCATCCAATAAATACAACATAATGGTGTTATCCGGTTCATACAGTTGTAATTTAGGTATTAAAATTGTCAATGGTGGTAAACTGGGATGGGTTGGTGGTAGAACAGAGTGCACCAGTATGCATATGATCCCAAGATTTCAAAAGTTTCAAGAAAAGGAATAATTGTTCACACTTGAGAATTCAATAGCTCTTGTAAAGTGCTATGAATGCATTTAAGAAAGACAATGGAAGACTGGTGGTGATTGACTACCAATCTAAAGTGGAATGTGAAAACCAGAAGATGTATATAAAGAGCAGTATATAAGGAGACCCTCATCTTCCACAGGTAGAGGGAAGAAAAATATGAAGACCAAGTCCCAGGACTAAGTTTTAAGAATAATGTCAGGTTTATATGACATTATATGGTTTCTTTTGTGAAAAGACCTGGCCTTAATTGAAAAGCAGTACTCCTGTTGGGATAGTTATACCTGAGCAGAGGCATTTGGTCCTTTTGAATCCCTACATCCCCTAGTACTACTTGGCATGAAAAAAAAAACTGACCCCTCTTCCCTGATAAAATCTAGTGTTACTGCCTGGTTTAAAGATAGTGCAGAGGTTTATGTTTGAAAGAAAATGTATAATTTCTCTGCCATGATTTATTACTATTTTCCTCCTACCAGATGACTAAAAGAAAAATATAATCTGTCTGGGAGATGTTTTGTCTACTGAGGAGGAAAAGTGCCTTTATGTTCAAAGTGCTCAAGTAGCAAGCTAAAACCATCAGCTTGAGAGCACACATGGGGAATAATTTTTTAATTTAAATTTTTTTTTGGTGCAAATAACAATCATACAGAATAGTAGGTTTCACTGTGGCATATTCCTACATGCATATAACATTATAGTTTAATTACTTGTATTTCCAAGTCACACCTCTTTTTCCTCCCTGTGATCCTCTTCTTCACTCAACAGTCTCCATTCAATTTTCATGAGATTCTCCTTTTTCCCCTTTTTCTCTCCAGCTGCCACATATGAGAGGAGACACGTGACCTTGAATTTATGAGTCTGAATTATTTTACTTAACAAAATGATCTCACATTCCAACTATTTTTTGACAAATGACAAAATTTTATTCTTCTTTATGGCTGAATACAACCTTGTTGTGTATAAATATAGCAGTGTTTTTAACCATTTATCTGTTGATGAATACATGCTCCATAACTTGGCTCATGACTTGTGTTTCCATAGACATTTGTGTGAATATATCACTAGAGAATGTTGATATTATTTATTTTGGATAAATACTGAGCTACTCACTCTTATAGCTCGTCATATGATGGTTCTATTTCTAGTTTTGATGAATTTCTATTCTGATTTCCATAGTTGCTGTGCTAATTTACATTCCTACAGTGTATCAGAGTTCCAATGCCCCAGCATCTGCACCAGAATTTATTGTGATTTGTATTCTTAATGACTGCTGTTCTAACTAGAGAGATAAAATCTCAATGTAGTCTCAATATTCATTTTCTTAGTGGCTAAAGATATTGAACATTTTTTCATGTTTGTTGACCATTTGTACTTTTTCTAAGAAATGCCTTTAGTTTATTTGCCCATTTATTTAGGCAATTTGCTTTTTGGTGTTGAGTTCTTGATATTAATTATCTATCAGAAGAGTAGCTGAAAAAGATTTTCTCCCATTCCATAGGCTCTCTTTTCACACTATTATTTCTTTGCTGTGCAGGAACTTTTTAATTTGATGCTATTCCATTCAATGATTTCTGATATTATTTTCTGAGCTATAGAAGTTTTATTAATGAAGTCATTGGCTGCACCTATATTTTGAAGTGTTGCCCCTATATTTTCTTCTAGCAATTTGCAAATTTTTTACCTTATTCTTAGGTCTTTTATCCATTTTTTAATTGATTTTTGTGAAGGATGAGATATATCTAGTTTCAGTCTTTTACACATGAACATCCAGTTTTCCCAACACCACTTACTAAAGAAGATGTCTTTTCTCCAACATGTTTTGGTGTCTTTGTCAAGGATAAAATGAATTAATGGATGGGTTTCTTGCTGGGTCTTCTGTACTATTCCATTGTTTTATTTATTTTTTTATATATATATGGGGTTTTTTTTCCAGTACCATGCCATTTTTCTAACTACAACTCTGTAGTATAAATCAGATATTGTGATATCTCTGGTGCTATTTTCTTTGTTCAAAATTGTTTGGGCTAATATGGGTCTTCTGTCTTTCCATATGAATTCTAGGACTCCTTATTCTTTTCTAGATCTGTAAAGAGTGTCATTGATATGTTGATGGGTATCGAATTGAAGTGTAGATCATGTTGGGTCATAGGGTGATTTTTATCAATATTAACTCTGCCTATGGGAAAGAAAGATTCTAAGATCAAGGGTGGTCAGCTAGGTATCAGACCAGAAACACTGCACCTGACCCCCCCCCCAAAAAAAATGTAGGCACAACACTTCGTGTTGGCTTAGAAACAGACTTCCTTATCAAAATTCCTAAAGCACAAGAAGTAAAATTTAAAAATCAACAAATGGGTTGGTACCAAACTAAAAAGCTTATTTATAGCAAAGGAAACAATCAAGCATGTGAAGAGAGAACCTCGAGAATGGGAGAAAATTTTTGCCACCCATGCTTCAGATAGGGCATTAATTCCCAGGTTATAAAATGAACCCAAATTGTCAACAAATTTATTTTTTAAAAAATATTCAAAATCTCTAGCAATCAAATAAATGCACATTAAAGCTACACTGGGATTTTATCTCATTTCATTCAGAATGGCAATTATCAAGAATACAGTAAGAATAAATGTTAGTGAGGATGGGGGGAAAGGGAAACATTCATACATTGCTGGTGGGACTGAAAATTTGTACAACCACTCTGGAAAGCATTATGGAGACTCCTCAAAAAATTGGAATGGAAACACCAGTTATTCCACTCCTCAGTATGTATCCAACAGATTTAAAATCAGCATACTATAGTGATGCAGCCACATCAATGTTTATAGCAGCACAATTTACAATAGCAGAACTATGGAATGAAACTAGATGCCTATCAACAGATGAATGGATAAAGAAATTGTGGCATATATGCTATACCCAGTGGAATATAAATCTGCCATAAAAATAATGACTTTATGATATTGCCAGAAAATGGATGGATATGGAGATTATCATGTTAAGTAAAATAAGCCAGTCCCCAAAAAACAAAAGGTCATATATTTTCTCTGTTACATGGATGTTAACACAAAATAAAATAGGAAGAGGGGAAGAATAGAAGTTCAGTGTTTAGACAAAGGGGAATGAAGGGATGGGAGGGGAATAGGAATAGGAAAGACAGTGGAATTAATCTGACATTACTTTTCTATGTACATATATGAATACAACACAGTGAATCTCACAGTTGTGTACATCCACAAGACTGAGATCCTAATTAGAATAAGATATAAACCATGCTTGTATAAATATACCAAAGTAAATTCTCCTGTCATGCATAACTAAAACAGAACCAATAAAAGAAAAAGAAAAAAGATCAAGATGGTCAGAGTATAAACTTGAATAAAGGGGAAGTTTGTTTTTCATAGGTACATAATTGTTCACAGCTTTGAACAAGAGCCTAAACAGAATGATAACTACCAATGAAACAGAATCAGTAATAAAAAGTTTTCAAGCAAAGAAAAACCCAGGACCAGATGGACTGTCATCTGAATTCTACCAGAATTTTAAAGAATAACTAATGTTAATCTCCTCAAATTGTTCCATGAAATAGAAAGGGATGGAACACTTCCAAATTTATCCTATAAAGCCACTATCATCCTTATACTACAACCAGATAAGGACACATCAAGGAAAGAAAACTACAGACCAACTCTCCTGATGAACTAAGATGCAAAAATTCTTAATAAAATATTAGCAAATTGTATTCAATGATATATTAAGAAGATTGTACATGATGACCAAGTTGATTTTTATGCCAATCTTGCAAGGATACCTTAACATATACAGATCAACACATGTAATTTCCCACAAAATAAAATTAAGGACAAAAATCACATAGTCATCTCAATAGATGCAGAGAAATAATTCAGCAAAATTCAGCATCTATTCTTGACAAAAAGGAAGAAAATAAGGATAGATGGAACTTATCTCAATATTGTAAATAGTATACATCACAAACCCTATGCCATATCATGAAGAATCAGGGAAAATTGAAAGCTTTAGGTGATATTATACTCCCAATAAACGTCCTGATCACAATCTGTGAGAGACTGTTAACCACAAGACCTAGGTAATCACTGCCCAGGTTGCTGTTAAGACACTATATTTTAAGGGAGAATTTACTCCATAACAACAGAGAATTCATTTCATGTTGGTACTAGGATTGAAATGCCACTGTAAAAAAAATAGTTTAAGTTTTTGGAATGGATATAGAGGTTGGGCAGTGTGTAGAAATCTTCTGATTTCTTGCTCATAATAAAAGCAAGAAGAGCAAGGTAAGTTGAAGTAAAACTATATAAAAGGTACTAGGATTTTCCAGCCTTCCCATTTGGCAAATGAGACTATCATTTGGAACATTGTCAGGAAAACATGGCTAGAAATAAGTAAGTCCTAATTTACAGGTAAGGTCCAGCATGTGAAAGAACAATATTTCTTAATAATTAATTATAACTTTAATTGACATAATAATGGTACATATTTATGGAGTACAATGTATGTCTTGTATACATGGACAAATTGGGTAATTAGCATATACATCACCTCCTGTACAATGTTTCTCAAGATCTCAGGAGGATCAGATCTCAAACAAACAATAGAACTTCTGAGATACTTAGATGTATTTTCTCTCAGCCATTTCAGGAACCCAAAGCAGAGAAAGGCTTATGTCAAAGATGTTTGTTGAAGTGTTACAATTTTTTTTGTAAACCCCAATGAAATTTATAGGAGATCCACAATGATTTTGTGAAACATTTGTCAGAAAAAAACATTGACAACTTAACTGATAGAACAGAAATTTTATCAAATTAGAAAGGCTCTCAAAAATGCTATCACTGATAAACTAGCTTGCAACACCCTTTAAATGAAAATATAAGAGGAAAGAAATTCAGAGGTTGGAGCCAAGGGACAAAAGGTTGTAAGATCCATGTTTCTTCAGTTTTCCAAGCCTTGAGATGTACTTTCAGAATTTCTAAACTTTGCCTACCTTGATTTCATAATTGCTATAAACTCTGTTGTGTCTCAAATCCCCTTTTTGAATGGAATGTCTACAGAAGTTACTCTATGCTTTTATCACCAGTACACATTGGAAAAGTTTGGAACAGCATTTGATCTCTTGAGTTTCATAGATTTACAAGTTCTATGATTAGAACATAATAGGTAAGTAGCCTCAACCACACGTGGACCTCATTTAAGTGTTCAGGTTCTGGGGGCCAGGGTGGAGTTCAGTGGTAGAGTGCTCTCCTATCAAGTGTGAAGTCCTTGATTCAATTGCCAGCCATTAAAAAATATATTCTGGACTTCAAGCACATGCTATAATGAAATAAGACTTTGGGGGAAATTGAGCATGTGTCAATTTATTTAGTGGATCAGAAGGATGGAATAATTTTGTAGCCAGAGAATCTATCCTTTGTTTTTCTTTATAAAAATTTTCTTCTGCAGGGCATTTGCTCTGTTTCAGATTTAATGTAGGGGAGCCTATTAGTTTTCCCTCCACCAAGCAGTTTATGTGATGCTTGAAATGCATTTTAGCTTCCTTTTTATCAGTTAACCCCGAACACTTTTTTTTTTTGAGAGAGAGAGAATTTTAATATTTTATTTTTTAGTTATCGGCGGACACAACACCTTTGTTTATATATGGTGCTGAGGATCGAACCCGGGCCGGGCGAGCGCGCTGCCGCTGAGCCACATCTCCAGCCCCCGAATACTTTTTGGCCCATTTAAGCTAAGGTGAACACTTCCTCTGTGTTCTCTCAAAAATTATTTTCAGGTGACTTTGTTTATTACTATATATTAACATGATAGCAAACAGTAGATGAATAAGTATTTTAAAATGTGTTAATTAGAGTATTCTTGAATGAGCCACATCAGGATCTGACTCCCATCAGGAGGAAAACTTCAGGGGAAAAAAAAGATTTTTTCCAAAAATTTTTCACAGAGGTGCAACCTTAGTACTCTTTAATGAGAACGATATTAAATGTCAAAAAGAATTTTACTGTCATGTCTATATTGTGTAGAAGAGTATATGACATTTGTTGCACAATAAATATTTGTTGAATTGTTAAATAAATGGATGGAATTAGAATAATAATTTTAGTGCTATCTTTTGCATGCTCAATTACTCTTTGTCTTATTGGCTTTCTGATTTTCCTTAAAAGGGACTGTGATTTATTTAAATAGTGATAAATGAACTACTATACAATTAGTGTACTTCCATCAGTAAATTGCAACATCTATGTCCAAATATTTAATAAAAACAAAGATACATTTTTTCAGTGCCTCCTCTCTACAATGAATCCATGGAGAAAAAGGACAGAGACTTAAGAGCTCACACACAGAATTCCCATTCCAGCCCTTTAGTCACCCCAAATGCAGGGACAAGTTCATGGAATACTGCATACATGGCATACATTAAGGGCATCTGAGTGGCAGGCCACTCCCCACATGCTAAGTGTGAACAGCAACCCGTTTACCCCGTGGCACAGCCCTGAGCTTGAGGCCATGTGTTGCAATCCCTGTGCTTGCTCCATGGCCCACTCCTCAATTGGTCGCTGCAAGGACAGTTAGCAGACATTGCATTGGTGGCTGCCTGTAATCTGTTTAGCTACTGCCTGAGTAAATAAATATACATGGTAACTACACAATAAAATCAGACCTGCTTCCTGCTTGGTTTCCAGAGGTCTTGATTAGCAACTCCACAGCCACACTCTCCTCTACCCTGTTCTGTGGACCTCCTCACTGGGCGAGAGAGAGCCCTCCCACCCAGGGACAGAGGGACACAGCCTAGTGTGATTATGAGGCCACGTCATTTCATCCCGGCAACCAGTTTCCCCTTCCAGATCACCTCTATGGTCAGGGTCTCTTCAATATTCTTTTTTCCATTTATGTGTGCAACTCTTCTAAGTTCCTTTACACCCTTTTCTAGCTGATTTGTGACAATCAGCCACCGGAAGGACTCCACCAGCTTCCTGATTAAAGAAGAAAGGTACAGTAAATATTCAACTACTTAATTTCCACACAACCTTTGAGATTCCTTTACCTTTCCATTTATACATACTTTCTCATTATGGAAGTGTAATTTATAACCAAATCTTCTTCTTCCACTGGACTGATCTTTCACTAAGATGAGGGACATATCTGGACATTAATGTGTGAAAATAATTATAGGCATCAGTAAACAAGGATCAAATGGCATAAATCATCCATTTGCCTTCCAATTTTTTGTTTTGATATATAATTTACATATCATAATATTTTCATAGGGTACAATTCAATGAACACAATACTCAATGGTGAAAGACTAAAAACTTTTTCTCTGAGATGAGAAATAAGGCAAGCAAGCCCACTTTCACCACTTATTTTCAACATAGTCCTGAAAGTTAAAGATAGATTAATTAGTCAAAGAAAATAAATAAAAGGTATCTATAAAAAAGAAGGAAGTAAAATTATCTGTTTGCAGATGATATGGTTTTCTATATGAAAATACTGAAGATTCCAGGGGAAAAAAAAAAGATGTTTTAGCTAATGTATAGGAAATGCAGCAAAAGAGCACAATAAAAAATCAACATAGAAGGTCAATTATATTTATATGCAATAATAATGAACAACTTGAAGAGAAAATTACAAAATAATTCCATTTACATTATCAACAATCAGAAAGAATTCTTAAAAGTTAACCAAGGACTTATAAAATAAAAACTGCAAAAAAAATGGCTGAAAGAAAAAAAATTTAAAACCAATGGATATACATCCCATGTTCATGGATTGAAATCAATGATAGCAATACTACTAAAAGTTATCTACAGATTCAATGAAATCCCTATTAAACTCCAATGAAGATTTTCATAGCAATAGAAAATACACTCTAAAATTTATATGAAATCTCAAAGGACTCTGAATAGACAAAATATTCTTGAAACAGAACAGCATTGGAGAATGCCCACTTTCTGATTTCAAAACATACTACAAAACAAATGTATTTGTTACTACAAAGCAACAATAATTACAATAAGCTGGATGCGGTGCTGCATGCCTGCAATCCCAGCCGCTCAGAAGGCTAAGGCAAGAGGATCATGAATTTAAAGCCAGCCTCAGCAAGGGCAAGGCACTAAGCAACTCAGTGAGACACCCTGTATCAAAATAAATAGGGCTGGGAATGTGGATCAGTGGTCAAGTGCCCCTGAGTTTAATCCCTGGTACCAAAACAAACAAATAAAGAAAAAAAAAAACCCAATATGGTGCAGGCATATATACATACAGGATGGAATAGGGTAGAGATCCTCAAAATAAATCTTCACATGTATGGTCAAATGATTTTTTACAAGAATGCAAAGACAATTTCATGGGGGGAATGACAGTCTTTTTAACAAATGAGGCTAGGAAAACTTGATATCCACATGAAGAAAAATGAAGATGGATTCTTGCCTAATGCCATATAAAAAATTAACTCAATATAAACGAAAGACCTAAATGTCCCAACACAACAATTCCGGTCTTCAGAATTTATCAAAAAAAAATCAGCATACTATACTGATGCATTAATATCAATGTTTATAAGTGTGAAATTCACAATAGCCAAGTTATAAAACCAGGTGTCAATCAATAGATGAACACATAAAGAAAATATGGTATATACACACATAAAGTTTTATTTAGCCATAAAGAAGAATAAAATTATGTTATTTGCTGGAAATGGATGGAACTGAAAAGCATAATGCTAAGTGAAATAAGCCAGACTCAGAAAGTCAAAGATTAAATGTTTTCTTTCATATTTGGAAGGTAGAGATTAAAAAAAAAGAATAAAATAAAAGGAGCTCATGAAAATAGAAGGGAGAACAATATAGCAGAGGAAGGCAGGCAAGGATAAAGGAGGAAAGGATGCAAAAGAAAGGTGCTGGGCATTGAAATTAACCAAACTGTGCTACTTGCATGTATAAACAAATCACAATGAACTCCACATTTATATATGATCATAGTGCACCAATTAAGAAAATAAACATGTAGAAGAGAAAACATAAGAGTAGAGGAAGCCATTCAGAGGGAGTGAGAGGGCAGGGAAAAGGGAGGTAAGGGAAAATGAGATATAGGAAATTATATTATGTGCATTTATGAGTATGTCACAATGAACTCCAATATTATGTATTATTATACCACCCTCATAAAGTATAATAAATTTTTTTTATTTTTTCTCTTCTAATGATTTCATGACAATTTTCTGCCTATTTTACAAAAATGGTGACTGCATAGTGCCAACCTCCACTCAAACTTCCATTCTATTTCCTCTCTTGCACCTTGGATGGCACAAAGGATGTTAACGGGGACATGAGTTAGGAGCAGTATTGGGGCCATACAGATACCCAGTGACATAGCTCTTCTGTTATCACCTTGGCCTCTCTTGTAAAGAATGTGGAGATTGTTCATACCTGGAGGGCAAGAAGAGGACAAGCAAGGGTACAGACACAGCCAGTTGCAGAATGTACCACTTTCGAATGGCAAAAGCCAGTCCTCCAAGGAACATCTGCCCAACACTATAGGAAGACAATATCAGGACTATTCCTACAGACTTCCTTTTGGATGTTGTCCATTCTGACACTGGAATAAAATATGTACATAATTGTCATTCCAGGCAAAGGGTAATTTCACAGTCAATTCAGGCATGAGAAAATGAAAGTCTCAAATTTTTTACTTACTGAGACAAGAAGAATTTATCATAATAGTCATGACACTCAACCCAGCACAGAAGCGTAATATGCAATAAATAAGGAAGGTGGGGGCAAAGGCTGCTGCAGTGTCAACGATGCCCAGCTGGAGTAAGCACCACAGGTAGACCACCTTCCGCCCAAACCTAAGAAAGATTGGAACAGGTTAGCTTATTTCAGAGCAAAAATAATATGTGGAAAACAAGAGAAGATTAAATAACTTGAGATTTAGGGTAAAATGTTTAACAAGTAGGACATTGTACTGTGGTCTAGCGGAATCATAATACTAGACAACAACAAAAATCACAGATGTAAGCATCCCTGCTAATCTGAGAGTGATGCCAGAATGCACAGCAACACACATGGCATAAATGACCTTGATGCCATGTGGAGCCATATCAAGAGGAGGAAATAGGGGAGGTCATAACAAATGTTTGTTTTAAAACATTCATTTAGGAAAAGTGGATTTGTGTGTCATATTCAGAGTGCTGAGGAGTGAAATCAAGAGATCCATACTTGGATCTGTGTGATCTTTAGGTAAATGCTGAAGGATTTGAAAGGAAGTGTGGGAAGACAATACATCAAAGTTGCAGATAGATGGCATAATCACTACTCTGGGCCATGTCAGTGTTCATAGGCCTCGGGAAATGTGTTTCAGAAGGCGACCTGGCAACTGTTACCTTTAGCACAGGAACTCATAGGAGGTCCACAGAGGACAGACAGAGAATACGAAACAGAAGGACATGTCACATAAAAAGAACAGGGAAATATTTGTGTCATGGAGCTCCAGGGAAGGGTCTCATTCTGGAGTTAACTTGGACAAAGTTCCATGAGCTGATACAAAGTTTTCAGAAATGTTAATTTTTATGGTTTAGATGTGATGTCTTCCGAAAGCTCACATGGGAGACAATGCAAGAAGGTCTGGAGGAGAAATGACCCAATTAAACTAATCAGTGAGATAATCCATGGTGTGTGGGGAGCCACTCTGAAGGACTCACGCCTTCCAGTCCTGAAGCAGGAGGCTCTGACTGATCACTACATTTCTTGGTGACTTGGGCATTGTCCCAGCTCAGGAAGTTGAAGGCTTGTCTTCAGATGTAGGTGTCACCCCTGGGGTTGAATGACACTCACCTGTCCCTTGTAACCCTGCTTTTTCTGGCCTTTTTTGGATAGAACTTTCTAAGAACAAGGGTCCCCCCCCCAATAAAAGCCCACTTCTGAACGAGCTTGCTCCCTCTCTCCAGCCTCTTGTGACCTTCTCTTGCTCTCCCATTTGGGGAGTCTGAGGCGAGAACAGAGAAGCTGTCCTAAAGACTGTTTAAAGGTAAAGCGCGCGCGTGTGTGTGTGTGTGTGTGTGTGTGTGTGTGTGTGTGTGTGTGTGTTATTTGTTGTCCCTGGAAATTCACACAAACGACCATAAGTTCAGCTACCCGCGCAGGTCGGGGGCAGCAAGTGGCGCCCAATGTGGGGCCGCTCAGGGTGAATTTCCAGGTTGACAGAGAGAGCAAGCACATTTGGAAGTGGGCTTTTATTGGGGGGACACTTAGAAAGTTCTTAGAAAGTTCTAACCATGGCCAGAAGGAGCAGGGTTACAAGGGACTGGTGAGTGTCATTCAACCCCAGGGGTGACACCTACATCTGAAGACATGCCTTTGACTTCCTGAGCTGGGACAACACCCAAGTCACCACGAAATGTAGTGATCAGTCAGAGGCTCTTGCTTGAAGACTGGAAGACATGGGTCATTTAGAGTGGCTCCCCACAGTGGTGGGATTAACTGTGTGGTAAATGGAGGCAGGTGGGGTGTGGCTGAAGGAAGTGGTTCGTTGGGGATGCAGCTATGATGTATATATTTGCATCTTGTGACAGCAGTCTCTCTCTGCTTCCTGGTCACCATGTGAGTTGCTTCCCTCTGCCACCCTCTTCCTCCATACTGTCCCCTTAACTTACACCCCTATAATCTTTCCTCTGGGCTACTTCAATAGACTGACAGATGGTCCTTGTTACCACTCAGTGGAGAAATAAGGCATTTAAAAGGCAAAGTTATAAAATTCCCATTAAATTCAAAGGCTGGGAAGTGCAATGAGAGTAACTTGGGTGGAGGCATCACTAAATAGGGAGTCAGGAAAATGAGTTTTCAGAAAGTAACATTTGAATCTGAGTACCCAGAAGTTGGGCTGAACAGTGTACAGGAAAAGCATTCTAGGCAGAAAGAACAGCAAATATAAATGCCATGTGGCAGAATCCAGCTAGATGTTCTAAAGACTAGCAGAGAATGGAGAAGTGGGTAGGCAAGATGAGGAAGGGAGGCAGGGGCCAGATCTCAGACTGGCAAGACTTGAGAAGAAACTCAGGGTTTTATTCTATGTGTGATAGAATACCACTGGGTGTTACCTGGGGAAGAACAATTTTAAGCTTGAGAAGACACAGGTCAACATAGGGTATGGATGGAATGTGTTATCAACAACAGTCAAATGATAGCTGCAAATGTGAGCTACAAATGCTCTAAAGTGTTCTAAGACACTGGGTGGCAGAAGGTCCTTCATTTGATAGGGGGGTTGAACTTCATAACATCTGACTAGGAGAAGCAGGGGAGGTGAGGGCGAGTAGAAGGAAGCTGGATAATGGCACCAAAGCACAAGTGGATGGCAGTAATAAATTCTAATCTTCTACAGAAAATCAGGTGACTATAGTTCACAATAACCTATAGTATATTTTATGAATCACTATAAGAGAGGAGCTTGAACACTACAAACCAAAATAATCATAAGGAGACGGAAATGTTCATTACCTGGATTTTATCAGTATATGTAAGGTATACATAAAATGAAATATCACATAGTACTTCATAGTACAATTACGATGTGTTTATAACATTCTTAAAATGTTTAAGGTTTGTAAACGTATCTTGAATACATACACTATATGTATTCAATATATACAAATATATCAAATTTATGCACTTTTTAAATTTGTGAACTAAACTAATTAATATAGTAAGTTTCTTTATGGGCTTCCATTATTTCCATTAGATCTGTTAGGGCCATCCTACAAATCTCTTCATGAGTATTGAACAATCCTCTTACAACTGGTCTCTTGTTTGCTATTGTTGCCTTCTATCAAATTATACTCCTAGACCAATAGTCCCATGACACCATTGTTAGATCTCTTATTAAGCATTTTTTGAGATTTACATAACACACAAAAGTGTAGATATCAGACGTTTACAAATGTAATCATGTTCACAGAACCAATGTACCCATTTAACCAGTCCTAAATCAATAAAACATCACTCTCATGAAGAAGCCTCTCTCAGATTCTCTCCTGGACACTATTCCGACCCAAAATACCTAAGATCATAAACTATACCACTATATATTATTCTATCTGCATTGATCTTTATAGAACTTGAAATCTTGTATTAGGTAGTTCCGTGCCATGTAATGTTTCCCCTATGTTATTGCATGTGGTAGTAGTTTGTTCTTCCTCATCAGTAGAATTTATATGAATATACCACATTTTTTATTCTACTGTTTAGGGATAATAATCTGAATGTATGCTCAAAGAAAACTTACTTATTCATATTTTTCACTTAGCTGTTTTTTTAATTCATTCTCTACTACAAATTGGTAGTACAGAGGCCTGAAAACCAGGGGGAAATGAGCTCTCTGACACAGAAATTCATACAGGTAACAATTAAATGTGGTATGCTCAAAGTCACAATTTTAAACTGAGATTACTAGGTGGCTTTGAGCATCTTCACCCCCACCAGTGTTCTTGTGGGAGACATGCTTGGATGAGGGTCACAGCTGACTGCCTTCTCTAGCTCTGCCAGGGTGCTAGAAGCCACAAGTTTCTCACCTCCAAGTTTTATCCTCCTAACTTCTCAATAATTACTTTTTCTGGTTACAAATGTTACCTATTAAAGTCATTTCACAAGGATCAGCGTCCAGGTTACAGGTCCAGTGACTTATGATCCCATCAGGCCCACAATGCTACTCAATCCTCAGATTTTATAGTGACGACTTCCCTCTGTACGTATGCCTACACTGCATGTGTGAAATTATGACCAGTTTTAAAGTATCTATGCTCACTTATCTTACAGGGTCTAAGTGGTTCAGAACATCACCAAGGCCAGGCACTAATTTTTAAACATGCAAATGCCTCCTTCCTCTCCCTTTGTTGAACTCTTACATACACCTCATCTCCTCGATTTGCTCTGCAAATTACTTCCTGAAACTGATATGATTGACATACCCTTTTCTGTCCTCTTTAATGCAGCACAATGAGTTTTTCACAACAAATTGTAAATTCCAGTTTATGTATGAAGTGTTAATATTTTATTGTAGTTTCGTAGAGTCAGAAAGTGATACCCGTATACACTTCAGTGCAAAACACACAGAGTTCAGCAAGATTTCTTAAATAAAGGAATAAATACTTACTGAAAACTTAATCTGACCAACAGTCTAAAAGAAAGTGAGGTGACACTCACCTGTCTGAAAGAGGGCTATATATCAGACTTCCCAACAGTGACCCAGTCATAAACAGAGTTTGAACCATTGGTTTTAATGACTGGGATTCTCAAACCAGGTCCCACTGGAAGAGAATCAAAAAAGCACAGTGGAGTTTGAGAGGGTTTTAAGCCTTTAAAAGGAGCACAAATTCCCAGATACCATGTATGTGATCCTCTGCTTTGTGGATCCTGCCAGCTTCACCAACAGTCACTCTTCCCTGGTTGCCCTTCCTCCACTTATTTCAGCCCTTCAAGTGTACTTGCCTCTCTCCTGCCTCATAACCTTCCAATGTTCTGAACCTTTTTTCTACAGGTCTTTATTCATTTTTACCTTCAGGCCACCAACTCCCTTTATTCCACTAACTTATACACATTTTCTGGCTACTACAATTTAAAACATATAAAAACACATTTTTAAGAAATTTCAGTTACCAAAAATTAAAGCCTTAATTTATTTTTATCATCATGTAAGTGGTATAAGGACCCTGCCTTTGACTTTTCTTAGCAGTCCATACTTCAACTACTACAATATCTCTCATCCTTGGCCACACATTGAATCATTTAAAGAACAGCCAAAAAAACCCACTAATGCTTGGATCCTGTGACCCAGAGATTCTGATTTGCTTGCTCTCAGTACCAGTTTTTCCAATAAATATTGAGAATCACTAAGTGTAACATTTGATCAATTTTTAAATTATAGATCTTTCTCACTAGATTAAAGGATAATTATAGGTATATGTTTTGTCTATTCAATTCATTAACTCCAGTACTGTACATTCTCAACAGCATTGTGGTGTGGATAAGCAATTGCTACCTGCAGAAGGAAGGAAGAAAGATTTAATTACAGTACACATCTGGGGACTAAATGTATAAAGCAAGTCCCTTCTTGGTACTACCTCCAAACTCTTTGATCATACAAACAGTATATTGGGATGAGGCACCTTACCTCAGTTATGATGGTGGAGGGGAAATAGCTTCTGTCATACACCCAGCCATCCACACAGGGCTCCGTGTCTGCCTCAGCTGTGTTGGTGACAGTTTCATTCAGGTGAAGGAGCTGCCACTGGGGATGGATGAAGCGACGGCATTTCTCTGGTTTCAGGTTTGAGTCCAGGGGAATGGAGATCCTCAGGAGGGCATCTTGGCTGAAAGTCCTGGTGTCATTACCAGAGACAGTGTCATTGTCCAGAATCTGGACCCAGCAGCGATGATTAGGAATTGCTGCAGTGAAGTTCTCCAGTATAATATGAGAGGATGTTAGGAGGTTGGTGATACAAAAGAGAACTAACTGAAAGATTTGGAATCTCCCCAGGCCTCCGGCTTGATCCAAGAGCTCATCAAAGGACATTGAGGCTGAACAGGGGATCACCTAAAGGAATCTCTTTATGGAGGTAAATTCAGAAGGAGAAAATGCTTCCTTTCACCAGGACCTGTAATGTGTTGATCCTCATTCAACTTTCTCCTGATGGGCTGTGACTCACAGCTGCAGAATAATGGAAGGATTTCCTCAAAGTCCTTGGGTTTAGGCAGGCAGATCGTTTCAATAAAGTTACAGAAATATTTGGCAAAGAGACTTCTACTTACTGACAACTGAACCTGCTTAAAAGATTACTCTGTGAATGATTCTGATCTTTGAGCTTTCTGAGAAGTCAACCATTAACTTTCAGTGGATGTCATCTCCATATGACCCTAAATATAGCTTTCTATGATCTGTCCTTTTCAGAAAAGGAATGTTGGAATCTCAAAAGTAAAAAGCTTTCTGATATTACTGTGTAAAGAACAGAGCATGGCTTTTCTTAGGACTGAATTGTCTTTTTATTGGTTGCTCAAAACATTACAATGATCTTGACACAGGACTGAATTTTCACTAGAAGTTACTGAAAAATATTCTTGGTTAAAATAAAGGAAAGTGGAATATTGAAAATAACTGCTGATTGTTGGTATCTAGAATTCTGCTTCAGCTTAAATAGTGACAGTGATTTTAAAGTTTTTGAAATATGGAAACAAGTATTAGGAACAAGGAGAAAGGAAACAGAACTTTTATGCCATAATTTATTTTATCAGATGTATTAATTTATTCAAATAGCATTTGGGCCTTTTATTTCAGTATATTTGTGTGCTTGATTACAAATTTGGAAACACAGTTTGCTGTTACAAGGTCTTATGTCCCAGTTAGTGAGAGATAGACACATAAACAATTTCACAGAAAATGTTTAATGATTTCTTGGTAGAATGGGACAGGAGTGTCATCCCTCTAAAAGTAAAACTTCAAACTTGTGAAGGAGAATTCCTGAGACAATGAATGATTAAAAGGACAGTTTCAAAACAAGAAAGTACATGATTATAAGTACATAATTATACTAAAAAATTGACAAAACTGTGTACCTGCAAGATATTCCAAAGGTGAAAAACGTGCAGGGTAATAATGGGAGGAGTTGGGCTGGTTGAAAAAAAAAGCAACCAAACAAAATATCTGGAATTAATTCTGCAGACTAGAGATTTTTATTCTTGAGCTTTAAATCTATCACCTGTGCAACATCTTAAAATGAATACTTCTGTACAGGTTGTATAGATTCTTTCAGGAAATGACTTTTTTGAGAATTTAAATGAAATATTTTAAGTGATATCTAAAATGCATTTAAAATGTCCACATTTTGGGTACCATTTTATGTTTTGATACATGTATACATTGTGTGGTATTTACATCAGGCCAAACACCTGTTTTCTTAAGCATTTACCAATTCTTTTATTAAAAATATTTTTAGTTATAGATAGACACAATACCTGTAGTTTGGTTATTTAGGGGTTTTTTGTTTGTTTTTTAATGTGGTGCGGGAGATCAACCTCAGTGCCTCACACATGTAGGCGTATATTCTCCCACCGAGCCACAGCCCCAGCCCTTATTATTTCTTTCATGGTAAAAATTCTCAAAATTATTTCTTCTAACTTTTAAAAATGCACAGTACACTATTGTGAGCTATAGTCTCTCCACTGCACAATAACACATCAGAAATGCATGCTCCTGTCCAACCGTTATTTTGTACACATTGATCAAACTTTTGCCATCTCTCCACTATATTCTCCCTACCTTTGGCAACACCATTGTACACTCAATTTTTAGATTCTACATATGAATGATGTGCAGTACTTTATGAGCCTGTTTTATTTCACTTCATCTAATTACCTCCAGTTCCATCCATGTTGTTGCAAACAACAGGATTTCATTTCTGTTTCTTCATTCCATAAGCTTCTAGGCACTTGCATTGAAAAAAAATCAAATGTTTTTATCAGTGCCTTAAAGTTATACATAGTAGTGGAGTTTATTGTGACATATCCATACATGCAAGAAATGTCATTTGCTCCATTTCAATCCCCAGTACTCCCACATTCCATCACCTCCCCTCACCCTACCTCCCAACCCCTCCTCCTTTTCATTCTTCTTTATAAATATATATATATGAATATATATGAATATGTATATTCATTATCCATTTATTCATCTATGAATACTTAGCTTGTTTCTACTTTTTAGCTATTATGAATAGGACTGCAATAAACATAAACATGCAGGTATCTTTTTGACACACTGATTTCATATTCTTTGGGTATATTCCCAGTAGTAGGAGTGCTGGATCATATGGTTTCTCTTTTTTATTTTTTTAATGTTTTTATTAGTGCATTATAGTTACATATAATAGTAGAATTGATTTTCACATAACCATACATGCATGAAAAATGATTTGCTCCAAATCAGTCCCTAGTGCCTCTTTTAATTGATTTTTAATGGATGTTTTATAGATATACATAAAGGGAAAATCCACTGTGTTGTGTTTATAAAACAAATTTTTTTGGAATACTGAGGATTGACCCCAGAGGTGTTTGAACACTGAGCCACATTTCCAACCCTTTTAAAAAATATTTTATTTAGAGACAGGGTCTCACTGAGTTGCTTAGGGATGAGTTGGCTTTGGACTCTCAATCCTCTTGCTTCAGTTTCCTGAGTTGCTGGGATTATAGGGGTGTGCCACCATGCTCAGCCACTGTGTGGTATTCAAATAGATACACAGAATAATGTGGTCCATTTTATTCCGCAGTCTCTTACTTATTCTGTCTCTTTTCCTTCCTCTTCTAACCCTTTCTACCACTCCACTATCTTGCCTTCTATTGTCATGTAACTGCCCTCCACCTATCTTTTCCCCTTATTTTGCTGTAGCTTCTGCATATGAGGGAAAATGTCCAACCTTTGACCTTATGAGTCTGGCTTATTTCACTTAGTGTGATGTTCTCCAGTTCAATTCATTCCCAAGCAAATGTCATAATCTCAGTCTTCTTCATGGCTGAGCAAAACACCATTGTGTATATATGCCATATTCTATTTTCCCATTCATTTATTCTTGGGTACCTGGGCTAGGCCCATAACTCGGTTACTCATGAATGACATTGCTATAGATAGTGATATTCCTGTATCACTGTGATGGGCTAATTTTCTTTTTTCTTTTTTTTTTTCTTTCTTTCTTTTTTTTTCATATCCACCAAGGAACAAGGGTCATAGGATGGTTCCATTCCTGGGCTTTTGAGGAATCTACATACTACTTTCCAAAGTGGTTGTACTAATTTTCAGTCCCAACAAAAAATGTTTAAGTATACCATTCTTGCCAGAATTCTTTGCATTGTTGATGATTGACATCCTAAATTGAGTGAGATAAAAATCTCAGTATTGTTTTAATGTTTATTTCCTTAATTGCTGGAGATGTTGAATATGTTTTTCATATGTTTGTTAGCTTTTTATATTTCTTATTTTGAGAAATATCTGTTTAGTTCTTCTGCCCATTTGTTGATTGTATGTTTTTTCTTTGTGTTAAGTATTTTGAGTTCTTTATATATTCCGGACATTAATCCCTCTAGGAGGAGTAGCTGGCAAAGATTCTCCCCCTTTCTGTAGGCTCTCTTTTCATGCTTTTAATTGTTCCTTTTTTGTGAATAACCTTTTTAAGTTGATTCCATTCCACTTACTGATTGTTGGATTTGTTTTCTGAGCTTTAGGGTTTTGCTAAGGAAGTTACTGCCTGCTCCAGTATATTGGAGTAGTGACTATGTTTTCCTCCAACAGTTGCAGTTTCTGGTCTAACTCTTAGGCATCAGATCCACTTTGAGTTGACATTTGTCAGGGTGAAAAGTAAGCATCTTCTTTCATTCTTGTACATATGAATATCCAGTTTTCATCAGCAGCATTTGTTAAAAAGACATCATTTCTTCAACCTATGTTTTGAGTATCAGATGACTATACATCTGTGTGGTTTTGTCTTTATATCCTCTATTCTGTTCCATTGGTGTTTTGGTTAGCTTTTTTTTACTACTGTGACTAAAGACCTGACCAGAACAATTGTAGAAGAGGGAAAGTTTGTTTAGAGTTCATAGTTTCAGAGGTCTCTGGCTGGACCTTATACAGCAAGGTCCAGTCCTCAGGGCTCCATGAAAGGCAGAACATCATGGTGGACGAGTGTGATGGAGGGAAGCAGTCCACATGATAATCAGTAAGCAGAGAAAGACTCCACTTGCCAGATACAAAATATATACCCCAAAGACATGGAGTCCCCAATGACCCACCTCCTCAAGCCACACCCTACCTGTTTCCATTTTCACTCAGATAGTCCCATCAGGGGATTAATCCACTAACTGGGTTGAGGCTCTCATACCTTAATAATTTCTCCTCTTAACATGCTTGCATTGTCTTACACATGAGCTTTTGGGGAAAAACTAATTTCTAAACCATAACATTCCACACCTGACCCCCCAAAAGCTCATGTTTATCTCATCATGAAAAATACATATAGTCCATTTCCAAGAGTTCCCATAGTCTGAACAATTCAAGCTGCCCAAAATTGCAAGTCAAAAATCTCCTCTGAGACTCAGGGTAAGCTCATATCATGAGCTCCGATAAAAAATTAAAAGCAATGAACAAGTATCCAAAATATAAATGTACAGGGAGTTCAGGAAGTCTGGAATCCAGTTGGACAAACAAATCCTGTAGTTCCACATCTGGCATCTGGGGCACATGGCATGGTGCTCTGTCCAAAGGGCTTGTTTAACTCCAATCTGTGGCCTTGTTGATTGTAGCCCACGTGGCCTTTCTGGTTGGTTTGACTCACCTCAGTTGCTGCAGCCTTTCTCAGTGGATATTCCATAGTGCTGGAATTTCTTATTCTTGATGGTCTCCACTGCAGCTTTTGCCTCTTCCTCACATTTTTATGCATTGCTCTCTCAAAGGGTCCTGCAGAGACTATGACCCTGCTGCACTGTTTCTGCACTCCCAGGCCTTCATTTGAAATCTTTTTTTTTCTTGGAACAGCATATTTATTCTTCTACTTCTTAGTGAAAATATTACATTGCCCATTATTAGACAGCATAGCCTTCTTATTAATAAAATATAGAGAACATTTAGAATGAGCTATAATTTTGAAACATAAAATATCAAGATTCTAACAAAAAAGAAATGATGATTCTGAAAACATATAGTTATGTCCAGATTATCATCACAATATAAATAATACTATAAGCCATAAAATTCAGAGGGCAAAAGATATCCAGGCACAAGTGCCCCCAAAACCCTAGGAAAATCTCTTTTCCATCAATAAATCTAGTGTTTATTGGGGTCTTTTTATTTTTTATTGGTTGTTCAAAACATTACAAAGCTCATGACATATCATCTTTCATACATTTGATTCAAGTGGGTTATGAACTCCCATTTTTACCCCAAATACACATTTGATATCTTGATGGAGGCTTTCATGACCTCCAGCATGTTACATTCCTGCAGACCCAGGTGGTTGACACCAAGGTCTTCCACCATCTTGAGCAGTAGCCAAGCCTCCAGGGATGCTGGCTGCAGCAGCCTCTGAGTGCCTGGATAGATTAGTCTGCTGAAAAAACTAAGGGAACCCCACTGTCTCTTCTCAAGAGCATTTTGAGACTTTCTTGAGTCTGAGATGGATATGACCTTGCCAATACCTGAAATTCCCTGAAGCCATCTTTCTTATTGTCTCTGGGAAAAGGTTTTAGCATTTCTTTAGTGGAGGTAATATCTTTCGCAGCTGTAACTTCTATAGACCCAGTTTTTCCCACCTTTCAAGACAAAAGTTTTTCAAATCTTTCTGCTCTGCTTTATGCTCCTTGTTATCACAATAAATTTGTTTAAAAGCCAGCAACATGAATGCCACCACCCAAATTCTATGCTGCCTGGATATTTCTCTCGCCATATTAGGAAGCCCATTCCTTGTAAATCAGCCTCATAGACATGGGCAAAATTCAGACAACTTCTCAGACAGAACATAACACAAATGGCCTCTACTGCAAATTCCAATACAGCTCTCTTTCTCTGAACCCTCTTGAGCCCGGTCTTTACAATCCATGGTCATATTGGCATTCTGGTGTCCTGAGTTCCCACCAGAATTAGCCATTAAGCTCTATGTTTATCTAAAACATACCCAGCTTGCACTGTTAAACATCTCAAATTCCTACTCCAATTTTCAGAAAGTCCCAAAAACTTCCAAATCACATGGTCACAGAAACCCCCTCCTTCTCAGTACCAATTTTTGTTTTAGCCAACTTTTTTTCTACTGTGACTGAAAGACCTGACAAGAACAAATTTAGAAGAGAAAAAGATTTTCTGGGTCTCACAGTTTCAGAGGTCTCAATCCAAAGATAGCAAGCTCCATTCATCAGGGCTCAAGGTGGGCACAATATCATGGCAGAAGAATATTGTGGAAAGAATCAGCATACATTATAATCAAGAAGCAGAGAGAGACTCCACTTGCCATATACAAAATATATACCCCAAAGGCAGGACCCCAATGTTCCACCTCCTCCAGCCACAAAATACTCACCTTCAGTTTACATTTAGTTAATCCCATCAGGGGATTAATTCACCTACTGGGTTAAGACTCTCATAAATCTTAACTCTATCATTTCTCCTCTAAATGTTCTTACAGTGGGTCACACATGTGCTCTGGGGGGACACATAATATCTAGACCATAATATTGGTCATCATGTCTGTTTTTTGATGGCAATATCCCTTTATGATAAAAACTCAGAGCAAAGTAGGAATAGATTGAACTTACCCCAATACCATAAGGTCCAGGTGTACAAGCCAACTACTCAGATAAGACTGAATCAGGAAATGTTGAAAGCTTTTCCTGTAAGACCTGAAGTAAAAAAATGTTCAATGTCCAATTCCCACACTTTTATTTAACTAGTATTCAAATTCAGAGTCATAGAAATTATGAGGATATAAGTTGGGAAGTAATACTCAAAATGTGCCTATGTCCTCATAAACAAATATACAGCAAAACCAAGAGTCTACACCAAAAAAAAGTCTTAGAACTGATAAACAAATTCTGTGTATTATGTTTTTTGTTTGTTTGTTTGGTTGGTTATCTTCTGGTACTGAGGATGGAACCCAGGTGCACTTAACCACTAAGTCACATACCCAGCCTGGGTTGTTTTAAAGCTTTTTATTTTGAGACAGGATTTCACTAAGCTGATTAGGGCTTTGCTAAGTTGCTGAGGCTGGCTTTGAACTTGTGACCCTCCTGACTCAGCCTCTCAAGTTGCTGGTAATAAACCAGTTTTGTAAATGACAGGAGACACATGACACACACACACACACACACACACACACACACACACACACACACACACAATGATCGAGATTGGGGGTCTCTGATGACCTCATGGCTGTGACATGCCTGGTACCTGAAAATGTTTCTGTGCATTCTGTGCAAGGGCACAGGGCACAGATGCTATGGTAACACCCTGCCTAATGAGGCTCTGTGCAAGAGTCTTATCAGCTTTGACCTTGATTCCAGGCACATAGCTCCCTAGGAATAGAGGAATTCCCATGCTAGACAATCACAATGTTTCACCAACTTTGCTACTCCTGAGCTTGCCTGTTTAACAGTAAATTTGAAAAATTGATTTCTTGAGCACTACACAAAGCTTTTAACATTATGCATTGCAATTGTGGAAAAACTGTATAGGTGTTTCTATTTCTATAACTTTCCTGAATACAAAGAATAATGCTTGCATAATCTTTAACCTGATAATGAGTTACACATGAATAAAGATTGCTGGTATAACTCTTGAGATCTGCTTCTCCATCAGAGAGCAGCACTCCACCTGACCCCAGCTTTATTTTCAAAATTTTCATGTGTGAGTCTTCATTTTACTAATCCCCCTTTGACCTTCACTACAACTACAAGTTTATTGTTGTCTATATTCTTGATGATTGCCATTCTGACAGGAGATAATATCTTAGAGTAGTTTTGATTTGCATTTCTCTAATCGCTAGAGATGTTGAACATACTTTCATATATTTGTTGATTAATTGTATTTTTTCCTTCTGTGAAGTGTCTGTTCAGTTCCTTAGCCCATTTATTGATTGGGTTATTTGTTTTTGTTTTGGGTTGTTTTTGGTTTGTTGTTGTTGTTTGTTTGTTATGTTTTTCGGTGTTAAGTTTTTTGAGTTCTTTATATATCATAGAGATTAATGCTTTATTGGAGGTGCATGTGGTAAAGATTTTCTCCCAATCTGTAGGCACTCTCATTATTGATTGTTTCCTTTGCTGAGAAGAAGCTTTTTAATTTTAATTCATCCCATTTATTGATTCTTCATTTTACTTCCTGTGCTTTAGGAGTCTTGTTAGGGAAGTCAGATTGTAGGCCTACGTGGTGAAGGTTTGGGCCTATTTTTCCTTCTATTAGGTGCAGGGACTCTGTTCTAGTGCTTAAGTCTTTGATCCACTTTGAGTTCACTTTTGTGCAGGGTTAGGGTTAGAGGTTTAATTTCATTTTGCTAAGTATGGATTTCCATTTTTCCCAGCACCATTTGTTGAATAGGCTCTCTTTTCTCCAGTAAATGGTTTTGTCACCTTTGTCTAGTATGACATAACCATATTTATGTGGGTTTGTCTCTGTGTTCTCTATTCTGTACCATTGGCCTTCAACTCTACTTTGGTGCCAATACCATGCCATTTTTGTTACTGTAGCTCTGTAGTATAGTTTAAGTTCTGGTATTGTGATGTCTCCTGCCTCACTTTTCTTGCTCAGAATTACTTTACTCTTCTGGGTCTCTTATTTTTCTAAATGAATTTCAGGATTGATTTTTCTATTTCTATGAGGAATGACACTGGGATTTTAATAGGAATTGCATTGAGTCTGTTTAACACTTTTGGTAGTATGGCCATTTTGGCAATATTAATTTTGTCTACCCAGGAGTATGGGAGATCTTTCCATCTCCTGAAGTTTTCTTCAATTTTTTTCTTTAATGTTCTGTAGTTTTTATTGGAGAGATCTTTCACATCTTTTGTTAGATTGATTACCAGGTTTTGTGTTTGTTGGTTTTAGGCTATTGTGAATGGAGCAGTTTTCCTAATTTTTCTTTCCAGTGGATTCATTGTCCTCCTGTTCTCTGTCACTGCTCCACACCACACACACACACACACACACACACACACACACACACACACACACGATACATATATATGTATGTATTCTGTGTGTGTGTCTCCTGTCATTTACAAAACTGGTTTATTACCAGCAACTTGAGAGGCTGAGTCAGGAGGGTCACAAGTTCAAAGCCAGCCTCAGCAAATTAGCAAAGCCCTAATCAGCTGTTGTATATAAATGTGTTTGATTTATGGGTATTGATTTTATATACTGCTACTTTGTTGAATTTATGCATTAGTTCTAGAAGTTTTCTGGTAGAAATTTTTAGATTTTCTATATATAGAATCATGTCATCAGCAAATAGTGATTGTGTTCTTCTTTATCTATTTGTATTCCTTTAATTTCTTTCTTTTGTCTAATTTATCTGGCTAGATTTTCAAGGATGATATTGAAGAGAAGTGGTGAAAGAGGACATCTTGTTACAGTTTTTTTACACTTTTGAATAAGAAATAGAAATTAGAAAAAATGAGAGGGAAATATGAAAAACTCCTAGAATACAACATATCAACTATCTGGGACAAATTAGAATGCAGTTCTACAAATATATATATATATATATATATATATATATATATATATATATATATATATGTATGTATGTATGTATTATTAAGTGCCTACATTTAAAATACAGAAATATCCCAATAAGAAAAATCTAATGTTATATCTGAAAGCCATAGACAATGAGGATTAAACCAATTCTATATCCACTAGATGATAGGAAATAATTAAAATATAAATCAATGAAGTAGAAAATGGGAAAAAAGGTAATTCAATGGATCAATGTAACATAGAGTTGGTTCTTTGAAAAAATAAACAAGACTGATAAAATATTAGCCAATTTAAGTATAAGAAAAAGAGAAAAGAGCCATATCAACAAAATTAGAGCAGAATGCAGAGATGTAAATACAGATATTTCTGAAATACAGAGGACTATTAGGGACTATTTTGAAAACATATTTTTCTATTCAAAAATCTAAAAGGTTTTTTGACCAATTTCTAGAAATATGTGACTTACCCAAATCAAGCCAAGACTGTATAGAAAATCTAATTTAAAAAACAACGAGATTGAAGCAACATGAAAAACCTTTGTGACAACATTTTTAGACCAGTTGGTCTTGGGGCTGAAATCTAAGAGATCTTTAAAGAAGAATATTCTCATCTCTTTCCAAATTGTTTTATGAAGTAGAAAGTGGGTAACATTTACAAATTTAATCCATGAATCCAGTATCACCCTAATACCAAAATCAGATAAGAATAAATCAAAGAACAAAACTGTAGACCTACATCCTTGATGTATGTATCTCATAGCAGATAAAATGAACTTCAAGCCAAAATTAATAAGAATAGATAGAGAATTTTATTTCATACTGCTTAAGGGATGTACAGATTCAATGCACTCTCAATCAAAATGCCAATGACATTCTTCACAGAACTAGAGAAAACAGTCCTAAAATTCATATGGAAATAAAAGACTAAGAATGGTCAAAGCAATTTTGAACAATAAGAGCAATGCAGGAAGCATCACAATGCCCTTCAAATTATATTACAGAGGTATAGTAACAATACCAGCATGGAACTGTCGAAGAAATAGACATGAAAACAAATTAGGCAAAATAGAAGACACAGTGACAAATCCACATAGATATAGTCATGATCCTTGTCAAAGGTGCTGAACACATACAGTGGAGAAAAGATAGTCTTTTGAATAAGTGGTGCTGGGAAACGTGGATGTTCATATGTAGAAGAATGAAATTAGATTGCTACTTCTCATTCATAATAGTCAACTCAAAGTGACTCAAGGATACAGAAATTAGACCAGAAACTCAGTAACTGCTTGAAGAAAACATGAGGTCAACATGCCAATATATTGACTCCTACAGCATAAGGGGGGAAAAAAATCAATAAATGAGTTGGTATGAAATTTAAAAAGTTTTGCAGAGCCACAGGAAACAATAATATGAATAGAGAGATTTTAAAATGGGAGAAAGTATTTGCCAGATACTCTTGTGACAGGGAATTAATATTCATAATACATAAAGTTTCAAGGATGATATTGAAGAAAAGTGATGAAAAAGAACAAAAAAAACTTAACATCAGAAAAATGTATAATCAATAAATGAGCAAAAAACATCAACAGACATTTCTCAAAAGAAGAAATACAAATACATAAAAAATTCAATATCCTTAGCAATTATGGCAATGCAAATCAATACTACACTGGGATTTCATCTCATTTTTTTTTACTTAGACAAAATAAGTGAATTATGTTCTTTGCTGATAAATGAATGGAACTGAAGAGCATCAAGCTAGTGAAATAAACCAGACTTAGATGACCAGGGGTCAAATGTTTTCTCTCATATACAGAAATGGGAGAGGAAAAAAAAGGAATATAAAGGGGATCTCACATAAATATAAACAATACCAATAGAGCAGTGGAAGGAAATCTAAAAGCAAAGCAAGGGGAGGTGGGTACTAGGAAATGAAATCAATCAAATTATGGTATTGCCATGATAAAGGCACCAGAATTAATCCATTTTATATAATTATAATCATTGATTAAAATACAATTAAAGAAAGCTGGGGCTGTAGCTTAGGGGCAGAATGCTTGACTGGCATGTGTGGGGCACTGAGTTCGACCCTGAGCACTGCATAAGAAATAAATAAAGGCATGTTGTCCATATACAACTATAAAATAAATTTTTAAAAAATACAATTGAAGAGAGATCAGTAGAGAAGAGAAAGGGGAACAGGGTGATGGAATAGGGAATGGAGAGGAGGAGAAACTGGGGAAAAAATACTGATCAAATTATGCTCTGTGCATGTATGTGTATGTCACAATGAATCCCAGTATTGTATATAATTATAATTAACTAAAAAAAAAACAATTAAAATTGTACATTTTAGTTTGACCCTGCCAGTTCCTATTTTAGGGACCTGAGAAAATTAATATTATTTTTAGTACAATTTATGGTAACCACCTACTGTTATCTCTATGCCTGTACTTTTTTGAAGATTGAAATTACATAGTGACTATGAAGTTGCTTAGTGAAAATTGAAAATATTGAATAAATATAAAACAATGAAATAATAAAAACACTTTCCATCACACGGGAAAGAATTTGAAGATTAGATAGCAATAATTATGCCATGTACTTGTGTGTATAGCTTTGCAAAGAAATGCTCAAAGAGAATATTTCGGTGATTTTCAAATTTGGAGGTGATATTCGATAGGATAAAAAAATTTTCATCCATAGCTATTTAATGAAGGAGCAGCACTGTTTATCATGTTGAAAATGAAGGCAGCCTGGACACCTTACACCATTTGTTCCATGAATCATCTTCCTTTCCTCTCTTTAGAAAGCCTTAAGACAGGCTTTGATATTCCTCCTCCCAAAAGGCTGGTTCAGTGGAGGAGACCTATTTGGCGAGGAATGTCTCCCAGAGAGATGATTACAGAGAGTGAGATGAGTTCAGGCCGACAAGAGGGTGTACCTGTGGTGCCCTCATACATAATGTCATTCATCCTCATAACAAATCTGCAAACTGGTGATGTTGCTGTTCCCATTACATAGATGAGAGTGCCCAGGCAGACTGAGCTGCTTGTGTATCCAGATTCCATCACAATGACAGGAGCAGGAGTGCTTCCAGTCTGCATGGATCCTTCAGTAAGCAAAACTATTTTGGGGGTGCTTAAGTTAGGAAAATAACACTTTATGAACAAGCATTTCTTATGCCTCACAAGGAACTTGGAAATTTTTGAAAAGCCAAGTTTTCCTCCTGCTCCAGTGCTGAGTGTCATAGTCAATGTGATTCCAACCAAGAGGGGAGTTAATAGGACTCCATGTCTGTCATCCCAGCTGTACAGTGGTACTGCATGAAAGTATCATTTCCCATTTGCCCAGGTATCATACTAGGCAACGTGACACTAGGTTTCTTGCCTTAATTGAGCAAGTGGTAGGTATTAGATTGAAGGACAATGAAGGTGATGTGGAAAATACCATGTGAGAATTGACTACATTTTCATCATCTTTGATCAGGTGAGTGTCAGAGTCAGCTCGATGGCTCATTACCAACAACAAAGCTGAGGAGGGCTTACAGGAATTTGAAAAGGTTGCACAGAAATGTAATGAAGACTTCTGCAGATGCCCTAACCATGGAGGTGAGCAGGATGGAAGGTGCTTATGAGACAGGGAAGACATAGCTGGACATGCTATTAATTTGTATCTAAAGAAGCAATGTGCTATTGCTGAAAAGACTGGACATAGATTTTATTCAGAGGCAAAGGGCCCCGATTTTTTCTTCCTTTCTCCTCAAATCTGTATTTGAAAGTGTTCCAGGTGATTTTGAAGATTGTCTTCCCATTTTAAAATCAAATTGGTTTTATTATTTTTTATTGTTGTTTTTCCATTCATTGTTGGTTATTGAATCATTTGAGTGATCATACATGTTGGAGAATTGCTGCCACGGACCAGCATGGGCAGCTGAACTCAGGCGAATTTCCAGGGACACCAAATAAAACACAGATACACATTTTACCTTTAAACAAGCTTGAGGACAACTTCTTCACTCTCAGCCTCAGGCTTCCCAAATGGGAGAGCAAGAGAAAGTCACGAGAGGCTGGCAAGGGAGAGCGAGCACGTTCAGCAGTGGGCTATTATTTATTAGGGGGACCCTTGTTCTTAGAAAGTTCCACCCAAAAAAAGGCCAGAAGGGGAAAGGTTACAAGGGACAGGTGAGTGTAATTCAACCCAAGGGGCATCACCTACATCTGAAGACACACCCTCAACTTCCTGAACCAGAACAATGCCCAGATTACTACAAAAGGTAGTGATAGTCAAAGCCTCTCCCTTCAGGATGCAAGGCACATGTCATTTAGAGTGGCTCCCCACATTCCCCTTTTCTTTGGAAAAGCAGGAGATGGGTCACTTAAGTCCCCAAATCCTTGTTTTGAAGGCTTGCCTTCCTACGATTACAACACAAGAGAGAATTAGTCGCAAAAAGGACAATACAAGGATATAACATGCAGAATGCTTAAGCATGTTTCCAGGATTAAAGCCATTCAATTCTTTAAGTATTTGATCAGCTAAAGAAGCAGGATCCAAAAAATCAATCTTACTTTTTTGTATATCTTGAATATGATGACGGAGCTCCAAAAGATCCAAGCTGTTATTATTATTTTGCCAAATGACCAACAAATGGTTTTAACCTTCTACCAATCCCATTGGGAAGCATGGTATTTGGCAGAAGTAACACACACATACTTATATCTAGCATGACATCACACATACTTATAGCTAGTGTGACATTTAAGCCTCTCCTTGAACTTCAAACCTGAAAGTTCATTACCAATATTTATGACAGTTGCCTCTAAGGCATTTAGCTTAGTCTCAATCCTTTCAATATTTATTTGATTATGAAGAGCCTTGGAAGTATTCTGAGCCAAATTATTAAGAAAATTTGCATACTGAATATTTTGAGATATGGCCACTAATGCTGTGACCATTGAAGCAATAAAGGAAACTGAGGCAACAACTCCCACTATTACAAGTCCAAGAGCACACTTAAGTCTCACTAGCTGGGCATGTATTTGCTGTAAGACTTGAAAACTGGCATCAGCATACCATGGCTCTGAAGGCAATAAGACAAAAGAGGGCTGAGAAGGATCAGCATTCCTTTCCCTCTATTATATCTGGTGATACAGTAAGTTAATTTACATTTAATACATGTTATAAGATACCTATCATCTTTCCTTTTAACTTTTACATTTCCAGTAATTAAAACATAAGGAGATTGAACACAGGCCTGTAAGCCATAACAAGAATGTTTCTTACAGTTTTTGCCTACAAAGTCTGGTAAAGGTTTGTCAGTAAAATGTAAGAATTCTGAGGCAGCAATTAAGCACCAGACATGTTTCTGAATGCCACATTTGCTGAAGGTCAGCATGTTACTAACAAATCCTCCAGGGGTCATGGCAACACCTTTGCATAATTGCTTTTTGTCAATTCTAGAAGACCAGTCCAAAAAGTACCCACCATTTCTAGACACCTTATGCTGTACTGGGAAAGAATTTATACAATACATCCACTTAGGAAAGGTGCCGATTTCTATTGCAGAATGATTAGGACAATAAGGTATTAGTGGACATTCTGCTGAAAGGACTGGCTTGTTATGATACAGTCCCATTTTAATAACTGATCTGATCTAAGGCTTTGAGTTTCCAGCAACAGTAAAATTTGCTGATCTAGGTCCCCCAATTGCTGTCTTTTCCTTAAAAGACACTTTTAGACAGCCAGAATGTTTATCTTTAGACCAACACAAAGGTGATTGGATAAACATAGCCAGAATAATTAAATCCAGTCACATGGATGGGAGTAATATGGGTGTGTGTGAATCTTTCCACATATATAAGTCATTAATAAATACTGAGATGAATTCTCTAGTCCACACTGCTGAGTGTACTAAAGGTGTATCTGGAAAATATGTCCAATAAGTTTCTCCCTGATTCCATTTACCTGACAGCTCAATAGAGCTAATATTGCAGCAAGTATCATTGTTGGAGTAACAACATTTGTGCAGCCTGCAGCATCAATCTCCTCAGGTCCTTCCATGTTGGTTGCTTCCTCATTTGGCCTCTCTGGGCCATCTTTCTTCTTCTTTTCCTTCAAGAGTTCTTTTTGAGGGAAGTCAGGTCTGGCATTTCTGGGTCGATCTTCAGTCGTTTGAATCTTGGTTCTATTTCCTCCATGCCTGATGAAGCATTCAGGTACCCAAATGGGATGAAAAGCACCTTCTGGCAAAATACAGGCATGACCTCTACCCCACATAATCACTGGATCTGGTCTTTTCCATTGACTAGATCTGCACAGTGATACGAAGACATTTGTTGACAAACAGCAACCATTTTATCAATCTTATCATTGCCTGATGTTAGAGGCCCTGGAAGATTAGTGTGGGCCCATATGTGGCCTATAAAACATTGGTGCTTTCACATTTGCACCATGCTTTGTAGGGCATGAAACAAAGTGAATAACTCTTGTGGTGATGTATACCCAATAACTGAGTTTTAATATTTTTTGTAATTCCAACTTCATATAAACTGTCAGAATAAATATTGATGGGTTCATTTGTAAAATGACTTAAAGCATAAATTAGAGCTTATAGTTCTGCTCATTGGGTAGAAGCATATGAGGTTTATATTACCTCTGTATGAGCATGACTATAAAAACATGTTTTACCTGAGCTTGAGATCAGTGAATGCTGTGCACTATCTATTGATTGTGCATGTACAATCCTTGGAAATATAAATGAGTTACAAATGCAAATTGAATAATTTTATCATGAGGATAATGACTCTATGACTAGGAAAAATAGCAAATTTGCCAAAAATTTGAAGTTTGAAAAATCCAATCATTCTGTTGAACAGAAAATTGAATAATTATAATATTAGGTTCTGATCCAACTGGCTGTAAAACTCTTGTTCTGCCCTTTATCACTACTTGAGAAACAAAATCATAAAAAGGAGTTGATGACTTTTGAGGAGAGTGGGCCAAATGAATTCACTCAATAACTCCCAATGTTTGCCATATTGCCCCTGTAGGAGCATAAACAATTGGAAATATTAATAAATATATCAGCTCTTGTGAAGTAATTCTAGCAATTTGAGCATTCTTAATAGCAATTTTAACTTTCCTCAAAGCCATTCTCACTTCTTCTGTGAGCTAACAAGAAGTTGGAAACAGATCTCCCTGTAATGTCTGGAATAAAGGACTTAAATCTGAAGAAGTTAGCTAAAGATGGCCTCAGCCAATTAATATCTCCTAATAATTTTTTTTAAATCCTTAAAGGTGTGTAGCTCCTTGACTCTCATTTGTAAGTTTTGAGGATGGATTGTATGTCCTTCAATCACATGACCTAGATATTGAAAAGGAAATGTCTTTTGCACCTTCTGATATGCAATGCACAAACCCATTGCTGTGAGTGAAGTCTCTAATTGGGCAGAAACTTTTAAGAGTACATTAGAATTAGCATCAGCTAAAAGTATGTCACCCATAAAATGAATAATATATATAATATATTATATTTATATATATATATATATATATATATATATATATATATATATATATATATATAAGCTGTGGTGGGGTGCTTTCCTCCCCGCAGGTGGGAAAAGAGATTTGGTGGACATTAATCAATATATTGCAAGAGGGTGGATTTGGGGCACTGGGGGTGAAAAGATTGGAAGTCAGAGGCCAAGGTTTGTTCAAAGAGGTGTGGACTACCTCTAAATCCCCGAGGAAGGTTAAAGGCAAAAAGATATCCTTTAAATCTATGACCAAGAAGTGGGTGGCAGTGTGGGGGATCTGAGACAGCAGGGTGTACAGGTTGGGAACCAAAGGATGTATGGGCCTAACGGAGGTGTTGATGAGTAGTACATAGGACCCGTTGGGCTTTTCTACCACTAGTATGGGAGTAAGGGGAATGAGCAGGATGGAGGTACCCCTTGCTAAGAAGGTCCTGAATAATAGGTTGTAGGCTCAGAAGAGCTTTTGTGGACAAGGGGTATTGAGCCTGATTGGGGAAGATGTTAGGATCTTTGAGATGAATATTAACTGGTGGGCAGGAAATGGTAGAGGGGATGTGGGAATCCCATACAATCTGGTCAACCAGGTTAGTATGGTGTTTCATGTCAGCCTCACAAGTGGAGCAGAATGGCCAGTCTTCTGCTAAAAGGGCCAGAAAAGATGAACAGGTCGATTCTGGGGCCTGATTGATGCCAGGAGCCCAGATGTTGATTGTTGTATTGAATTTAGAGAGAATATCTTGGCCAGGCAAAAGAACTGGACATTGGGGCATAACTAGGAACGTCTGAGAGAATGGGAAGTTGTCTATGGAACAGGGTAATAGGGGAGTCTTTCTTGGATAGATGATATTTCCTCCTACCCCAACAATAGGAGAGGTGGATGGCACTGTTTGCCCCCAGAATTCTGTCAGGAATGAGAAGGTAGCCCCGGTGGCAAGGAGAAAGTCAACCTTGCACCCGTCCACCAGAAACCGCACCTTGGGTTCCTGTCTATTGATCATTATGGCTGGGGACAAGGACCCAAGGCTCTGTCAATTGATTGCCATGCCCAGAAGGTTGGAGGGTTCCCTGGCCATAAGCCTCCTACGGGATCTATGACAGTCAATGATCTTGTTGTTGGCATTTAGGGCATGGTGCAGGGCATGCCCTGTCCCAATGTCCCTCCTTGCCACACTTGAAGCAGGCACCCAGGGGGGTTTTCAGTGATGGGTGGCGACCCAAGGAAGCACCCTGCAGGACCTGGGTGAGTATAAAAACCTTAAAGGCTACCGCCAAGATCTCAGTCTGGGGGATGGCAGGGCCTTGTTTGAGCTTTTTTAGTTTGGCCCAGATGTCATGGTAGCTCTGTGAGAGGAAATATGTCATAAGGACATAACGGCCATCTGGGGCTTCGGGAGTTTGATCTGGGGCAGCAAGTGGCCCCGGAGGGTGACTGGGATTAACTCCGTGAGTTTCATCCGCATGGGCTCTGGCAAGTTCCCAGACTCTGGTACGTTCCTCAAGAAGGAGAGTATTGGCCAATAACATAGAAGTGAGGCTATAAGCCTGGAGGACCCACTGAAACTCTCTTATGTAAGTGGTGGGATCTGTGGTGAATGAGCCCAACCTTTGCTTGAGTTGCATGGGGTCATTCATAGAGAATCAGACATGTACCAGGACAATGCCCTCAGGTCTGCAACCTCTCTTAAAGGGCCATGATATGTGGAACTAGGGGCAGGACCTAGTTTGGGGGGAAATAAAGGTGTTGGCCGAGTCAGGGGGAGCATATGAGGGGCTGGACAGAGCTGACGGGGGAGGTTGGTAGGGAGGGGGTTCATCTGCCGGATAGGTAGGGGTGAGAATGAAGAAGAGAAAAAGCCTCAACATCTCCTTCCACTTTTTTGAGCACTCACAGAAATTAAACAGATCTCTGAGAATTGTGGGATCTAGGGATCCTCTTGGGGGCCATTGACTTTGATTGTCTAATTGATAGTAAGGCCAATCTTGTGTGCAGAATTTAATAAGGGGGAGTCTGCAGGGAGGGAATAAGAGGCTCCCATAGGTTAGGAGAGGGACAAGGGTGGTTGAGAGAGAGAGAGAGAGAGAGAGAGAGAGAGGAGTGCCTGTTCTTCCACACCTCAGGACCTCCCGCTCATGAATCCAGAGAGTCCACCATGACATGAAGGTCATGATGGGGTGCGTTCTCTCCTCCAGATTGGGCATCAGAGGTTTGCCGGATGATCATGGTCAAAGCCCCTGCGTAGCCTGTCTGAAGTTGAATACACCCAATTAGGAGAAAGTTTGAAGAGCAGCCTTAATAGAGAGGGAAGGGAGCTAGACTGGACTAGGAATGAAGAGTGGAATTGAGGGTGTTAGGTGCAGGACAGGCTGGTCTGCAGGTCATGCCAAACAAAGTTAGCTGCAGAATGACCTGGCTTCTCAAACCCTCTGTCTGGTTCTATATCACCTGTTGGCTTCAAGCCCAAATGCCCAAGCCCCCGCTCAAGGCTGAACACTGTACCCCCCACTCAGGGTTGAACACTTAACCCCCCTTGGGCCAACAAGGCAGCTTGCAGATCCAGAGACCCCATTGGATTTAGGCTATAAAAACAAAAACTTCCTGTGCCTGTTCCTTCCTCCTATCATAAAGTTTATTCAGACTCAGGTGGGTAAAATTTCTAATCAAGCTTTTAACCAGCTTCTCCTCAGAAATTACCAACTCCTGGCTACTGATGATACCTCCAGTTGAGACCTATGCCAAATGGACTGACATCATCATGGATCTGTGATGGCAAGGAACCTTTGTTGATATTGGTCTTCTCTGCCCTCCTGTGGGGGCTCCTTACTTCCTTCCTCTCTTTCTCCCACACAGCCCCATCTCAGCAGGAAGCACCCAGAATGAGTCAACACCTTCCACCATGCAACCAGCGCACTGATTTCATTCATGAGGTTCTTGGCATAAAAGTTAACTAGTGAGATTGAAATAAACACACAGACTCAGTTACCTTTTTCTATAACCAGAGGGCTCCCCCTCTGGCTCCCACCTCGAACCACCTGGTAGGGCAGCAAGGATTACTCAGGGCTAGCAGGAGAGAGAGAGAGGGAGCATGCCAGGGAGTGGCCTTTTATTCGGGAACAAGAAATTCAGGGGAGAATTCCATCCAATGAAGGTTGAGGGGGGCCGCACTCCAAGGTCAGGGTCAGTGATTGGCCCCAGGGTCAGTGGTCAAGTCACTCCCCCACACGGACAGGCTCTCGCACCAGGAGAGGGTCGGTAAAGCTCCGACACAGTTTAGCCAGAGCGCCTCAGACCCAAACTGGGAGTTGCCCAGTCACGTGTGAGAATGGCTCCCCACAGATGCCCACTCTCATTTAATAACAAAGAGGGGGGAAGGTTGGGAGTTGCCCTGGCTCCAAAGACTAACTTCCCCATCCCCCAAGAAGAGCCATCCAATGGTGAGCCCTGCTGGATCACATGATCCTGTTATCCAATGGTGAGCCCTGCTGGCTCACCTGATCCTTACCCACCAATCAGACTAGCCCTGCTGGCTCACCTGATCCTTACCCACCAATCAGACTAGCCCTGCTGGCTCACCTGATCCTTACCCACCAATCAAAAAGCACCCCATACCAACTGTCAAACCACCCTTGGCTCTGTAAATATGCAGAGCTGATCCTCAATAAACGGGCATTTTCTCCGACGTTGAGCCTTGTTCGTTCTTTCAGCAGGCGCAATATATAAGGACCAGCTTTGGGGCCAAAATCTACAAGAAAAAACAGATTTGTATGCCCCAGTATGTACAATACCTCAAAATTTTTTATGATTGATTTTAAGTTCTAGTAAGGGGTGCTCCTGCTGGATTAACTGAGTCCAGTACACTTGGTCTGGGGACTGGGAAGTTGAGGTCTAAGCAGGCTGTCTGCAGAATGGCAAGGCAAATGTACTAACTGTGCCAGTATGTCCTTTGTGGAGAGCCAAATGGCATTTTCTGATTGCACAGTGATTTTTAATCTCATCTCTAAAATCTGAATCAATAGCCCCTGGCATTACCTGGATTCCATCTTTTAAATTATTTTTGTCCCAAAATTACCTCGGGGTAATGGCCCATGGTTTCAAGTAGGAACTTGCTGTGGTCCCATTTCAGGTGTTAAATTTACTACCATGGCTGGTCATAAAAGTACCATCTGGAGGGAGCTGGTTGGTAATAGTAAATATCCGCCATGACCGGCTGTGATGACGTCCAAAGCCTGCGACTCTGACCCCTCGTCCTGCGCATACTCCAGAGCCCCCATTGTTTGTTGAGCCGGGGGTAGCCCCTGCCCCCCCATATTTTGGTCCTGAAGGACTCAGGCTGCTGCAATGTCTGTTCCCATCCTCCCTCACCATGCAGCTTTATGTCTGGAAGCACTTCCAATGCAAACTGGGAGAGGTCTCTGCCCTACTGTGCCAAATGCCCAGTCCTGCCACAATTGAAACACTGCCCTCGAGAACAGGGTCTCTGGGATTGGGGCTGGAGTACCTGTTTTAAAGCAGTAGCGAGCATAAAACCTTGTAATTGTGTGGGACCAACATCCGCACAAAGGCGAATAAACTAAAAAACTGTCCCTTTTTTCTGATGGGGTCGGAGGATGTCCTGACAAACTTTATTGACATTTTCAAATGCTAGCTGTTTGACTGTGAACTCAGAGGTGTCTGAGTCTCCAATGGATTTGTTTGCTGCCCAGTAAAGGCACACTATGAAATCAGAGAATTGTTGTTCTGATCCCTGTTTAATCTGACTAAAATCCATTTTAGACTGAACCCAGGAAGATATTTGGTGCCACGCCCTTTTGGCACATGAAGTGATCTGATCAGAAATGGCTAGATCATAATTCAATCTTCTTTTTAGGTCTGTAAATTGCCCAGTTACCATTAACATCTCCAAAGGGGCATCAGAAGCCTTGCCTCCTATTCGTCTCAGCCTGTTTGGTACAATCATCAGTTCCGTGAGATCGCCAAAGGAGATAATCACTCCCAGAAAGGCAAGATTTTGCCATAAAAACCAGTCATTTTGGGGTAAAGGCTCATGGCATAATGAATCAAGCAGACTTGCTCCTGCCATAGGTGCTGAGCAAGCATGATTACAGAAGAAGAATCCAGAAGGTTGCAGCTATTAACTGAGATAAAAAGAAACATCTTAGGAAGGAGTTGCTGCTTCACAGTCACGGTGGAAATCACTATGGAAATTACTCAAAAGACTAGCCATGGAACCATCACCACAGATCCAGCTACCATTCCTCAGTATTTATCCTGAAGAATTAAAGTCGTCATGCTACAGTGAGACCTGCAAACCTATGTTTATAGCAGCACAATTCACAATAACCAAACAGTGGGACCAGCCTAGGTGTCCATCAACAGATGAATGAATAATGAAAATATGGTAGGGAGAGAGAGAAAGAGAGAGGGAGGGAGGGAGGAGTAAAGAAGAGTAGAGGTTTATTCAGCCATAAAGAAAAATGAAATTATGCTATTTGCAGGAAAAATGAATGGAACTTAAAGACACCATTGTGTTCAACAAAATAAGCCAAACTCAGAAGGTCAGGGGGCCTATGTTTTCTGTCATATAAGGAAGCTAGAGAGGAAAAAGGAAAAGAAAGTTGTAAGGGAAGGGTGGGGGTACCATGAAAATTGAAGAAAGATCAGTAGAATAGAGGAAAGGGGCCAGGGGAGTGAGGAAAAGAGAGAAAGGGGAAACACTGGGAAATGATATTGGCCAAATTATATTGTTATATCGTGTGCATGTATGAATATGCAAAAAAACTCACCACTTAGGTACAACTAGAATTCACCAACAAAAATATGGAAAAATAAGTTAAAAAGATAAAGTGTCATGTCAATGGTAGAGTTTAGTAGCTATCGAAACGTAACTTTTGTTGATATTTCTTTTTCTTTTATTTACTCACTAAACAATTAGTCACATAAAATATTATGTTAGGCTGTAACCAAAGAATCAAAATTCAAACTGTAAAGTAGAATAAAAACTGTTGATTAAATAGCTGCACTGTGTAAAATATTTATTTTATTTTATTTTCTACTGGCAATATGTCTACAAAATTAATTTAAAAGACCTTTCTTCACCGTCTATTGATTTTATTATTATTATTTATTTCACCTCACGATGAGTACTGGAAATAATTCTGTCACATAGAGGATTAAAATATGAAGTACTTCAGGAGGCAGATGCACTAGGTACTGCCCCTGTAAAATTGATTAATTAATAACAGAAGGGACCTGAGCATGATTCCCGGCAGCACTCTCGCTTAAGCATTTCCCTGCACAAAGGTTAGGGAGCAGCAGAGTACAGCCAGCCAGCCCTGTACTGGAGAGAGCGTGACAACAAACCCAAACCACCAAGGCATCCAGAAAGTCAAGAGAACTTTTGAAGAAGTGAGGACTGAGAGTTTCTGAATCTTGAGGCCCCCTAGTGGAACACTGTGGGAACTACACCCTTGGCAGTTCAGCCAGATGACAGGGTGCACCAACAGAGACCAGACAGAGTGAGTCATACTGAGGCAGGGGGCTAGTGAGGACAGACTCTGCCTTCTTCCTGTGTCCATTAGATACCACCCTCAGGGAAAATAAAGAAAAGCAAATATTCTGGAATGCCTAAATTTAAACTTGAAATAGCTGAGGGTACCAAAACTTGTGAGACGCAGGACTGGGGCTCTAATGAAGGTGAAGCTATATTTTTTTAAGTTACATGTTTTGTACAGTCTAGTTACTCGTCTTTAAAGAAAATTCCTTCTGCCACTCATAGGCTGTTGAGTAAAATCCAAACAACCTCCCAAAATGGAAGCTGTCTTCATATGTGCTTACAGAATCTCGTAATAATGTAAATAACGTAGTGCTGTCAGTGAAGGACAGGCAACACCATGGTTTTCCCTCATGTGGAAAAGGAGTCTTTTTCATCAGTGAATCCCCAGAAGCTAACAAAGTGCCCAGGGAGTAGTAGGTGTGGACACTGTGGTGAGCTGCCTGCTCCCCACTGCCTTCAGGACTGAAGGAGACTAGGAGGATTAGTAGCTCGGTCCTCTCTGAGAGGGCTGTCCCCCTTCTTTTGCCTCCTGCATCAATAAAATAATAAATGGAGGGCTGTCGAGATCTGGGCCTCCTGTCTCCATTCAGACAACACCACGGAGCCTTCACGCTGCAGAGCTCCCGTAGGTTGGCTTAGGACTTTCTCTGTACCTGCCTCACAGTTCAGCTTCTCCCTCTACCCAGTCCTGCCATTTTCTCCAGTAAACTTCCTGCTCACAAAACTTAGGATCCAAGTCTGCTTCCCAGGGAGCCTGATCTGAAATAACAAGTTATCTATAATGCTGAATTGAACTGAAATGGCAAAAAGCATGAACCTCAAAAAGCGTATTTCCTATACAATAACCTAAGTGGGAAAAATCTGTTAATAAGTGATACCTACTTGTCTCATTACTATGAAGCTTCTCTAAGGAATCCCAGCCATGAGTCTGAACAGAACGAGAAGGACTAGTTTTCATGAGTCACAGCATATGGCAGGTCCTGCTGGAAGCCAAAGTGAGAGGCCCAAAATCATGAGGTATACTGTGGTCTTGTGCTGGCTCCATCCTCTACCTCCACCAGCTTCTCCTCAACCATCACGTGGTTCCAGAGGCCTGACCCACCATGTGATTTTAAAGCCAGTACCATGAAGCCCTAAATCCAACTGCACTGTCTTCTACTCCAGGATTTAACAGTCACTTAAACCAGTAAATTCCTCACTTTGCTTAAGCTATTTTGTTGAGTTTTCTGTCCCTTGCAACCAAAACAATCTTAACTCAGTTCTACTTGAGCTTCAGGAATGCCCAGAGAGACAAGACCAGCTGAAGGCTTTTTTCCCATATTTAGGGACTGGCAGATCAATGCTGCCATATGCTCCTTTTCTTTCCACCACTTTTCTTTAATATCATGTCTGCCAGGATCTTCATGTGTGAAGTATGGGTTCTTGATAGACAAGATGAACCTCCCCAGACATCCCACCCTTCCTGAGCCCATCCTCGCAGTGGAATAGCCTTGAGTGTGTGTCCCCAGAAGGCTACTTCACCAATGACTTATAAACAGCTAATACAGTACTATTTTTCCATTGCCCTGTGACATTCCAGGGCTCTGGGGGAGGTGCCTTCCTGCTTCCTTGGACATTCACCAGTGGGGTACAGAGGTATGGGAGCACAGAGCCCTCGGCATCTGCTTTTGAGTGAGTCCCAAAGAAATGTCTTACTATAACCCCTTGAGCTGAGGAGTGGTGGAGACTGATCCTACTATAGTTGATCCAGAGTGGGCTCCATCAGGCTCCAAAGCTGCCCTCCTGATAGGTGTCACTGTCCCAGTGAGCTCTGCCATAGTCACAAGGTTGGTGGTCTCTGTGTGGCATCAATCTACTAAAGAGGTTTAGATGTTTTGTGGCCCCCTGGTTACTCCAGACTAAAATGTCTTGTTATTTCCGCTCTCATGAGCAGACACTGAATGTGGATAATCCTAACTCAACATCCGTGTGAGTTTTCTGGCACCATGACACAACACTTGAGGAAATTCACTTATAAGGAGGAAAGGTTTATTTTGGCTCATAATTTCAGAGGTTTCATGTCCATGGTCTTTTGGTCTGTGGTAAGGCAAAAGAGCATCATGGTGGGAACACTGCTTACCTTATGGCAGCCAAGAGGCAAAGAAAAAGACAGAAAGGGGACAGGATCCCATTAGCATTTTAAGAGCATGCCCCCCCATGACTGATGAGAGCCATTGCCAAGTAGGAATGATGCATCAAAATTTCCTTGCCAGCGTACCCCATGTTGCTTAGAGGAAGGACTCGTGGAAATGGACTTGACATTGCATGTATGCTTGAGAAAGGTGACCCTGCTCAAGGACCAGGGTGGATCCAGGTTTAAGGAGGATCCTACTGGATTAGGGCAGATCAGGTTTTAGGGAGTATCCTGCTCCTTGGGTTTAGGGCAGTTCCAGGTTTAACGTGTACCCTGCTAGGAATACAGCACATCCTGCTGCCTCAGGCATGCTAGATTCTTGAGTACCCGTTGAGTTCTCGTGGGATTCAGAAAGTATTTGGGATTCAAAGCCTGGTGGAGTACGTGAATGTGGAGAAGAACATGGATTTCTCCAGAACGTGTTTGTAGAGAGCCGGTGTGAGTTCGGGAATAAAGATTTGCTGTTTGAATCTACAAAGCTGTGAGTGGCTCATGATCTTGTGCCCAGCCAGACTGCGGCACATGACCTAACATACTTCCGTGAGGCCCCACCGCATAAAGATGACACCACCTCCCAGTAGCACCAGAAATTTGGCAACCAAGCCTTTTAAGACATTTATTCAAAACAGAGCAGTACCTGCACCATTCAGAGAACCCCCCCCATCCCAAAGGTGCCACAAATCAGTTTTCAAAATGTATCCTACTCACTAATATCCACTACTACTCACCAAATAGCCAAGACCTGATTTCAGATCATCTGCACTTGACTCTGTCCTGCTACTGAGATGCATGGATAGCACAGCCCTTTGCCCCTGGCCAAATTGTCCCTATAGTGATACATCTCTGGCCCCTACCTACCTTCTTCTCTGGTTTGTTATAAATTGGCTCTTTGTTTCAATTTCTTTATTTCACCAAGGGGGACATGACCACTCTGAATGTTTACCTGGGTAAGTCACAGATCAAGTTGGTTCAGTGGGGCAGCATGTTTGGGGGGCGGGGCACCAAGTCTATAAGGAAATAATGAAAAAAGTCCACAGAGCCATGGAGTGAGTGAAGGGACTCGCAGGGATGTTTCTAAAACATGTAAGAAAGCACCTGGAACAGCATGAACACTCAGATGTCATTGTTAGTCATCATCTGAGAGCAGAAACTGTCAATAAGAGCCTCCAGTGTAGCCCAGTGCAGTGGTGAACACCTGTAATCCCAGCAGCTCCGGAGGCTGAGGCAGGAGGATTGCGGGTCCAAAGCCAGCCTCAGCAACAGTGAGGCACTAAGCAACTAAGTGAGACCCTGTCTCTAAATAAAATACAAAATAGGGCTGGGGATATGGCTCAGTGATGGAGTGCCTCTGAGTTCAATCCCCAGTGCCAAAAAAAAAAATCTTCCAATCTAGCAGAGGCCCCTCTAGCTGCCTACTCAAAGTGACAGGTCCTGTTTTAATCCCTCCTTTACACTGGGCAGAAATGTTATGCCTGAAGAGAAGATCCTGCTGCTCTGGGAAAAACAGTCAAGGCCACATTGTTCTTCTCTTTCTGACTCAGGATTCACCTGACCACCGCTCATGGGTTCAGCAAAAGACACGGAATACACTGTTCATCAAGACAGAAAGACTAGAAACCTGTGGTCTCCAGGATTTTTTTTTTCCAAAAGCTCTTCTTAGAACTAGAAATGCTGGAAACTAATCATTTACAGAGCACTCCCCACACTGCTATATAAACTCAGCAACGCTTTGGCTTTAAACTTTAAGCCATCTTTTTAAAAACAAACAAAAACTTTTTTTTATATCTCTCCTGGCACACATAAAAGACCATCAGACTCTAGCAAAGAAAAAAAATCAGTTGGTTTCCATTAAAGGTGCTGCCAGGTGAAAGTTGGTTTCAAAGGCACTGGAAATACAAACTTTGAGAAAAGAATTTCAATTGGCTCAAACAGCCTTCTTAGAATTTGTGCAGTCATTAGTTACTCTGCTGAAGTAATAAAAGAGGTTTCTATAGGAACAACATGAGGGTGGACGTGGGCTGTGGTCACAAGAATGCTGAGGGTTCACTCAGGCAAAGGCGTGGATACCCAGGGCTTGCTACTTGGCATGAGCTCAAAAATGTTCTTTTAATGAATGAATAAACCCAGCTCCTAATACTCCAGAGTTTTCTGCTCCACAGGGCTCAAACCAGACAGAACCCAGAGGTATATTTCTGCTCCAGACATAAGAAAAAGATGGATGAGTTCATTATTTAGAAGTCACTGAATACTTTTTGGTGGGGAGATGTTGTTAATCAAACAACACCCAGTTTATTTGATTAGAGATTAAGATGGTCCATAAATTCAAAACCTTCTTGAAATTAAAGGGTTCGATAAAACATGACAGAGCTAGTTTAAGGAATAGACTTCATTAAATATTATAAATTCCTGGTACTTGGGTTCCATAACTCTCTAGTAATTAGAGAAATGCAAATCAAAACTAAGATTTCATCTCATGCCATCAGAAGGCAGTTATCAAGAAATCAAACAACAATAAGTACTGGTGAGGATGTGGAGAAAAGGTATACTTATACATTGCTGGTGGGACTGCAAATGGTGCAACCACTTTGTAAAGCAGTATGGAGATTCCTTAGAAAACCTGGAGTAAAACCACCATTTGACCCAGCTATCCCATTCCTGGATCTATATCCAAAGGACTTAAAACAGGATGCTATAGTAATGCAGCCACATCAATGTCTACAGCTGCTCAATTCACAATAGCTAAACTGTGGAACCAACATAGATGCCCTTCAACACATGAATGGATAAAGACACTGTGATATATATACACAATGGAATATTACTCAGAAACAAAAGAGAACAAAATTATGGCATTTGCTGGTAAATGGATGGAGTTGAAGAATATCATGCTAAGCAAAGTAAGCCAATCCCAAAAAACCAAAGGCCAAATGTTCTCTCTGATAAGTGGATGCTGATCCATAAGGGGGTGGGGAGACGTGGGAAAATGGAGGAGCTTTGATGACATGGAAAAAATGGAGGCAAAGGGGAAGAGGGTGGGGGCAGAAAATGGTGGAATTAAATGGACATCATTATCTCTAAGTACATGTATGACTGCACATATGATACAACACTACATCCTGTACAACCAGAGAAATGAAAAGTTGTGCTGCAATTGGGTACAATGAATCAATGCATTCTGCTGTCATATATACCTAATTAAAATAAATAAATAATGTTTTTTAAAAATGGCAGTCTCAATATAGATCAGATAGTGAGTAAAGAAATGGAAGGAAGGGGTGATTGGGAGTTCACTGCTTTCCCCGGGGGTGGAGAAGATGGGGACAGGAACTAGTCATTAAACATCATCCTAGTTGTAGTTTGCAGACATGAGGGCTTTCTCTGTCTACAAGCACCCAGGACTACCCTGCAGGCAAAGAGACAGGCTGCTTAGGAAGGGAAGAGGGAAGGCCAACAAAGACACGTGCCCAGAGTCCAGCCTTCAGGATGGCTAAGAAAAGAGACAAAAATAACCTCGCGGGTCTCCCTGAGAAAGGCCACCAGGCAATCCTAACAGAGCTTACCTGAACTCTTTCTGGGTTCCACCTTACTGCTCTCTTCCACATGCTTCCTGTTTTCTGTGCATTTCCAGAGCCACAGGGGAACCCATCTCTAGTTTTCTTGGGTGATCAGCCTAAGAAACAAGCACGGCTTCTTTCTCCCCAGAGGGTCAGGTTAAATGGTATGTGAAATGCCTCACACAGTGCCTGGCGCATAACAGACACGCAGTAGATATGGGTTCTCCCCATTTTGAGAGTCCTTGATCACATATATTGGATGTATTTCTGGAGGGGGAATTGGATACATTGTAGATTCTTGCAGAAGTTCACAATTTTCTTAACAGGGCCATTGAGGGAGGGAGGCAAGGGAAGGGAAAGAAGCATACTCTTTTTACTGGTGTCGGTAGTTTTTCCTCAACTTGGAGTATCCAGCACCTTCAGGCAGTTAAAGGTTTGGGCCTGATGCTATCAACAACCGCTGAGATGACCGCGCCCGCAGCCTTTGCTCCGTTCATCAGGGCGTGCTCCACCTGCAAAGCACACCAGGCCACAGGGCAGTCAGCACCCATCCTAGCCTGGCACCCTCTGCTGCCTCTGCCCCACCATTCCCCTTCAGGAACCAGCCTGCCTGGAGTCTTTTCCCAGAGAAGGAACCAGCCCGTGCTATCATATATTTCCAAAAATTCTAAAGCTGCGAGAGACCAAGAGAGGCCAGGACTGCTGGAGACGGGCACCCAAGGCAGACAGGCTTTCTTTCTCTTGGGAAGCATCCAGGGGTCTTGGTCCTCATCTTCCTGCAGCACAGGGGCTGGCTCCGGGTGGGGCTTAGAGGCCACTGAGCCCTCAAATGGGGAACCTGAGAGCCAGGGAGGGGAATTCACTTGGACAGAATTGCAATATATCCAAGGTTACCCTTGGCTGGGACCCCCTGACTCCCGGGCCCAGAGTTCCTCAGAGGGCTTCAATCATGCCCTGCACCCCCGGGGGCTTTTCTTCACATACAAATGCTCATGGGATGGGAGATCCCTCGTATCAGAGCCCACCAAGACCCTGGGCACTGGTGCACACAGAATAAAGCTCAGGCGAGCAGAGGAGGCAGAGTCCAGAAGAGGGCAACCAGAAAGCACAAAGAGGAGCGGGAGCAGGTTGGAGGCCTGGCAGTGCTCACTGGGGGGCATGAGGACAGCAGAGAGGCCAACCATAGGATTTGAGCCCAGTCAGTTCAGAGAACAGAAGAAGAAAAAATGGAAAAATTATGATCCACCCTTAACCTTGATTTTTGGCATCCAGTTAAAAGGAAACAATACACAGTTCGTCGGTTCATCTCATGAGGTTTTCTCAAGGGTCAGCTACTAACAAAAACCATTCAGATTCTTACGGATACTTGGGCTTTCAAGTCTCCCGCACGTGTACTCTATGTACCACAAGACTGATTAATTCATCAATGCCCTGTACGGCAGGGGGTGGGAGCGTCACACAGCCAAATGCAACAAGAGGCAGGCAGGTAGGTGATGGAGAGGAGCAGGGAACACCCACTCCCACACACCGCTCAGAGCCACAACCAGGTCCTGCAGAGGCTCACTATGCAAGAACACTGGCCCAATGGCCTGATCAATTGGTTGTTCAAGAAAAGCTGGAATCCAGACCTCTCTATGTAAAATGTCTAGATTTTTAAGTGTTGGCAAGTAACTTAAAAAAACATGTGACAACAACAGATCCAAGATGTGACCAGCAGTCTGCAACTTTAACAATTAACATCCGCCTCAAGTCTCAGAAACCAAGCAACTAGACAGAGACCACCACCCTGGCTAAGGGCAGAGCTGGGACTCCACTCGGGTGGTGTTCCCATCAGCACCAGTGCTTTTCCTCTACCTCCATGGGGGAGCAGAGGTGCACATGCTTCCTGAACCACACGGTCCTGTAAAAACAGAAAGCCCAGCTCGCACAAATAGCATGAGGAAGCCAGTGATGGGCCACACTGATCCCCGATGACAGAGCCCAAGAAAGCTCCACCGTCAGACTAAGTGGGACCACACCTGCTGGCTCCTGTGCACGCCGTATCTGAGGTCGTTGACGAAGTGCTCACAGTTCCCTTCGATCAGGCTGTACTGCACCATCTTGTTGATCATGTTCTTCGTGCGCTGGATGATCTTGTCCACCGGCAGGGGCAGGTAGGTCCCGTCCAGCTTGTTGTTGATCTTCCAGGAACACCCATGCAGCACATCCTGCAGGCGGCTATATTTTACGACTGCGCGGTTGCTGAAGACAGAAGTTATGCTGCCAACCTCAAATTCCTCACCTGGAGACCAAAAGGAAAAGAAAAAAAAAAAAGTGGGAAAGCTGCTAGGGGTTGGGGCGGGGCGCTGGCTCAGCCCAAGGCTTCAGGAGGGGCTTGGATTAAATGAACCTCCAAGGACCACCTTTCCAGAGAAGCCTTGGGCCTGCGCACTCCACTCCCACAGAAATCTTTTAATATCCTCTCCAGAAGCTCCTTAGGCTGTGGCCCTGGACTGGCCAGCACTGACCTGACCAAGCCTGAGGACTTGAGTCTTGTTTCCTAACCAGAGTTCACTCACCTCTACCCTCTGGATAAGTGTCAGCTCTGGGTAAAGGGTGGTCACATTCACAGTTACATGCCTCCGTCAGGTGAGGACAAGCGGTCACAGCTCTGAGTGTCCACTTCCACCAGTGCCCACCTACATCCCCTGGGACTTCATCTCTACTCAAACATAGGGATTTTTATGAAGGGTTTTTTTGTTTGTTTGTTTGTTTGTTTTTGCAAATGGGCTGAATGTCTTTGAAAAAAGAGAGAAAGATTTGAAAGCTGCTGCCTTATGTTAATCCTCGGAGGAGATAGAGACTCAGAGAGGTTAAAGAACCTACTGAAGCCAGTGCATGGTCATTTAAAACCAGCTAGAAGACAGGATTTTGAGTGATCTTACCAAAAACAAGTGATAAATGTTTGAGGCATTGGATATGCTAATTACCCCAATACGATAACTACACCTTGTGTATCAAGACACCACACTGTACCCCATAAGTATCTATCATTAATGTGGCATATACAAATAAAACTGGGGGGGGGATTGTTTTTTCACTGCAACTACTTTGATAGGCAAATCCATGTTCCCCCACCACCACCTCTTTGTAAGGTGTCCAAGAGCATGAACTGTTCCTCGTTCTTCTCCTCAGACAAGGGCAAACTTGATAAGAGCCTGCAGTAGACAACTGAACATTCGGGAACAGAGAGGGCAGAATTCGTTTCTACAGAAAGATCTGAGGGGGGTGCACAGTGTTAACCATTTCTTTGCTTATGCAAGAGGGGAGGGAGCTCATGGACTGCGTGTGGAAAGGGGAGGTGGAGAGGAGTTTTTACATTCTTCAGTTAGGCTCCAGACAGGAAATGCAGACAGGAAACGGGTGGGGCTGAGAAGAGAAGTGGAGGGAAAGGGGCTCTGCTCAGTGGTAAGGTCCCAGCAAGGTGAGAGACTGGGCCAAAGCAAAAGGACCACACATGAGGATAGGTGTCCACAACAGGCTGTGGCCACAGGCCTGCGGCACGTTATTCTTTGGTAATTTCATTCAGAACAGTCAATGGGATACTAAAGTCAAATGTCCTCAGAGAGTAGTGACCAGTGACTTCTTCCCCCACCTCCAACCCTGCCCCCCAGGCACCATCTCCTGAGGCCACCCTGTGCTATTTCCAGTTTTAATTGTTTCCCCTTCTGTTCCAGTCCCTCTCCACAGTCACCACCTGGTCCCCTGAAATCTCCACTAAACTTCCATTCACCCAAGTTCAACGTGAGGCTGGAGTTCATGCTGCTTTGAGAACAGATGAGCCCTGGGTCGACATTTAGGGTAAAGCAGCAAGAAAGAGGATGAAGGTGTCACAGGAGAGCTCGGGAGCAGGAAGCAGCATTTGGAGATAACGGGAAGGAAGTGACATGTAAGCATCCACCACCACCCCCTCAGGGGTATCTGCAGAAATATGAAGAAGGATGCTGAACTGCTGTCAGTACAGAATGGAGGCTTGTGACCCTAAATTTGTTCTCTGTAAAAGTGCTCTAGAGGTCCGGGGAACTAAGGGGACACTCTGCATTTGTGTCTCTCAGGCTGGACACTCAGTGGCTACTGGAGAACAGAGACCAGGCTCTACTTCACAGTTAATGAAGGTCCAGGAATGCTCCAGGGTGATTTATTGCCAGAGAACGGCAGCAGCTGAGGGACACGGTAATTGACTGTACTTGTATTTATACTGATAACTTCAATGTCAATATTTCAGTCTTGTCTCCTCTCTTACTCGGAGGAGCCAGATGGACCACATAGTCATCTTCTACATAGATGGCCCAGTGCTCATAGCCAATTCGAAAAATCTCAATCAGGTCTCCGGGTCTGGGTCTTGGTTTGACCTGTAATTGGGGAGGAATAAAAAAAGAAGGATAAACTGCACAGACCCAAGGAACTCCCAAGACCCCTTTTGGGGATGAGTGAGCTACAGTTCACATATAGATCCCCTCCCTGGAGTTCATCTCTTAACAGAAAGAAAATGAAACTGCAGGATGCCCCTCTCCTGCCACCATCCGCAGGATCAAGCCATCGGGGCCGTCTATGCAGGGATCATGCACTGCCTCAGCTCCGAGTGCACAGTCTGTGCCTGTGATGAGTGGCTGGGCTACTTGAAGCACTTCTCCTTTGAAAGAGCATGTTGCACTTTCAGAGGCGAAGGCAGTGCAGGGGCACTGAAAGAGGGGGACCTTCCAGAGTTTGGGACCAGGGAAGGCAGGATGCTTGCTGGTCAGTGCTGTGATTTGAGGACCACAGGTAGAGCTCTGCCTCATCGCAGAACCCTCAGCCCTATCCACCTTGTAGTCTTGACCTGGTCATCACATTTCTGGAGTCCATTTAATAGGGAAACCAGGGTCCAAAGCCCTCCTTCCCCTGCCAGCACCCTGATTTCCTTGCAAGTCCCCTGGATGGGCTGCCTCCTCTGCATGCCCACACCACCAGGGGCTGGACCACTCCAGGCTTGCTTGCACAGACCGCACACCAGCTCCAGCCTGGCAAAATCAGTGAATCTCTTATCAAGGGAGTTGAACCACATCTCCCCGACAAAAGGTCTGAGCCTCTTCCAAGTGTGTCCTTCCTTGAGCACTGTCCCTCGGCCCTAGAGCGTGTCCTTGTTTCTTTAATCATGGTTTCATAATTCTTTAAATTCCTCCTGTTTAAACTACTACGTGGTTTCTGTCTCCTGGTAGACTATCTACCAGGAGAGGCCTGAAGGAGAGAGTGTCCATCTAACAGGCATTGTGTGTGTGCATGTGTGTGCATTTCAGGGAGAGAAGTAGAGAGAGAATGAGGCCATGATGAGCATCCACATTGTTAAAATACTTGTCAAGGGGCTGTGGTTGTGGCTCAGTGGTAGAGCGCTTGCTTAGCATGCGTGAGGCACTGGGTTTGATCCTCAGCACCACATAAAAATAAAAAATAAATAAAATAAAGGTATTGTGTCCATCTACAACTAATTTTTTTTTAAAAAAAGTACTTGTCAATCACTCCATCTGTGTTAGATCCCAGGGCACTAGGAATTTCCCAGAAAAGAAAATGGTACAATCTTTAATGTACATAGTGAGGTGGGTATGTTGGTGAGTGTGAGAATGCATGTTTGTGTAGCATAAATGTGCCTGCTTGTGTGTATGTGAATGTGTAGGTGAACATAGATGAAGATGCATGAATATCTGGGGGTCCATAAGTGTGAGAGTGGCTAAATGCATTCACATTGCACATAATGTGTAGCGAAGCCTCGGGCTCCCCTGATAATGGATTTCTTGTAATAATCAGAGTTCTTTTATCCTTGTTATTCCAGTAGTTGTGCTCAAAAGTGCTGGCAGCTGGAAGAGGATGGTGGGAGGTTGAGAGGCTGGTGTGGGGGTGAGAGGCTTGTGGAAGCCGGTGGTGGCAGTTGGGCTCTGAGGGTTTTTTCCTGAGGAGCTGTTTTGTTTGGCGTTTGTAGTTCTAAAAATAAAGTTAGTTTCTTTTGACAAGTGGCTCCTGAATTGTGCCCAGCCAGACTGCGGCATTTGGTGGCCCATACGGGGAAAACCCACGACCTTGGCATTATCAGCACTGCAGAGGAGCCAATCAGCTAGATGTCGAGAGCCACAGCCAAAGGGGCCCCAGCAAACTTCCAGCTGTCAGCAAAAAGCATAAAATTTCCCCCGAAATTCTTATTCCCAAGCTCCTCCTACCTCCCAAACTATGGCTATTTTTTCAGGAGTCATCCTGGGAGGAAGCTTCTGCTCACCAAGGCCTGCCTGGGCAGCAGGTCAGAGGTATGAACTACTCCAACCCGCCTATCTGCTTTCCAGTTGCATTGCTCCTTACCCCGGGCTGCAATGAGTTTCTCACTTAGTCTAATTTCCTCAGGGCTGTTTCTCTTCTCCCACTTCCCAGCCTGATTTTTCCTGGCTGAGGACAGTCATTTGCCAGAGGAAGAATTTGCAGAAGTAAAAGTGGCTCTTGTACTTATTTCTTTAAAAGCTTTTCTATCATTTACATTCCATAAGGTGTATGCATTTTAAGTGTACAGTTTGATAGCTTTTATAATTTATAGTTTGTGCAACTGTCACCACAATCCAGTTTCAGAACTGACCACTATACCCCAAAGACGCCCCATGCCCATTTGCAGTCCTTCCTAGTTCCTACCCCCCAGACACAACCTATCCCCATAGCTGTCACTTCCCTTTCTCTGTACCATCCCCAACCCCAGCCCCAGGCAACCACTAAGCTACTTTCTGTCTCTGTAGATTTGCCTTCTCTGGACATTTCATATAAATGAGATCAGTCACACAGCAGGTGGCTTTTTGTGTCTGGCTTCTTTCACCCACAGTAATGTGTTGTCCCATCCACATCATGTCAGATACATCAGGGCTCCATTATTTAGAGGCACCACATTCTCCCTCACTGATTTTGTTCTTTGTTTTTGTCAATAGTATTTTAAGTATTCTGGGTTCTTTGCTTTTCCATACAAATTTTAGGATCACTTAGTAGATCTATATTTTTTTTAAATACTTGTATTTCAGGAGAGTTTGCATTTAATTTATGCATGGACTTGGTAAGGGATTTTCCAACCCAGACATGGACTGTCCTTGCATTTATTTACGTTTTTTACCCTTCCTCACCAGTAGTTTATGGTCATATTTTTTGTGTGTTCAATTTATTTTTGAGTATTTTTATGCCATAATGAATAGTTATTTTCTTAATTTCTCTTTCAGATGTTTTATAGCTGAAATATAGAAACCCCATTGATTTTGGGGCATTAATCTTATATCCTGCAATGTACCAAACATATTTATTCATTTTAATTGCTTTGTGTGTTTTTATACAAACATCGATTAGAAGTGATGAGACTGAACATCCTCACCTTGCTCCTCATCTACTCACTTGCCATTCAATATGTTAGTTGCAGGTTTTCATAGGTTCTGTTTTCCAGGTTAAGAAAGATCTCTTTTTTTTTAAGACGATTTTTAAATTTTTAAGAGAATTTTTATCACGAATGGCAGCTAGATTTAGTCAAATGCTTCTCCTGAGTGTTTTAATCGGATTTTGCATTGCTGTAACCAAAACATCTGACAAGAATGACTTCGAGAAGGATAAGTGTATTTGTGGCACATGGTTTCAGAGGTCTCGGCCCATTAACAGCTGACTCGGGGTCCAAGGTGAGGCAGAACATCCTGGGGGAAGGGCCCAGTGGAGGAAAGCCACTCAGCTCACCTGAGTCAAGAAGCAAGGACCAGTGGGAGTGAGGAGAGAGGCCAAGGGGAAGATGAATGCTTCCAGGGCACCCCCCTCCACAGTGACCCACCTCCTCAGGCCACACCCCACCTGTCTACAGTTACCACCCAGTCAGTCCATTCAAACTAGGATGAACTAATTAGATTGCAGCTCTCATAATCTAACCATTCCACTTCTGAATATTCCTGCATTAAACAGGTGATTTGGGGGGAACACCTCATATCCAAACAATAACACCGGGGATATTGAGAGGATCCTGTGATTGTGGTCCTTTGCCCCATTAATGGTGTTTTACATTAATAGATTTTGGAGTGTCACACCAAACTTGCATTCCTGGGATAAATCTCACATTGTCATTGTGCACCACCTTTTCCTGTGTTGCTGAATTCAGTTTGCTACAATTTTTCTGAGGATGTTTGCATCTATATTCTTAAGAGATAATAGTGTCCAGGTTTCTTTTCTCTGTATATCTTTGTCCTTCTTTGGTATCAGGATAATTACTGTCTTCATAGAATGAGTAGGAAAACATTTACTTTGTCTGTTTTCATAGAAGTTTCTGAAGGATTGGTAACTTTTCCTCTTTATACATATGGAAGAATTCTCCAGTGAAGTCATCTGAGCTAAGCCTATTGTTCTACCCTCTGTGCTAGAGATTGAACCTAGGGCCTCAGGCAGGCTAGGCAAGCACTCTACCAAGTGCTACATCCCCAGCCCCATAAAATTCCTTTCTAATGTTTGTAAGACTGGTGGTGAGTCCCTTCTTTCATTCCTGATTTTGTTAATTTGAGTTGCCTCTCTCCACCCACCCTCTCACCCTCTCTCTCTCTCTGTGTATATAAAAGTTTGTCAATTTTATCTTTTTGAAGAACCTGGTTTTGGCTCTATTGATCCTTCTCTATTCCTTGTTTTATATTTCATTGATTTTTGCTTCAATAATTATTTTCTTCTTTGTGGTTGCTTTGGGTTTAGTTTACTTTGTTTCTTTGCTAGTTCCTGAAGGAAGGAGATTAGATTACTGATTTGTGGTCTTCTTTTCTAATGAGGGTTTACAGCTATAAATATAAACACTGTTTTAGCTGCATTTCATAAAACTTCAAATGCTTTGTTTGCATTTTCATTCAGCTCAAAGTATTTTCTAATGTCTCTGCTTCTTTTCTGACACAAGTTATTTAGAACTGTTTTAATTTCCAAATACTCTGATTTCCCAAACGGTTATGATGTTATTTCATGTGATCAAATAAAATATTTCATATTATTTCAATCTCTTTAAACTTATAGATATTTGCTTTAGGTCTTAAAATAGGGTCTACCCTGAAAAACATTCATGTACACTTGAGATGAAGATATATTCTGCTGTTGTCAACAAGTGTCAGGACAAGTTGGACTGTGGTTCAAATTTTCTACAGTCTCATAGATTTCTTGTTTAGTTGTTCTGTCCATTTTCAGGAGTAAAATATTGAAGTTTCCAAACTATTATTTCTGAATTGCCTATTTCTCCTTTCAATTCTATCACGTTTTGCTTCATACATTATAGGGTTATTTGCTGGGTGAGCATGTGTTTTCATAATTGTTATATTTTTCCAATGAATTAATTTTCTGTCATTATAAACTGTCCCTTTTTCTGATAATATCCTGACACTCCTGCTCTTGCTACTATTTACCATCTTTTTGTATCCTTTTACTTTAAACCCGTCTCTAACTTTGGATGGGATACGACTCAACCTTGTGCTACCAAGTCAGATGACCTCTGCCTTTTTTGAAACATTTAATCCATTCACATTTAATCAGGTTGGATTTATGTTTGTCATTTCACTATTGGTTTTCTACAAATTGTATGTCTTTTTTTATTTGTTGTTTGTTTGTTTGTTCCTCCAATACTCTTTTACCAATTTCTTTTGTATTAAATACATACATAACTTCCAATGTATCATTTTAATCCCTTTGTTGAGTTTTTATTTTTTTAATTATCTTCTTGCTGATTGCTCTGTGGTTGTCACAATATGCATCTTTACTTATCACTATCCACTTTAGGGTAATGTTAACTGAATTCCAGGAAAATGTGGAAACTTTGCTTAACTTTGTTTAACTCCCTTCCCTCCCCCTCCCTTATCCTATTATTGTCAGATATATCTACGTAAGTTGTAAATTCAATATCATGTTAGAAATATCTAAAGTTTATACAAACTTCCATTTTAAAATTAACTAAGGGAGGAAGAACATACATGTATAATATAGAGAGAATTTCATATTAACTACGTATCTGTCATTTCTGGTGCTATTTCTTTCTGTCTAGTTTCATATCCTGATTTGATGGAGCTTTTTTATTGCACTATTATTATCATATTTATTACATCTTTGCATGCCAGAAGACCAAGGACAGAACTGAAAATTATTATTTCATTCAATTGTCTTTTAAATGAGCTTCATGCTCTCTTTTATAATATAATAACCTTCCTGGTACTGTGATGGCTCGGATCTGGAATGTCCCCCAAAGGCTCCTGTGTTGAAGTGTGGTCCCCAGTGCAGCAGTGTTCAAAGGTCAGGCTTTGGGGAGGCAATTGGCTCCTGAGTGCTCTGACCTCATGAATGGATTCCTCCATTGGCGATTTCACAGCAGAATGGACTATCAGGAAGTAGAATCCGTTGGAAGATGTAGGTCTCTGGGGCATGACCTGGAGGGGTACACCTTATCCAAAGCAGTGGGGGACAGCCAACCATGGACTAAAACCCTAAGCCAAAATAATCTTTTCTCCTTTAAATAGTTTCTATTAAGTATTCTGAGAGACAAAAAACTAAGCAGGTGCTTCACATTTCCTCGTGTGGATTAGAATTACTCACCTCGGGCAGCCTGCAATCTTGGCCTTCCATGGCCATGTGCCACTGAGATGACCATTGTTATCAACATGATCTCCGGGCCACGGCACTTCCCAACTGTGCTCCTAACAAGGTTGGTTTCCTCGGCTGCCACTGTCAGGGCTCCAGGATGGACCACACTGCAGCCCGCAGGTCTTCCTGAGGTTCTGAGTTCTGTAGACCTTCTCGAGCCGACACTTCTCAAGCACTGTACGTATGCCTCTGATAGAATTCCCAGACCCTTTAAGTGGCGTCTTGAGCAGTTCCGTCAGACCTTGTTTTTGCTTTTTGGGGAGAGGATGTGCTAGAATCTGAACCTAGCTATTCCAGAAATCCTGCTCACTGTGGGAGGATGACTTTTTATGGGAACAAAGCAGACGGTGTACACCACAATACTTCATAAAAGGATTCGAGGCCAAGAGAAATTAAGTGATCTTCCCAAAGTCACAGAACAAGTCTGTGGGCCACAGCCGGGACCAGAACTAGGTCCTAGCCAGACCAATACTTCTGCCTTAAAGGGGAAGTGTGGTGGCAGTCAGCATCCACTAGAGAGCCCCCCAAGCCAGGCCTCTCACCCAGAAAACAAAATTACAAGGCAGAACTGAAACTGGATTTCATATTCTTTTGCCCTAGGACCAAGGAAAGAGAAACGGATATAGCCCTCCTTATACCCTAGAAGATGGTGTGTCTGGGAGCTAAGGGTTGTGAGGACAGCATGTAATGGTGACACTGATCAGAAGTGATGCGACTATGGCAGATGGCACGCGATGGATATGGTGAAGCAGGGGTGGGGAGAGAGGGAGGGAAGGAAGGGGAAGAGCATAGAGGAGCTTTCTCTTTTGAGAACATTAAAAAGGAGCAATTACCAATTCTCCTTGTGACTCAAATGTTAAGAGTGTATCATGTCTCCTTAAGCAAATGCCTCTGCCTTGATAGATGGTGGAGGGACCTAACAGCAATGTTTCAAAATGTCCATGAGGAAGTCTGAATCCCAAGCATTTTCAAACTCTTTTTTAAAATATGAACACAAGCCAGGCACCGTGGCTCACACCTGTATTCCTAGCAGCTCAGGAGGCTGAGGCAGAAGGGACGCAAGTTCAAAGCCAGCCTCAGAAACTTAGGGAGGCCCTAAACAACTTCTAATTTATCATTTTAATGATAAAACCCTGGTTTTATCATGGTAAAACCCTGTCTCTAAATTTAAAAAATAAAAAGGTCTGGGGATGTGGGTCAGTGGTAAAGTATCCCCTGGGCTCTATCCCTATACCTCCCCCCCCAAAAAAAAATTAACATAGGTTCAAATTTTGCATGTGCTGATACAGGTAAACAGTTGAATTACCTTTAATTTACAGTTTAATTATATACAGATCTTTGATTCTCAGATTTTCTAATTAGTTTTTCCTTTTGAGAGAGGGAGATGACGTACTCCCTTTAATGTCTTTAACCGGACACGTGCACTAACTAGCGGAGGCCCTTTCCACCCTTCTATACGCGTGATACACAAAAGCCCAGAGGCCTGTCCTTACTGATACGGTTACCTAAAGGCCATTAACATCTAAGTCTTAACTCTGGACAAATAAGAAAGGTCCATGGATAAAGGATGAGCAATAAGTGTAGATGCAGGTGCAGAACTCAAATCCCTCAAAGTCAGCCATGTCTGCCCCTGATCAGGGTGGAGGCAGAGATGGCAACAGCAACGCCACAGGGAAGGCTCTGCTGAGTGTGAGATGTTGTGTTACCCTGAACCAACCTCTGACTCCATCTCACTCTACCTGAGCGCAAAGCCCTGCACCTGGGAGTCCTGCCCAGTGCCATTCCCCCTCCACCCAGTCACATCTGTTCTTCCTGGGAACATGTGGTCCCCCATAGGCCTACTTCCCTACCCACCACATAGCCAATGACTTCCCACCCCTGGCAGCACAACAACAATCAAAGCTATCGAAGGATTCCTGTTGTTCTTTCCTGGAATAAATGAACACAGACAATAGGTAGTGGTGCCAGTCTATGCCAGAGGAAAACCTGGTGAAACCTGACTTCAGCCATCAAGGATGCAGACAAGCTTTGTGGCGCAGGATACAGAAAGCCCAGGATTGTGGGGGGCAGGGGAGATCTGGAGGATTTGAAGGAATTTTCTTTCTTTAACACCTGAGAGATTGCCCCTTGTGGGGACAGTAAGGTCAAAACCTGAATGAGATTCACACAGACCTAAGATTCATCCGAGCTACCCACTTTCAGTTTTCGCCCACTGTAAACTGATTGCATCAGGCATGGTTCTCAGTGTTGATCACACCTTGGGATCACCTGTGGAGTCTTGAGAGGTTCAGAAGAGGCTAGTGCATGGCCTAGGTGCTAGAATTTCAAGCACCACCCAGGATCCTAAATAAGGTCAAGGTTACCCTCTTTTGGAGACTCTTACAAGTTCCCCTCCTTCTCTTTCTTTACTTTTCCGTCTTCCTGGCCTTTTGGAATCACAGGAACCTGTCTCTGTCCTCCCAGTGGGCCTCCAATACCACATGATTCTCCAAGCTTCAATTCCAGGCTAAGGTTTTCTTGACTTCCCTCCTTGGAATGAGCTGTTATTTCAAAACCCTCCTTTCATGAGCTATTTATTTCCTTCGTCCAAGCTGGCAGCTCAGCTCTGGCCTTGTCCCAGAAGTGGGTACCCTCTCAGAAAAACTGGTCTTATGTAAGGCCTCCTGGGTAAAACTGGGTTCTGGAAGTACTATAAATTCAAGAGGTGTGTGTGGTGCAGGGAAGGCGTGGAGCCTCAAAAGTTGACATGACAGAAAAGAGAAAATATCCATGAGAGTCGTTCCCTGCCCCACACCTTCAGTTTCCCTTTCTGCGGTTGTGATCTGCGGTCAACCACAGTCCCAAACTATAGAGGGACATTTCCAAATTCCACACGATTGAAATTGCACACTGGTCTGAGCAGCACGTCGGACGAGGCTGTGGGAGAAGGAAGGCGCCTGGCTGTGGTGGGGGCTGAGGCCTCTCTGATGTGGACTCAACAGGAGACAGAAGGTGGGAAACCAGAGACAAGGAGGCAGATAACTCTCGATGTGCTGGCTGTGAAGGGAGGAGACACAGTGGAAAATGCCAGGGCCTGGGGTGGGGGCACCTCCTAGATGGGAAAAACAGCAGTCAGTGGTATAAAGCCGGGAATGAGGCTCTGACAGAGAGGGAGACACTGCAGATGGCAGAGAAGGAAAGTTAATCAGCAACCCAAGGAGTCCTGGGAAAGAAAGCAGAGGGGCCAAGATCAGGAGCGCGCTGAGGACTCAGCCTGAAGACAGAGAGGTCAGGGAGGGCCTCCCTGAAGACAGAGGTGTGTCCTCGGGTGATTGGCTCTCAGCCTCGCCTGACATTCTCCTCCAGCAGTCCCTGCACTGCCCTCCAGGTGGAATGATCTCCCAGATCTCCACATAATTTTCTCCTTCGTGCCTTGGACATCTCAGCCTAGATCTGACTTCACAGAGGTCTCTATGACCGTGCCGTCCAGAAGCCACCGACTGGGGGCACTTATAGGCATTCTCTTCCCTACTGTTCTGGAAGCTGGGAAGTCCACCATGAAGGTGCAGCAGGCAGGAGTCATTCTGGGGACTCTCGGACAGCTGCTCTCCCACTGTGAGCTCACATGGCCTCTTCTTCACGTGTGGTACAGGGAGTGGGTGGGGAGAGAGAGAGCCAGAGCTCCCTGGTGTTTCTTCCCTTTCTCTCTCCCTCCCCCTCCCCCTCCCCTCTGCCCCTGCTCTCCCTCCCCCTCCCCCCTCACCAGTTGTGTTTCTTCTCTTAAAGGCACTAATCCTATCAGCTCACCACCCCCACGACTACCCTCAACTACTTCCTTACTCCAAATGCAGCCACACTGATGGCTTCGGCTTCACATATGAATCTGGAGGAGACCTACACACCTAGTGCCTAACAACTCCTATGGGCTGCCTGGGAAACCAGGGAAGAACAGTGCTGGCAATGTGGAAAGACCACGACAGGAGGAAGGAAAGAGACTGGTTCATCAGAGGAAGGGAGACAAACCCACAGCGGGCGGGATAGCTGGTGCACATGAGCGGGCAGATGAAGACAGCGATGACATGTGGACACAGGGAATAGAAAGGGAAAGGGAAAGGATGCTGTCAGGTGGGTGTGGGCCTATGTCCATGTCCATAAATCGCTAAGGCCTAACTTCTGGAAAACAGCAGGAGTTCTTTAGGTACTGGAAGAACAAGATGCATTTATTTCATCTGCCCTCCTCTCTTGGCATGAATTCACAAAAGCAGTGATTCCATGCATTTTAAAGAGATGTACATGGATTGGTAACAGCAGCAGAAACAATAGTTTGGTGATTGCAGGGTTGCATCCAGAGCTGCACAGTGGCCTGGGAGAATAAGTAACACTAGAGAAGGTAAACTGAGCATGCCCACCAAAGATACATGCAGAGACACAGACCTCCACCAGGTGTCAGGCGAAAACAGAACGGCCTGTCATGGCAGGTGTTAGTCATAACTCTCCACAACAGAGAAAAGTCATGAACCCATGTGTCCATGTCATAGAAGGTCCCATATGGGGAACTGGTAATGATGTTGTGCTTCCTCTTCTACTCTAAGTTTTTATTTTCTTTTGTAACCCAGGAGGACCTTGAGAGCAAGAATAAAAATATCCTTCCAGACCTCTGCTGAACTACAAACTACAAAGAAGCAATGCTATGAATGCCCTGTTTCACTGTTCCTGAGTCAGATCCTTACTTTCACCTCTTACTTCCTGTTTTGCCAGTAATATGTTGTTTTACAGGTCCACATTTTGCTTATAATGTTACCAAATGGAATTCCAATGGTGATCCATAAAAAGTTAACAAGTCTAGCAGCTCAATTCACAATAGCTAAAATATGGAACCAACCTAGGTACCCTTCAACAGATGAATGGATAAAGAAAATGTGGTACACATACACAATGGAAGATTACTCAGCCTCTAAGAAGAATGAAGTAATGACATTTGCAGGTAAGTGGATAGAGCTGGAGAATATCATGCCAAGCAAAATAAACCAGTCCCCAAAAAACCAAAGGCTGAATTGTTTTTTTATATGCAGATGCTAATTCAGGGCAGGTAGGTCCTAGGGAAGAATAGAGGTACTTTGGATTAGGCAGAAGGGCATAAATGGAGGGTAGAGGGTATGGGGATAGGAAGGACAGTAGAATGAATTGGACATTGTTAACCTATGTGTAATACATGACTACATGATTGGTGTGATTCTACATCATGTACAACCAGAAGAATGAGAAGTTATTCTCTATTTATGTATGATGTGTCAAAGTGCATTCTGTAATGTATGACTAATTAGAACAAATAAACAATAACAAGCCTTTACAAAAATTTTGTAAATGAGTCATTAAATATTGAAAAGTAATGGCCACCCTGCAGCTATAGTTAACTTTCTGCATCATAAAACTTGCTAAAGAAGTTGGCGTGATAATGGTGTTAAACCGAAACGTGTATGAGAACACTGACCTTGTCCTGTGCAATACAGAGGTCTTACGAATGTTCACAACTGTTATCAACTTGTTCTGTTCTGTTCATTTAAATCAGTTCTTGGAAGTATAATTTAAACAAATGGTCTTGAAATGTGCTAGAAAGTGTGGTAGTGTCCTGTGAAAATTCCCTTCCTGGAGAACCTGAAATTCTCATTGATAATTCATTAGTCTGTCAATGATGACGTAACAACTGACATCTCTATAATCCTAAACAATTGACCTATAGTCTCAACTGATGCTTTTGTCTTCTACCATATAATGAGAAATAAAAACCCATGACTGCTAGAATTATTATTTTACCAAACAGATCAAGAGTCTAATATCATTTAAATGGAAACAACCACAGGGTCATGGTGAGCGATAACTGTATAGCCAAGTTCTTCAGCATATCCTGAGCCCCTACAATTTGTCTCAGTAAAACTATTGCAAGAAGCTCCCATATAAAACACTGGGTCCAATCTCTTCATTTTCTTTATAATTACAAACCTCTTAAAACCTCTGTAAAAGATCATATATATATAGATATATCCAAGGGAACTGAAAACATGTCTTCTTAAAAACTTATACATGAACATCGATAGCAGCTTGTTCATAGTAACCAAAAGGTGGACACAACCCAAATGTCCATCAACTGATAGGTGGGTAAACAAAATTATACACATATAATGGAATACTATTTGCCAATAAAAATAAATGAAATATAGGTCCATGCCCAAGCATAGATGAGTCTTACGGTATTATGCCATGTGAAAAAAAAACAGTCACCAAAATTCACATATTGAAACCATATTCTGCATGAAATGTACAAAGTAAGTAAATCTCTAGTACCAAAAAAAAATGAGAATTAAAATAATAATATACAAAAAGTTGTAGCCAATAAGATACAAATGCCATAAAATAGAATCACAAGAAATACAAAAAACATCAAAAATAAGAGAAAGCAAAGAAAAAAAGAAAAAAACAGCACATAAACAAATGATAGACTTAAATCCAACTATATTAATAGTCATATTAAAATATTAGACTTGGGCTGAGATTGTGGCTCAGTGGTAGAGAGCTCACTTAGCACGGAAGGGACCTGGGCTCAATTCTCAGCAAAACATAAAAAAAATAAAATAAAATAATAAAGGGGCTGGGGATGTGGCTCAAGCCGTAGCGTGCGTGCCTGGCATGTGCAGCCCAAGTTCAATCCTTAGCACCACATATAAACAAAGATGTTGTGTCCGCCGAAAACTAAAAAATAAATATTAAAAATTCTCTCTCTCTCACTCACTCTAAAATAAATAAATAAATAAATAAATAAATAAATAAATAAAGGCATTGTGTTGTGTCCATTTACAACAAAAATCTCCCCCCCTTCTCTCTCTCTCCTTTAAAAAATTTTAAAAAATAAAATAAAATATTGTAGTAAATATCCCAATTAAAAGATTTTTGGATTAGGTTAAAAAAAAAAGTAAAACCCAACTTTATGCTATCTACCAAAAATGCATTTTAAATACAAGAGCATGAATCACTTAGTAAATGCTATTTGAGTACCTGCTGTGCCATACTGAGCATAAACTGGTTAAAAGTAAAAATTAAGAAAAATTCATATATCATGCTAAGACTCATTAAAGAAAGGTGGCATGATTATGTAAATACCAAGCAAAGTAGATTTCAACGCAATGACTATTATGAGGAATGAACAAGGTAATGTCATAAAGATAAAAGAATAAATTCATCAAGAGTAAACAACGATCTTAAGAGTTTTTATGGTGCTTTGGTTTGCGTATGGTTTTATTTGCATATGGTTTGCATATGGTTTATATGCCCTTACCAAAAGGTTGGTGTTACTGACGTTCATTCAACAGGGTACTATTCCTGGGAGGAGCTGTGTGTGGCTTGGCAGGGGGCCTGTAGGTTATCGCAGGAGTGTTCCTGGAACCTAGCTTTCTGGAAGCCCTGAGTTCTCAAAATTTCAAGCCTGGCTCCAGCTCTCTCTGCTTCCCTGATTTGAGACATGACTACTTGTCCTAAAACACTCCCACCATGATGGGATGCCACCCACCACTTTCCCTAGAGGCCAAATCACTGGGAACACCTGCTTTGGAAGTTTGAACCTCCCCAACTGTGAGCCAAATAAACCTCTTTTCTTCATAAGTTGGCTGCCTCAAGTACTTAATTGTTGTAAGGCAAAGTTGACTTGTACACATACATATTAACAGTCCATTACAATTCAGAGTTAACTGATAGCATTGCAAGGAGAAATAAAGAGATCCATAATGACAGTCAGAGATTCTAATACTTCTAAATAATAAAATTGATAGAAAATGTAAACAGAAGATATGAACAACACTATCAACCAGTTTTCCTTAATTAATATTTATAGAACACTCTCTCCAACAATATAATACAAGTTTTTCTCAAGATTCTAACAGAACCCTTACCAAATGGACCATAATTGAGGCCATAAAAGAAGACTCAATAAATTTAAATGGATTTAAGGAATTCAAAGTATACTTTCTGACCACAAAAGAACAAATCATAAATTAATAGCAGAAAGATATCTTGAAATGTTTCAAGCCTTTGAAAATTAAATATTTTTCATAACCAACAAGTCAATGAAGAAATCAAAAGGGGAAAAAAAGCAAGCACTTTGAATGGAACAAAAATGAAAAGATATATATCAAAACTTGTGAAATTCCACCAAAGGAGTGCTTTGAGGAACATTTTTGGCAATAAATACCTATAATAGAAAAAGAAGGAAGGTCTCAAATGAATGACCTCTACTTCCACCTTAAAACCTTAGAAAAAAGAAGTACAAGTTCATCCCAAAGTAAGCAAAATTAAGAAAACAAAATAAAGACCAGAGAAAAGAACAGAAAATAATATAGAAAAATAAAATTAAAAACTGGTTGAGAAAAATCAATAAAACTGATTAAAAACCCTAACCAAATTGATCAGGAAAAACACTAACCAAACTGATGAGAGGGAATTCAGAGAACACAAATATCAGAATGAGCGAGGTGACATCACTACAGATTCTATAGATAATAAACTGTAAGACCATTATTGTTACAGTTTGGATCTGGAGTGTCCCTCAAAGGCCCACATGTTGAAAGCTTGGTCCTCAAGCATGGTGCTATTGGGAGGTGGTGGATCCTTTAGTAAGTGGGGCTTAGTGAGGTCAAGTCATGGGGTATGCCCTGGAATGGAGATATCAGGACTCCATTCCAGTCTTTCTCTTTGCTTTCTGGCCATCATGGCCTCCTCTTCCACCATGATCTACTATGCTGCTGCAAGGCCAAAGCAACAAAGATCATGGGCTAAAATTTCTGAAACCATGAGCCAAATAAACCTTTCCTCCTTTTAAGTTCATTTATCTCAGGTTACTTGTTGCAATAACAAAAAACTGACTAGTGCAATTATGAACCACTTTACACCAGTAAATTTGACAAGTTACTGTGCCCAAGTGGAGAAATTCCTTGAAAGACATAAACTATGAAAGCTCACTTAAGAAGAAATAGATAACACAAATATCCCCCTAGCTAATCAAAGAAATTGATTTTACAGTTAGGATCTTTCCCACAAAGAGAACTCTAGGCCTAGATGACTTCACTAGTAAATTCTTCAAAACATTAAAGGAAGAAATCATGGTTGTGCACAAGAAAAATCATGAAATAGGAATAATTCCAAATTCATCTTATGAGGTTAGAATTACCATAATAACAAAACCAAATAATTACAAGACAATAAAATTAAAGACCAATATATTTTATGAATATAAATGCAAAAAAATTCAAACAAAATTTTGTAAATTGAATCAAACATGACATTAAAAGGATAATACATAAAGGTCACATGCGAACTTTCCCCAGTATTACAAGGTTGGTGCAACATCCAAACACCAATCAATGTTATTAAAACTCAAAGGAAAAAATATGTCATCTCAACAGGTACATAAAAAGTGTTTTTTAATTGAACATTCATTCTTGATTTGAAAAAAAAAACTATCAACAAAGTAAATAGTACTCAATCTAGTAAATAGTACCTACCAGAAACCTACAGTTTACCTCAAACTGTTTTAAAACTAAATGCGTTCCCTTTTAAAGAAATTAGACAAAGATATTTGTTCTCATAATTTCTAATAAGCATTATACAGAAAGTTCTAGCTAGCATAATTTAAGAAAAATAAATGCATCTAGGGTAGAAAGAAAGGAGTAAAGCTGTCTTTATTTACAGATGATATGATCATCTGTCAAAAAGTCTAATGGAATCCATCAAAATAAGTTACTAAAGCAAATAAGTCATTCTAGCAAGGCTGAAGAATAAGAGATAAATATACAAAAAACTAACTATGTTTCCATTTACTAGCAACAACCAAAAATTGAATTTTTATGTTAAATTTAAATGTGGGGTGAGTGGAGTACCAGGGAATGAACCCAGGGGTGTTTAACCACTAAGCCACATCTCTAGCCCTTTTATTTTCATACAGGGTCTTGCCAAGTTGCTTAGGGCCTCACTAAATTGCTGAGGCTGGCTTTGAACTTGTAATCCTCCTGCCTCAAACTCCCAAGCCACTGGGATTATAAGAGTCTGTTTGTTGGCCCATCTTGAATTTTAAAAAAATGTAATACCATTCCAATAGTATCAAAAGCATGAGACACTTCCCAAAGATCCACAAATATTTCAAAAGATATAAAATGTATTTAGAAGGAAAATTATAAAACATTGCTAATAAAAATTAAACAAGATCAAAATAAAAGAACACGTTTTTATTGGTCAGAAGTTTCTTTACTGTAATTGACAATTCTCTAAAGATTCAGTGAAATTCCAATCAAAATCTCATACTTTTTGTAGAACCTAGAATGGACAAAACAACTCTGAAGATAAAAAAAAAAGCAGAGTTGGAGGACTAATATTACTTGCCTTCAAAAGTCATTATAAAGCTACAGTAATCAAGATAGTAGGATAGTGGAATATTGGCCTCTCAATAGACACACAGAATCAACAGAACAAAGTAGAGTCCAGAAAGAGACCCACAGCTATATGGCAAAAATACAAAAGCAATTCAATAAAAAAAGGAAAGCCCTTTTTAATTATTAAAATTTTTATTAGTTATACCAGACAGTAGAATGCATTTTGACACCTTGTACACAAATGGAGCACAACAGCTCATTCCTCTGGCTGTACAAGGTGCTGAGTCACACTAGTGGTGAAGTCATACTTGAGTAATAATGTCCATCTCATTCCACTGTCCTTCCCAACCTCATGCCCCCTCCCCTCCCCTTACTCCCCACTGCCCAATCCAAAGGTTCTCCATTCTTTCCTATCTCGCCATCCCCATTATGACTCAGTATCCGCTTATCAGAGAAAATATTTGGCCTTTGTTTTGGGGGGATTGGTTTATTTCACTTAGCATGATATTCTCCAATTCTATCCATTTACCTGAAAATGCCATAATATTCCACTGTATGTATATATACCATATTTTCTTTATCCATTCATCTCTTAAAGGGATGGTTCCATAGTTAGGTATGTGAATTGAGCTGCTATAAACATTGATGTGGCTGTGTCACTGCAATATGCTTGTTTTAAGTCCTTTGGGTATAAACCGAGGAGTGGGATATATGGATCAAATAGTGGTTCCATTCCAAGCTTTCTGAGGAATCTCCATACTGTTTTCCATAGCAGTTGCACAAATGTGCAATCCAAACAACAATGTATGAGTGTTCTTTTTTCCCCACTTCCTCGCCAACATTTATTGTTGCTTACATTCTTGATAATTGCCATTCTGAGTGAAATAGTTTTGATTTGCATTTCTCTAATTGCTAGAGATGAACATTTTTTTTTACATGTTTGTTGATTGATTGTGTTTCTTCTTCTGTGAAGGTCTATTCAGTTCCTTAGCCCATTTTCTTTTAAACAACTGATACTAGAACAATTGGATATTCTTAAGGGAAAAAATAAACTTTGATCCATACCTGACAACATATACAAAACTTAATCCTAGATATATCAAATATGAAAGGGTAAAATATAAAATTATAAAATATCTAGGGAAAAAAAGAGAAATTTTTGTCACTTTGAATTAAGCCAAGATTTCTTAAATACAATACCAAAGGCACAATAAAATTGATAAATTGGATTTCATCAAAATTTTAAGACCTGTTCTGAAAAGATAAGCTACAGAGGGCTGGGGTTATGGCTCTGTGTAAGAGCGATTGCCTAGCATGTGTAAGACACTGGGTTCAATTCTCAGCACCACATATAAATAAAAATTAAGGTCCATTGACAATTTTTTTAAAGTATTAAAAAAAAAAGAAAAGCCACAGAGAAAATACTGCAAAACATCATCTGGTGATGAATTTATATGTAGAAATTATGAAAAATTCAGAAAACACACAAACCGATAGGAAAAAACAGAAACAAAGATTTGAATATTTTGACAAAGAAGATATACGTGGATATACATGAAAAGATGTTTAACATCATTAGTCACGAGGGAAATGCAAAATAAAATGCAAAATAAAACCAGTATGAGAAACTTAACATCTACCAGAATTTTTAAAAAAAAAAAAAACACCAAGTGTTGATGAGGATGTGGAGGAACTGGAACTCACCGACACTGTTGGGGGAACATGAAATGACACCTCTTTGGAATTCAGTAAGTTAAACAGGCCACCTGCCATTCATCTAGCAATTTCATTCCTAGCATCACCTCATAGAAAAGAACATACATGTGCATACAAATCTTCACACACAAATATTCACGACTGCTTTATTTATAGAAGCCAAAAATTAGAAACAACCCAAATGCTTATCAACAGTTGAATGGATAGACAAATCATGATACATCCACATCAAGAACTAGTGCTCAATAATTTTTTTTAAAAAAAGGGGGGGGGGAGAAGTATTGACAACAAGTAACCACAAGGATATAGCTCAAAATAAATATGTAAAATTCTATAAAGAAGATAGACATAAATAGAGCACATACAACTTGATTTCACTCCATAAATCTCTAGAAAATGCATACTAATCCACAAAGACAGAAAGAGATTGGTTGTTACCTGGGGATGGGGACATCATGGTGGGAAGAGGGATTACAAAAAGGCATAAAAAACACTTTTGTGCTTGATGGAGATACTCATTATCTCAGTTGTGGCAATGGCTTTCACATCACAGTTGTACACATACGTCAAAAGCTATCAAATTGTACATTTTAAATATGTGGAATTAAATATGGGTCAATTATACCTCAGTAAGATTTTTTTTAAAAAAAAGCATAACTGACATCTCAATTGTTGTGGATATTATTAGACACAATCTAAATAAAATACAGTGCAATATATAATGCAGTTTCCATAAGGTCAAAATACTCACTCTAAGAATGCTTGCTAGACTTACCTCAGCTGCTTGCTTTATTAACTTGCCCTCCCTCTCAGGCTTGGGTGTTGAATCCAACTCTATACTCTTCTGGGTGGGTGTGGTCTCCACGTTAATGATGGACTTCTCTCTAAATGATTGTTCAATCACATCCTTAACAACACTATTTCACGATCATTGGGAAATCTGTATTACCATCACTTCAGATTTGTGATTTAAGACCTTTCAGGTTTGGACTTTGCAGGAGACATTTCCCCAAGCCTTGTTTCTGTGAAGCCATTTGCTTTCATACAGAACAATTGCTACTTCCTGGTTTTCTGCTGTCTATTTAAAATGTTAGTGATAGCAATGTGTAATGTGAAAGTGGTCAGGTGCAAAATGGAGTCACTGATGTCAAACCCTATGGAAACAGAGCCAGCCAGAGGGAGGCCATGAAGGGTGGGTTTTCATGCACAAATTTCCCAATAATAGGAACTATAGCAAGGAATTCCACAAAAATCACAAACTTTCATAAAGACCACTGCAACCTAGAAAAAAAGAATATTTCCAGCAACTAACTGTTCAACTTGGATTGGTGCCACCTTCTCATTGGTCCTTGAACACCCTTATGGAACAGGGTTTATGTAATCCTCCTCATTTTGCCTTTGAAGTTTCCCTTTACCACATGCCTTGGAACACATTCATGATTTCCATAGCGTGTGCAAGAATCCCGACTTATTCCCAAATAAATATCATAAATTCATTATTCTTCAGAGTCCATTTATCCTTCCTTCCCTTCCCCTTTCCCTCCCTCTCTTCCCCTCCCTCTCGCTCCCTCTCCCCCAACTCCTCTCAATTGACTTTTCAGGGTTTTTTTTTTAAATTTGCTAATCTTTTAAAATGTTTATCAAAGTGATACTATAATATGGACTTAGAGGCTGCTTTTGCCAAAAGCATTTCACTTGGGCCTATCTATGATGAAAAAACTTGGCGTCTTGGGCTTCATTTTGTATCTGTCTCCTTTGCACTGAATCGGTGGCCTTGGATTCCAGCAGCTGCAGGTCTACACTGAAAGCACCTTGGGATGTGTCAAAACTATCCCCCAAGCAATGGCAACTTTCTTATTGCCACCTGCAATGCCCTGTCCAATCTACAATGATCCTGAGATAAAGATCAGATAATGATCAATTAGACCACAGTTTGATCAAGACTACTGGTCTATGCATACTTCTGATACCACTTGCTATAAAATCTGGGTGCTCATGTCAATTGCCTCAAAGATAGAGCTAGAAATGCTGGTTCCTAGTCTGCCCAGTATGGCCATATTGACGAAGGCTCCTTTCCTGCTTTTCACCATTATTTTTCCATTTGGTTTCTGGGGCAAGTGGGCAGACTTGATTTGTTGGAGCCCCTTAGTCCGCCCTCTGGCCCACTATTCAGGTAACAATACTTGCACACTAATTAAAAGAGGAAGGGGAAAAAAACACCTAAAATTTTATAATGAAATGTAAAGAGCCTCTGCGCCTTCCCTTCTCATCCCAGGGGAAGGCCTCCTGAATTCTTGAATTGTTTCTTCCAATAATTAGCTCCATATTTCTAGAAATCTTCTTAAGCTACAAAGCACCATAACTGCAAGTAATGTGAAAGAAATCAGTCTATTTTTGCAGAAGAGGACTGAAATGGAAGGCAAGAACATGCCATTAAGATAATCTATTTGAGTGAAGTATTTCAAAGCCAAAAAAAAAATTCCAGGTATGAATCCTATTTGTACTGCCCACTCTCCAACCTTGAGCTAGTAAATCCATGTGTCTGAACCTCAGTTTCATCATCTTTAAAGCAGAGGTGATATCTATCTCAGAGTTTTCTAGAGAGTGAAATGAGAAAGCATATCTATACATTTGCATACATATCACCAACTCAAAAAATGACTTGTTTTACCTTTCCCCTGGATTTAACTCATCTCCAGAACTCAAGGTGTGTTCAGCACAGGTCTTCTCCAAAATTTCAGCCCCTTGGCATTTTTGTTTAAAGGAGGAAAGTGGCATGCTTTTAATGAAAGTACATTGAGTCAATCTGCAAGAAAAATTCCATCGTTCATTGTTAGTGACTGACCAGCAATATCATAAGCCTCCTGCTAAAGTGATTCAAATTTTAGAAGTCTGGAGAAAAACCCAGCGACTAGAAACTGTTACAAGGAATGCCACAGCAATCCGGTCCCAAGCCTAATGCAATTTATTACCAGAAGCACACCAGCCTCCTGCTCACTACTGGTGGTGGTAGGATGACTCACACAGAAACCCCTTCAAGATATGTTTTAAGAACTGCCACCAAAGTCAATTTTTCAAAACCTTTTCCCATCCAAAGACCCAGTCCTATCATGCAAAGACTCACCCCTGCTGTATGCATTCACTGAGTTCTGAAGTATCCTGCTGAGGCTGCTTGGACAGGAACTGGACCAGTGCTTGGGAACCCACAGATTCTTCTAATTCAGAGAAGAGGAGTGTTATTTAAGCCACAATTGCCTTCTCTGGGATTGACACCTACAATAGTGGAGTTGGAGCCAGTACCCTGAGTTATGCAAGGGTGTACGCGGAACTCAGGTCTAGAACGCTGCCTGTCTCCAGGCTCCTCCTCAATAAATTTTGGGATAAAGGAGGTGCTAGAGAGTGCACAGCTTCCCAAAGGGGAGACTTTGGGATTGCTGGGGACAGAACCTGAGAGAGGATGAAGAGGTGCGAAGGGTGTCCCCAGATGTCTTGCTCGCTTTAGTTAAATAAAAAATGATCCTTTGGAAATACCTCCTTACTAACTTATTTAACACGACCAACAAAACGTCTACAAGGAAGGGTTTGACGGCGCCGACCATGCCCAGCGACCAGCTGGGATTCGGAGAGCAACCCAGGAAGGCTTCCAGGCCCCCGCCTCGCGGGGACGGTTGGCGATCCCGAGGCAGACCTGAGGGGGGCACCGCTGAACGTCCTGGCCCAGGCTGATCTTCACGTGGCCGGACACTGGCGAGTCTGCGAACGGCCTTGAGGCGCGGCAGGGGCAACCTAGCGAGGTGGCGCGAGAACTTACTGTCCCTCGCAGCCGGGCTCAGGCCCATTCCGTGGCTGCGGCCCCGCCGGCCCCCAGGCCTCGCAGGGGACAACGCTCCAGGCGAGTTCCCAATGGGCCAGCCAGGATCCGCGGAGCCGCGGGGTGGTGGCACTGGGGCAGGCACGGCTGGGGACAATCGAGGGGGAAGGGCAGAGGAGCGTGGTGCCGGGAACGCAGCGCGCAGTAAACGGTGGCCGCTGACCCGCGCGCGGGAACAACGACGCAGGCGGCGAGTGTGTCCGGAAGGTGAAAGAGGCGAGAAAGCAGCGCTCGAGACCGTGGGGGGTCTGGGGGGCGGGGTGAGGGGACACCAGGGCGAGGGCTTAGGTGAAAAGGCTCCCAGGTGGCACTTAATCCAATGTTATGGAGCAATGGGGAGACGCTTGGAGAGGAGTCTGGAGGAGATTAGGGAGTTAGGGTTTTAATTTAAAAAAAATAATAAGATAAATTGTAGAAAATCAGATGTGACTGGGTAAGTATTACTGTCCTTGATGGAGTCTGCCTGCAAACGGGATATTCTGTCAAGGTACAGATAGGTACCAGCGGACATGCTTGGAAACCAGGTGTCTGCTGTCCTTGGGAGGATTTACCTGCAAACGGGATGTTCTACTAAGTGGGCTAGGAGGGCACTAAGAAAATTTTTATTATCTGTTCTTAACAAAGAGCAGAGCTCAGCATGCTCCAGGCGGGTCACTTCTGATTAGAAAGTAACACTTCTGTATGCTATGTTTAATTAGCTGAAAGACTTGATTTATTGCTGTTGGAAGGCTGCCTTCTTTGTTCACAATACTATAAAAAGATTGCTTGTATACAATAAAGGACTTTTTTTCTGCTGCTGCTTTGCTTGCTCTGCTTCTTCTTTCTTTCTCATGCTGACCTGCGAGTGAATTACTGCAACAATAAATATATAATGTAATATGTAATATATACAAAATCTCATGGAATGCATGTGGTTATTCAAATTGCTTGTGGGTACACCGTCCTGCTTAAGAATTTGAACACATCTGCTATGCATGCTGCATCTAAGCCTTCCTCCTTTACGCTACCTCCCTGCTCCTTGAATCCTGAGTTTTGGGTCTATGGCGTCCTTATTTGGATTTGGTTTTGGTTCATTGGTTTGGTTGGTTTTTTGAGACAGAGTCTCGCTATGATGACCCGGCTGGCCTCAAACTCATGGGCTCCAACTATCCTCCTGCCTCAGCCTCTGGAGTATCTGGGACTAGGGGACTACCATTGCATTAGTCCTGATGCTCCTGGGTTTGCCCTTTCTCTTTTAAGTTTCTAAATCCCTTCTTTGCATCCCTAATGCATTGTTTTGTTTCACATATTTGAAACTTTATAAAAACTAGGGTATGGTGTGGTATTTGTGACCTTCCAAAATTCATAGCCTGAAATCTCAGCCCCTAAGGAGACGGTCTTAGTAGGTGAGGATTTGGGGAAGAAATTAGGTCTTGAAAGCAGACCCCTCATGAAGAGGATGTAAGGAGGATTAGTATACTTACAAAGGAGGCCCCTAGAGAGTATCCCCTTCCATCATGTGAGAAAGCAGAAGTGGCTATCTGTGAATCAGGAGCTGGGTCCACACCAGTCACTGAATCAGCTGTAGAGGTCTCAGGCTTCTCAGCCTCCTGTGAGAAATAAATCTCTTGTTCATAATATTTTTTAACAACACACCAAAATGGACAAAGAGAATGGTATCATGCCATGTGTTCTCTTCTGCAACTTTCTTCTTTCTATGATATATGTGTATTGTAGTATACAACTGTAATTCTTTAATTCATTTTCTTTTCTTTCTTTCTTTCTTTCTTTCTTTCTTTCTTTCTTTCTTTCTTTCTTTCTTTCTTTCTTTTTAAACTAGGGATTGAACCCAGGGTGTTGTACCACTCAGCAACATCTCCAGTCCTTTTTGGAGACAGGGTCTCACTAAGTTGCTGGAATTTGTGATCCTCCTGCACCACTATGCCTGGCTCTGTAAATCATTTTCACTGTTATAAAAATAGTCCCTTATGTGTTTATACCGTTTTTTATCAATCCAGTGACAAAGCCACTGAGTTGACTAGTTAGCTAGTTGTTTGACTTTCCAATTTGGAGTTGGAAAAAAATTGAAAAGATCTCACACTGTGCCCTGGTGTATGCAAGCAAGAGATTCCATGGGACTTAATATGTACGAGGGTATGCAAATAATCAGCCTCATCAATTTCACTTCCACCAACATATTAGAATTCTTTTTTAATTACATCTTCATCAATACTTAGTTCTACAACAATTCTTAATTTTTCCACGAGAGTCTACTTAGAATATTATTTTACTAAAGTTTTAATGTGCATTTTTCTGGTCACTAAAACAGTTAAGACATACACACACACAAATATATATATACATATCGGCCACTTAGATTTCTTCTTTTTAATAAAAAAAAGTTAATTAATGATAACACTATAGGGAACATTAATAGGAAATGGTTGAATAAATTCTAGTAGATCCAGGCAATGGACTTCAATGCAGTCATTTTAAAAATGTGCTTTTGAAGCACATTTGTCTATCTGGCATGTTTCTTTTGATATCGTATTAAGAGAAAACCTACTGTACAGAATTAGAAAATACTTGGAAATTATCTTCTTATTGATTTTCAGGTGTTCTTTGTATATTCTTGATATTCATCTTTAGTCAATTATAATTGTTTAGATATACAGTCAGCCCTCCATCTCTGCAGGTTCTGCATACGCGAATTCAGTCAAGCAAAGATTGAAAAAAATTTTAATTATGTGCTGAGGGTACAGCTCAGTGGTAGAGCATTTGCCTACCATGCACAAGGTCCAGGTTGGATCCCCCACATTGCAAAAATCAACAAATTGTGTCTATATTGAACATTTATAGACTTTATTTCCTGCCATTATTTTCCAAACAATACAACAAGCATCTCCATTTCATCTGCACCTTGATCTTGGACTTCCAGCCCCCAACTTTTAGAAAATGGAATTCTGTTGCTTAATCCACCCAAACAGTGTTATTTTGTTACGGGAGTCCTACACATGAATGCCTCTTTATTTCTCAGCACACAGAAGTGAATCTGGGTGGAGGAAAGGGTGCCACTGACCACAAGTCACAAGATCTGCGTTGCTGGGGCTAGGACCAGGATCCAGGTCTGATTTTCATGCAGGGTTCCATGTCCTTGCTCAACAACTGTCTCTCCACCTTTGGTTTTTCCTCCCAGTGTATGTAGATACTTTTCCTGAACACACCCATGATCAATTTCCCCACAGAAGCACCTTCTGCTGCTACCCAGCTCCACCTACAGCAGGATGGGAATAAACTCCTGGGCTCAGTCCCCAAAGCCCTGTCAGTTGCACCCTAAGCCAGAGCTTGGCAGACATTCGTGTGCTCCAGAATCGCCTGGAGGGCATGCTAACATGTACATTCCCTCCTCTTCACAGGGGCTGGGGGAGACTCCCAAATTTTGCATTTGCAACAACTTTCTGAGTGCTGTGAATGCTGCCAAGGAGCACGGGCTCCAGGACCCTCGTGAACTCTCACTTCCAGCCCAGGAACTGCGACTCTTGCCCCATGCACTTGACCCTTTGCCCAGCTGGTCCTGCCACAAGTTCTCCACTGCCAAGTCAGACACTGTGGTCAGATCCAGGGACCTCCCAACTCAGGCCAGAGTTGTGTTTGTTTGTGTGTGGAATGATGGGTTTCAATGTGGTATATTCACATACGTAAAAACAGTTTGATGCGTTTCACTCCCTAGTGCCCTCCCACCCTCCCACTCTCCCTCCCCTGCTCTCCTCCTTTATCCTACTGGTCACCCTTCTATTTTCTTTTTCTTTTTTTTTCTTTCCATTATTATTTTTCTCTCATAGGAAGATTAAAAAAAAAAACTCCAAAAAGCAAAATAACCACACATTGGTCTAGGTCACATTATAAATCCAAGCACTGGTGTGGAATTTCAGTGGAGAGAAGAAAACTTGTAAAAACCCCCAAAGTCATAAGAAACTCTTCTAATTTAACTGTCTCTGTTTACCCAACCTTATTCACCACCCAAGACCGTGGATTCTAGACTAGTCTGATCTGTAAGAGGGGTCAAAGCAGCCGGAGCAGGCATGGATGGAGGGAAAGAAATGAGAACCAAAAGACATCAAGGAGCTGATTTGTTTGAGAAAAGCAGTGATTCCTCGGGTCACAGCTTCCAGTGGCTGAGATGTAAAATGCCTAAGAGAGCAGATCCGTGAATTAAATGGACTGCTTTTGGGGAGGTGAAAGTAGTATGAAGAACATGAGATGACAAGAGTCTGAATTTTTTTTTAAAGCTTTAAGGTTTCAACAGAATGTGGGTGTATTTGAGCTTTTTAAAAGGATAGCGGTTTTAGAAAGGGCAAAACCAGGACGCACAAAAGACTGGGAATTCCCATAACCCTTAATAAGTGCTTCCTGCTCCAGGAAATAAAGTGTCCACTGGAGGTCACACCAACTACCCAGGGCAAACTAATCCATCACCTCCCAAAAGCTTTTCAAACCACGAGTTCCCCATTTAGTTTGGTCCCCAAGCAGTCGTCTTCTTTAGTGGCCTGTAGACTCACTCCCAACTACCCTCCTGGGGGGTAAAAAATAAAGGAATTCCCCCTAGGCTGGCCCCAGTAACTCAGCATTAAAGTAAGAAGAAGGGCTGGCAGCCTCCCGGAGACTAAAACAATTTGAGGCTAAATCTACCTTTCCAAGGATGGAAAATTTATTCAGATAATGTTTGAGAATTCAAATATGCCACAATAGAATAGGAATTAAAAGGTCGAAATCCCACTCTTCCTTACACCTCTACCTCCCCTACTGCCCAAGCCATCCAGACATTTTACCACTGTCATTACCATTTCTTCTAAATGGAGGCCCCTAGGCACTAATCACACAGGCAAGTGCATGGTATTGTAAGAACCCACCACAACTTTTCCATTAAAAAGCTGTAGTCTCTGTCTCTCTGGCTACATTGGCGGTTCTCCGGTAACTTCAATACTTTAAAGGCTGCAGCAGCATGCAAAAGAATTTCATTTCATTTTTTTTAAAAAAAAAAGTTAAGAAAGGTCTCCAGGAGATGGTGAGTTTTATTTGTCTTGTGTGGATAGAGGGTGGAGAGGCTAGGAGAAAGCACAGGATGCAGAGGTCTACTCAGTGTAGTCTTCTCCCCCATTTTCATCTTCACCATCCACAGAGAGAGCGGCATACTTGCTTGCAGAACTGAACTTAGAGGCTGGATTTTCCTCAGGTTTCTTTGGCTCAGGTGCAGATCTGGAGTCTTGATCCTTTTTGCCCTCTTTCCTATCTGACTCCTTCCAGTGATCCTTGTTCCCTCCATCTCCTGGACCACGGCTGGAGTTCCCAGTTTGGCCTTTTGGGACATTCATTCCATCTATTTTATTATCATCTTTCCTTGTGGGTCCTTCCTCAGATGGCTGAGCTGGAGCTACTTTCCCCCCACCACTTGTGGGGGATTGCTGCTCTGTGTCTGAGCTCTGAGATGGAGCAGGAGGGTTAGAACTTCGCTTCACCCACGCATTCTCCTTTGGTGGAGGGGCTCGCATTACCTTTAGAGGCTGATCAGGTTTGGGAGGCTTAGAAGTTGGAGAGTGCCGGTCTTCCTCCTTTCATTTTCTAGAGGCTTCTCTCTCTCCTTCGTGCATTTCTGCCAGGTGTGGCTGAGGTTCCAGTCTGTGATGACTTCCTGTCCTTGACCGGTCCGGTTCCCGAGTTTCTTCACTTGGCCAGCTTGGGGGTCTCTCCCTAGGCCGCCGTTCTAGTTTTGGCTCATCCAACCGGCGCTGCAATTTCTCCTGCTCCTTCTGTAGCCGTTCTTCTACTCCTCTTTCTCTAGCAGCTGTGTCAACAGGTATTGCCTCTCCAAAGATGGAAGCTGCTCGACTGGACTGGGAGGTGCTAGCAGGGGAATCATCTTCCTTAGGAGTACTCCGAGGCTTTAGATTCAGTTTGGGTCTTTGGCGGGGACCTCTATCATCACGCCTATAATCATCCGGAGAGTAATCATCTCTGGAGCTCCATGACCGTTCGTCTCATCTGTCATTTCGGTCTTCATAATGGTCCCCACCTCCTCTGTAGTCATCCCTTTGGTACCCACTACCAAATGCTCTTCTGCCACTGCCTCTCCTGTAATCATAGCCTCTATCATAATCTCTGCTGCCTCGGACATCATAGCGATCCCGGCCCCCATATCCATCCATATCCCGTCGTGGGCCATCACGATATCCATCTTGATATCCATCTTGATATCCATCCTGATATCGGTCGGAATCATATCGATCTCGATACTTGTCTCCAAAGCTGTCATCACCTCTTCTAGGTCGTCAAAGCTGTCTGTGGCAGGTCGGGCTCTCCAGTCTGTGTCTGTTTTGTCAGAATCCCAATTTCTATCTCGGCCAAAAGAAGGATCATCCCTGTCTTTATCCTGTGTTTGATCAGCAACATCCCCTCGAATTCTCCTGTTACCTAGAGACTCTTCATTGAGACTCAGGGCACTGAGCAGGGAATCCAGGTCCTCACACTCAGCATAGCCAAAACCTTTCAAGCTCTCTGGATTGCTGGGTTCCGTGGTAAACGCATGCACTGATATTTAATCCTCTAAAAAATTCCTTAATGGAGTCTTCTGTCACATCGTAGGGCAGGTTCCCTAGAAAAGCAGTGTAGGGTGGTGATTTGGGAAGACGGCTCCAGTCAATATTGGGTTCCCCAGCAGCCGGTGGAGCAGTGGGAAGGATGGACCGGTCAGTGGGAGGTGCCCTGTACACATCATCATCATGACTGTGCCAAGTGGATGAAACATCTCCTTCCAGGTCGTCTCTTTCATCAGCCCAGCTGACTGGTTTGGGGACATAGGTGCTTCCTCCATCAGTCCCTCCATACTCAGCCAGAAAGTCTGTAGGGAGATAGTCTTCCCCTTCTTATTCTTCTTTATTGTGAGGCGCCGTGTTGGGAGAGGGAGGGAGAAGGCAAAGCCACCCTTCTATTTTCATGGCCTCCCTTTCCTCAGGTCCCTGGTTTTTTCCTGTAGCTTCCACATGTGAGGGAAAATATGGGTAATGTAATAATATGGATACTTCTTTCTTTGGGTCTGGCTTATTTTGCTCAAGATCACTGTCTCCGGGTCATTCATTTCTTGCAAGTGAGATGATTTTGTTGTCCTTTGTGGCTGAATAAAATGCTGTTTAAAGGGCAAGTCTTGCTAAAGGTTGAAGAGGACTGAAGGGCCCTCCTAAAACAAAGAGGTCTGGGCCAATCTGAGACACAGGGATGCTGTGAGACACTGCAGGGGTCACCCTGTTTGTATTCAGGCGAACAAGGGGAAGCCCAGAGAGGTGAAGAGACTTGCCCAAGGGCACACAGTGCATTAGGTCAGAGGCTGAGCAAGAATCCAGGTCTTCCAGGGTCTGCCACCTGCTCTCCCTGCAGTTTGCTGCCTTGCTTGAGATAAGGGGTGCCTGCCTCCCTCCCCTTTTCTCACTTCCTTTTTTTTTCTTTTGACCTCAGCTGCTCCTTGGCATTTCAGCTGTTGCTGAAATGGAGTCACGGGGGACCATAAAACTTGGATAAAGGAGAGTGGAGAAAGGGCAGGGAAATGAGGGAAAGAGATGAGACCTTTGGTGGCCAGGGGAGGAAGAAGGAAGTCGCCCCAGGCTGTCCAGGAAGCTGGGGGCGGGGCTGCTGCGGGAACCTGCACACGTGTCCCAGCCCTTGCTCTGACCCAGTGAGGACTCAGGTGAGCCCCGAAAACACAAATCCTCCCAGTCCCAAAGAGGCCAGCCTCTGGCTTCCCTCCATGTGATCATGTGCCTCAGACCCAGGGCCCCAGTTCCTTGTTCATGGTGGCTTAGTGCCAGCGTCCCACCCCTACAAAGGGGCCAAGAACTGCAGTTCAGCCAGAGCTGCAGGCTTTGTCCTGCTTCACCAGGGCCAGGCGGGTGTGGCCCTGCAGGTGGCCCGCTGCCCCACAGATGGGCTCCAGGTGGCATTAGGCCCGTGCAGAGCGCAGGTGAGACTAACAGCTGGAGGAGCTCCAGGACACTGAGGACCTGGCAGGGGAAGGTGAGCCCATCCAGGGAGCAGGGCTCCTGGAATCAGGATCCTCAGCCCCAAAAGGAGTGGCCCCGCCCCTCATGTCACCTGGGGGAAACCTGGACCCCATTCCTGACTGCTTCATCCTGCAGCCGCCAGTCTTCCACCCGGTGAGCAGCTGCCTTCACCTGGGACTTCCTGGGTCTCAGGGGTCCTCCCTTTCTCCTGGGTGGACTCCTCCTGCGTTGGGGGGGGGTGCAGAGGACCTCAGTCTTGGGCCCAGCTTCCCCAGGACCTGCCCAGGGTTCTGGAAGGCTCTCTTGAGTTTAGCACAGTGGCTGAGCAGCTAACTGAATGTGAGTGACTGCTGGACATTTTAACTAGGTGAAGCCTGGGAGCCGAGGCTGCGCCCTACTGGGCTGGGAGGCCAGCAGGAATGGGGAGTGGGTGGGATCTTTGAAGGGGACCCTGATTAGTAGGAAGGGTAGCCTCATCTCCAGCCTGGAAGGGACAGTTCCAGGGGAACCTCCCAGAGATGGGGGTGGGGGGTCCTCTCCTCTCCTCCTGTTCATGAGAACTTGAAGCCAGGCAATGCTTAGAGAAGGCTGCCCCCCACCCCCCAGGGGACACCCCCACTAGCAAGCACTAATTATCCTTTTCCCTTAATTGGCCCTCTCCTTCCCAGGGCAGCTCAGTTAATTACACACCCTGCCTGGGCCAGGGAAGTGGAAACCACTGAACTTGAAGCCCTGCTAAGCTGTGGGTGGCCATGGGCATGCTGACTGGAGGGGGCCCTGGGCTCCTCCCAGCAGCTAAATAATGGGCTGAGGCAGCCTCACAGGGCCCCAGGGCTACTTGCTTCCCAGGCTGGAGCCTGTCACCAGGAGGCAGCGCTGGGGACTCAGCTCTTTCTGGCTGGTTTGGGCTTCTGTGCACTGCTGGGAGTTGGCAGCAGTGCATGAAGGCACCCCGGGATGCTGCCCTGTTCTGCTATTCACACTCCTTCTGCCAACAGCTCTGCAGAGACCTCACTGTGCTGGGCTGGGCCTGAGCCCAACAAAGGGAAAGAGCAGGCTTCAGCTCTGGAGGGGCTTGTGGCCTTCCAGGGAAAGCAGCCAGCCAGACCCGCTGCACCAGGGCCCAAGGGCCAAGGCAGCCCTGTGGGCAAAGTGCCCTGGGAGGACAGGGGAGGGAAGGAATAACTCAGGCACCAAGCGGATGATGCTGGGAGAAGGCGTCAGGGTGGAGGGAGGGCGGAAGAATAGCCAGGAGAGGCAGGGGGTTGGGAGAGTGTGGGGGGTGGGAGGAAGGCCAGGAGAAAGGGACCAGGAGGGCAGCAGGGCCACTGTTAGGTCCCCTTCAGGGCTCCACCTAAGGGTCAGCTCTCAGCTCCAACTTGCCATTCTTTCTGCCTCCAGGCCCCACTCTGGCCATTAAACTGTCCCAAGAAACTTCAGTACCAGGCTCTGGGCACCAGGTGGCACTGAGTGAATGACGAGCCTCACTGGGGACACAGCAGCCTGTTGTGTCCTAAGAGCTGGGGACAGCTAGCTGGCTGCAAGGGAATTGAAGGGGCGTCCCCAGTGTGATGTGGCTTAGACTTGTCCATGACAGGCAGTCGGCGGAGGGTTTCAGAGGGAAGGGCTTTTTCCTGTAAGGACAGGTTCTGTTTGGGGTAGGGAAGTGGAGTTGTCCTGTTTTTCCCTCCCCACACACTGGACATGGGGTCCCTCGGGCCTTTCTCCAACCTGCAAGCATGGGTCTCTTCCCTCGTGCAGGTGATTCCGTATGTCACAACCATTTTTGGTGGCCTGCACGCAGGAAAGATGGTCATGCTGCAGGGAGTGGTCCCTCCACGTGCCCACAGGTAAGGGGGGACCAGGGGAGCTGGAGCCCAGCTTCAGCAGCGTCGAGCTGGGGGCTCCTGTCTGCCTTTGGGATCTCTGTGGTCTCTGAGCAGACAGCACTTTGAGAGCCGCCCCTCCCCTCAGGTTTCAGGTGGACTTCCAGTGTGGCTGCAGCCTGCACCCCCAGCTGGACATCGCTATCCACTTCAACCCTCGCTTCCACACCACCAAGCCCCATGTCATCTGCAACACCCTGCACAGTGGACGCTGGCAAAGGGAGGCCCGCTGGCCTGGCGTGGCCCTGCAGAGAGGGGCCAGCTTCCTCATCCTCTTTCTCTTTGGGAATGAGGAGGTGAAGGTGAATGGAAGGGACAGGCGTCGAGGGGTCCTGAGCTCATTTCCTTGCACCCATCCTTCCCTCAGCCAGTTCCCCCTGTCACCGTGGTGGGTGACATTGTGGGGAGAGGACCAAGGAGCTGCCACACCTGGTTCCAGGCTCCCTGCACCCACAGGCTGCTGGACATCCATGGAGCCTGGGTCTGGAGAGGCCCCCTCTGCCACATCAAAGCCAGCTGACTCCTAGGCCTCTCCTTCAAGGGGAGGGGCAGGGGGTGCTGGGGCTGAACCCAGGGCCCGTGCGTGCTGAGCGGGCGCTCTGCCCTGGGCTACACCCTGCCCCTCTAAGCCCACTGATGTCTTCCCTCACGGAATCCACCCCCACCCCGTGAGGGGGCACTTTGTCCATCCCCATCTTACAGCAGCTGCACAGGACAGGGAGAGGGGCCTTGTCCACTGGCCTCTGAGAGGACGCCTGCCAGAAAGATGAGAGGGTCTTCAGACAGCTTAGGTGGCAAGGGCCAGAGGGACTGAGGATAGGACAGCACCGGCCTCTTCAGCCTCGGTGTCCTCCCTGTCAATGGGGACAGCAATGATGCTCTGGGCCTGCCGAGAGGAGAGGGGCTTCCTCGGGGACAGGGACGGGCACTGACGGGGCCAGCTCTGCCATCTACCAGCTCTGTGACCTTGGAAGCTCTCTTAAACTCATCTGTAAGTGTCCTTCCGCTGCAGAGCTGGTGTGAGGCCACAGAGGGAGTCTCCAGGTAGAGGAGCCTGCAGAGCTTGGGACACAGTGAAGAGCCCAGCCAAGCTCAGCCGCTGCTGAGCCTGGCGCTGTCTGCCTCTCCAGGTGAGTGTAAACGGATGGCACTTTCTCCACTACCGCTACCGGCTCCCACTGTCTCGGGTGGACACCCTGGGCATATTTGGTGACATCTTGGTGAAGGCCGTTGGGTTCCTGAATATTAGTGTAAGTTCCCTTGGGGCCAAGGCCCGGGGTCTTGGTCTCTGCCTTCCTCTGACTCCTGGGCAGACCTGGGACCCCCTCACTTACCCCAGAGCAGCAGACAGAGGAGGCCTGTAGGTCAGAAATTGCCCAGGGGTCCTATGTGAGGGAGGTGCAGGGGAAGGTGTCAGTAGAAAGGGAGGCCAGGAGTGGTGGCAGGAGTCCGTGCTGGCTGTGGGGTCTGGTTTACACTAGGAGCTAAGGACAGAAGGAGAGAACCGGCATGTGGGGCCCAAACTGGCTGAGCTCGCCTGCTCTGTCATTCCCTCCCGACGGATTTATTAAAAATGCAGATCTTCGGGACCTGTCACCAGAGAGTCTCGTTGAGTTAGCCTTTGGTGGCCTAGAGTTGGTAGGTGCAACACACCAGATTCGGGGGCCACTGAGGAGCTGTGTGGGAAGCAGGGCAGGGCGGGTGGGGGCCAGGTGAGTGGCTCCTGGGCTTGTGGTGGTCTGAAGAGTGTTTCCTCTCTTTCTGGACAGCCATTTGTGGAGGGCAGCAGAGAGTATCCCACTGGATACGTGAGTCTCTGGGGGCAAGGTTGGCCTTGTGGTTGGACAAGACTCATGGGGTCAGCCTCCTCCTCCCCCTGCACGACCTGCAGCCACACTGAGGCCCAGCTGGCCCCCTCCTGCTATGGTTGTCATGGATAGGACTGACTCCTGTCAGCCCCCAGCCTGGATGTGGCTCTCCCAACCCTTCTCCAGGGCCAGCCTAGGGAGGGTGGGGTGTTAAGGTCTGTAGACAAGTCAAATTAACACGTCGTATTTTGCCAGAGAAATGTTAGAGTTCGTAAACTCCTGAGGGCCATTACCAAGTAGGAATGACGCATCGAAATTTCCTTGCCAAGCGTACCCCATGCTGCTTAGAGGACATTCAATGGGACACTGCATGCATGCTTTAATAAGGTGACCTTGCTCAAGGACCAAGGCGGATCCGGGTTTAGAGCTGATCAGGTTTGAGGAAGTAACCGGCTCCTTGAGTTTAAGGCGTTGCCAGTTTAAGATAATGGGTTTTAGGGAAGTTGGAAGTTGAAGATTATTGCTGGGATTAGGGTGTTCCTGCTGCTTGTTCCCGTTGAGTTCTCGTGAGATTAAAATGGGATTTGGAGAGAGCCTCGTGGAGTAGGTGAATTGTGCGGGAGACAGCAGAACGCGATTTACCCCTGGACCTGTGTGGAGGCGGTGTGAGAGCGGGAATAAAGAATTGCTGTTTGAACCTACAAAGCTGTGTGGTGCCTCCTGATTCTGGTGCCAAGCCGAGACATTGACCTTGGCAGTAAACAAGTCTGGATGGTGCCTGGCAAAATGTCAGAGGGAGTGGTTTGAGAAGTAACAAAAGCGAGCCATTAAGTGTGGAGACTCCTTATTGGTTGACTGATGTATCTAGTTTATGCTAATTAGATAAGCTGTGCAAAATGTATAAATAGCTCTGTTGTCCTACAATAAATGGCTCCTATTCCTGCTGTATCAAAGTACACAAGTTATTCGTCACACCCCCCCCCCCCTGTTATTCTGCTGCAGCCGGACTGCGGCAGTGGGGGATGGGCAGCTGGCAGGAGGGGCCAGGATCCATAATTCGCACTGGGAGATGACTTTTGCTTGGAGCTTTCCATCCTCAGAGTGACCCTGAGAGGGGGCTGGGTTGGCCTTGTGTGACAGAAGTTGGTCAAGGTGTGGGAGACTGACCCACTGGCCAGTCCTCCCCATTTCCCCAGAGCTGGTGGGCCTCCTGACGCAGGAGGATCCCACTGGGGCTCCCGTCGCTCACCTGCTGCTGTGAGAGACACAACCCCAAAGCCTCCCCAGTGTGGAAGGGTAATGGCAAGAGGGTCCCTCCCAGCCCATGACCAAGCGCTTCCTTGTGCCCCTTTCTTTCCTGACAGCCCTTCCTGCTGCAGAGTCCCAGGCTGGTGAGTGAAGCTCCTTCCTTGTGTCCCCTGGAGGTGTGGCCTCTTCTGGGCTCCCTCAGGCCTGGGAAGGCACCTGGGTAGGAGGCCAAGGAGCTCCCTGTGGTGGGAAATGCCCTTGGTCTCAGGACTTCCCTTCCTTTCTGGGAACCTGCAGGGTGTGGGTGGGCCAGGCAGCTGCAGGTGAAACTCCACCTTCATTTGACCTTTTCTCCATTTATTCTGCAAAAAGATATTTGATGTCCTCTGTGCCAGGCCAGTGCCAGGCTCTTCGACAGAGGGACAAGCTGGTCCTAGCCCTCCATGCAGCCACTGCAGCTCAGGACACAGCCATGGGAGAAGCACATGGTGCTCAGACACTGGAGCACTGAGCTCAGCCTGGGGGCAGGGGAGGCTCTCAGAAGGCCAGCAGCAGGGGTTTAGTAATGAAGAGAGCTGCACTTCCTGCTGCAAGCCCAGGGCAGAAACTCACCTGACCCCGTGCGCTTCCTTGGCCCCTGATAGTAGCCCTCGCAGCTCTTCCTAGAGGCAGGAGACCCTCCCAGAGCTTCACAGCCATCCCCTTGTTCCTTCAGCAGGTGCCCTGCTCACATGCTCTTCCTCAGGGCCTCTGGCCAGGGCAGGTCATCATAGTTCGGGGACTGGTCTTGCAAGAGCCAAAGGACTAAGTATCCAATCAAGCATCACCTCTTTTAACCTCCCAGCACTGCCATGTCACCCCTTCTTACAGATGGGAAGGCAGAGGAGCAGCAGGTAAGGTGCCCAAGGTCACAGAGCTTAGGAAGGTCAGGCTGGGACCAGCAGCCCCACTTACAGTAACATCTTCCCTCCTGGTGCCTCTGGTCAAGCCACCAGCCCTGCATCTGGATCCCAGGGAAGACACAGACAGAGACCCAGAGAGAGGAGGTGGCCTCCCAGAGTGACACATGCTTGGTTTAGGAAAGAGCCAGAACACCCCAGAGAGGAGGGCTAGCTAGTACTTGGAAGCCAGGACTGGGAGCGACACCATTATTTGCGCTTCCTTGCTTGTCCTCCAGGGGGCGCTCAAGTCCTGACAGTCTGCTCAAATCTAAATAGACAAGGGCCTGCCTGCCTACCTGGAAGAAAGGCATTGGATGTTATGGCTTTGGGAAACCAGACTGCCGGCACACTTACTACCTGTGCAAACTTAGGGCAGTGACTTTTCCTCTCCATGCCTCAGTTTTCTAATTATTTAACTTTTTTTTTTAATTTTAGTTGGACATAATACATTTATTTTATTTATTTATTTTTATGTGGTGCTCAGGATCGAACTCAGGGCCTTGCTCGTGCTAGGCAAGTGCTCTACCGCTGAGCCACAACCCAAGACCCAGTTTCCTTATTTTTAAAGGAGGTAATGATTTTTACACTGACTTCAGATTGGTTCTTTTTAAAAAATAAGGTTTTTTTCTTAGTTGTTGATCGATCTTTACTTTATTTATTTATACATGGTACTGAGAATCAAACCTACTGCCTCACACATACCAGGCAAGTGTGCTACCACTAACCCATAGTCCCAGCCCTCAATTTGGTTCTTAAAATAGTACCTGACCCGCGGTAAGTGCTCCACAGTGTGGGAAGCAGAGGAGGGGATTGGGGGCAGCATCCTCCCCACTCTCGGCTTCATTTTCACTTATTTTTAACTCACTGACGGTGCTACACCCTGCCCTGAGTGCTCCTGGTCACACGTGAGAAGCTGGCATGAAGCACATCGTGGGTAGCAGGGCCTTGCAGAGCCTGGAGTGAGTCTTGTAAACTGTGTGTGCTTGGGAATGTCACTGCACCTCTGAGTTTCCTTATCAGATAAAGGAGAATGTTAATGTCCAGGTGATGGGAAATGATCAGGTGCTCCAACATCAGGACCACACCTCCCTCCTCAGACCTTGGAGGCATGTGGCCCGGTTCATATCCTGTCTCCAGATCATGTTGTTGTTATTAGTGTCACAGCAAATAACCTGAATGCCATTTCCCAAGGACTGTGAATGCACATGTTCTCAGAGGTCAGACTGGCCACATGAGTAGGGAGGACCAGAGTGGGAAGGGTGTGAAGTGGGATGAATATTTCCACGGGCCCAGTCACGCCAGATCCTCTGGTGAGTTCTAAAGAGAAGTTGAAAACCCTCTTTTACATAAAAGCTATTTTTCAATATGGAGTGAACTTGAAATTGGAGAGTACTGTGCCCCACAGAACCTTCCTCCAGGCCCTCCAGCTGCGCCCCTGGGCATCCTTCAGCACCTGGCCTCCAGGCTCCTTCCCAACACTAAGCCCTTGCCTTCTCCTCTCCAAAGCTGGAAACACCTGCAGCCCTTTCCTGGTGGGCATCCATGGAAGACCCAGAGGCCCTCCCCAGGAGACTTCTAGGACTGCCCCCCACCCCCTGCATCCCGTCTCTTGCCCTCAACTGCTTCTGCTGGGACCCAGCCCTCAGCAGCTGCAGGGCTGGTGTTTCAAAGAGGCTCCCTTCAGAAGTCATGGAACAGAGTCTGGGGTGCTATTGAGAGGAAGATGTCAGGCACAGAAAGACCAGCCCCCCAAAATCTGGAGTCATGAGTCCTGGTCCACGTCCCAGTCTGAGGCTGCACCGTTGTCCTAGTAAAGCAGCCAGTCCCCTGGCTTGCTGTCCTCCACTGCATGGGCTCCTAGACCCCTCAGCTCAGGCCGCCTGTGAGGATTAAGGCCAAGGCAAACCCTGGCTCCCTAAGACCCCTACTGTGCTCCAGGGACTTGCTAGTCTTCAGGTACATTACCTTCTGGGTTCCTGCTTGTTCTGTGTGTGTGTGTGTGTGTGTGTGTGTGTGTGTGTGTGTGTGTGTGTCCTTCAGAGGTAAATTTTGTATTATGTAATGATAGTTTCAAATGAAAGGTATCATTTCAGTACTGACTGTGTGCCAGGCACTGTTCTAAGTAACACTTTACATGTATTAACTCATTTAATTCTAACAACAACCCCAGAAAACAGACACAGCACTGTTACCACCCCTAAATTTCCGTAATCCAGCACAGAGCCATTAAGTGACATGCTCTTCTTGATCACAGGACTAGAAGCAGCAGGGTTAGGGTGGAACTGCCCCAGCCTGGCTCTAACCACTAGGCAGCTTGCACATATTGAAGACAACACTTGGCACAGAATTAAACACACGGTAAAGGTCAGCTACTACTGTTATCATCATGATCCCCCATTTTCAGGAGAAGGAATTGAGGCTTAGGCCAGGTAACAACACCCCTGACCTCCAGTCAGTAGACAGCAACCCGGGGATTCAAACTCAGGTCTAAGCCTCCTGTTCTCTCCACTCCTCTAAGCTGTGGTGGGCCCCAGGATCCAGCCCTGAGCCTGTGGGAGGAGCCCAGCCCTGGACTCTGAAGCCTCTTCCCACAGCCCTGCTGCTCCCTCAGGGTGTGCCGTGGCTGGGGGCAATGGAGGCCAATCCCCTTCTCTGGCCTGTCCCTGCAGGTTCACTCTGAGCCTGAGGGATGAGGCCACCCGCACTCCCGTGATGCTCAGGGCGTCCTTCACAGACAGAACTCTGGCCTGGGTCTCCCGCTGGGGATACAAGAAGCTCATCTCAGCCCCCTTCCTTTTTCACCCCCAGCGATTCTTCGAGGTGGGTCTGATCCAAGCAGCCACATCCCTCCAGGAGGGAGAGCACAGCTGAAATCCCAAAGTGGCCGGGGACTGGGGCATGTCCTGGCAGGTAGACGTCATGGGGCCAGGAAGCCAGGCCGGCCCAGCAGAGGGTACATCTAGGCACTGGCCCTCAGCCCTCCACGCTGATGCCGAGGTCCCTGTGCCCAGAAACTCTGGCATGATGAGTGCAGGTGGGGCCCAGCGTCCTTTTGTTCAAAAGCTCCCCTGATGATTCCCACAGGCGGCCAGAGTGGAAAGCCGCTTCCTGAAGCCAGCCCAGTTGTAGAAGGTCACCTGGGCCCAGGGTCAGTGAAGAGCTCTGTGGAAGGCCACAGTGCACTGGTGACAATCTAGGACTTCCTCTAGGGAAGAGGGTCTTGATGGGCAGCACGGCAGGCAGGAAGGGAGGGTCTGCCTGGAGTCCCACACCCACTCGGGCCTCCTCACCAGGTGCTGCTCCTGTGCCAGGAGGGAGGGCTGAAGCTGGCACTCAATGGACAGCCGCTGGGGTCCACCAGCCTGGACCAGCAGACCCTGGAGAGGCTGCGGGAGCTCCGCATCAGTGGAAGCATCCAACTCTACTGTGTCCACTACTAAGGAGGATTCCTAGGGGACCCTGGCCAGAGAGAGGACAGCCTGTCCACTCCCAGGGCCTGTGGTGGGGCCCCACTCTGCTGCCTTCATTAAACTGTCCTCCTGTCACCATCGTGTCAGGCCTGGTTCACTTCCGGGTCACAAGCCTAACTCTGCAGAGGAGCTGGGGGCCCACAGCAGAGGAGGCACTGAGTGTAAAGGTGGCCCCAGCTCTGCTCCTACACCAGGGGCCCGGATGGGGCTCCATCTTCCTTCAGGGCCTAGAGTCCACTCAGGCGGACAGGTTCTGTGGCAGAACACGAGGACTAAAACACACACTTTAAAGAATCAGACATTGTTTTCGCTCTTATCTAGAGGTTCTGGGGAAGTGGCCCCTCCTCCCCTGGAAGTTCCAGGCCTTGTCTTCGACATCACTCTGCCATGCCCAGGGCACAGGCATTGGCCTGTGGTTGGAGCTCTGCTGCTGCCCTGTCTAGGTTTCAGCCACTGCGAAGCCAAGGAGAGACAAGACGCCCTGATTTCATAAGCTCAGGATGGACGCACACCATCCACTCTCCCACTGCATGGGCTCACAGAGCCTCTGTCCATAGTGACAGGCAGCACAGCTGCTCATGATTTTTGGCCAAAGTAAGTCACAGGGCCACACTTCAGAGAAGCACACTAACAACCAGCCCAGAAAGGGAGAGAACCCCATGTCTGCCAGTCAGCCACAAGGTCCATAGCTCCTGAGTACAGTCACGTGCCGCAGGAGCACATGTCAGCCACCTGGGTGCACAATCCACGGAGGTCCCACGAGATTGTCTCCCAGGCTGTGCACGTTGTGCTGGACCATCTGGGTTTGTGGGAGGACACTCTGTGGTGTTCCCACGAAGTCAGAATTGCAAACAAGGCATTTCTTGGAGCTTGTCCTCATCATTAAGTAACACGTGACTGTATTTTGCAGATTAAATAGAACAGGGAAAAAAAGGAGGGATATAGAGAATTTGAGTCATATTATCAAACAGCTGAGGTGAATAAGAACTTTTAAGACTTGGTACCCTCCACACAGAGAGCAATGCTCTCAATATCCTTCCCTGTCTCCACTTTCCAAGGCTGACCAGGAAAAATCTTAGTACATTCCCCAGAGCAGAGATTCCATAGCAAATATGCTCTGATTATAGTCCAGTAAAACTTGAAATCAATGAGAAAGATAACTGACAAGTGGCCACCGAGAAACTGAGGCACAGGTTTCTGGATAAGGTCCAGGTCAAAGAGGAGAAGATAAAGGGGTGGAAGAGCCAGGGGCAGGCAGATCCCCAGGCCCAAGAAAAGCAGGGAGCAGGCAGCTCAGCCCCGCCCAGCCTGCTGAGCTGGGGACAGAGCCCGTCCTGGGTCCTCATCCCCTTAAAGTAAGCCTTACAACACCATAGGCCTTCCAGATGATCTCAGCTGTTTTTGACCTTTTAATTCTCCACAAAAATGTTTGGAGTAAACTTGTCAATTTCCACTAAGTTTTTCTTTGTTTGGTTTGGTTTTTCTTTTAGGTTAGAATTGAATTGATTGTGTGGACTTTGGGGACAAGGGGACTCTGCATCTCTACATTGGTTCCTTTCAATCACAAACACAGTGTCTCTCTCAACGTATTGAGCTCATATTTTATATCTTTCAATTAGGTTGAATAAGTAGGTGAATAAGTACTTTTAAGACTTGGTATCCTACACACAGAGAGCAATGCTCTCAATATCCTGCCCTGTCTCCACAATGGCACAATAGTCACTATATTTATGCTCAGGCCCTTTATAGTTTTTTATTTGTACATTACAGTTATTCATAATCTCGGGGCTCACTCTGACAGGATCATAGAAACACAGAACACAGTTTGCTCTGCTCCACCCCCAGGGCTTCCCCTTTCCCTCCTCCCCTCCCTTCCCCTGTTCCCTTTCCTCCACTCAACTTCCTTCTATATAATTATAGATTTTTTTTCTTTTTAAAATTTGTACTTCGTTGACACTGATACAAAAATGTACCTGATTTATGCATAATTGTCTTATTTCTAGTAAAGTTGCTGGATTCTTTTAGTACTTCAAAAAGACAACCATAACACTTGCAAAAAAAATTGATTTGTGATTTCTTCCTTTTAATCATATGTCACACACCCACAGTCTCCCCCTCCCTCCCCCTTCCTCCTCCTCTCCTAAATGTACTACATTGGCCAGAACTCCCCGACCAATGTTGAATAGAAGGCCTGTTAGCCAGTTTCCTTGATCTGTTCCTGACTTTAGGGAAATATTACTAATATTTCACCATTTAATATGGTGATCATGATAAGTTGGGGATAGAAACAAGTTTTAGGGCAAAATTTTTTGGCTTTTTCTTAGTTCACTAGCAGATTTTTTTCCCCATTTTTTTAAAAAATCAAGAATGAGTGTCAAGTTTTAATGGATATCTCCAGCATTTATTGATATGATCATGTGTGGTTCTTCTTCCTTAATCTGTTAATGAGATGAATCATGGTAAGAGGATCAAAGACCTAGAGGGAAGACCAGAAGCTTCGTGACTGCTAGAGGAAAACACAGGAGAAACGCTCCAGCATACAGGTGCCGGCCAGCACTTCCTGAATAGGACTCCTCTAGGTCCGGAAATAACACCATCAAGCATCACCGGATGCATCAAATTAAACAGCTTCTGTACAACAGAAAGATAGGGGTGGGATGGGAGCAGGACTCTGCCAACTGCTCCTCTCATCAAGGATTGCTATCCAGAGAATATAATGAACCCCAAAGACTCAAAAAAGAAAAAAATGATACTAACCCATTCAATACACAGGCAGATGAAGTGAACAGACATTTCCATAAAGAAATCCAAAAGGCCAACAATTCCATGAAAAAAAGTCCACCAATTGTAGCCACCAGGGCAACGCAAAGGAAGACCACACTGGGATTCCATCCGGCCCCAGTGGGAACGGCAATCATCATCAAGAACTCAAACAGTAATAACTGCTGGTGAGGATGTGGGGAAAAAGGAATCCTTACACACTGTCAGTGCACCTGCTGGAGAATATTTGGGTTGTTTTCCTTTGGGGGCAATTATGGGTAGATCTGCTGTCAGCATTTGTGGATGACTTTATGTGAAGAAGTTTTCAGTTGTCTATAGTAGACACCTAGTTAGGGTACGTGGGCTTTCTTGTCCAGCGAGGAGGTCCACGGAACAGGGTAGAGGAGAGTGTGGCTGCAGAGTCACTATTCAAGACCTCTGGAGACCAAGCAGGAAGCAGGTCTGATTTTACTGTGTAGTTACCATGTGTATATACTCGGGCAGTAGCTAAGCAGATTTCAGGCACCACCAATGCAATTTATGGCCAACTGTCCTTGCAGCGACCAATCGAGGAGCGGGCTGTGGAGCAAGCACAGGGACTACAACACATGGCCTCAGGCCCAGGGCTGTGCCTATGGGGTAAGCGGTCTGCCACTCACACGCCTAGCAAGAAGGGATTGGTTTGCCACTCAGACACCCTTAATGTATGCCATGTATGCAGTACTCCATGCACTTGTCCCCACCTTAGGGAATTGCTGGTCATGTGGTAAACATACATTTAACTTTATAGTTTAAAAAAAAAACCTACCAAGCTATTGTCCAGAGTTGTTCCAGTGTGACTGTCTGATTGTGCATTCCCATCAACAATGTCTGCCATTTCTGTTTGTTCCACATCCTCTACTGCACCTGATATTGCCAATATTTTTTATCTTAGCCATTGAGTATGTCTATAAGGGTATCTCACTGCAGTTTAAACTTGTATTTCCCTATGGTTAAAGATGTTGAGCATCTTTTCATGTGTTAATCTGCCATCCATTATTCTCTGAGGAGAATTCAATTCTTTCCTCATATTTTAAAAATGAATTGCTCAAAGATCTAAAGAAACATTCTTCAAAAGAAGACATGCAAATGATTGGCAATATATTAAAGAATGTTCAACATCCCTAGCAATCACGAAGTTACAAACCAAAACTATGCTGAGATTTCATCTCACCCCAGGTAGAAGGGCAGTCATCAAGAATTCAAATAATGATAATTGAGGATGTTGGCGGGGGGCAGGGCGGGCAGGAAGGCACATTAACGTGTTGTTGATGGGACTGCAAATTCTGCAACCACTCTGGAAAGCAATATGGAGATTCCTCAAAAGACTAGGAATGGTACCACCATACGACCCAGCCATCCCACTCCTTGGTGTTTATTCTGAAGAACTTAAAACAGTAAACACAGTGATACATTCACACCAATGTTTACAGCAGCACAACCCATGATAAACAAGTTACAGAACAACCGAGATGCCCTTCAATAGATGAATGGATAAAGAAAATGTGGTTTATATTTATACAATGGAGCTCTATTCAGCCATGAAGAAGAATGAAATCATGTCATTTGCTGGTGAAGGGATGGAACTGGAGAACATCATGCTGAATGAAATAGGCCAGACTCAGAAAGTCAACGTTCGAATGTCTTTCCTCATCTGCAGGAACTAAAGAGAAAAAAGGGATGAAAAAAGGGGGCTCTTATGAACACAGTAGAGTAGAAGCAAGGGACACAGGAAGTGCGGGGAGGGGAGGGAAAGACAAAGAACTGGGGAATGAAATCTACCAAATTATACTAGGTGCATGTGTGATCATACCATAATGAATTCTAATGTTTACATAATTATAATGAAGCAATTAAAGTGAATAAATAAGTAAACTAACGGAAGACCAGGAGAGCAGAGGAAAGAGATCATGGGGAGGGGGGAGGGGGGAGGGGGAGGGTTTAGTGCTGGGGGCTGAACTGGAGAAACGATGTTATATGCATTTGTGGAAATGTCAAAATGTCAGTATGTATAGTGCAGTTAAATATGAAATAAAATAATTGAATTGTTTATTTTCTTGGGATTGACTTTCATGAGATCTGAATATATGATATTTAAAAGTCTTTTTTCAAATATGTGATTTGTAAAAAGTTTCTCTCCATCTTGGATTATCTTTTCGTTCTCTGGTGTCTTTCTGATCTATCCACTCATCTATGCACCCGTCTCCTTGATAGGACCACTGTCTCGACTCCTCTAGCTTCGGGATAACTTAACGTTGGGTCATGTAATCTTCCATCTTTTTATTCTTATTTTTCAAAATTATTTTAACTTCTTGCTGCTTTGCCTTTCCATACACACTTTAAATCATCTTGTCCAGAACTATAAATCATTCTGTGGGGTTTTGTTTGGCATCTCACTGGCTCTGTGAACCAACCTAACAAGAACTGACCTTCCTGTGACGGGTCTTCAGATCCAGGAGGTGACGTGTCTCTTCCTTTACTTAGGTTTTTGCTTTCTTTCAATCAGAATTTTGAATTTTCATTATACATGTGTTGTTGGATTTACAGCTAAGTATTTAATTTTTCAGCTGTTTGCAATTAGCTGAAGGTTTTTGTTGATGACCTTTAATAAGTTGAGGAGGTGAACTTCTAGTTCTAATTGCTGAGATTTGTTTTAGTGCATTAGGTGACACCCCACCAATTGTGTTTTAATAGAAAAACAATAGTTTATTATCATTTAATTATTTTATGTAGTCATTAGTCCATTATAACTATATATACAGTAGGGTTCATTGTGACATATTCATATACGTACATGACATAATTCCCCAGCATTTCCTCCCTCCTGTTTTTTTTTTCCCCTCTACTTTTCAGGGCTTCTTCTACTTATTCACATATATTTTTATCCATTGATTCTCTAATTTTTTAAAAATCATGAGTGAATGTTGAATTATGTCAAAGGCTTTTTCTGAGTGGATCAAGGACCTAGGAATTAGAACAGAGACTATGCTTATAGAGGGAAAAGTAGGCCCAAATCTTCATCATATCAGATTAGGCCCTGGCTTCTTTAGCAAGACTCCTAGAACACAGGAAACAAAATCAAGAGTCAATAAATGGGATGAATTCAAACTAAAAAGCTTCTTATCAGCAAAAGAAACAATCAATTAGGAGAAGAGAAAGCCCACAGTTTGGGTGCAAATTTTTGCCACACGTATGTCAGATAGAGCACTAATCTCCAGGATATATAAAGAACTCAAAAACTTAACATCAACAACAACAACAAAAAATAATAATAAATAAATGGGATAAGGATCTGAACAGAATACTTTCTTTCTCTCAGAAGAAAATATATACAATCCATCAAAAAATATATGAAAAAATATTCAACACCTTTAGTAATTAGAGAAATGCAAATCAAAGCTACTCTAAAATTTCATCTCATACCAGTCAGATTACAATTATCAAGAATAAAAATGATAATAAGTGTTGGCAACAATGTGGGGGAAAAGGCACACTCATACATTGTTGGTGGGACTGCAAATACTCTGGGAAGTAGTATGAAGATTCCTTACAAAACTTGGAATGGAACCACCATTTGACTCAGCTATCCCACTGCTCAGTCAATACTCAAAGGACTTAAGAACAGCATACTACAGTGACGCAGCCAATTTAATGTTTATAGCAGCTCAATTCATAAAAACTGTGGAACCAACATAGATGCCCTTCAATAGATGAATGGATAAAGAAACTGTGGTATATATACTCAATGGAATATTACTCAGCATTAAAAGAGACTAAAATTATGCATTTGCAGATAAATGGATGGAGATGGAGAATATCATGCTAAGTGAAGTAAACTAATACCCAAAACCAAAGGCTGAATGTTCCCTCTGATAAGTGGATGCTGATCCGTAATGGTAGGGGGGTGGTGAGAAAAATGGAGGAACTGTGATTGGGCAAAGTTGGGGGAGAGAAGGAGGCCTGGGAGCAGGAAAGATGGTGGAATGAGGTGGAATCATTACTTGAGGTGCATGTATGACTGTACATGTGGTGAGACCTACATCGTGTAACCAAAGAAATGAAAAGTTGTGCTGCAATTGGGTCCAATGAATCAAAATACATTCTGCTGTCATATATACCTAATTAGAATAAGTAAATAAATAAATTGTTAAAAAAGAATTTAACGAAAGAACACCTGGATCAGATGCCAAGGAAAGGGAAATTAAAACGGCTAATTGCTTTGCCTATTTCAAAATAACATTTTTTAGAAAAGAAAAGAAAATTGCTTTTTCTACATCAGTTTATATGAGCATATGACTTTCGTCCCTTACACTGTTAGTATTGTGTACTGAATATTTGATTTTTAATGATCAAATCCTTTGTGTTCCTGGGGTACACTCCACAGGGTCCTGGTGTGGTATTATTTTGAAAAGAGCTGAGTTTGATCTGCCTTTTTTTTTTTTTTGAAGATTTTTACATCTGTGTACACAAGAGATGTTGATCTCTGGTTTTATTTTTTTAATACTCAGTTTTCAGATTGGAATCTGTAAATGGATGAGATGAAGTGTTCCCTTCTCTGTTCCCTGAGAAGATAACATAGAATGGGACTGTTCCCTCCTCGTTTGGCTGGGACAGCCATCTAAACCTGGATCTTTCTTTTGGAGCAGCTACAGACTAAAAATGCACCCCAGGCAATACTTGCAGAACTATGTAGAGTATCTATTTCTTTTAGAACCATTTTGGTCATTGGTGATTTCTAAGAAATTAGTCCATTTAATGCTACTTCTTAAATTTTAATTATGATATTATTTTATTCTCATTTACTATCCGCCAGACCTTTTCTGAAAGCCCCTCCTTCACTCTTAATATTGCTAATTTGTGTCATTTTCTTTTTTGCCTCTGTCGGTCTCACTAGAGGATTATTGAATGTTCTTTTAGAAAAACCAGCTTTTGGCATTACCGAATTTCTCTATTGTTTTCTGTTGCTCACTTTATGGATTGCTGCTCTTATCTTCATTGTCCCCTTCCTTCTGACCTGTTTTTGCACTTATTTATTCTTTTCTAATTTCTTCAGTTGGAAACTCAGTATAATGATTTTCAATTTTCTTCTCTTCTAAAATATGCATTTCGTTCTAAAAAGTTCCTTCTCAGTACTTCATTAGCTATAACTCACAAATGCTGATACTCTGTATTGTGATTTGGGGTCATTTACAAACATATTCAATGTCCATGGAGGTTATTTAGAAGTATGGTATTCAATAGTAAGTGTTATATTCTTCTGTTATGGAGTTCTCGCTTAATCTTATCTTTGTGAGAAAGTCTATGTTGGATGATTATAATTTTTTAATTTGTAAGTTTTGGGGGTTTTTTTCCCATTACCTAGAACAAGAATGTTCTTGGGCACTAGAAAGGAGCGTGTGCTCTGCTGTTGTGGGTGAAGTGTTCAGTGAATGTCAGTTAGGTCCGAGGACTCGGTGGTTTTGCTGGGTTCTACTAGGTCCTCAATTGGTTTCCTCCCGTGGGCTGCATCAGTTATACAACAGGAAATTCAAGTCTCCAACTGCAGTTTCAGTTCTCAGATCTTTTGGACCGCACCTGTTTTGAAACCATGAATGCCTACACACTTGGGATTATAGTTTATGCACAATGATTTAACATACCAGGCCAGAGACAGGCATTCCTAGAAAGACATACTTACAAGGTTGGCTTTTAGCTGAGCCTGTGAACTGCGAGGGGAACAGTTGCTGCACTAGTATAAACCTGGCCCCAAGGGATCGGAATGACTCACTGCTCCTAAACCCTCAGCATGAGCAATGGTCTACGCTGAACACTGCCTGCCTTCTGGGAGTCCAGAGCTTCAGTACGCGCCAGGCAGAGAGGAACTAACCACACAACTCTCCCTGGACTAAAACCATAGATATCTACACCCAGGATGTTCTTGGGTAGAAAACCCTCCACCCATGTTATCACAACTCACTGATGTGGAGTTCAGGGATCCTCAACTGTTGGAATGCACTGAAGAGGCTCCTGGAAGCTCTCACCTGGCTTCCTCAGGACGTCTCCCCATGGGACTTTCCCTCCTGCGATTCTTGCTCTGTGTCCCTTGCCTAAATAAATCTTAGCTCTGGGAACAACCATATCACCACAACAGAAAGAAGAGGGGTGAACTCTCTCCTTGTGGAGGTGCAGGGGTTGGGGCTCAGAGGGTGCTGTGATGTGCTCAGGTCACTGGGTGCAGAGGCTGAGCTGGACCCTCCCCTGCCTGTAGCCCTCATGAGTCACCCCAGGGCCTCCCTCTGCTCCTCGTTCCCGCCCTGTCCTCACTCTCAGCACTCCACCAGGGCACCGCAGCGTCACCAATCAATTCTTTTTCTATTCCTCTTCCCTCTCCAGGCCTGATCTCATGGATGAGTTCTCCCTCCCCAACCCTCATTCTAGGCTCCCCAATACCAAAAGAGGGGTCATCCTAAGTCCTCCCGCTGCCCCACATTTCCTCCCTCAGCCCCACGGCCCACACTGCTGCCACTTCCAATCCCAAAGTCCAGTCCCTGCAGACCCCAGGAGACTCTCCCGATTCCTTTCCTCCTCCACCTCCTGTCTACTAACTTAATCAGGGCAGTTCCCTTCCTGCTTCCACGACCCCCATAGCCTCCTGCCAGCTTCCCCACCTCCTGTCCCTCTGCCCCATACCCAGTCCCCAGACCACATGCCCTTCCTCACCAACACTTCCTCCCTCCCTCCCCTCCCTGGGCTCTGCCCCAGGTCCACCCAGGGCCTCGACCTCCACTCACCTGGTGCTCCCTCTGGCCTCTGCTCTTCTGCACTCCTGGGTCTCCCTGGCCCAACCCCCTCCCCATGCCCACTCCCCCTCTTCCCATTCCCATCCAGACTCCTTCCCACCAGGCTGCCCTCACTGCCCTTCTGGCTCAACTGTCCCTCTCTGGGACCCAGGTTACAGAGTCCATCATGCAAGGAACAGAATGGGCCACAATTCCCTGTGCCTGTCTGAGCTCCCTCCAGCATCAAGGAGGAAAACTCCTGGGAGCTTGGCCTCCCTCCCTGCATCTCCAAGATCCATCTCGGGGCCTGACTTGGACTGCAGCAGAGCCAGGCCTCTGTCCACCTCCTCCTGCACCCCAGCCTGAGTCAGCCTGTCCATCAAGCCCCAGCAAGGCTGAGACAGCAGGAGGGAGTTTCCCTACCATCCTGAGTTCCCCAAGGTCATGGCCAAGGCACTGTGAGCAGAAAGGACCTGAGCTCTGAGGTTGAGCCTCTGCCTCCATGAGGACACAGGGCCGGGAGTTTTTCCTGGGGACAGGGCAACACAACACCCACAACTTCCTTTTTCCAAATTATAAAACATTCCTTCCAGGAACTGTTCCATTTCCAATAATTACATGAACCTGGCCTCTTCCTTTTCTTTTTTTTTTTTAAGAGAGAGTGAGAGATGGGGGGGGGGAGAGAGAGAGAGAGAGAGAGAGAGAGAGAGAGAGAATTTTTTAATACTTATTTTTTAGTTCTCGGCGGACACAACATCTTTGTTTGTATGTGGTTCTGAGGATCGAACCCGGGCCGCAAGCATGCCAGGCGAGCGCGCTACCGCTTGAGCCACATCCCCAGCCCTCTTCCTTTTCTAATTACCATGAAAGAGCTGAATTCAGCCCTGCTTAGAACTTCTCTGAGAAAGTCAAGGTTGGACACATCAGGGATCACAGGGTGAGGCAAGAATCACCTTGAACTGGGAGGAAAAGACTATGGAAGGAAGAAGGGGGACAGGGGTGTTCTGTGGGGCTTGGAGAGACCCAAACTCTCCTCACAGAGAGGCAGGCAAGGAAGAAGCTCACCAGCCAGGAGCCCAGAATGCAGGCTGAGTGTGGACGGAGTGTGAGCCCAGCCCTCAAGGCCCAGATACACGCCTTCTACAGCAGGGACCTGTCTCCCTTCACACGCCACTCTCAGTGCCTCCCCTCCCCAGCCCAAGACCTGTACTCAAGCCCCATGGACACAGAAAACAGATGTGCACTTGAAAATTGTCTCCCATGGAAAATCGACTTCCATATCATAGTGGAATTTTCATAGTCTTTCAAAATCCAAGCTAGCACACTGACACAGTGGTGCACAGGGGTCATTCCAGTAATTTAAGAGGCCGAGTCAGGAGGATCTCAAGTTTGAGGCCAGCCTTGGCAACTCAGCAGGACCCTGTCTCAAAATAATAAAAACTACAAAGTGCTGGTTCTGCAGCTCATTGGTGCAGTGTCCTAGTGTTCCTGGAAGGCTGGGCCTGTGCTCTGACTCTGCCCCATTCTCTGCCCAGGGGGAGCACACTGGTTCCCCCGGCCTGCTCAGAGCTACAGGCAGCAGTGGGGACAGGCAGCCTTCCAGCTGGGCCCACCTTGGTTGCTGACTCCTCCATGTGACTCCTGGGCCTGAGTTTCTGACATTGAGCACATTGGATTGGCTGAAGAGCTACAAGTGCTAGCACGAGGACTGTGACCTTTCTTTTGCCTTCACCCTGGACACTATAGAGATCGTCCCTGTGCCCACCTCACCTGCCATCCCTTCAAGTCCTCCTGCTCAGAAAAAGGGGCTGTGATATCATTAAAAGTGGCTGGCACCCAGGGCTGGACTTATGGCTCAGAGGGGTAGAATGTTGGCCTGGCATGTGTGAGGCTCTGGGATTGATCCTCAGCACTGCATAGGAATAAATTAATTAATTTAAGATCCATTGACAATTAAAAAAATGTTTTGAAAAAATCCAAAAGTGGCTGGCACCGATGGGCCAAGTGAGATCACCTCGTCAGTCACCCAAAAATGTCCAGTGTGGCCAAGAGGAGTCAGCCCACACGACTCTGGCCAATTTGTATGTGAGGGAACTAGCCGAGCCCACCCCTGCTCTTTCCCTCCAGAATGAGGATGGGGAAGACCTTGAGGGGGGTCCCTCTGCAACCCCGGGGACATTGGCATGGAGGGGCTGAGAGAGGCCACGTGTCCACAGGAACAGCATGGGCTGCAGGAGTAGCAGGTCTGCAGTGACACTGTGGATCCTGAACACGGAGTCTCCCAGGTTTGGTTCCAGCCCCCCGGTGTGCACCCCACAGCTCTGTTTTCCCAGGAGCCCGAAGAGGGCATCGGGCTGGTCCTTGCTTCCTCCCCAAGCCTCACAATGTGTATGCTGAGCTTGTAGTGGCAGCCCCTTTCTCCACAGAAAGGTCTTAACTGGGCTTCTCCAGAAATCTTCACCATGGCTGATTTTAGGACTGTCAGCAAAAGAGTTCAATGTCGATAAACTTCCTATTTTCATGTCGCCCTGTTTTACTTGGCCACTGGCCAGGAAGATACCAGCACTCCAGGTGCAGGATACTCTCTTACTAGTTTTTCACAAACGTATCCAGTATAGTACTTTGAAGAAATGTGCAAACAAGGCCTCTGGCCTTGAGCTGGGCTTCACAGAGATGTCTACATTTTTTAAGATAAGTTACAATTGGGCTCCATGGTCACAGCTGGCAGAGGGAGGAAAGAAAGGGGAGAAGAAGCTCTCCCCCTCTCAGTCACTGTCCTTGAAGTGTTAACTTGCCCAGAACAGTGAAAGAAAAAGCTGCTTTTATGTGAATTTCTGCAGACTGTGAACTTCTGAGCCCTTCCCCTTACACACTGGGTATAAAACTCTGAAACTCGCTGAACTTGGCGTTCAGGGAATTGATTGATTACAGCAAAAGCTGTGTCCTCTCAACCTGGCTGCAGCCAAATAAAACTGTTTCCTGCTACCTTTGGTGCTTTGCCTCTTTTGTCCCTACAACAAGCTGCCCCCATTCCCTCCCACGCCTTGCTGTCTGGACTGCCCAGGATGTGACGTGGATAAATGGGTGTCAGAAGAGAGAGACTTATTTGGGGCTTGGGTGGGGTAGCACACTGGTGCTTCAAAGCAGCAGCCTCTTCACACCAGGTAGTAAGAGTTTGGGTTTCCTGTTGGGCTACACTGAATGCGCTTCAGACCTAGGGGGGGAGAGGAAGGGTCGGGTTTTTTCCATTTTTCTGGCTGCACAGGCTCCCTGGGTTTCAAGGATGTGGGAATGTGTGTCTGGTAGTCTGTTCCTGGTGATGTGATTGGTTTTGAAGTGTGATTGGTCAAAAGGTTTGCCTGTTTTGGAGATGTTCCTTCCACTTGTGATGTTGGAATGTTCCCCTGACTAGAGATTTTACCAAATCTTTCTGAATGAACACTGAGCTCTGCTCTCTCTCCCCTCCGGCCGATTTCCATATCTAACTGTCTCTGGACGTGTGCCCTGCACTTTTTTGAAGATTAAAATTTTTATGTGAACTTTGATCTACATTTCCACTAGTTGAAAGCTTGGAAAGGTGGAGTTAAGGAAAAATAAACTCAAAGCGAAAAGAAGTCTGGACATCCAGCCAGCAACACACCACACTTGTGGACAGAAGAATGACTTTGGTAAGTCTCCCGAAAGGGCTTTAAAGCTTTCATTTTAAAAGCAATAGTGACAGTCTTTTAGCAGGGGCAGAGGGCTGCAGGCCTGGGGCTCTCACGCAGCAGGAAAGGAACCCTGGTTTGGGTCCAAGAGCCCAGAGGCTTCCCTGCCTCCGCTGCTGTGTGGGGTTTGGTCTCCTGAGTGCTGGCTGCCTCCTGGCACCTCGCTGAAGGCTTTTGTTTACCCAAACCAGGTCCAGAAACACCTTGTGAAGGAGGAAATGCAGAGTGAGATTCCAGTTTAAGATCAGAGTGGGGAGTGTCCGAAGTTAGAGGGGAGTTTAGATTCCAAAGCCTTTAGTTCTGTTTTTATTTTAATTAATTCCACAATAATATGTGAAAGTATTTCCCTTGTTTAAGAATCCAAAAGCAGAAAGGGGCCAGGGGGTGGGAGGAGGGGAGAGAAGAGGGAGGTGTTAGGGAGTGATATCGGCCAACATAATTGCTACATGGGGTGCATGTGTGTATAGGCAACAAAACGCTCATCATTACGTACAAGTGTAATGGACTAATAAAAACAAATGGAAAGAGAATTTAAAAATTTTAAAAAGATAGAAACTGAAAGCAAAGTCGAAGCCATGAGCATGAAGGACGGCAGCCCTTCTCCCAGGCTCCCTGCGCTCTCTCCTTCCCCACAAGCAGCTTGGGGTACACTCTGCCAGACCTGTTTCTATGCAAACGTATACAGCTACCTTATAAGTGTTGTTTTATAGCTTTAGGTTTTGTTGTAGTTTTTTTTTACAATTAATTAGATATCTTTATTGATTCATGCTTTCTAGAAAATATTTTAATTATATCATCAAAAAACAATACCATTTTCCCCACCAAATACATTAATGTATATTTTTACAACTAATCAATTTGTAACAGCTGTGACCCCCAAACCTTTGTTTTCCCCCCAAATGCTTCTTAAAAAGACAAGATCATAGTTGCAAACAGACCGTAAGTAGCAATTTGAAGACTCTAAACAGGAAAAGCCTTACTCCCATTGACCAAATACAATTCACTCAGGTGAACTTCAGAAGAGAACCCCTCCCCCTCTGACTCCCAACCAATTCTTGTCTTTCTTATTCTTGATTTTTGCCTAGAGCCCAGACTCCAGCTGCCTCAACTTGTCTGGGACCTTCTGGGATTGTTCAGGCATAAATGATGGAAACCCTGAGATCTCGGTTTCCTCTGCCTCTTCTGCTCTCTAGGCAAGTTTCCCAACCATCCTGAGACCCAGTCTCCTCACCTGTCCAGGAGGGTGATGGTAGTTCTTACTTGAAGGAGTGGTGGACAGTGGGGTGCAAGTATTCTGCAGTGTTTGGCAGGTTAGGCTCTGTACGTGGGCTCTCTGTAACTTAAAAACATCACTGAGGCCTGGGCATATGGCTGGTGGCCCTTAATGAGTCATTATAGACCTTCTTGGGAATCTTATCATCGTTTTCTCATACAAATATTCTCTGTGCATAAAATGTGCTCTCTGCAGCTGGAGCCCAGAGGCTCCGTCACTGCCCCACATTTCCATACTGTAGAACCACTAGTACCTCAAAGACAATCTCTGACCCGAAGTCCTTTAGCAGCTTTCCAGGCTAGCAAGCATATGGTAAATGAAAAGAAGAGGCTTCAACCTATGTGGGATACCTACAAGTGATGAGGACAGGGATTCTGTAGGCCTGGGCTGGGACTTCTTGCAGGTCAGGTTCTAGAACATTCCATACAAAGGCCCCCTCAAACTGTGTCTGCTTTTTCGGTTGCAGGATGGAAAACAACCAAAACTTGGAGACCTAATTGAAATTTCTCGCTACTGCTATCAGCACTGGGTCATCTATGTGGGAAATGGCTATGTGGTCCATCTGGCTCCACCAAGTAAGCCTGGTTTCTCTATTGAACACAAGGGCTAAGATCAAGAGTACGAGCACAGCCACAGTTATGTGCTGGTCCTCACACTGGCTGGCACAGCAGGCACTCAGTCAGCATTACTGAAGGAATCATGCTCCTTCCCTCTGGCAGTATCTACTGCTAGTCCTGCTTATCAGTGAGTTCAGGGAGAGAAGAGTGACCATTTTTTCATTCTACAGTGGGGTTCAGTCCCATGTGAACCTCTTTGGCTAATAGCATCCCTCCAAAGGTTCAGTACGCTGTGTCTGTGGAGTTCTGCAAGGTCAAACAACAGTAGAAGGAGTTAATCCTTCCAAGAGTTTATACCTGGCTGCAGAGAGCAATGGACAGGTGTGGGCCTCCAACCTCCCCAGGGCCAGCCTAGAATCCTGCTCCTCTGCCTGCTGACTGTGGAGTGTGGGGCTTCACTTCAGTCAGTTGAGCTCCACTTCAGAAGAGCAGGGATAGTGATTCCTGTCTCCCAGGCCGTGAGGGAGAGAAATGAAGGAGGGCAGGGAGAGCCTGTGCAGGGCCTGGCCAGGTGTGGGGCCTCCTCCCTCTCTGTCCCAGCATCATGGCCTTAAGGGACACGTGGACATGCTGGAAACCCCACTCACCTGCACACAGAGGAACACTGTCCAGTCCTTCAAGTCACTAGTAGAGTGGTGTGGACACGCACCTGTGTACACATAGGAAGTCAGTCAAGTGAGAGGCATTGAGACCTTCTGTGGCACCTACAGCAGCTCACAAACTCAGGGACTTTGAACAGCAAATGACAAAGAGCTCAGCTCACAGCAGTGCTCACACTCAGTTGTTCAAGCGTCATTGAGGGAGTGCATTTGTCCCTGAGCCTGGCCACTAGGAACCTGCCCCCCTTAGGCTGTGCTGCTGCGGGGGCTCCCTGGTTGGTGTCCAACCCCTGGGACAGCAGCAAGGTCCTGCTCACAGCAGGAGAGGGAGGTCTGTCTGGGCTAGAGCTGGCTCTGGGGAAATCAGGACAGTGTCCAGTTAGGGCTGCATGTGGTGGGCCCTTTGTTCTTGTTGGTTTGTTTGTTTGGCTGAAGCCCTGGGGGTTGAACCCAGGGTGCTCTATCCCTGAGCTACACCCCAGCCCTTTTAAAATTTTATTTTGAGTCAGGGTCTCCCTGAGTTGCTTGGGCTGGCCTCAGACTCACATCCTTGTGCTTCAGTCTCCTGAGTGTCTGAGATTACAGGCAGGTGCCCCATTGTTGAGAGCCATAACCAAGTCAAGATGGCGCCTGGCAGTTTGCCAGAAGGAGTGGTTTGAGAAATAATGCCAGCGAGCCATTAAGATGATGTTAATTAAGTTAAGCTGTGTATAATTATTAAGATGAAGCAACACCATCGAGCCATTAAGGTGATAGAGATTCCTTATTGGCTAATTGCTGTATCTAGTTGATGTTAATTGAGTTAAGCTGTGTATAATTGTTAAGATGATGAGGATTGCTGTATCTGGATGATGTTAATTGAAACAAGCTGTGTATAATCAGTTAAGTGTATATATACCTTTGCTGTCCCGGAATAAAGCAGCTCCGGCTGTATCAACCTTCACAAGTTGCTTGTCACCACCGCCCCCCATTATTGTTCCCAGCCAGACTGCGGCACCCCACAACATGCCTAGCTATGGTTTTGGTCTACATTCAGTCTGTGGCTTCATTTACATTTCTGTTTAACAATTCCCTCCGTTGGTCAATCTGTCAGTTGGACCAGAAATGGAACTAATCCCCAAGATTACTCCCGATGTTTGTCCTTCAGGGGACCTCATAAATGGTAAACCAGGACTCCGCAGATCCTTCACATGGTTTTTGTGAATACAGTTTTGGTGGCTTGGTGCTCCTAGAGGTCATCTTAAGAGCATGTGGCTGCTGACAAAGTTCATGTCTCTTGAGGATACGCCACATGTAGGGAGTGTTGTTACTGCAACAAGGTGAGAATAATACCAAGGGCCTGGAGAACATTCCAGAGCCAGGTGTCCAGGAGCCCAGAGTTAACCAATTGGTTTGGGAGGTGGGTCCACTGATCACATCTCCTTGGTCACATGAGGTACCTGGATCCATCCTTTAGATCTTTAAGATTCTGGGCTACAATCCTGGGTTTATTATCTTAGAAGCAGCATTTTCCCCAATAAGTGTTCCATTCCTTCCTGTTGAGCAGTTAGGCTACCCAGGACCCTTTCATTATGGAGTATGGAAGCTAAACTGCTTATGTCAGGCTGTCTTCCTTAAAGAGAATTCATGTATAGGTAGAACTTTGTCCCAGGCCTTGTAGAAATATTGGCCATGGATTGTTCAAATTCAGAAACTCCCACTTAAGGGGAGACTGTGCTAACAAAAATTACATCCAGAGTTTCTCTTCATGATCAGTTTTGGAAGTTTCTTGAAAAGATCACTTTTGGAGGAATATTTTATGCATAATGATCTCAAGGTGAGAATTTGTTGGTCATTCCAAAGTCATATGCTGTTATTGGGGGTGAGAGATATCCCAGGCTGCAGCATCCAGATCCTTAGCATTGGAAATCTTTGTATATCTTATTACCACAAATAATGAATAATCCAATATGAAAGAGACAGAGAGAGAGTGTGTGTTTCCAGGTAGATTTCAGTACACACCACCAAGTGTATTAGGCATATCGTGATTAATCTTGGTATCTTGGCGTTGGCACAATGACAGCTTAAATGGCATTGCTTTAAACCAGGTAAAAGCAAAATGCATTTTTACAAATGTGATAAAAATCTTGACAAGTTTTACTTCAATTAAATATGATTTATTCATTCTCCAGATATGCCCTGAATATCGGTCTTACCGTGAACACAGAAACACTACTACAGAAACATTCCATGTACTCACAGAGTTTCCATGGATTTCAACTATGGTTTCCATGAGTTTCTGAATAGTATATTGGAAGGTTTCATTTTCACTTTCTAATTTTATTTCTGCATCATTCAACACTGGATTCCCCTATCTGCCATTATGAATCATAGGAAAGGAATTAACAATAGAGTAAATCAAGGATCTACCAAGTCAGGTCCCATGACATTAAGATTTCCCAGATATAGGGGGAAGCAATACAGACATAATAGCCGTCCAGAGACACACCTGGGTGGAGGGCTGCTTACCAGTGCCGCTCCAGCTGGGAAGGAGCACTTGTTGAAGACGCTGTCCAAGGGAGGAGGACAAAACTTCCTGAAAACCACTTCTCTCCAATGTGCACTGAGGCTGTCTTGATTGGGCACAGCTCTGAGCCACTGTGGCCCTTCCCAGGCCTGAGTCCACTGTTTCCACAGGTGAAGTGGCAGGAGCTGGCCTGAGCAGCATCATGTCCATCGTGGCTGACAGAGCCATAGTGAAGAAGGAGCTGCTGTCCGTGGTGGCCGGAGGAGACAAGTACCGGGTCAATAACAAGCACGATGACAAGTATGACCCACTGCCATCCAACAAAATTGTCCAGCAGGCAGAGAAAATGGTGGGGAAGGAAGTCCTCTATTCAGTGACAAGTGACAACTGTGAGCACTTTGTGAACACGCTGCGCTATGGAGTTTCCCGCAGTGACCAGGTGTGTCCTCAGCCTGTGTTCCCTTCCCTGAGAGCAGACCATTCCCAGTTGACAGGGGCTGGGCACCTGCTGAGGGCTGGCAGTGCAACCTGACTTGGAGATTTCCCAGCAGCGGGGGTCAGGGAAGCTGGCAGAGTGAGCAGTGGGGTCCAGGAGAAGGGGATCCTGGTCATGTTGGGCCCATTTTTTCTGCACAAGGTCAACAGGAAACACTTCAGCTTTCTTGAGCCAGCTGGTCCTTCTCCTTACTCTGCCAGGGTCACTCTGTAGCCTGGGAGCAGCCATTGACACACATGAGGCTATTATCTTCCAATAAAACTTGATTTCTTTTCATTTATTCATTTTTGTAGAAACACATGACAGGCTAGATTTGACCAATGGGACAGAGTTTTACAAGTCTTCGTAAAAGAACTCAAAGTGCTGAGGCTGTAGCTCAGTGGCAGAACACCTGGTGTGCGTGCGACCCTGAGTTCTATTACCAACACCAACCCCCCCAAAAAAAGACATATTTTGTTGGACATTTCATTTGAAAATCAAACATTTCCAAAATCATGAACGTGGAAGATATGTACAGAATGGAATTTTTTTTTGCATTTTACATCTGTGATTCCAGCACAGATTTTCTTGAAAACCTTGGTGTTGTACAATTAGTTTATTTAATGACTGAATAATGCCTTTGGTTTAATTTCTATTGTCAAGCCAGGTGTTATTGTAAAAGTGTCAGTCAAATCAGATAGTTTTTCTAGTCAGAAACTGATAGATTGCCAGGCACATTGGTGCACACCTGTAATCCCAGAAGCTCAGGAGGATGAGGAAGGAGGATCACAAGCTCAAAGCCTCATTTTAGTGGGTACCTAAGCAACTTAGTGAGACCATGACTCCAGATAAAATACAAAAACAACTGGGTATGTGGCTCAGGGGTTAAGTGCCTCTGGGTTCAATCCTCAGTGCCAAAATCAAAAACAAACAAACAAACAAACAAAAAGACAATTTTTAGTTCAGTCGAAGGTGCTCATGCCCATGGCCATGACACCACCTCCCTTTGGTATCCTAATATCAGTGGGTGGTGGACCTGGCAGGAGGCCTCCCTCCCCAGGGCTGTGTATTATTTGGGGAGACCTCTTGTTGGGGAGCAATGCATTCTTGAATCCTCCCTTTTTGGTGTCCAGGTATGTTTGCACCTTGGCCTGTGCCCTTTGGTAAGGTAGGAGAAGGGCTGTGGTGAAGAGGGCAGGTGCGCAGGGAAAACCATACCTTCTGGAAGTGAGGGCCCCAGCCCAGGCTGATAGTGAGAACGCAGGTCAGCTCTGGGCACTGGGGTGCAGTGAGACCTACTTGGTTGCTGTGACCTTGCTGAATGGGTTCCCCTCCTGTCAGCTGTGGAGGGTGGACATATGTCTGGTGGTTTGCTGCTACGTGTGGTGTGGTGGGCTGCCTTGTAATGCATCTAAACCACTTCCAAAGGTTGTACAAACATCCCAAGGATCAGTCCCCACCCCGGGTGTTTTAGGGGTGGTTGGCTCTCTGCTCTTCTCCTGAGAGTTCAACTTAAGCAAGACTGGGGCACTCAGTGGTGGCTGTGCCATTTAGTTTCTACCTGGCCTGGGGTCCCTCTTTGGGAACCTCTTCTGCAGGTATCTCAATGACTCGCCTGTCTTCTCCCTCTCACTCCTTCCTTCCCTTCTGCCCTGTCTCCAGCTCTTTTTCTCCTTCTCTCTCTGTACACAGTGTGCTGTGGGCACTGCAGAACCCTTGTGACTCTGTCCACAATTTGCTCTGATAGACCACTGACCTCTAGCATGGTCCCTGGTGATATGAAGCTCTGTCCCGAGGAACTTCCCAGTCCCTCTTCAAATGCCTGCTTGAGAAAGTTCTGCCTTTCATGAGAATGTGCTGTTGGTTTTCTCCAAACAGCAGCAGACGACAGACCCAAGACCTTCTGTCTTAGTGCATTTATTAAAATGGACTTATAATTATGAATCCCTCATCTGATCCTACGAGGTACAGATTGATAGATAGGAAGATCACACAGACATAGATAGAAGCCTTACAACTCAGAAGTGTCATTCTCCAAGGTCTGAGAGTCATGCCTTCGGAATATATCCATCAGAAAAGCCAGGGCCTCCTGCCATCTCCATCAGACGATACAATCCAAACCTCATTAGTTGCCAGGCAGCACACTCAGGGGGCCTCCTTGCGTTTACAGAGACCACCCTTTGTCACTTTTTGTCACCTCCCTGACACTAAAGACACCGACCCCGCACCCCTGCACCCTCATCTCACTTAGAAATACTTATTACCTCTTCACAAATTGCAGTGGAGCTCTGCTCACTGCCAGTGGTGGCTGAATGAAGATTCTGGTCATTGCTTTGACTAGTGTCCAGCTTTCATGGAGGTGATCCAAGTGTCTGTGGATAAGATAGTGCACTGTTGCCCTTTCTCTTCTCCCACCTGCACATGGTGCTGCTCCCCAGAAATCTGTCCTTGGGTCACTGATTTTAGTTTCCTTCCCTGGCTGTGAAGGCATAAGCAGAACTGAGCCTTGTCCCTTGCCAGCTGTGTGGTTGGAGTGAGGTCTCTCCATTCATCACCGTCAGTCACCACCAACTGGAAGTTGGGAATTAGAAAGCCAATCTCACGTGGTTGTTGGGAGGGCTAAGAAAATACAGAAGCTGTCAAACGACCAGAAAACACAGAAAGTAACTGAGAAAATATTTTATTAGTTCTCGATGGACGTTTATTTATTTATAGGTGGTGCTGAGAATCGAACCCAGTGGCTCACACATGCTTAGCAAGTGCTCTGTCACTGAGCCCCAGCCCCAGCCCCAACATTCTTATGGTGTTTGTGGTCCCCTCTGCCTGAGTTCCACCTGTGTGCAAGGTGGGACCCCGGGTCGTGGATGGCCATGTCAGCTCACACTGAAGCAGCAACCATCAAGGTCCCCCTCACGTCCCCACTCTGTCCTTCAGCAGGACCCCTTCCCTCTCACACACAAGCAAGGCCTCTCACTGCACAAAAGCCTGTCCTCAGCGCTGCTCCCAGTCCACCATTTGCTCAGCAGCGAAGTCACCAGGGTCCACCTGTGCCAGGCAGTGGGCTGAGCACCAGGGACACCAAGAACACCTAGGTGGGTCCCTGTCCTCAAGCCCTGGGCAGTGGGAGTTCACAGGGGTCATTCCCCAACTTGGCACTTGCTTCAAGGCTCCCTATCGGCCACCCCTGACCTAGAACATCTGAGCCCTGCCACTGTGTCCTTCCCACAGCCACCCCATGGGTTTATCATGCTTTAAACACCTCTAGGCTGCATCTCTCTTTCCTCCTGTGAGACTCCAATCTCATACCTGAGACTCAGTCCTGCACTCATTCCTTCCTGTCCAGGGACTTCCTGTCCTCTCTCCTGGGTGGCCTGATCTCTTGGGATCCCCCCTCCCTGCCAGTCACTGTTTCCTCTGTGATGTGGTGAAGAGGACAGGGATCATGGGTCTCTCCTGAGCTGCAGGTTCCTTGGACAAGGATCTCTGCTCAGACCCCTGATGTGACCCCGCCCCCTTGTCTTCTGTTGCAGGTGACTGACACCTTCACTGTGATTGGTACTGCATCAGTCGTCCTGGGTGTTGCTGGCCTCATTGGGATGATGCTGTACAGAAGCAAGCGGGAAAAGCAGTAAATGCAAGGCTTTATCTTGGCGGCACTAGTTACCTTGGAGGAGTTTGAGCAAGCCAGTGGGAATGGTTTAGTTTACAGGTTTCCCTGTTTTGTAATCATGAGCACTTGGTTTAAGTGGAGCTCAATCAAAGCATAGGAAGCTGTTTTCTGAGGGAAACGCTGCATGGTATGAATTCTATTAAAGAGCTGATTGCACAATGTCATGGTGTCAACGTTTGTGTCCCCTCCCACCCAAAATTCATATGCTGTTGCCAAATGTGATGGTGTTCAGAGGTGGTGTCATTGGGGTCAGGAGGTGGTGAGAGTGGAACTCTTATCCAGGGATTAGTGTCCCTCTAAGAAGAAAAAGAGACTAGAGCTCTCTTTCCCTCCCTCTGCCATGTGCAGCCCTAGTGACAAGGGGACCAACTGCCTTCCAGGAAGAAGGTCTCCAGACACCTTGTCTGACATACCTTGATCTTAGATTTCCCAGCTGCTGTGGCTTCAGTTTAGGGGTCCCTTCCAAGTCTGTGTTCTAATACAGTTCCCCCTGGGACACATGATGGAGTGAGACCAGGGCAGGCAGGCAGTGGTCCTGGCACAGGGGTGTGAGAGGGCACCAGGAAAGCTGGGGGGCGGCCGTGGCTGGGTGTGTAGCTCTGGTCTTCCTGTGCTGGCCTGGTGTGGAGTGGCTCTCTGTGTGGGAGTTCCGTGTTTGGGATTGGGGTCTACAAACTTCGTGATTGTGACATGCTTGGTGACTAGGAAGTTTCTGTGCAAAGACATAGAATGCCTGGCTGCTAGGTAGTACCTGGCGACTGGGAAACTCCTGTGCAAAAGCGTGGGATGCCTGGCTGCCGTAGCACTGTCCTTCACAGGTTTGCCCTGATTCCAGACCTGGGGTGCCCAGCCTCCTCCCTCTGAGCTAAAAGAACAACAATGCAGGCGCTATCTGGTCTCCCTGGAGAATAGGAGCCCCGTGTTGAGGTCCATTAATGTTAAGGTCCATTTAACCTGGACCTTGTCTCAGTTAGCTAGGACTCAGGGTTGAAGAAGTACTAATTAGAATGTAGTTATGTGTTGAGAGCCACAGGGAGTCGGGATGGCGCCTGGCATTTTGCCAGAAGGAGTAGTTGAGAGGTGACGCCAGCGACTCATTAAGATGATGATAATTAAGTTAAGCTGTGTATAATTGCTGTGACTAGATGATCCTGGATTGAAACAGGCTGTGTATTCAGTTGTATATAGATCCCTGCTGTCTGGCAATAGGGCGGCTCCTGCTGCCTTGGGCTCCCCGCTACTTTTGAGTTCTCCAGTTCTCCGGAGTTCCTGTTGAGTTCTCCCGCCAGGAAAGGGCGGGGAGAGTTCCCGGGGAGTGCATGCGTGGAGTGCCGGTGGAGTTTGGGCAATAAAGGAGTTCCTGTTTGAACCTACATGTGCCTCGTGGCGGCTTGGTTATTTTGTGCCCAGCCAGACTGCGGCATTTGGTGGCCCATGTGGGGGATGCCTGAAGCTTGGGGGTAAATGAAACTGCTTGCTCTCCCCTGAGGACAGGGGAGAGAATGGGTGACCATTTCAAAAAACAATGTGTTCTTGTTTTGATTTGTTTTGTTTTTGTTTCAAGCTGCCTGTCCCTAGAACTTTCTCAGGCAAACTGGGGAAAGTGGTTGGCTCAAGGTTTGAAGTTGTTCGCCCCTGAGGAAGAGATAAAGATAGACCACGAATATACATTTCAAGAAAATAGGAAAATTGATACAATGCATTTTTGTTCCGTTTTTGTTTCATTCTGTTTCAGTTTTGTTTTGTGTTATCTTGCTGGGTTGCATTATTTTTATAGCAGAAATATGGAATTAAAAATTAGTAAAATCCAAACCGAAAGGGTGTTAAGTAAATTGCTAGAGGAAGGAGGCATCTCAGGAAAATCAAGAAGAGTTAGGGCATACGTTAAGACGATACAAAGGTGTAGCCCATGGTTCATTAAAGAGGGGTTATTAAATATATCACAATGGAACCATCATGGTAAAGATTTAAAAAGGATAGAAAAGGAAAGCCCAGAAACTCTGCCAGTTGTCACATTACCATTATGGACGTTGGTACAATCTTGTTTGCTTAGTCAAGGAGAAGACATTTTAGATCAAGTAAAAGAGGAAGTCTCTCAAGTTAGTCAGAAAAGGGAAGAAAGTTTAGAGAAGGGAAGGCTATCAGGGGAGAAGTTACAACAGGAGGTTGCTACTAACACCTTTCTATCACCAGAGGGCGTAAGTATTCAACCAGCAGCTCCACCAATAGAGACATCATATGCTGAGTGGCCCACAACCCCCGTAATTGATAGATGGGATCCTGAGACAGGACCTCAAAGATTAGCATGCCCTGTATTTGAGCAGGCAGGAGGGCAGCGAATTCACCATGCTTTAGATTTCAAAACAGTGAAGCAGCTGAAAGAGGCTGTAACAACCTATGGTCCTCAAGCACCCTTCACTGTAAGTATGGTTGAATCCATTACCAACTTGGACATGACGCCAGCAGATTGGGCTAGTATGTGCAAAGGTGTGCTAAATGGAGGACAATATCTGTTATGGAAGGTTGCCAATCAGGAATTTTGCATGGAGATGGCTAAGCGAAATGCAGCAGCCGGTTATCCTCAGAGAAATATAGATATGTTGTTAGGGGAGGGACCTTATGAGGGTCAGCTGCAACAAATTAGATATGATCCTGCCGTATACTCACAAATCGCTTCAGCTGCGGTTAGGGCATGGAAAACTTTACAGGGGCATGGAGATTTACAGGATCAATTATCTAAGGTAATACAAGGAGCTAATGAACCTTATGCTGAATTTGTAGATAGGCTTATACAAATAGGTACCAGAATCTTTGGGGATGTAGAACAAGCAATGCCATTAATAAAACAACTAGCTTACGAGCAAGCAAATAAATGGTGCAGGGAGGTCATTAGACCATGGAAACATGAAGATTTAAACACATATATTAAATTATGCAGAGACATTAATGAACAGGGGCAAGTCTTGGCAGCTGCAGTACAACAGGCTTTAGGTGCCAGGCGCCAATCCGACTCGCTGTGGCTCTCAACAGTCATGGAATTAGATGGTATGTAACTTTTTTCTTCTTCTTCAGGGATAATAAAGATGATGGCAGAGAGGGGTAGGCATCCTTTAGTCTGCCATCCTTCTGTCTGTCTGTACCTTTAATGTATGTCTGTGTCTGTTCTTTGTGCACCTCTTCACAGGTATTCCTCCACAGGTGTTCCTTTACAGCTGAGACACTGCGCTCACACCCGCTCTGCTTCCTGGACCGCCAAGCCCACTCACCATCCTTGGCAGCTATCACGATGGGCAAAAGTGTGACATGAAGTCGAGGGGAGAGAGATAAAGAATATTCACGTGCTTCTGCCCTTCTCAATGCCTTATTAGCCCAAAATCACTCAATACAATTCCACTCTATAGGTTCTTAATCAAGGAATGACCATCCTTAATGCTGGGCACTGCAATAGACACAATCAATTCAAAGCAAACAATTCTGAGTTAAGCACTGCAAACACACTTAATCATGACAGGCCCATGACAGACAGTCCCTCTGCATGCTGAGCCCAAGTGCCAGATCTAGAGTCTCAAGTCTTAGATCTTAAGTCCAGCAGATGCACACTCACTCAGACGGCAGCGATCAAGAGAGAACCCGTGGAGGCTTCTCTTGGAGTGAAGCTGATGGCTGGCAGAGGAGAGGGTCCTAAGGAGAAGTCACAGTTCTCACCAGGGTCAAGATGTGGCTGCAGAATTTGAGAGCAGTGAGGATGATGTCAAGGATCAGGACAATGACAAGAAGAATTTGGGTGTCAGTCCAGGTCCTCATCAGGCTCTCCAGCATGTGGACATCAGTGTTGGCTGGTTGAATGTCTGTTCATTTGTTCTATCATTTATGCTAAATTGTGGCGCTTCTGCCCACCCTTTCAATCCCTATCAGCTATTACCAGGTTTCTCAGGGACGTCTTTCATTCTGAGGTCAGGACATTGGGTTTGGTGATTTCCACCCTGATCTCTCGCCTTTGCCTTTATCAGGGAGAAGGCAAATGACAGAGACTTCACTGGAAAGGGACTTATTTTATCAGGCTATGCCTGGTGACCACCTTGGAGGGCTCTGTAGGCAGGCCTGGTGGGGACTGAAGCTTTATTTTAAAATGGATTTACTTAGGCTAAGGCCCTTCTTAGGTTAAGGCCATTCTTCTAGCAGCATTGGGCTGAACATCTCTGAGCAGGGACAGGAGGCCATTGTGTACCATCTGAATCCCCAGCACCAGGCGGAGAAGCTGGCAGAGACTGGGGAGCCCCGACCCTCACCCTTGGATGTTGCCACCTTCCAGGAGCTTAGTAGCCCACATCCTCACAATCCTTCCTTTTCCGCAGCTTCCTGGGTCCTCTGGCCCAAGAGCAACCAAGTGAGGATTTGGCCTTGGAGACAAGGACCCATCCCCTGGGCCCCTGTGGAGACAGCCTGAGCCACTCCTCCCAGAAGCATAGACCTACTGCCTGCTTTTCTAGTTGCTCTGGACAGGAGGCTCCAGAGTGGGGAAGAGCTGTGTCCTTCTTCCTTTTTCCCCATGGTAACTTCTTACCACTTTATTATTTTAATTCCTGCTCCTTTGCCTTTAAAAAAAATAAAATAACTTCTATTCTACATGGATACAAAACTTTATTTTATTTATTTATTCATTTATTTACTTATTTATTTACTTATTTATTTTTATGGGGTGCTGAGGATCGACCTCCCACATGCTGAGCTCCCAGCCCCTTGCTGCTTTGCCTTTTCATGTGCATTTTTAGATCATCTTGTCCAGATCTGCAGAGCATTCTGTGGGGTTTTGTTTGGCATCTCACTGGCTCTGCAGACCAACCTGAGAAGAACTGACCTTCCTGTGGTGGGTCTTTGGATCCAGGAGGTGACATGTCTCTTCATTTATTTAGGTCTTTGTTTTTTTTTTTTTCAATCAGAATTTTGAGTTTTCAGTACATGTGTGTAGTTAGATTTGTGGCTAAGTATTTAATTTGTTCAGTTGTTTATAGTTAGCTGTAGGTTTTTGTAGATGGCCTTTAATAAGTTGGGAAGGTGATCTTCCAGTTCTGATTTTCTGAGATTTGTTGGATTTAGTCCATTAGTGACACTTTACCAACTATATTTTTAATGGAAAAACAATAGCTTATTGTCATTTTCTTATTTTATGTACCCTTTCATAAATTATAGTTATATATGAAGTGGGGTTCATAGTGACATATTCAGGTATGTGGGTACCATAATTCCTGGTATTTCCCTTCCTCCTGATTCCCTTCCCCTACTCTTCAGGATTTCTTTCTATTTATTCATATTTTCTTCTATTGGTGCTGAGAATTTTTTAACATCTTGAATGAGTGTTGAATTTTGTCAAAGGCTTTTGCTGCATCAGTTGATGTGACCATGTGACTTCTGTTCCGTATGCTGTTAATATGGCATACTGCATATTTGATTTTCAAAGATCCAGCCACACTTGGGTTCCAGGAATCAAGTCCATGGGGTCATGTGGGAGTGTTCCTTTTGAAAAGAGCTCAGTTTGATCCTCTGATGTTTTTTGAGGATGTTTACCTCTGTGTTCATGAGAGATGTTGACCTCTGGGTGTATTTATTACTGCTCAGCTGCCTCTGTCCTCACTCTCAGCACTCCACCAGGGCACCTCAGCATCACGAAACAATTCTTTTTCTATTCCTCTTCCCTTTCAGGTCTGATCTCATGGATGAGATCTCCCTCCTAGCCCTAATTCTAGGATACCCAATACCAAAAGAGGGGTCATCCTAAGTCCTCCCACTGCCCCACATTTCTTCTCTCAGCCCCACAGCCCAACTGTTGCCACCTCCAATCGCAAAGTCTAGTCACTGTAGACTCCAGGAATCTCTCCCGATTCATTTCCTCCTCCACCTCCTGTCTACTAACAATCAGGGCAGTTCCCTTCCTGCTTCCACGACCCCCATAGCTTCCTGCCAGCTTCCCCACCTCCTGTCCCTCTACCCCATACCCAGTCCCCCAGACCACATGCCCTTCCTCACCAATACTTCCTCCCTCCCTCCCCTCCCTGGGCTCTGCCCCCAGGTCCACCCAGGGCCTCGACCTCCACTCACCTACTGCTCCCTCTGGCCTCTGCTCTTCTGCACCCCTGGGTCTCCCTGGTCCAACCCCCTCTTCATGCCCACTCCCCCTCTTCCCATTCCCATCTGCACACCTTCCCACCAGGCTGCCCTCACTGCCCTCTGGCTCAACTGGCCCTCTCTGGGACCCAGGTTACAGAGCCCATCATACAAGGAACAGGATGGGCCACAATTCCCTGTGCCTCTCTGAGCTCCCTCCAGCCTCCAGGAGGAAAACTCTCTCCCTGCATCTCCAAGATCCATCCCAGGGCTTGACTTGGACTGAAGCAGAGCCAGGCCTCCTGTCCACCTTCTCCTGCACCCCATTCTGAGGCAGACTATCCATCAGCCACAGCAAGGCTGACACAGCAGGAGGAAGTTTCTTTTCCATCTTCAGCTGCCTATGGTCATGGCCAGGGCACTGTGAACAGAAAGGAGCTGAGCTCTGAGGCTGAGCCTCTGCCTCTATGAAGACAAAGGGCAGGAGTTTTCCCTGGGGTCAGGGCAATACAACTTCCACAACTTCCCTTTTCCAAATTATAAAACATGCCCTCCAGGAACTGTTCCATTTCTAATGATTATAGCAACCTGGCTTCTTCCTTTTTTAATTACCATGAAACAGTTGAATTCAACCCTGCTTAGAACTTCTCTAACACAGAAAATCAAGGTTAGGCACTTCATGGATCACAAGGTGAGGCAGGAGTCATTCTGAATGGGGAGGAAAACCTTGTGGAAGGAAGAAGAGGAACACAGTTGTTCTCTGGGGCTTGGAGAGACCCAAACTCTCCTCACAGAGAGGGAGGCAGGGAAGAAGCTCACCAGCCAGAAGCCCAGAATGCAGGCTGAGTGTGGACGGAGTGTGAGCCCAGCCCCCAAGGCCCAGATACACGCCTTCTACAGCAGGGACCTGTCTCCCTTCACAGGCCACTCTCAGTGCCTCCCCTCCCCAGCTCACAAACCCTACTAAAGCCCCATGGACACAGAAAGGAGCTGTGCCTTGAAAAGAACTCATTGTCTCCCACAGAAAATCCATTCTCATATAGTAGTAGAATTTTTAAATAAGCTTTCAAAATCCAAGCTAGCACAGCTGCACACAGTGATGCACAGTTGCAATTCCAGTGACTCGGGAGGCTGAGGTAGAAAGATCTCAAGTTTGAAGCCAGCCTTGGCAACTTAGCAGGATCCTGTCTCAAAATAATAAAAACTACAAAGTGCTGGTTCTGCAGCTCATTGATGCGGTATCCTGTGTTCCTGGCAGGCTGGGCCTGGGTTCTGATGTAAAGGTAAAATTTCCAAGCTGATTCTAAGCCGCAGAGCCTGAGTTAAAGTGTAAAAGACCAGGCATCCTAAAGTTTCCAAAGTGCAGGGATTGGGTTAAAAAGTAAAAGACTAGTATTGTTAGAGTCCCTCTGCTACCCCCAAAACCTGTAATCCCTGTAGCTGTTAGGACAATACTGGAACTGCCCCGTAAATATTTCCACTGACTTTCTGGTTGTTTAATAGCTAAGAGTTCCGAGTTGCTTGGCACATAGGCATTGCAGGACCTAAACCAATCAGTTTGAATGTGTATCCCATCTAGGAGCACCACTCACTCCTGCCCTAATTGTTCCCACCAATGTATGCACTAATCCTGACTCAGGGTTGTTGTTCAATTTTCCCTCGCCTCATGATGATTTGTTCTGATGTATGCAAAGCCCCCCACCCTCTCCAAAAAGTGTACTTAAGCTCCGCTTGAACTCTGCTCTGGGCTCTGAGCCGCTCTCCCTTCTTGAGTGGGCACAGAGTCCCAGCGCGCTGGAACAGGATCCTCAATAAACTTCCCCCCTGCGATTGCATGAAGTGAGTCTCTTGTGTGGTTTCTCCCCTCCGACGCTCCGCTGCACCCCAACACTGACTCTGCCCCATTCTCTGCCCAGGGGGAGCACACTGGTCCCTTGGCCTGCTCAGCAGCTGCAGGCACCAGCTGGGGACAGGCAGCCTTTCAGGTGGACCCACCTTGGTTGTTGACTCTTCTCCGGTGGCTCCAGAGCCCAGGTTTCTAGCCCTGAGCACATTGGATTAGCTGAAGAGCTATAAGTCCTAGCACAAGGACTGTGGCCTGTTTCCCTTGCCGTCCTACAAGCTCCAGGTAGTCCTGGTTCCCAACTCACCTGCCATCCCTTCAGCCAGCAGAGCCCACCAAGTCCTCCTGCTCAGGAGATGGGGCTATAATATTGTAAAAAGGGGCTGGCACCCAGGGGCAAACTGAGATCACCTGTTTCAAGGTCAGCCATGCAATGATGTCCAGTGTGGCCCAACAGTGTCTAAGTGAGGGAATTAGCAAAATCCATCCCCACTCTCCTCCGCCAGATGAGCAGGGGAAGGCCTTGAGGAGGGTCACACCGCAACCCTGAGAACATTGTCACGGAGATGTCCACAGGAACAGCGTGGGCTGTGGGAGTAGTGGGTCTGAAGTGACACTGTGGATCCTGAACACGGAGTCTCCCATTTTGGTTCCAGTCCCCCTGTGTGCTCACCCACAGCCCTGTCCTCCTGAGAGCCTGAAGAGGGCGTCGGGCTGGCCCTTACTTCCTCTACACCCCACAGTGAGGGTGCTGAGCTGCCCCACTCCCTCCTGCCCCTTGCTGTTAAGAAGTGGGTGTCAGAAGAGAGAGGCTTGTTAGGGGCTTGGGTGGGTTGCACACTGGTGTCTAAAGCAGCAGCTCTTCGCACCAGGGAGTAGGGTTTGGGTTTCCTGTTGGGCTACACTGAATGCGCTTCGGACCTGGGGGGAGAGGAAGGGAGGGTTTCTTCCCATCCTTCTGGCCACGCGGGCTCCTGGGTGCCCAGGGTGTGGAAATGCCTCTGGTGGCCTGTTCCAGGTGGTGTGGTTGTTTGGCAAATATTTGGTGGAAATATTTGCCTGTTCTGCAGATGTTCGCTCCTCATTGTGAGGTGTGTCTGTGTACTCAGAGCCCCTCATTCCTGGAAACCCGTCCCTAAGGCTCTGTCCCTCCCTTCTGCCTTCCCCACACCCAACAAGACATGGGTGGTTATTATTTTTTTCCAGTATCAGCGTATTTGCTTGTTTCACTTTCTCTCTTCTCTCTGAAACTTGGGGACATTGGAATGTTCCCTGAGCCATCAAATCCTTCTGAATGCATATTGGGCTTTGATCTCTCTCCCTTCCAACTGATTTCCATATCTAACTGTCTCTGGGATGTGTGCCCTGCACTTGTTGGAAGATTAAAAATTTTATGTGAACTTTGACCTTTGTTTTCACCTTACTTAAGACTTGGGTAGGTGGAGTTACAGGAAGAGGAAAAGCTAAATAAAAGAAGTCTGGACATCCAGCCAGCAACACACAGCACTTCTGGACAGAAGGATGTCTTTGGTGAGTGCCCAGAAAGGGTTTTGAACTTCTGATTTTCAAAGCAACAGTGACAGTCTATTATCAGAAATATGTGTGCTGTCCTTGTTGGCTCCAGCTCAGGTGTAGAGGGGACAGGAAGGGAGAGGGGCAGGTGGGCTGCAGGTCTGGGGCTCTCACACAGCAGGAAAGGAACCATGGTTTGGGTCCAGGAGCCCAAAGGCTTCCCTGCCTCCGCTGCTGTGTGGGGTTTGGTCTCCTGAGTGCTGGCTGCCTCCTGGCACCTCGCTGAAGGCTTTTCTTTACCCAAACCAGGTTTCAGGAAGCACCTTATTGGGACGGGGTTGTGACTCAGCAGTAGAGAGCACATGTGAGGCACTGGGTTCAATCCCCTGCATCACATAAAAATAAGCAAATAAAATAAAGGTATTGTGTCCATCTACAACTAAAGATTTTTTTAGAAAAGAAGAAAAAGGGCAATGATCTTCTAGTTAAGATCAGAGTAATTCTCGAATGATGGAGGAGCATTTAGTTTCCAAAGCATTTAGTTCCGTTCTTTTAATTAAATTACATTTTCTAATTTATTCAACAATAATATGTGAATGTATTTGCCTTGTTTAAGAAATAAAAAGCAGAAAGTCCAAGGGACATCAATAGAGGAAAGGATTGGGGTGGGAATAGGGAATGAGGGGGAGGTGTTAGGGAGTGATACTGGGCATATTATATTGCTATATTGCTGCAGGTGTGTATAGGCAACAGGACACTCATCATTATGTACAAATATAATGCACTTATAAAGGGATGTTGAAAGAGAATTTTTAAAAAAGAAGAAACCAAAATCCAAGGGGAAGCCTTGAGCATGAAGAATCAGCCCTTCTCCCAGACCCCCTGTGTCCTCTCTTCCCCCTGAAGCAGTTTGGGGTGCGCTCTGCCAGATGGTTCTATTCACGTGTATATAGCTCCCTTATCAGTGCTGACTTGTAGCCTTGTGTTTATGGTGGTTTCTAACTGGGTTCCCTGAGTACAGTTCATCTAGATACACTTGAATCTTTCTCATTACTTAAACGTGTTTCCTAGAACCGATCTGTTGTATTTCAGTACATTTTGTGCTGATTTTGTTTCCAGTACGAGGGATTGAAACCAGGACCTTGTGCAAGTGAGGCAAGTGCTCTCTATGAATGAGCTACTTCCCAGCTCTTTTTAATCTTCATTATGAGGCCAGGTCTCCTAGTGGCCCAGGCTGGCTTCAAACATGTGATCTTCCTGCCACAGGCTCCCAGTCACTGGGACTAGAGCCATGCCTGAGCACTGCCAGCAGGTATTACCTGTCTGATGCTCTGATCAGCCCCCCCTGGGTCAAGCTGACTCCTGGTCCTTGCTGCCAAGGACTTGAACTCCCAGGAGATCTCCCACCTCCTCCAGGCAGCTGCACCCTCACTTCTCTCTGCAGCAGCTCAGCTCCCTGGCAGGGTGCACTGGGTCAGATGCCAGGCTCAACTGAGTTGGGGGAGGGCAGCTGGTTGCCTCAGTGTACATTTTTTCCCATTTTTTAATTGGGGCACTATAGTTATACATACAGATGGGATGGCTCCTCAGTGTACTCCAGAAGTACAACTCACTCATGGGAACTTCAAAGAGAACCCCTCCCCCTCTGACTCCTAACCACATCCTGTCTTCTTTGCCTTGATTTTGGCCTGGAGCACAGACTCCAGCTGCCCCAGTTTGTCTGGGACTATCTGGGATTGTTCAGGCATAAATGTTGGAAACCCTGAGACTCAGTTTCCCTCTGGATCTTCTGCTCTTTAGGAAAGTCACCTAACCATCCTGAGACCCAGTCTTCTCGTCTGTGGAGGAGGGTGATGGTACTTCTTACTCGAAGGATGATGGACAGTGGGATCACCTGTTCTGCAGTATTTAACATGTTGGGCTCTGTACGTGGGCACTCTGTACCTCATAAGCATCACTGAAGCCCAGGAGCATGGCTGGTGGTGACCTTTAACGATGCGTTTTGGACCTTCTTGGGAATCATATCTACATTTGCTGATAGAAACATTCTCTGTGCATAAAGTGTGCTCTCTGCAGCTGGTGCACATCACCGCCCCACACTCTGTGCTGCAGACCGACTGCCATGGTCCCTCAGAGACACCCTTCCCATCTCCTCCTCTGCCCTGAGTACATTCCCAGGCTAGCAAGCACATGGTAGATGGAGAGGAGAGGCTTCCCACTCGTGTGAGGAGAGGTCTCTCCTCTCTGATTCCTCAGGTGATGAGCACAGGGATCCTGTAGGACTGGGTTGGGTCTTCTTGCAGGTCAGGTTTTGGAACATTCCATACAAAGGCCCCCTTTATCTGTGTCTGATTTTTCTGTTGCAGGACAGAAGAAAACCAAAACCTGGAGACCTCATTGAAATTTTTCGCATCGGCTATGAGCACTGGGCCATCTATGTGGGAAAGGGCTATGTGGTGCATCTGGGTCCAACACGTAAGCCTGGTTTCTCTATTAAACACAAGGGCTGAGATCAAGAGTAGGAATGCAGGCACAATTAAGTGCTGGTCCTCACATTGCCTGGCAGAGCAGGCTCTCAGTCAGCACTTACTGAATGAATCAGCTCTTCGCTCTGGCTGTATCTCTGCTAGTCCTTATTATCATTGAGTTCAGGGAGAATTGTTGACCTGTTTCCATTTTAGAGCAGGTTCAGTCCCAGTTGATCCTGCTGTAGTTGAAGAGCATCCCTCCAAAGGTCCAGTCCCCTGTGTCTGTGGGGTTCTGCAAGGTCAAACAACAGTAGAAAGAGTTGATCCTTCCACGAGTTTATACCTGGCTGCAGAGAGCAATGGACAGGTGAGGGCCTCCAACCTCCCCAGGGCCAGCCTGGAATCCTGCTCCTCTGCCTCCTGACTGTGGAGCGTGTGGCTTCACCTCAGTCAGTTGAGCTCCACGTCAGAAGAGCAGGGATAGGGATTCCTGTCTCCCAGGCCGTGAGGGAGAGAAATGAAGGAGGGCAGGGAGAGCCTGTGCAGGGCCTGGCCAGGTGTGGGCCTCCTCCCTCTCTGGCCCAGCATCATGGCTTTAAGGGACACGCGGACATGCTGGAAACCCCACTCACCTGCACACAGAGGAACACTGTCCAGTCCTTCAAGTCACTAGTAGAGTGGTGTGGACACGCACCTGTGTGCACATAGGAAGTCAGTCAAGTGGGAGACATTGAGACCTTCTGTGGCACCTACAGCAGCTCACAAACTCAGGGACTTTGAATAGAAAATGACAAAGAGCTCAGCTCACAGCAGTACTCACACTCAGTTGTTGAAGCGTCATTGAGGGAGTGCATTTGTCCCTGAGCCTGGCCACTAGGAACCTGCCCCCCTTAGGCTGTGCTGCTGCGGGGGCTCCCTGGTTGGTGTCCAACCCCTGGGACAGCAGCAAGGTCCTGCTCACAGCAGGAGAGGGAGGTCTGTCTGGGCTAGAGCTGGCTCTGGGGAAATCAGGACAGTGTCCAGTTAGGGCTGCATGAGGTGGGCCCTTTGTTCTTGTTGGTTTGTTTGGTTTGGTTGAAGCCCTGGGGGTTGAACCCAGGGTGCTCTAATGCTGAGATACACTCCAGCCCTTTGAAAATTTCTGTTTGAGCACACCCAAGGTTACTCTTGGTCACCAAATGTTTGTCCTTCAGGGGACCTCGTAGATGGTAAACCAGGACTCAGCAGGTCCTTCACAGGGTTATGTGAATGTAGTTTTGGTGGCTTATGCTCATAGAGGTCATCGGAAAAGTGTGTGTCTTCCAACAATCTTCACCTCCCTTGAGAATACACCCATATAAGAATGCTGTTAGCACAACTAGGTGGAGAATAGCGCAAAGTGCTTGGAGAACACTCCACAGCCAGGTCTCCAGGAGCCCACAGTTAATCAGTTGATATGAGGGGCATGTCCCATGAAGTACCTGGATCCATCCTTTAGAGCTTTAAGGTTCCAGGTTACCACCCCATGTTCACAGTCATCCTGAGCCACGCCTGGGTGGAGGGCTACTTACCATGGGCATATTTCTACAGTAAAAGATTTGGCTCCTTCCTGTGGAGCAGTTAGGCTATTGCCAACCCTTTTGTTATGGAGTTTTGAAGCTCAACTGCTTATGTCAGGCTGTATTCCCTGAAGAAAATTTAATGTATTGTTCGAACTTTTTTCAGGCATTGTAGAATCATTGGTCATGGATTTTTCTAATTCAGAGATTTCCACTTAAATAAAGGGCATGCTGACGAAAAATAATATCCAGATTCTCTTCAGGATCAGCTTTGGAATTTCTTGAAAAATTCAATTATGTAGGAATGCTTTATGCATAATTATGTCAAGGTGAGAATTTGATTGACATTTCAAAAGTCATATATTGTTATGGGGGTGAGAGATATCCCAGGTTGCAGCATCCAGCTCCCTTAGGTTGGAAACCTTTGTATATTTTATTACCACAAATAATGAATAATCCAACATGAAAGAGACAGAGAGGGAGTGTGTGTGTTTCCAGGTAGATCCATTACCCACCACCAGGTGTATTAGGAATATCATGATTATTCTGGGCATCTTGGCATTGGCAAAATGTCAGGTGATCAATAGTGCTTAAAACAGGGGAAATCATAATACATTTTTATACATGTGATAAAAATTCTCACAAATTCTATCCCCAAATAAATATGATCAATTCCTTCTCCAATATGCTCAGTTGTGGCTCTCAGCATCTCCCTCCTTCTGTTTAATTAAACAACAAGCATGTGGCTTAGGCACCGTGACTGTCTTAGGTTGTCCAATACTACATATGGTCCTTACCCGTTATTGGATGAGCTGACCTCAAGGTGTCAGCCTCCTGTCTTAGGTTGTTACCACTGCAATTGGATCTTACTTGTCACTGACTACTGGTGCAGCATACAGCCATACTTGTGGATAGGCCTATGCACCAGTGGAGGGGTAAGGTTCTTTGCCTCACCTCTGTTGGCCCCCAAAATTGGCCTTGGTGTCAGGGGGGTGATAAGGTTCTTTGCCTCACCTCTGTTGGCCCCCAAATTTGGCCTTGGTGTCAAGGGGTGATAATGTTCTTTGCCTCACCTTTTTGGCCCCTAAATTTGGCCTTGTTGCCAGTGAGGTGGGGGGGATGAGGTTATTTGCCTCACCTCTGTTGGCCCCCAAATTTGGCCTTTGTGCCAACGGGGGGAGGTAAGGATCTTTGCCTCACCTCTGTTGGCCCCCAAATTTTAGACCATCACAAGCAGAAGGGAGAAGGATGCAAAATGCCATGACACCAAGCCAAATGATGGCTCCTTAGGAAAAATTGTACCACTGATGACACCATCAGCAAAGACACTCCAGCACTACTACAATTCGCAACACCAACAGATAGTTCACAATGCATACAAGTGATACATAGTCCAGGCAAGTTCTGCAAGCAGTTCAAAGCAGAGGAATCCATTAATATGTCCATTTCTTCCCAAAGTAAATCGACACCTTGATTGAGCATCACTTGTTGAGTTACATTATTCATTGATGCATCAGTTTATACAGTTTGTTGTGATAGCTATCGCAGAAGCTGTAGTTTGATTTTTATCTTTGTCTTCACCGGCACTGGGATGAAGATAGGAATTCTGGCCATGATGGCTAAAAAAACAAATTATGTAACATTCCAACAGGTACTAAGAAAACAATATTCTGAACAATTTACATTATCCTGAACAGAATTATTAAATATAATGAAAAGTAAAAGTGAAAGTAAAAAAACCAGATCTGTTAACCTCCTTTTTTGTTCACATATTAAAACAATCCTCAACAGCTGTTTACCCAATTTAAATTAAACCATTTAAATCACATGAGTAAAAAAATATTTGGGGAGATCCAACATGGCAGCGAGTGCGGAGAGATCAACTCTCTGACCTCTTCAGCTGTGCAGGCATAGGGAGTCGTAAACAGTCTAAATGCTATTTTCTCAGGATCACTAGGCAATGCTGAGCTGACGTGGATCTGGGGTGAACAGTCTGGGCCTTTCAGAACACACACTGAGCCCGGATCGGCTGAATTCAAGCTCCCATTCGCCTGCTTCCCACAGACAAACAGCCGTGACTCAGCACTAATCCATCCGGCTGAAAGAGCTGGTCAGCCCTTCTAATCCTATGGAGGTAAATGCTTACCGAGCCTTCATAGGTAGTGGTCACAGGTTTGAAACGGAGCTTGGGAGAGACAGTAAGGACCCACCCATTGCATTGGTCACCCGGCAAAGGGAAACAAACTGTCGCCATTTGCAAGAGATACCACCATGGCAGAGAACTGACGTCACCAGACTGCAGGGGAGGCAATAACTTCATTGAAACCTGCAGCTACAGGTGTGTAATCCCCTAGTCTTCTCCACACATCAGGGAAACCTTAAGGGCCCCCTCCCAGCTCTCCCGTGAGCACGATAGCCAGACCAAAGGAATCAGAAGTGGAGCGGGACCCGCAGCACGGAACTCCCGGCTACCGCTCCCACCAGTGCTGACAACTGAGGTCTCTTGCACCAGCTACTGGGGGCGTGGCTACCAGAGGGCAAGTAAAATTCGCTGAGGTTTCTGAGCTCCAAGCTCCACAAACTTAGGGTCTGAGGGAATGGCAAACAGGGAGAGTGTGCCCAGTCGTTCATGAAAACAGGGCTCCCGGGAGCAGCAGACCTGGCTTGTAGCCAGTATTGAGGTGAGCATCACCAGTGAGAGGGGCCTGGCTAGAGGAAAAGCGGGGAAGTGTCTAGACACAAGAGGAGGCCCTAGGCACTGAGGATTGAAGACTCGCCCAGTCTGGGAGGAGGAGCTGATGCACAGTGATTGGTTCCTGCGTATTGACAGGAGAAGCTTGGCCTGGTGGGCACAGATCCACCTACTGGAAGAGAAGTTAATCAAACTCTAAGACTGCATTTATTAGGTTTTTTTTTGGGGGGGGGTGGGATTCATTTTTATTTTTCTTTCTTGTTGTTTTTTAAATTTTTTTGATTTTATTAAATTTTTTTCTTCTAATTTTAATTTTTATTTTTTTATTATTATTTTTTTAATTTTGTTCTTTTTTTATTTCCTATTTTTTTCTCTTTTGTCTTTTCATTTCTTTTCAATTTTCTTATTCCCCCTTCCTTGAATTCTACCTGCCTACACTCATTCTTTTTCGTGACTTCTTCCTTTCCCTTCTAATATCTTTCCTCCCAAGGATCAAATAAATTCATAAGAGTAAACAGTAACTCAGCAGTCAAACAGAACAAGAAGTAACATGAGCAGCTTAAAAAAGCAAGGAAGAAAAGGAATACAAACAATGAATGACAGCCTAAATATTCAGGAGGACCTAGAGTCATCACAAAAATGGTCATATAAAGAACCCAAGGAATACCTTAGACAGATGGAATGGAACCTCAAAGAGGATACGAGACAGCAAATGCAAACAGTAAAAGAACACATTGAAAATGAATTACATAAACAGATAAAATAAGAAGTTAAGCACATTTATCAGGAGATAGAGATTATAAAAAAAATCAAACAATAATTCTAGAAATGAAGGAAACGATAAACCAAATTAAAAACTCAATTGAGAGTATCACTAACAGAGTGGAGCAAGTAGAAGCCAGAACATCAGATAATGAAGACAAAATATATCATCTTGAAAAGAGTCTAGCCAACTCATAAAGGCTGGTAAAAAATCATGAGAAAAACATCCAAGAGATATGAGATAACATTAAAAAACCAAACTTATGAGTCATCGGGATAGAGGAAGGTACAGAGGTTCAAACCAAGGGAATGAGCAACCTGCTGGATGAGATAATTACAGAAAACTTTCCAGAAATAAAAAAGGAAATGGATATACAAATTGTAGATGCATGCAGGACACCGAGCACACAAAATCACAGTAGACCAACTCCAAGACACATTGTTATGAAGATAGCCAATATACAGAACAAAGAGAAAATATTGAAAGCTACAAAAGAAAGGAGGCAGATTACATTCAGCGGTAAGCCAATGAGGTTAACAATGGATTTTTCATCACAGACGCTGAAAGCAAGAAGGTCATGGAACAATGTATTTCAAACACTGAAAGACAATGGATGCCAACCAAGAATTCTGTATCCAGCAAAATTAAGCTTCAGGTATGACAAGGAAACAAAAATCTTTCATGATAAACAAAAGTTAAAAGAATTTGCAGCCAGAAAACCAGCATTGCAAAGCATCTTGAGCACAACACTACACAAGTAAGAAATGAAAAACAATAACCAAAACCATCAGTGGGAAGTGCCTCGGTAAAGACAGAGGGTGGGGGGGGAAGGAAAAATCCTACATCACATGGAAAATGAACAATATGTTACTGAATGATCAATGAGTTACAGAAGACTCATAAAGGAGGAAATAAAAAAATTCTTAGAGATAAATGAAAATACAGACACAACATATCAGAATTTATGGGACACAACGAAAGCAGTTTTAAGAGGGAAATTCATCACCTGGAGGTCATTCCTCAAAAAAAGAAAAAACCAACAAATAAATGAGCCCACACTTCATCTCAAAGCCCTAGAAAAGGAAGAGCAAAACAACAGCAAATGTAGCAGAAGGCAAGAAATAATTAAAATCAAAGTGAAAATCAATGAAATTGAAACAAAAAAAACTATTGAAAAAATTAACAAAACTAAAAGTTGGTTTGTTGAAAAAATAAATAAGATCGACAGACCTTTAGCCATGCTAACGAAGAGAAGAAGAGAGAGAACTCAAATTACTAACATACTGGATGAAAAAGGCAATATCACAACAGATGCTACAGAAATACAGAAGACAATTAGAAATTATTTTGAAAACCTATATTCCAATAAAATAGAAGATAGTGAAGACATCAATAAATTTCTTAAGGCATATAATTTGCCCAGACGGAGTCAGGAGGATACACACAATTTGAACAGACCAATATCAATGGATGAAATTGAAGAAGCAATCAAAAGACTACCAACCAAGAAAAGCCCAGGACCGGATGGGTATACAGCAGAGTTTTACAAAACCTTTAAAGAAGAATTAATACCAATACTTTTCAAGTTATTTCAGGAAATAGAAAAAGAGGGAGCTCTTCCAAATTCATTCTATGAGGCCAACATCACCCTGATTCCGAAACTAGACAAAGACACCTCAAAGAAAGAAAACTACAGACCAATATCTCTGATGAACCTAGATGCAAAAATCCTCACTAAAATTCTGGCAAATCGAATACAAAAACACATCAAAAAAATTGTGCATCATGATCAAGTAGGATTCATCCCTGGGATGCAAAGATGGTTCAATATACAGAAATCAATAAATGTTATTCACCACATCAATAGACTTAAAGATAAGAACCATATGATCATCTCGATAGACACAGAAAAAGCATTCAACAAAGTACAGCATCCTTTTATGTTCAAAACATTAGAAAAACTAGGGATAACAGGAACTTACCTCGACATCGTCAAAGCTATCTATGCTAAGCCTCAGGCTAGCATCATTCTGAATGGAGAAAAATTAAAGGCATTCCCTCTAAAATCTGGAACAAGACAGGGATGCCCTCTATCACCACTTCTGTTCAATATAGTTCTTGAAATACTGGCCAGAGCAATTAGACAGATGAAAGAAATTAAAGGCATAAAAGTAGGAAAAGAAGAACTTAAATTATCACTATTTGCACACGACATGATTCTATACCTAGAAGACCCAAAAGGGTCTACAAAGAAACTACTAGAACTAATAAATGAATTCAGCAAAGTGGCAGGATATAAAATCAACACGCATAAATCAAAGGCATTTCTGTATATCACCGACAAAACTTCTGAAATGGAAAAGAGGAAAAACACTCCATTCACAATATCCTCAAAAAAAATAAAATACTTGGGAATCAACCTAACAAAAGAGGTGAAAGATTTATACAAGGAAAACTACAGAACCCTAAAGAGAGAAGTAGAAGAAGATCTTAGAAGATGGAAAAATATACCCTGTTCATGGATAGGCAGAACTAACATTATCAAAATGGTGATATTATCAAAAGTTCTCTATAGGTTTAATGCAATTCCAATCAAAATCCAAACAGCATTTCTTGTAGAAATTGATAAAGCAATCATGAAATTCATATGGAAAAATAAAAGACCCAGAATAGCAAAAGCAATTCTAAGCAGGAAATGTGAATCAGGTGGTATAGTGATACCAGATTTCAAACTATATTACAGAGCAATAGTGACAAAAACAGCATGGTACTGGTACCAAAACAGGCGGGTGGACCAAAGGTATAGAATAGAGGACACAGAGACTAAGCCACAAAGTTACAACTATCTTATATTTGATAAAGGGGCTAAAAGCATGCAATGGAGGAAGGATAGCATCTTCAACAAATGGTGCTGGGAAAACTGGAAATCCATATGCAACAAAATGAAACTGAATCCCTTTCTCTCACCATGCACAAAAGTTAACTCAAAATGGATCAAGGAGCTTGATATCAAATCAGAGACTCTGTGTCTAATAGAAGAAAAAGTTGGCTCCAATCTACATATTGTAGGGTAGGGCTCCAAATTCCTTAATAGGACACCCAAAGCACAAGATTTAATATCAAGAATCAACAAATGGGACTTACTTAAACTAAAATGTTTTTTCTCAGCAAGAGAAAGAATAAGAGAGGTAAATATGGAGCATACATCATGGGAACAAATTTTTACTCCTTACACTTCAGATAGAGCCCTAATATCCAGAGTATACAAAGAACTCAAAATATTAGACAATAAGATAACAAATAATCCAATCAACAAATGGGCCAAGGACCTGAACAGACACTTCTCAGAGGAGGATATACAATCAATCAACAAGTACATGAAAAAATGCTCACCATCTCTAGCAGTCAGAGAAATGTAAATCAAAACCACCCTAAGATACTATCCAGTAAGATTGGCAGCCACTATGAAGTCAAACAACAACAAGTGCTGGTGAGGATGTGGAGAAAAGGGTACACTTGTACATTGCTGGTGGGACTGCAAATTGGTGTGGCCAATTTGGAAAGCAGTATGGAAATTCCTGGGAAATCTGGGAATGGAACCACCATTTGACCCAGCCATTGCCCTTCTCGGACTATTCCCTGAAGACCTTAAAAGAGCATACTACAGGGATACTGCCACATAGATGTTCATAGCAGCAAAATTCACAATAGCTAGACTGTGGAACCAACCCAGATGCCCTTCAATAGATGAATGCATAAAAAAAAATGTAGCATTTATACACCATGGAACATTACACAGCACTAAAGAATGACAAAATCATGGAATTTGCAGGGAAATGGTTGGCACTAGAGCAGATTATGCTTAGTGAAGCTAGCCAATCCCTAAAAAACAAATACCAAATGTCTTCTTTGATATAATGAGAGCAACTATGAACAGAGCAGGGAGGAAGGCAGGAAGAAAAGATTAAAATTAAATAGAGTCATAAGATGGGAGGGAAAAGGAAAGAAAAGGGAAATTGCATGGAAATGAAGGGAGATCCTCATTGCTATACAAAATTACATATAAGTGGTTGTGAGGGGAATGGGAAAATAAACAAGGAGAGAAATGAATTACAGTAGATGGGGTAGAGAGAGAAGATGGGAGGGGAGGGGAGGGGGGATAGTAGGGGATAGGAAAGGTAGCAGAATACAACAGTTACTAATAGGGCATTATGTAAAATTGTGGATGTGTAACCGACGTGATTCTGCAATCTGCATTTGGGGTAAAAATTGGGAGTTCATAACTCACTTCAATCTAATGTATGAAATATGATATGTCAAAAGCTTTGTAATGTTGTGAACAACCAATAAAAAAAAGAAAAAATATTTGGATCCATTTTTTCATGAGTACTCCTCATATATAATATATGGACATAGGCACATACAGACATACAACACAAAACAGAAGTGTGCACACATGACACAATACATACAACACATAACAAAATAGTAAAGGCCTTGTAGCTTTTCACAGGTGAAATCTCCATTGCAATGTTTAAAAACTCCACAGTCAATAAATAGAACTGATCAGAAAAACATTAACCTAGGTCTGTATGAGCTCAAAAAACAAAATACAACTTCATGAAGTGGGAAAAGGCAATAATAAAATAGATATTGAAAAAAGCATCCTGGTTACCTCCTGGGATTGACTCTTCTTTGGATATCCCATCCTTTTTTTTATAACTTGTATATGGGTCTAGAGGTATTCCCACAAGCAAGCCCCAAGGTTTTTTACATTTGAAATAGGCTCTAATGATTTTCATTATTCATTAGCCTCCAGGTGTGGGAGAAGCACTGTTGCAGATGGAAGGATATCAGCTGTTATGGATTTGAGCCAAGTCACCTTCTTTTCGTCTGTAGAAATCGCTTTAGTTATTCTCTCTGGAATCCAAATCGGCTGCTGTTCTCCCTGTGGAAACACACAAACAGACCCCCGACTCCAGACAATCACTGGGTCAGGACCTTCCATTGTCCTGTTAGAATATCCTTCCAAAATACCTTGGGCTTAGGTACATGTTTTGGACACATGTGCCTTTCCGCAGCACTAAGCCCTGATGAATCCAAATTTAATAAGTTTAGAGTAAAAAGGGTTATTTTAAGTTTATCTTTGGGGGATATATACCCCTTGCCAATTCCCTCTTTTTGTTTTAATGAGTACATTTTAATAGTTTGATGAGTTCTCTCAACTATGCCTTGTCCCTGTGGAGTGTATGGGATTCCTGTTATATGAGTAATGCCAAATGATGAGCAAAATTGCTTAAAAGAGGTAGAAGTATAACAGGGACCATTATCTGTTTTTAACTGTTTTGGAACACCCACAGTGGCAAAGCAATGAGTTCTAATATCTTTAGTTTTTTCTCCGGCATGAAGGGATCCCATCAAAAATCCGGATGAATTATCAACTGTAACATGGAAATATTTTAATTTTCCAAATTTTGGCAAGTGTGTAACGTCCATCTGCCAAATATGGTTAGGTATCAGTCCTCTAGATTTGACTCCAAGATTGACTTGTGGCAATAAGATCACACAACTTTGACATTGTTTTATTATTTGTCTAGCTTTTTCCTTAGTTATTTTAAAATGCTTTTTTAAAGTATTTGCATTGACATGGAAGGATTTATGGAAATTTGTAGCTTCTTCTAGCATAAAAAAATATGTATATCATGTTTAGTTTTATCTGCTAAATCATTGTCCAAACTAAGGGCTCCAGGCAAACCTGTATGTGCCCTGATATGTACTATAAAGAATGGATCTTTTCTGTCCCAGATTAGATTTTGTATATCGGAAAACAAAGAGAAAACAGTAGAGGAAGGGGAGATCCTACCAGCATCTTCAAGAGATACTATAGTATTAACTATATACTGACTATCAGAAAATAAATTAAATACAGAATCTTTAAGCATCACAAAATCTTGTCATACTGCATTAAGCTCTACCTTTTGAGCTGATTGTTTGGGTACTAGAAATGTAAAAGTTGATCAGGGATAACTACTGCTGCTGTACCATTATTTGACCATCAGTGAATATATTTGGAGCATTCGTGATAGGTGTTTTTCTTGTCATTTTTGGAAAAAATACAGGATGTGAAGACCAAAAAGACAGCAAAGAATTACATGGTAAGTGATTATCAAATGAAACATTAGATTTACACATGATTATTGCCCAAGTATTTGACTCATTAGCTAACTCATCAATTTGATCCATAGTATATGGAGTAAAATTTTATTGGGAGAAATTCCAAACACTCCCTTTGCTGCTTTTATTCCTTTTTGTGTCAATTGTCCTACAGCCTCAGGATACCTAGTAAGAATAGTGTTAGGAGAATAAGATGAATGTATCCACAATAATGGACCTTCTTGCCAAAATACTCCTGTAGGAATATTTTTTCTTGGTAGTACAATAAATAATAAAGGCAAACTTACATCAATTTGATTGAAATGCATATTTTCCATATATGATTCAATGATTTTTAATGCCTTTCTTGCTTCAGGTGTTAACATTCAGGGTGAAATTGGATCTGATGTGTTGAGAGCCACAGCCAAAGGGGCCCCAGCAAACTTCCAGCTGCCGGCTGATGATCCAGCTGCCAGCAAACTTCCAGTTGCCGGCTGATGATTGGCTCACAGTGGCCCCAGCAACATCTAGCTGATTGGCTCCTCCACGGAGCTGCTCATTGGGTGACTTCTTTGGCTCTGCTCCAGCTGCCAGCAAGCTTCAGACTGCCCCAGCAACATCTAGCTGATTGGCTCCTCTGCGGTGATGTTCATTGGGTGACTTCTTTGGCTCTGCCCACGCAACCCAGCCAATCGGCCTCAAGAGCAGGAGGATTGTGGGAGGTTGAGAGGCTGGTGTGGGGGTGAGAGGCTTGTGGAAGCCGGTGGTGGCAGTTGGGCTCTGAGGGTTTTTCCCTGGAGCTGTTTTGTTTGGCGTTTGTAGTTCTAAAAATAAAGTTAGTTTCTTTTTGACAAGTGGCTCCTGATTTGTGCCAAGCCAGACTTCGGCACTGATGGACCTTTTAGGATATCAAATATCAAAAGGTCCCAACTCTCCTGTTTGTATGCCTAGATAAGGCCTTATCCAATTTATGTCCCCTAATAACTTTTAAAAGTCGTTAAGTGATTTGAGTTTATCTACTCGTATTTGAATTTTTGGTGGACAAACCATGGTTGAGGATAATAGGACTCCTAAATAATTAATTGGAAATTTTCATTGTACTTTATCTATGGCTATCTCTAGATTATAATATCTCTAGATTATAATTAATAAGTTTGTAAGTGTGGCATAACATTCTAGCAATGTGTTTTTATCTTTGTGTGCTAATAATACATCATCCATATAGTGAAATATTTGTAGTTCAGGATTTTGATTTCTAAGTGGCTGGATTGCTTGTTGACATAAATTTGACACATAGTTGGGCTGTTAGCCATCCCTTGAAGGAGTACTTTCCATTCATATCTCTGATCAGGACCTTTATGATTCAGTGCAGGGATAGTAAATGCAAAACATGGACTATCCTCAGGATGAATTGGAATTGAAAAAAAAAACAAACTTTAATATCTATAACTAAAACATACCAGGTTTTTGGCAAAGCACACAATTGAGGAATCCCCTGTTGAGCAGGTCCCATAATAATCATCACATTATTAATGGCTCTTAAATCTTGTAATAATCTCCATTTACCAGATTTATTTTAATGAGAAAAATGGGAGTATTATGGGGAGATATGGAAGGTTGTATATATCCCTCCGCTAATTGTTGTTTGACCAGGTCATGGGCTGCTTGTATCTTTTCTTTAGTCAGGGGCCACTGAGGAACCCATACTGGTCTTTCTGATTTCCATGTAATTTTTATTGTCTCAGTGACCCCTTCTGAAAACCCAATCCATGTCTATCTATTCCTTCATCTATTTGAATGGTGCTGCTATAACTTGTTCTTGTTCTCCTAATCTTTTTTCTTCCCTAAAACCTTGTCTAGCCCTAATAGTGGGCGCATTTGGATTGATGTTATTTGTTAATGTCAAACCTAATTGATCTAGGACATCTCATCCCCATAAATTTATAGGAAGATGATCCAATACATATGGCTGTATAGTTCCTTCACATCCTTCAGGATCCTTCCAATCTAATACCATTGTGCTTCTATGGGGAGTAGTCGCCTCTCCTAGGCCTCAAAGCATTTGAGTGGTTTGTTGTAATGGCCGATGTTTTGGCCATTCTTGACGAGATATGATGCTAAAGTCTGCAGCTGTGTCCAGTAGCCCATTAAATTCATTTCCTTAAATATTTACTTTTATCATGGGGTGAGAATCTAAATTTAAAGACAGCATACCCAATCTACACCTGTGGAGCCTAATCCCCTGGAACCTCTTTCTATAGTACCGATGGAAAATTTATCATGCAGGCTGGGTATTATTAATAACTGTGCTATTCTATCTCCTGGTGAAATTACTGATATACCTCTTGGAGAACTAGCTATAATTTTTATTTCACCTTCATAATCAGGATCAATTACCCCAGGACTTATCATAAGTCCTTTTAGAGTAGAAGAACTACGTCCTAACAATAAGCCTACAGTTTCTTGGGGAAGAGGCCCTTTTACCCCTGTGGAAATGATTTGAACTCTCATCTCTGGAGTTAGTACTGCTCTGGTGGAGGTGCAGATATCCAACCCTGCACTCCCTCTGGTTAGTCTAGTGAGGGATCTGATGGACAATGTGTCCTGGGCACTACCCTGATGGTGTTGCTGGGTTCCTCCAGTGTCCCATATATTTGTGGTCGTGGGCCCCGGAGCATTGGGCTTCCATGTCCATTTTTTGGCAATGTTGCCCGATGATTTTCTCCATGATATCGTGGGTAAACACCTGGTCCTTTTCTGTCTTTTGATAATGGATTACCCTCTATGGTGGTTTGAGAACTGCATTCATTAGCCCAATGTCTCCCTCTATAGCATACCCAGTATTCTACTCCTTTGATACCTAGCTTTGTTAAACCCTCCTCCTATGGGGCAACTCCTTTTAAAATGTCCTGTTTGTTCACAATTGTAGAATGTTTTCGGCCTGGCATCTAAAGCCTCTTGTACTGCAGCTGCAAAGACTTGCGCTTGTCCATTAATGTCTCTACATAATTTAAAATATGCGTATAAATCTCCATATTTTCATGGTCTAATGGCCTCCTTGCACCATCTGTTTGCTTGCTCAAAAGCTAGCTGTTTAATTAATGCCATTCCTTCTTCTGTGTCCCAAAAACTCTCGTAGCTGTTTAAATAAGCCTATCTACGAATTCAGCGTAAGGTTCATTAGCTCCTTGTCATATCTTAGATAATTGATCTTCTAAATCTCCATGTCCTTGTAAAGTCTTCCATGCCCTAAGTGCATCTGCAGCAATTTGTGAATATATAGCAGGATCATATTCAATTTGTTGCCATTGACTCTCATAGATTTCTTTGAGGGTAACCAGCTGCTGCATTTCGCCTAGCCGTCTCCATGCAAAATTCCTCATTGGCAACCTTCCATAACAAATATTGCCCTTCATTTAGCACAGCTTTACACATGCTAGCCCAGTCTGCTGGCGTCATGTCCAAGTTGGTAATGGATTCAACCATTCTTACAGTGAAGGGTGCTTGGGGGCCATAGGTTGTTACAGCCTCCTTTAACTGCTTCACTGTTTTGAAATCTAAAGCACAGTGAATTTGCTGCCCTCCTGCCTTCTCAAGTACAGGGCATGCAAATCTTTGAGGTCCTGTCTCAGGATCCCATCTATCAATTACAGGGGTTGGGGGCCCCATAGCATATGTTGTCTCTATAGGTGGAGCAGTTGCTTGGACACTTAGGCTTCTGGTGATAGAAAAGTGTTAGTAGCAGCCATCTCTTGTAATTTTTTCCCTGATAGTTCATCCACCTTTAAATTTTCTTTCTCTGCCTGACTAGCTCAAGAGACCTTCTCTTTTACTTGATCTAAAATGTCTTTCTCCATGGTCCGAACCTCTAACAATTTACTTAACACTCTTTCAGTTTGTTTTTTTACTAATTTCTAATCTACTATAAAGATAATGCAACCCAACAAAATAACACAAAACAAAACCGAAACAGAATGGAACAAAAAATCATTGTATCAATTTTCCTATTTTCTTGAAATGTATTTTCATGGTATATCTCTATCTCTTCCTCAGGGCCGAACAACTTCAAACCTTGAGCCAACCATTTTTCCCAGTTTGCCCGAGAAAGTTCTAGGGATAGGCAGATTGAAACAGAAACAAAACAAAACAAAACAAGAACACATTGTTTTTTGAAATGGTCACCCATTCTCTTGACTTCCCTCAGGGGCGAACAATTTCACTTACCTCCGAGCTTCAGGGGTTCTCCACATGGGCAACCAAATGCCGCAGTATGGCTGGGCACAAATCACGAGCCACCCAAGCAGGAACAAACTTTATTTCTGAACTCCACCAGTACACTCCACACACGTTCCCCGGGAACTCTCCAAAAACGCCACCCACGCAGCTCCTCCAGGAACACAGCACACACCAACTGGAACTCCCACCACCCGAACTTCACAAACCAACACGAACTCTTCAGGAATCCCTGCAAGAGCTTAACTGGAACTTAACAGGAACTCTGCGAAAACTCAAAAGTCATCATCTTAATGGCTCACTGGTGTCACCTCTCAACCACTACATCTGGCAAAAATGCCATGCGTCATCCCGACTTGGCTGTGGACCTCAGCAAACTGTCAGGGTCAGGAGAACAGAGGACCTGGGGGAGGGGGACAGTGAGGTTCATAGCTGCTTCTAACATGAGATTTCTGTGGCTGCTTCAAGGAGTCACTGTTGCTTGGTGGCTGCTCCTCAAAGAAAGCCTGCAGTTAATGGCATCAGTTTTTTTGTGATCATGAGAAGTTCCACCTGCAAAATAAGCCCCTTTACCCTCCCAGGACCTGGAGGCTCAATTCACTGTCCTGGTCCCAGGGAACGAGGGCCTGGCCTCTTCTTCTCTCCCCTCCCTTCTGTTCACTACACACTTCTCCATCCTGGGGTCTCCATTTCCTGAATTACGGCCACTTCTCAGTGCTGGACTTGTCTGGGCTCTTCCTGACAATGGGCCTATGGCATCCTCTGGAGTCAGCTCCCTGGGTCAGGACATTTGTTCCTGATATGGGGTGGGCACAGAGCATTTGTGCCTGCATTCCTGGGGCAGACATCTGAGTCAGCCTGGGTCCTGTCTTCCAGTCTGGGTCTCACCTGAGCTTCTCACCTGAAGAGGGAGCACCAAGGCAGAAGCTGAGGGACACAGAGGAGGCCTCAGCCCCAGGCAAGTGCACCTTGAGTCCCCTGTGCACTGCTCACAGGTGCAGTCTGGAAACTTCTACCTCAGCCCACCTCCGACCCGACCTCCAGTTCTTATCCACCTCTCTACCCGGATATTTAATGGGGCACCTCAGACATCCCATAAGCTGTGTGAGCTCTTTTGTCTTTCCTTTCTCATTTCCCCTCCCTCATGGCTAAAGGATGACGTAAACCTAGAACTTTCCAGAATCCATGAACATGTCCCTCTATCCCTTCAGAAACTCTGCGTGTTTGGGGGATGTCTGAATCAGAAAGGAGGAAAGTCACATTGACTGTGCACCTCTTGGGTGGTTAGGGCAAGAGCAAGCTCTGTGACCTTGAGAAAAGGGCACGACCCTCAGAGCTCACTTCCTTCACCTCTAACAGGTGGCACTGAGCCACTTCAGGTGGTGCATCCTACTCAGCAGAGATGTCAGTCCCGACTGCAGAGCTTCAGGGAAGATGAGACGCAGCCCCAAAGGAGGAGGTCCTCAGAGTGAAGGGGGGGCTCAGACTTGTGGGGCTTCCCTTAGCATTCCCTTGCAGCCCTCCCCCCCAGGAAACTGTTCACACCAATACAGGCTCCCTTTATGGACTCCCTCGTGATTTTCCCTCTGGGCAGCTCCTGCCAGCCTCCTTGAGACTTTCTCAGAGGGTAGAATGCTCAGTCCCTTTGCACGTCCCTCCTGCCCAAAAGGGAAAGAGGCTAATTTCCTCTGAAAATGTCGCCTGGTTTGGCAAGTTTCATTTAGGGAAGTTCATCCCGCGGGCAGACAGTTGGCTCTGTGCTGCAGGCGGCAGTAAAGCCATCTTTACCTCTGAACAGCAGATGCTTTTCTAGTAACCATACTGGATGCTGGGGATGTTTTCCTGGAGAAAATGAAAGCTTGACAATCAGCACAACTGAAAGAGTAGAAAGGAGCACTCACTAGTGATATCAGAGTCAGTCACAAGCTGTGAGTCAGCTAAAGATCTTATGTGTTAATTTTTATTACTGAACAATTATCTGAGAAAAATAATGTGGAGGAGTAAAGATTTGTTCTGGCTCATGGTTTCATTCCGTGGACACCTTGCTCCACTCCTGGGGCCTGAGTGAGCAGAACATCATGGCAGAAGCTCAGAGCAGGGGAAACCTCATGACTCATGGCACCCGGGAAGGAGAGAGGGACAGACAGATGGCAGATGGATAGATATAAAGAGAAAGCAGAGGGTCCAGGGACTAGAAATGCCCTTTGAGGGAGCGCCCCACTGATCGACCTCCTTCAACCAGGTCTCATCTGCTGCGGTCTCTGTTGCCTCCCGGGAGTCCATTCAGTCACCACAGGATTAATCCATTGATGAAGTCATAACCTCGTGACCTAATCGCTTCCTCAAAGCTCCTCCTCTGAGCACAGCTGCATTGAGGTCCAAACTTCATGAGTTTGGGGGAGACACTTCATGTCCAAACCATAGGATTGTGCCCCTAGCCCTCAAAGGCCCACATCCATCTCACACTTCAAAAGGCATTCATTTCATTTCTAGGAGTCACCAGAATCACCACAGTTCCAGCATTGCTCAAAAGGCCAAGTCCAGAGTCATCTAAGACCAAAAACAAACTCAGAGCTGTTATCCCCTATAATAATAAAAATGCCACATGCCTCTAACATACAACAGGACAGAGTGGACACTCCCATTCCAAAAGGGAGGAATGGTAGCATCGGGGGAAGAGATGGTACCAAAGCAAGGTCAAAACCCAGCAGGGCAACACTAAACCCCGAGGCTCCAGGCTCAGCATCTGCAGCACACTGTGGGGAGGTGTGAACTGGAAAGGGCTTCAGCAGCTGCAGACCTTGCCTGCTGCAGACCACAGAGGCTCCCCCTTGGACTGGCCCTGCTCACTGCCTGCAGCTTTCCTAGCCAGATGTTCACGTTCCTGGTGTGTCAGATTTCTTGGGGACTGTGTTAGTCAGCTTTGTGTTGCTGTGACTGAAATATCTGACATAAACAACTTAGAGGAGGAACAATTTCTTTTCCCTCATACTTCAGAGGTTTAGTGCCTGGTGGCTGACTCCATTGCTCTGGGCCAAGGTGAGGCAGGGCATCATGGCAAAGGGGTGTGGTGGAAGAGTGCTGCTCCATTCATGGCAGCCAGCTAGCAGAGAGACCAGGGAGAAGGGGTACAGGGAAGAGTAGCCCTTCCAAGGCACGCCCCCAGTGACCTACCTAGTCACCATGCCCCACCTGTCTTCAGTTACCACTCAGTTCATTTAAACTAGACTAGACTGACTAGGTTACAGCTCTCACAATCCCATCATTTCACCTCTGAACATTCCTGCATGGATAGAGGAGCCTTTGAGGAACACCTTATATCAAACCATAGCATTTTACCCCAGTACCCAAAGGTTACATCCATCTCACAATGCAAAATGCATTTCATCTACCTCCAAGAGCCCCAGAGTCCTATCAGTTCCAGCAGTGCCCCAAAGTCCAAGTTTAATGTCTCCTCTGAGACTGAAGGCAAACTCTTGCTTGCAAGCCCCCATAAAAATCAAAAGCATGTTTACATTATACAGAGGCACAGAGTAAGCATTCTCATTCTAAAGGGGAGGAATAGAGACATGGAAAGAAGGAATGGGACCAGAACAAGACTGAAGCCCAGCTGGGCTAACAGCCCCTCAGATGTATGGTGGGATATGTTCTCTAAAGGGCTTGGGCAACCCTGCCCCTTTGGCCTGCTGGTGGCAGCCTCTGTGGGCGTTCTTTGGCATGGCATACCAAACTTCTTGGGGTTTGTTTAGTTGGCTTGGCTTTGCTGTGATCAATATATCTGACACAAACAACCTAGAGGAGCAACAGCTAATTTTGGCTATTTCATGGTGTCTCCAAGGCATCATTTCTCAGCAGAAGCATCATTTCTCGGAAAACAGTCCATGTGGCTGTTAATCCCTAACCTTTCCATTCCACCTTTGGTTTCACTTTCACAATGTCATGCATCAACCTCTCAGAAGCAGCCTGCTGTACTTTGCCTGGTTCCCAGGGCTTCCTTTGAAAACTCTGCAGAAACCTCCATGACCCATTGACATGAGCATCTTGAATTTCTGCAGAAGCAGCACCACATGAATGATGCCAAGATTCTGCAGTGGGTGTGAAAAAAACAGCATCTATCTCAGAGCAAAGCCTGTCCAAGAAAGGGACATGATCTTTGTCCTTGGAAAAACCCACAGATCACTCCTAACCTATTCCCACCCTGCTAAGTTATTTATCTACAAATAACAGGAGAGATCTGCTGCCCCAGGTGTCCCTGACTCTGTCAGGCTAGGTGGGGACCCATAGCAGCCCCCTAGCAGCCACCAATCAGCATGAGTCAGGGAAACACCTGGGATGCCAGATGACCCTCCCAGTAGTTTATGGTGGTTGATATATTGGGAAACCATGTAGTTCACCATGTACACCACTCTTGGCTTAAACCAATCGGTTCAAACGAATACCCCTTTTGTACTGACCAATCACCCCTACCCAACTTGTTCCCGCCAGTGAATGTGCTAATCATGTTTTAGAGTTGTTATTTGATTTTCCCACGGTGTGTGATGATTTGCTATGCCCTCTCCAAAGAATGTATAAAAATTCTGCAAACCCTGGGCTTGGGGCCTCTCAACGTCACCAGTTGCTGTGTGTGCTTGCAGAGGACCGAGCTAGCTCGCAGTAAACACCTCTTTGCTGCTTACATCGATCTTGGGTCTCTGGTGGTCTTTGGGGGTCCCGAATTTGAGCATAACACTTGGGGGCTCGCCCGGGATCCCCCTAATAAGCCTACCCAGACACCCAGATCAAGAGGTCATGAAAACCCAGCCGGTAAGTAAAGGCATTGCCAATGTGTAAGTTTCTTTACTCTGGATGTATGCAGTAATGGTTTTGTGTGGTGAGGTCGGCAAAAGGTCCAGGTGGACACACCAAAGGGCAGCCGACGTGGTTTGTGGGAGACATTCCCAGCCCCTTTCTGGGTTCTGAATGGATTGCCTGTAGTAAAGTATTTTGTGAAGTATTTGGTAAAGTATTTTGTAGCTGACGGATCCGCGGTCTGCCTGAGCCTTTAGTTTCTGGGTAGCAATCCATGACGCGCTGTGAATTCTGTGGCCACGCTGTGAATTTTGTGTTATGTGTTTTTGTTTCTATTGTCCTATCTGTCTCCACCCCAACACCCTGGCAAGAGAACTAATCTGGGGTCGTCAGACCCAATCTGAGGGGGATGCTCCGTTTATCTGAGGGGAAGGCCCCAGTTGGCTTGGGGCCAGCACCCACTTTCGGTTTTTTGACAATCTGAAAAGGGAATCTATGTCTTTGTGTGTATTTGTGTGTCTTTTTGTCTGTGTCTGTGTTAAGTGTTTACTTTGGACCGATGTAGAGTACCAAGTTCCAAACTGCCTTAGATGTGTGGAGGCAACTTTAGCTAAATTTTAGCCTAAATTGTCCCTAGTATGCTTCTCCTGTAAGGGACCAAAAGTCAATAAAACCACCAGCTTTTCTGTTCTCACATTTTACACCCCTTTTAACTGTGTTTTAAAGAACTTTGATAAACTTTACTTCCTTTGTTAAATGGGATTAGGGAAGCAACGTTTTCTTTTCTTCCTGTAGTTGGCTTGAGTGCACCCACTGCAGAGGGAAATGCCTGCTGGGGGTCTAAGAAATTTGATCTCTCATTTTAACTTTTCTCAAAACCCTGTCCTCATTATTAAATTGGCATTAATTGGCTTTGGGGATGGGAACTGAACTTTCAGTCACAAATTTTGGCACCCCAGAGGGGACTTTAGAGGAGTCCCCATTCTGCCTTCTTGGGGAAGCCTAGCAGTCGAGACAACTGCAAGCAGAGGATTAACTTTTTGGGAGCTGACTACTTAAAAAGTTAGGAAATATAGAGAGTGCCTGGTGCCTGGGGTCAGACCAAACCAGAGGAACTAATCCTGTAAGTAAAAGGGGGGACTGAGAGACTCCCAGCAGCTGCCAAAGGGACTTTGTTTTGGGGAACTCCCTCTTCCTTACCTGCACTTTAAGGATTACTCCACCTCTGTCTACTTAAAAAAGGGACAATGAATGCAGTAATGTGTTGATATTATAGATTGTTTCTTGGGGATGATCTTGGCTGAATGTGTATCTAAAATATGATTTTTTATTGTAACAATCTGGTATCTGAATGGGTTTCTAAAGCATTGCACAATCTTGCAGTTAAAAGTTAGGTTTAAGTAATTGTTTAGTTTGTGATTTCAGTTAGTTTGTGCTAGAGAACATAAATATTTGGATGGAAAATTAAAGAACTCTACTTCCAAGTTGGCAAGTAACTCCCAATCATTTAGTTTTATTTTTTCATCAATTTTTGAACTGGGTAGACTGAAAAGATTTCACTAGGTATACCAGTACATTAACTTGGGCAAGGATAATCAATTATGATATGATATCTGTTCCCCTCAGTGTGTAAGATTCAGAAACAAAAAAAGGTGATAAATTAAAACGTTGGTCTGGCGTATTGAAATGGCATTAATTAGCAACAGTCTTGGAAATTTTCAAAGCCTAGTTTTGGATATACATGGTAGTGTGTGGATTTTTTTCCAGGTGATTTAATGTAACTTAATACTACTTTAGGAACTTCAGAACAAAGAAAGTAGCTTAATGATCCTAAAGAAACTTCTTCTGATGGTGGCTTTCATATTATCAAGAAAGATCCTATTTTCAGTTTTGTGTGAGCAAGTTTTTCTAGTGTAGGAAGATATAAAGATATAAAATTTTGAGAATTACATCTTAAACTTGTATCATAATTTTCAACATCCAAACCTGGAAATTATGACTTATGGTTAAAATGCCTTAGGCATGAGGTTTCTGCTCAGAATTCCAGTTTTCCAAGTTCCTTCCAGACCTCAGCCAGGACTTAAGTTGATATGCAAATAGAAGAAGCCTGGAGCTCAGTAAGAGACAGATCTGAGGCCCAAGGGAAAAAAAGAGTAAAAATGTCTTTTTACCTGAACTCAAACTAGACCAAACCAAAAAGTAAATTGTATGGTATTTACTAATTACTGGCCAGTCATCTTTTTTAAGACTCTTGCTTTTTCTTAGATTCTGTATTTTTTTGCGCTCATACTTTTGATCCTACAGACAAGTTAATGTTTTCTGATCAGTTCTATTTTTGATCAACAGTGGAGTTTTTAAACATTGCAATGGAGATTTCACCTGAAAAAACAGCTACAAGGCCTTGTGTATGTGTGCACACTTGTGTTATGTGTTGTAAGTCGGTATGTCTGTATGTGTATATGTCCATATATATTGCAGTTATATGACAATTGGCAGATATATGAGGAGCGCTCATAAAAAATTTAAAAAATGGATCCAAATATCTTTGATTCACGTGATTCAAATGGTTCAATTTAAATTGGGTAAACAGATAAAAGAAAAGATGTCTTTAAAATTAAGCTTATAAGTTATTCTAGGTGTTCAAAAAGACCCTAATAAAATGTTGATGTCTATGAAATAATCTGCCTAAATTCAAATATTTACAAGTATTGTTTCAAAATGTGAACGGAAGGAGGTTAACAGATGAAAAAGAGAAACTAAAAGGTTCTAGGTATGGATTTAATGGAGGGAAAATATGTTTCTGGATAAGAGTCTATATGATTAAGTAAGAGGGTTTAAGTAAGTGATATAAAAGTCTGTGTGAGTTGGTTATAAGTGTAAGTTTTTGAGCAAGTAATCTTAAAGAAATTAAACATCTGGTTAAACAAGTGCTGTTGTTTTAGAGAATTGTGCTATGTTATTTCTTTAAAAGCTAAACTTAGTTAATATAAAAACATCAATGTAATTGGTGCTATTAATATGTTCATATCTTCCAGGTATACAAGTCTGTAAGGTAGAAGCTTTAGAAAGAGCATTATATCAAGCTGGTGTTCTAAAGTTGTATGGTTGTATTCTGCTGCCTTTCCTATCCTCTACTATCCACCCCCCTCCCCTCCCCTCCCCTCTTCTCTCTCTACCCCCACTACTGTAATGAGTATATCAATATGTAAATCAGTGGAAGTGTAACTGATGTGATTCTGCAAGCTGTATACGGGGTAAAATGGGAGTTCATAACCCACTTGAATCAAAATGTGAAATATGATATATCAAGAACTATGTAATGTTTTGAACAACCAACAATAAAATAAATAAATAAATAAAGTTGATGGTAATTTTAGGCTTAACATGAAAAACATGTTGGAGATTTATTTATATCATTTGTGTTGTATAACTAGACTTGTTATCAATAAGTTATGTAAAGTTCCATGTTACTTTTTAAACTGAGATACAATTTAAATGTATTTTAAAGTTAATGAGCCTCATCTATGTAAAGGTATTATTGCAAAACACAAAAGTACTTTGCTACTTTTCTACAAAAGGTTAAAAGCTTTCAGCTTTTCTTTAATTCATGTTCAAGATGTGATATTATATTGGGTTAGCTAATATTTGTGTGAACTTGAGCAACAATTTATGTAGGCTTTGTAAAATGATGTCTAAAAAGCAAATATCAGTTTCAGAACTACAGTACTTAAGATTTATGAAGAACCCTGCCTTACTTGAAATAAGGCTCTATGTCCCATCTCACTACATGTGAAAATGACTATAAAAGAAGTAGGCCAGATTTCAGTACATTTAAAGTTCTGTCCAAAAGTTGGTTTTTGTCACAATTGCCAGGATCTCAAACAGGGGATATATTCCACCAAAATTCAAGGTAGCTATTATATGAACTAAATATGTTTTTACTTTTGATAATTTTATCTTGTAGTTTTCTTATAAATGATCTAAAGATTGCCTGTTAATGTTTTGCAGAGGTACTACTTTAAGAACTCACAACCTGGGTTAATTTAAGATAATGAGTTATCATGAGTTATCACCTACAGGATAAGGATAGACATTAAAGTCCAGTACTCTTAATATAAGGCTGTTAACTTATTTGCTAGATGTTTAAGATTAAGTATTAAAATTAAAGTTAAATTTAAAGGGCCAAGAAAACCAATAATTGGCTCTATCTAAGTTATTGTTTGCTCTATCTAGCTCCTTGCTATTTTCCTGCGTGCTTCAAGTGTGTTTTCAGAAATGGCAAGGCCCCTGCGGTCTTCCAGGCTCATCCCACAGGCTGCTATGTTGGTGCCTTTACCACCAGCAACCTTCCCGAAGAGCACCCAACCCAGATAGGATCATTCACCAGAGGTGTCACTGTGGCCACGACCATTCTGACTCTGGGAGAGAGGTGATACCTATTCATTGCTCATAATCCCAAAGGTGTGGAAAGCTGGTTCCTGGATTCCCATAAATAGCACAACTAAATCTAAGTTAATAAAGAGAATTTAATGGAAGCTCTGAGCTACCAGGAAGGAAAAAAACTAAGGACATACGTAGTTTATTTTTGCTACAATTTAATGGAATTGTGTTCTGAATCCCAGGCCCAGATCAGTTAGTCTGTTGTGAATCCTGAAGGATGAACCTTGCATTGCCCCTGCTCTGCTCACATATCCAAGGGCACAGCTCACCTTCCACAATGCCAGTGCTTTCTACCGGGTCTGCTTCACCAGAATCAGGGCTCCTTGTCGCTTGGCCACATGGAGAGGAAGACCTCCCCTCTTTCAGGACAACCCATGTCCCAGAACCTTACCGGCACCAAGGCTCATTTTCACCAGGGCACCTACAATGTGAGTACCTTTTCTTCATTGGAACACTGGGTCCTGTCCTCAAAAACATTCTCTTCATTCTAGGATTAGGTCAAAGCTCTTAGGACTCCAAGTACCTCTTCTATTTGTAGCACATATCATGTTTCAGACTTAATTTGGATTGGTTTTTGTGATTTGTATCTATTCCTCCTACAAGAATTGTTGTTCCCTGGAGTCAACTACCCAAACTCCTATTTCTCATTGTTACAACCCAGAATCTACTGTCTGATATATGAAGTTAATCTAATTAAAAGAATCTGGAAAGGTTGGACAAATCTATGACTGAGCTTAATAGAAAAATTACAAGTAATCTACCAAGTTCCAGGAATGAAGACAAAACTTAAAATCAAAGTAATGTTTATGAGCTGGACTCTGTGTATCAGAAAGGGATGCAGGTGAGGGAATATTGGTCTTGATATTAGTCCTGATACTCTGAAAATTTGGAATTAAGCTTTGAATGTCTCTGTGAGGAAAGAAAAACAGCTGTAGATACATAGAATTATGGAATGAGAAATGAGATCTCTAAATAAAGCTGAGTTCTTCCTCCAAAGAAATCCTTTAGTGAAAGAAGAAGATAAAAAACCCTCACAGAGCTCTGGGACGAAAATGTACAAGTCTTTTATGATAAATTGCAAAACCAGGCCTTTTCTATGTGCAAGATAGAAGTCTATATTTTCAGTGCCCACTAGAGGAATCCCTGAATTAGATTGGTAAAGCCCTCCATCATTCTGCAGATGTAAGTACAGGGCATACTGGACTCCCAGAGAAAAACCTATGATGAAAATTACCATGAAGAATGTACAAACTATACCAAGATAAAACTGTGACTAATGGGACACAGGAGACCAAGTCAATGGGAGAATTGATTCCTCACTGATTTGAGATAAAAGAGCATTCTGGCGTATGTGCACTGATAGCTCTGTGTGTTGGTATCTTTCGAGCACAGTACAGCAGTAGAACTGCTGGACCATGGTTGAGGGAATGTAAAGTGACCTCTAATGTACAGAGACAAGTGGTCTTCCAAAGTATTTAAATTGATTTACACCCCTGCAAGGAATTACCAGGGGTTCTGGATTAGTTGTTTTCTTTTTATTCAATCGACTTTTAAATTTTAATGATAGAGTTACCCATAGTAATTGGGTTCATCCAGACAAACTCATACAGGCATAGAATTCAATTTCAGTTCATGATCCCCCTTTCCCCTCCCTTTTCCCTCCTGGCCTCCCTCACCTCCCACATTCTCCTTTCTCTCCTCGGCTAGATTTCTTTTTGTTTCTAAAATTTTTTGTATTTGATTCCTTCATTTACTGATGCATAAAGGTGGAATTCCCCGTGGTGCATTTCTATGTGCACATGATTGTTGAAGAACGCATTGAGCATTGCCTCGCGTTTGCCATCCCTCCACTCCCCCTCTTAATCTCCTTCTTTTACACTAATGATTTCCCCCATATCTCTATGAAGGCCTATCCTTCCCTCCTCATTTCCTCCATTGTATTTTATTTATTTGATTTTCAAAGATCCAGCCACACTTGGGTTCCTGGGATCAAGTCCATGGGGTCATGTGGGAGTGTTCCTTTTGAAAAGAGCTCAGTTTGATCCTCTGATGTTTTTTGAGGATTTTTACCTCTGTGTTCATGAGAGATGTTGATCTCTGGGTGTATTTATTACTGCTCAGCTGTCAGATTGGAATGTTACTGTAAATGGATGAGATTAAGGGTTCCCTTCTCTGTTTCCTGAAATAGCTTCATGGAATGGGACTGTTCCCTCCTCCCTTTGCCAGACCAGCCTTCTAAACCTGGACCTTTCTTTTTCAGTGATTATAAAGTAAAAATGCACCCCAGTCAATACTTGTAGAGCTATTCAGAGTATCTATTTCATCTAGATGCATTTTGGTTGTTGGTGATTTTTAAGAAATTAGTTTATTTAATCCAAGTTTCTCAATTTTAATTGTGATATTATTTTTTCTTATTTGATATCTGCTAGACCTTGTCTGAAAGCCCCTCCTTTACTCTTAACATGGGCATTTTGTGTCATTTTCCTTTATGCCTCTGTCGGTCTCATCAGAGGTTTAACTTTTGCTCTTTTAGAAGAACCAGCTTTTGAAGCTATGATTTTCTCCTTTTCTGTTGCTCATTGTACGGATTGCTGCTCTTATCTTCATTTTCCCTTCCTTCTGACCTGTTTTGCACTTATTTACTCTTTTCTAACTTCTTCAGATGGAAACTCAGTATCCTGACTTTCAGTTTTCTTCTCTGCTAAAATATGCATTTACTTCTATAACGTTCCTTCTCCGTCCTGCATTAGCTATAACTCGCAAATGTTGATCTTCTGCCTTGTGATTTGGGGACATTTTAAATATGTTTTAGTGTTCATGGAGACTTCCTATTTGATACATGGGTTATTTAGAAGCATGTTGTCCAACTGCAAGTAGTGGAGATTGTTCTTGTATTCTTCTGTTATTGAGTTCTGGTTTAATCCTCTTTTTGTGAGAAAGTATATGTTGGATGATTTCCAGGTTTTTAATTTGTAAGGGTTTGTTTGTTGGTTTTTTCATCATCTACGACAAGAGCACATTGGAAATGTGCCTGGGCACTCACAAGGAGTGTGTGTTCTGCGGTTGTGGGTGAAGTGGTCAGTGGATGTCAGTTTGGTTGATTACTCGGGGGTGGTGTTCAGTTCTGGGTCCTTGATGGTCTCCTCCCATGAACTCTGTCAGTTATGTGAGAGGAAAGTCAAGTTCCCAATTGCAATTGTTTGTCTTTTACATTTTCCAGATTTTTTTTCCTCCACAGTTTTGAGGCTGTGGGGGCCCACATACTTGGAATCGGTGTATCTCACACACGAGGATTTAACATTCCACATCAGAGACAGGCATCCCTAGGGAGACCTACTCACAAGGTTGGCTGTTGGCTGAGTCTGGGAACTGGGCAGGTAAACCTTGCCCTCAGTGATCACAATGACTCACCATGTCTAAACCCTCTGCATGAACAATGTGGTCTACACTGCATGCTGCCTGCCTTCTGGGAGTCTATGGCTTCAGGACTTGCCAGGCAGAGAGGAACTAGGAGACGCTCCCTGGACTGAGACCCTGGACGTCTACACTGGGGATCTTCTCAGGTAGACAACCCTCCACACATGTTGTCCCAATTCATTAGCAAGGACCTGAGTGATCCCCTGTGAGTCCACTGGAGGGGATCTTGGAAGCTCGCACCTGGCTTCCTCAGGACGTCTCCGCACGTGCCCTTTCCTCTGCCCGTCTTGCTCTGGGTCCTTTGCTTTAATAAATCTTAGCTGCGAGTGTGACTCTATGATGAGATCTTCTTCTTTGAACCAGTGAATATTGAGTGGCCTCAGGATGCCCTTGTCCAGTAGCTGAGGCCCTGACACATACTCAATGAAAGATCTAATGTTCCCCAACAGGAGGTCAGGCAGGAGACACACTGATAGACCCAACCTGATCTTTTATGAAAATTGGGAGCCATCTTGCCACAAAGCCATGAAAAGCTAATTGCAGCTTTACTATAAATTACTGCAAATTCTGAACCTGCTTGGATTTCCTTCCCCTTGCCTGAACTCACCCATGCCTGGCTCTCTGACCAGATAGCAGCCCTCTCTGAAACTTTAGTGACATCTCATAAATATTGGCCTTCCCTGGCCAGACAACAACCCTCTCTGAGGCTCTAATGGTCCTCATAAACTCTGATGTTGGGGCCAGCAAAAAAAAAAATGTAAACTACCATTAGTGTGATGCTTGTCAGAGTTCTGTTATCTGTAAACCCCCCCCCCCTTGTGTAACTTTCTGGGCTATAAAGCTGGGCTGTAGGAAAGGTGGGGCTGCTGTTTTGTTCCCGCCGTTTTGGGAGGGAAAGGCAGCTTGGCCGGTCGAAATAATAAGCTTGCTTTAATTTGATTTTAATTGGAGTCAGTGGCCTTTTCTTGCGTCCTGGTCTAACATCTTGGAGTTCCCCAGCGAGATGACCCTGCTGGACCAGACCACAAGACCAGACTGCTGGAAATTCTGAAGCCGGCCTTTGCTCCAGGGCTCTGGGCTGGAGAGCCACTCTAGGGGGTGTGCAACTTGAGACGTTCCAAGGCCTCGGGGTGAGCCTTCCATCCCCGGAACCCTGCAGTGAACTGCCTCACTAAAACTATCAGCAAGCACCTGGTGGAGGAGGCCTCCATAGGTAAGTGGCACCTTTATAACATCTGGTATCCGGTTAAGGGAGATCTCTTCTGATGACAGAGAGGTGGCCTGGCGAGGCTCACATATACTCCTGTCCAGACAGTAATGAGAAATTATTCTGTCTTCTGTTCTGTTCTGTAGGGAATTCCTCTGGAAGGGTAGAGAGGTGCCGACGGGCACGCACGTGCTCCTACCCCGGAGCTTTAGCAAGAGGTTGCATTGCTCCTCTGTTTTTCTGTTTCGGCGCTGGGTTTCTGTTTTCTTGTGTTTTGTTCTGTGTTCTATATGTTTTTTGTTTGTTTGTTTTTGTGCCTTTTGTTGTGTGACTTCTGTGGTAAAAACTTAAGGATATTGGACGTGAAAATGGAAGATAAAGCAAGTCAGCCTGACACCCCTTTGGACTGTGTTTTAAGGAACTGCAATGAACTTTACCCCCCTTTGTTAAGCAGGAGGAGAGAAGCCCCTGGCTGGCTGCTGGAGCACACCCACTGCAGAGGGCAATGCCTGCTGGGGACCTAAGAACTGAGTATCTCCCAGATTAACAAGTGAAACTCCTTTAAAACCCCTTGTCCCTCCAGATCAAGAGAGTCACAACCTTTGGGCAAAGTCCCCAGTGTTTCTCCTTTGTTAGCAAAGCAATAAAACTCCCTTTTTCTTTTTCTCAAAACCCTGTCCTCATTATTAAATTGGCATTAATTGGCTCTAAGTTCAGGAACCGAACTTTCAGTTACAAATTTTGATACCCCCCCCACCCCCAGAACTTTTTGAGAACTGACTACTGAAATGTTAGGAGATGGAATATGCCTGGGGTGGAACCAAACCAGAGGAGCTAATCCTGTAAGTAAAAGGAGGGACTGAGGGACTCCCAGCAGCTGCCAAAGCCCTGTTGCTTTGGGAATTCCCACCTTCTTTCCTTGCACTGTAAGGATTATGCCACCTCTGTCTTCTTTAAAAAGAGAAAAAGAAAAAGGAGACACTTAATGCAATAAAGTCGCCATGGAGACCCTTGATTTTATATTTCAGGTTGCCCCTCTGTGAAAACATCTGGTCCCCTTGTGGGTACATCTGTGGTGCCACTGGTGTAGGAGATTTTTCTCTTATCTGCTCTGTTTTAAAGGTTTCTGTCAGCCATAGTCTGGAGCTCCTCTCTGTCTGTCCTGTGTCTTTGTTTCTGACCCCTTAAGACATGTGCAATAGTGTGTTGATATTATAAATTGTTTCTTGGGAGTGATCTTGGCTGAATGTGTGTCTAAAAGATGATGTTTTATTGTAACAACCTGGTATCTGAATGGGTTTTTGATGCATTGCACAATGCTGCAGTTAAAAGTTGGGTTTAGGTAATTGTTTAGTTTATGATTTCAGATAATTCATGCCAGAGAACTTAAATACTTAGGATGGAAAACTAAAGAACTCTACTTCCAAGTTGGCAAGTAACTTCCCAATCATTCAGTCTTTTTTTCACCAATGTTGAATTGGGTAGCCTGGGAAAATGTTACTGTGTGTACCAGTGCATTAATTTGGACAAGGATAGTAAATCATAGTATGGTATCTGTTGACAAAACAAGATGTAAAGATATAAAATTTTGTGAATTGTATCTTAAACTTGTATCATAATTTTCAACATTCAAACCTGAAAATTATGATAGTTAAAATGCCTTAGGCCTGAGGTGTCTGCTCAGAATAGCAATTTTTCCCTGCTCCTTCAGACCTCAGCCAGGACTTATTTTGAAATGCAAATGAAAGAAGCCTGCAAGCTCAGTAGGAGACTGATCTGAGACCTAAGGGGAAAAAAAAGTAAATTGTATGGTATTTACTAATTACTGGCCAGTCATTTTTACTAGGACTCTTGTTTTTTTCCTTAGATTCTGTGTTTTTTTGAGCTCATGATTTTGACCCTACAGACCTAGGTTAATGTTTTTCTGATCAGTCGTATCTTTGACCAACTGTGGAGTTTTTGAAACATTGCAATGGAGATTTCACCTGCGAAAAGCTACTAAGGCCTTTACTATTGTTATGTGTGCACACTTTTGTTATGTGTTGTATGTCTATATATACATATGTCCGTATATCATATACATGATAAACAAATTGACATATATAAGGAGCACTCATAAAAACAAATTTTAAAAAATGGATCCAAAGATCTTTAATTCATGTGATTTAAATGGTTCAATTTAAATTGGATAAACAGATAAAAATAAATATCTTTAAATTTAAGCTTACAAGTTTTTCTAGGTGTTCAAAAAACTCATAAAATATTAATGTCTATAAAATATCTAATATGCGTTGGTTCTAGGACTTTTCCTTCAACAAAAAAAATGGTTTACACTGTTCAATACATTTGTCTAATATTTTGATAAATAAGTAAAGTAAATTTGATATGGGATTACTCATTCATGAGTACTTTTGTTAGATATCTGATTGATTTTCTAAGGTCTGCATAAGTTTGTACTAAAGTCTGTATAAGATTGTAAAAATCAGTCATGTGTTAAAGAGACAAAAATTTCTTAAAACATAAGTTTACCCATAACATTGTGTTTATTAAGTTTTACTTTTATCTAGAGCAAGCAACCATAAAAATTAAACAACTGGTTAAATAAGAACTGTTATTTTAGAGCACTGTACTGCCATTTCTTTAAAAGCTAAACTTGGTTAATGTAGAAACATCAATGTAATTGTGATGCTATTAATGTGCTCATATCTTCCAGGTATACAAGTCTGTAAGGTAGAAACTTTGAAAGAGCATTATATCAAGCTGGTGTTCGGAAGTTGTATGGTAAAAAATATACTGGGGATTTATTTACCTGTTATCAATAAGATATGTAAAGTTTTGTTACTTCTTACATTGGGGAACAATTTAAATGTATTTTTAAGTTAATGAGAGCCTAATCTATGTAAAAGTTAAAAACTTTTAGCCTTTCTTTAATTCATGTTTTAAATGTGATATCATATGGTGTTAGCTAATGTTCATGTGACCTCAAACAATTTATGTAAACTTTGTAAAATGATAATTAAAAATACAAAGATCAGCTTTAGAACTAAAACACTTAAGACTTATAAAGAGCCCTGCCTTACCTGAGATGAGACTCTGTGTCCCACCTTACTACATGTGAGAATGACTATGAAAACAGTAGGCCAGATTTTAGTTCATTTAAAGTTATGTTCAAAAGTTTGTTTTTTTGTTGTTGTTGTTTTTTTCTGTCAGGATTACTAGGATCTCAAACAAGGGATATAATGTATAACTCAGCCAAAAATTCAGGGTAGCTGTTACACGAACTAAGTGTTTTTACTCTTGTTAATTTTATTTTGTAATTTCCTTATAAGTGATCTAAAGATTCCCTGTTAGTGTTTTACAGAAGTGTTGCTTTAAGAACACAACATGGGTTAGTTTGAGATAATAAGCCATCACCTACAAGACAGATAGGATAATACAGACCCCAATTAATAAAAAGATGAATAATTATAAAGTTATAGACATTAAAGCCCAGTACTCTTAATATAAGGCTGTTAAAATTTATTTGCTGGATGTTTAAGATTAAGTTTTAAAATTAAAGTTAAATTAAAAGGGCCAGAAAAACCAATATTTGGCTCTTGCCCTCTGAGTCAGTCTGAATCCAGGGAACAGGGGACTTCTCTAAAGAGCTTTGCAACTCTGGGCCACATAACCTCCCGATCAGGGAGACTAATGAGACCACTGGAGAACAGAAAGCCAATCAGTGCATTTGCTATGAAGAGGAGGGTCATCAGAGAAGGGAGACATCTCTGGTGCTTCCGAGGGAAGCCACATGGTCAAGCAAGGCCTAGACCCATCCTAGCGCAAATAGCACTAGCAGAACTGAGAAGTTTCCCCAGGAATGACTCCCATAAAAGCTCAGCTGACTGTTAACAATAGATAGAAACAAAAGTCAGTTTGACTGCTTCATCTTAAACACTTAGCAAAGACAGTTAAAACCAAAATACAGCCATTCCTGGGCATTTTAAATAATAATAATGATGATAATAATAATTATTATTATTATTTAAGGTATACACTTTATGTTAGCCTCCCAAAATAAGTAAGACTGGAGGCTACAAAGAAGGATTCTCAGACAGAAATGTCTGATAACTATGAAAAGAGACTATTAAGAGGAGCTGCCAGAGACAGAAGTTTTTAGTTTAAGGCCTACAGTTATTCCTAACCTACACAGGTAGGCTTCGTGTTTGCTAGTATGATTATCCAGCCCTGAGTAACAGAATTAAAGGTTTCTCTGTTAGACACAGAGCTCATACTAGTAAAAGAATTTTGCAAGATCAGATGACATTAAATTATTAAACTGTATCTTATGGGGAAGGACATCTGTAACACTAAAAGTTAAATGTTAAATTTACAGGCCTGATAACTGGGAATGTTAAAGCCTGGTGAAGGAACTTCTATACAGTGACATGTTCCAGCTGCTGCAACATTTACTCAGTACTCATGGTTTTTGTTTCTCTCATAGAAGCACCATCCCCAGATGACTTTACAACCTGTGCTTCCCCAACCAGACTTCAAACCGAATTGACTTCTAAAAGGCAACTCATGTCCCTCATGCCGTGCCCCCTCACATCACCCTCTCTCAGCTCAGAAGAAGCCAAAATGAGTGACGCCTCTCTTATTACAACAATGGAGCCAAAAATAAATAGATTATCAATATAAGTAATTAATTAAGTCAGGTAAAAATCAGGGAGACCGGTTTTGGGTGAGTTCTAAAAGTTTAGAGACTGTTACCTGAGGGATTAAAATTCCCTCAGTGCTCTTCCCCTACCCTATCAAAGATTTGAAAGGGACACATAAGAAAAGGGGGGAATGATAGACCCAACCTGATCTTTTATTAAAATTGGGAGCCATCTTGCCACAAAGCCATGAAAAGCTAATTTCGGCTTTAGTATAAATTAATGCAAATTCTGAACCTGCTTAGAATGCCCGCCCGTGCCTTGAACTCACCCATGCCTGGCTCTCTGACCAGACAGCAGCCCTCTCTGAAACTTTAGTGACATCTCATAAATATTGGCCTTCCCTGGCCAGACAACGACCCTCTCTGAGGCTCTAATGGTCCTCATAAATTCTGATGTTGGGGCCAGCAAAAAATGTAAACTACCATTAGTGTGATGTTTGTCAGAATTCTGTTATCTGTAACCCCCCTTTGTGTAACTTTCTGGGCTATAAAGCTGGGCTGTAGGAAAGGTGGGGCTGCTGTTTTGTTCCCAGCGTTTTGGGAGGGAAAGGCAGCCCAGCCGGTCGAAATAATAAGCTTGCTTTAATTTGATTTTAATTGGAGTCAGTGGTCTTTTCTTGCATCCTGGTCTAACAACACCGTTGTCCTCAGAGATGTGGACATCTGATTCAGGTGCTGTCCCTCCCGTGATCCAATCCACACCACAACAGGAGGAAGACGGGTGAATCTCTCCTTGTGGAGGTGCAGGGGTTGGGACTCAGGGAAGGAGAGGGATATGCTCAGGTCACATGTGTGCAGAGGTTGAGCTGGACCCTCCCCCTGCCCATAGCCCTCATGAGTCACCCCAGGGCCCCGCTCTGCTCCTTGTTCCTCACCTCTGTCCTCACTCCCAGCAGTACACCCAGGGCACCTCACTGTCACCAAACAGGACTTCTTCTTTTCCTTTTCCTCTTCCGGCCTCATCTCATGAATGAGATCTCCTCCAACCCCTTATTCAAGGTTCCTCAATACCAAAAGAGGGGTCCCTGTACATCCTCCTCCTGCCCCATACTCTGCTCAGCTCTGTTCCACAGCCCACACGTCCACCACCTCCAGTCACAAAGTCCAGTTCCTGCAGACCCCAGAAGTCTCTCCTGATCCTTCCCTCCTCCACCTCCTGTCTACTAACTTAATTCAGGGAAGTTCCCTTTCTGCTTCCACGACCCCCATAGCCTCCTGCCAGCTTCCCCACCTCCTGTCCCTGCTGCCACATACCCAGTCCCCAGACCACATGCCCTTCCTCACCAACACTTCCTCCCTCCCTCCCCTCCCTGGGTTCTGCCCCCAGGTCCACCCAGGGCCTCGACCTCCACTCACCTCATGCTCCCTCTGGCCTCTGCTCTTCTGCACCCCTGGGTCTCCCTGCCCCAACCCCCTCCCCATGCCCACTCCCCCTCTTCCCATTCCCATCCAGACTCCTTCTCACCAGGCTGCCCTCACTGCCCTTCTGGCTCAACTGGCCCTCTCTGGGACCTAGAACCTGGACCCCATCGTGCAAGGAACAGAATGGGCCACAATTCCCTGTGCCTGTCTGAGCTTCTTCCAGCATCAAGGAGAAAACATTCTGAGGGCTTGACCTCCCTCCTTGCATCTCCAAGATCCATCTCAGGGCCTGACTTGGACTGCAGCAGAGCCAGGCCTCCTGTCCACCACCTGCTACCCTCAGCCTGAGACAGCCTGTCCATCAAGCCACAGCAAGGCTGAGACAGCAGGAAAGAGTTTCTCTTTCATCTTCTATCACCCAAGGTCATGGCCAGGGCACTGTGAGCAGAAAGGAGCTGAGCTCTGAGGTTGAGCCTCTGCCTCCATGAGGACACAGGGCCGGGGATTTTTCTGGGGACAGGGCAACACAACTCTCACATCCTCCCTTTTCCAAATTATAAAACATGTCCTCCAGGAACTGTTCCATTTCTTATAATTATAAGAACCTGGTTTCTCCCTTTTCTAATTACCATGATAGGGCTGAACTCAACCCTGCTTAGAACTTCTCTAACAGAAAGTCACAGCTTCTGAGACGAAACACTTTGTGGATCACAGGGTGAGGCGAGAATCACCTTGAACTGGGAGGAAAAGACTATGGAAGGAAGAAGAGGGACAGGGGTGTTCTGTGGGGCTTGGAGAGACCCAAACTCTCCTCACAGAGAGGCAGGCAAGGAAGAAGCTCACCAGCCAGAAGCCCAGAATGCAGGCTGAGTGTGGACGGAGTGTGAGCCCAGCCCCCAAGGCCCAGATACATGCCTTCTACAGCAGGGACCTGTCTCCCTTCATAGGCCACTCTCAGTGCCTCCCCTCCCCAGCCCAAGACCCGTACTCAAGCCCCATGGACACAGAAAGGAGATGTGCCTTGGAAAGAACCCATTGTCTCCCATGGAAAATCTCTTTCATATAATAGTAGAATTTTTGTAGAGGCTTTCCTAGTCCAGGCTAGCACAGCTGCACACAATAGCATACAGGAGTCATTCTAGCAACTCAGGAGGCTAAGGGAAGTTTGAGGCCAGTTTGAGGCCAGCCTTGGCAATTTAGGAGGAACGTATCTCAAAATAATGAAAACTACACAGTGCTGGGTCTGCAGCTCCTTCATGCAGTGCCCAGTGTTCCTGGCAGGCTGGGCCTGGGTTCTGACTCTGCCCCATTCTCTGCCCAGGAGGAGCACACTGGCCCCCTGGCCAGCTCAGCTGCTGTAGGCATCAGCTGGGCACAGGCAGCATTCCAGCTGGACCCACCTTGGTTGCTGACTCCTCTCCCGTGGCTCCTGGGCCTGAGTTTCTGGCACTGATCACACTGGATTAGCTGAAGAGCTAAACATCCCAGCACAAGGACTGTGGTCTTGCATTCATCACCACCCTGCACACCCCAAGTTGTCCCTCACCTGCCATCCCTTTGGCCATCAGTGCCCCCCACCCAGCCTACTGCTCAGGACATGGGGCTATGATATTGTTAAAAGTGGCTGGCACCCACCCATCAGCAAAATGATTCCCCCTGGTTCACTGTCATCCACCCAAAGATGTGGGGACTGCCCATGAGGCTCTGGACATTGGTATCAGCACTTGCTTGTTTCACTTTCTCTCCTTTCCCCCTGACACTTGGGGATTTTTGAATGTTCCCCTGACCTGAGGGAATCAGCTGAACCTACCCCCACTCTCTCCCTCCAGAATGAGGTTGGGAAAGTCCGTAAGGAGGGTCCCACGCAAGCCCCAGGACATTGGCATGGAGATGCTGAGAGAGGCCCCGTGTCCACAGGAGCAGCATGGGCTGAGGAACAGCACGTCTACAGTGACGCTGTGGACCCTGAAGATGGAGTCTGCTGGCTGTGGTTCCAGTCCCCCTGTGTGCTCACCCACAGCCCTGTCTTCCTAGAGCCTGAAGAGGGCATGCGGCTGGCCCTGGCTTCCTCCACACCCCACAGTGAGGGAGCTGAGCTGCTCCACTCCCTCCCGCCCCTTGCTGTTAAGAAGTGGGTGTCAGAAGAGAGAGGCTTGTTAGGGGCTTGGGTGGGTTGCACACTGGTGTCTAAAGCAGCAGCTCTTTGCACCAGGGAGTAGGGTTTGGGTTTCCTGTTGGGCTACACTGAATGCGCTTCGGACCTGGGGGGAGAGGAAGGGAGGGTTTCTTCCCCTCCTTCTGGCCACGCAGGCTCCTGGGTGCCCAGGGTGTGGAAATGCCTCTGGTGGCCTGTTCCAGGTGGTGTGGTTGTTTGGAAGTTGGTGGAAATATTTGCCTGTTCTGCAGATGTTCGCTCCTCCTTGTGGGGTGTGCCTCTGTCCTCAGAGCCCCTCATTCCTGGAAACCCCTCCCTAAGGCTCTGTCCCTCCCTCCTGCCTTCCCCACACCCCCAAGACATGGGTGGGTTTTTTGTTTTTTGATTTATGTTTTTCACTATCAGCACTTGCTTGTTCCACTGTCTCTCCTTTCCCCCTGACACTTGGGAATTTTTTAATGTTCCCCTGACCACAGATGTCAGCAAATCCTCCTGAATGCACACTGGGCTCTGATCTGTCTCCCCTCCAAGTGATTTCCATATCTAACTTTCTCTGGGATGTGTGCCCTGCACTTGTTGGAAGATTAAAATTTGTATGTGAAATTTGATCTATTTTTCCGCTATTGAAGGATGGGCTAGGTGAAGTTACAGGAAAATGAAACTCAAATCTAAATAAAAGCAGTCCGGACACCCCGACTGCAACACACAGCACTTCTGAACAGAACGATGAGTTCTTGGGTAAGTCCCCAAAAAGGGTTTTGAAGATTTCATTTAAAAGCAACTGTGGCAGTCTGTTAGTGGGATAAATGTGCTGTCCTTGTTGGCTCCAGCCCAGGTGTAGAGGGGACAGGAAGGGAGAGGGGCAGGTGGGCTGCAGGTCTGGGGCTCTCACACAGCAGGAAAGGAACCATGGTTTGGGTCCAGGAGCCCAGAGGCTTCCCTGCCTCAGCTGCTGTGTGGGGTTTGGTCTCCTGAGTGCTGGCTGCCTCCTGGCGCCTCGCTGAAGGCTTTTCTTTACCCAAACCAGGTTTCAGGAAGCACCTTATTGGCACGGGGTTGTGACTCAGCAGTAGAGAGCACATGTGAGGCACTGGGTTCGATCCCCTGCATCACATAAAAATAAGCAAATAAAATAAAGGTATTGTGTCCATCTACAACTAAAGATTTTTTTAAAAAAGAAGAAAACGGGCAATGATCTTCCAGTTAAGATCAGAGGAATTCTCGAATGATGGAGGAGCATTTAGTTTCCAAAGCATTTAGTTTTGTTGTTTTAATTTAATTACATTTTCAAATTTATTCACAGTAATATGTGAATGTATTTGCCTTTTTTAAGAAACAAAAGGCAGAAAGTCCAAGGGACATCAATAGAGGAAAGGATTGGGGTGGGAAGAAGGAGGTGAGGGAGAGGTGTTAGGGAGTGATACTGGGCATATTATATTGCTACATTGCTGCAGGTGTGTATAGGCAATAGAACACTCATCATTATGTACAAGTATAATGCACTTATAAAGGGATGTTGAAAGAGAATTTAAAAAAAAAAGAAGAAACCAAAATCCAAGTGGAAGCCCTGAGCATGAAGAATCAGCCCTTCTCCCAGACCCCCTGTATTCTCCTTTCCCCCTGAAGCAGTTTGGGGTGCGCTCTGCCAGATGGTTCTACTCACCTCTATATAGCTCCCTTATCAGTGCTGACTTGTAGCCTTGTGTTTATGGTGGTTTTTAACTGGGCTCCCTGAGTACAGTTCATCTAGATACACTTGAATCTTTCTCATTACTTAAACGTGTTTCCTAGAACCGATCTGTTGTATTTCAGTACAAGTGTGCTGATTTTTTTTCCAGTACTAGGGATTGAAACCAGGACCTTGTGCAAGCGAGGCAAGTGCTCTCTATGAATGAGCTACTTCCCAGCTCTTTTTAATCTTCACTATGAGGCCAGGTCTCCTAGTGGCCCAGGCTGGCTTCAAACATGTGATCCTCCTGCCACAGGCTCCCAGTCACTGGGACTACAGCCATGCCCGAGCACTGCCAGCAGGTATTACCTGTCTGATGCTCTGATCAGCCCCCCTTGGGTCAAGCTGACTCCTGATCCTTGCTGCCAAGGACTTGAACTCCCAGGAGATCTCCCACCTCCTCCAGGCAGCTGCACCCTCACTTCTCTCTGCAGCAGCTCAGCTCCCTGGCAGGGTGCACTGGGCCAGAGGCCAGGCTCAACTGAGTTTGGGGAGGAGAGCTGGTTGCCTCAGTGTACTCCAGAGGTACAACTCGCTCATGGGAACTTCAAAGAGAACCCCTCCCCCTCTGACTCCCAAACACATCCTGTCTTTCTCTCTCTCGATTTTGGCCTGGAGCTCAGACTCCAGCTGCCCCAGTTTGTCTGGGACTATCTGGGATTGTTCAGGTATAAATGTTGGAAACCCTAAGACTCAGTTTCCCTCTGGCTCTTCTGCTCTCTAGGCAAGTCACCTAACCATCCTGAGACCCAGTCTTCTCATCTGTGGAAGTCGGTGATGGTACTTCTTAGGATGATGGACAGTGGGGTCAACTGTTCTGCAGTGTTTGGCAGGTTGGGGTCTACCGTGGGCGCTCTGTACCTCATAAGCATCACTGAAGCCCAGGCTCATGGCTGGTGGCCCTTTAGATGCGTTTTGGACCTTCTTGGGAATCATATTGACATTGCTGATACAACATTCTCTGTGCATAAAATGTGCTCTCTGTAGCTGGTGCACATCACCACCCCACACTCCTGTGATGCAGACCTACTGCCATGGTCCTTCAGAGACACCCCTTCCCATGTCCTCCTTGTCCTGAGACCTTTCCAGGCAAGCAAGCACATGGTAAATGGAAAGGAGAGGCTTCCCACCTGTGTATGGAGCAGTCTCTCCTCTCTGATTCCTCAGGTGATGAGCACAGGGATTCTGTGGGACTGGGTTGTGACTTCTTGCAGTTCAGATTTTAAAACATCCCATACAAAGGCCCCCTTTATCTGTGTCTGATTTTTCTGTTGCAGGACAGAACAAGTCCAAAACCTGGAGACCTCATTGAATTTTTTCGTGGCGCCTTTGAGCACTGGGCCGTCTATGTGGGAAAGGGCTATGTGGTGCATCTGGCTTCACCAAGTAAGCATGGTTTCTCTATTAAACACAAGGGCTGACATCAAGGGTAACAATGCAGGCACAGTTATGTGGTGGTCCTCTCGCTAGCTGGCAGAGCAAATGCTCAATCAGCATTTACTGAATGAATCAGCTCTTTGCTCTGGCTATATCTCTGCTAGTCCCAGTTGATCCCACTGTAGTTGATGAGCATCCCTCCAAAGGTCCAGTGCCCTGTGTCTGTGGAGTTCTGCAAGGTCAAACAACAGTAGGAGTTGATCCTTCCAAGAGTTTATACCTGGCTGCAGAGAGCAATGGACAGGTGAGGGCCTCCAACCTCCCCAGGGCCAGCCTGGAATCCTGCTCCTCTGCCTCTTGACTGTGGAGTGTGTGGCTTCACCTCAGTCAGTTGAGCTCCACCTCAGAAGAGCAGGGATAGGGATTCCTGTCTCCCAGGCCGTGAGGGACAGAAATGAAGGAGGGCAGGGAGAGCCTGTGCAGGGCCTGGCCAGGTGTGGGCCTCCTCCCCCTCTGGCCCAGCATCATGGCTTTAAGGGATATGTGGACATGCTGGAAACCCCACTCACCTGCACACAGAGGAACACTGTCCAGTCCTTAAGTCACTAGTAGAGTGGTGTGGACACGCACCTGTGTGCACATAGGAAGTCAGTCAAGTGAGAGACATTGAGACCTTCTGTGGCACCCACAGCAGCTCACAAACTCAGAGACTTTGAACAGAAAATGACAAAGAGCTCAGCTCACAGCAGTGCTCACACTCAGTTGTTGAAGTGTCATTGAGGGAGTGCATTTGTCCCTGAGCCTGGCCACTAGGAACCTGCCCCCCTTAGGCTGTGCTGCTGCGGGGGCTCCCTGGTTGGTGTCCAACCCCTGGGACAGCAGCAAGGTCCTGCTCACAGCAGGAGAGGGAGGTCTGTCTGGGCTAGAGCTGGCTCTGGGGAAATCAGGACAGTGTCCAGTTAGGGCTGCATGTGGTGGGCCTTTGTTCTTGTTGGTTTGTTTGTTTGGTTGAAGCCCTGGGGGTTGAACCCAGGGTGCTTTAACCCTGAACTACACTTCCAGGCATTTTAAAATTTTATTTTGAGTCAGGGTCTCACTGAGTTACTTAAGCTGGCCACAGTATGACCTCCTCCTGCCTCAGCCTCCGGGGTGTCTGAGAATACCGGAAGGTGCCTCCACAGCATGCCTAGTTATGGGGTTTGGGGCTACATTCAGTCTGTGGCCTCATTTCCATATCTGTTTAAAAGTCCCCAAGATTACTCTTGGTCACCAAATGTTTGTCCTTAGGGGACCTTGTAGTTGGTAAACCAGGACTCAGCAGCTCCTTCACAGGGTCATGTGAATGTAGTTTTGGTGGCTTATGCTCACAGAGGTCATCTGTAAGGGAGTGTCTTCTAACAAACTTTACCTCCCTCGAGAGTACACCCCACGTGCAGAACGTTGTTAGTGCAACTGGTGAAGAAGAGCACTAGGTGCTTGGGAACCTTCCACAGCCAGGTCTCCCGGAGCCCAGACACAAGCAGTTGATTTGGGAGGCACATCTCCTGATCAGTCTCCCTGGTCCCAGGAAGTGCCTGGATCCATCCTTTAGATCTTTCAGGGCCCGGGTTACTGCCCCACGTTCATTGTCTTACAAGCAGCATTTTCCACAGTGAGAACTTCAGTTCCTTCTGTGGAGCAGTTAGGCTACTGAAAACCTTTTTCCTGTGGAGGTTTGAAGCTGAACTACTATGTCAGGCTGCCTAAAGAGAATTTAGTGAGGGGCTAGGGCTGTGCTCAGTGGTAGAGTGCTCTCCTACCATGTATGAGGCACTGGGTTCGATCCTCAGCACCACATAAATGTAAAATACAGATATTGCATCCACTTAAAACTAAAAGTTTTTTTTACAAAAGAGAATTTAATGTGTTGTTAGAACCTTTTTCAGGCCTTGTAGAAATATTGGTCATGCTTTTCTAGTTCAGAGATTTCTACTTAAATAAAGAGCATGCTAAAAAAAAAAAAAGTAATACCCAGTTTCTCTTCATGATCAGCTGTGGAAATTCTTGAAAAATTCAATTATGGAGGAATATTTTATGCAGATATCCCAGGCTGCAGCATACCGTTCCCTTAGATTGGAAATCTTTGTATATCTTATTACTACAAATAATGAATAATCCAATATGAAAGAGACAGAGAGAAAGTGTGCGTGTTTGCAGGTAGATCCCATTACCTACCACCAAGTGTATTTATGAATACCATGATTATTCTTGGCACCTTGGCATTGGCACGATGCTAGGTTGAATGACTGGGCTTTAAACCTGGGTAAAAGTATAACACATTCTTACCAATTTGATAGAAATTTCCACAAGTTCCAATTAAATATGATTGATTCCTGCTCCAGACATGCCCTGAGTATTGGTCTGAACCGTGTGCAAAGACCAATATTGGTCTGCCCTCTGCCTCATAATGCTACTACAGAAACACTCCATGTACTCACGTAGTTTCCACTGGTTTCAACTATGGTTCCAGTGAGTTTCTTAAGAGCATATTTGAAGGTATCATTTTCACTTTCTCATTTTAGTTCTGATTCCTTCAACACTGGACTCGAGAATCTCCCATATGAAAGGAATTAATAATAGAGTAAATGTCCATGCCCGAGTCAGGCCCCATGACACTAAGATTTCCCAGGTGGGGGGAGGCAGTGAAAGCACTGCAGCCATCCTGAGCCACCCCTGGGTGGAGGGCTGCTTACAGCACTGCTCCAGCTGGGAATGAGCGCTGGGGAGGACGCTGTCCAGAGGAGGAGGACAAAACTTTCTGGAAACCACTTCTGTCCCAATTTGCAGTGAGGCCTCTATGGCCCTGCCCAGGCCTGAGTCCACTGTTTCCACAGGTGAAGCGTCAGGACCTAGCATGAACATCTTGGGTTCCGTCCTGGGTAACAGAGCCATAGTGAAGAAGGAGCTGCTGTCGGTGGTGGCTGGAGGAGACACATACCGGGTCAATAACAAGAATGATGACAAGTATGAGCCACTGCCACCCAACGAAATAGTCCAGCAGGCAGAGAAAATGGTGGGGAAATGCATGCCCTATTCATTGACCAGCAGCAACTGTGAGCACTTTGTGAACATGCTGCGCTACGAAGTTAACCGCAGTGACCAGGTGTGTCCTCAGCCTGTGTCCCCTTCCCTGGGACCAGACCATTCCCCAGCTGACAGGGGCTGGGCACCTGCTGAGGGCTGGCAGTGCTACCTGAGTTGGACATTGCCCTTGACTGGGGGTCATGGAAGCTGGCAGAGAGAGCAGTGGGGTCCAGGAGCAGGGGACCCTGGTCATGTTGGGCCCATTTTTCCTGCACAAGGTCAACAGGAAACACTTCAGCTTTTGTGGGTCAGTTGGTCCCTCTCTTTACTCTGCCAGGGTCACTCTGTAGCCTGAGAGCAGCCATTGACTCTGTAAACCTACAGGCGAAGCTGTGTTCCAACAGAGCTTGATTGTTTACATTTATTTACTTTTGTAGAAATAGGTGACAGGCGAGATTTGACCAATGGGACATTGGGAAACAAGTCTTGGTTTAAAAGAACTTGAAGTACTGGGGCTGTAGCTCAGTGGCCGGGCACTTGCCTGGTGTGCATGAGACCCCGAGTTCTATTGCCAACACCACACACACACACACACACACACACACACACACACACACACACACAAAAGAAACCCAAAACTATGAAATATTACATTATACATTTTTAGGTAACAATCAAAAAGTTCAAAAATCATAATGTAAAATATTTACAGATGATGTATTTTTTGCAATTTGCATCCATGATTTCATTCCAAATTTTCTTGACAACCTTGGAGTTACACAACTAGCTTATTTAATGTGTGAAAAATGTCTTCTACATAATTCAAATAGCCAAACCCAGTGTTATTTTAAAACTGTCAATGAAATCAGACAATTTTTCTAGTCAAAAACTGACAATTTTTCAGTTCACATTGAAGGTGTTAATGCCCGTCACCATGACACCAGCTCACATTGTTTCAGGAGGCCTCTCTGTTGGGTTGGGTTGTTTTCTGTGTTTTGGCTTTTTTTTTTTTTTCCGGTACCAGAGATTGGACCAAGGGTACTTTAACTCTGAGCCACATTCCCAGCCCATTTTTATATTTAACTTAAAGACGGGGTCTCTCTAAGTTACTCTAGGACCTCACTGAGTTGCTGAGGCTGAACTTGAACTTGTGATCTTCCAGCCTCAGCCTCCCTAGCCACTGGGAGCACAGCAGGTGCCACCATGCCCCACTGAGCCCTCTCTGTCGAGGGTATGTGTTCTTGTACCCCCCTCCTTGGTGTCCAAGGATGTTTGTACCTTGGCCTGTGCCCCACAGATTCAGGACGGGGAGGCGCTGGCTCTTCTTTGGTAAGGTAGGAGAAGGGCTCGGTGAAGAGGGGAGATGGGCAGGGAAAATCCGTGCCTCCTGGACATGAGGGCCCCAGGCTGGTAACTGGGAACTGCCAGTCAGCTGTGGGCACTGGGGTGAGTGAGACCTGCTTTTTGCTGTGACCTTGCTGAGTCGGTCCCCATCCTATCAGCTGGGAGGGTAGACATGTGTCTGGACCCAGGGGTGGTGTCCTGGGGGCGGACTGCCTCATTGTGCATCTAAACTCACTTCCAAAGGCTGTACAAAAGCCTCAAGGACCACGTCCCACCCACAGGTGTTTTAGGGGTGGTTGGCTCTCTGCTGTGCTTCTTAGGGTTCAATTCAAGCAAGACTGGGGCACTCAGTGAGGCTGTGCTGTTTACTTTCTCCCTGGCCTGGGGGTCCCCTTTGGGAACCTCTTCTGCAGGTATCTCAATGACTCGCCTCCTCTTCCTCTCCCTCCTTCCTTGTCTTCTGCCCTGTCTCCATAGGAAGCTCCTCCTCTGCCCGTCTCCAGCTCTTTCTCCTTCCCTCTCTGACACAGTGTGCTGTGGGCACTGCAGAACTCTGGGCCCCTAGTGACTCTGCCCACACTCTGCACTGATAGACCACTGACCTCTAGCACGGCCCCTGGAACATGAGGCTCTATCTGAGAAAGTTCCCAATCCCCTTTCAAATCCTGTTTGGGAAAGTTCTATTTTTTTCCAAGCAGATGGGCATTAATTAGTGACAGGGTCACACTTAAGGTCAAACTTGCCTGGCATGTGTTATATTTTTTCCAAGCAGATGATAGTTGCAAGACCTCCCTGTCTTAGTACATTTGTTGAAACAAGCTCTAACTAGGAATCCTTCCTCTGACTCTATGAGACACGGAGAGGAAGATAGGAAGCTCACACAGACACAGAGAGAGGCCTTAAAACTCAGAAGGGTCTTTCTCCAAGTCTGAGAGGGATGCCTTTGGAATGTACTCATCAGAAAACCAGGGCCTCCTGCCATCTCCACCGAATAGTACGATCCGAACTTCAATAGTTGCCAGGGAGAACACTCAGCGGCCTCATTGCATTTACTGGGTCACCCTTCATCATTTTTACCTCCCTGACTCTAGGGACACCCACTTGTCCCCCTCCCCCCATCTCCTCTTGTCCCCTCTCCTCATCTCCCTTTGAAACACCCCTCACCTTCCTGCCCTTAGTGTTTCCCTCTGGGATGTGGTGAAGAGGACAAGGACAGGGATCATGGGTCTTTCCTGAGCTGCAGGTTCCTTGCCCAAGTATCTCTGCTCAGACTCCTGATGTGGAGAGTGACCCACTCCCCCCTCTTCTCCTCTATTGCAGGTGATTGATGGAATCATCACGTTTGTTACTACGATTTTATTTGGTGTTCCAGGATTCGTCTTCAGGGTAATGGCCAGAAAACTGCGGAACAGTTAATAAATCTAAGGCGTTATGTTGGCGGCACCAGTTAACTCTGGGGGATTTGAGCAAGCTGGTTTACAGATTTCACTCTCTTTTGTAATCATGAGCACTTGGGTTAGTAAAGCTGAATCAAAGCACAGGAAGCCTTTATCTGAGGGAAATGCTGCTAGCACAAATTCTATTAAAGACGAGATTGCACAATATCATGGTCTCAATGTTTGTGTCCCCTTGCTGAGGGCCATTACCAAGTAGGAATGACGCATCGAAATTTCCTTGCCAAGCGTACCCCATGCTGCTTAGAGGACATTCGATGGGACATTGCATGCATGCTTTAATAAGGTGACCTTGCTCAAGGACCAAGGCGGATCCGGGTTTAGAGCTGATCAGGTTTGAGGAAGTAACCGGCTCCTTGAGTTTAAGGAGTTGCCAGTTTAAGATAATGGGTTTTAGGGAAGTTGGAAGTTGAAGATTATTGCTGGGATTAGGGTGTTCCTGCTGCTTGTTCCCGTTGAGTTCTCGTGAGATTAAAATGGGATTTGGAGAGAGCCTCGTGGAGTAGGTGAATTGTGCGGGAGACAGCAGAACGCGATTTACCCCTGGACCTGTGTGGAGGCGGTGTGAGAACGGGAATAAAGAATTGCTGTTTGAACCTACAAAGCTGTGTGGTGCCTCCTGATTCTGGTGCCAAGCCGAGACATTGACCTTGGCAGTAAACAAGTCTGGATGGTGCCTGGCAAAATGTCAGAGGGAGTGGTTTGAGAAGTAACAAAAGCGAGCCATTAAGTGTGGAGACTCCTTATTGGTTGACTGATGTATCTAGTTTATGCTAATTAGATAAGCTGTGCAAAATGTATAAATAGCTCTGTTGTCCCTACAATAAACGGCTCCTATTCCTGCTGTATCAAAGTACACGAGTTATTCGTCACCCCCCCCCCTTATTCTGCTGCAGCCGGACTGCGGCAGTGGGGGATGGGCAGCTGGCAGGAGGGGCCAGGATCCATAATTCCCACTGGGAGATGACTTTTGCTTGGAGCTTTCCATCCTCAGAGTGACCCACTGTGTGGGTTCCTCAGTGGCCCCTGACTAAAGAAAAGATACAAGTAGCCCATGATCTGGTCAAACAACAATTAGCAGAAGGACATTTACAACCTTCCGTATCTCCCCATAATACTCCCATTTTTGTCATCAAAAAGAAATCGGGTAAATGGAGATTATTACAAGATTTAAGAGCAATTAATAATGAGATGGTTATTATGGGACCTGCTCAATCAGGGATTCCTCAATTGTCTGCTTTACCAAAAACGTGGCATGTTTTAGCTATAGACATTAAAGATTGCTTTTTTTCGATTCCAATTCATCCCGAGGATAGTCCACGTTTTGCATTTACTATCCCTGCATTAAATCATGAAGGTCCTGATGAGAGATATGAATGGAAAGTACTCCCTCAAGGAATGGCTAACAGTCCAACTATGTGTCAAATATATGTTAATAAAGCAATCCAGCCACTTAGAAATCAAAATCCTGAACTAAAAATATTTCACTATATGGATGATGTATTATTGGCACATAAAGATAAAAACACATTGCTAGAATGTTATGCCACACTTACAAACTTGTTAAAAAATTATAATCTAGAGATAGGAATAGACAAAGTACAATTAAATTTTCCAATTAATTATTTAGGAGTTCTATTATCCTCAACCATGGTCCGTCCACCTAAAATTCAAATACGAGTAGATCAACTCAAATCACTTAATGACTTTCAAAAGTTGTTGGGAGATATAAATTGGATAAGGCCTTATCTAGGCATACCAATAGGAGAGTTGGGACCTTTATTTGATATTCTAAAAGGTCCATCAGATCCAAATTCACCCCGAATGTTAACTCCTAAAGCTAGAAAGGCATTAAAAATTATAGAGACATATATGGAAAATATGCATTTAGATAGAATTGATGTAAGTTTGCCTTTATTATTTATTGTACTACCAACAAGAAATATTCCTACAGGAGTATTTTGGCAAGAAGGTCCATTATTGTGGATACATTTATCTTATTCTCCTAACACTATTCTTACTAGGTATCCTGAGGCTGTAGGACAATTAATACTCAAAGGTATAAGAGCAGCAAAGGCAGTGTTTGGAATTTCTCCCAATAAAATTATTACTCCATATACTATGGAGCAAATTGATGAGTTAGCTAATGAATTAAATACTTGGACAATAATCATGTGTAAATCGAATGTTTCATTTGATAATCATTTACCATCTAATCCTTTGTTGTCTTTTTGGTCTAAGCATCCTGTAGTTTTTCCTAAAATGACAAGAAAAACACCTATCGTGAATGCTCCAAATATATTCACTGATGGGTCTAATAATGGTACAGCTGCAGTAGTTACCCCTGATCAAACTTTTACATTTTTAGTTCCCAAACAATCAGCTCAAAAGGTAGAGCTTAATGCAGTTCTACAAGCTTTTGTGATGTTCAAAGATTCTGTATTTAATTTATTTTCTGATAGTCAGTATGTAGTTAATGCTATAATATCCCTTGAAGATGCTGGTAGGATTTCCCCTTCCTCTACTGTTTTCTCTTTGCTTTCCACTATACAAAGTCTAATCTGGGATAGAAAAGATCCATTCTTTATAGGATATATCAGGGCACATACAGGATTGCCTGGAGCCCTTAGTTTGGGCAATGATTTAGCAGATAAAACTACACATGATATACATATTTTTTCTACTGTAGAAGAAGCTACAAATTTTCATAAAAGGTTTCATGTTAATGCTAATACTTTACAAAAGCGTTTTAAAATAACTAAGGAACAAGCCAGGCATATAATAAAACAATGTCAAAATTGTGTGACCTTTTTACCACAAGTTAATCTTGGAGTCAATCCTAGAGGACTGATACCTAACCATATTTGGCAGATGGACGTCACACACTTGCCAGAATTTGGAAAATTAAAATATTTACATGTTACAGTTGATACTTCTTCCAGATTTTTGATGGGCTCCCTTCATGCCGGAGAAAAAACTAAAGATGTTATAGCTCATTGCTTACAAAATTTTGCCACTGTGGGTGTTCCTAAACAGTTAAAAACTGATAACGGTCCTGGTTATACGTCTAAATCTTTTAAACAATTTTGCTCATCATTTGGTATTACTCATATAACAGGAATCCCATACAATCCACAGGGACAAGCCATAGTTGAAAGAGCTCATCAAACTATTAAAACGTACCTATTAAAGCAAAAAGAGGGAATTGGAAAGGGGTATATATCCCCCAAAGATAAACTTAAAATAACCCTTTTTACTCTAAACTTTCTAAATTTGGATTCATCAGGACTTAGTGCTGCGGAAAGACATATGTATCCAAAAAATGTACATAAGCCTAAGGTACTTTGGAAAGATATTCTAACAGGACAATGGAAAGGTCCCGACCCAGTTATTGTCTGGAGTCGGGGTTCCGTTTGTGTGTTCCCACAGGGAGAACAGCAGCCAATTTGGATTCCAGAGAGGTTAACCAAATCAATTTCTACAGAAAAAGAAGATGATTTGACTGAAATCCATAACAGCTGAAATCCAGAGCTCCAGCTTGGCTATTCTTACATCTGCGACAGTGATTTACCACGGTGCTTTTTTCAATATCTATTTTATTATTGCTTTTTCCCACATCATAAAGTTCTATTTTATTTTTGAGCTCATACAAACCTAGGTTAATGTTTTTCTGATCAGTTTTGTTTTTTGACTGTTTTTTATTTTTTGACTGTGGAGTTTTTAAACATTGCAATGGAGATTTTACCTAGGTAAAGCTACAAGGCCGTTATTATTGTCTTATGTGTTGTATGTTATGTATGCACTGTTTTGTGTTGCATGTCAGTATGTGTGTATGTCCATATTTTTATATGAGGAGCGCTCATGAAAAAATGGATCCGAATTTTTTTTATTCACGTGATTTAAGTGGTTTAATCTAATTAGGTAAACAGCTGTTAATGATTGTTTTCAAGGGTGGTTAATAGATCTGTTTGCTTACTATTGTTTTTAAAGGTGATTAACAGATATGTTTGTTTACTTTCACTTTTCCTTTTCATTATATTTAATAATTCTGTTCAGGATAATGTCTCTTTAACATCATTGCCAGAATTCCCATCTCCATCCCAGTGCCGGTGAAGACTAAGAAAACCAAACTACAGCTTCTATGATAGCTACCACAGTAAACTGTATAAACTGATGCATCAATGAATATAACTCAACAAGTAATGCTCAATCAAGGACTTGATTTACTTTGGGAGGAAATGGACATATTGATAGACTCTTCCACTTTGAACTGCCTGCAGAACTTGCCTGGACTATTTATCAGCTGCATGCATTGTGAACTATCGTCTGGTGCAGCGAATTGTGGTAATGCTGGCATATTTTTGCTGATGGTGTCGCCAGTGATGCAATTTCCTTGCCAGCGCACCCCATGTTAATTGTGGTAATGCTGGAATCTTTGCTGATGGTGTCACCAGTGATGCAATTTTTCCAAAGGAGCTGTCAATTGGCTTGGTGTCGTGGCATTTCTGTATCTTCCTCCCTTCTACTAGTGATGGTCTAAAATTTGGGGGCCAACAGAGGTGAGGCAAGAACCTCACCCCCCCACTGGTGCTTAGGCCTATCCACAAGCATGGCTGAATGCTGGACCGGTAGTCAGTGACGGGTTGATCTGATTGCAGTGGATTCAACCTAAGACAGGAAACTGACGTGTAAAGGTCAGTTCTCCCATGACGGGTAAGAACCATATGTTGAATTGGACAACCTACCAGGCATGGTCCTAAGCCACATTGCTTGTTGTTTAATTAATCAGAAGGGGGGAGATGCTGAGGGACATTACCAAGTAGGAATGACGCATCGAAATTTCCTTGCCAAGCGTACCCCATGCTGCTTAGAGGACATTCGATGGGACATTGCATGCATGCTTAAATAAGGTGACCTTGCTCAAGGACCAAGGCGGATCCGGGTTTAGAGCTGATCAGGTTTGAGGAAGTAACCGGCTCCTTGAGTTTAAGGAGTTGCCAGTTTAAGATAATGGGTTTTAGGGAAGTTGGAAGTTGAAGATTATTGCTGGGATTAGGGTGTTCCTGCTGCTTGTTCCCATTGAGTTCTCGTGAGATTGAAATGGGATTTGGAGATAGCCTCGTGGAGTAGGTGAATTGTGCGGGAGACGGCAGAACGCGTTTGCCCCTGGACCTGTGTGGAGGCGGTGTGAGAGCTGGAATAAAGAATTGCTGTTTGAACATACAAAGGTGTGTGGTGGCTCGTGATTCTGGTGCCAAGCCGAGACATTGGCCTTTGGCATCCCCTGCCACCCCAAATGCACATGTTGATTCTCTAACCACCAATGTGTGCTCTTCAGAGCTGGTAGTGTAAAGGGGTCTCTAGGTTTAGACAAGGTGGTGAGAATAGGACCCCCAATGTTGGGTTAGTGTCCTTAGAAGAAGAAGAAGAGGAAGAGCGACCAGAGCTCTCTTTCCCTCCCTCTGCCATGTGCAGCCTTACTGAAAAGTGGGCCAACTGCCTGCCAAGAAGAACCTCTCTGGACACCATGTCGGCCTCACCTTGATCTTGGATTTCCCAGCTGGTGTGATTTCAATTTAGTTTGTCCCTTAGAAATCCATGTTGTAACACAATTCCCCTTAAGAGGTATTAATTTTAAGGATTAATCCATTCATGTGGTTACATAATTACTAGATGAGTGGGTTGGTGGTCTAGTGGGTATCTCAGGATGGGTTTCCTATAAAAGCCACCTTGGCTCTGTGTCTTAGGTGCTCCTTGTCTCTTTCTGTGTGATTCCTGCAATGCCTCAGGACTCTGCCAGCAAGAAATCCATCTCCAGGTGTAGACTGTTGACCTTGGACCATACCATGAGCCAAAACTTCTTTTCTTTATCACTTGCCCAGTCTGTGGTGTTTCCCTATTAGCAACAGAGAACAGACTAAGATACCAGCCTCTAGAGCTGAACTGTGAACAGTAAGAGTCTGTGGTTTAAGCCACACCACCTGCAGCCTGCTGTCACAGCCTATGCTGGCACACACAGGCTCCTGGACCTTCAACTTTTCTGCTTCTTCCTGTTGGAGGTAATTTTTATTGAAGTGGTGTGAGGACACACACAGGACAGCAAGGAGACTGACCTGAATGACGGGCAAGAAGGGAAACCACCGGGTCAGCCAGGGCTGGTGTCTCATGGGCTTGAGTTGTGTGGAAGAGTCTTGACCTTGAGTGTGACCCTGTCACTAGTGCCCACCTGCCTTCCTCTGGCCACTCCTGATGCAAACAGTGATTGGAGTCACTCCTTCCCTCTGCTCTCCATGTCTTGTTTCTGCCTGTCTCTTCCACCTTCTCAGAGCTCCTGCTTCCTCCCCACATCTGCTGGCACTGCCTCTCCTCTCTGATCCCACATTACCCTCGTCTCTGCTTTCTGCCTCAGCTCAACACCACTGTTCTCTGCGACCTGCTCCCACACTAGTTCCTGGGAATATCTGTTTGGCCCAGTGCAACACACAGCTTGGCCTATCCATTGGCTGCCCTTTCATCACATGGCCCACTGGGCCAATCGGCTCTGCCCAATGGGGTCCATCACATAATTCCCACATGGCCACGAAGCAGTTCACTTGCAGAGGATTGCAGGTCAGGCCAGGTCCGTGACTGAAGGTCCTGGTTCAGGTGCAGTGGAGAATGATATGTGGGGGCCATCCTGGCTCCAACTATGGCCCCTCAAGAACTGCAGAGAGCTTGGATCTTGCACCAGAGGAGATCCATCGACTGGAATTAGCAACTGGAGCTCACATTACTCATAAAATCTGATTCCCCCATATGACATTAATATTTGTAAAATTTAAAAAATGTGGGAATCAAATCTTTTACTAATTTTTTTCATGGATAAATTGCCCATTTTCTTAGTATCAGGATTGGGCAGCAAGTAGCAAAAGTGCTATGTCCTTTCCAGCCCATTCTCCCATGGCCAGACCCCTCTGTCTGTGCCTCTGGTGTGGGGGAAAGGAGGCAGCTCCTGTGACTACTGTGTTTGCAGAACCAGTTCTGTCGTTTTTTCTTCTTTTTCTGCAGTTCTGGGGATTCAGTCCAGGGCCTTTCACATGCTAAGCAAGCACTCTGCTACTGAGTTATTAGTAAAACCATCTTTTAGAGCAATTTCCATCACACACACACACACACACACACACACACACACACACACACTTATTAAACAGGTGATCACCAAGAAGTCACTGGGCCACTCATGCATCCTGTCCTGAAAGCTGAATGAAGACACAATCCTCTCTCCTTCTGGGTGCTGTATCCATACCTTACATGAAAGCTTCCCTCAGTGCAAGATGCTGTCTTCCAAATCAGCATTGAGCTACTGGAAATCCAATCAGGGGCTAGCCACACCGGGTGCATTGAGGTGCCAGTCCTGAAGGCACAGGCTCCAAAGGCCTGCCTCATGTTGTGTCACCTCAGAGCTGGGCAGAGTCTCTACAATATTCTAGCCAATTCACATCTCATAACTAGTAGTAATTTCACCTGGGAGAGGGAGGTGATTTCCAACCTCCAACTGTGCTGTGTATCCAGTCCTTAATTTTTCCAAGGAAAGTCCATCTCCAACATTCAACTTACTAACTAGAAAAACATCTGGGGAACAGATGTTGTTATCGTCTGGATAAGAAATGCTCCCACCCCAAAGCTCCTGTGTCAATGCAGGAAGATTAGATGATGAGATGGTGAAAGCTGTCACTTCTTCCCGCCATAGGAGTATGGGTGGATGGACTGTGTTGTAGCCCTAAGCAGGAGGGTGAGGCTGGAGAGGGTGGGTCACTGGAGTCGTGTGCTGGAAGGCTTCTTCTTCCCTGTGGCCTGTCCTTCCTCTCTCTCCCTCCTCCTGGCTGCCATGAATGGAGCAGAGCTCTTCCCCATACCCTCTGCCATCGCGTTCTCCTCTTCATGGTTCCAGAGCAGAGGAGTCAGCCCACCCCGGGCTAAACCTCTGAACCATGAGCCACAACAAACTTTCCCTCCTCTGAGTTGTTCTGACCAGGTATTTTGATCACAGTGACACAACGCTGACTAAGACAGGAGTTATTACCAAGAAGAGAGGTTGTCGCTGTAACCAGCATGACCATGTGGTCAGCAGCCTTCAGAGCTGGTCCACAGGAGTTTGGGACAGTGTATAGATACAGGCTGGAAGAGCTTCAGAGTGTGGTAGAATGACTCTGGTGGGAGCTCAGAAGACCCTCAGGAGGGACAGACAGATACATTACAGACTCCGGAAAGTTGTAGATTTAGATGCTCCTTTAACCCTGTGGGAGGGGTAGAGAGAAAGGAAAGGGACTGAGAACTGTTACCACAGTCTAGCTGGCACACATCACGAGCCACTCAAGCAGGAACAAACTTTACTTCTGAACTCCACCAGCACACTCCACACACGCTCCCCGAGATCTCTCCCGAACGCCACCCACACGGCTCCTCCAGGAACACACCACACACCAACCAGAACTCCCACCACCCGAACTTCACCAACCAACACAAACTCTTCAGGAATCCTGGCAAGAGCACAACCGGAACTCAACAGGAACTCTGCAAGAACTCAAAAGTCATCATCTTAATGGCTCGCTGGTGTCACCTCTCAACCACTACTTCTGGCAAAAATGCCATGCGTCATCCGACTCGGCTGTGGCCCTCAGCATCTCCCCCCTTCTGTTTAATTAAACACCAAGCATGTGGCTTAGGGACGGTGCCTGTCTTAGGTTTTCCAATACTACATATGGTCGTTACCCGTCATCGGATGAACTGACCTCAAGGCATCAGCCTCCTGTCTTAGGTTGGTACCATTACAATTAGATCATACCCGTCACTGACTACCAGTCCAGCATACAGCCACACTTGTGGATGGGCCTATGCACCTTGGGGGGGGGGTGAGGTTTTTTGCCTCACCTCTGTTGGCCCCCAAATTTGGCCTTGGTGGCAGTGGGGGGTGAGTTTCTTTGCCTCACCTCTGTTGGCCCCCAAATTTGGCCTTGGTGCCAGCGGGCGGTGAGGTTCTTTGCCTCAACTCTGTTGGCCCCCAAATTTTAGACCATCACAAGCAGAAGGGAGGAGGATGCAAAATGCCATGACACCAAGCCAAATGATGGCTCCTTAGGAAAAATTGTACCACTGATGACACCATCACCAAAGACACTCCAGCACTACCACAATTCACTGCATCAACAGATAGTTCACAATGTATACAAGTGATACATAGTCCAGGCAAGTACTGCAAGCAGTTCAAAGCAGAGGAATCCATCAATATGTCCATTTCCTACAAAGTAAATCAACACCTTGATTGAGCATCACTTGTTGAGTTACATTATGCATTGATGCATCAGTTTATACAGTTTGTTGTGATAGCTATTGCAGAAGCTGTAGTTTGGTTTTATCTTTGTCTTCACCGGCACTGGGATGAAGATAGGAATTCTGGCAATGATGGTTAAAAAAAAAACAATTATGTAACATTCCAACAGGTACTAAGAAAACAATTTTCTGAACAATTTACATTATCCTGAACAGAATTATTAAATATAATGAAAAGGAAAGGTGAAAGTAAACAAACAGATCTGTTAACCTCCTTTTTTGTTCACATATTAAAACAATCCTCAAGAGCTGTTTACCCAATTTAAATTAAACCATTTAAATCAAGTGAATAAAAAAAAAATTTGGTTCCATTTTTTCATGAGTACTCCTCATATATGATATATGCACATACGCACATACAGACATACAACACAAAACAGAAGTGTGCACACATAACACAATACATACAATACATAACATAATAGTAAAGGCCTTGTAGCTTTTCACAAGTGAAATCTCCATTGCAATGTTTAAAAACTCCACGGTCAAAAAATTGAACTGATCTGAAAAACATTAACCTAGGTCTGTATGAGCTCAAAAAATAAAATAGAAATTCATTATGTGGGAAAAGGCAATAATAAAATAAATATTGATAAAAGCATCCTGGTTACCACCTGGGTTTGACTCTTCTTTGGGTATCCCATCCTTTTTCCTGTAACTTGCATATGGGTCTGAAGGTATTCCCACAAGCAAGCTCCAAGGTTTTTTATATTTGAAATAGGCTCTAATGGTGTTCATTATTCATTAGCCTCCAGGTGTGGGAGAACCACTGTTGCAGATGGAAGGATATCAGCTGTTATGGATTTGAGCCAAGTCATCTTCTTTTTGGTCTGTAGATATCACTTTAGTTAGTCTCTCTGGAATCCAAATCGGCTGCTGTTCTCCCTGTGGAAACACACAAACAGAACCCCGACTCCAGACAATCACTGGGTCAGAACCTTTCCATTCTCCTGTTAGAATATCCTTCCAAAGTACCTTAGGCTTAGGTACATTTTTTGGGCACATGTGCCTTTCCGCAGCACTAAGCCCTGATGAATCCAAATTTTAAAAGTTTAGAGTAAAAATAGTTATTTTAAGTTTATCTTTGGGGGATATATACCCCTTCCCAATTTCCTCTTTTTACTTTAATAAGTACATTTTAATAGTTTGATGAGCTCTTTCAACTATGCCTTGTCCCTGAGGAATGTATGGGATTCCTGTTATATGAGTAATGCCAAATGATGAGCTGAGCAAAATTGCTTAAAAGAGGAATAAGTGTATATAACCAGGACCATTATCTGTTTTTAATTGTTTTGGAATACCCCCAGTGGCAAAATTTTGTAAGCAATGAGCTATAATATCTTTAGTTTTTTCTCCAGCATGAAGGGAGCCCATCAAAAATCCAGAAGAAGTATCAACTGTAACATGCAAATATTTTAATTTTCCAAATTCTGGCAAATGTATAACGTCCATATGCCAAATATGGTTAGGTATCAGTCCTCTAGATTTGACTCCAAGATTAACTTGTGGCAAAAAGGTCACACAATTTTGACATTGTTTTATTATTTGTCTAGCTTGTTCCTTAGTTATTTTAAAATGCTTTTTTAAAGTATTTGCATTGACATGGAAGGATTTATGAAAATTTGTAGCTTCTTCTATCGTAGAAAAAATATGTATGTCATGTATAGTTTTATCTGCTAAATCATTGCCCAAACTAAGGGCTCCAGGCAAATCTGTATGTGCCCTGATATGTCCTATAAAGAATGGATCTTTTCTGTCCCAGATTGGACTTTGTATAGTGGAAAACAAAGAGAAAACAGTAGAGGAAGGGGAGATCCTACCAGCATCTTCAAGGGATACTATAGCATTAACTATATACTGACTATCAGAAAATAAATTAAATACAGAATCTTTAAACATCACAAAAGCTTGTAAAACTGTATTAAGCTCTACCTTTTGAGCTGATTGTTTGGGTACTAAAAATGTAAAAGTTTGATCAGGGTAACTACTGCTGCTGTACCATTATTTGACCCATCAGTGAATATATTTGGAGCATTCATGATAAGTGTTTTTCTTGTCATTTTTGGAAAAAATACAGGATGCAAAGACCAAAAAGACAGCAAAGAATTAGATGGTAAGTGATTATCAAATGAAACATTATATTTACACATGATTATTGCCCAAGTATTTAACTCATTAGATAACTCATCAATTTGATCCATAGTATATGGAGTAATAATTTTATTGGGAGAAATTCCAAACACTCCCTTTGCTGCTTTTATTCTTTTGAGTATTAATTGTCCTACAGCCTCAGGATACCTAGTAAGAATAGTGTTAGGAGAATAAGATAAATGTATCCACAATAATGGACCTTCTTGCCAAAATACTCCTGTAGGAATATTTTTTGTTGGTAGTACAATAAATAATAAAGGCAAACTTATATCAATTCTATCCAAATGCATATTTTCCATATATGTTTCAATGATTTTTAATGCCTTTCTTGCTTCAGGCGTTAACATGCGGGGTGAATTTGGATCTGATGGACCTTTTAGGATATCAAATAAAGGTCCCAACACTCCTGTTGGTATGCCTAGATAAGGCCTTATCCAATTTATGTCTCCTAATAACTTTTGAAAGTCATTAAGTGATTTGAGTTGATCTACTCGTATTTGAATTTTTGGTGGACGGACCATGGTTGAGGATAATAGAACTCCTAAATAATTAATTGGAAAAATTAATTATACTTTATCTATTGCTATCTCTAGATTATAATTTTTTAATAACTTTGCAAATGTGGCATAACATTCTAGCAATGTGTTTTTAATCTTTGTGTGCTAATAATATATCATCCATATAATGAAATATTTGTAGTTCAGGATTTTGATTTCTAAGTGGCTGGATTGCTTTGTTATCATAAATTTGACACATAGTTGGGCTGTTAGCCATCCCTTGAGGGAGTACTTCCCATTCATATCTTTGATCAGGACCTTCATGGTTCATTGCAGGGATAGTAAATGCAAAACGTGGACTATCCTCAGGATGAATTGGAATTGAAAAAAAAATATTAAATATCTATAGCTAAAACATACCAGGTTTTTGGCAAAGCAGACAATTGAGGAATCCCTGATTGAGCAGGTCCCATAATAACCATCTCATTATTAATGGCTCTTAAATCTTGCAATAATCTCCATTTACCAGATTTCTTTTTAATGACAAAAGTGGGAGTATTTGTGGGAGGCCAACCTTATGGGTGACTGAGTTACACTCCCCAGCTGGGTGCTGAGGCACTCACTCACAGAAATGGGTGTGTCTTGCTACAGCCCCATGGGTGAAGCTTCGCTCACCTGTTCCTTTGTAATCTAACCCCTTGCCCTATTTAGGATAGAATCTTCCATGGAAGTGTCTTTTGTGTGTCCCCTCCTCTTACTGTGCCCTTGGGTGTGGCCTACCCAGGTGTCAGTTAACCTGCTGACAGTGGACATCATGAAGACAGACTCAGCCCCTGAAACCTGACCCCTTGCCTCATTTGAACAGCTTCTCCTCAATAAAAGGGGTCAGCGCCTGCTCTCTCTTTCTGCAGACCCTTAAGGTCAGAGGAGCCGTCACAGCGACCCCAAATATAAAGGTATTTGTGTCTCTTGTGTGGTTATTTCATGCATTCCAGTTAGCCCAGTTTAACTAGAGTGACCCCTGAGCCTTTTAGTCGCGAGAACAGAAACCCGGCAAGTATTATGGAGAGATACGGAAGATTGTATATGTCCCTCCGCTAAATGTTGTTTGACCAGGTCATGGGCTGCTTGTATCTTTTCTTTAGTTAGGGGCCACTGGTCTTTCTGATTTCCAAGTAATTTTTATTGACTCAGTGACCCCTTCTGAAAACCCAATCCATGTCTATCTATTTCTTGATCTATTTGTATTGGTGCTGCTATACCTTGTTCATGTTCTCCTAATCTTTTTTCTTTCCTAAAACCTTGCCTAGCCCTAATAGTGGGCCCATTTGGATTGATGTTATTTGTTAATGTCAAGCCTAATTGATCTAGGACATCTTGACCCCATAAATTTATAGGAAGATGATCCAATACATATGGCTGTATAGTTCCTTCACATCCTTCAGGATCCTTCTAATCTAATACCATTGCACTTCTATGGGGATTAGTCACCACTCCTAGGCTTCGAAGCATTTGAGTGGCTTGTTGTAATGTCCAATGTTTCCGCCATTCTTGACAAGATATGATGCTAAGGTCTGCACCTATGTCCAGAAGCCCATTAAATTCATGTCCTTGAATATTTAGTTTTAGCATTGGGTGAGAATTAAATTTAAAGACAGCATAGCCCAATCTACACCTGTGGAGCCTAATACCCTGGAACCTATTTCTTTAATATGGCTGGAAAATTTATCATGAAGGCTAGGTATTATTAATATAACTATGCTATTCTATCTCCTGGTGAAATTGCTGATATACTTCTTGGAGAACGGGCTATAATTTTTATTTCACCTTCATAATTGGGATCAATTACCCCGGACTTATCATAAGTCCTTTTAGAGTAGAAGAACTGCATCCCAATAATAAGCCTACTGTTGCTTGGGGAAGAGGCCCTTTTACCCCTGTGGGAATGATTTGAACTCCCATCTCTGGAGTTAGTACTGCTCTGGCGGAGGCACAGATGTCCAATCCTGCACTTCCTCTGGTTTGTCTGATGAGAGATCTAATGGACAATGTGTCCTGGGCACTACCCTGATGGTGTTGCTGGGTTCCTCCAGTGCCCCATATATTTGTGGTTGTGGGCCCTGGAGCATTGGGCCCCCCTGTCCGTTTTTTGCCAATGGAGCTCGATGCCTTTCTCCACGATATTGTGGGTAAACACCTGGTTCTTGTCCATTTTTGATAACAGAGTACCCTCTATGGTGGTTTGAGAACGGCATTCATTAGCCCAATGTCTCCCTCTATGGCATCATGGGCAAATATCCAGTATTCTACTCCTTTGATACCTAGCTTTGTTAAACTCTCCTCCTATGGGGCAACTCCTTTTAAAATGTCCTGTTTGTTCACAATTGTAGCATGTTTTTGGCCTGGCATCTAAAGCCTGTTGTACTGCAGCTTCCAAGACTTGCCCTAGTTCATTAATGTCTCTACATAATTTAATATATTTGCTTAAATCTCCATGTTTCCATGGTCTAATGGCCTTCTTGCACCATCTGTTTGCTTGCTCAAAGGCTAGCTGTTTAATTAATGGCATTACTTGTTCTGTGTCCCCAAAATCTCTGGTAGCTGTTTGAATAAGCCTATCTACAAATTCAGCATAAAGTTCATTAGCTCCTTGTGTTATCTTAGATAATTGACCTTATAAATCTCCATGTCCTTGTGAAGTCTTCCATGCCCTAACTGCATCTGCAGCAATTTGTGAATGTATAGCAGAATCATATTCAATTTGTTGCTGTTGACCTTCATAAGGTCCTTTTCCTAACAACATATCTAGATTTCTTTGAGGGTATCTGGCTGCTACATTTCGTCTAGCCTTCACCATGCAAAATTCCTCATTGGCAACCTTCCATAACAAATATTGCCCTCCAGCACAGCTTCACACATGCTAGCCCAGTCTGCTGGCATCATGTCCAAGTTGGTAATGGATTTGAAGGGTGCTTGGGGACCATAGGTTGTTACAGCCTTCTTTAACTGCTTCACTGTTTTGAAAGCATGGTGTATTCTCTGCCCTCCTGCCTGCTCAAGTACAGGGCATGCTAATCTTTGAGGTCCTGTCTCAGGATCCCATCTATCAACTACAGGAGTTGGAGGCCCCATAGCATATGTTGTCTCTATAGGTGGAGCTGTTGGTTGGACACTTACACCCTCTGGTGATAGAAAGGTGTTAGTAGCAGCCTCCTGTTGTAACTTTTTCTCTGACAGTTCTTCCTCCTTTAAATTTTCTTCCTCTCTCTGACTAGCTCAAGAGAACTTCTCTTTTACTTGATCTAAAATGTCTTTCTCCATGGTCTGAACCTCTAACAATTTACTTAACACTCTTTTGGTTTGTTTTTCACTAATTTCTAATCTACTATAAAGATAATGCAACCCAACAAGATAACACAAAACAAAACTGAAACAGAATGAAACAAAAACGGAACAAAAAATCATTGTATCAATTTTCCTATTTTCTTGAAATGTATTTTCGTGGTATATCTCTATCTCTTCCTCAGGACCAAACAACTTTAAACCTTGAGCCAACCATTTTTCCCAGTTTGCCTAAGAAAGTTCTAGGGATAAGCAGCTTGAAACAGAAACAAAACAAACCAAAACAAGAACACATTGTTTTTTGAAATGGTCACCCATTCTCTCGCCTTCCCTCAGGGGCGAGCAATTTCACTTACTTCCAAGCTTCAGGCGTTCCCCACACGGGCCAGCAAATGCCACAGTCACCAAATCATGAGCCACCCAAGCAGGAACAAACTTTATTTCTGAACTCCACCAGTACACTCCACACACGTTCCCCGAGAACTCTCCCAAACGCCACCCACACAGCTCCTCCAGGAACACACCACACACCAACTGGAACTCCCACCACCCAAACTTCACCAACCAACACAAACTCTTCAGGAATCCCCACGAGGGCTCAACTGGAACTCAACAGGAACTCTGCGAGAACTCAAAAGTCATCATCTTAATGGCTCGCTGGCGTCACCTCTCAACCACTACTTCTAGCAAAAATGCCATGTGTCATCCCAACTCGGCTGTGGCCCTCAGCAAACTGTCATGGTGGAGAGCAAGGGTCAGGAGAACAGAGGACCTGGGGGAGGGGACAGTGGGGTCCATCTGCACTGGAGGCTCCATAGCTACTTCTAACATGAGATTTCTGTGGCTGCTTCAAGGAGTCACTGCTGCTTGGTGGCTGCTCCTCAAAGAAAACCTGCAGTTAATGGCATCAGTTGTTTCTGTGATCATGAGAAGTTCCACCTGCAAAATAAGCTCCTTCACCCTCCCAGGACCTGGAGCCCCAATTCACTGTCCTGATCCCAGGGAATGAGGGCCTGGCCTCTTCTTCTCTCCCCTCCTTCTGTTTACTACACACTTCTCCATCCTGGGGTCTCCATTTCCTGAATTACGGCCACTTCTCAGTGCTGGACTTGTCTGGGCTCTTCCTGACAATGGGCCTATGGCATCCTCTGGAGTCAGCTCCCTGGGTCAGGACATTTGTTCCTGATATGGGGTGGGCACAGAGCATTTGTGCCTGCATTCCTGGGGCAGACATCTGAGTCAGCCTGGGTCCTGTCTTCCAGTCTGGGTCTCACCTGAGCTTCTCACCTGAAGAGCGAGCACCAAGGCAGAAGCTGAGGGAGACAGAGGAGGCCTCAGCCCCAGGCAAGTGCACCTTGAGTCCCCTGTGCACTGCTCACAGGTGCAGTCTGGAAACTTCTACCTCAGCCCACCTCTGACCCGACCTCCAGTTCTTATCCACCTCTCTACCCGGATATTTAATGGGGCACCTCAGACATCCCATAAGCTGTGTGAGTTCTTTTGTCTTTCCTTTCTCATTTCCCCTCCCTCATGGCTAAAGGATGACCTAAACCTAGAACTTTCCAGAATCCATGAACATGTCCGTCTATCCCTTCAGAAACTCTGTGTGTTTGGGGGATGTCTGAATCAGAAAGGAGGAAAGTCACATTGACTGGGCACCTCTTGGGTGGTTAGGGCAAGTGCAAGCTCTGTGACCTTGAGAAAAGGGCACGACCCTCAGAGCTCACTTCCTTCACCTCTAACAGGTGGCACTGAGAGCCACTTCAGGTGGTGCATCCTACTCAGCAGAGATGTCAGTCCCGACTGCAGAGCTTCAGGGAAGATGAGATGGAGCCCCGAAGGAGGAGGTCGTCAGAGTGGAGGCGGGGCTCAGACTTGTGGGGCTTCCCTTAGCATTCCCTTGCAGCCCTCCCCCCAGGAAACTGTTCACACCAATACATGCTCCCTTTATGGACTCCCTCATGATTTTCCCTCTGGGCAGCTCCTGCCAGCCTCCTTGAGACTTTCTCAGAGGGTAGAATGCTCAGTCCCTGTGCACGTCCCTCCTGCCCGAAAGAGAAAGAGGCTAATCTCCTCTGAAGATGTCGCCTGGTCTGGCAAGTTTCATTTAGGGAAGTTCATCCCGCGGGCAGACAGTTGGCTCTGTGCTGCAGGCGGCAGTAAAGCCATCTTTACCTCTGAACAGCAGATGCTTTTCTAGTAACCATACTGAAGGCTGGGAAAGTTTTCCTGGAGAAAATGAAAGCTTGACAATCAGCACAACAGAAAGAGTAGAAAGGAGCCCTCACTAGTGATATCAGAGTTATTCACAAGCTGTGAGTCAGCTAAAGATCTTATGTGTTAATTCTTATTACTGAACAATCATCTGAGAAAAATAATGTGGAGGAGCAAAGATTTGTTCTGGCTCATGGTTTCAGTCCGTGGACACCTTGCTCCACTCCTGGGGCCTGAGTGAGCAGAACATCATGGCAGAAGCTCAGAGCAGGGGAAACCTCATCACTCATGGCACCCGGGAAGGAGAGAGGGACAGACAGATGGCAGATGGATAGATATAAACAGAAAGCAGAGGGCCCAGGGACTAGAAATGCCCTTTGAGGGAGCGCCCCACTGATCGACCTCCTTCAACCAGGTCTCATCTGCTGCGGTCTCTGTGGCCTCCCAGGAGTCCATTCAGTCACCACAGGATTAATCCATGGATGAAGTCAGAACCTCGTGACCTAATCACTTCCTCAAAGCTCCTCCTCTGAGCACAGCTGCATTGAGGTCCAGAACTTCATGAGTTTGGGGGAGACACTTCATATCCAAACCATAGGATTGTGCCCCTAGCCCTCAAATGCCCACATCCATCTCACACTTCAAAAGGCATTCATTTCATTTCTAGGAGTCAACAGAATCTCCACGGTTCCAGCATTGCTCAAAAGTCCAAGTCCAGAGTCATCTAAGACCAAAAACAAACTCATAGCTGTTATCCCCTATAATAATAAAAATGTCACATTCCTCTAACATACAACAGGACAGAGTGGATACTCCCATTCCAAAAGGGAGGAATGGTAGCATAGGGGGAAGGGATGGTACCCAAGCAAGGTCAAAACCCAGCAGGGCAGCATTAAACCCCCAGGCTCCAGGCTCAGCATCTGCAGTACACTGTGGGGAAGTGTGAACTGGAAAGGGCTTCAGCAGCTGCAGACCTTGCCTGCTGCAGACCACAGAGGCTCCTCCTTGGACTGGCCCTGCTCACTGCCTGCAGCTTTCCTAGCCAGATGTTCACGTTCCTGGCCTGTCAAATTTCTTGGATACTGTGTTAGTCAGCTTTGTGTTGCTGTGACTGAAATATCTGACAAAAACAACTTAGAGGAGGAACAATTTCTTTTCCCTCATACTTCAGAGGTTTAGTGCCTGGTGGCTGACTCCATTGCTCTGGGCCAAGGTGAGGCAGGGCATCATGGCAAAGGGGTGTGGTGGAAGAGTGCTGCTCCATTCATGGCAGCCAGCAAGCAGAGAGACCAGGGAGAAGGGGTACAGGGAAGAGTAGCCCTTCCAAGGCACGCCCCATGACCTACCTAGTCACCATGCCCCACCTGTCTTCAGTTACCACTCAGTTCATTTAAAGGAGACTAGACTGACTAGCTTACAGCTCTCACAATCCCATCATTTCACCTCTGAACATTCCTGCATGGATAGAGGTGCTTTTGAGGAACACCTTATATCAAACCATAGCATTTTACCCCAGTCCCCAAGGTTGCATCCATCTCACAATGCAAAATGCATTTAGTCTACCTCCAAGAGTCCCATAATCCTATCAGTTGCAGTGCCCCAAAGTCCAAGTTCAATGTCTCCTCTGAGACTGAAGGCAGACTGTTGGATTTGAGCCCCGTAAAAATCAAAAGCAAGTTACGTATATCCAATATACAGAGGCACAGAGTAAGCATTCTCTGTGCCTCTGTATATTGGAAAGAAGGAATGGGACCAGAAGAAGACTGAAGCCCAGCTGGGCTAACAGCCCCTCAGATGTGTGGTGGGATATGTTCTCTAAATAGCTTGGGCAACCCTTTGGCCTGCCTGGTGGCAGCCTCTGTGGGCTTCCTTTTAGCCTGGCATACCAAACTTCTTGGGGTTTGCTTAGTCGGCTTGGCTTTGCTGTGATCAACATATCTGACACAAACAACTTAGGGGAGCAACAGCTAATTATGGCTATTTCATGGTGTGTCCACGGCATCATTTCTCAGCAGAAGCCTCATTTCTCGGAAAACATTCCATGTGTCTGCTAATCCCTGGCGTTTCCATTCCAGCTTTGGTTTCACTTTCAGAGCTTTGCCCATCCACCTCTCGGAGGCAGCCTGGGGTACTTTGCCTGGTCCCCAGGGCTTCCTTTGAAATCTATGCGGAAACCTCCATGACCCCTTAACCGGAGCATCTTGAATTCCTGCAGAAGCAGCACCACTTGGGAGAGCACATGAAAGGGAAAGAAGAAGAAATGGGGACAGACCTTCATGAATCAGCTCGGCCTGATCCAGCAGAGAGAGGAGTGGTACATTTTCAACAGAGAAAATGGCAACTGGTTACACTAGGGGTCTGAGTTCTATGGGGTTTAGTTCAACGTAATCATAGCAGAGTACATCAGCTGGGCAGTCAGGGAAACCACAGTAGAACCAGAAATTGGGAGACCCAGAGTCCATTGTTTTTCTCCTCTTCCTGGGCTCATTGTCCTCCCCTTTCCCTCTTGGGTTTGTTGTTTTCCCTTTCTCCCTGGGGTTTTGGGATTGGTTTTTTTGTTTTTTTTCATATCCTCCATTTCAGATTCTGAAAGGAGATAGTGAATAGGGGCATCGATGTCACATTTGGCTGCTTCCTGCTGAGAAGGGGCAAAGTCGGGGGACCCCCTTTCAGTGTTCTGGGTGAGAATACAGAGATCCTTTGGCTGAGGCTGAAGAGAGGTGTACATGGAAGGAGCCTCATGTTCCTTGTAGGCTAAGACTCCTTGTTGTGGTGTCAGAGAGTCAGAGTGGGAGTGCAGGAAGGAATGGGTTTGACAGGTTCCTGGGAGGCAGGTTGAGCTCAATGGGTCATCTTACTAAAAAGCTGTTTCTGTATAAAATTAGGAATACAGGAAGAAAGGTGAATATTAAGGGGGAGATAAGAGGGACTAACCAGGAGGTCCATCAATTGTCTCTGCTGCTCCAGGAGGACCTGGGGCTGCTTAGTCTTACCTGTTACCAATCCTGGTCAGTTTTCATAGAAGCAGCATGCTTCCCTGACAAGGAAAGCAGGGCAACAGATGCCAGGGAGTGCCATTTTATAAAGCCACTACTGAGCCCGCCACCTCTTGGAGATCTTCAATAACTTGCTCTGCTCACTTTATATAGTAATGAATTGAGGTTCCAAATCCTGTTGCTCTGGTGCCTATCCCAGCCCACTGCTTTCCTTCTCTTCCTTGGACCCATTTTCATGCTCCCTTGTTCTCCCTGGGGATTGTTGTTTTCCATGTCCTACATCATGGATGATGCCAAGGTCTGCTGCCAGGTTGTACAGTGGCTGAACTCCCCGGAATCGAAGCTGCAGCAGCCTCTGAGTGTCTGGGTGTCAGAGTACAGTGAGACAACTTCCTAGCCCCACCCCCATGCAAGCAGGGTACCCCCATGATTTCCTCTCAAAGGAATTTCCCTCTGTGAGAAACACACTCACCTGTCCAAGCCCAAAGAATGGACTAAGAGACACCAGAATGGCAAAACGCTAGGCTTTACCTTAATGACAGTCTGGCAAGATGAGGTGCCTGGTGCTCAGGGACTCTTTATCCCTAGAGCACAAGATGCCTCTCCCAGTTCCTCATTGACTCAGGGCGATGGGGCGACAATCTTCCTGAACATCACCTTGGTTTTATGGTCTCCTTTTGGGTTATTTAAAGAAATGCATCTTTAGTTGCCCCCACTGCCCCTTGTTCCCTTGTGGAGGGAAACTCCTCAGGACTGAGTGCCTTGGCATGTGCAGTTTACTTCTGTTGGGAGCCCCTGTAAAACTCAAAGGCAGGTTACACCCGTCAGAGACTCAGAGGCACAGAGTAAACCTTCTCCTTCCAAAGGGGAGGAACAGGGCACAGAAAAAAGGAACAAGACCAAAATACACTGGACCCCTGACTGTTGATCGGGTTGGGTTCCTTCCTTCCCACCTCCTGGTTGTCAAGGAGCTATGAATCTTACACTCTGGTGTTTACTGTCACTTTCCACTCTGCTGTCCCCTCCAGCTGCCTTTCTCCATTCCAAGTCACTTTACACTGAAAGCTAAATACTGTATTCTGAAAAGGGACCACTGGGTTCTTATTTCACCACACCCTGGAGCCTGCAGTGAATGATCTTGCAAATTCCTGAGATGCCTGTAGGAATCTTTCCTATTGACTCTGTGTGAAGTTGTTTGCCTATAATCTCTTTGACAACAATTTTCTGACCCCAGTTTTACAAGCACTTTTTCAGTCAACCTGTGAGTTTTAAAAACCTCTCATCTCCACTTTTTGAAGCTCCTGAATCTCCAAGTACACCTAGCTAACAGCTGCCAGCAGTATCCACACCACTGCCTGAAGGCTGTGCTGCCTTGACACTGCCTCCACCAAATTAATTAGTCCATCAATTTTAAATTCAGCTTCATGCAAAGTTTCAAGACAAAGGCAATATGTAGGGGAAAAAAATTTACCAAAATATAACACAAAAGGCCTCTAGCCCAATTCCCAATAGAATCCTTATTTCTCTAGTGAGCACAGTCTGCATTCCTATCAGTGTTTTGATCTTCTGAGTACCACCAGGATCGTCCATGAATCTCTGCTTACAACATTATAAAGCCTTTCCATCCTGCAACCCTAAACTTTTCCAAATTCTTCTGGTAATCTGCTCCAAAGATTTCTAAACCACATGGTCAGGTAAGTCACAGCAATGACCTCACTTCTGTCTACCAATTATTGTTTTACTCAGGTTTGTGTCACAGTGACCAAAGTATCTGACAAAAATAACTTAGAGGAGGAACAATTTATTTTGGCTCACAGATGCTGAAGCTAAAACAGAGACAGAAAAAGGTGCTTGTAAAACTGGAGCCCAAAAAAGTTATTGTCAAAGAGATTATGGGCAATAAAACCCCACAGTTCAGGGGTTTAGTCCATGGTGGGCCGACTCCATTGCTCTGGGCCCAAGGCAAGAAAGGATGCCATGGCAGAAGGTCATGTTGGGAGAGTGCTGCTCCATTCATGGCAGCCAGAAAGCAGAGAGAGCAGGGAGAAGGAGTCACAGGGGAGAGCAACCCCTGCAGGGCTACACCCAGGGACCCACCTACTCCACCATGCCCCCCGACCCCGTCTACACTTCCCATCCATTCACACGAGGATGGGCTGATTAAGTGATAGTTCTCACAGTCCCATCCTTTCACCTCTGAATATTCCTGCATGAACATGGGGGGACACCTCATAACCAAACCACAACAGGGGCTCTGTTTCAGCTTCAGCATCACGCCCCTGGCTACACACACCTTCCTCTCCAACTCTGGGGCTCACAGCCTGGCCTCCCAGGATTCCCTTTGAAATGTGGGTGGAAGCCTGCACAACCTCATGTCTTACATTTCTCATTTCTGCAAAAGAAGCACTAAATAGAAAACTCCAAGATTTGCCACAAGCAGGAACAGTTGCTTATTGAGACAAGCCAAAGTTTCACCACTGGAATTTCCCCTTGGAGAATAAATAAAGCCAGCTACAGATGTGTTCTCTGCAGGAGGGTACCATCAGGTATAATTTACATACAGTACAATTCCCCTTAATTTCAGTTTGCGAAGTATATATAATCATGAAATCACCACTTCCCCAAACAGCTCACACTCCCCTCCTGAAAACCCCTGAGACATTTTATGTTCCCGTGATTTTGCCTTTTCTAGAATATCATCTAATGGAATCATCCATTATGCAAATTTTTTATGTATGGCTTCTATCCAAACAGGGATATTAAGAAGGGAATTGAGAGCAGAAGTTATTACTGATGAACATTACTGATGAAATTCCCACTGTTGGTTAAGGTCTCGAGGCTGAGTAAAGACATACTCTAGAGGGTAAGACGAAGATGTACATTAAAATATACTTCAGTCAGCCCGACATTACAGAAGTCAGCTCTGTGTGTGTACGTGTGTGTCTGTTCACGTTTTCTGGATAATATCTCATACCTTTAAATAAGGAAAACACATCTGTTACAACTGCTGCAACTAGTTTAACTTGATAAAACTTGTGACAGTCCATGGCTCTTCTCTAAGATGTGTTCACCTTCAGCACAGACCAAATAGGAGAGATAAATGAGGGACTGGTGGAAATCACTATACTGCATCTTTCTTTCTTTCTTTTTTTTTTTTTTTTTTTGGCACTGGGGAATGAATCCAGGGGCACTTAACCCCTGAGCCACATCCCCAGTCCTTCTATATATTTTATTTAGAGACAAGGTCTTGCTGAGCTGCTTAGGCCCTTGCTAAGTTCCTGAGGCGGCTTTAAACTTACATTCTTCCTGCCTCAGCCTCCCAAGCCCCTGGGTTTATAGGAGTGTGCCACCAGGCCTGGCCACCCTACATTTTTCAATCTCTGCAGTCTCTTTAGGGATGGGATACTAATTTTGATTTTATACTCCCCCCAAGGTAGAGGCTGCTCTCAAAGGCTTCATTTGGCCTTTCCCACCACAATAGCCCTCACTGCCCAGGTTAGATTTAGGGGGCTACCAGACCCACTCTGAGTTGGGGGTAAAACTGGGTTAAAACTCCATTAATCACCTGACTGCTATAAGCCCCTACTAAATAGAGGGCCCCAGTGATGCTTTGGGTCTCTGAAATCAATGTCAGTTCAGAGCCAGTTCATTCATTATTCCCCGAAAATTCCAATTATTTTTTTCTTTTCCCTAAAACAGTTACCCTGGTAAAAGGCCATAGTGAAACAGATTGAAATTAAGAGCCCCTCTGAAATTCAGGGCAACTTCCTGATAACGATTTTCCTGCATCTTGTATGTCCCCATATTGAGAATGAAAGCTGCAGAGCTGCCCCCTCCCACTGGTGGAAGCCCAGGAAGCTGAATGGAGATGCCCCCCCACCCCTCTCTCCCCAGCCTGTCTCGCACTCTGGGCTTGGTGAATCTCAATATGTATATTTTCTGCCTTTGGTCCCACTTTGCCACCTGTTCTCTTTTAAAAGCTTTCCAGAAGAATGAACCAGACGTAACTTTCCTATGTTCATAGACGAATACATGACCAGTGAAACTCCCTACCATGTCCAACCACAAGAATGGGAAGTTAGACTCAATGCATGTATGATATGTCAAAATAAATCCTACTGCCATGTATAACTAAAGAACAAATTCAAAAACTAAAAAAAAAAGAAAGAAAGAAGAAAAGAAAAAGTGACCTTCCAGCCAGGCACAGTGGTGCACACCTGTAATCCCAGCAGCTCAGGAGAATGAGGCAGGAGGATTGCGAGTTCAAAGCCAGCCTCAGCAACAGTGAGGCACTAAGCAATTAGATGAGACCCTGTTTCCAAATAAAATACCAAATAGGGCTGGGATGTGGCTCAGTGGTTAAGTGCCCCTGAGTTCAATGCCTGATACCCCCCAAAAAAGAAGCGATCTTCCTGAGCAACGATGGAAGGAAATGGAATGTACAAAGCTGCTCCATGAGCATCATAGGCCCAGGCGCTACTTCGCTTTCCAGATGGAGTAGGTAAATGCTCAAGAATCTTCCATCACAGCATCTATAGAAGGTGGACAACTCCCCTCCTGCAAAGACCTCGGACACACTGAACTCTGGAGCTTGTCTTTGGAAGGCTTTCCTGAAAAACTCTTCCTCCGTTGTCGTCCCTCCTCCTTCCTCCTCCTCCTACTCCTCCTCCTCTCCCTCCTCCCCCCTCCTTTTTCCATTTCTTCTACTCCTTCTCCTCCTCCTCGTTCTCCTCTCTCTTCTTTTTCTTCTCCCTTTTCTCCTTCTCTTGTTCTTCGTAGGAAAAATAGCCTCTTAGTTCCATTTACATTATTTTTAATTTTTTTCCCATATTTTTATTGGTGCGTTGTAGCTGCACCTAACAGTGTGATTTGTTGTGCATCTCACACACACAACCTAACAATATAATCTGGTCAATATCATTTCCCAGTAGTTCCTCCTGCCCTTCCCTCCTCCATCCCCCTGGTCTCTCCTCTACTGATATCCTTCAATTTCATGAGACTGCCCTCTGTGTCTGGCACAGTTCGGGCCGCCAGAGTCCACCATGTGACAGGGAGCTGTGGGAGCACCAGGGAGCTGGGCCCGCTCATCAGGCAACTGGAGGAGAAGGAGGAGGGGGATCTAGCAGGGTCCCTAGTCTTGGAAGGTGAGTGATTTTCCTTGACAGCTGCTTCTGCTATTGACTGAGCTCCATCCCTGCTCCACCCAAAGGCCTTGTTCTCACTTCTTTCCCCAACGGCCTTCATCCTGCCTCATGAAGTAGAGTTAAACATTCTGAACTCTAAATCTCCTCTTACAGATGTCCGATTCACTGAAGTTCCAGGGAGCTCCATTGTGCAGTCGGAAAGGAACACACGGGAATTCAGCCATTAGTGAAAATCAAACAGTACCTGGTGTTGCGCCCCTCCCCTGACTCAGGCAAAGGCAAGGCCCTACTCAGGTGGATGGCACAAGGTGTCCATCCTCTGGAGGAGCACAGCATGTTTCTGGGAATGGGCTGGTTTGTTTCTGTATTCCTGTTAATGAGTATAGTTGCGACTTCTCTTATGACCATTACTATGAAGGAAAAAACATGACTTTCCCAATTGATGCAACTACTTCTAAGAATAATCTATTTGCTCTAAATGCAATGATTCAGCTGTGGAATGTAAATTGTTGATGTTTAATGAGAAACCCCCTGTAGGAAAAATAGTCAAGGAAGTTTTTGAGAAATTAAATTAAAATCTAGAGAAGAAAAATTAAAATTAAGAAGACAAATTAGTGCTTGGTACTGGGCAACTTATTCTTGTTCCTGTGCACAATGGTTTCGTGCCCTTACTCTTTGATTAAAATTAGTAGCCTCTCTTTTTAAGTTAACCACTTGCCATAACCTCCGTGCCGGTTCTAGTCAGTAAGACAAGAAAGAACAGTCAAGGTATAGGCCAAGAGTCTGGGTCATTTCTAACTATTATTAAAAGCTAACTAAGCGGAAACAGCTCAAAGCAATACGGGAACTGAAAGGAAAAATGCTTGCTTATGCCTAAGCCAAGGTACATTCTTCTGATCTAATTGTAGCTAGGTAAAATTTTGTTTCCTTGAATAATGATTCCTGTTTTGTAACCACAAAGTACTGAGAGCCTGCCAAAATGAAAAATATATATGATCAACTTCACAAATAAAGATTGGGATTCAGCACCTTCACTTTGGTGTCTGTGTTGTTTCTCCACCCCCCTTTCGCCCACTCCTCACCATCTCCTGAGACCCCCTGCCAGAGCTAGACTCCAACAACCTGGAATGTGGGTGTCATAGCCTGTAGAAGGGAGGTATCTGCCCAAGGATACAAGACATTGGCCACCCAGTACCTATGTCCTGTCCCATGTCTTTCTCCAAGCTGGGCACAGGCTGTAATTTGGACTTCCAACGGCACCACTGACGGAGTCCTGGCTGTGGGCTAAGAGACTCCAGGACAGAATGGCTACCCCTCCCCCAGGCACTCCAGGTGGAGACTCCAGCTGGTTGGCAGGGCCCAGACCTGGTTTAACCGTCCAATAATGATCCCAAAATGACAACCGTCTCTGGCTCTGCCTTGCCCTGGTGGCTGCCCCTTGGGCTGAAGTGCAGGAGGAGCTGGGCAGGAGTGTTGGCCCTGCGGATCCTCCATCCCTCTTCCCTGTTTTCCCTGCTCCATTCCGGGCTGGCTGTGGGCTGGATCCTGAAGACACGGGAAGGGAAGGCCCAGCACACTAGATCCCACTCCCTGGGGCTCACAGCTCACCCCGTGTTTGAACAGCCACTGGGAACTATGGCCCAACATGACCTTTGTCCCAGGACTTGAGACAAAGAGAGGGGCGGCTGAGCCAGGCCAGGCAGCGAGGGCAGCCTGCAGGCGAGGTGACTGATGGGACAAGGCAGAGTCAGAGTGAATGTGGGGACATGGTCAGGGCAGGGAGACTCAGATGTGCACAGCAGCAGAGGACAGAGGAGGCTCTGTGGTGGGGGAGGGCAAGTCACTCAGTGGGCCTGGTGGCAGAATCCAGGGAAGGTGAGGAGGAAGGATCTGAGGCTGCCTGAAGCATGTGTCTCTGAGGCCAGAGGAAGTTCATGACCAGACGGGCCCATGGGAAGGCCATGTGGTTCTTGGGGACTGGATGTGTAGCACTGGGGACAGGACTTGGGGAGGCCACTGAGGAGGCCAGGGCAAGGGGGCCACAATGGGGCTGACTTGCTCTACTCAGTGGATGGGAGATGGGTGAGAAAATGAACCAGGAAAACTTCTGGAGTCCACATTGCCTGGACTTCACGGCTTTCTGTTGTCATGAGAAGAAGGCAATGTGAGCCCTCATATCTGATTGCACAGTCTAGGGTCAGGGACAGAGGAGGGTTTGGCATCCACTGAGGACAGGCACGAAGAGGGGGGAAAACTGAAAGTCCTCCAATCCTAAAGCTGTGGTGCCCAGTAGGGGCACGGAGAGTGGCAGAAAGGCCCAGTGTGGTCTTCCCAGCTGAGTGACCTTGAACAAGGCCCCTTCGTCTCTGCGCCTCAGTTTCCTCTATTTGTTTCCCTGGGTGACATGAGCAAGGGACGGCAGCGAGGTCCCCCGACAGCTCCTGGGTTGTCCTGAAGTCACGGTCGCCCCTGCCCCAGGTAACCTCTCCCGGCCGACGATCTGTGTCTTGAAGAAAGAAGCCGCCGCACACGAGATGCCTTTTCGAATGCTCGGTTTATTCACTCCAAGGGCATTACATCACACGAGGCACAGGAACAGAGGCTGGCGGGACGCAGTTCGCTCGATGTTGACCCACCACATAGTGGGTCTGAACTGGCCAAAGAGCTCAGCCTTCCTGGCCTTTAAATACTATAGTTGTTTACAACACTTCAAACCAAAAACATGTTTATTCCATAATTTCTATTTCTTATCCTATCTTAACAGATCGTCTCTATTACATCACACCTTGCTTACATCTTTGCTTATCTTAGACAATCACACTTGTTTTGTGCTAAAATACCTCAAAACATGTTTACCTTGTATCCTTATCTATTTCACACATTTTCTAGCTTAGGCACCTTTCTTCATCACAACATGTTTACTTCAAACTCTCCTGTCCTTTGTTTATTTCAAACTCTCCTGTAACTCTCCTGTCACTGGGGCTGTTGTGAGGGCCACTGTTATCCCAAGACAAGGGGTTGGCTCCTTGAGTGGGGACAGATTCCTCAGTGGTAGGAGCCCAGTGGTCCCACAAGACCCCCTCTAATGTCCACCAGGATGCTGCCAGGTCCTGTTTCACAAGTGGGCACATCCCTGGGGCAGGCCTCAGGCAGATGGGGGTAGGGAGGGAGGAGGAGTGGTGTGGTCAGGAGGAGCCTGGGCAGGAGGGCGGAGGAGGGCCTGAGTCAGTCTGTGAAGGACAGAGAGCCCTGGCTCACCTCTCCAGTGCTGCCCCCATCCTCAGCAAAGGTGCTGGAATGTGGGGCCTCGTGTCGGGAGCACGACACACTGAGCCTCTGCATGCACGTCTGTGTCCTCTGTGCACACGCCACACACACACCCAAGACAACCTCCTCCCTCAGCCTCCTCCCTCCCATTGCAGGCTTCCATGCTCCAGTTCCCCCGCCGAGCAGAGGCTGGTAAAGTGACAGGGGGTCTGGGGAATCCGCAGGCACAGAAACTTGGGAAGGGTCTCCCTTCTTAGAAGAATAAATTCTAAATGCAAACATGAGCCTTGATAGTAGATACAAATAGACAAACACGTCTCTCACCAGGAGATGAACCTGCAAGGGGCCCCCGGGCCCAGTTCAGCTGGGGTCTCTGCTGTTGCCTGGGAGCCTGTCTGCTCTGTCTGGTTTTATTCTACTGCAGTCCTTCAGTGATCCCCAGCCTTGAGACATGATTGAGATTTGGCACCTCGGCAGTCTGGATGGGGCCATCCATGTGGGAAACGGTTATGTGATCCATCTGACTGCTCCACGTTAGGACTGTTGAAAAGGAAATTTCCAAAGTGTTTCTTAATTAATGAGAAAAATCTGGTTAACAGGAGGAGCATGAAGGGAACAGATGAAAAGAGAAGAGTGCTGGAACGATCCTGCTCAACATGAAGCAGGCTGGTTTCTGTACTAAAAAGAGCAGCCGTTCCTTAACCTTGGATGTGCCCTGATCACTAAACATTTGTATTGCCTTTGGACAAAAATCATTGTCATCAGTATCAGAATAAGACATTGCCGTGTTTTCTACAAATTATCATCTACTTTGAGAGAGTTGTAAAACTGTAGGAATTGGTCATAGTAAATAAACCAAATTTATTTCAGGCAGATGATCCCAGAGGCCTTGTAAGACAAAGCATATCCGTGAGGACACTTGGTCCTATTTTATGTCTTACTTCCAGGGAGTGGATAGTTTTCTCTCAAAGAGATGAATTCTAACTGCAATACTCCAGCGTTGATAGTAGATATAAACAGACACAAGTACCTCAGTCCTTGTTCTCATTAGCTACTTTCCCTCTCTACCTGGACACCTGGACTGACCTGAGAATGGACTTTGTACTCCATCACTTAACAGCTCTTCTGTGCTCCTATCTGTGTGCCCAGAACTAAGCCAGATCTTTAGATGGAATGTATTTATTTATTTATTTGTACTGGTGATTGAGCCCTGGGGCACTTTCCCACTGAGTTACACCCCGAGTTTTTTCTAACTTTTATTTTGAAACAGGGTCTCACAACTTGCAATCCTCTGCCTCAGCCTCCCAAGTCACTGGAATTGCAGGCGCACGTCACTGCACCTGACTTGGACAGAACATATTTAGATAAAGTTCAATGTTTGGCTCAGTGCGTGGAAGGAGCCTGCCCTTTGGGGCTTGAGAGAAGCAATCTTACATCCTGGTTCTAGGACTTGTCATATCACAGGAAAGTCTAATAATCTCTAGACGTGATGCTGGTTCTCTGTAATGAAGATGATAATATTTCCCAAAGGGTAGAATGAGCATTAAACTAGAAAACATACAAAACAGACCTGCAGAGTCTCTAAGCTTGATAGGTACTGATAAAATCTAAACCACAAAAATGTATAAATATAAACAAGCTTATTTCTGTGTATTTATGACATCATTTTGTATAATATCTAGTTTTTAACAAACTAAATGCCCACAGAAGGGATCCATCAGATTCTGCACCTGTTTATAATGCAATACAGTGACAGCGTCACCCAGGACAGCCATCCGCAATCACATTCCTGCACGTGCAGTACTCATGTCACATCTTGTCAAGCAAAAAGAACAGAGGTCCCCGTGATCCCTCCACTGCTCTCTGTGGAAGGTTAACACAGAGCTCAGCAGTTGTCACCTCCTCTCCCTTTTTCTCTGCCCTCAAGCTCCTGCCTGTCCCATGTCCCCAGGTATGTCCCCCAGGATGAGTTCCTCCAGCATCTTCATGTTGGTCAGGGGCCAGGCTGTGGTGACCAAGGAGACCCTGCGGGACGTAACTTGAGGCTGCCTCTACCAGGTCAACAGCCACCTGGACCCTAAGTACAGACCTCTGCCTGTGGATGTGATTGTCCATTCCCCAGAGAAGGCGGTGGGTGACAAGAGGACATATGCAGTTATTTGTGATAACAGTAAGAGATTCATCTTCGACCTGAGATACGGCAGGGTCCACCGCATGTTGGTAAGGTCCCCTTGGGGAGTCCTCTCCCCTCTGTAGTTCTTCTTGGTGCGGGATTACAGGTGGGGATTTGGGGAACTACCAAGGGAGTCCTCGTGGTATCTCTCACGTAATACAATACAATACTGCTACAGGATTAATACGACAGTATCGGCAGGATCGTCACGTTTAGACTGCAGTACTGGTGACATTTCCACAGTCTGCATATGGGGACCTGGTCTCATGAAGTTCAGGCAACATGTCCATCATCAGATGAGGAGTGAACTCAGGTGGGTCACATCCCTGTTGATCACCTTTTGTTCTGGAAAAGTCTTCCAAAGGATTTTCTGCACTGCACAGTGGGTGGGAAACTGGCTCTAAAACTCCCTGCAGCCAGTTTAGGTTCTAACACTGCCACTGGCCAGCGGGGACACCCGGACAGAGTCACTTTACACCATTTAGACTCAGTTGTCTTATCCAGAATAAGGGACAGTTGCCCTGTCAACTGACAGTTGCCCTCTTCAAAACCACAAGGTTCTTTTGAAAATTAGATGAGGAAAGCAGGAAACTCCTGCACTCAAGCTGTTTTACGTACTTGCTCCTCCTCTAACCCTGGGCTGAGCAGGGCCCTGTATCTACCTTATCCCTGCTTTATGGAGGCTCAGAGGGCACATGAGCTCCACCCATCTCCTCCTGGTTCTCCTCACCTAGGCCTGCACACTCTGCCTGGTCCCACCTGACCATGGCAGTCACCGGGGTCCTGCTCCCTAGTGTGGAGTGTCCCCACCACCTCCTCTGCCCTCTATCATCTCCTAGGTGGGCCCCACTTTTAGACCCCCCCCCTCAGCTGGCCAGTCACTAATTTTCACCAAGGGCTGAGCTGCTGAGGATCCGTGGCTTGGAGAGCTAGCCGAGGGCTGATCACTCATGGTAAGGGATCCAGACACACCCCAGATTCTTCAAGGCCTAAAGCAGCGATCCTCACCAGGGCTGCGCCTCAGATTCTCCTGAGGTGCTTTCACAAAATCTCTATCAGCAGAGCCAGTTCCAGAGAACCCCTGTGAGAATCTGCAATATAAATTGGTAAGGTCCAGGTGATGCACCGTGGGTGTCTGAGACTGACAGAGGATCCCCTTCTGCTATGCCCACAGTTTGGGCATAAAAATGTGCTCCAGTTTCTGGCCAACGAAAGGTGGGAGCAAGTCAGCCCTGGGAGGAAGGATTTGATTTCCTGAGAAGGGAGAGAACTGGTGGGAAACATCTTGCCCTCTTTCTTGTGGACACTGCTAGGTGAAATGTGCCACTTGAGGCTGCGGTGGCCGTAGTGGCCCATGCAGTGTAACAGTGTTGACACAGGGTCAATGTGACCTGAAGAGTCTGGGTCTTTGGTGATGAACTGCTAACTGAGCCTGGCCCATCCAATTCCTGTCTTCCTCTTAAAGAGACAGCAAAGGTCCAGACTGCTGAAGCTGCTCTTAGTTTACTTCTGTTTTTATTCAAATGCCTCCCGCCTGCCCCAAGATCTTTCCAGAGAGAATCCCAGGCTGCCAATCCTAGTCCAAGATAACTCATAGAGGCAGGAGGATGCTGTCTTTATGGCATAGAGGAAGTGGAACAGGGGAGGGGAGGAGTGGGAAGAGGAAGTCCTGGGGACCGGAATGGCATAAGTTATATCCCATGCGTATTTGGTGACGTTCAAAGAAACCCCAGTATTATGCACAATTATAATGCACTAAGAAAACACTTTTTTTAAAAAATCAAATTTAAATTTTAAATATAAATAAAATAACAACAATGGCAATGAAATGGTTAGAACCAGAGAGTCTGAGGCACTCCCCAGATTGACCCTTCTGGGAACCCTGCTGTGTCCTGGTCCATGATCAGCTTTTGTCCAAATGGAGAAGGAGCTGAGCAGTGAATCCTAAACCCAATCCTACTATTCCCAAATAGATCTGAAACCCAGGGCTCAGGGAGGGGACAGTCAGAACAGCACCTCCCCAGGTGATGTGTGCACAGAGGCGGAGGTGCTGCGGCCCTGGGGATCTGGAGGAGGGCCAGCTGGCCACCTGGGGCAGCAGGCTCCTCAGGGGCGGGATGTCTCCATGGAGGACGGTTTGTGCTATGGAGAAAGGGCCCGGGAAGGTGTGTGAAGACAGAGAGAAGATGATGGGAAAGGAGTAGGGGTTAGAAAACCTGAGGCGAGAGAAATAGGAAGCTTGGTAAGAGCAGAACGGGAGGAGTGCAGAGGGATGAGGGTAAGGGGGTGAGGGAGGAAGGGCCCCGACGGCGAGGATGGATCATGATCAGAAATTTCCTGTGGACGGTGCCACTGGATGATGGAGAACCTGGGTAAGGAGTGGTTGGGACAGGAGGGAGGGAGGCCAGCAGGGGCTGTGTTGTAGCAGAAGTGGCCCTTATTAGTGGAAGGTGAGATGGGATGAGCTACCAGCTTCAGGCGAAGCTTCTTGAGCCAGATGGAGGAGACTTGGGCATTGAATGCAGGTGGGAAAGCGAAGGAGGGTGACAGAGGAGCACAGGAATTGATGGAAGAGTGGAGGCTGAGTGCTGGAGGCGGGGTCTGTGCACTGGGAACAGGAAGGGAACAGGAAGAGGAGAGAGGGAACAGGAAGAGGAGAGGGGGAACAGGAAGAGGAGAGAGGGAACAGGAAGAGGAGAGAGGGAACAGGAAGAGGAGAGGGGGAACAGGAAGAAGAGAGAGGGAACAGGAAGAGGAGAGGGGGAACAGGAAGAAGAGAGAGGGAACAGGAAGAGGAGAGAGGGAACAGGAAGAGGAGAGAGGAAACAGGAAGAGGAGAGAGGGAACAGGAAGAGGAGAGGGGGAACAGGAAGAAGAGAGAAGGAACAGGAAGAGGAGAGAGGGCAGAAGGCAGGCTCCAATGCATGGGCAGGGAAGGGAACCTGCAGGGTGGACCCTCCATTCTAGAAGGAGAGTGACCATGGAGAGAAGCAGTGACCACAGCATGGCTAGTAAGGTCTGCTCTCTGGTTGAGGGAAACGGGGTGAGAGAAGGACAGCAGTGGCCTGGAGTGTGAGAAAATGGTGACGCAGGTGTTTGGGAGAGTGGCTGAGGATTGGTTAGTTCACTTGTGTTCGGGGCTGGGGGTTGATGGCCAACTCTAGGAATTGTGTGTCCCTTTGATGGCGGGGAGGCTCTCCAGGGTCAGCACTTCCTCCATTTCAAAACCTTGGAACAGGAAATAAAAGATACACACAGTTAATACACAACAACTATGAGGCGTGAGGGCCAGCGTAATGAGAGGGTTCCACAGTCACAAATTCGGCCCACGTTTGGTGAGTTTCTCCAACACAGACGATGCCTCTTGCATATTCCACTGTGCTGATCTTTCATGCAGGGTCACACGCCATTAGAACATTTGTAAAAATGCAATCATGTACACATACCTAAATGCGTGGCACCAAAGCCATGAAACACACACTAGGAGCAAACCCTGTCTCCTGTGCCCCTCCAAAGGGTCCTGGGATAGTGACAGCAAAGCTGGTACTCTCACCAGTCACTCAAAGTCTCTTCCCTTTGAGGTACCACCAGTTACCACAGGGTATTTCAGAATCTCTCTGAACACCAGAATTCAAATCACAAATTCTCTTCTAACCTCTGGCTGCTTTCAGACAGGTGGAACCCCATTCTGGGTCAGGTACTCTGGGTGCAGAATGGTGGACTAGAGAATGGATCTATGAGATCCCAACTCACCCTGACCACAAGAGATCCTTTGCTACTGAGCCCAACTGTGAGGCAGCTCCTGAGAAGTCCTCTGGGATGTCATGGAGAGTCTGAGTTGAACCCAGATCCAGAGAAGCTTCTTTATTCCAAGGGATATTTCCACTATGTGATTGTACACTTATGGATCACTGAAAAGGAAGCAAGAACTATTAACTGACCACTCACTGAGCTCTTTCAACTTCACATCCTTGAAAAAGACTCCAAAATCTGACATTCAATTTTTCCTTCTTTAGTTAGGGGTAGTAATGACTGATTCACCAGGTTTGCTGAGATGACATAAGAAAGATATCTTAGAACAATCCCTGACCCATAGCAGATGCTCAATAAATTTATTCCATGTGTTTTATTTCTGCCTTGCTTTAGTTTATTCTTGAGGTGGGTAGAGGACTAGGAGTCCTGGGTAATTCCAACATCTAATGAGTCCAACATCCCTGACAGAAGGACACCCTCCACCAATCTCCAGTGCCCTCAACTGGTCAGCTCTTTTTTTATAAAGAATGTTCACTTGTAACAAAGAGTCTAGGCTTCACCTACCTATGACCAGTATGTGAAGTTGCAGTCACTTTATATTCCCAAGGAGAGGGGAATCGTGTTGGCCCTGTTTGATTCCAGTAAGTTATTTTGCTCCACGTGGCTCCTTGCTATTTTCCTGCACGCTTTGACTGTGCTTTCAGAAAGGGCAAGGCCCCTGTGGTCTTCCAGACTCATCCCACAGGCTGCTATGATGGTGCCTTTACCACTAGCAACCTTACCTGAGAGCACCCAACCCAGATAGGGTGATCCACCAGAGGGGTCACTGTGGCCACTACCACTGTGGCTCTGGGAGAGAGGCGATATCTATACTTTGTTCGTTATCCCAAAGAGGCAGCAAGCTGGTTCTTAAATCCCATAACATAGCACAACCAGATCTAAGTTAATAAAGGGAATTTAACAGAAGCTCTGAATTACCAGGAAGGGAAAACAACTAAGGGAATACGTTACTTTTGCTACCACTGAATGTAAGTGTGCTCTGAATCCCAGGCACAGATTAGCCTGTTTGGAGTCCTGAAGAGTGAACCTTGCATTGTCCTTGCTCTGCCCACATATCCAAGGGCCCAGCTCACTGACCACAATACCAGTGCTTTCTACCACGGCTGCTTCACCAGAGTCACGGCTCCATATCGCTTGGCCACATGGAGAGGAAGACCTTCCCTCTTTCAGGACAACTCATGTCCCAGTACCTGCACCAAGGCCCATTTTTTTCCAGGGCACCTACAGCATGAATACCCATTTTCTTCATTGGAACACTGGGTCCTTGCCAAGGTCTCGGCTTGGCACAGAATCACGAGCCACCACACACTTGTAGATTCAAACAGCAATTCTTTATTCCCAAACTCACACCGGCCGTCTACAAACACGTTCTGGGGAAATCCCAAATCTGCCCGCACAATTTACCTACTAAATACTTTCTCTCCATGAGAACTCAGCGGGAACTCAGGCAGCAGGCACGCCCTACTCCCAGCAGCAATAATCTTCAACCTCCAACTTCCCTAAAACTCCTATTGTCTTAAACCAGGAACGCCCTAAACCCAAGGACCGGGATACTTCCTCGAACCTGCAGGATACACCCTAATCCTGGATCCACCCTGGTCATTGAGCAGGGTCACCTTTCTCAAACACGCATGCAAGGTCACATCAAATTTCCAAGGCAAGTCCATTTAACATGGGGTATGCTAGCAAGGATTTCGATGCGTCATTCCTACTTGGCAATGGCCCTCAGCAGGTCCTGTCCTCAAAAACATTCTTTTCACTCTAGGATTAGGTCAAAGCTCTCAGGACTCCAGGTACCTCCCTTATTTGTAGCACTTATCATGTGTGGGACTTAATTTGGCTTGTGTTTTTGTGATTTGCATCTATTCCTCCTACAAGAATAGTTGTTCCCTGTGGTCAGCTACCTTTTCCTCATTATTGTGGCCCAGAATCTACTGTCTCACATATAAAGTTTTTCTAGTTAAAAGCATCTAGAAACATTGGACATATCTACAACTGAGCTTAATAGAAAAAATAAAATAAAAAGGAAAGAACCAAGGGCCAGGAATGAAGATAAAACTTTTAAGTCAAAGTAGTGGGCTTAGGAGCAGGACCCTGGGTATCAGAAAGTGATGGAGATGGGGGGATATTTGTCTAGATATTGACTCTGACAGTTTGGAATTAGGATTTGAATGTCTGTGTGAGGAAGGAAAACCAGCTGTAGACAATGAGAATTATGGAAAGAGAACAAAGATCTCTAAATAAAGCTGGGTTCCCACTATGAAAAAAATCCTTTAGTGAAAGGTAAAGACAAAAATCCTCACGAGATGGATCTCTTCTTCTTTGTATGCACGTGTGTGTGTGTGTGTGTGTGTGTGTGTGTGTGTGTGTGTGTGTTTATTCTAGGATTTCTCTGATTTTTTGGTATTTGAGTAGGGATCTCAAGGAATGGAACCAGAGGTCCTTCTCCGATTGTTCCTCATATTAAGGCTCAGGTGGGGCTAGATTGGGGGGCAGTGAGATTCACTGTTGCTTCATTGAGACGTACTTCTCAGCAGCAGGATCACTACTCTGATCTCGTAGTGTGTGGATCTCTTCCTGTTCCTCCCAGAGGGAGGGAAATGCCTTTAATGTCTGCGACTGCCGTACAGCCTTAATATAAATGTCTGGTGTCTACTTTGACATTTATAACACTAACTGCCACCAATATAGGAATGGTGGGGTCAGTTTTTGACAATAGTACCAACAATAAAAAGAAATTGTGAACTAGATCAGGCTTTTTAGCAGGTGTGTACTATGTTGTCTGCTGTGTTAAAAATCACAACTTGAATGAGGCAGCAGTCACATAATCTATAAGATTTTTATTATTCGGTGGGATTACAGTTTCTGAAGACAAAACAGGGTAGGAAGGTAAGAGAAAGTTTGAAGTATCTGAAAAATTGATCAGAGGAGAGATCGGAGATAGGAAACAGGCGTCAAGGAATGTAAAGAAGGAATAAGAAGCTAACTGAAAGTGATGGAAAAAAGAAAGGAGGCGGCAATAGGAGATTTGGGCTGTTACTGGGGGAAGAGAGTGAAGGAAGGGGAGGTGTGAGGGCCCAGAATCTAGGTACGAATGAACCAGCAAACATAAGGTGGAAACAAGATGAGCTCCCACATAACTGCATCCCATCTCAGTCTAATCTAGGCTAAATAATGAACCCATGCAAGAGAGAGTAAATTATATGAATATAAATTATATGAATATACATATAATGGGTAAATTATATGAATGGGTAAATTATATGAATATACATTCAAACTCATCTGCACGGTGAGAGCATTCGCAACCACACCAACCACACATGTACACTCCCATATACACACACAAAATCATGCATAATGAAGAAAGTGAAGAATAATACAATATGATAAAATGATGTTTGAAAAAAGTTAAAATTTAAAAAGAGTTTTAAAAAAGTGAGAGAGTGAAGGGAAAAGGAAGAAAAAAAGAAAAAAAAATCTTGATGGGGAAGAGAGGGCTTATTTCCACTGAGGTGGTCAAATCTGTTGGCAGAGATAGATTTTTATTCTTTTTGGATTATCATTTTGGATTATCATTCTTTATCTTTGTTCTTGGCCGTGTGCTTTTGGACACTGTCCTGTGTTCCTTGACTGGCTGCCAGATGGGACAGGAGCTCTCAGCTTCCAGTCTCCCAATACTGGGTGGGATAGACTGGGCAGTGCTGATGAACTGCATAACCCCGTAGCAGGGTGACGCAGAGTTCTAGACTGGAGAACCCAGTTGTTGGTGTTTGGACTTCTGTAGGGTTTGGAATTCTGTTGGTGGGTACTTGAGATTTGGGGCACTCCCCCTGTTGGTATGGAGCTTCCTATCCCTGCTGGGCTCCGGGACCTCTGGGACTTCTGGGAAAGATCCACTTTTCCAGCACAGCGACTAAGTCTCCAGCAGATTCTACTTCTCCTCTGTGGATGTGCCTTCCCAGTGTCCACCCTGATGTGCAGATGCCCTTGCACGGCCTCAATGAGCACCTTCACAATAGCTCTTGTGGGGTGCCAACTATTATAGGATTTTTCTCCCTTGGGATCCAGAGGCTGAATGGTCCAAGTAAAAGGTTATTTGTGCTGTTTTAGTCTCTCTGATTCAGACACCCTCTGGAATTTTGAGCTGCTGTTCACTTTCCTTGTGAGTTCCTATTTATGGGTTACACCAGCTGAACAGAGACAGCTTTCAGCGCCTGGGAACCTTTCCTCACCTGCTGGCATGTTCCACGAAGCCACACCCATGGAGGGCTCGCCTTTTTATATCATCTCCTATGAAGTCACGAGATCAAATTTGTCCAATTTCAAAATCAGAGGCTCATGTGCACTCAGAATCTTCATCCAGATTCTCCATTCACAGATGCTGGAGGAGTTAAAATTTGAATTGCCGGACACTTGTTCTGTAAGTATTCTAATAGTGCATTGGCCCTTATGCTTCTGCTTTTTCTTGATGACCTTTACCATAACATTTTTTTCCTTCCTCCTAATAGTGTCCGTGTCTGCCAGAGCCAAGAATTTTCAGGGATCTTCAAAGAAACAAGGTCAGCCTTAACCGGTTCTGACTGTATCCTGTATTTATTTTTTGTTCAGGACTGATTTGATGAAGTCCTGGGTTCAAAGTGGAACTCAAATGAAGGCTAGGCTGTCTGTCCCTAATCTGGAAATTTCAGTAGGATACCTGCAGTTGGTGTTCCAAGATTCATTCAGCATAGTTCTGGACTAGTTCACTTGTTTATAAAGGTGGTAAAGGAGAACCCCAGGATTTCTCTGAGATTTGGCCTTTATTTATTTTTCTTATTTTTTAAATGTTTTTGCTATAGATGGACACAATATTTTTATTATTTTTTTATTTTTATGTAGTGCTAAGGATCGAACCCCGTACCTCACACATGCGAGGTAAGCGCTCTACCGCTGAGCCACAATCCCAGCCCTTCTTATTATTTTTAAATTGGTCTATTATGATTACACACACAGTGGGACTCACTGCTGCATATTCACACCTGCGCACAGCGTCATTTGGTCTGTTTCATCCCCCACACCTTCCCTTTCGTCCCTTCCCCCTCCCCTGTTCCCTCCCACTACTGAGTGCTCTCTGTTTCATTTTCACGAGGTCCCTGTCCTTTCCTGTTTTCTCCCTAGCTTCCACATGAGTAAACACAGGACCCTTGACTTTCTGAGACTGGCTTATCTCCCGTAGCCTGTGCCTCAGCAACTTAGTGAGGCCCTAAGCCACTGGATTTGGCCTCTATACTACTGCTGCCTCTTTTTCTGCTGTGACTACCATATTTTTTTGTATTTCAAAGCAGAAGTAAAAGGACATCCTTGCCTTATTCCCAGTATTAAAGGGAAGACATTCAGCCTTTTTTCATTACGTATGATGCTAATGGCACATTTTATGTGGGTGCTCTCTACCTCCATTCTTGTTTTTTGGATAGTTTTTGTCCGTTTATTTGGGGGATTTTTGGTTTTGATTTTTGTTTTTTTGTTTTTGTTTTTGACTTTTGGTTTTTTGTACTGCAAATTGAACCCAGGGGCACTTAACCACTAAGCCCCATCCCCAGATCTTTATTATATTTTATTTAGAGACAGGGTCTCACTGAGTCGCTTAGGGCTTCACTAAGTTGCCAAAGCTGGCTTTGAACTTGCAATCCTCCTGCCTCAGCCTCCAGAGCCACTGGGATTACAGGTGTGCACCACTGAGCCCTGCTGGATAGTTTTTGTTTTTTTTTTAACCTTGAATCCAGGTGTTGAATTTTGACAAATGCTTTTTCTTCACTAATAGATATGATTAAGTGGGGGTTTTTTTCTTCTTTAGCCTGCTGTGTAGATTACATTGTCTCATTTTTTAATATTGAATTAAGCTTGCATCTCTGAATTAAGGATCATTATATTATGATATATTGTGTGTATGTGTGTGCTGGGGATTGAAATCAGGGATGCTTTAACACTGTGTTACATCCCAGTTCTTTTTATTTTTTTACTTTGAGACAGGGTCTCACTAAGTTGCTTAGGGCCTTGCCAACTTGTTGAGGCTGCCCTTGAATTTGTGATCCTCCTGCCTCAGCCTCCCAAGTTTCTGGGATTACAGGATGTGCCACCAAGCCCAGCTTCTTTTTGTATGTTTATATTGTTGATTTTCATTTGAAAATAATGTGTTGAGGATTTTCGAATGATATTTACGAGTGATGTTGGTGTATAGTTTTGTCTCTTTGTGTTGTAAATGTCTGATTTCGTTATCAGGGTAATGTTGGCTTCATAAGATGAAGGAAGGGTGTCTCCTTCTCGTCTACTTTCTGGAAGTGATGATGGCGGAAAGTGTTGATCCTCCTTTTAAATTGGTTTCTTCTTCTGTCTCTTTGCTGTTCTACAAAATCCCCTATCCCAGCCTCTCAGGGGCAGAAAAGTTTCAGAGAGCATGGCATCACTTATTTGGATCCAAGGAGAATCAGACCATTAACGCAGAAAAAAAAAAAAAAACCTGGTTTTTTTTTTGTTTGTTTGTTTGTTTTTACTTCAAAAAGAAGTGTTCTTAAACAGTGAATTTTAGTCCCTCTGTGGCAGCAGGACTGAGGGAAAGTCAGCTTCTTCCCTGGGCCTCAGTTTCCCCAACTGTGTGGTAAAGGCGGGGTTGGCCCTTCCCCTGGTGAGCACCCACCCCCGGCGGTGCTCCCTGGAGGGCGGTGCTCCCTGGAGGGCGGTGCTCCCTGGAGGGCGGTGCTCCCTGGAGGGCGGTGCTCCCTGGAGGGCGGTGCTCCCTGGAGGGCGGTGCTCCCTGGAGGGCGGTGCTCCCTGGAGGGCGGTGCTCCCTGGAGGGCGGTGCTCCCTGGAGGGCGGTGCTCCCTGGAGGGCGGTGCTCCCTGGAGGGCGGTGCTCCCTGGAGGGCGGTGCTCCCTGGAGGGCGGTGCTCCCTGGAGGGCGGTGCTCCCTGGAGGGCGGTGCTCCCTGGAGGGCGGTGCTCCCTGGAGGGCGGTGCTCCCTGGAGGGCGGTGCTCCCTGGAGGGCGGTGCTCCCTGGAGGGCGGTGCTCCCTGGAGGGCGGTCCCGCGTGGACAGGTGCCAGGCAGGAAGGCAGGCCTCTCACTGCCCTCTTCCTCCAAAATTTGCCTCAGATGTCCCGACTCACTGTCACGACTGGACAAAGGAATCATTCCCCTTTTCAGAGCCTCATACCGCCCCCGGGAAGGTTGTCACACCCCCTCCAGGGGCTGGGAAGTTTCTTGTTCATGTTATCGTGCTGGTCCCTTGGTTCGGGGGCATTTCTCTTCTTCCTTTTTAAAATGGTTACCTCTTTCCCTCCAACTTGCGATGACCCTGACATCTTAACTAGAACTGGGGTGTCCGGGCAGGGCAGGCAGTGAGCTGTGGCCCCTCGAGGGAGTCTTCTTGTAGGCCCGTGGGTGCAAATCAGGTCTCTCTGGTTACGGGGCCTCGAGCTCACCCAGAGGCCTTGCTCCTCGAGGCTTCACACTGGCCGAATCTGAAACTGTGTTGGCCCGTCCCGCCCTCTGTGCCCTGGCCCTCTCGTCTTTCGGAACACCTGCTTCCCTCTCCTCCCGTTTCCTTCTGCTGACGACTCTGGGGTTCGCCGGTCCGCACGGGCTTCGGCCTTGGGCTGAATCACACCTCTGCTCTCCAGGCCTCCAGCTTGCAGGCGGGAGGTGAGATCACGGAACTCCTCGGCCTCCATAATGGTGCGAGCCAATTCTTCATGATGAATTTCCTCTCTCCCTCTTTCCATGCACACACGCATATGCACACACACACACACAGCACACACTGACAATTCATCATGTCACTCTATAATATATACAAAGTCTGTGTGTCCTCTCTGCCTGCACCATGTCGCCTGTTTCTCTGGAGGACTTTGGCCACGTCTGGCAGCCAAGCTGTTCAAGGGAATGCGGGGCATGCTTTGACCCGGAGGACCCCTCCTTCACTCCACCTGCTTTGATTTTACCTGTGGATGTACCCACGGTTAGTCACTGTCCAACTCTTCCAGCCAGATATTTTTCGGGGTTCAGCTTCTGAATGACTTTGGAAAGTGCACCTGGCTTTACCCTGTTGCCCTTCTCCCACCTCCACCCTGTCCCCTCATGGCTGTGGATTATCTACTGCGGCCCTTGTGAAGTACCTCATCCATGTCCCTCATCAGCTTTGGGCTTGGTACTGGGACATTGGGACAAGGACTGGTCAATGGCCACGTCTAGGTGGGAGTTTCAGATGAAGTGGCGTGGCTGCACTCCGCTTCTTCCCCGTGTGCCCTTTGCCACATTGTGTCCCAGGATGTGTCTCAGGCCATTCCTTGAACCTGCCTGGAGCCCAGAGGACAAACACAGGTGGTACACACCTGAACTTGACCTCTGCCCAAAGCCCAAACCTAGAGAGCCCAGAAGAATCGCAACTGACACTTGCCCTCGTGCTGCGTGGGTCAGAAGTGGATCTCTTTGTTTGAAGTCCTGGAGGTTTCAGGTTTGCCTGTGACCACAGCAAAAGCTGACTCAATAATCAGGGTGACAGTTGGGAGACACTGCGCTGACTTCACAGCAGCCCCTCCCCTGGTTAGGGATGGCAAGGCGAGAGGGGATTTTGGCTACTTAGGGGACAATATTTCTCTTCCTGTTTCCGTGTTGCCAGGCCAACTGACCGCACACTGTTCGTTCCCAGGCTGTGGCTGTTTCTCGATGCCTGGCCAGTAAACAGTTGGCTCTGAGCAGAGCAGAAAGAACTGGAACTGAAACTCTCAGAGTTCACGCAAATGCATGTGCGGGTGGTCAACAGGTGTCCGACGGCTGGCCTTGGCTTCAGAATGGCTATGGTAAGTGGCTCTGCAGTGAGTGACTGCCCCCTGGAAAGACAGTCCAGTTTGCTGGTCTCAGTGATGAGTAACAGCTTTGAACACACACACTCACACACACATTTATTATGTAATATGATAATTATATGTGTTTAATATAATAATTATATATAAAATATACATATATATGTTATATATATATATATTTTTCACACAAGGGATTGAACCCAGGGGCTCTCTACCGGCGAGCTACATACCCAATACTTTATATTTTTTACTGTTTTGAGGTAGGGTCTTGCTAAGTTACCAAGGCTGGCCTCAAACTCTGAGATCCTCCTGCCTCAGCCTCCTGAGTCACTGGGATTACCAGGATGCACCACCACGTGCAGCTGTACTAGTTTTGATTTTGAAGTCTTGGATAACAATTCCGCTATTACATAAAAGTGAATTTCCCATGAGAGACAATGAGTTCTTTTCCCGTGGACATCTCCTTTCTGTGTCCACGGGACTTGATGACGGGTCTTGGGCTGGGAGTGTGAGAGGAGACGGGTCCCTGCTCTAGAAGGCGTGCATCTGGCTTGGGGCCCCAGGCTCACACTCAGGCCACATTCAGCCTCGATTCTGGGCCCTAGCTGGTGAGCTAATCCTTACCTCGCCTCCTGCTGCGGGGAGGAGGGTTTGGATCCTTCCAAGTCGCGGACATCATCCCCTCTGTCCCTCCTCTTCCCTTCACGGTCCTCTCCCCCCAGGTCAAGATGCTTCTTGCCTCACCCCTGTGCTCCGTGAAGTATGGAGTCCCAGCGACCTCGGTTTTCTGTGTCAGGGAAGTTCTAGACAGGCCTTCATTCAGCTCCGTGGGGTTCAGCTGAGCTCGGAGTTATTGGGAATGGACAGATCCTGGAAGGCCCCTGTCTCATCCAGAATAAGGGAGGTTCTGGAAGGAGGTTCTGGAGGTTCTGGCCACGCCCTGCCCTCTTTCCTCACCCAGGCAGAGGCCCACACTGGAATTCCAGCTCCACAGCCTGTCCACAATGCCCTGGCCATGTCCTTGAACATTTTGAAGATGGAATGAAAAACCCGTCCTTCTTCCCGGATGGAGGCTCTCTGGCCTTGCTGTGGCCTGAGTGAGGTGGCCACTGAGGCTGAGAAGCCGGAGGAGCTGGACAGGGGCCTGGCCCTGCTGATCCTCCACCTTCTCCTGTGCTTATTTCCTTTGCCCCATTCCAGGCCTGGCCTTTGGCTGGATCCTGGTGTTGACGGGAAGGAGGGGTGAGCACACAGGACCTGCTCCTGAGCTCAGAGGGCAGAGGGCGCTCACACAGGTAGAGGGAACTGTGGCCCAGCCTGGTCCTTGAGGGAGAGGCCTGGTGCCCAGAGAGCCAGGCTGGGCGGGTTGTGGGCGTGAGACCCAGACCTGCTCAGCAGCAGAGGCCAGAGCGGGTGCTGTGATGAAGGGAAGGACAAGTCACTCAGTGGTCCTGGGGTTGGGCAGAGCCAAGGGAAGGTGAGGATGGTGAGGAAGTGCCCATCAGGAAGGCCTGCAGGCTGCCTGTCGTGGGCATCAGGTACCCTGACGTGAGAGGAAGTTCATGACCAGCCGTGCCCACGGGCAGGCCCCTGTGGTTCTTGGGACTGGATGTGTAATGACAGGGACAGGAGATGGGGAGGCCAGTCAGAAGGCTGGGGTAAGAGGTCACGGAGGCTGGAATAGGAGATGGGCGTGGAAATGAATCAGGAGAGACTTGTGGAGTCTGCACTGGGTGGAACTTGTGACTTTATATTGGCTTGAAAAAGAGGGCAAAGTTGACCCCTCATCTCTGAATGGATGGAGGAGGGTCTGTCATCCACTGACAACAGGCTCCAAGTGGGAGAAAAGCTGAAATTTTCTCAAATTTTGAAGCTGCAGGGCCCAAGGTGGTGGGGGTGGGCGGAGAGAGGGAGGAGGAAGTGAGGAAGGCAGAGGGGAGTCAGGACCGTGGGGAAGCAGACAGAGAAGGTGGAGAACAGCACAGTCTTCCCCGCTGATGACCTTGGGCAAGGCCTTCTCTGTTCCTCAGTTTCCTCATCTGTTCAATGGGATTCTGTGTCGCGACCCCCCTTGCCCGCAAGGAAGACGCGACTCAGGAATCTTCTTTCAGCAGTTTATTCAGGCCCTTGATATTCTTCTAATAATTCTTCTACTACTACCTCAGATGCCCCTCCCAGCCTTAATAAAGCACCGCGAACCCCAATGCAAAGCTGCCACGTGTACCCTTCTCACAGGGTGCTAGAAAATGACACGCCAACTTTCTCTGATAAGGAGCTGGGAACACGCCAACTCTCTTTGATATGGAGTTGTCCTTCACTGACCACAGCGGAGCCAGCGCCATCATGTAATGGCGACCACAGTCCGCAGGAACGGCTCACCACAATTCTGTGCCCTCCCTGGGTAGAGGGAACTGTGGCCCCACCTGGTCCTTGCAGGGAGAGGGGAGGTTGTGGGATCACAGTTATCCTAGGCTGAGAGGTCTTCTCCTTGCCTGGAGACCAGCCCTCAGTGCTGGGAGTCAGAGGGCCCCATAAGACCCCACTGTAAGACTCCGAACCCATGAGGCTGTTGGTACTTTCATCTCACAGGTGGGCATCTGAGGGCTAGGTGTCAGGTTGGAGGGAGGATGAGGTGCCTGATGTTGTCATGGAGGAGCACAGGACAGGAGGACGGATGAGGGCCTGAGAGTCCACCTGCAAAGGACAGAGAGCTTGAGCCTCGCCTTTGCAGTATTCCTGCCTCATCAGCAAGGGTTCTGGTGCGTTTAACAGAACGTCAGCGCTCTCAGGAGCACAGGTACAACGCACCTGCGCGTACACATCTGCGTCCTCGGTGCACACACACTTGACACCACCCACCCAGACAGGCCTCCCTCTCCCATTCCACAGGGTCGTGTTCCAGGCTCCCACACTGAAGGTCCCCCATGGAGGGGAGGGAGACCTACAAAGTGGCCGTGGGGCTGTGGATCCCGAGGGACACAGCAGCTCTTTCCTCCACACGTTCTCACCAGGTGACGAACAGGAGCAAGGAGGAGCCCCCTGGCTGAGCTTCTGCTCCCCAGTGGAAGGTCCCCCAGGTGCCTGGAAGCCTGTCTAACTTTCTCTGGTTTTTCTCTTTCAGCCCAAACCTGGAGATTTGATTGAGATTTTTCGTTTTGGCTATCAGCACTGGGTCGTCTATGTTGGAAATGGTTATGTGGTCCATCTGACTACCCCAAGTAAGTCCAGTTGAAAATGCAATTTCCAGAATTCCTGCAAATAACACAATGAGAACCACTGAAAGACAGATGAGCGAGGGAAATGAGAGTGGGGACACCCATTCCAGGGGAATGATAGGCGAGATTGTGCATGTCTATGTCCCGTGGGGTAGGAGCAGTGGATTCCCTGGGTCCTGCCAGAACAGGGAAAGGGGCTGTTGGCTCCTTCAGTGAAATGGGTTTTCTAAGTATAGGATTATGTCATCTTCAAACAGTGATAATTTGACTTTTTCCTTTCCTATTTTTCTCCCTTTTATTTCCTTTTCTTGCCTAATTGCTGTGGCAATTAGTACTAGTACCCTGTTGAGTAGAAGTGGTAAGAGCAGACATCCCTGATTTGTTCCAGATTTTAAAGGAAACATTTTCAGTTTTACCCCATTTATTATGATGCTGGGCTTTGGTTTTGACTATCTTATTCCTTTATGATTCAGAGTAAGGCCTTTCAATTCTTACTCACCCCAGGGTTTTTATCATGAATGGGTACTGAATTTTGTCAAAGGTTCTCTATCTATAAAGATGGCTCTGTGATTTTTGCCCTTAATTCTATTTGTGTCATGAATTAATTTGTTCATTTGCATATGTTCAAACATCCTTGCATCTCTGGATGACTCCAACTTGATTATGGTATACAATCTTCTTCATGCGTTTTGGAATGTGGTTTACTAATATTTTATCAAAGATTTTTGGATCTAAATCTTTTAGGGATATTGGCCTATAGTTTTCTTCCTTTGATGTGTCCTTATCTGGTTTTGGCATTGGGGTGATACTGGTTACATAGAATGACTTTGGAAGTGTTCCACCCCTTTCTATGTCATGGGATAATTTGAGAAGTATTAACATTTGTTCTTCTTTAAAGGTCTGCTATTCAGCTGAGAATACAAGTGATCCTGGACTTTTCTATGATGGAAGACTTTTTATTACTACTTCTAACTCATTGCTTGTTATTATTTTTTGTTATTTTGAGTTATACATAAAAGTAGAATGTATTTTGACCTATCATACATACATGGAGTATAACTTTCCCATTATTATGGTTATACATGATGTCGAGTTACACTGGTCATGCATTCATGTATGAACATAGGAAAGTTATGTCCAATTCATTCTACTGTCTTTCCCATTCCCACCCTCTCCCTCTTTTCCACTCCCCCCATCCAATCCTGTGAATCTCCACTCCTCCCTCCCTTCCTCCCTCCTCCTCTTGTGAGTCATCATCCACATGTTAAAGAGATCATTTGACCTTTGATTTTGAGGGATTGGCTTATTTTACTTAGCACAATAGTCTCCAGTTCCATTTATTTACTGGCAAATGCCATAATTTCATTCTTCTTTATGGCAAAGTAATATTCCATTGTATATGCATACCACATTTTCTTTATCCATACATCTGTTGAAGGGCACCTAGGTTGGTTCCATAGCTTAGCTATTGTTTCATTGCTTGTTATTGGGTCTGTTTAAGTTTTCTTCTTGATTCAATTTTGACAGGTCATACTTGTTTAAAAGAAACAAGAGATAACTCTAATTACCTCACCTCTGAATGTGACCTCACATTTTTCTCTAGAAGCTTTTCAAATTGTGTCCTTCCTCTGTATGTTAAGCATTTTAATTATAATGTGTCATGGAGAGGTTCTTTTTTGATTCTGTCTATTTGCAGTTCTGAATGATTCCTGCATCTACACGTCTATCTTATTCCTAAGGTTTAGAAACATTTCTGCTATTATTTATTTCACTGAAAAGTGTCTTAATGCCATTAGCCTCTATCTCCAGGACCTCTTTAGTTTCAATGACTCATAAATTTGGTCTTTTAATGTTGCCGAGTTCTCCTAATCAGGCTGTTGGTTGTTATTTATTGTCTTGTCCCCAATACTGCCTGAATGGCCCAGCTGAGAGCCTGTCTTCTGTGTGGTCTACTCTAGTAGAAACTTTCACCTGGATGTTTTGTTTGATGCATTGTGTCTTTCATTTCCAAGGTTTTTACTTGGCTTTTTTTTCGGTATCTCTATTTCTTTACTGCATTGACTTCCTTAACTCATTTAGTTGTTTTTCTGTGTCCTCTTGGGATTCATTGATCATTTTTATAACCATCCTTTTTAATTCTTTGTCTGGTATTTCATCTACTTCAATAATGTTAGAGTCAGTTGCTGGTGAATTATGAACTTTAGGAGATGTCATCATGTTGGGGTGGTTTTTTTTTCAAATTTCCCTGTATTCTCATGTCTATCTTAATGTTGGATTTTGTGCATCTGTGGAGACACACAGTCTTCTCTTGGCAAAGTATTCTGGAATATCAGGGTTGGGTTTTGTGGATTTTTCAACAAATTTTCAAGTGGGTTTTGTAGTATGGCTTCCCTGTTCCTCTGGCGATGATTAGTATACTTTGACGTGTGCGTTGTGTCAGAGCCAGAGGGTCCCACTTTCGTGGTAGGTGTCACAAGAGTGGGGTCCTTCTTGTAGATCTAGCCATTGTGTCGTGTACAACAGGGTAGGTGGGTGCACCCTCTGGGACTTTTCCTATTCACTTAACAATTCTGTGTATCCTGCAGGGACAAAGGAGTGGTGTAGACTGGGGCCCCTTGTAGGTGTGGTGTCCACAGTGTTTGTGCTATTTCTGTTTTTGCTGAAGAATGGACGTCCATGAGTGGGAACAGAGAGCCCCCCCACCAGACATTCCTCCTTGGGGCCTGGCTTGGGGTTTCCTTATATTAAAGTATCACTAAAACTTGCATGTGGTTATTTTATGTGCATCATCTCTTCGCTGGGTTTTGGGTTTTGTACTGTCCCCATAGTGTCCCAGCGCCTCACAGAAAAGGCAGAAACAAACAACAGCAAACAGTGAACAATATACAGCATTAAAATAACTGAATAAATACCTGGTGCTTACTATGCCAGCCACAACAGCAATTACCCGGAAACCGAAACAGCAGGGTGAGCCGTTGCCAACAGCAACAACAAGGAGCAGCCATGAACTAGATCTGACGTTAAACAAAGAGCAGGCGTCCGCCACCCCATCCACAGAACCAAACACCACGACAGGAGTGGTCGGGGGAGGGATTAAATAAACCCAATAGTTTTCTGGGTGTGATGGTGCACGCCTGTAATCCCTGCAGCTCAGGAGGCTGAGGCACGAGGATTGTGAGTTCAAAGACAGCCTCAGCAACTGTGGGACGTAAGCAACTCAGTGAGACCCTGTCTCTAAATAAAATACAAAATAGAACTGGGGATGTGGCTCGGTGGTCCAGTGCCCCTGAGTTCAATCCCCAGTACACCTACCCCCCCCAAAAAAAAACCCCAATAGTTCTAAAGGATGGTAAATACAGGTCATTAAGAGAAAAGAAATACGAGAGGAAGGCAGAAGAAATCTAGAATATTCAAAATGTGAACAGGGACTGCAAGAGATGCAGCATGTGATGGCGATAAAGAAGGAGGAGGAGAAGTGAAAAGAAGAAAACAAAATAGAGAGGAAGAGAACAAAAAGAAAAGAATTTGGCTGTTAGAAGAAGATGAAAGCAAAGAAAGGAAAACAATTTTTAAAAAAAAAACCTAAAACAAATAAACCTCCCAAATCTCAAAAAAAAAACAAAGAAAAATTGCAAACAAAAAAATGTTAAAAATGAGAAAAAAAGAAACAAGTATATTTGTGTGTGCGTGTCTATCCATGAACCAATCAGCGTAACACACACACACACACACACACACACACACACACACACACACACGGAAGAGAAGGAAAAAAAGAATGAAAAATGAAAGAATTGACTCCACTGGAGTGGTCAGACTGTCAGCAAGAATAGTGTCCCCTGGCTACACACAATTGCCTTCTTTGCATTTCTTGTTGGTGTACAGACCCCCTTGGAGAGAGAGGAGGGGCTGGGAACTCCTCTTTTTGTGCTTCTCGCTGAGCTGCCTGCTGGAGCGGCCTCCACTGCGGCTGCTGAAACAGCGCTCAGCTTCCCTTCTCACCAGTAGGGGGCAGGATGGAGGGGAAAGGACCGATGATTGGAGTCTTGTCCCGCAGACCAGATCCTCGCACTCGCAGGGTGGGGCTGCTGCAGAGCGCTAGAGGGGAAGTTGCAGTGACTGGGGTTCAGCTCTAACCCAGCTGTGGAGAGATTAGACCAACACCCCACCAGAGCTGGGCAAATGCTGATCCCGGCTGGGGCTTCCGGAGAATTCTCCTAGTGGAGTGGGGAAGAAACCCTCCAAGGTCTGCACACTCCACCTCCCATGAATGTGGCCTTCCCAGGCTCAGTCCCTGAGTGCAATCACCCACCTATTCTGTTTCCCGAGCCTCTTCCTCTGGTCACTCGGAGGAAAAGCAAGTTGCAGTCCTTTTCGTATCTCTGTGCGAATTCCCCGAGTACAACCTTCTCGGTGTCTGCCTTAGTCACGTTCTGCTAGTACACCCTGGGCCACCCAGCAGGCTCCTGCCAGGTCAGCAGGGATATTTGCTAGCATCTCCCAGGATCCTTAGCAAGTTGCCATGCGACTGCATGGGGGGGCTCTCCGCCTGCGTCCTCCATTCGCCAGTTGAGAAACAGAGCACATTTCCAACACCAGTTCGGACTGCTTTTCCGTTCTACAGGTTCTTCTGTGCTGGATGTGCCCCCTGTGTCTCTCTGTTGTCCCTCTCCTCTGCAGTGACCCAGTTCCGCTGCCACTTCCACAGCCAGCTTGGCTCCACTGTACTCGTTCTCATCCTTTGCTGAATGCACCTGAATTTCTCTAAGAGGCTCCGCCTTGTCTGGGAGTCAATTCCAGTGAATTCCTTCTTTCTCCCAACTTGCTGAGAAGCGGCATTCCCACTGCTGGATCTGGAGCGCCCCCGACCCCAGCAACTGGAACTGCAGTCTTCCTCTAATCGGCCACCTTGAGCTTTGCTGATGACTTATTGAACTCTTGGAATAGATGCAGCTGGATAGCAAAGCCCGTTAAGAGGAGAAATCAGGAGGCAGATGTATGATAGTTGGTGAAAGAAAAAAAATCAGACGCTGGAATAAGACTGCCCAATGTGGGCTGGGGATGTGGCTCAAGCGGTAGCGCGCTCGCCTGGCATGCGTGCGGCCCGGGTTCCATCTTCAGCACCACATACCAACAAAGATGCTGTGTCTGTCAAAAACTAAAAAATAAATACTAAAAGAAAATTCTCTTAAAAAAAAAAAAAGACTGCCAAATGAAGGGCAGACTGGCTCCTGACCTCAAGGGCAATGCCACCATAACCACGGCTGTTCTATTTTCACCATATTTGCATGTGCAGGATATTGTTGTCTCACTCTCAGAACAATGTATTGCCATCTTATCAGCTTTTCACAAGAGATCACCTCCCTGAGCAAAGTTATAAAAATCCTTGAATTGATGGTAAATGGTAAATCGATTAATCCAGATAACATTTTAGAGGAATGGTAAGACAGCACGTGGGAGTTTGGACACAGGCTGCTTCCCAGGCTGTGGATAGCTTTTAAAGAGGATTTTCTTTAGAGGGTTCTGAGTGCAAACATCAAGGCTCAAAATGGAAATGGGAGGAGGGGAGGAACATGCCTAATCATTAGGCTTATTAGCGGCTATCTCTAAAAACTCGGGACACACCTTAGGACAGACTTTGGACTCCATCCAGAGCTCTTCTGTGATCCTAGGTGCCCAGAACTGTACCAGGTCATTGGACAGAAGACACTGGCACCAAGAATTCCCTAAAGTCAGAGCTCAGCCCAGGGGAAGGAACCCAACCTCTAGGGCTTGGAAGAAGCGATTTCACATCCTGATTCTAATACTTTCCTTAGCACAGAAAAATCTGATAATTTCTCTCTGGGTCCAACAGTGCTTGTTAAATGGAGATCATATTTTCCATTGAAAAATCAAAAAGGAGATTCAGTCTAGTCGGGTACGAAAAACCAGCACAGCATCATATCTGGCAAATGGTGACTAGTGAAACCAACTTTCTCTCCTTCTGAACACACAAGCATACAAAGATGACCAAATAAGAAACACTTCATCGTCATCACTTGTAATGGTCAAAAACCTACATGACCAGCAAGAGGGGGTGGACATACAAAGGATGCACTTGCTCATGGTAGAATACCGTGGCCACCACTGACAATCACAACGTCCACTGACTTGAGGAAATTCTCATGTCTTATTAACAGACAAACAGCAAAATCTGTGGGTCCTTCACTCACATTGGTGAAATGATAAACCCGAAAGCTCAACAGCAGATTCCTTCTGTCCTTTCTTGTCTTGCGTGCATCTCTCTGTGCCTCACCTTCCCCTTCAGCTCCCAATGAGCATGTCTCTGTTTGCAGGTAAGAACCCGACAGGTGGCTCCTCCAGCCCCTTCTCTGTCCAGGGAGGCAAGGCAATGGTGAAAAGGGAGCAGCTAGAGGATGTGGCACGGGGCTGTTCCTATCAGATCAACAACTACTTGGATGACATGTACCAACCACTGTCGGCAGAAAAAATCATCAGTTATGCTGAGAAGCTGATTGGCAAGAAGATATGGTACAACGTTCTAGGCTGGAACTGTGAGCACTTTGTCACCCATCTGAGATATGGCAAGTCGCACAGTGAGCAGGTAAGACCCTGTGTGGGTGATTTGTCTCTTTTGGAGGGGACGGGTGCTTGGGTAGGGCTGAGTGGGCTTTGTAGCCAGAGGGGACAATCACCAGGAGTGATGTAAACATGTTCTTTTCGAGACTTTTTTTGTGGGCTGGGAGTCAGGATGTCTGTTCTCAAACCCCAGATCTGCTACTAATCCACAGGGGGTCTTTAGGGAGGTCACCTCCCCCTCTGGGCCTCAGTTTCCCATGTGCAGAGGAAAGGATGGATCAAGGACTTCAGAGGGCCTGGCCAGCTCTGGTGTGGGCTTCCTCACCTCTGAGAGACACCCCAGAAATAGTTCCTAAAGCCCTGTGAACCCTCAGGAGAGTCTGGGGATACCCAGAAGCATGACATTTTTATTGAGCTCCCAAATAGCACTCAGGCAAGGGGTGCTCAAGCCTCATGGATCTACAGCAAGAGCTAGGGAACATTTTAACACAAGATCTGTGTCCAGCTGCCATTCCTTACCCCTCCACAGCCCTTCAACTTTGTTGCCCTTAGACACATTGCTAAGAAGCGGCAGACTGGATTCAAACCCCAGCAGTTTCTAACTGGAGTGCTGCCTCTTATTGCCACACTACGGCACCTCCAGGACCCCAGGCCTGACTCATGGGGTGGATGGGAGGCCTTCATGGGATGGATATGATGGCAGGAGGAGCAGGTCTGGGAGGTAAACCCAGAGTTTTGTGTGGTGACAGGATGCTTGAAGTGTCCCATGGACATCCAGGTGGAGCTGTGGAGAGGAGTCAGAGGTTAGGACTGAGGTTTCCCGGCTGCACTTGTGAGCAGTGCACAGTGCACCGCTGGTGTCTGAGGTCTCCTGTGTCTCCCCTCAGCTCCTGCCTTGGTCCTGTCTCTGCAGGGGGCGAAGCTCAGGTAGAGCCCAGACTAGAAAACTGGCTCCAGTCTGACCCCAGACCTCTGACCCCAGGAAGCCAGACACGAATGCTCTTGCTGTCTGCCCCAAATCAGGAACAAATGTCCTGATCCAGGAAACCGACTCACCAGGGTTCCATAGGCCCATGATCAGGATGAACCCAGAGAGGCCCAACACGAAGAAGTAGCCATCACTCAGGAACTGGAGACCTCAGGACTGAGTGATCTGGGCTGACCAGGGGAAGGGAGAGAAGAAGACGAGGTGGGAGACAGGACAGTGAGTAGGGCCTCAGGAAGGCAGGACAATGACTGGGACCTCCAGGTCCTTGGGGAGGGTAAAGGAGGATGCTACAAGAGCTGCTTGCTTTGCAGGTGGAACTTCTCATAATGGGGACAGAATAGCCCTCTGTTATTCAGTATCCTGGGCGCAGCTGAAGAGGAATTTTTTTTTCTTGAGGAGCAGACACCAAGAAACAGTGAAAACCTGAAGCAGCCACAGAAATCTTGTGCCAGAAGTGACTGTGGAGACTCCAGTCGAGACGGACCTCACCACCCACCAGCTCCTCTGATCTCCTGATCCCCGCTGTCTGCATGGCAGCCCTTAGCCCCTCCCCTTTCTCGCTAGCCCTCCCTCACGGCTAGAGGAGAATCAATAAATGTGTTTATCCTTCTGTGCTGTGTGATGTCTGAAAACCAGAAAGGGGGAAGGTAACTGACTGAGCTCCTGTTGGGTGGTGCCAGCGACTTCCAGCTTTGTCACCTTGGGGAAAGCGCTTGACCTTGGAGCTGACTTCCTTCCTCTGTCATATGGGCCCATGAGCTGCTTGGGGAGCACCCTACTCAACAGCTGGGTAGTCTGGCTTGAAGGGTTTTAGCAAAGGCGAGGGAGGCACAGTGGCCGGTGCCCATCCTGAAGGAGGGATGGTCAGAGTGGAAGCAAGAGGTCAGAGGTGGGGGGCCCCTCAGCGTTTCCTCTTACCCTCAGGGCAGATGTTGGCACCCACAGGTTGCCCCCTTTATACTTCCCTTTCAGTTTTTCTCTCTGGACAGCACCAGTCAGGCTCTTCCCTTGAGACTTTTCTAGAAGATAGCATGCTCAGTCCCTGGGCACATTTCCCGAGTGCCTGGAAAATAAAAATAAAAAGGATTGAGGCTAATTGCCCCCTGAAATCTCCTCAGGAGGGGCTCTGTGCTGAAAAGGGGTGGTCAGTGTATTTACCTCTGATCACCAGATATTTTTCTAGTCAGCACACTGAATATTGGGGATGAGTTTTTCTTGTAAATATTAAGGACTTGATATCCAGCATAATCGGAGACTAGAAATGACCACTCAGTGATGATGGTTTTAGTGTTAGTATTGGGACATGCGTTGGCTAAAATTGTCAGGGTTTTTAGCCCCCTGTTCCCTCCTGACCTGCGGGAGAGATTGGGGGAGCACGCCCCAACCAGGATGGGCCAAGAAAGGTAAAGGTCGACTGGCCACCATACCCAGCCCTCCCTCGCCAGAGGACAATCAGACGCGCCAGGGAGAACAGTCAAAGCAGGATCTCGTTTATTGAGAAAACAAACACACACAGCTCATATGATGTACAGGAGCCAGTCAGGGTAAAGGGCAGCAGGGTGGGGAGAGTTCATGTGTACACCCATTCTACAGGCAGTAATGGGAGACAGGAGCTGTCCGGGAAGGCAGAAGCGTTCGGAGCCTATCCTAGAGGTGGTCCGATTCTTCATCACAACCCACGGCAATGCCTTCTGGCTAATCGCCAGGCGCTACCTTAGCCACCTGTGGCCCCAGGACTGGGAAGCGGGTAGCAGCCAGCAAGTTAGGTTTCCTCTTTTCTGATGCAACATGTCCCACGTTACATCGGGCCCTACATAAAATATTTTAGAGACCTGTGTCATCGTTATTGCTGTGACAAATGCCTGAAGAAAATAATTTAGGTAGGGAAGATTTATTTTGGCTCCTGGTTTCAGATGTCCAGTCCTTGGTCAGTTTACCCCGTTGCATTTGACCTGAAGTGAGGCAGAACATCGTGGTAGAGTAAATCTGGCAGCTGAGGGCCATGAGAAGAGAGAGAGAGATGAGTGCACAGAGAGGGACAAGAAAACCCTAAATAGCCTTCCAGGTTATGCCCCCAGTAACCTACTTCCTTCTATTAGATCCCACATTCTACCGTTTCCACCACCTTCCAGAAGTCCATTCAACTATCAATGGATTAAAATTCATTGATGAAGTCGAAGCCCTCATGATCCAATCACATCCCAAAAGTTCCACCTCTAAATATTGATGCATTGGGAACCAAGCCTTTAGCCCATGAATCTTTTGGTGACACTTCATATCCAAATTAGAAGGTTCTTCCCCTGTCCCTGAAAGGCTCATATTCATCTAACAATGCATAATGCATTCATTTCATTTCCAAGAGTCACCGAACACTCAACAGGATATACTCCAGCACTATTCAAAAGTCCAAGCCCAAAGTCTCCTCTGAGACCAAAGGCAAACTCCTAACTGTGATCCCCTATAAAATCAAAAAGAAAGTTATGTACTTCCCACATAGAATGGCACTGTTAAATGGCACTGTAGATGGCTCCCGATTTAAAGAAAAGATCAGGTTGGGTCTATCAGCACTCTGTGTAAGAACAGGGCTCTAAAAAGAAGAGATGTTACCAAAGAAAGATTGAAACTCGGTAGGGCAAAGATTAAATCCTACAGCTCCATGGCCAGCATTGGTAGCACCAAGAGAGATGTGAATTCCAAGAGACTTGGCTTCTACTGCAGCCAACATGGCCTCTCTCTTGGACTCACTCTGCCCGCTGCCTGCAGATGTTCCACATTTCTGGCCTACACAGCTTCCTGTGGTCTCTGTTGCAGCGTCAACTTCACTTCCACAGCTTCACATATCCCCCTTTCCCCTGCCAAACCTCCCAAACTTTCCTTTCAAATCTGGCTGGAAGCCTCCATTACCCTATAATTCTTCATGCCTGCAAAATGGGTGCCACATTGAAAGTGCCAACACTTGCCACCAGCAGGAGCAGTAGCTGGGGCCCTTAGACCATGGCTGCAGAAACCTCTGAATTCCTGGATGGCTGATCATGGTGAAATGAATCCCGGGAAGACAACTCCCAAGGTAGCCCTGTGGGAGCAGTGCACCATGAACTCTCTTCCTAAAGCAAAGTCTTTCTCGTGAGTTTGTGCTTTTACACTTTTGAGCTGGATGGGTAGGCTCTTCAGGATTCCTGAGATGCCCTCAAGGCATCTTTCCTATTATCTGGGTGCAATAGCGTTAATCTCTTCGGTAATCAGACCTTCCTTGGCCATGATTTTTTACATGCACTTTTCTGGCCAAACTGCAAATATCTCAAACATTTCAGCTTTTAGCCACCGGGTATACCCATGTCACAGTCTGAAGGCTGTATTGCCTTGAAATTTCCCCTGTACTGCCTTGAAATCAGTCCATCACTTTTAAATGAAGTCTCAGTAAAAGTCTCAAATTTTGTGCCAGAATGTAACTCATGGGACCTTGAGTCGAATTTCCAGTCGAGTCTTCATTCCCACCTGAAACCTGAGGAGCACAGTCTTATTATTTACATTCCTGTTGGCATTCGGGTCTTTTGAGATCACACCAGAATAGCCCCTTTAAGCTCGGCTTACAATACTCTAAGGTCTTTAGCCTGCATCTTCAAACTTTTCCAAAGGTCTGCAAAGTAGTTCCAGAGGCTTCTGAACCATATGGCCATGGCATAATCACAGCTACAGCCCCACTCCCAGTGCCGGTTTTATGGATTCGTCAGCTTTTCATTTTGGTGACAAATAACTGAGAAAAACAACTGGAAGAAGGATACATTTTGGATCATGGTGTCAGAGGTTTTAGTCCAGGACCAGCTGATTTCATTGCTTTGGGCCTAAGCTGAGCCACAGAATCAGAGCGGAAGGCATGGTGGAGGGAAGCTGCTCAGCTCATGGCAGCCAGGATGGAGAAAGAGAGAGAACAAACTGGAAGGGGCTGAGGACAAGAAATACCCTTCTAGGGCATGCTCCCCGTGCCTGCTTCCCTAAATTAGATGCCACCTCCTGCTGCTTCCACGGCTTCCCAGTAGTCCATTCAGCTATCAGTGGACTAATCCACTGATGAGGACAGAGTCCTCGTGATCCAGTCACTTCCAAAAAGCTCCACCTCTGAACATTGCCACATTAAGGGCCAAGCCTTCAACCCATGGGGCTCAGGGGTCACTCCGTGTCTAAACCATAATACCTCCCCACCCCTGCAGAAACAGAATGGGAGAGAGGGGCCTGAGCCTGTGTCTTAGGGGATGGCACCTGAGTGCACCTGTTGTGGTCAGCCTCTGGGTTGAATTTCAAGTTGCCCAATGCTGACATATGAGCAAGGGAATCCTGCCTGGAGTGGAGTTTTCATGCAAGGCATGGACACAGCGCCCAAAAGGCAAGAGGACATATCTTCATTTGGCTTCCAGGACAGGGTGGACAAACAGCCCAGTGCCTCCTTAATGATCACCTGTTTAATAAATCCCTATGTGTTCCGTGAAAATTGATCTGAAATGGGCTTTCAATATTAACTAAGGGTGAGGCTTTGGGGCCCTGGCTAACATGAACTCATTCAGATTCTACAGTGTGTTGGATATCATTATTTGCCAAATATTTCTATGTGTGAGCCACGATGACTCAGCCTGATTTATCTCAGTGGGTGGCAACAGACTCAGGCTACCAAAACTTTAAAGTATTTCTAAATCTTAAGGTAAAGACAGCTTAACACAGAAAAGTTGTCCTTTAGAGGACAAATCGCAATACATTTGGCAAACATGTTTATAAAACCCACTCCTGGGCTGGGGATGTGGCTCAGGCAGTAGCGCGCTCGCCTGGCATGCATGTGGCCCAGGTTCGATCCTCAACACCACATACAAACAAAGATGTTGTGTCCACCGAAAACTGAAAAATAAATATTAAAAAAAATTCTCTCTCTCTCTCTCTCTCTCTCTCTCTCTCTCTCTCTCTAAAAAAATAAATAAATAAAACTCACTCCTCTTTCCTGCCTTAAAAAAATAATCTTTACTGGTTAGCAAACTGCCAGAGGAGTTGCCCAAATGGAGACTAGTGCATCTTTAGATTAAGAGAGTGATTCTAGGAGAGTGAACAGGATCTATACCTAATGAGAAAGACAAACCATAACACCTTCCAACACTAGTGCATGCAGTTAACGCTTGCATTTCATAGAAATGGATCGGCAGGAAGAGAACAAAGTGCAGAAGAGGTACACAGAAGTAAACAGGCACCAAGCTCGGTGACACACACCTGTAATCCCAGTGCCTCAGGAGGCTGAGGCAGGAGGATCCTAAGTTCAAAACCAGCCTCAACAACTTAGCGAAGCCCTAAGTAACTTAGTAAGAACCCTGTGGCTCAGGGATTAAGTGCCCCTGCGTTCTATCCCTGGTACCAAAAAATAAAAAGTCAAACAGGCAGTGAAGGAATCTGGCACAGAGGTTTTAGGGGAGAAGGTATAGGAAGGGAAGACAGCAATTAAGTGACATTTGATGGTTGGCAGTGAGAATCTATCTTTCTGTTTACTTTGCAAATTACAGCAATGCTTTATGTTAAACTGGACAAATCTACTAGTTTTTTTAGTGTGCCTCTTTAATTTTAAGTCACTCATACCAAGAGGTGGTGGGGGAGAGAAACCAAATAAAGCAGGATTCAGGAAGACGACAGACAAGGAAAAAGTGGCCAAGGAGAAGAACTGGTGGCAGGTAAAGTTTTCAATATCAAGGCCACCGGAAGATAGGTCTCAGCAAACCAAAGTCACCATTTCCGCATTACCCTTTGTCTTCTATTAACTACTGTGAAAATTACAGTCAAACCAACCTCACACATTTTTATGGTTTATGTTTGGATGACGTCTCCTGCACGTGCTTCCACCAGAACAAAAATGGAAAACCCAAAGAGTTCCTTTCCACATAAGGCACAGGACAAAACTGGCCCCATTTACATAGTTAAGGCAAAAATGAGTGTTTTCCTGGCTTTGGGCTTTTGCTATCACACATCCATAGATTATAGGGACTCAAGCACATTATCCCTAGGCTAGGCAGAAACTTGGGCTCCTTCCAGGTCAGATTCCTGTGTAGCAGGGCTGAGAAACTACAGACCCAAGCCAGGCCATTTCAAGGTCAAGCTGACTCCCATGTAAGCAGAAAAACTGATAATGACACACCCATTGCCTGGCACCTAAACTCCCACCAAAAACCGGCGGGGCATGGTAACTTGATTGGACTAAAAAGTGCATGAAGAGCTCACAAACTCTGAGCACCTTACCTAGGACTGGGTATGGAACTAGCTTTCTTAACCCTGAAGATTCATATAAACCCCTAGACAACAGCCATGTCTGGTATCCTCTCTTTTTTTTTTTCAATTTTTTAGTTACATATAACAATAGACTATACTATGACACAATTATAAAAGCAGGGAATGTAACTTGTTCTAATTCAGTCCCCAGTATTTCCCCTCCCTTCCTTTCCTCCCACCCCGTTCCCTTCCCTCTACTCTATTGATCTTTTTTTTTAATAATATTGGCTTTTTTATACCTTTATTTTATTTATTTATTTATATGTGGTGCTGAGGATCAAACCCAATGCCTCACACATGCTAGGCAAGCGCTCTACCACCGAGCTACAGCCCCTGCCCTAGTTTTTGTTTGTTTGTTTTTTTAATTAGTGTGTCTTGTGGATGTACATGATGGTGAGATTCACTGTGGTATATTCATATATGTACATAAGAAAGTTAGTTCAGATTCATTCCACTGTCTTTCCCTACTCTTTCCTTTCTTTCTTTCCCCTTTGTCTTCTCCTCTGGTCTTTCTTCTATTCTTTTTTTTTTTTAACCTGTCCCCCTACATTTTGGATTAGCTTCCACATATCAGAGAAAACATTTAACCTTTGACTTTGGTGGACTGGCTTATTTCACTTAGGATGATAGTCTCCAGTTCCATCAATTTACCTACACAGGTTTGGATGTTGGTAAGAACTGGACAATGATACAGCTGAAATGCAGTGGTGGGCTGAGCAAGGACATTTAAAAATGAAGTCACACACATGACTTTTCTATTCATTTTTTGAAGAAAATTATACTAAAGTCAGCAAGCAGTCACACATGGGAGAACAAATAAAATAGATATGCTGGGAACAAAAATATCTGTTTAACAGAGTTTAAAATGGACAGAGTGGTTAATTTTGTAGCAAGAAAAGAAAAGAAAGGGGTGGCAAGCGGCAACAGGGGGAGCAGGAGAAGGCTGGGCAACCTTTGCTCTTGCACCTGTCACACCTCCTCTGCTGAGAATCTACATTTTCACTATTGTGCTCTTTTACCGCGGCCTTTAGACAGATCTCTTCAGCTAAGGTAAGGAATGCTTTTCAATATTTATATTTGCGTTTCTAGTAGTCTCCAAAAAAAATCTAATACCAGGCTCCTTTGCCATCTGTACTCCTTTAAGTACAACTCTTTTATCTTTCTCAGCACCCTTTATTAGAAATACTCAGGAATCAAACGAGTGCGCTGGGAAGTAGCTCCTCAAGGCCAACTGTTAGTCTGCAGAACCGTGCGCTCCCGAACCTGGCGGGCCAGGGAGCGCACTGCGCAGGCAGTTCGCGGGTTTTTAACCCCTAACACAGCAAGCACCGCCCCCTTGATCTGATAGGAGGAGCCGGGTGTTACAGACCAGGTGACTGTCTAATTTTAAAAATGGGGCGGGCAAAGGGAAGGACGATAGCTAAAATGACTATCACTGGATCTGACATCCCAATTAAGGCTAAATACTCTATTCTGAAAAGGGACATCAGACTCTATTTCTCACAGTTTGTTTCCCAGCAACACTCCGCCCTCGTCTTCACTGGCCTGCCCGCGTCTTCACTGGCCTGCCATCTGTGTTTCCTAGCCACCTCCTGGTGTTTCCAAAACTTCTACCAGTGGCGATGACACATACTCCTCCTGACCTGCTGCATCCCCTCTACTACTTGACCTTCTTACCTCGTGATCCAACGGGTTTGATCTTAAAGTCTAGGCCATAAAGGTGGTAAGAAGTCATCCCAGAAAAAGGAAAAAAGGACACAGGACTTCCCCACTCCGGAGACCCCGACTGGCGGCAGCGAGAAAAGCAGGAGGTAGGTCTTTGCCCTTGGGAGGAGCAGCGCAGCCTCTCTCCACATGGTCCCTAGAGATGGGTCCTTCTCTCCAAGGCCAACTCCTCCCATGGGCGCTCTTGGGCCAGAGGACTCGGGAAGCATGCAGAAAAGGAGGGCTTGTGAGGACACGGGTGACCTAAACGCCTGGAAGGTGGCGGCGTCCTAAAGCAGCGACCACGGCTCCACAGCCTCTCCCAGCCTCATCACTGGGAGCTGTGGAGTCCGAGGGGACGAAATAGCCCCCAGTCCCCACTCATAGCTTCTCAGCCCAACGCTCAGACGGGCCAGCAAGCCGGCTCTGCAGTGGAGGGAGCGCGCGGGGCTGCAGCACAGCCTCTCCCAGCAGCCACTCCACTAAGGATGCGCCAGGACAGCGCAGGAAGAGCCACCCTAGCTGAGCACCCAGCTACACAGCCACCAGCCGCCTTTCCTGGTAACTTCTCAGGCCTGCCGCCTGCCGGCAGGATCAATGCCCACGAGCCCTTGTCATATGCTCTCAGTAGAACATGGGCTTGGAAGGAACAGACTAAATTGAAGCCACAGCACCTGAGAAATCCAAGATCAAGGTGCTGCAGACATGGTGTCTAGACACCTTCTTCCTCGCAGGCAGTTGGCCCCTTCTCACTAGGGCTGCACATGGCAGAGGGAGAGAAAGAGAGCTCTGGTCTTGTAATGCCAGATTCCTGGGATCCCAATAGACCTCCAGGAGCCAAATCTGATGCCATCACACAAGAGTCTTTATTGCAAGCTCGAGCCTGGACTCACAACCGTTCCCCACACAGTGGTCCCAGGGAGTGAGTCCTGACCCTTTGTTCAGTGAGATTTATAGGTTTTGGGGGTACTCTATGCGTCACAACATCATACAGCAAATCGTTTCATACCACAGGAAAGTCAAACAACAACTTTTAACATTGATTAGCACATTCACTGGTGGGAACTAGTTGGGTAGGGGTGATTGGTTAGTACAAGAGGGAGGTTCCTTTGAACTGATGGGTTTAAGCCATGAGGGGTGTACATGCTAAACTACAGGGTTTCCCAACATGTTATCTACCACCATAAACTACTGGGGGGTCATCTGGCATCCCAGGTATTTTCCCTGTCTCATGCTGATTGGAGGTTGCTAGGGGGGTTGCTATGGGTCCTCACCTAGCCTAACTGAGTCAGGGACCCCTGGTGCCTTAGATCTCTCCTGTTATTTACAAACAACTCAGCAAGGTGGGTATGGACCTAGAAAGGCTCTGTGGGGTTTTCCAAGGACAAGGGTCACGCCCCCTTCCTTAGGACAGGCCTTGAGGTAGAAGCTGCTGTTATTTATTTATTTTCAAAAATAGAGTCATATCAGTTTCTCAATCTCTCTTCATAGAAGGACACTAACCCCGCTATAGAGGCCCTACCCTCACCACCTTCTCTAAACCTAGTGCCCCCCCACCCCCCACCACATTGGGAGCTAGGGCATCAACATATGAATTTGGGGTGGGTGGGAACACACACATTGAGGCTATGACATTGTGCAATCAGCTCTTTAATAGAATTGATGCCATGCAGCCAGCATTTCCTTCAGATAACAGCTTCCTGTGCTTTGATTGAGCTCCACTAAACCAAGTGCTCATGATTACAAAAGAGTGAAATCTGTAAACCAAATCATTCCCACTGGCTTGATCCAACTCCCCCAAGGTAACTGGTGCCGCCAAGATAAAGCCTTGCATTTACTGCTTTTCACGCTTGCTTCTGGTGACCGCCATCCCAATGAGGCCAGCAACACCCAGGACCAGGACTGTTGCAGTACAAAACGCACCAATCGCAGTGAGTGCGTCAGTCACCTGCAACAGAAGACAGGGGGCGGGGTCACATCAGGAGTCTGAGCAGAGATCCTTGTCCAAGGAATCTCTTTCCTGGGCTGCAGGTTCCTTGGACCAGGAACATGCTCCCTGTCCTGGTCACCACATCACAGAGGAAACAACTGTTGGCAGGGAGGGGGGATCCCAAGAGGTCAGGCCACCCAGGAGAGAGGACAGGAAGTCCTTGGACAGGAAGGAATGAGTGCAGGACTGAGTCTCAGGTATGAGATTGGAGTCTCAATGGAGGAAAGAGAGATGCAGCCTAGAGGTGTTTAAAGCTTGATAAACCCATGGGGTGGCTGTGGGAAGGACACAGTGGCAGGGCTCAGATGTTCTAGGTCAGGGGTGGCCGATAGGGAGCCTTGAAGCAGGTGCCAAGTTGGGGAATGACCCCTGTGAACTCCCACTGCCCAGGGCTTGAGGACAGGGACCCACCTAGGTGTTCTTGGTGTCCCTGGTGCTCAGCCCACTGCCTGGCACAGGTGGACCTAGTGACTTAGCTGCTGAGCAAATGGTGGACGGGGAGCAGCGCTGAGGACAGGCTTTTGTGCAGTGAGAGGCCTTGCTTGTGTGTGAGAGGGAAGGGGTCCTGCTGAAGGACAGAGTGGGGACGTGAGGAGGACCTTGATGGTTGCTGCTTCGGCACAGGTGGCGTGAAATGACTGACATGGCCAACCACCACCCCGGGGCCATCTTGCACACAGGTGGAACTCAGGCAGAGGGGGCCACAAACACCATAAGAATGGCCGTTTCCAGTTCACTGTCCTGTGCTGGTCATTGTCCAACTGCTATAATTTTCTTACCTCCCTCAACAGCCCCGTGAGGCTGGCATTCTAATCCCTGCCTTCCAGCCGGTGACAACTGAGGTGGCCAGTGGAGAGACCTCACTCCAACCACACGGCTGGCAAGTGACCAGGCTCAGCTCTGCTTATGCCTTTCACAGCCAGGGAAGGAAACTAAAATCAGTGATGCGAGAAGAGATTTCTGGGGAGTGCACCATGTGCAGGCGGGGGAAGACAAAGGGCAACAGTGCACCATCTTACCACAGACACTCGATCACCTCCAGATGCTAAGGAGAAAAGAAGCTGGACTCAGACAAAGCAGTGACCTCAGACTTCATTCAGTCACCACTGGCCATGAGCAGGGCTCTGTTGTATATGGTGCACAGGTGACAGGTGTTTCTAAGGGAGATGAAGGAGCAGGGGGTGGGCAAATGGGGGTTGCTAGAGTCAGGTGAAAAATGATGAAGGGAGGTCCCTGTAAATGCAGTGAGGCCGGCTGAGTGTGCTCCCTGCAACTAATGGGTTAGGATTGTACCGTCCTGTGGAGACGGCAGGAGGCCCTGTTTTCTGATGAGTACATTCCAAAGGCATCCCTCTCAGACCCTAGAGAAAGACATTTCTGAATAATAAGGTCTCTATCTATGTCTATGTGATCTTCCTGTCTATCAATCTGAGTCTCACAGAGTCAGAGGAAGGATGCATAATTATAAGCCCATTTTAGTAAATGCACTAAGACAGAAAGGACTTGGGTCTATCATCTGCTGTTGTTTTGGGGAGAGGAAAAAACAGCACATTCTCTTGACAGGCGAACTTTCTCAAGCAGTCATATGAAGGGGGATTGGGAACATCCCAGGGACAGAGCTTCATGTTCCAGGGGCCATGCCAGAGGTCAGTGGTCTATCAGTGCAAAGTGTGGGCAAAGTCACTAGGGACCCAGAGTTCTGCAGGGCTCACAGCACACTGTGTACAGAGAAGGAGAAAGTGAATTGGAGCCGGGCAGAGGAGGAGCTTCCTATGGAGACAGGGCAGAAGGGAAGGAAGGAGTGAGAGGGAGAAGACAGGCGAGCCATTGAGATACCTGCAGAAGAGGTTCCCAAAGAGGGACCCCAGGCCAGGGAGAAACTAAATGGCACAGCCACTACCTAGTACCCCAGGCTTGATTAAGTTGAACCCTCAGAAGCACAGCAGAGAGCCAACCACCCCTAAAACACTCAGAGGTAAAACTGATCCTTGGGGCTTCCCTGCAACTTTGGAAGTGGTTTTAGATACATGACAAAGCAACCCACCACACCACACCCTTGAGCAACCAGCCCTAGGCCAGACACACATCAACCCTCCCCAGCTAACAGGAGGGGGACCCGTTCAGCAAGGTCACAGCAACAAAGCAGGTCTCGCCCCAGTGCCCAGAGCTGACGGGCAGTTCTCAGTTACCAGCCTGGGCTCCAGCCTGGGCTCCAGCCTGGGGCCCTCACTTCCAGAAGGGATGGATTTTCCCTGCCCCCTCCCCTCCTTACCACAGCCTTTCTCCTACCTTACCAAAAAAGAGCCAACCCCTGAATTGTGGGGCACAGGCCAAGGTTCAAACATCCCTGGACACCAAGGGGGAAAATTCCAGAACACAGAGCTCCCCAACAAGAGGCCTCCAGAAGCAAAGCAGCATTGGAAAGAGGCCCTCTGCCAGGTCCACCTCCCACTGAGATGAGAATTCTAAAGTGAGGTGGCACCATGGCCGTGAGCATTAACACCTTCAATTCAACTGAAAAATTGTCAGCGTATTTTTGTTTGTTTCTTTGTTTTTGTTTTTGGTACTAGGGATTGAATCCGGAGGCACTTAACCACTGAGCCACATCCCCAGCTCTTTTTTATATTTTATTTAGAGACAGCGTCTCACTAAGTTGCTTAGGTACTCACTAAGTTGCTGACTTTGAACTTGTAATCCTCCTGCCTCATCTTCCTGAGCTTCTGGGATTAAAGGTGCACACTAATGTGCCTGGCAAATTGTCAAGTTTTTGACTGAAAAAGCGATCTGATTTGACTGACAGATTTACCATAACACCTGGCTTGACTACTTAAATTATCTCAAAGACATTTTTCATTCGTTAAATAAGCTAATTTTGCAATACCAAGGTTTTCAAGAAAATCTGTACTGAAATCAGGGGTGGAAATTGCAAAAAAAAAATCCATCCTTCACAAATTTTTCATATTCATAATTTTTGAAATGTTTGATTTTCAACTAAAAATGTATAACATAATTTGTCTAAGTTTTTTTGTGTGTGTATGGTGCTGGGAATTGATCTCAGGGTCTCATAAACTCTAGGCAAGTGCTCTACCATTGACTTACAGCCCCAGCACTTCAAGTCCTTTTAAACCAAGACTTGCTAAACCAAGCCTTGACCGACTGTTCAAATCTAGCCTGCCATATGCTTCTACAAAAATAAATAAATGAAAAGAAATCAAGACTTTTGGAACACAGCTTTGCCTGTTGGTTTACACAGAGTCAATGGTTACTCTCAGGCTACAGACTGACCCTGGCAGAGTAAGGAGAGGAACCAGCTGGCCCAAGAAAGCTGAAGGGTTTCCTGTTGACCTTGTGCAGAATAAAATGGCCACAACATGACCAGGGTCCCCTTCTCCTGGACCCCACTGCTCACTCTGCCAGCTTCCCTGACCCCCACTCCCGGGCAATCTCCAACTCAGTTACACTGCCAGCCCTCAGCAGGTGCCCACCCCTTATTACTGGGGAATGGTCTGCTCTCAGGGAAGGGGACACAGGCTGAGGACACACCTGGTCACTGCGGGAAACACCATAGCGCAGCGCGTTCACAAAGTGCTCACAGTTGTCACTTGTCAATGAATAGGGGACTTCCTTCCCCACCATTTTCTCTGCCTGCTTGACAATTTTGGTGGGTGGCAGTGGGTCATACTTCTTATCATGCTTGTTATTGACCCGGTACCTGTCTCCTCCGGCCACCACGGACAGCAGCTCCTTCTTCACTATGGCTCTTTCAGCCACGATGGACATGATGCTGCTCACACCAGCTCCTGCCACTTCACCTGTGGAAACAGTGGACTCAGGCCTGAGCAGGGCCACAGTGAATCAGAGCTGGCCCCAAGCCAGAGAGCCTCAGTGCCAAATTGGGAAAGTAAGTGGTTTTCACAAAGTTTTGTCCTCCTCCCCTGGACAGCGCTCATTCCCAGCTGGAGCAGTGCTGTAAGCAGTCCTCCACCCAGGGGTGGCTCAGGGTGGCTGCAATGCTTTTCACTGCCCGCCCTCTCTGCCTGGGAAATCTTAGTGTCCTGGGGCCTGACTCAGGCATGTCCTGGATTGCTCTATCATTAATTGCTTTCATATGATTCACATGGGAGGTCCTGGAGTCCAGTGTTGAATGATTCAGAACTAAAATTAGAAAATGAAAATGATATCTTCAGATATGCTACTAAGAAACTTGATGAAACCATAGTTGAAATCAATAGAATCTCTGTGAGTACATGGAGTGTTTCTGTAGTAGTATTATATGAGGCAGAGGGCAGGTGTGCACATGGTACAGACCAATATTCAGGGCATGTCTGGAGAAGGAATTAATCATATTTTGTTGGGGTACAGAATTCGCGGAACATTTTTTATAAAGATTATAAAAATGTATTATGCTTTTACCCTGGTTTAACGCACTGCTGTTCAAACTGACATCGTGCCAATGCCAAGATGCCAAGAATAATCACGATATTCCTAATACACTTGGTGGTGGGTAATGGGATCCACCTGGAAATGCACTCTCTCTTGCTCTCTCCTTCTCTCTCTCTCTGTGTCTCTTTCATGTTGGATTATTCATTATTTGTGGTAATAAGATATACAAATATTTCCAATCCAAGGGATCTGGACGGAGCAGCCTGGAATATTTCTCACCCCCAATAACAACATACAAATTAGAAATGCCAAACAAATTCTCACCTTGAGATCATTATGCATGAAATATTCCTCCATAAGTGAATGTTTCAAGAACTTCCAAAGCTGATTATGAAGAGAAACTCTGTATGTTGGGTTTTTTTTTTTTTTTTATCAAACCCTGTTAGCACTCCCAGAACCAGTCTGGAACCCCAGCTCTTGGGCTCTAGTGGGAGCACAAGACTCTAATGGGAGTCTCTAAATTAGAAAACTCCATGACCTATATTTCTACAAGGCCTGAAACAAATTCTCACGATACATTAAATTCTCTTCAAGGAAAGCAGCCTGACATAAGCAGCTTAGCTTCAATACTCCATAACGAAAGGGTCCTTGATCGACTAACTGCTCAATGGAAGGAACCAAAGCACTTACTAGGCAAAATGCTGCTTCTAAGATAATAAACTCAGGGTTGCTGCCCAGAATATAAAGATCTAAAGGATGGATCCCGGTACCTCCTGTGACCAAGGAGATGTGATCAGTGGACCCACCTCCCAAACCAATTGGTTAACTCTGGGCTCCTGGACACCTGGCTCTGGAATGTTCTCCAGGCCCTTGGTATTATTCTCACCTTGTTGCAGTAACAACACTCCCTACATGTGGCGTATCCTCAAGAGACATGAACTTTGTCAGCAGCCACGTGCTCTTAAGATGACCTCTAGGAGCACTAAGCCACCAAAACTGTATTCACAAAAACCATGTGAAGGATCTGCTGAGTCCTGGTTTACCATCTATGGCGTTCCCTGAAGGACAAACATCGGGAGACGAAGAGTAATCTTGGGGATTAGTCCCATTGCTGGTCCAACTGAGAGACTGACCAACAGAGGGGATTGTTAAACAGAAATAGAGAGGACGCCACAGACTGAATGTAGACCAAAACCCCAGAGCCAGGCACGGTGTGGGGCACCTGCCTGTAATCTCAGACACTTAGGAGACTGAAGCACAAGGATGTGAGTCTGAGGCCAGCCCAAGCAATGCAGTGAGACTCCGACTCAAAGTAAAATCTTAAAAGGGCTGGGGTGTAGCTCAGGGTTAGAGCACCCTGGGTTCAACCCCCAGGGCTTCAGCCAAACAAACAAACCAACAAGAACAAAGGGCCCACCACATGCAGCCCTAACTGGACACTGTCCTGATTTCCCCAGAGCCAGCTCTAGCCCAGACAGACCTCCCTCTCCTGCTGTGAGCAGGACCTTGCTGCTGTCCCAGGGGTTGGACACCAACCAGGGAGCCCCCGCAGCAGCACAGCCTAAGGGGGGCAGGTTCCTAGTGGCCAGGCTCAGGGACAAATGCACTCCCTCAATGACACTTCAACAACTGAGTGTGAGCACTGCTGTGAGCTGAGCTCTTTGTCATTTGCTGTTCAAAGTCTCTGAGTTTGTGAGCTGCTGTAGGTGCCACAGAAGGTCTCAATGTCTCCCACTTGACTGACTTCCTATGTGCACACAGCTGCATGTCCACACCACTCTACTAGTGACTTGAAGGACTGGACAGTGTTCCTCTGTGTGCAGGTGAGTGGGGTTTCCAGCATGTCCGCGTGTCCCTTAAAGCCATGATGCTGGGACAGAGAGGGAGGAGGCCCACACCTGGCCAGGCCCTGCACAGGCTCTCCCTGCCCTCCTTCATTTCTCTCCCTCACGGCCTGGGAGACAGGAATCCCTATCCCTGCTCTTCTGACGTGGAGCTCAACTGAGTGACGAGAAGCCGAATGCTCAAGTCACAAAGGAGAGCCAAGAGCCAGGATTCCAAGCTGGCCCTGGGGAGGTTGGAGGCCCTCACCCGTCCATTGCTCTCTGCAGCCAGGTATAAACTCGTGGAAGGATCAACTCTTTCTACTGTTGTTTGACCTTGCAGAACTCCACAGACACAGGGGACTGGACCTTTGGAGGGATGCTCATCAACTACAGTGGGATCAACTGGGACTGAACCTGCTCTAAAATGGAAACAGGTCAACAATTCTCCCTGAACTCACTGATAATGAGGACTAGCAGAGATACAGCCAGAGCAAAGAGCATGATTCATTCAGTAAGTGCTGACTGAGAGCCTGCTGTGCCAGGCAGTGTGAGGACCAGCACATAACTGTGCCTGTGTACATACTCTTGATCTCAGCCCTTGTGTTTAATAGAGAAACCTTACGTACTTGGTGGAGCCAGATGGACCACATAGCCATTTCCCACATAGATGGCCCAGTGCTCATAGCCGATGCGAAAAATTTCAATTAGGTCTCCAGGTTTTAGTTCTGTTCTGTTCTGTAACAGAAAAACAAGATACATATTGGGGGGCGGGGGTGCTTTTATGGAATGCTGTAGAACCTGATCTGCAGGAAGCCCCAGCTCTAGCCTACAGAATCCCTTTGCTCATCACTTGTAGGAATCAAAGAAGAGACACCTCTCCTTTCACAGGTGGGAAGCCTCCCCTCTCCAGTTACATTATGTCTGTGAGCCTGGAAAGGTGCTCAGGGACAAGGAGATGGGAAGGGTGTCATTGAGGGACCATGGCAGTAGATCTGCAGCACAGGAATGTGGGGCAGTGATGTGCACCAGCTGCAGAGAGCACATTTTATGCACAGAGCATGTTTGTAGCAGCAAATGTTGATGTGATTCCCAAAGATGTCAAATCACCTTGTTAAGGGCCACCAGCCATGTGCCTGGGCCTCAGTGATCATTGTGAGTTACAGAGCGCCCACGTACAGAGCCCAACCTGCCAAACACTGCAGGACACTTGACCCCCACTGTTCATCGTCCTTCGAGCAATAACTACCACCACCCTCCTGGATAGATGAGGAGAATGGGTCTCAGCACAGTTAGGGAACTTTCCTAGAGAGCAGAAGAGCCAGATGGAAACCGAGATCTCAGGGTTTCCAACATTTATGCCTGAACAATCCCAGAAGGTTCCAGACAAGCTGGGGGAAGTTCAAATATGGGCTCCAGGCCAAAATCAAGAAAATAAAGACAGGATGTGGTGGGAGTCAGAGGGGGAGGGGTCCTCTTCTGAAGCTCACATGAGCGAGTTGCATTTCTGGGATGCTCTGAGGCAACCAGCTGCCCTCCCCAAACTCAGCTGAGCCCGGCCTCTGGGCCCAGTGCGCCCTGCAGGGAGAGAGAAGTGCGGGTGCAGCTGCCTGGAGGAGTTGGGAGATCTCCTGGGAGTTCAAGTCCTTGGCAGCAAGGATCCAGAGTCAGCTTGACCCAAGGTGGGCTGATTGGAGCATCAGAAAGATAATAACTGCCAGCAGTGGTCAGGCATGGCTGGAATCCCAGTGACTTTGGAGGCTGGGACAGGAGCATCACCAGTCTGTGGCTAGCCTGGTAATCTAGGGATATGTAGTCTCATGTTGAAGATTTTAAAAGGTCTGGGGAGATAGCTCAGTGGTAGTGCGCTTGCCTAGCTTGCACAAGGTCCTGCTTTCAATCCCTAGTACTGAAAAAAAAAAAACAACCCACACATGTATTGAAGCACACCACAGTGGTTCTAGCAAACACATCTAAGTGAAAGGAAAGATAGAATAAAGTCTTAGATGAACCGTCCTCAGGGAACCCAATTAAAAACTACAACAAGACCTAAAGCTACAAACGGATACTTATAAGGTGGCTATATACATGTGCAAATGCACAGAAACATATGTGGCAGAGCCCACCCCAAGCTGCTTGAGGGGAAGCAGGGAGCCTGGGAGAAGGGCTGCCGTCCTTGTTGCTCATGGCTTCGACTTTGCTTTGGATTTCTTTCTTTCTTTCTTTCTTTTTCTTTCTTTCTTCTTAAATTCTCTTTCCACATCTTCTTACTGGTGCACGACACTTGTACATAGTGATGAGCATTTTGTTGCCTATACACACGTGCACCCAATATTGCAATATATTTTGGCCGATATCACTCCCTAACCTCTCCGCCTCACTCCCCTCCTCCCACACCTTCGTCCCTTTTTTCTGTTGGTCTCCCTTTGATTTTCTGCTTTTGGTTTTTTAAACAAGGCAGATACATTCACATAAGATTGTGGAATTAATTAAAATAAAAAACAGAACAAAAGGTTTGGAATTTAAATCCTTCTCAGCCTGTGGACACTCCCCACTCTGACTTAACTGGAATCTCATTCTCTGTTTCCTCCTTTACAACCTGTTTCCTGAAGCCTGGTTTGGGTAAAGCCAAGCCTTCAGCGAGGTGCCAGGAGGCAGCCAGCACTCAGGAGACCAAACCCCACACAGCAGCGGAGGCAGGGAAGCTTCTGGGCTCTTGGACCCAAACCAGGGTTCCTTTCCTGCTGTGCGAGAGCCCCAGACCTGCAGCCCACCTGCCCTCCACCCCAATCCCTATCCCCTCTACACCTGAGCTGGAGCCAACAAGGACAGCACACATATTCACGCTAACAGACTGTCACCCTTTCTGGGGACTCACCCAACTCATCGTTCTGTCCAGAAGTGTTGTGTGTTGCTGGCCAGATATCCAGCTTCTTTTATTTAGCTTTGAGTTTTATTTTTTTCTTAACTCCACCTATCCAAGCCTTCCAATAGGGGAAAACATAGATCAAAGTTCACATAAAAATTTTAACCCTCCAACAAGTACAGGGCACAGGTCCAGAGTCAGTTAGATATGGAAATCAGCAGGAGGGGCGAGAGATCAGCGCTCAATGTGCATTCAGGAGAATTTGGTGGCATCTGTGGTCAGGGAACATTCCAAAATGCCCAAGTTTCAGATAGAGAGGAGAGAAAGTGAAACAAGCAAGCGCTGATAACTGAAAACAAACCCCAGAAAAACGACCACACACTATTGGTGGGTGTAGGCGAGGGTTTCAAGGAGGGAGGGCCTCTGAGCACACAGACACACCCCACAATGAGGATATAAACATCCCCACGGCAGGCAGATATTTCCACCAACTTTGAAACCAACCACACCACCTGGAACAAGCCACCACAGACACATCCCCACACTGGGAAAACCAGAGAACTTGCAGGGACAGAAGTGTGAAAAGGGCTTCCCCTCACCCAGGATCAGAAGCGCATTCATTCTAGCCCAGCAGGGAACATAATCCCTAACTAGCTGGTGTGAAGAGCCTGCTTCTTTGACACCAGTGTGCTACCCCAACCAAGCCCCAAATAAGTTGTTTCTTCCGACACCCGCTTAGAGACCTCACATCCTGGGCAGTCCAGACAGCAAGGGCTGGGAGGGACTGTGGGCAGCTCAGCATCCTCACTGTGGGGCTTGGGGAGGAAGCAAGGACCAGCTCTTCCTTCTACCTCTACCCTCTCCCTCTACCCTGCACACTTCAGGTAGTTCCTGCGCCCAACTCCCCTGCCATCTCTTCAGCTGGCAGTGCCCACCAAGTCCTCCTCTCAGGAGATGGGGCTGTGATATTGTTAAAAGTGGCTGCACCCAGAGATGGAGTATCTGGGCCTTGGGGGCTGGGCTCACACTCCGTCCACACTCAGCCTGCATTCTGGGCTTCTGGCTGGTGAGCTTCTTCCTTGCCTGCCTCTCTGTGAGGAGAGTTTGGGTCTCTCCAAGCCCCAGAGAACACCCCTGTCCCTCTTCTTCCTTCCATAGTCTTTTCCTCCCAGTTCAAGGTGATTCTTGCCTCAACCTGTGATCCCTGAGTGTCTAACCTTGACTTTCTGTTAGAGAAGTTCTCAGCAGGGTTGAGTTCAGCCCTATCGTGGGAATTAGAAAAGGAAGAGGCCAGGTTCTTATAATTCTAAGAAATGGAACAGTTCCTGGAGAGCATGTTTTATAATTTGGAAAAAGGAAGTTGTGGGTGTTGTGTTGCCCTGTCCCCAGAAAAATTCCCAGCCCTGTGTCCTCATGGAGGCATAGGCTCAACCTCAGAGCTCAGCTCCTTTCTGCTCACAGTGCCCTGGCCATGGCCTTGGGCAACTGAGGATGGTAGGGAAACTCCCTCCTGCTGTCTCAGCCTTGCTGTGGCTTGATGGACAGGCTGACTCAGGCTGGGGTGCAGGAGGAGGTGGACAGAGGCCTGGTTCTGCTCCAGTCCAAGTCAGGCCCTGAGGTGGATCTTGGAGACGAAGGGAGGGAGGCCAAGCCCCCAGGAGTTTTTCTCCTTGATGCTGGAGGGAGCTCAGACAGGTGCAGGGAATTGTGGCCCATTCTGATCCTTGCATGATGGGTTTAGGGTCCTGGGTCCCAGAGAGGGACAGTTGAGCCAAAGGGCAGTGAGGCACCTGGTGGGAAGTTGTGCAGATGGGAATGGGAAGAGGGGGAGTGGGCATGGGGAGGGGGTTGGGCCAGGGAGACCCAGGGGTGCAGAAGAGCAGAGGCCAGAGGGAGCACGAGGTGAGTGGAGGTCGAGGCCCTTGGTGGACCTGGGGCAGAGCCCAGGGAGGGGAGGGAGGGAGGAAGTGTTGGTGAGGAAGGGCATGTGGTCTGGGGACTGGGTATGGGGCAGAGGGACAGGAGGTGGGGAAGCTGGCAGGAGGCTATGGGGGTCGTGGAAGCAGGAAGGGAACTGCCCTGATTAAGTTAGTAGACAGGAGGTGGAGGAGGGAAGGAATCGGGAGAGTCTCCTGGGGTCTGCAGGGACTGGACTTTGGGATTGGAAGTGGCAGCAGTGTGGGCCGTGGGGCTGAGGGAGGAAATGTGGGGCAGCGGGAGGACTTAGGATGACCCCTCTTTTGGTATTGGGGAGCCTAGAATGAGGGTTGGGGAGGGAGAACTCATCCATGAGATCAGGCCTGGAGAGGGAAGAGGAATAGAAAAAGAATTGATTGGTGACGCTGCGGTGCCCTGGGTGGAGTGCTGAGAGTGAGGACGGAGGCGGGAACGAGGAGCAGAGGGAGGCCCTGGGGTGACTCATGAGGGCTACAGGCAGGGGAGGGTCCAGCTCAGCCTCTGCACCCAGTGACCTGAGCACATCACCCCACCCCTCGGAGCCCCAACCCCTGCACCTCCACAAGGAGAGAGTTCACCCCTCTTCCTCCCGTTGTGTTCATATAATTGCACCCTCAGCTGAGATTTATTGAGGCAAAGGACACAAAGCAAGACGGGCAAGAGGGAAAGGCCCATGGGGAGAGGTCCTGAGGAAGCCAGGTGCGAGCTTCCACGAGCCTCTCCAGAGGATTCACATGGGATCAACTTCTTCATCGATGTGCTGTGACAACACGTGTGGAGGGTTGTCTACGCAAGAAGATCCCAAGAGTAGCAGTCTATGGTTTGGGTCCATGGAGAGTCACCTCGTTCCCCTCTGCCTGGCCTGTACTGGAGGTCGGGACTCCCAGAAGGCAGGCAGCATGCAGTGTAGACCTCACTGTTCATACAGGTGGTTTGGACATGCTGAGTCATTGTGATCACTGAGGGCAAGGTTTATACTAGTGCAGACAACGGTTGACCTGCCCAGTTTCCAGACTCAGCCAACAGCCAACCTTGTAGGCAGGTCTCTCTAGGAGTGCCTGTCCCCAGTCTGGAATGTTCACTCATCATGCGTAAGACACAGCGATCCCAAGCGTGCAGGCATCCACAGCTTCAACACGGGTGCAGTCAAAAGGATCTGGAAAAATGAAACTGCAAATAAGCAACCGCAGCTGGAGACTTGACTTTCCTCTCACGTAACTGATGGAGTTCATGGGAGGGAACCGTGGAGGACCCAGGACTGAACACCACCCCCGAGTAATTGACCTAACTGACATCCACCGATCACTTCACCCACAACAGCAGAACACACACTGCTTTCAAGTGCCCAAGAACGTACACAATGTGCTCTTGTTCTAGATGATGGAAAAAATAATAATAAACCTTACAAATTAAAAAACAGGAAATCATCGAGCATATACTTTCTCCAAAAAATGGGATTAAACTAGAACTCAATAACAGAAGAATATAAGAATCATGTGCAATACTTGTCCAATGTGTAGTTGAACCACATGCTTCTAAATAACCCATGTGTCAAATAGAAGTCTCCATGGACACTAAAATATTTTAAATGACAAAAAAAAATCACAATACAGACCATCAACACAGGTGAGGTTTAGGTAATGCAGGACTGATAAGGAACTTGATAGAACTAAATGCATATTTTGGCAGAGAAGAAAATTGAAAGTCGGGATACTGGGTTTCCATCTGAAGAAGTTAGAAAAGAGTAAATAAGTGCAAAATAGGCAGAAGGAAGGAAAAAATGAAGATAAGAGCAGCAATCCATAAAGTGAGCAACAGAAAACAATAGAGAAATTCGGTAATGCCAAAAGCTGGCTCTTCTAAAAGAGCAAAAGATAAACCTCTAGTGAGACTGACAGAGCCAAAAAGGAAAAATGACACAAATTACCAATATGAAGAGTGAAAGAGGGGCTTTCAGAAAAGCTTTGGCAGATATTAAATGAGAAAAAAATAACATCATAATAAAAATTTAAGAATTGGGATTAAATGGGCTAATTTCTTAAAAATCACAAATGACCAAAATGGTTCTAGATGAAATAGATACTCTGAATAGTTCTGCAAGTATTGACTGGAGTGCATTTTTAGTTTATCATCACTGAAAAAAATAAAATCCAGGTTTAGATGGCTGTCCCAGCAAAACGAGGAGGAAACAATCCCATTCCATGAAACTTTCTGGGGAAACAGAGAAGGGAACACTTCGTCTCATCCATTTACAGTAGCATCCCAATCTGACCACTGAGTATTAAAAAATACACCCAGAGATCAACATCTCTCATGAACACAGAGGTAAAAATCCTCAGACAACATCAGAGGATCAAACTGAGCTCTTTTCAAAAGGAACACTCCAACATGACCCCAAGGACTTGATCCCGGGAACCCAAGAGTCACTCGATCATTGAAAATCAAATGTGCAATATGTCACATTAACCACATAAAGAACAAAAGTCACACGGTCATATCAACCGATGCAGAAAAAGCCCTTAACAAAATTCAGCATCCACTCCTGATTTCAAAATATTCTCAGCATCAATGGAAAAAAAAAAAAAATATATATATATATATATATATATATATATATATATATATATATATATTTCTGAATAGAAAGAAGCCCTGAAGAGTAGAAGGAAGGGAAACAGGAAGAGGGGAAACACGGGGGAATTGTGTCCTGTATGTACACAAATATGTCGGTCGCAATGAAACCCCACTGCATGTATAATTATAATGAACCAACGAGTACACAAAATAATAGAATGATAATAAACTATTGTTTTTCTACTAAAAAATATAGTTGGCAAAGTGTCACATCATGCACTTTAAACAAATAAATCTTAGCAAATGAGTACTAGAAGATCGCCTCCTCAACTTATTAAAGGAAAAAAAACCTAAAGCTAACTGTAAGTAACTGAAAAAATTAAATTCTTTGACATACATCTAACACCACATATATGCTGAAAACTAAAAATTCTGACTGAAAAAAAGACTGGGGCTGCAGCAATGCACTTATTAAACTTTCATCAGCACCCAATGGGATTTACTCTGGGAACTTTAAGGTAGGATAACATTAGAGAGTCTTGTCAATTTTTTATCTGTGCATATTAATGGTACAGGATAACGGATTTCATTGTGGTCTAATCATACACACATATAACACGACTTGGTCAATTTCACTCCCCAATTCCTCTCCTGACCCTCTCTTCCTCCGTCCCCTACCCTCAAGGTTGCCCTTCTACTTTCCTTCTTCCCCCTCCTTCCTTCACATATGAGAGAAAACATGATACATTTCCGAGCTTGACTTATTTTGTCAACTTGATGGTCTCCAGTTCTGTCCATTTTCCTACAAATGGCATAATTTTGTTCTTTGTGCGAGAATAATACTCCATTGGGTATAGACACCACATTTTATCATTTATCCGTTGACCTTGGCTGACTCCTTGACTTGGCTGTTGTGAATGTGCCGTGATAAACGCAGGTATGCAGGTATCTCTAGAGTGTGTCTTTAATTCCTTCAAGTGTTCCACACCCACGAGTGGAACAGCTGGATCTCCTGGGAGTTCTAGTTTTTTGAGGAAACTATACTGATTGCCGTCGTGGCTGTACTAATTTACACCGACAGCGCGTAAGGAATCCTTTTTCCTCAAATCCTCACCAGCTGTCTAATACTATCAGAATTCTTGATGACTGATTGCCGTTCTCACAGGGTCAGGCAGTTGGAATCTCGATTTTCGTGGATCTGATGGCTAAAGAGGGTGGACTCTTTTTCCTATAATAGTTGGCGTTTTGTTGTTGTTGTTGTTGTTGTTTTGAAATGTCTGTTCAGTTCATCTGCCTGTGTATTAAACTGGTTACTATCATTTTTTTTTTCTTTTTTGAGTCTTTGGGGCTCATTATATTCTCTGGATAGCAATTCTTGGTGAGAGGAGCAGCTGGCAGAGTCCTGCTCCCATCCCACCCCTATCTTTCTGTAGTGCAGAAGCTGTTTAATTTGATGCATCCGGTGATGCTTGATGGTGTTATTTCCAGACCTAGAGGAGTCCTATTCAGGAAGTGCTGGCCGGCACCTGTATGCTGGAGCGTTTCTCCTGTGTTTTCCTCTAGCAGTCACGAAGCTTCTGGTCTTCCATCTAGGTCTTTGATCCTCTTAACATGATTCATCTCATTAACAGATTGTAATGCTAATTTGAATTGTCAACTTGAATGGATTAAGAGATGCTGATGATTAAGAGGCTTCTGGACCAGTCAGTGAGGTTGTATGCAGGAATGATTGGCATGTGGGATAGTGAACTAAATGGAGACCCTCCCTGAGAGAGGGCAGCGTGGTGATTAAGATGGTGGCTTGGATGAATGAAATTCAGAAGAACAAGGAAGCAGCAACAGAGGCCAGCTCTATTCTTGACCCGGTTCTTGATTGCTGCTGTAATTGCCTGAGGATATCAGACTCTTCCAAAGCAGACTGTGCCAGTGATTTTCCAGGAAGTTTCCAGAAGCCTTCAGTCTCCAGTAGCATAGCCCCGTTGATCCCTCTTGTTCTGGGGTTTGCGCAGCTACTGGTTCTCCCAACTCCCTGGCCGGCAGACGGCCATTGTAGACTATCCACCTTCGGGTCAGGTAAGCCAACCTACTAAGTCCCCTTTAGAATCCTAATTCCTGTTGATTCTGTTCCTCTAGAGAATCCTGGCTAATACACCCATCAAAGAAGAGAAACTAAATTTGCTATATCAACAAATGCTGAAGATATCCAATAAAACCTGACAGTCATTCATGATTTCTTAAAAATGGGGGAGGGGGGATCTTCTAGTGAATTGAAAAAAGCCAAAAAAAAAAATTTTTTTTGTCCTAAAACTTTTATCTATCCCCAGAATACCATAATCACCATATTTAATGGTGAAATACTAGTAACATTTCTCTAAAGTCAAGGATAGGTCAAGGATGCAGGCTAACAGGCCTGCTATTCAACAGTGGTCAGGACATCCTGGCCAATGTAGGGCATTTAGGAAATGAGTGGGAAGGCTAGACTGAGTTGGGGGAAGGATATGATTAAAAGGAAGAAATCAGAAATCAAATTATTTTTTGAAAGTGGTATGGTTGTCTTTTCAAAGTACTATAAGAATCCAGCCACTTTGCTAGAAACAAGATAATTATTCATAAATCAGGTACATTTGTGTACCAGCATCATTTTAATGTTGCTTTTTTTAAAAATTGTTGATGGACACTGTTAAGCTCGAATTCCGGACCCCCAAAAGACCACCAGAGACCAAGATCGATGTATACAGCAAAGAGGTGTTTATTGGGAGCTAGCTCGTTCCTCTGTGCACACAGCAACTGGTGACGCTGAGAGGCCCGGAGCCCAGGGTTTGCAGCAGTTTTATATATTCTTTGGAGAAGGCAGGCACCCCCACATACATCATAGCAGCTCTTAGCAAATCATCACTCACTGCGGGAAAATCAAATAACAACTCTAAAACATGATTAGCACATTCACTGGCGGGAACAAGTTGGGTAGGGGTGATTGGTTACTACAAGAGGGGGATTCACTTGAACTGATTGGTTTAAGCCAAGAGGGGTGTTCCGTGCTGAACTACATGGTTTCCCAACATGTTATCAACCACCATAAACTACTGGGAGGGTCATCTGGCATCCCAGGTATTTCCCTGTCTCATGCTGATTGGTGGCTGCTAGGGGGCTGCTATGGGTCCCCACTTGGCCTGACTGAGTCAGGGACCCCTGGCGCAGCAGATCTCTCCTGTTATATGTAGATAAACAACTTAGCAGGGTGGGAATGTGCCTAGGAGTGCTCTGTGGGTCTTTCCAAGGACAAAGGTCATGTCCCTTCCTTGGACAGGCTTTGCTCTGAGGTAGGGGCTGGTTTTTCACACAATGCCTTTATTTTATTTATTTATTTTTATGTGGTGCTGAGGAGCGAACCCAATACCTCACATGGGCTAGGCAAGTGCTCTACCACTGAGCTACAGCTCAAACCCAACCAAGTATACTTTTTAAAAAGAAAAAATATATATGAATATAGAAGGGAAAGGGAACAGAGGAAGGGAGGGGAGGAGGGAAAGGGAAAGTCCTGGGGGTGGAGTAGAGCAATTTATGTTCTGTGTTGTTGTAAGGACAAAAGAGGCAAGGCACCAAAGATAGCAGGAAACAGTTTTATTTGGCTACAGCCAGGTTCAGAGGGTACAGCCTTTGCTGAAATCAATCAATCCCCTGAACCCCGAGTTCAGGGATTTTCAGAGTTTTATACCCAGTGTGTAAGGGGATGGGCTCAGAAGTTCACAGTCTGCAGAAGTTCACAGTCTGCAGAAATTCACATAAAAGCAGCTTTTTCTCTCACTGTTCTGGGCAAGTTAACTCTTCAAGGACAACACCTGAGTAGGGGAGAGCTTCTTCTCCCCTTTCTTTCCTCCCCCTGCCAGCTGTCACCATGGAGCCCAATTGTAACTTATCTTAAAAATGTAGACATCTCTGTGAAGCCCAGCTCAAGGCCAGAGGCCTTGTGTGCACATTTCTTCAAAGTACTATACTGGATACGTTTGTGAAAAACTAGTAAGGGCATGTCCAACACCTGGAGTGCTGGTATCTTCCTGGCCAGTGGCCAAGTAAACAGGGTGACATGAACATAGGAAGTTTATCTACATTGGACTCTTTTGCTGACAGTCCTAAAGCCAGCCATGGTGAAGAGGGCTTTTCTTGGAGAAAGGGGGTGCCACTTCATGATTCTAAGATCTTGTCAGAATGCGCCCTGAGATTCTGAATGACCATAAAGCACTAATAGTAAGCTATAAAGGGCCTGAGCATGAGTATAATTACTATTGTGCCAGGTGCTGTTAAAAAATTAAATACATAAAACTTAATTGATACATATAAAAGATGACCTCAATAAATTGGCAGAGGCACTATGTTTATGGTTGACACAAAACAACGTGGAGATGCATGTCCCCTGCCCCAAAACTCCACGCGGTCAATTCAATTCCAACCAAACCAAACCAAACAAAAAACCATATTGGTGGAAACTGAAAGGTTTATTCCAAAAATTCTGATGGAGAATTAAAAGGTCAAAAACAGCTGAGATCATCTGGAAGGCCTATAGTGTTGTAAGGCTTACTTTAAGGGGATGAGGACCCAGGACGGGCTCTGTGCCCAGCTCAGCAGGCTGGGCGGGGCTGAGCTGCCTGCTCCCTGCTTTCTTGGGCCTGGGGATCTGCCTGCCCCTGGCTCTTCCACCCCTTTATCTTCTCCTCTTTGACCTGGACCTTATCCAGAAACCTGTGCCTCAGTTTCTCGGTGGCCACTTGTCAGTTATCTTTCTCATTGATTTCAAGTTTTACTGGACTATAATCAGGGCATATTTGCTATGGAATCTCTGCTCTGGGGAATGTACTAAGATTTTTCCTGGTCAGCCTTGGAAAGTGGAGACAGGGCAGGATATTGAGAGCATTGCTCTCTGGGTGGAGGGTACCAAGTCTTAAAAGTACTTATTCACCTCAGCTGTTTGATTATATGACTCAAATTCTCTATATCCCTCCTTTTTCCCCCTGTTCTATTTAATCTGCAAAATACAGTCACGTGTCATTTAATGATGAGGACAAGCTCCGAGAAATGCCTTGTTTGCAATTCTGTCATCGTGGGAACACCACAGAGTGTCCTCCCACAAACCCAGATGGTCCAGCACAACGTGCACAGCCTGGGAGACAATCTCGTGGGACCTCCGTGGATTGTGCATCCAGGTGACTGACATGTGCTCCTGCGGCACGTGACTGTACTCAGGAGCTATGGACCTTGTGGCTGACTGGCAGACATGGGGTTCTCTCCCTTTCTGAGCTAGTTGTTAGTGTGCTTCTCTGAAGTGTGGCCCTGTGACTTACTTTGGCCAAAAATCATGAGCAGCTGTGCTGCCTGTCACTGTGGACAGAGGCTCTGTGAGCCCATGCAGTGGGAGAGTGGATGGTGTGCGTCCATCCTGGGCTTATGAAATCAGGGCGTCTTGTCTCTCCTTGGCTTCGCAGTGGCTGAAACCTAGACAGGGCAGCAGCAGAGCTCCAACCACAGACCAATGCCTGTGCCCTGGGCATGGCAGAGTGATGTCAAAGACAAGGCCTGGAACTTCCAGGGAAGGAGGGGCCACTTCCCCAGAACCTCTAGATAAGAGCGAAAACAATGTCTGAATTCTTTAAAGTGTGTGTTTTAGTCCTCGTGTTCTGCCACAGAACCTGTCCGCCTGAGTGGACTCTAGGCCCTGAAGGAAGATGGAGCCCCATCCGGGCCCCTGGTGTAGGAGCAGAGCTGGGGCCACCTTTACACCCAGTGCCTCCTCTGCTGTGGGCCCCCAGCTCCTCTGCAGAGTTAGGCTTGTGACCCGGAAGTGAACCAGGCCTGACACGATGGTGACAGGAGGACAGTTTAATGAAGGCAGCAGAGTGGGGCCCCACCACAGGCCCTGGGAGTGGACAGGCTGTCCTCTCTAGGCCGGGGTCCCCTAGGAATCCTCCTTAGTAGTGGACACAGTAGAGTTGGATGCTTCCACTGATGCGGAGCTCCCGCAGCCTCTCCAGGGTCTGCTGGTCCAGGCTGGTGGACCCCAGCGGCTGTCCATTGAGTGCCAGCTTCAGCCCTCCCTCCTGGCACAGGAGCAGCACCTGGTGAGGAGGCCCGAGTGGGTGTGGGACTCCAGGCAGACCCTCCCTTCCTGCCTGCCTGCCGTGCTGCCCATCAAGACCCTCTTCCCTAGAGGAAGTCCTAGATTGTCACCAGTGCACTGTGGCCTTCCACAGAGCTCTTCACTGACCCTGGGCCCAGGTGACCTTCTACAACCGGGCTGGCTTCAGGAAGCGGCTTTCCACTCTGGCCGCCTGTGGGAATCATCAGGGGAGCTTTTGAACAAAAGGACGCTGGCCCCACCTGCACTCATCATGCCAGAGTTTCTGGGCACAGGGACCTCGGCATCAGCGTGGAGGGCTGAGGGCCAATGCCTAGATGTACCCTCTGCTGGGCCCGCCTGGCTTCCTGGCCCCATGACGTCTACCTGCCAGGACATGCCCCAGTCCCGGCCACTTTGGGCATTCAGCTGTGCTCTCCCTCCTGGAGGGATGTGGCTGCTTGGATCAGACCCACCTCGAAGAATCGCTGGGGGTGAAAAAGGAAGGGGGCTGAGATGAGCTTCTTGCATCCCCAGCGGGAGACCCAGGCCAGAGTTCTGTCTGTGAAGGACGCCCTGAGCATCACGGGAGTGCGGGTGGCCTCATCCCTCAGGCTCAGAGTGAACCTGCAGGGACAGGCCAGAGAAGGGGATTGGCCTCCATGGCCCTCAGGCCAAGGCACACCCTGAGGGAGCAGCAGGGCTGTGGGAAGAGGCTTCAGAGTCCAGGGCTGGGCTCCTCCCACAGGCTCAGGGCTGGATCCTGGGGCCCACCACAGCTTAGAGGAGTGGAGAGAACAGGAGGCTTAGACCTGAGTTTGAATCCCCGGGTTGCTGTCTACTGACTGGAGGTCAGGGGTGTTGTTACCTGGCCTAAGCCTCAATTCCTTCTCCTGAAAATGGGGGATCATGATGATAACAGTAGTAGCTGACCTTTACTGTGTGTTTAATTCTGTGCCAAGTGTTGTCTTCAATATGTGCAAGCTGCCTAGTGGTTAGAGCCAGGCTGGGGCAGGTCCACCCTAATCCTGCTGCTATCTAGTCCTGTGATCGAGAGCATGTCACTTAATGTCTCTGTGCCCACTTACCGAAATTTAGGGATGGTAACAGTGCTGTGTCTGTTTTCTGGGGTTGTTGTTAGAATTAAATGAGTTAATACATGTAAAGTGTTACTTAGAACAGTGCCTGGCACACAGTCAGTACTGAAATGATACCTTTCATTTGAAACTATCATTACATAATACAAAATTGACCTCTAAAGGACACACACACACACACACACACACACACACACACACACACACACACACAGAACAAGCAGGAACCCAGAAGGTAATGTTCCTGAAGACTAGCAAGTCCCTGGAGCACAGTAGGGGTCTTAGGGAGCCAGGGTTTGCCTTGGCCTTAATCCTCACAGGCGGCCTGAGCTGAGAGGTCTAGGAGCCCATGCAGTGGTGAGGACAGCAAGCCAGGGGACTGGCTGCTTTACTAGTAAAGTAAACGGTGCAGTAAAAACGTTGTTTACTTTACTTTACTAGTAAAGTAAAGTAAACAACGGTGCAGCCTCAGACCGGGACGTGGACCAGGACTCATGACTCCAGATTTTGGGGGGCTGGTCTTTCTGTGCCTGACATCTTCCTCTCAATAGCACCCCCAGACTCTGTTCCATGACTTCTGAAGGGAGCCTCTTTGAAACACCAGCCCTGCAGCTGCTGAGGGCTGGGTCCCAGCAGAAGCAGTTGAGGGCAAGAGACGGGATGCAGGGGGTGGGGGGCAGTCCTAGAAGTCTCCTGGGGAGGGCCTCTGGGTCTTCCATGGATGCCCACCAGGAAAGGGCTGCAGGTGTTTCCAGCTTTGGAGAGGAGAAGGCAAGGGCTTAGTGTTGGGAAGGAGCCTGGAGGCCAGGTGCTGAAGGATGCCCAGGGGCGCAGCTGGAGGGCCTGGAGGAAGGTTCTGTGGGGCACAGTACTCTCCAATTTCAAGTTCACTCCATATTGAAAAATAGCTTTTATGTAAAAGAGGGTTTTCAACTTCTCTTTAGAACTCACCAGAGGATCTGGCGTGACTGGGCCCGTGGAAATATTCATCCCACTTCACACCCTTCCCACTCTGGTCCTCCCTACTCATGTGGCCAGTCTGACCTCTGAGAACATGTGCATTCACAGTCCTTGGGAAATGGCATTCAGGTTATTTGCTGTGACACTAATAACAACAACATGATCTGGAGACAGGATATGAACCGGGCCACATGCCTCCAAGGTCTGAGGAGGGAGGTGTGGTCCTGATGTTGGAGCACCTGATCATTTCCCATCACCTGGACATTAACATTCTCCTTTATCTGATAAGGAAACTCAGAGGTGCAGTGACATTCCCAAGCACACACAGTTTACAAGACTCACTCCAGGCTCTGCAAGGCCCTGCTACCCACGATGTGCTTCATGCCAGCTTCTCACGTGTGACCAGGAGCACTCAGGGCAGGGTGTAGCACCGTCAGTGAGTTAAAAATAAGTGAAAATGAAGCCGAGAGTGGAGAGGATGGTGCCCCCAACCCCCTCCTCTGCTTCCCACACTGTGCAGCACTTACCGCCAGTCAGGTACTATTTTAAGAACCAACCTGAGATCACTTTTATTATTACCCCCTTTACAAATAAAGAAACTGAGGCATGGAGAGGAAAAGTCACTGCCCTAAGTTTGCACAGGTAGTAAACGTGCTGGCAGTCTGGTTTCCTAAAGCCGTAACATCCAATGCCTTTCTTCCAGGTAGGCAGGCAGGCTCTGGTCTAAATAGATTTGAGCAGACTGTCAGGACTTGAGCGCCCCCTGGAGGACAAGCCAGGAAGCACCCATTTATTAATGGTCTCCCTCCCAGTCCTGGCTTCCAAGTACTAGCTAGCCCTCCTCTCTGGGGCATTCTGGCTCTTTCCTAAACCAAGCATGTGTCACTCTGGGAGGCCACCTCCTCTCTCTGGGTCTCTGTCTGTGTCTTCCCTGGGATCCAGATGCAGGGCTGGTGGCTTGACCAGAGGCACCAGGAGGGAAGATGTTACTGTAAGTGGGGCTGCTGGTCCCAGCCTGACCTTCCTAAGCTCTGTGACCTTGGGCACCTTACCTGCTGCTCCTCCGCCTTCCCATCTGTAAGAAGGGGTGACATGGCAGTGCTGGGAGGTTAAAAGAGGTGATGTTTGGTTGGATACTTACTCCTTTGGCTCTTGCAAGACCAGTCCCCGAACTATGATGACCTGCCCTGGCCAGAGGCCCTGAGGAAGAGCATGTGAGCAGGGCACCTGCTGAAGGAACAAGGGGATGGCTGTGAAGCTCTGGAAGGGTCCCCTGCCTCTAGGAGGGCTACTGTGAGGGCTACTGTCAGGGGCCAAGGAAGTGCACGGGGACAGGTGAGTTTCTGCCCTGGGCTTGCAGCAGGAAGTGCAGCTCTCTTCATTACTAAACCCCTGCTGCTGGCCTTCTGAGAGCCTCCCCTGCCCCCAGGCTGAGCTCAGTGCTCCAGTGTCTGAGCACCATGTGCTTCTCCCATGGCTGTGTCCTGAGCTGCAGTGGCTGCATGGAGGGCTAGGACCAGCTTGTCCCTCTGTCGAAGAGCCTGGCACTGGCCTGGCACAGAGGACATCAAATATCTTTTTGCAGAATAAATGGAGAAAAGGTCAAATGAAGGTGGAGTTTCACCTGCAGCTGCCTGGCCCACCCACACCCTGCAGGCTCCCAGAAAGGAAGGGAAATCCTGAGACCAAGGGCATTTCCCACCACAGGGAGCTCCTTGGCCTCCTACCCAGGTGTCTTCCCAGGCCTGAGGGAGCCCAGAAGAGGCCACACCTCCAGGGGACACAAGGAAGGAGCTTCACTCACCAGCCTGGGACTCTGCAGCAGGAAGGGCTGTCAGGAAAGAAAGGGGCACAAGGAAGCCCTTGGTCATGGGCTGGGAGGGACCCTCTTGCCATTACCCTTCCACACTGGGGAGGCTTTGGGGTTGTGTCTCTCACAGCAGCAGGTGAGCGACTGGAGCCCCAGTGGGATCCTCCTGCGTCCGGAGGCCCACCAGCTCTGGGGAAATGGGGAGGACTGGCCAGTGGGTCAGTCATCCCACACCTTGACCAACTTCTGTCACACAAGGCCAACCCCAGCCCCCTCTCAGGGTCACTCTGAGGATGGAAAGCTCCAAGCAAAAGTCATCTCCCAGTGGGAATTATGGATCCTGGCCCCTCCTGCCAGCTGCCCACCCCCCACCCTCCCTAGGCTGGTCCTGGAGAAGGGTTGGGAGAGCCACATCCAGGCTGGGGGCTGACAGGAGCCAGTCCTATCCATGACAACCACAGCAGGAGGCGGCCAGCTGGGCCTCAGTGTGGCTGCAGGTCGTGCAGGGGGAGGAGGAGGCTGACCCCATGAGTCTTGTCCAACCACAAGGCCAACCTTGCCCCCAGAGACTCACGTATCCAGTGGGATACTCTCTGCTGCCCTCCACAAATGGCTGTCCAGAAAGAGAGGAAACACTCTTCAGACCACCACAAGCCCAGGAGCCACTCACCTGGCCCCCACCTGCCCTGCCCTGCTTCCCACACAGCTTCTCAGTGGCCCCCGAATCTGGTGTGTTGCACCTACCAACTCTAGGCCACCAAAGGCTAACTCAACGAGACTCTCTGGTGACAGGTCCCAAAGATCTGCATTTTTAATAAATCCGTCGGGAGGGAATGACAGAGCAGGCGAGCTCAGCCAGTTTGGGCCCCACATGCCGGTTCTCTCCTTCTGTCCTTAGCTCCTAGTGTAAACCAGACCCCACAGCCAGCACGGACTCCTGCCACCACTCCTGGCCTCCCTTTCTACTGTCACCTTCCCCTGCACCTCCCTCACATAGGACCCCTGGGCTCTTTCTGACCTACAGGCCTCCTCTGTCTGCTGCTCTGGGGTAAGTGAGGGGGTCCCAGGTCTGCCCAGGAGTCAGAGGAAGGCAGAGACCAAGACCCCGGGCCTTGGCCCCAAGGGAACTTACACTAATATTCAGGAACCCAACGGCCTTCACCAAGATGTCACCAAATATGCCCAGGGTGTCCACCCGAGACAGTGGGAGCCGGTAGCGGTAGTGGAGAAAGTGCCGTCCGTTTACACTCACCTGGAGAGGCAGACAGCGCCAGGCTCAGCAGCGGCTGAGCTTGGCTGGGCTCGTCACTGTGTCCCAAGCTCTGCAGGCTCCTCTACCTGGAGACTCCCTCTGGGGCCTCACACCAGCTCTGCAGCGGAAGGACACTTACAGATGAGTTTAAGAGAGCTTCCAAGGTCACAGAGCTGGCAGATGGCAGAGCTGGCCCCGTCAGTGCCCGTCCCTGTCCCCGAGGAAGCCCCTCTCCTCTCGGCAGGCCCAGAGCATCATTGCTGTCCCCACTGACAGGGAGGACACCGAGGCTGAAGAGGCCGGTGCTGTCCTATCCTCAGTCCCTCTGGCCCTTGCCGCCTAAGCTGTCTGAAGACCCTCTCATCTTTCTGGCAGGTGTCCTCTCAGAGGCCAGTGGACAAGGCCCCTCTCCCTGTCCTGTGCAGCTGCTGTAAGATGGGGATGGACAAAGTGCCCCCTCACGGGGTGGGGGTGGATTCCGTGAGGGAAGACATCAGTGGGCTTAGAGGGGCAGGGTGTAGCCCAGGGCAGAGCGCCCGCTCAGCACGCACGAGCCCTGGGTTCAGCCCCAGCACCCCCTGCCCCTCCCCTTGAAGGAGAGGCCTAGGAGTCAGCTGGCTTTGATGTGGCAGAGGGGGCCTCTCCAGACCCAGGCCCCAGCAGCCTGTGGGTGCAGGGAGCCTGGAACCAGGTGTGGCAGCTCCTTGGTCCTCTCCCCACAATGCCACCCACCACGGTGACAGGGGGAACTGGCTGAGGGAAGGATGGGTGCAAGGAAATGAGCTCAGGACCCCTCGACGCCTGTCCCTTCCATTCACCTTCACCTCCTCATTCCCAAAGAGAAAGAGGATGAGGAAGCTGGCCCCTCTCTGCAGGGCCACGCCAGGCCAGCGGGCCTCCCTTTGCCAGCGTCCACTGTGCAGGGTGTTGCAGATGACATGGGGCTTGGTGGTGTGGAAGCGAGGGTTGAAGTGGATGGCGATGTCCGGCTGGGGGTGCAGGCTGCAGCCACACTGGAAGTCCACCTGAAACCTGAGGGGAGGGGCAGCTCTCAAAGTGCTGTCTGCTCAGAGACCACAGAGATCCCAAAGGCAGACAAGAGCCCCCAGCTCGACGCTGCTGAAGCTGGGCTCCAGCTCCCCTGGTCCCCCCTTACCTGTGGGCACGTGGAGGGACCACTCCCTGCAGCATGACCATCTTTCCTGCGTGCAGGCCACCAAAAATGGTTGTGACATACGGAATCACCTGAACGAGGGAAGAGACCCGTGCTTGCAGGTTGGAGAAAGGCCCGAGGGACCCCATGTCCAGTGCGTGGGGAGGGAAAAACAGGACAAGTCCACTTCCCTACCCCAAACAGAACCTGTCCTTACAGGAAAAAGCCCTTCCCTCTGAAACCCTCCGCCGACTGCCTGTCATGGACAAGTCTAAGCCACATCACACTGGGGACGCCCCTTCAGTTCCCTTGCAGCCAGCTAGCTGTCCCCAGCTCTTAGGACACAACAGGCTGCTGTGTCCCCAGTGAGGCTCGTCATTCACTCAGTGCCACCTGGTGCCCAGAGCCTGGTACTGAAGTTTCTTGGGACAGTTTAATGGCCAGAGTGGGGCCTGGAGGCAGAAAGAATGGCAAGTTGGAGCTGAGAGCTGACCCTTAGGTGGAGCCCTGAAGGGGACCTAACAGTGGCCCTGCTGCCCTCCTGGTCCCTTTCTCCTGGCCTTCCTCCCACCCCCCACACTCTCCCCACCCCCTGCCTCTCCTGGCTATTCTTCCGCCCTCCCTCCACCCTGACGCCTTCTCCCAGCATCATCCGCTTGGTGCCTGAGTTATTCCTTCCCTCCCCTGTCCTCCCAGGGCACTTTGCCCACAGGGCTGCCTTGGCCCTTGGGCCCTGGTGCAGCGGGTCTGGCTGGCTGCTTTCCCTGGAAGGCCACAAGCCCCTCCAGAGCTGAAGCCTGCTCTTTCCCTTTGTTGGGCTCAGGCCCAGCCCAGCACAGTGAGGTCTCTGCAGAGCTGTTGGCAGAAGGAGTGTGAATAGCAGAACAGGGCAGCATCCCGGGGCGCCTTCATGCACTGCTACCAACTCCCAGCAGTGCACAGAAGCCCAAACCAGCCAGAAAGAGCTGAGTCCCCAGCGCTGCCTCCTGGTGACAGGCTCCAGCCTGGGAAGCAAGTAGCCCTGGGGCCCTGTGAGGCTGCCTCAGCCCATTATTTAGCTGCTGGGAGGAGCCCAGGGCCCCCTCCAGTCAGCATGCCCATGGCCACCCACAGCTTAGCAGGACTTCAAGTTCAGTGGTTTCCACTTCCCTGGCCCAGGCAGGGTGTGTAATTAACTGAGCTGCCCTGGGAAGGAGAGGGCCAATTAAGGGAAAAGGATAATTAGTGCTTGCTAGTGGGGGTGTCCCCTGGGGGGTGGGGGGCAGCCTTCTCTAAGCATTGCCTGGCTTCAAGTTCTCATGAACAGGAGGAGGAGGAGAGGGACCCCCTTCCCCCATCTCTGACTGGGAGGTTCCCCTGGAACTGTCCCTTCCAGGCTGGAGATGAGGCTACCCTTCCTACTAATCAGGGTCCCCTTCAAAGATCCCACCCACTCCCCATTCCTGCTGGCCTCCCAGCCCAGTAGGGCGCAGCCTCGGCTCCCAGGCTTCACCTAGTTAAAATGTCCAGCAGTCACTCACATTCAGTTAGCTGCTCAGCCACTGTGCTTAACTCAAGAGAGCCTTCCAGAACCCTGGGCAGGTCCTGGGGAAGCTGGGCCCAAGACTGAGGTCCTCTGCACCCCCCCCCCAACGCAGGAGGAGTCCACCCAGGAGAAAGGGAGGACCCCTGAGACCCAGGAAGTCCCAGGTGAGGGCAGCTGCTCACCGGGTGGAAGACTGGCGGCTGCAGGATGAAGCAGTCAGGAATGGGGTCCAGGTTTTCCCCAGGTGACATGAGGGGTGAGGCCACTCCTTTTGGGGCTGTGGATCCTGATTCCAGGAGCCCTGCTCCCTGGATGGGCTCACCTTCCCCTGCCAGGTCCTCAGTGTCCTGGAGCTCCTCCAGCTGTTAGTCTCACCTGCGCTCTGCACGGGCCTAATGCCACCTGGAGCCCATCTGTGGGGCAGCCGGCCACCTGCAGGGCCACACCCGCCTGGCCCTGGTGAAGCAGGACAAAGCCTGCAGCTCTGGCTGGACTGTGGTCGCCCGCGGAAACTCCGTGTCGCGTCCGGGATGGGACGCTGGCACTAAGCCCCCAAGGAACTGGGGCCCTGGGTCTGAGGCACGTGATCACTTGGAGGGAAGCCAGAGGCTGGCCTCTTTGGGACTGGGAGGATTTGTGTTTTGGGGGCTCACCTGAGTCCTCACTGGGTCAGAGCAAGGGCTGGGACACGTGTGCAGGTTCCCACAGCAGCCCCGCCCCCAGCTTCCTGGACAGCCTGAGGCGGCTTCCCATTCTTCCTCCCCTGGCCACCAAAGGTCTCATCTCTTTCCCTCATTTCCCTGCCCTTTCTCCTCTCTTCTTTATCCAAGTTTTATAGTCCCCCGTGACTCCATTTCAGCAACAGCTGAAATGCCAAGGAGCAGCTGAGGTCACAAAAAATAAATACATAAATAAATAAAAGAAAAGAAAGAGCAGTGAGAAAGGGGAGGGAGGCAGGGCCCCCTGAGCTCAGGGAAGGCAGGGAGCTGCAGGGGGAGCAGGTGGCAGCCCCTGGAAGACCTGGATTCTTGCTCAGCGGCTGACCTATGCACTGTGTGCCCTTAGGCAAGTGTCTTCACCTCTCTGGGCTTTCTTTGTTCACTTGAATACAAACAGGGGGACCCCTGCAGTGTCTCACAGCAGCCCTGTGTCTGAGATTGGCCCAGACCTCTGTGTTTTAGGAGAGCCCTTCAGTCCTCTTCAACCTTTAGGAAGACTTGCCCTTTAAACCACAAAGGACAACAAAATTATATCCTTTGCAGGAAAATGGATGGAACTGGAGAACATAATTTCGAGCAAGATAAGCCAGACTCTAAGAAATAAGAATTCATATCTTTTTCCCTCACATATGGAGGCTACAGGAAAAAAAAAAAAACAGGGGAAGGGAGACCAGGATAATGGAAGGGTGACCAGTAGGATAAAGGAGGAGAGCAGGGGAGGGACAAGGGGCCGATGAAAGGCAGCAGGGAGTCAAACTGATCAAACTGTGTTTCTATGTTTGTGCAAATATACCATAGTGAAACCCGTCATCCTGCATAGTTCAGAGGCACACACACAAACACACACACACACACACAAACACACACACACACACACACACACACACAAAAGAGTAGCAAAATTCAACTCTAGGCTGAGTTGGGAGGTCCCTGGATCTGACCACAGTGTCTGACTTAGCAGTGTAGAATTCCTGGCAGGACTAGCTGGGCAAAGGGTCAAGTGCATGGGGCAAGAGTCAGCAGTTCCTGGGCTGGAAGTGAGAGTTCACGAGGGTCCTGGAGCCCGTGCTCCCTGGCAATCTTCACAGCACTTGAAAAGTTGTTGCAAATGCAAAATTTGGGAGTCTCCCCCAGCCCCCAGGAACAGGGCTCTCTAGAGGCGAGGCCCAGGAGGGAATGTACATGTTAGCACACCCTCCAGGCCATTCTGGAGCACATTAATGATTGCAAAGCGCAGGTTCAGGGCAAAACTGACAGGGCCCTGGGTACTGAGCCCAGGAGTTTGTCCAGATCCTGCAGCAGAAGGTGCTTCTATGGGGAAATTCCATACACTGGGAGGAAAAACCAAAGGTGGAGACCAGTTGAGCAAGGACACGGAGCTCTGCATGAAAATCACACCTGGATCCTGGTCCCAGCCTCAGCATCACAGATCTTGTGACCCGTGGTCAGTGGCACCCTTTCCTCCTCCAAGATTCAGTTCTGTTTGCTAAGAAATAAAGGGACAGGAAGCATTCATGTGTAGGGCTTCCGTAACAAAATAACACTGATTGTTGGATTAAGCAACAGAATTCCATTTCTGAATGTTCTGGAAGCCGGAAGTCCAAGATCAAGGCACAAATGCTATGTAAACAGTTGCTGTATTGTTAAGAGAATAGTGACAAGAAATAAAGTCTGTAAATATTCAATAAAGACTCAATTTTTTGATTTTTGCAACCTGGATCTTGTGCATGATAGGCAAATGCTCTACTACTGAGCTATACCCTCAGCACCTAATTTAAAAAAAAAAAAAAAATTCAATCTTTGCTTGGCTGAATTCGAGTATGCAGAACCTACAGAGATGGAGGGCTGACTGTATATCTAAACAATTATAATCAACTAAAGATGAATATCAAGAATACACAAAGAGCTCCTAAAAAATCAATAAGAAGATAATTTCCAAGTATTTTCCAATACTATATTGCGGATTTTCTCTTAATACAATGTCAAAACAAACATCCAAGATAGACAAATGTGCTTTGGAACCCCATTTTTAAGTGAACGCATTGAAGTCCACTGCTTTGATCTACTAGAATTTATTCAACCATTTCTTATTAGTGTTTTCTATAGAATGTAGCTCAGTGGTACAGCACCCTGTGTTCAATCCCCTGTCGGAAAAAAAAAAATCATGGAAAAAGAAAACGAATTAATAAATTGCAGTTCTATGCAGCAATGCCTGTATATCATGGAAATGACTTTGAAAGAAGAAAGTTGCACAAAGCAAGACACAGCATGATACCATTTCTCTTCATCTGTTTGGTGGGTTATAAGAGAATAACTTATGAACAACAAGAGATTTATATCCCGCAGAAGGCTGAGAAGCCCAAGACCCTTACAGCAGATTCAGTGTCTGGGGTGGATCCAACTCCTGGTTCACAGACAGCGGCCTCTACATTCTCACACCCAGCCCTCTCGGGGCCTCCTTGGTAAGCACACTAACCCTCTTCACCCGGGGCCTGCTTTCGTGACCTGGTTTCGTCCCAGAGGCCTCAACGAACTACTAAGACCATCTCCTTGGGGGTTGAGATGTCAGCCTATGAATTCGGGAAGGCCACATTCTATCCTACCACACATCATTTTCCAATACAGTTCCAAATATGTCAAACAAAACAGCGTAGGCAGGATACAAAGAGAGTGTTTAGAAACTTCAAGAGAAAGGGCAAGGCAGGAGCAGGAGGATGCACTTGCAGTCCCAGATACTCCAGAGGCTAAGGCAGGAGGATGGCTGGAGCCCAGGCGTTTGAGGCCAGCCTGGGCATCATAGCAAGACCCCGTCTCAAAAAACCAAACCAAACTAATGAACCCAAACCCATAAACACAAAACTCAGGTGTGGGCAGCAGGGATGTGGGGTATAGAAGGAAGGCAGGTACTATCTGTATTCCCCCCCAAATCAGACCTCCCTCGGCCTTCATTTTGCACCAATCATTGATTCCTAATCATTGTTGTAATTAGGAGGAGCAGATAGTGACAAGAAGAAGGACAGCACTTATTTGTTCCTTCAAATGCAGGCACGATCACCACAGTAAAACCCCAGCAAACCAACCCTGTTCCTGCAGGCTGAATTCCCCCATGCTTGCTGGTGCCATCAAGATAACACCTTGCTCTGGCCAGCAGAGACCTGAAGATGACAGCAATGGCCAGGACCAATGTTGCCACCACTAATGTCATGACTGTGTTAGTGACCTGCAGCAAAAGAGAAGGGGACAGGGTCACAGTCGACATCCAGAGTCTGAGCAGGGATTCACAGACAAGGAGCCTGCAGCTCAGGAAAGACCCAGAATCCCTGTCCTCTTCATCACATCATAGGGGAACAACGATTGGCAGGAAGTGGGGATCCCAAGAGGTCAGGCCACCCAGAAATGAGGGCAGGAGGTGCCTGGTCAGGAAGGAAGGAATGCAGGAAGAGACCCAGGCATGAAATATACCAATCTCAAAGGAGGAAAAGTGGACATGAGATACAGCAATGACAACAGATTTCATTCAGTCACCAATGGCAGTGAGCAGGGCTCTGTTGCAATCTGTGCAGAGGTGACAGGTGCTTCCAAGGGAGATGGAGGAGCAGAGGTGGGTGAGTGGGGGTCCCTAGAGTCAGGGAGGTGAAGAATGATGGGGGTGGTCTCTGTAAGGCAGTGAGGCGGCTAAACGTGCTCCCTGGCAGCCGTTGTACACCCTGAGCTCTGCCGCTCTCCCAAGGTCACTGTTCTACAGAGAGAGAGGACAAGAGCTAGAGACCTTGGAGTGCCTTTGCCCAGAGACCCATCGGAAGAGAAGAGAAGAACGAGAGGGAGCCGGAAGGGCAAGTTAATGACATACCCGGAGAAGAGGTTCAAAATAGAGACACCAGGCAAGAGGAGAAATAAACAGAACTCTCACCAGTGAAACCACCGCCTTGCTTGAGTTCAAACCCCCCAAGAAGCACAGCAGAAGGTCAGCCACCCCTTAAAACTGGGCTCTCCCACAATGATCCCTGGGACCTTGCACAACCTTTGGAAATGGTTTCAGGTACCCGACAAAGCAGCCCACACCACCTCCCAGAATGTCACCACTCGGGCCAAACACATGTCTACCCACCCCCCTCCGCTGACAAGAGGCGGGGGGACCCATCAGTAGGGTCACTTTGAGGAACTATGGCCCCAAGCCAGACAGCATCACTGCCCTTGGCACCATCAATAAGGATGAGATGTGCCAGGACCTGCCCATCCTGCCTGGCTTCGAACTCAAGGACGGGTCAGACCCAAGGCGATCCCTGCGGTGTGTTTTGTTCATGTCTAAAATAAAGGATGTGAGTTCTCAAGGACACAGGAGCTCCCATGTCCCTGATGGAGTCGGCAGAGTGGTTTAGAGTCAGCAGACGGCTGAGTCCCACTCCAGCTTACTAACTGGTGCCCAGGAAAAAACGTCCTTCCACCTCTCTAGACAGGACCAATGGGAGCCTCGCAGGGTTAGGGTCACATGCTGAAATGGTGAGGGAGGGCCAGCAGAAAGGCCAAGACCTCATTCGGGACCCCAGGACCCATGGCCCATGCCCTACTCACTCACAGTGTGTCATTAAGAAGGTTCCTTCTGGGCTGAGGTTGTGGCTCAGTGGTAGAACGCTTGCCTAGCATGTGTGAGGCCCTGGGTTCGAATCTCAACACCACATATAAATACATAAAATAAAGGTCCATTGACAACTACAAAAAAATTAAAACATAAAAGAAGGTTTCTTCCCATCCTGGGACCCCATGCTCACCATTTAGGAATTGAAGAAATTGGGCCAGGTAGTGGTCACACCCTCCAGCTCTAAATTCTCTGATTTTCTCTATAAAAGTGTTATGATTTGAATGTAGGGGGGTCCCCAAAAGCTCATAATGCAAGAAATTTCAGAGATGAAATGATTGGATTGTGGGAGTGAATCAGAGGATTAAGCCTCTGGACTGGATTAACATAGTGGTGACTGTGGGCAGGTGGGCTGTGGCTGGAGGAGGAAGATCCTATTTTGTCCCTGGGGGGATCATATTTTGTCCCTGGTGAGCAGAGTACTCCCTGACCCCCTGGGTTTTCTGGTTGCCCCGTCTTTCCGCCATGATGGTCTCCCTCACCTCAGGCCCCAGCCGTGGAGTCAGATCAACTTTGCCTCCTCCAGTTGTTCTTGTCAGATCACAGAACAGAAAAGCTGTCTAAAACCAAAGGAACCTATCCTCTCTCACTCCTGGGAAGTGGCAACAAGACCGTGACAAAAGGATTCAGCTCACAGATGTCACTAAACACTAGAAACCACCCCCCCACCCACCCCCACCCCCACTCCTAGAGCAGCTTGGGGTGTTTGGTTCCCAGAGAACAGGTCACAGGCTGAGGTCACACCTGGTGCCGGTGGGTGACTCCACAGCGCAGCTCATTCACACAGTGCTTGCTCCCTGAACGCTTACTTAAACTCCACAAGCCAACCACTCCTCTCAGACATGCCTGGGCACAATTTCTTTTGTCCTGTTGTTCATGACAAGGGCAATCCAGCCTTTGTAGGTAAATCCCCCTGATTAGTATTTTGGACTATTGTTATTACCAGGGATTGAACCTGAATGAACCCAGGGGCACTTGGCCGTTGAGCTACATCTACAGGCCTTTCTATTTTTTTTTTTTTTTTTCTGAGACAGGGTCTTGCTAAGTCACTTAGCACTCTGCTAAATTGCTGAGGCTGATTTTGAACTTGCAATCCTCCTGCCTCAGCCTCTCAAACCACTGGGATTATAGGTGTGGGCCACCACGCCCAGGTCCCCTAATATTTTGGTGGGGATTCACCTGCATTTAGGGGTTTTTGTTTTAGAATAACAGAAACCCCATTTGGGGATTTTTTTGGAGAAGTACCTTGTAGAAACTCTCCTATCACCACTTTTGGGGAAACCCCAGCTATGGATAGAACTGGGCAGAACATAAGGGAACTTTTCTTTTTCTACATTATGGTAATGGCTGCATGATTATGAACATTTGTGAGTACTTAGAGAATTGTATACTAAAACACGTATATTTTATGATTTGTAAACTCCTCCTTTAAAAAATAAAATTTGAGCTAGTTGTGGTGGCCTAAACCTACAGTCCCAGGTATCAGGAGGCTGAGGCAGGAAGATCACAAGCTTCACTCCAGTCTGGGCAGCTTAGCAAGACCCTGTCTCAAAATTTAAAAATATATATATATTAAAAGGTAATTGAGATGTAACCTTATGTAGAGCACTTGCCAAGCAGGTGTGAAGCCCTGAGTTTTATCCCTGAACCAAAAGGGAAAATCTCACTAAATTTGAACATATTCATTTGAGAAGAAACCATAATGGAGGTCATAGTCACACTATACCCCAAAACAGAGTCCCACAGTCATAAAATCAAACCTTAAAACTGTCTTGAATTCCACAAAATGTCACCTGTGATCATGATCCATAAACTACGTTTGCTTCAACGTGACCTTACAGCCTCCTATCCCATGAACTTCAAACAAGTAAGTTCTCGCGGCATGAACTTGAGTGACTGCAAGTCTCTAGTAGCCAATCATCACAGACAAATGTCCACTTTCTCATTCATGCTTTAAAAACTGAGCCATAACTGAGAGAAGCTGAGATTCTGCCATCAGTTTGAAGTGCCCCCATCCAAGAACTGTTCACAAGTATCCAAAAGGATGAGCAACAGACTTTTAAATCTCTCTAACTTGAGTTGATTTCATGTCTGACCGTTCTGGTGTCAGAGTGGGATCTGAAGGCTGCATGCCTGCTGGGCCCAGAGGTCAGTGAGTCACCAGGTACTGTTACCCAAAGAGTCCATGGTGCCCACTGATATCTTGCTCACTACAGAGTTCTAGGGTCTTGGTCAGACCCAAGATAAACTCTTTTTGCATTTTGACCTCTGATTTTTCTGTGGGCATATACCTGTGTTTCACTGCAGATTCTTTGGTAAGTCACCATCTGGGGTGTATGCGGAGAAACCCCGCCATTCTCTGTGATTCTAGACCTTGGCAGAAGTATTGAAATTTCTACAGGTAGAGTCATTTTAAGGAGTTTAAAGGCAAAGATGGGTTCTACCTGGTTTAAAACACTTGCCCCACTACCTCATATTAAAAAAATTCTTCTTGAAGCCTGTGACCCAGGAATCTCTGATATTAACTTGTTCATACGAGAGTGGGCACAGGGAATGCTCAAATATTGCCAGAAGAGTTTAGTGGGATATGCAGCTGGAGCTTCTGATGACCATACTAGGTAGGCTTTCCGAGAAGAAATTAAAAGGCCCAGGACGTTGTGATAGCATGATTAGAAGATGTTAGTCAGCTTTATGTCACTGTCACCAAAACACCAGACAGGAACAACTCAAAGGAGAAAAGATTTATTTTGGCTCCCGATTTCAGAGTTTCAGTCCAGGGTGGGCTGACTCCATTGCTCTGGGCCTGAGATGAGGCAGAACATCAGGGACCGTGGGTGTGGTGGAGGAAAGTGGCTCCGCTTCTGGCAGATGGGAAACCAGGAGCGAGAAATGGGAAGGAGCCAGGGGTAGGTCAGGGAAATTACTTATATCCACAGTGTCCTCCTGCTGTGCAAAGCTGACTCTATCCCCAGCATGCCCAGCACTTCTCAGCCAGCAAACTAACATCCCAAGAGATCCTGTGCCTGGCCCCGTCAGTCCTGCACATTCTTTGCTGTAACTCTTCAAACTCCCCTCCCCTCCTGCCTTTACCCAAGGAAGCAGAGATTCGTCGCTGTGTTGAACTGATTTCTCAAATCTGACTCCCACGCCACATTCAGAGGAAACCCAATTAGCCGAGCTAACATTACTATTCTATGTTGATGACTTTTACACCAAAACTTCTGAGGAAATATATCAAATTGGATATGCTGTATGAATTATAGGAAAGAGTCCTTCCCCAATTTGTAATTCTGTACAACCTGCAGAGATATTTGCCCTCACTTGAGCCAGTGAATTAGCCAAAGATAAGATGGAAATTATTTATACTCGTAGCAGGAATGCTTTGAGAGTACTGTATGATTTTCGAAGTCTGTGAAAAAAAAGAGGATATTTTTGGCCTATTTTTTGATTTGTTCTAATTAGTTATACATGACGGTAAAACGCATTTTGATACATTGTACACAATGGAGCACAACTTCTCCCTTCCCTGGTATACACAGAACAGTCACACCAGTAGTGTAGTCATACATGTATATAGGGCAATGTCTGTCTCATTCTACTGTCCTTCATATCCCCACAACCTCACCCCTGCCCTCACTCCCCTCTACACAATCCAAAGTTCCTTCATTCTAATACCCACACCCCACTATGAATCAGCATCCACTTATCAGAGCAGCCTTTGGTTTTCTGGAACTGGCTTATTTCACCATGATATTCTCTAGTTCCATCCATTTGGCTGCAAATGCCATAATTTCATTCTTCTTTAAGGCTGAGAAATATTCCATTGTATATATGTCCACATTTTCTTCATCCATTCATCTGTTGAAGGGCATCTGGGTTGGTTCCATAGTTGAGCTATTGTGAATTGAGCTGCTATAAGCATTGATGTGACTGTGTCATTATAGCATGCTGATTTTAAGTCCTTTGGGTATAAATTGAAGAGCAGACAGCTGAGTCAAATGGTGATTCCATTCTAAGTTTTCTGAGGAATTTCCATACTGCTTTCCATAGTGGTTGCACCAATTTGCAGCCTCACTAGCAATACATGAGTGTACTTTTTTCCTCACATTCTCGCCAACACTTATTATTGCTTGTATTCTTGATAATTGTCATGATAGTAAAATGCATTTTGATAGATCATACATAAATGGAGTACAGTTTCTAATTTTTCTGGTTGTACATGATGTAAATCACACTGATCATGTAGTCATATATGTACATAGGGTAATAATGTCCAATTCATTCTACTGTTCTTCCTACCCCATACCCCTTCCCCTCCCTTCACTCCCCTCTATTTAACCTAAAGTAACTCTATTTTTCCACAGCCACCACCCCTCCTTATTGTGAATCATCATCTGTGTATCAGAGAAAACATTCAGCCTTTGACTCTTTGGATTGGCTTATTTCATTTAGCATGATATTTCCAGCTCCATCCATTTCCCAGCAAATGCCATAATTTTATTCTTCTTTAAGGCTGAGTGTGGGAAACCCACCTTGCCCGTGACTGGGTCACCCTCCCCGGCTGGGTGCTGAGGCGCTCGGTCACAGAAATGTGGCAGAGCTTTCCCCACCCTTCTGGGGTTCGAGGGTCGGTGTCTCGTGCATGGGTGTGTCTTGCTACAGCCCCGTGGGTGAAGCTACGCTCACCTGTTCCTTTGTAATATAACCCCTCGTCCTGTTTAGGATAGAATCTTCCATGGAAGTGCCTTGTGTGTGTCCCCTTCTCTTACTGTGCCCTTGGCTGTGGCCTAACCAGGTGTCAGTCAACCTGCTGACAGTGGACATCATGAAGATACTCAGCCCCCTGAAACCTGACCCCTTGCCTCATTTGAACAGCTTCTCCTCAATAAAAGGGGTCAGCGCCTGCTCTCGCTCTCTCTTTTTCTGTGGACCCTTAAGGTCAGAGGAGCCATCACAGCGACCTCAAAGAAAAAGGTATTTGTGTCTCTTGTGTGGTTATTTTGCACAGCCCAGTTAGCCCCGTTCAACTGGAGTGACCCCTGAGCCTTTCAGTCGTGAGAACAGAAACCCGGCAGCTGAGTAATATTTCGTTTTCTATATATACCATATTTTCTTTATCCATTCATCTGTTGAAGGGCACCTAGTTTGGTTGCATAGATTAGCTGTTGTGAATTGGGATGCTATAAACATTGATGTTGCTGCATCACTGTATCATGCTGATTTTAAGTTCTTTGAGTATATCTCACAAGGATGAGAGAGCTGAGTCAAATGGTGGTTTCATTACAAGAAAAAAAAAGAAGGTATTCTTAACATCAGATAACACACCTATAAAAAATGAGCATGGAGTTGCGGATTACCTCACTAGACTATTGTTACCTCACCCTGTCATAAAAATTGAAGCTCATTTTCACAAAACAGGCCACAGATATCAAGGAAATGCTAACTCTAAGTTCTGTGCAAAGACTCCTACCGAAGAAATTGACTCAACTTGTAAAACTATGTACCTTGAATAAAGTCCACCCAAAGGACATAAAGGAAGTTCAACATTGACAACAAAGATATGCTCCTAAAACTGAAAATAAGTGAATAAATAAATACAAACTAGTCCCAGGACTCTAGGAAGGCCCAGACCACCACTAGGGGTCTCCCAATCCCTGGATTTGCTACTCTTCTGAGCATTCCATTCCCTCTTCAGGGCGTCGATAAAATGACTCAAAACTCAGCAAAATACTTTTGGAGGAACCCCACAACATGTCAGTATTTCACTTGTCATATCTATAGTCCTGAGAGATCATTGAAGTAGCCCCAGCAACATCTCCCACACTTTCAGGCCCATTCATGCAAACACTTATACGTGGCCTTCCTTCAGTTGCTTACCTGTATGAACGTATCAACATACACTTGTAAGAAGACACGTTTCCTGGGAGGATAGAAGTTCTTCCAGGTCAAAAGTACATTGCAGTTACTGTAACTAGAGTTATTTGAAAATGATTTTCCACCTTGAGAAATACAAAATGAAATTTCAAGTGATAGAGTCCCACCCTATTGGATAAGTTGTAGAACGACTAAGATTATTCATTACTATCCTCCTCAATAGTAATAGGCCTTACTATCCTCCTCAATCTTGAATATAGGTTAAAAGCATAAATGGCACTATAAAAATTGACATTGGAAAAATTCAGTGACATCTTGAAGTTACACTGGCCTACACGGCTGTCTCTAGCTCTTATGACGATGCGATCAACACATTTTGGAAAACATAAGTTGATACCTTATGAAATCATTACTGGGTGACCCAGGTCCTTATGTTTGGCAAACTCTGATATGATCCGACATTGTAAAGCACTAATGCAACATTCGAAAGCTTATTTGCAGCAGAGCAAATGACCTTCAAGAAAAAAAAAAGAGAGAGGGTATAACATCAGATAACATGCCTCTGTAAAAAAAAGAACATGGAGTTGCTGATTACCTCACTAGACCATTGCCTGGTGAGTATTTTGTGCTCGATATGGTAGAACCTGGTTACATACTGTTATTTTAAAATCATCAGTAGAAAGGACCCTAAAGGGTTCTTTTAACCTCTCACACAGAGTCGCATTATATGGTATTGAACCTTAGGTCCATGACTCTCAACTAAAAGCTTCTTGGACTCTTGGGCCCTTGGACTTGTCAATCCACAGATGACTTAGAGTCAGGATATGCAAGGGAAATTTTTCCCAGAAGTATATAAAAACATGAGGTAGATAGCTCCTGCCGAAGAACTCAGAACCAACTCCTACTGGGCTTTCTTTCTTTGATTTTGTTGTTCTTGTTGTTGTTGTTCTTTTATTTGTTGTGCTGGGGATTGAACCCAGAACCTCACACATAGACAACTGAGCTAAGCCCCAAACCTCCCTTTCATTTTTCCAGGACTTCTTCTTACTTCCACAATAATTATTGCAGACCTGCTACTTTGCAAACTAACACAAAGTGTTAACGCAAACTTGTCTTTCCACTTCTCTTGGAGACCTTGACCACATAAGCTGAATATCCACCAAACTCTCCTATCCAACACAGTAGCCTCTCTTAATAACCTAAATGATTGATACTATGTAGTCATCTAAGTGAGTGGGAGGAATCTCAGTTAACATTAGAACCCACTCCCACAGGTGCCTATGTGACCAATTTGGGATGGCGGCCCTTCAGAAATGTTTGGCATCCTCCCCCTGACAGTCATTCAGATAATGCTCACTGCCAGCTGAGGTGGTTTGGGAAAGAACCGTCAGAAGCCAAGGGCTAGCCCATACTGCTGGAGAGTTTGCTTCTGCCAAGCCATCTCCATGCACAGAAAACCTTGATGTCGTGGGACGTGACATTCACAAGGTCCTGGACTTGCTCTATAATCCACTTTTTGGTTGATTCAGATGGTAGAGACAGGACTGTTGCATACAATGATGCAGAAATAAAATTAGAAAGCGACAGTGACACCCTCAAACACACCCTTAAGGAACTCACCGAAACCATTTGTAAGTTCAATGGAAACTGTATGAATTTTTCATAACAGTTTTTCATGCTGTGTAGACCAATATTCAGGGCACATCTGGAATATGAGCAAATCATATTTAATTGGGGATAGAATTCTTAGAAAATGTTATCAAATTCATAAAAATGGTTTCATCTTCCATCCTAATTTAAACCACAGTCATTCAAACTGGCAATACGCCAATGACATGATGAATAATCGTCATCATCCTAACACTCCTGATTGGTGGGTATGGGGGTCCACCTTCTCTCTCTCTCTCTCCCTCTCTATACTGTATACAAAGGTTTTCCATCAAGTGATGTAGGCGCTGCAGACTGTGGGTATCTCTCACCCCAAATGTCAAAATGCCAAATTTTTAATATAAAATATCCCTCCATCAATGAATTACTCAAGAGCTTCCCAAGCCAATCATGAAAAGGAGCGCTGGATTTCACTTTTAGCAAATCTTTCCTCGCCTGGGAACCTCTAAATTAGAAAAATCCCTGACCAATATTTTTACAAGTCCTGAAAAGAGTTCTGATGCTTTAAATTCTCCTCAAGTAACACAACCTTACAAAAATAAGTGCAGCGCAGCACTGCCTGCAATCCCAGCAGCTGGGGAGGCTGAGGCAGGAGGATAGTGAGTTCAAAGCCAGTCTCAGCAACTTAGTGAGGCCCTGAGTAACTCAGGGAGACCCTGTCTCTAAATAAAATGTAAAAAGGGGCTGGAAATGTGACTCAGAGGTTAAGGAACCCTGAGTTCAATCCTTGGTGCCAAAAAAAGCAGTTTAGCTTCACTACTCCATTTATTCAGGCCAAGAAGAAACTAAACCCCTACTACCTGGTGTGAAGAGGCTGCTGCTTTGAGGCACCAGTGTGCTACCCCACCCAAGCCCCTAATAAGTCTCTCTTCTGACACCCATTTATCCACGTCACATCCTGGGAAGTCCAGACACCAAGGGGTGGAGGGGCAGGGGCAGCTCAGCATCCTCACTGTGGGGCTTGGGGAGGAAGCAAGGACCAGCCCGATGCCCTCTTCAGGCTCCTGGGGAGACAGAGCTGTGGGTGAGCACACAGGGGACTGGGAGACTCCGTGTTCAGGATCCACAGTGTCACTGCAGACCCGCTACCCCCGCAGCCCATGCTGTTCCTGTGGACACGTGGCCTCTCTCAGCCCCTCCATGCCAATGTCCTTGGGGTTGCACAAGGACCCTCTTCAAGGTCTTCCCGATCCTCATTCTGGAGGGAGAGAGCAGGGTGGGCTCAGCTAGTTCCCTCCCATCCCCACTGGCCAGAGCCTCGTGGGCAGCCCCATCTTGGCCACACTGGACATCTTTGGGTGGCTGACCTTGAATCAGGTGACCTCAGTTGGCCCATGGATACCAGCTCCATTTCTGAACAGGAGGATTTGAAGGGATGGCAGGTGAGGAGGGGACAGGGACTACCTGGAGTGGGAAGGGCAGAGCAGAAATCAAGGCCATTGCCCTTGTGCTGGGACTTGTAGCTCTTCAGCTAATCCAATGTGCTCCAAGTCAGAAACTCAGGCCCAGGAGCCACACATGAGAGGAGGCAGCAACCAAGATGGTCCAGCTGGTGCCTTCAAATGCTGAGCAGGCCAGGGAGCCAGTGTGCTCCCCCTGGGCAGAGAATGGGGCAGAGTCAGAACACATACTCAGCCTGCTGGGAACAGAGAACACTGCATCAACGAGCTGCAGACTCAGTACTTTTGGGGAGTTTTTTTGATGTTTTGAGATAGGGCCTTGCTAAGTTGCCAAGGCTGGTGTCAAACTTGAGATCTTCCTGTCTCAGTTTCCTAAGTTGCTGGAATGACACCTGTGCACCACTGCGTACATTATATTAGCTTGGATTTTGAAAACATAAAAATTCTACTGTTGTATAAGAGTGGATTTTCCATGGGAAACAATGGGTTCTTTCCAAGGCACATCTCCTTTCTGTGTCCATGGGGCTTGAGTTCGGGTCTTGGGCTGGGGAGGGGAGGCACTGAGAGTGGCCTGTGAAGGGAGACAGGTCCCTGCTGTAGAAGGCGTGTATCTGGGCCTTGGGGGCTGGGCTCACACTCCGTCCACACTCAGCCTGCATTCTGGGCTTCTGGCTGGTGAGCTTCTTCCCTGCCTGCCTCTCTGTGAGGAGAGTTTGGGTCTCTCCAAGCCCCAGAGAACACCTCTGTCCCTCTTCTTCCTTCCACAAGCTTTTCCTCCCAGTTCAAGGTGATTCTCGCCTCACCCTGTGATCCCTGAAGTGTCCAACCTTGACTTTCTGTTAGAGAAGTTCTCAGCAGGGCTGAATCCAGCTCTTTCATGGGAATTAGAAAAGGAAGAGGCCAGGTTCATGTAATTATTGGAAATGGAACAGTTCCTGGAGGGCATGTTTTATAATTTGGAAAAGGGAAGTTGTGGGCGTTTTATTTCCCTGTCCCCAGAAAAATCCCCGGCCCTGTGTCCTCATGGAGGCAGAGGGTCAACCTCAGAGCTCAGCTCCTTTCTGCTCACAGTGCCCTGGCCATGACCTTGGGGAACTCAGGATGGTAGGGAAACTCTCTCCTGCTGTCTCAGCCTTGCTGGGGCTTGATGGACAGGCTGACTCAGGCTGGGGTGCAGGAGGAGGTGGACAGAGGCCTGGCTCTGCTGCAGTCCAAGTCAGGCCCCGAGATGGATCTTGGAGATGCAGGGAGGGAGGCCAAGCCCTCAAAATGTTTTCTCCTTGATGCTGGAAGAAGCTCAGACAGGCACAGGGAATTGTGGCCCATCCAGTTCCTTGCATGATGGACTCTGTAACCTGGGTCTCAGAGAGGGCCAGTTGAGCCAGAGGGCAGTGAGGCACCTGTTGGGAAGGAGTCTGGATGGGAATGGGAAGAGGGGGAGTGGGCATGGGGAGGGGGTTGGGCCAGGGAGACCCAGGGGTGCAGAAGAGCAGAGGCCAGAGGGAGCACTAGGTGAGTGGAGGTTGAGGCCCTGGGTAGACCTGGGGGCAGAGCCCAGGGAGGGGAGGGAGGGAGGAAGTGTTGGTGAGGAAGGGCATGTGGTCTGGGGACTGGGTATGGGGCAGAGGGACAGGAGGTGGGGAAGCTGGCAGGAGGCTATGGGGTCATGGAAGCAGGAAGGGAACTGCCCTGATTAAGTTAGTAGACAGGAGGTGGAGGAGGAAAGGATCAGGAGAGACTCCTGGGGTCTGCAGGAACAGGGGATTGGACTTTAGGATTGGAGGTGGTGGCAGCGTGGGCTGTGGGGCTGAGGGAGGTGGGTGTGGGGCAGGAGGAGGACTTAGGATGACCCCTCTTTTGGTATTGGGGAGCCTGGAATGAGAATTAGGAAGAGAGATCTCATCTATCAAATTAAGCATGAAGAGGAAAAGAAAAAGTATTGATTATTGACACAGCGGTGCCCCACTTGGAATGTTGAGAGTGAGGACAGAGGCAGGGAACGAGGAGCAGAGGGGAACATGTTATGAGCAGCTCAGCCGTTTATTCAGAAACCAGAGGGGTGATGGGGGAAGAAGAAAGCACAAACAGACACACAGAGAAAAAGCTGGGTCCAGTGGTAAAGCCAAGCCCTGGGGAGTGGTGACTGACACCAGAGCTAGCTCAGCTCACTTATCATGTAGGTTCTGTCAGCACGAGATTATTTGTGAGACAGTTTTAGGAAAGCAGGCAGTCTGAAGGACACAGTAGAGACATCATGGTCCTCTTGTTACACCTAGAATTTTCTACCCCCAGGAGTTGGTGTCTGAATCCAAGTTTCCTTACAAATTAAAAAAAAAAATTAAGATCATCCAACATATATTTTCTCAAAAAAATAGGGTTAAACTAGCGTGGTTTTAGTTTTAATTTGTAGAGGACGGCCAGCACTGCAAAAGCAGTTAAACACCGAGAAATGACTTGATGAGTATTTTTTACTTGACCAGGAAAATTAGCAAAAGTCACCTGTCAAATATGTAAGGATGATAGTTAGAATCAATGTTATTGCTCCACTGAAAAGGGTATCATAGTGGAAAAAGGCTCAGCTCCCATCAAATGTATGATTTGATCTCTGAGTTTAATAATAAGCTGAGCAATAAAATTGTGAAATGAAATCAAAGATTTTGGAGGAGAGTGAGCAAGATCGAGCCCCTCAATAACTTCTGAAGACTGTCACATGGCCCCTGTAGGGGTGTGACAAGTAGGAAATATTAACACCTGTATAGACTTCTGTATGTTAATCTTCGTAAGCTGTGTAGTCACAATGGCAGTTTCAACCTTTGCTAATGTAGCCCTTGTTTCTGGAGTGAGCTGTCAAGGAGAGGCCGGAGAGGGATCTCCACATAAGATATCACATAAAAGGCTCCAATCTGTAGTAGGTAATTGTAGGCTAGACCATAACCAGTTAATATCTCCCAGTAGTTTTTGAAAATCATTGAGAATATGTAAAGCATTTCTTCCAATTTATAAATTTCATGGACGAATTGTGTGTCCTGTAAGGAAACTGTCCAAATATTGGAAAGGAGAGGCTTTTTGTACTTTTGTAAGGCACTAACAGACAAGAGTTATAAGGTTTACAAGGAAAACACAAGATGAAATGAACAAAGAGTAAAAACATATTGAGTTTGAATAATAGCTATGAACCAAGAAATATAATTTTTAAAATACCAAATTTTTATCTTAATATTTAGTTTGAAGAATACCAGCTTGGTAAATGTTCTTTTAGATCTTATACTTTACAGACTTGTATACTTGGAAGGTATGAATACTTTTAGAATACAAAGAGGCCAGTAACACAATAACTTTTTGTTTTATTTATGTATTTTTATGTGGCATTGAGAATCGAACCCAGCACCTTGAACGTGCTTGGCAAGTGCTCTACTCCTTAGCCACAACCCCAGCCCCCCAAGTTTAGTTTTTAAGGAAAAATTTTGACACTGGAATGTAGGGTAAAACTCTAAAATAACAGTGCTTATTTAACCAGAGTTAGACAAACAATAATTTCTTTAAGACTAGTTTACCTAGAAAAATTTGTGAGTTAGTAATTTTAAAGAAATTTTTATTTTTATCTGTTTATTTCATTTAAATTCAACTTCTTTTTTAAATTATGTGAACTAAAATATATTTGGATCCATTTCTTGTTTAAATTTTAATGTATGAGTGCACATTTATCTATATGTCAACTTTAATACTATGTACATAATACATGGACACAAACACATATGTAGAAACAACACAATACTCAGGTGTGCACACATACACAAAACGGACCAGAAACAAAGATTCTGTAACTTTTTTGTAAGTGGAGTTTGACAGGTAGGAGGCAATGTTACTGATGTTTATTAAAGCCTCTATTAGAATTATTTTATTCTAAATAGAAATTAGAGTCTATCAGACTTTTATATTATGACTTAAATATAGGATAGGCTTGTACAGTTGGAAATGCCACGTGTAAAAACCTAACAGCCATGACAGACACTGAAAGCAAAGATTCAGACAGCTGGCCATTTGTCCTTGATGGCTATCAGATCTACCCCTAACACCACTGTGTCTATGTCCTTTTTTGGATTTAGTAAAAGGGTGTTTTTTTTTTAGTGTGAGAGTTGACCCTTGAAAAAATGGCCTCTGAACAAAGACAGAATATAAAAAAAAACTTTATAGTTCAATAAAATAAGACTAATCAGAAAAATACAATAATTTAGGCTTACAAGATCAAATGTGAATTGACCATAAAATCATCAGCTTAAAAACATAGCATTAAAAAAAAGGTGTTATAAAAAAAATACACAGCTGCATTCCTAAGAAAAGAGCATAAAGAACATCTTTATCAGGTCATATTTAGTTCAGATTAGAGTCAGTTCACAGAGTAAAAGAATGTGGGAGCCTGTGAAATCCTTAGAAAAAGGTTTTTTAATAAAAAGAAAGTTTGTACATTTGGAATCTTTCCATTTTTCCTCCCAATGCTATAGCATTAGGGAGCAACTTGTTAAGAAAACAGGGTGGTAAAGCTGAAAAGATAGCCAGCCAAGCCACAAACAGCTTGAACTTAGACCTAGCACTTTTTTCCTTTTGCCTTAACTGGTTCTCTGTAAGTCTTACCAATCTTGTAGGCTCTGTAGGCCTTCTCAATTCACATTTTAAATTTAAGAGTAGCAGAGACAGAGATATAATAGAAACTAAGGAATAAGGAAAGCCACTTTTATTTTAATTCGAGAAGCAATACCTCATGCATAGAGCATTTTAACTTTTTTTGTAAAATTATTGTTTAAGGCATGGTGCTATAGTTTATGTTTTTTCTGGGGAGCATCTTTCTTCTTTTTTTATTTCTCAATCCTTTAGCATTATTTTAAGCAGGGCACCAATTTCCCAGGTTTCTACAGTTACCACTCCATCTTTAGAGAATGCGAGGCAAGTTTCAACAATGAATTTTAATAACTGTGGTAACTGTGCCTTCCTTGGTTTAAGCATAGACTTAAGCCATAGCAACACAGAGATCCCTTTCTTTGGATCCAGCATTTCCCATTTTTCAACCTGACTAAAAACACCCTCCTCATCTCTCTTTCACTGCAGTGGCCATTAATCAGAAGTGCCCCCACATCTGACCAATAAAGAAGATCCCCTGTGTCTGGTCCCTGTTTGGGCACCAACTTCCACCACCAGCAAAGCTGTGAATTCAGAAACAGAAGGGGCCATAACGGGGTGAAGAACAGAGAAAAGGCTGGGGCCCGGCAGGAAAGGCTGAGTTCTGTGAGGCTTGACTGACACCAGAGCTGGCTGAGCATGTTTTATTATGGTTTTGTCATCAGAAAGTTATTTTTGAGACATTTTTAGCAAAACAGGCAGTCCAAAGGATGTAGCGAATCTTGTGAGACATTGAGGTCATCTTGTTATGCCTAGAATTCTCCACTCCAGGAGTTGGTGTCTGAATCCGAGTGTCCTTACAATTAAAAAAAAATTTAGATCATCCAACATATATTTTCTCACAAAAATAAGATTAAACTAGAACTCAATAAAAGAATATGAGAATAATCCCTAATACTTGCAGTTGAACATCATGCTTCTAAATAACCCATCCATCAAATAGGAAGTCTCCATGGGCATTTAAACATATTTGAAGTGACCGGAAGTCACAATACAGAATATCAACACTTGTGAGGCATTGCTAGTGCAGTACTGAGAAGGAACTTTACGGAACTCGATGTATATATTAGGAGAGAAGAAAAACTGAAATTCAGCATACTGAGTTCCCACTTGAAGAAATTAGAAAAGAGTAAATAAGTCCAAGATATGCAGAAGGAAGAGAATAATGAAGATAAGAGAGGCAATCCATAAGATGAGCAATAGAGAAAATCAATAAAGCCAAAAGTTGGCTCTTCTAAAAGAGCAACAATAAAACTCTAGACGGACTGACAGAGGTAAAAAGGAAAACAACACAAATTCCAATATTAAGAGTGAAGGAGGGGCTTTCAAAAAAGATCTGGAGACATTAATGAGAATAAAATAATATCATAATAAAATTTAACAACTTGGATTCAATGGACTAATTTCTAAAAAAAATCACAAATGACCAAAACGCATCTAGATGAAATAGATTCTCTTGATAGTTCTGCAAGTGTTGACTGGATTCTCTTTTTAGTTTATAATCTCTTGTAAAGAAAGATACATTTTCAATGCCTGCCCTGGCAATTAGAGGAGGGAACAGTCCCATTCCATGAAACTTTCTCAGGAAACAGAAAAGGGAACGCTTCATCTCATCCATTTACAGTAAGATCCCAATCGGACAACTGAGTATTAAAAAATAAAACTGGAGATCAACGTCTCTCATGAACACAGATGTAAAAGTCCCCAACACCAGCAGATCAAATTCAGCTCTTTTCAAAATGAACATTACGCGATGACCCTGTGGACTTCATCACAGTGATGCAAGGGTGACTCTTTGAAAATCAAACATGCAATATGCCATATTAACAGCACAAGGAACAACAGTCACATGGTCATATCAACTGATGCAGAAAAAGCCTTTGACAAAATTCAACATTCACTCATAATTTAAAAAAAACTCTCAGCACCAACGGGGGGAAAAAATATATGGAAGCCCTGAAGAATAGAGTAAGGGAAACAGGAGGAGGGAAAATACTGGGGAATTATGTTTTGTAGGTACATGAATATGTCACAATGAAAACCCACCCTCTCCCAGCCACTCCCCCAGATTCTGGGGAGACAGTGGGGGACGAACTGGCCTCCCATCCCAACGCAGAGATACTGAGACAATAGAGGACCTGATGGTCACTCGGGCCAGCAGGTGGGCTGTACAGTGGAGGGAGCTCAGCCAACATGAGCACAGCTGCCTTTCCCGGTGACCTCTCACGCTGCCTCTTCATATGTCCTTAGGGAAACTGTATTAGAACATGGGCTTGGAAGGGACAGACTAGATTGAAGTCACAGCACCTGGGAAATCCAAGATCAAGGTGCTACACACATTGTGTCTAGAGATCTTCTCCCAGACAGGCAGTGGGCCCCCCTCTCACTAGGGCTGCACATGACAGAGGGAGGGAAAGAGAGCTCTGGTCTCCTTTCTTCTTCTTAGAAGGACACTAACCCCACCACAGGGGTCCTACCCTCAGCACCTCCTCTAAACCTAGTGACCCCCAATGACACCACCTCCGAACTCCATCACATTGAGGGTTGGGCATCAACATATGAATTTGGGGTAGGAGGGAACACAAACATGGACACCATGACATTGTGCAACAAGCTCTTTAATAGTATCCCTGCTATGCAGCATTGCACTCAGAAAACAGCTCCCTATGCTTTGATTCGGCTCCACTAGCCCAAGTGCTCATGATTACAAAAGAGAGTGAAATCTGTAAATCAGCTTGCTCAAATTCCCCAGACTTAACTGGTGCCGCCAACATAAGGCCTTGGATTTACTGGTTGTTCTGCAGTATTCTGGCCCCCATCCTAAAGAGGAATCTTGGAGCACCAAAAACAAGCTGAATAAAGAGCTGTGATGATTCCACTAAGCACCTGCAACAGAAGAGAAGAGAGTGGGGTGTCAACTCGACCTCAGGAGTCTGAGCAGAGATACGTGGACAAGGAACCTGCAGCTCAGGAAAGACCCATGATCCCTGTCCTTGTCCTCTTCACCACATCCCAGAGGAAACACTATGGGCAGGGGGTGAGGGATGTTTCAAAGGGAGATGGGGAATGGGGCAAGGAGGACAAGCACGGGTCTCTAGAGTCAGGGAGGTAAAAAGTGATGAAGGGTGACCCAGTAAATGCAATGAGGCCGGCTGAATGATCTCCCTGGCACCAGTGAGGTTCAGATTGTACCATCCAATGGATGCAGCAGGAGGCCCTGGTTTTTCTGATGAAAAATTCCAAAGGAATCACTCTCAGCCTTTGCAGAAAGACACTTCTGAGTTGTAAGGCCTCAGTGTCTATGTGATCTTCCTATCTCTCAATCTGCATCTCACAGAGTCAGAGGAAGGATTCCTATTCTGTTTTAGTAAATGCACTAAGACAGAGAGGCCTTGCAACTATCGTCTGCTGTTGGTTAGAAAAAATAGTACATTTTCCTGAGAGACAGAACATTCTCAAGCAGGCATTTGAAGGGGATTGTTAACCTTGAGACAGAGCTTCATGTTGCCAGGTCATAGAGGTCAGTGGTCTATCAGTGCAAAGTGTGGGCAGAGTCACTAGGGGCCCAGAGTCCTGCAGTGCCCACAGCACACTGTGTACAAAGAGGGAAGGAGAAAGAGAGCTGGAGACAGGCAGAGGAGGAGCTTCCTATGGAGACAGGGCAGATGGAAGGAGTGAGAGGGAGAAGACAGGGAGTCATTGAGATATCTGCAGAAGAGGTTCCCAAAGAGGGACCCCAGGCCAGGGAGAAACTAAATGGCACAGCCACCACTGAGTGCCCCAGCCTTGCTTAAGTTGAACTCTCAGAAGCACAGCAGAGAGCCAACCACCCCTAAAACACCCAGGGGTGGGGAATGATCCTTGGGGCTTTTGTACAACTTTGAAGGGGTTTCAGATGCAGGAAAAGGCATCCTCCCACCCCACCCCCAGCACACCTCCCCTGGGTCCAGACACATGTCTCCCCTCCCAGCTGACAGGAGGGGAACCCACTCAGCGAGGTCACAGCAACAAAGCAGGTCTCACTGCACCCCGGTGCCTGAGCTGATGGGCAGTTCTCGGTTACCAGCCTGGGCTCCAGCCTGGGGCCCTCACTTCTGGAAGGCATGGGTTTTCCCCGCCCACCTCCCCTCTTCACCCAGCCCTTCTCCTACCTTACCAAAAAAAGAGCCAGCCCCTCCCCTGTCCTGAACCTGTGGGGCACAGGCCAAGATGCAAACGTCCCTGGACACCAAGGAGGGAGGATTCAAGACCTCTCCAACAGAGAGGTCTCCAGTGAGACATGGTGACACCTGCCTGTAATCCCAGCAGCTAGGGAGACTGAGGCAGGAGGATCACAAATTCAAGTTTAGCTTCGACAACTTAGTGCAGTCGTAAATTAAATTAGAGAGACCCTGTCTTTGGATAAAATATAAAAATGGCTCACTGGTTAAGTACCCCTGGTCGAAGTCTGGTACCAACCCCCACACACAAACCAAAACACATACACACAAAAACCAACACGACCCAATACAGAGGCCTCCAGAAACAATGTGAGGTGGTGTCATGTTGAGAGCCACAGCCAAAGGGGCCCCAGCAAACTTCCAGCTGCCGGCTGATGATCCAGCTGCCAGCAATCTTCCAGTTGCCGGCTGATGATTGGCTCACAGTGGCCCCAGCAACATCTAGCTGATTGGCTCCTCTGCGGTGATGTTCATTGGGCTGTTTCCCTGCCCTTCAGACTGCCAGCTGATGATTGGCTCACAGCGGCCCCAGCAACATCTAGCTGATTGGCTCCTCCACGGAGCTGCTCATTGGGTGACTTCTTTGGCTCTGCCCACGCAACCCAGCCAATCGGCCTCAGGAGCAGGAGGATTGTGGGAGGTGGAGAGGCTGGGGTGGGAGAGAGAGGCTTGTGGAAGCCGGTGGTGGCAGTTGGGCTCTGAGGGTTTTTCCCTGAGAAGCTGTTTTGTTTGGCGTTTGTAGTTCTAAAAATAAAGTTAGTTTCTTTTTGACAAGTGGCTCCTGATTTGTGCCAAGCCAGACTTCGGCAGTGTCATGATGATGGGCATCAATATCAACATGAACTGAAGCATTGTCAGTTTTTGACTAGGAAAAAATTGTCTGATTTGACTGACAGTTTTACAATAAAACCAGACTTGGCTATTTAAATTATGCAGAAGACTTTTTTCACTCATTAAATAAGCTGATTGTGTAATTCCAGGGTTGTCAAGAAAATTTGTAATGAAATCATGGGTGCAAAATGCACAAAATCACATCATTTGTTAATATTTTACTTTTATGATTTTTTAAATGTTTGTTACTTAAAAATGTATAATGTAATATTTCTTAGGGGGTTTTTGGGGGTTGTTTGTTTTTGGTTTTAGGTGTGTGTGTGTGTGTGTGTGTGTGTGTGTGTGTGTGTGGTGTTGGCAATAGAACTCAGGGTCTCATGCACTCTAGGCAAGTGCCCTGCCACTGAGCTGCAGCCCCAGTACTTCAGGTTCTTTTAAACCAAGACTTGCTACCCAATGTCCCGTTGGTCAAATCTCACCTGTCACCTATTTCTACAAAAGTAGATAAAGGAAAAGAAAGTTTTTTGGAACACAGCCTCGCCTTTGGTTTACAGAGTCTATGGCTGCTCCCAGGCTACAGAGCAACCCTGGCAGAGTAAGGAGAGGGACCAGCTGGCCCACAAAAGCTGAAGTGTTTCCTGTTGACCTTGTGCAGGAAAAATGGGCCCAACATGACCAGGGTCCCCTGCTCCTGGTCCCCACTGCTCTCTCTGCCAGCTTCCCTGACCCCCAATCACGGGCAATGTCCAAGTCAGGTTGCACTGCCCGCCCTCAGCAGGTGCCCAGCCCCCGTCAGCTGTGAGAAGGGGACACAGGCTGAGGACACACCTGGTCACTGCGGGAAACTCTGTAGCGCAGCGCGTTCACAAAGTGCCCACAGTTGTTGCTGGTCACGGAATAGGAGACTACCTTCCCGACCATTTGCTCTGCCTGCTGGACAATGTTGGGGGGGGCGGCAGTGGGTCATACTCCTCATCATTCTTCTTATTGACCCGGTATGCATCTCCTCCAGCCACCACGGACAGCAGCTCCTTCGTCACTATGGCTGTGTCACCGAGGACAGTGAAGCTGTTGACGCCACTTCCTGCCACTTCACCTGTGGAAACAGTGGACTCAGGCCTGGGCAGGGCCACAGTGGCTCAGAGCTGGCCCCCAGCCAGAGAGCCTCACTGCACATTGGGAGAGAAGTGGTTTTCACAAAGTTTCGTCCCCCTCCCCTGGACAGCGTCCTCCCCCAGCGCTCGTTCCCAGCTGGAGCAGTGCTGTAAGCAGCCCTCCACCCAGGGGTGGCTCAGGGTGGCTGCAATGCTTTTCACTGCCCGCCCTCTCTACCTGGGAAATCTTAGTGTCCTGGGGCCTGACTCAGGCATGTCCTGGATTTCCTCTATCATTAATTCCTTTCATATGATTCACATGGGAGGTCCTGGAGTCCAGTGTTGAATGATTCAGAACTAAAATTAGAAAATGAAAATGATACCTTCAAATATGCTACTAAGAAATTCACTGAAACCATAGTTGAAATCAGGGGAAACTCTGTGAGCACATGGAGTGTTTCTGTAGTAGCATTATATGAGACAGAGGGTAGGTGTGCACATGGTATAGACCAATATTCACAGAAAAGGAGTCATTCATATTTATTTGGGAAGAGAATTTGTGAAAATTTTTATCAAATTTATAAAAATGTATTAGGCTTTCCCCTGATCACCTGACATTGTGCCAATGCCAAGATGACCAGAATAATCACGATATTCCTAACACACTATCTGGGAGCACACACTCTCTCTGTCTCTTTCACATTGGATTATTCATTATTTGAGGTAATAAAATATACAAAGATTTCCAATCCAAGGGAGCTGGATGCTGCAGCCTGGGATATCTCTCATCCCCAATAAAAACATATGACTTTGAAATGTATAAAATATTCCTCCATAAGTGAATTTTTCAGGAAATTCCAAAGCCAATCATGAGAAAAAGTAGATATTATTTTTTGTCAGCACACCCTTTCTTTAAGTGGAAATCTCTGAATTAGAAAAATCCATGACCAAAAAAAAAAAGATCCAAGGCCTAAAATAAAGTTCTAACAACGCATTAAATTCTCTTCAGGGAAGACGGCCTGACATAAGCAGCTGAGCTTCAAGACTCCATAACAAAGGGTTTTCAATAGCCTAACTGCTCCACAGAAGGAACTGAAGCTCTTACTGTGGAAAAGGCTGCTTCTAAGACAATGAACGTGGGGTGGGGACCCAGACTCTTAAGGATCTAAAAAATGGATCCAGGTACTTCGCGGGACCAAGGAGACCTGCTCATTGGACCCACCTCCCAAATCAATTGATTAACTCTGGGCTCCTGGAGACCTGGCTTTGGAATGTTCTCCAAGCCCTCGGTACTCTTCTCCACCTGGTTGCACTAACAACATTGTGTACGTGTGGTTCTTCTCAAGGGAGGTGAAGTTGGTCAGAAGCCATGCACTTTTCACATGACCTCTGTGAGCAGATGATCGTATGAGCACTAAGACATGAAATCTGTATTCACATGAACCCTAGGAAGGATCTGCTGAGTCCTGGTTTACCATCTACAAAGGCCTCCTGAAAAACAGACATCCAGTATCCAAGAGTAATCTTGGGGATTGCTAAACAGACATGGAAAGGAGGCAGCAGACTGAATGTAGACCAAAACCCCTGAGCCAGCCAAGGTGTGGGGCACCTGCCTGTAATCTCAGACACCCGGGAAGCTGAGGCAAGACGAGGCCAGTCTGAGGCCAGCCCAAGGAATGCAGTGAGACTCCGACTCAAAGGAAAATTTTAAAAGGGCTGGGGTGTAGCTCAAGGATAGAGCACCCTGGGTTCAACCCCCAGGGCTTCAACCAAACCAACCAAACCAACAAGAACAAAGGGCCCACCACATGCAGCCCTAACTGGACACTGTCCTGATTTCCCCAGAGCCAGCTCTAACCCAGACAGACCTCCCTCTCCTGCTGTGAGCAGGACCTTGCTGCTGTCCCAGCGGTTGGACACCAACCAGGGAGCCCCCGCAGCAGCTCAGCCTAAGGGGGGCAGGTTCCTAGTTGCCAGGCTCAGGGACAGATGCACTCCCTCAATGACACTTCAACAACTGAGTGTGAGCACTGCTGTGAGCTGAGCTCTTTGTCATTTGCTGTTCAAAGTCTCTGAGTTTGTGAGCTGCTGTAGGTGCCACAGAAGGTCTCAATGTCTCCCACTTGACTGACTTCCTATGTGCACACAGGTGCGTGTCCACACCACTCTACTAGTGACTTGAAGGACTGGACAGTGTTCCTCTGGGTGCAGGTGAGTGGGGTTTCCAGCATGTCCGCGTGTCCCTTAAAGCCATGATGCTGGGCCAGAGAGGGAGGAGGCCCCACACCTGGACAGGCTCTGCACAGGCTCTCCCTCCTTCATTTCTGTCCCTCACGGCCTGGGAGACAGGAATCCCTATCCCTGCTCTTCTGAGGTGGAGCTCAACTGACTGAGGTGAGGCCACACGCTCCACAGTCAAGAGGCAGAGGAGCAGGATTCCAGGCTGGCCCTGGGGAGGTTGGAGGCCCTCACATGTCCATTGCTCTCTGCAGCCAGGTATAAACTCTTGGAGGGATCAACTCCTTCTACTATTATTTGACCTTGCAGAACTCCACAGACACAGGGTATTGAATATTTGGAAGGAATATCATCAACTATAGTAGATTCAACAGGGACTGAACTACACTCTAAAATGGACACAGGTGGACTGTCTCTCCCTGAACTCACTGGTAAGGAGGACTAGCAGGGGACACAGCCACAGGAGACACAGTCCCAGCATGACTCATTCAGTAAATGCTGATTGAGCATTTGCTCTGCCAGCCAGCGAGAGGACCACCACATAACTGTGTCTGTGTTCTTACTCTTTATCTCAACCCTGTGTTAATAGAGAAACCATGCTTACTTGGTGAAGTCAGATGCACCACATAGCCCTTTCCCACATAGATGGCCCAGTGCTCAAAGCCACCTCGAAAAATTTCAATGAGGTCTCCACGTTTTGGTTTTCTTCTGTCCTGCAACAAAAAAATCCTGCACAGATAGAGGGGGCCTTTGTATGGGATGTTCTAAAACCTGACCTGCAAGGAGCCCCAACCCAGTCCTACAGAATCCCTGTGCTCATCACCTGAGGAATCAGAGAGGAGAGACCTCTCCTCACACGAGTGGGAAGCCTCTCCTCTCCATCTACCATGTGCTTGCTAGCCTGGGAATGTACTCAGGGCAGAGGAGGAGATGGGAAGGGTGTCTCTGAGGGACCATGGCAGTCGGTCTGCAGCACAGAGTGTGGGGCGGTGATGTGCACCAGCTGCAGAGAGCACACTTTATGCACAGAGAATGTTTCTATCAGCAAATGTCAATATGATTCCCAAGAAGGTCCAAAACGCATCGTTAAAGGTCACCAGCCATGAGCCTGGGCTTCAGTGATGGTACAGAGCGCCCACGTGTAGACCCCAACCTGCCAAACACTGCAGAACAGTTGACCCCACTGTCCATCATCCTTCCAGCAAGAACTACCATCACCCTCCTCCACAGAGGAGAAGACTGGGTCTCAGGATGGTTAGGTGACTTGCCTAGAGAGCAGAAGAGCCAGAGGAAACCGAGATCTCAGGGTTTCCCAGAAGGTCCCAGACAAGCTGGGGCAGCTGGAGTCTGGGCTCCAGGCCAAAACCAAGAGAGAGAAAGCCAGGTGTGGTTGGAAGCCAGAAGGGAAGGGTTCTTTTCTGAAGTTCACATGAGTGAGTTGTATTTCTGGAACATCTGAGGCAACCATCCCTCCCCAAACTCAGCTGAGCCCGGCCTCTGGCCCAGTGCACCCTGCCAGGGAGCTGAGCTGCTGCAGAGAGAAGTGAGGGTGCAGCTGCCTGGAGGAGGTGGGAGATCTCCTGGGAGTTCATGTCCTTGGCAGCAAGGACCAGGAGTCAGCTTGACCCAAGGGGGGCTGATCAGAGCATCAGACAGGTAATACCTGCTGGCAGTGCTCAGGCATGGCTGTAGTCCCAGTGACTGGGAGCCGTGGCAGGATAAAAAGTTTGAGGTTAGCCTGGGCAACTAGGAGACCAGGCCCATAATGAAGATTAAAATGGGCTGGGGGTGTAGCTCAGTGGTAGAGCACTTGCCTAGCTTGCACAAAGTCCTGCTTTCAATCCCTAGTACTGGAAAAATAATAACCACACATGTATTGAAGCACATCAAGCTGGTTCTAGTAAACACAATTAAGCAAAGGAAAAGATTCAAGTATGTCTTAGATGAACTCTTCTCAGGGAACCCAATTAAAAGCTACCATAAAACCTGAAGCTACAAATCAATATTTACAAGGTAGCTATATACATGTGCAAATGCATAGAAATATATATGGCTGGGCAGGCCCCAAGCTGCTTCAGGGGAAGGAGACAGAGCAGGGAGCCTGGGAGAAGGGCTGCCATCCTTCACGCTCTTGGCTTTGACTTTAATTTTGGTCTTTCTTTTGCTTTTTAAAATTCTCTTTCCACGTGTTTTTATTGGTGCAATATACTTGTGCATAATGATGAGCGTTTTGTTGAATATACACACTTGCACGCCATATAGCAATATATTTTGGCAAATAGCACTCCCCAACACCTCCCCCATCCCTCCCCTCCTCCCACCCCCTGGTCCCTTTCCTCTCTTGATCTCCCTTGGATTTTCTGCTTTGGGTTTCTTAAATACGGCAAATACATTCACATTTTTTGTGGAATTAATTAAATTAAACACAAAACTAAAGGCTTTGGAATCAAAACTCTCCTCCACCTTTGGACACTCCCCACTCTAACTTAACTGGAATCTCATTCTCCGTTTCCTCCTTTACAACCTGTTTCCTGAAGCCTGGTTTGGGTAAAGTAAAGCCTTCAGCGAGGTGCCAGGAGGCAGCCAGCACTCAGGAGACCAAACCCCACACAGCAGCGGAGGCAGGGAAGCCTCTGGGCTCTTGGACCCAAACCATGGTTCCTTTCCTGGTGTGTGAGAGCCCCAGGCCTGCACCCACCTGCCCCTCTGCCTTCCTGTCCCCTCTATACCTGAGCTGGAGCCAACAAGTACAACACATTTATCATGCTAACAGACTGTCACGTTGCTTTTTAAATGAGAGCTTTAAAACCCTTTCTGAAGACTCACCTGAGCCATCCTTCTGTCCAGAAGTATTGTGTGGTGCTGACTAGATATCCAGACTTCTTTTATTTAGCTTTTAAGTTTCATTTTTCTGTAACTCCTCCTATGCAAGCATAATATACGGGAAAACATAGATCAAAGTTTGTGGAGAGATGAGCCCCCAGCCATAGCCTGATCCTGTGGGTGTCAGCAAAAGCCAAGCCCTAGAAACATTCCTTTCCAAGAGCTGAGGATGTTATCAGTCTTGACAACTCAGCTCTGATGCTAACAGTTATCAGACTTCCAGTAGATTGGGCGTCCTGGGTGCAGCAGGATGTTCCCAGCACTGGAACAGTAGGATAGCTGCACAAGTGTTTCTAGCTCTGTCACTTTTTAGTTCACAAAGAAGCCTCTTGATAACTCACAACCTTGAACAATTTCCAGTGCCCTGGAGTTTCACTGCCTGATTATGAGACCCTACGTAATAAACTTGCAGAGCTAGTTCTGGGTCACTGTTCCTCCATCAGAGTGCCGTGTCCCACCTGGCCCCAGGTTTGCTTAAAAATGTCTCTGCGTTTTTCTCCATCCCCAGTCTCTCCTGCTCGAGATCTTCTGTTGATGCTGTACGGGTCGTGACAAAATTCACGTAAAATATTTAATCATCCAACAAGTGCAGGGCACACATCCAGGACACAGTCAGGTATGGAAATCAGTGGCGGAGTGGGGGGGAATCAGAGCTCAATGTGCATTCAGGAGGATTCAGTGGCATCTCTGGTCCGGGGGACATTCCAAAATCTCCAGGTTTCAGGGAGAGAGGAGAGCAAGTGAAACAAGCAAGTTGGGTGGGTGTGGGGAAGGCAGGACGGAGGAACAGAGCCACAGGGTAGAGGGGCTCTGAGGACACAGACACACCCCACATGAGGACCCAGAATCACCAGAACACTTGAACATCTCCACCCACTTCAACGCCAGCCACAGGCCCACCAGGGACAGGCCACCAGAGGCACATTCCCCATACCCTGGAAACCCAGGGAAACTGCGTGGCCAGAGGATGGACAGAAACACTCCCTTCCTCTCACCCTCAGGTCAGAAGCACATTCATTCTAGCCCAAGAGGAACCCAAACCCTTACTAGCTGGTGAAGAGGCTGCTGCTTTGAGGCACCAGCATGCTACCCCACCCAAGCCCCTAATTAGTCTCTCTCTTCTGACACCCACTTATGGACGTCACATCCTGGGCAGTCCAGACAGCAAGGGGTGGGAGGGGCAGGGGCAGCTCAACATCCTCACTGTGGGGCTTGGGGAGGAAGCAAGGACCAGCTCAATCCCTCTTCAGGCTCCTGGGGAGACAGAGCTGTGGGTGAGCACACAGGGGACTGGAACTGAAACTGGGAGACTCCGTGTTCAGGACCCACAGTGTCACTGCAGACCTGCTACTCCCGCAGCCCACGTTGCTCCTGTGGACATGGGGCCTCTCTCAGCCTCTCCACCCTGATGTCCTGTAGATGACAGATGGACCCTCCTCAAGGTCTTCTCCATCCTCGTTCTGGAGAGAGAAACTGGGGATGGGCTCAGATAATTCCCTGACTCCCCCACTGGATCCCACTGGATATCTTTGGGTGGCTGACCTTCAACCAGGTGATCTTAGCTTATTCTGCTAGAACCAGGACGCCCAAATCTACTGGAAGTCTGGCAACTGTTGGCATCAGAGCTGAGTTGTCAAGACCGATAACATCCTCAGCTCTTGGCAAAGAATGTTTCCCAGGCTTGGCTTTTGCTGACACCACAGGGTCAGCATTGGTACCCTTAGTGCCCACATTACAGTCCCATCTATTGAGCAGGAGGACTTGGTGGGCCTGCTGGCTGAAGGGATGACAGGTAAGGCGGGCACAGGGACTACCTGGAGTGTGCAGGTTGGAGGAGGAAGCAAGGTCACAGTCCTCGCATCAGATCTTGTATCTCTTCAGCTAATGCAATGTGCTCAGTGCCAGACACTCAGTCTCAGGAGCTACAGGAGAGGAGTTAGCAAAGAAGGAGGGTCCAGCTGGAATGCTGCCTCTCCTGAGAGAGGTTTCTCACCTGCGTCAAGAGAGGCCTGATTCCTACAGGTGATGAGCAGAGAATTCTGTAGGCCTAGGTTTGGGTTTCTTGCAGGCCAGATTCTAGAACAAAGGCCACCCCCAATCTGTGGTCTTAGTTTTCTGTTACAGGACAGAACACAACCAAACCTTGGAGAACTAACTGAAATTTCTTGGTACCCTTATGCATACTGGGACATCTATATAGGGAAAGCCTATGTGGTCCATATGACTCCACCGAGTAAGCCTGGTTTCTCTATTAAACACAAGGACAAGATCATAAGTATGAATGCAGGCAGAGGTATGGGCTGGTCCTCACACTGCCTGGCACAGCAGGCACTCAATCTCTCAATCAGCATTTACTGAATGAATCACGTTCTTTCCCTGTGGCTGTGTCTCCTGCTAGTCCTCCTTGTCAGTGAGTTCAGGGAGAGACAGTCCACCTGTGTCCATTTTAGAGTGTAGTTCAGTCCCTGTTGAATCAACTATAGTTGATGATATTCCTTCCAAATATTCAATACCCTGTGTCTGTGGAGTTCTGCAAGGTCAAACAACAGTAGAAGGAGTTGATCCTTCCAAGAGTTTATACCTGGCTGCAGAGAGCAATGGACAGATGAGGGCCTCCAACCTCCCCAGGGCCAGCCTGGAATCCTGCTCCTCTGCCTCCTGACTGTGGAGCGTGTGGCTTCACCTCAGTCAGTTGAGCTCCACCTCAGAAGAGCAGGGATAGGGATTCCTGTCTCCCAGGCCGTGAGGGACAGAAATGAAGGAGGGCAGGGAGAGCCTGTGCAGGGCCTGGCCACGTGTGGGCCTCCTCCCTCTCTGGCCCAGCATCATGGCTTTAAGGGACATGCTGACATGCTGGAAACCCCACTCACCTGCACACAGAGGAACACTGTCCAGTCCTTCAAGTCACTAGTAGAGTGGTGTGGACACGCACCTGTGTGCACATAGGAAGTCATTCAAGTGGGAGACATTGAGACCTTCTGTGGTACCTACAGCAGCTCACAAACTCAGGGACTTTGAACAGAAAATGACAAAGAGCTCAGCTCACAGCAGTGTTCACACTCAGTTGTTGAAGTGTCATTGAGGGAGTGCATTTGTCCCTGAGCCTGGCCACTAGGAACCTGCCCCCCTTAGGCTGAGCTGCTGCGGGGGCTCCCTGGTTGGTGTCCAACCCCTGGGACAGCAGCAAGGTCCTGCTCACAGCAGGAGAGGGAGGTCTGTCTGGGCTAGAGCTGGCTCTGGGAAAATCAGGACAGTGTCCAGTTAGGGCTGCATGTGGCGGGCCCTTTGTTCTTGTTGGTTTGTTTGGTTTGGATGAAGCCCTGGGGATTGAACCCAGGGTGTTCTAACCTTGAGCTATACCCCAGCCCTTTTTAAAATTTTCCTTTGAGTCAGAGTCTCACTGTATTGCTTGGGCTGGCCTCAGACTGGCCTCGTCCTGCCTCAGCTTCCCGGGTGTCTGAGATTACAGGCAGGTGCCCCACACCATGGCTGGCTAAGGGGTTTTGGTCTACATTCAGTCTGCTGCCTCCTTTCCATTTCTGTTTAACAATCCCCAAGATTACTCTTGTTCACAAGATGTTCGAACTTCAGGGGACCTCGTAGATAGTAACTAGGACTCAGTAAATCCTTCACAGGTTCATGTGAACACAGTTTTGGTGGCTTATGCTCATAGAGGTCATCTGAAGAGCATGTGGCTGCTGACAAACTTCACATCTCTTGAGGATACGCCACATGTAGGGAGTCTTGATAAGAGAGAAAGGGCATCCATCATCGCCAACAATTTCAGGAACTTCCAAACAACAGGGCTGACCTGATCTGGCTCTGACTGCATCCTGTATTTATTTTTTGTTCACGACTGACTTGATAAAGGGTCCTTGGGTGGAAAGTGGAACTCAAATGAAGGCTAGGCTGTCCCTAGTCGGGAAATTCCAGTGTAGATCCTTGCAGTTGGTGTTCCAAGATTCATTCAGCATAGTTCTGGACTAGTTCACTGGTTCATAAAGATGGTAAACGAGAACCCCAGGATTTCTCTGGGATTTGATCTGTGTTTATTTTTCTCCTTATTATTTTTAAATTGGTCTATTATGATTACACACACAGTGGTACTCACTGCTGCATATTCACACCTGCGCACAGCGTCATTTGGTCTGTTTCATCCCCCACACCTTCCCTTTCCTCCCTTCCCCCTCCCCTGTTCCCTCCCACTACTGAGTGCTCTCTGTTTCATTTTCACCAGGTCCCTGTCCTTTCCTGTTTTCTCCCTAGCTTCCACATGAGTAAACACAGGACCCTTGACTTTCTGAGACTGGCTTATCTCCCGTAGCCTGTGCCTGGTCCTGGACTTTTCTGTGTGACTTGCCTTGGGAGCAGCGTCCTGGGAATCCAGAGGAGCCCCGTCGTGCCCCCTGTGCAGTGGTGGCGAACCTGTGGACATTTCTAGGTGGATTTTTATTGTTCATTGTGGGGTTTTGAGAGTTCTTTATATATTCTAGATCTGAACCCTTGGCCAGTATGAGTTCTGTAAATGCTTTCTCCCAAATCAGTCCTGAACAAAAAATAAATACAGGATGCAGTCAGAGCCAGATAAGGTCAGCCCTATTTTTTTGAAGTTCCTGAAATTGTTGGCGATGATGGATGCCCTTTCTCTCCCATCAAGACTTTTTTTCTTCTTTTTTCTTATTTCCTTTTCCCCTCCACACTGCTACATTTTTCACCTTTTTAAATTTTAACTTTTTAAATTTTTTTGAAACATCATTTGATCCTATTGTATTATTCTTTGTTTCATTATGTGTAATTTTATGTGTATGTATGTGAGTATATAGGGCTAAAGTTGTGTATGGTCTCACTGCGCAGATAAGTTTGAATATATATATATTAACTCTCTCTTTCGTGGGTTCATTATTTAGACTAGATTAGACTGAGATGGGGTGCAATTATGTGAGAGTGTAAGTTATTTCAAACTTAAATGTCCTGGTTTATTTATACCCGGATCTGGGCCCTCATATCTGCCCTCATGCACCCTCTTTCCCAGTAACAGCCAAAATTTTCTATTCTCTTCTCCTTTCTTTTTTTTATTACTTTCATTTAATTTTCTATTCCTTCTTTACACTCCTTGATACCTATTTCCTATCTCCTGCCTCTCCTCTGATCACTTCTGCCAATTATTCAAACTTTCTCTTACCTTCCCACCCTATTTGGTCTTAAGAAACTGTAATCCCACAAAATAATAAAATGTTTATAGATCATGTGATTCCTACCTCATTCAAGTTGGGTTTGTTGTTGTTGTTGTTGTTGTTGTTGTTGTTGTTTCTTTCTTTTCTTTTGTTTTACCGAGGATTAAACTCGGGGGCACTGGATCACTGAGCCACATCCCCAGCCCTATTTTGTATTTTATTTAGAGATGGGGTCTCAAGAGTTGCTTAGCACCTCACTGGCTTTGAAATCGTGATCCTCCTGCCTCAGCCTCCTGAGCTGGTGGGATTATAGGCATGTCCACCACACCAGCTTAAATTGTGGTTTTGGTTTTGGTTTTAATATTTATTTTTTAATTGTAGTTGGAAACAATATCTTTATTTTATTTATTTATTTTTATGTGGTGCTAAAGATTGAACCCAGGGCCTTGCACATGCTAGGCAAGTACTCTGCTGCTGAGCCACAATCAAACAGCCCCAATTGTGGTTTTTAAAACAGTGGACAACATATAGACACCTGCTGTCAAAGTCTGATCTAGTTTACAATTTTTTTATTGTTGATACTGTTGTAAAATGCTGACCCCAGCATTCCTACGTAGGTGGCCATTACTGTTATAGATGTCAAAGTATACACCAGAGATTTATTTTAAGGCTCAAGATCTATTGTGACATTAATGTCATTCTTGTCTCCTCCTCCCTCTATAAGGAGCTGAAAAGAGATTGGTACACTTCAAGATCACAGAGTAGAGATCCTATTGCTGAGAAATACACACATCTCAATGAAGAAACAGTGAATCTCACCCCGCACAATCTAGCCCCACCTGAGCCTTAATACTACTCCAACTCAAAGAATTTAGAAGATAAAAATACCAAGCCAACAACAAGGAGGAACAATCAGAGAGAGGGACATCAGGTTCCACCCCTTGATACTTACTCATATACCAAAAACAGAAAAATCCCAGAATAAACACACACACACACACACACACACACACACACACACACAGTGAGAGAGAGAAAGAGACAGAGAGAAGCATACAAAAGAGGAAAAGAGGAAGGGAAATCCATCTCAAGTGATGGGCAAGTTCAGAACCTCTTGAAATTATGAGGAAACAATCAAACCAATTGCTTTCCAAAATTCAAAATCTCCCAACAAAGGATCCCACAGATATGGAAGAAGATAAAACCCAGAGAAAGACTATATAAAACTGATCATTAAAATGTTCAATGAACTAAAAGAAGATCGAAGGAATGAATTAAGATGGAAAATACAGAATATAAAAGAACATTTTAATGAAGAAATAGAAATATTAAAAAGAAATCAATCAGAACTCCTAGAAATGAAAGATCCAATGAAGCAAATTAAAAATTCACTTGAAAGCATCACCAGCAGATTAGATTATATAGGAAATAGAACTTCAGGGTTTGAAGGAAGAACCTAAAGACTGGAAGACAGGATACATGAATTTGAGTACACAGAACATAGTCATAGAAAAAATAATAGTACATGATCAGAATATACAACGTCAAGAGACCAAACCAGATAGAAGAGAACATGGAGTTACAAACTCAGGGCATAAAGAACATTCTCAATGAGATAGTCACAGAAAACTTCCCCATATCAGAAAGGAGATAGACATCCACATACAGGAGACATACAAGACCCCTCATAGACCCAACCATAAGAGGAGTTCTCAAAAAACATCATAATAAAATGCTTAACATAGAAATAAGGAAGAATAGTAAAAGCTGCAAAAGAGAAACATGAGATCACATTTAGAGGCAAACTAATAAGGCTCATTTCTGACTTGTCAACTCAGACACTAAAATCAAGGAAGTCCTAGAATGAGATATTCCAAGCTCTAAAGGAAAACAATTGTTATTAACCAATATCACTATACATACCAAAGCTCTCCTTCATATTTTATTGGAAAATAAAAACTTTTCATGACAAGGATAAACTAAAAGAATCATAACAACCAAGCCAGCACTATAAAAAATTCCCAAAGGTAAACTTCATACATAGAACACAAAAACAAATTTTCAAACTCCCAAATAGATGAAGATCAACAGAAGGTGAATCATCTAAAGGAGAATCAAGACAGAATTAAACACAACAAAAATATCAAAATGGCCATAAACCACAAACATATCCATAATATCACTGAATATAAATGGTCTCAACTCCCCAATTAAAAGATGTAGATTAGTAGAATGGATCTAAAAACAAGATCCAACTATGTGCTATCTGCAAGAGACTTACCTCAGAGATGAGACACACACAGGCTAAAAGTAAAAGGTTGAAAAAAAGTATTCCATGCAAATGGATTCTGTAAACAAGCCAGAGTAGTTATTCTCATGAGAACAAGAAAAAAATTATATCCTAGAAAAGAAAACAATCCAACAAGAAGATACAATAGTAAATATATATGCTTCAAATGTCAGCACACCCAGTTACATTTTAAAAATATTAGTCCTTGACATGAAAACCCATACAGACCCAAATAAAATAATAGGTGACTTCAACACAGTCCTATCACCAATAGACAGGTCATCAAAGGGTAAAATCAATCAAGATATATCCATCTTAAATAAAACTATAAATTAAATGGACCTTATAGATATCTATAGAATATTCTACCCCCAACAGCTAAATCTAGCTTTGTAGCAGCTCATGGAAACTTTTCCAAAATAGAACACATTCTGGATCACAATATAAGTCTTAGCACATAAAAAACAGATATAATCCCATACCTCTTATTGAGCCATAATGAAATGAAACTAGAATCAACAACAATAAAAATGATAGAAACCACATAAACACATGGAGCTGGAACAATACTCTCTTAAATTAAAAATGGATCAAAGAAGAAATTTGAGTAGAAAATCAAGAAATTCTTAGGAATGAATGAGAAAATTGAATATATCAAAATCCCTGGGACCGTATAAAAGAAGTTCTAAGAAGAAAATTTACAGCATCTAGTGCCTGCCTTAAGAAAATAGAGATACAAAATAAATGAAGATCAATAGGAGAATCATCTAAAGGAGAATTAAGACAGATTATGCTTATGCTGCACCTGAAGATCTTAGAAAAAGAACACCAAACTAATTCCAAAATTAATTAAATGCAGAAATTAAAATTGGAGCCAATTAATGAAACTGAGAAGAAAAATGATATGCAGAATCAATACAACCAAGAGTTGGTAATTCAAAAAGATAAATAAGATTGATAAACCTAAAGCCAGACTAACTAAAAGAGAGAGAAGGCCCAAAACAATAAAATTAGAGGTGAAAAGGGAGATATCACCAAAGACCTTTCTGAATCCAGAGGATCATCTGAACCTATTTTGAAAAAAAAATTATACTCCAATAAACTGAAATATCTAGATGACATTCACAAATTTCTAAACACATATGACCTGCTCAGTTTGAAACAGGAAGACATTGAAGCCAGTATAACTCTAATACCAAAACCAAACAAAGACACATCAAGGAAAGAAAACTACTGACTAATGTCCCTGATGAACATAAATGCAAAAATCCTTAATAGAGTATTAGCAAATCACATCAAGAAAATGGTCCACCATGATCATGTTTCATTCCAGAGATGCCTAGGAAAGCTGCAGGCAGTGAGCAGGGCCAGTCCAAGGGGGAGCCTCTGTGGTCTGCAGCAGGCAAGGTCTGAAGCCCTTTCCACTTCACACCTCCCCACAGTGTGCTGCAGATGCTGAGCCTGGAGCCTCGGGGTTTCATGTTGCCCTGCTGGGTTTTGACCTTGCTTTGGTACCATCCCTTCCCCCTATGCTACCATTCCTCCCTTTTGGAATGGGAGTGTCCACTCTGTCCTGTTGTATGTTAGAGGCATGTGACATTTTCATTATTATAGGGGATAACAGCTCTGAGTTTGTTTTTGGTCTTAGATGACTCTGGACTTGGCCTTTTGAGCAATGCTGGAACCGTGGAGATTCTGGTGACTCTTAGAAATGAAATGAATGCCTTTTGAAGTGTGAGATGGATGTGGGCCTTTGAGGGCTAGGGGCACAATCCTATGGTTTGGACATGAAGTGTCTCCCCCAAACTCATGATGTTCTGGACCTCAATGCAGCTGTGCTCAGAGGAGGAGCTTTGAGGAAGTGATTAGGTCACGAGGTTCTGACTCCATCCATGGATTAATCCTGTGGTGACTGAATGGACTCTCGGGAGGCAACAGAGACCGCAGCAGATGAGACCTGGTTGAAGGAGGTCGATCAGTGGGGCGCTCCCTCAAAGGGCATTTCTAGTCCCTGGGCCCTCTGCTTTCTGTTTATATCTATCCATCTGCCATCTGTCATCTATAAGTCTCTCTTGCCAAGTTTCTGTTCACAACTAAAAGGCTCAGGGGTCACTCCAGTATATCTGGGCTGACTAGGCTACACAAAATAACCACACAAGAGGCACAAATACCTTTTCTTTGGGGTCGCTGTGATGGCTCCTCTGACCTTAAGGGTCTGCAGGAAGAGAGCCAGAGCACGTGCTGACCCCTTTTATTGAGGAGAAGGTATTCAAATGAGGCAAGGGGTCAGGTTTCAGGGGGCTGAGTATCTTCATGATGTCCACTGTCAGCAGGTTGACTGACACCTGGGTAGGCCACACCCAAGGGCACAGTAAGAGAAGGGGACACACACAAGGCACTTCCATGGAAGATTCCATCCTGAACAGGGCAAGGGGTTTGTTACAAAGGAACAGGTGAGCTTAGCTTCACCCACGGGGCTGAAGGAAGACACACCCATGCACGAGACACAGACCCTTGGACCCCAGAAGGGTGGGGAAAGCTCTGCACATTTCTGTGACTGAGCGCCTCAGCCCCTAGCCGGGGAGTGTGACTCAGTCACGTGCAAGGTTGGTCTCCCACACCCTCTCTCCTTCAGGGGTGCCATAGGCTGATGAGGTTTCCCCTGCTCTGAGCTTCTGCCATGATGTTCTGCTCACTCAGGCCCCGCGCAGTGGAGCAAGGTGTCCACGGACTGAAACCATGAGCCAAAGGAAATCTTTGCTCCTCCACGTTATTTTTCTCAAGTACTACCACAGTAATAAAAAATAACACAGAACATCTCTAAATAGGGCTGGGTGACGCACTTGCCTGGCATGTGTAGGGCTTGATCCTCAGCACCACATAAAATAAAATTAAGGTCTCCACCGGAAACTGAAAAATAAATATGAAAATAAAATTCTAAAAAAAAAATCTCTAAAATATTTTAGCCAACTCACATCTTGTGACTGACTCTGATATCACTAGTGAGTGGTCCTTTCTAGTCTTTCAGTTGTGCTGATTGTCAAGCTTTCATTTTCTCCAGGAAAACATCCCCAGCATCCAGTATGGTTACTAGAAAAGCATCTGCTGTTCAGAGGTAAAGATGGCTTACAGCGACTGCCGCCTTCAGCACAGAGCCAACTGTCTGCCCGAGGGATGAACTTCCCTAAATGAAACTTGCCAAACCAGGCGACATCTTTAGAGGAAATTAGCCTCTTTCCCTTTTGGGCAGTGCCGCAGTCTGACTGGCCACAATTCAGGAGCCACTTGTCAAAGGAAACGACTTTATTTTTAGAACACACACACTGCACCACACAGCTCTTGAGGAAAACCCTCAGAGCCCAACTGCCACCACCAGCTTCCCACAAGCCTCTCCACCTCCCCCACTCCTCCTGCTCTTGAGGCCGATTGGCTGGGTCACGTGGGCAGAGCCCAAAAAAGTCCCCCAATGAGCAGCTCCGTGGTCTGAAAGGGCGGGGAAAACAGCCCAATGAGCATCACCGCAGAGGAGCCAATCAGCTGGCAGCTAGAAGTTTGCTGGCAGCTGGAAGTTTGCTGGGGCCCCTTCCGCTGTGGCTCTCAACAGGGCAGGAGGGACATGCAAAGGGACTGAGCATTCTACCCTCTGAAAAAGTCTCAAGGAGGCTGGCAGGAGCTGCCCAGAGGGAAAATCATCAGAGAATCCATAAAGGGAGCCTGTATTGGTGTGAACAGTTTCCTGGGGGGAGGGCTGCAAGGGAATGCTAAGGGAAGCCCCACAAGTCTGAGCCCCCCCTTCACTCTGAGGACCTCCTCCTTCAGGGGCTGCGTCTCATCTTCCCTGAAGCTCTGCAGTCGGGACTGACATCTCTGCTGAGTAGGATGCACCACCTGAAGTGGCTCAGTGCCACCTGTTAGAGGTGAAGGAAGTGAGCTCTGAGGGTCGTGCCCTTTTCTCAAGGTCACAGAGCTTGCACTTGCCCTAACCACCCAAGAGGTGCTCAGTCATCGTGACTTTCCTCCTTTCTGATTCAGACATCCCCCAAACACGCAGAGTTTCTGAAGGGATAGACGGACATGTTCATGGATTCTGGAAAGTTCTAGGTTTAGGTCATCCCTTAGCCATGAGGGAGGGGAAATGAGAAAGGAAAGACAGAAGAACTCACACAGCTTATGGGATGTCTGAGGTGCCCCATTAAATATCCGGGTAGAGAGGTGGATAAGAACTGGAGGTCGGGACGGAGGTGGGCTGAGGTAGAAGTTTCCAGACTGCACCTGTGAGCAGTGTACAAGGGACTCAAGGTGCACTTGCCTGGGGCTGAGGCCTCCTCTGTCTCCCTCAGCTCCAGCCTTGGTGCTCCCTCTTCAGGTGAGAAGCTCAGGTGAGACCCAGACTGGAAGACAGGACCCAGGCTGACTCAGATCTCTGCCCCAGGAATGCAGGCACAAATGCTCTGTGCCCACCCCATATCAGGAACAAATGTCCTGACCCAGGGAGCTGACTCCAGAGGATGCCATAGGCCCATTGTCAGGAAGAGCCCAGACAAGTCCAGCACTGAGAAGTGGCCGTAATTCAGGAAATGGAGACCCCAGGATGGAGAAGTGTGTGGTGAACAGAAGGGAGGGGGGAGAAGAAGAGGCCAGGCCCTCACTCCCTGGGACCAGGACAGTGAATTGGGCCTCCAGGTCCTGGGAGGGTGAAGGGGCTTATTTTGTAGGTGGAACTTCTCATGATCACAGAAAAAACTGATGCCATTAACTGCAGGCTTTCTTTGAGGAGCAGCCACCAAGCAGCAGTGACTCCTTGAAGCAGCCACAGAAATCTCATGTTAGAAGCAGCTATGGGGCCTCCAGTGCAGATGGACCCCACTGTCCCCTCCCCCAGGTCCTCTGTTCTCCTGACCCTTGCTCTCCACCATGACAGTTCTCAGTCCCTTTCCTTTCTCTCTACCCCTCCCCAGGGTTAAAGGAGAATCTAAATCTAACAACTTTCTGGAGTCTGTAAATGTATCTGTCTGTCCCTCCTGAGGGTCTTCTGAGCTCCCACCAGAGTCATTCTACCACACTCTGAAGCTCTTCCTGCCTGTATCTATACACTATCCCAAACTCCTGTGGACCAGCTCTGAAGGCTGCTGACCACATGGTCATGCTGGTTACAGCGACAACCTCTCTTCTTGGTAATAATTCCTGTCTCAGGCAGCGTTGTGTCACTGTGATCAAAATACTTGGTCAGAACAACTCAGAGGACGGAAAGTTTGCTGTGGCTCATGATTCAGAGGTTTAGCCCAGGGTGGGCTGACTCCTCTGCTCTGGAACCATGAAGAGGAGAACGTGATGGCAGAGGGCATGGGGAAGAGCTCTGCTCCATTCATGGCAGCCAGGAGGAGAGAGAGAGAGGAAGGAGGGGCCACAGGGAAGAAGAAGCCTTCCAGCACAGGACTCCAGTGACCCACCCTCTCCAGCCTCACCCTCCTGCCTACGGCTACAACACAGTCCATCCGCTCATACTCCTATGGCGGGAAGAAGTGACAGCTTTCACCATCTCATCATCTAATCTTCCTGCATTGACACAGGAGCTTTGGGGTGGGAGCATTTCTTATCCAGACAATAACAACATCTGTTCACCAGATGTTTTTCTAGTTAGTAAATTGAATGTTGGAGGTGGACTTTCCTTGGAAAAATTAAGGACTCGATACACAGCACAGTTGGAGGTTGGAAATCACCTCCCTGTCCCAGGTGAAATTACTACTAGTTATGAGATGTGAATTGGCTAGAATATTGTAGAGACTCTGCGAAGCTTTGAGGTGATGCAACACAAGGTAGGCCTTTGGAGCCTGTGCCTTTGGGCCTGGAACCTCAATGCACCTGGTGTGGCCAGCCTCTGATTGGATTTCCAGTTGCTCAATGCTGATTTGGAAGACAGCATCTTGCACTGAGTGAAGCTTTGATGTAAGGTATGGATACAGCACCCAGAAGGAGAGAGGATTGTGTCTTCACTCAGTAGCAGAGTGCTTGCTTAGCATGTGAAAGGCCCTGGGTTCAACCCCCAGAACTGCAAAAAGAAGAAGAAAAAAACGACAGAACTGGTTCTGCAAACACAGTAGCCACAGGAGCTGCCTCCTTTCCCCCACACCAGAGGCACAGACAGAGGGGTCTGGCCATGGGAGAATGGACTGGAAATGACATAGCACTTCTGCTACTTGCTGCCCAATCTTGATAACTGTTAAGAAAATGGGCAATTTATCAACAAAAAAAATTAGTAAAAGGTTTGATTTACACATTTTTTAATTTTACAAATAACAGTGTTATAGTGGGGAATCAGATCTTATGAGTAATGTGAGCTCCAGTTGCTAATTCCAGACGATGGATCTCCTCTGATGCAAGATACAAACTCTCTGCAGTTCTTGAGGGGCCAAAGTTGGAGCCAGGATTGCCCCCACATATCATTCTCCACTGCACCTGAACCAGGACCTTCAGTCACGGACCTGGCCTGACCTGCAATCCTCTGCAAGTGAACTGCTTCATGGCCATGTGGGAATTATTGATGGACCCCATTGGGCAGAGCCGATTGGCCCAGTGGGCCTTGTGATGAAAGGGCAGCCAATGGGCAAGCCAAGCTGTGTGTTGCACTGGGCCAAACAGATACTCCCAGGAACTAGTGTGGGAGCAGGTAGCAGAGAACAGTGGTGTTGAGCTGAGGCAGAAAGCAGAGCAGAGGGGAATGTGGGATCAGAGAGGAGAGGCAGTGCCCAGCAGATGTGGGGAGGAAGCAGGAGCTCTGAGGAGGTGGAAGAGACAGGCAGAAACAAGACATGGAGAGCAGAGGGAAGGAGTGACTCCAATCACTGTTTGCATCAGGAGTGGCCAGAGGAAGGCAGGTGGGCACTAGTGACAGGGTCACACTCCAGGTCAAGACTCTTCCCCACAACTCAAGCCCATGAGACACCAGCCCTGGCTGACCCTGTGGTTTCCCTTCTTACCCGTCATTCAGGTCAGTCTCCTTGCTGACCTGTGTGTGTCCTCACACCACTTCAATAAAAATTACCTCCAAGAGGAAGAAGCAGAAAAGCTTGAAGGGCCAGGAGCCTGTGTGTGCCAGCACAGGCTGTGACAGCAGGCTGCACGTGGTGTGGCTTAAATCACAGACTCCTACTGTTCACAGTTCAGCTCTGGAGCCTGGCATCTTAGTCGATGCTCTGTTGCTAATAGGGAAACACCACAGACTGGGCAAGTGATAAAGAAAAAACGTTTTGGCTCATGGTGTGGTCCAAGGTCAACAGGCCACACCTGGAGATGGATTTCTTGCTGGCAGAGTCCTGAAGCATTGCAGGAATCACACAGAAAGAGACAAGGCGCACCTAAGGCAGAGCCAAGGTGGCTTTTATAGGAAACCCATCCTGAGATACCCACTAGACCACCAACCCACTCATCTAGTAATTATGTAACCACATGAATGGATTAATCCTTAAAATTAATACCTCTTAAGGGGAATTGTGTTACAACATGGATTTCTAAGGGACAAACTAAATTGAAATCACAGCAGAAGGGAAATCCAAGATCAAGGTGAGGCAGACATGGTGTCCAGAGAGGTTCTTCTTGGCAGGCAGTTGGCCCACTTTTCAGTAAGGCTGCACATGGCAGAGGGAGGGAAAGAGAGCTCTGGTCGCTCTTCCTCTTCTTCTAAGGACACTAACCCACATTGGGGGTCCTATTCTCACCCCCTTGTCTAAACCTAGTGACCCCTTTACACTACCAGCTCTGAAGAGCACACATTGGTGGTTAGAGAATCAACATGTGCATTTGGGGTGGGAGGGGACACAAACATTGAGACCATGATATTGTGCAATCTCATCTTTAATAGAATTTGTGCTCGCAGCATTTCCCCCAGATAAAGGCTTCCTGTGCTTTGATTCAGCTTTACTAACCCAAGTGCTCATGATTACAAAAGAGAGTGAAATCTGTAAACCAGCTTGCTCAAATCCCCCAGAGTCAACTGGTGCCGCCAACATAACACCTTAGATTTATTAACTGTTCCGCAGTATTCTGGCCACTGCCCTGAAGACGAGTCCTGGAACACCAAGTAAAATCGTAGTAACAAACGTGATGACTCCATTAATCACCTGCAATAGAGGAGAAGAGGGGGCAGTGGGTCACTCTCCACATCAGGAGTCTGAGCAGAGATACTTGGGCAAGGAACCTGCAGCTCAGGAAAGACCCATGATCCCTGTCCTCTTCACCACATCCCAGAGGACACACTATGGGCAGGAAGGTGAGGGGTGTTTCAAATGGAGATGGGGAGAAGGGTGAAGGGGGCAAGTGGGGGTCTGTAGAGTCAGGGAGGTAAAAAGTGATGAAGGGTGACCCAGTAAATGCAATGAGGCCGGCTGAAGTGCTCCCTGGCACCAAAGAGGTTGGAATTGTAGTGTCCAATGGAGACAGCAGGAGGCCCTGGCTTTTCTGATGAATAATTCCAAAGGAATCCCTCTCAGTCTTTGCAGACAGACCCTTCTGAGTTTTAAGGCCTCTATCTGGGCCTACGTGATCTTGCTACCTCTCACTCTGCATCTCATAGAGCCAGAGGAAGGATTCCTATTTAAAGCTTGTTTTAGTAAATGCACTAGGACAAGGAGGCCTTGCAAGAGTTATCTGCTGTTGTTTTGGGGAAAAAAATAGCACACTCTTTTTTCAGTCAGATCTTTCTCAAGCAGGTATTTGAAGGGGATGTTCCTTGGGCCAGAGCTTCATGTTGCCAGTGGTCTATCAGTGCAGAGTGTGGGCAGAGTCACTAGGGGCCCAGAGTTCTGCAGTGCCCACAGCACACTGTGTACAGAGAGAGAAGGAGAAAGAGCTGGAGACGGGCAGGAGGAGCTTCCTAAGGAGACAGGTCAGAAGGGAACGAAGGAGTGAGAGGGAGAAGACAGGCGAGTCATTGAGATACCTTTGAGAAAATGTTCCCAAAGAGGGACCTCAGGGAGAAATTAAATGGCACAGCCACCACCAAGCGCACCAGCCTTTCTTGAGTTGAACCCTCAGGAGCACAGCAGAGAGCTACGCACCCCTAAAGCCCCGGGTGTGGGGACTGATCCGTGTGGCTTCTGTACAACTTTGGAAGTAGGTTTAGATGCAGGACAAGGCACTTCCCCACCCCACCCCACCAGCACACCACCCTGGGTCCAGACACGTGCCCACCCTCCCAGCTGACAGGAAGGGTACCCACTCAGCGAGGTCACAGCAACAAAGCAGGTCTCGCTGCACCCCAGTGCCTGAGCTGATGGGCACTTCTCAGTTTTCAGCCTGGGCTCCAGCCTGGGGCCCTCACTTCCAGAAGGCATGGCTCTTCCCCGCCCACCTCCCCTCTTCACCAGAGCCCAACCCTCCCCTGTCCTGAATCTGTGTTGCACAGGCCAAGGTCAACCTCCCTGGACACCAAGAAGGGAAGATTCAAGAAAACAAACCCTGCAACAGAGAGGCCTCCAGTGAGGCATGGTGGCACCTGCCTGTTATCCCAGTGCTTAGGGAGACTGAGGCAGGAGGATTACAAGTTCAAGTTCAGCCTCAGCAACTTAGTGTGGTCCCAAATTAACTTAGAGAAAGGCAGTCTTTAAATAAAATAATAATAATGATGAGGTAATATTCCTTAGTTTTTTCTTGTGTGTGTGTGTGTGTGTGTATGGTGCACACCAGGCAAGTGCTCTGCCACTGAGCTACAGACCCAGCACTTCAAGGTCTTTTAAACTAAGCCTTGCTACCCAATATCCCATAGGTCAAATCTAGCCTGTCACCTATTTTTACAAAAGTAAATAAATGAAAAGAAATCAAGCTCTATTGGAACGCAGCCTCGCCTATTCATTACAAAGAGTCTATGGCTGCTCTCAGGCTGTAGAGCGACACTGGCAGAGTAAGGAGAGGCACCAGCTTGCCCACAAAAGCTCGCGTGTTTCCTGTTGTTCTTGAGCAGAAAAAATGGGCCCAACATGACCAGGGTCCCCTGCTCCTGGACCCCACTGCTCACTCTGCCAGCTTCCCTGAGCCCCGCTGCTGGGCAATCTCCAACTCAGGTTGCACTGCCAGCCCTCAGCAGGTGCCCATACCCTGTGAGCTGGGGAATGGTCTGGTCCCAGGGAAGGGGACACAGGCTGAGGACACACCTGGTCACTGCGGGAAATTTCATAGCGCAGCTTGTTCACAAAGTGCTCACAGTTGCTTCTGGTCACTGAATAGCGGACTTCCTTCCCCACCATTTTCTCTGCCTGCTCGACAATTTTGTTGGGTGGCAGTGGTTTATACTTTTTATCGCGCTTGTTATTGACCCGATACTTGTCTCTTCCGGCCACCACAGACAGCAGCTCCTTCTTCACTATGGCTCTGTTACCCACGACGGAACTGAAGCCACTCACACCACCTCCTGCCGCTTCACCTGTGGAAACAGTGGACTCAGGCCTGGGCAGGGCCACAGTGGCTCAGAGCTGGCCCCAGTCCAGACAGCCTCAGTGCACATTGGGAGAGAAGCGGTTTTCAGATAGTGGCCTCCTCTCCTTGTCAGTGTCTGTAGCCCACACTCCTTCCCAGCTGGAGCAGTGCTGTAAGCAGCCCTTCACCCTGGCGTGGCTCAGGACAGCTGCAATGCTGTCACTGCTGTGCCCCCTCCTCCCTGACTCAGGCATGTCCTGGATTGCTCTATCATTAATTCCTTTCATAGGATTCACATGGGAGGTCCTGGAGTCCAGTGTTGAAGGAATCAGAACTAAAATGAGAAAGTGAAAACGATACCTTCAAATATGTATTAAGAAACTAACTAGAACCATAGTTGAAATCAGTGGAATCTCTGTGAGTACATGGAGTGTTTCTGTAGTACCATTACGTGAGGCAGAGGGCAGGTGTGCACAGGGTACAGGCCAATATTCACAGCATATTGGAGAAGGAGTTGATCATATTTATTTGGGGATAGAATTTGTGAGAATTTTTATCACATGTATGAAAATGTATTATGATTTCCCCTGTTTTAAGCACTATTGATCACCTGACATTTTGCCAATGCCAAGATGCCCAGAACAATCATGATATTCCTAATACACCTGGTGGTGGGTAATGGATCTACCTGGAAACTCACACACTCCCTCTCTGTCTCTTTCATGTTGGATTATTCATTATTTGTGGTAATAAAATATACAAAGGTTTCCAACCTAAGGGAGCTGGATGCTGCAACCTGGGATATCTCTCACCCCCAATAACAATATATGACTTTTGAAATGTCAATCAAATTCTCACCTTGACATAATTATGCATAAAGCATTCCTACATAATTGAATTTTTCAAGAAATTCCAAAGCTGATCATGAAGAGAATCTGGATATTATTTTTCGTCAGCATGCCCTTTATTTAAGTGGAAATCTCTGAATTAGAAAAATCCATGACCAATGATTCTACAATGCCTGAAAATAGTTCAAACAATACATTAAATTTTCTTCAGGGAATACAGCCTGACATAAGCAGTTGAGCTTCAAAACTCCATATCAAAAGGGTTGGCAATAGCCTAACTGCTGCACAGGAAGGAGCCAAAACTTTTACTGTAGAAATATGCCCATGGTAAGTAGCCCTCCACCCAGGCGTGGCTCAGGATGACTGTGAACATGGGGTGGTAACCTGGAACCTTAAAGCTCTAAAGGATGGATCCAGGTACTTCGTGGGACATGCTCCTCATATCAACTGATTAACTGTGGGCTCCTGGAGACCTGGCTGTGGAGTGTTCTCCAAGCACTTAGTGTTATTCTCCACCTAGTTGTGATAACAACATTCTTCTATGGGGTGTATTCTCAAGGGAGGTGAAGTTTGTTGGAAGACACACACTTTTCCGATGACCTCTGTGAGCGCTAAGCCACCAAAACTACATTCACATAACCCTGTGAAGGACCTACTGAGTCCTGGTTTACCATCTACGAGGTCCCCTGAAGGACAAACATTTGGTGACCAAGAGTAATCTTGGGTGTGCTCAAACAGAAATTTTCAAAAGGGCTGGAGTGCATCTCAGCATTAGAGCACCCTGGGTTCAACCCCCAGGGCTTCAACCAAACCAAACAAACCAACAAGAACAAAGGGCCCACCTCATGCAGCCCTAACTGGACACTGTCCTGATTTCCCCAGAGCCAGCTCTAGCCCAGACAGACCTCCCTCTCCTGCTGTGAGCAGGACCTTGCTGCTGTCCCAGGGGTTGGACACCAACCAGGGAGCCCCCGCAGCAGCACAGCCTAAGGGGGGCAGGTTCCTAGTGGCCAGGCTCAGGGACAAATGCACTCCCTCAATGACGCTTCAACAACTGAGTGTGAGCACTGCTGTGAGCTGAGCTCTTTGTCATTTGCTGTTCAAAGTCCCTGAGTTTGTGAGCTGCTGTAGGTGCCACAGAAGGTCTCAATGTCTCTCACTTGACTGACTTCCTATGTGCACACAGGTGCGTGTCCACACCACTCTACTAGTGACTTGAAGGACTGAACAGTGTTCCTCTGTGTGAAGGGGAGTGGGGTTTCCAGCATGTCCATGTGTCCCTTAAAGCCATGATGCTGGGACAGAGAGGGAGGAGGCCCCACACCTGGCCAGGCCCTGCACAGGCTCTCCCTGCCCTCCTTCATTTCTCTGCCTCACGGCCTGGGAGACAGGAATCCCTATCCCTGCTCTTCTGAGGTGGAGCTCAACTGACTGAAGTGAAGCCACACGCTCCACAGTCAGCAGGCAGAGGAGCAGGATTCCAGGCTGGCCCTGGGGAGGTTGGAGGCCCTCACCTGTCCATTGCTCTCTGCAGCCAGGTACAAACTCTTGGAAAGATCAACTCCTTCTACTGTTGTTTGATCTTGCAGAACTCCACAGACAAAGGGACTGGACCTTTGGAGGTCAACTACAGTGGGATCGACTGGGACTTGCAGAGATACAGCCAGAGCAAAGAGCATGATTCTTTCAGTAAGTGCTGACTGAGAGCCTGCTCTGCCAGGCAGTGTGAGGACCAGCACTTAATTGTGCCTGCATTCCTACTCTTGATCTCAGCCCTTGTGTTTAATAGAGAAACCATGCTTACGTGTTGGACCCAGATGGACCACATAGCCATTTCCCACATAGATGGCCCAGTGCTCATAGCCGATGCGAAAAATTTCAATGAGGTCTCCAGGTTTTGGACTTGTTCTGTCCTGCAACAGAAAAAACAGACACAGATAAAGGGGGCCTTTGTATGGAATGTTCCAAAACCTGACCTGCAAGAAGACCCAACCCAGTCCTACAGGATCCCTGTGCTCATCACCTGAGGAATCAGAGAGGAGAGACCTCTCCTCACATAGTAGGGAAGCCTCTCCTCTCCATTTACCATGTGCTTGCTTGCCTGGAAAGGTGCTCAGGGACAAGGAGGAGATGGAAAGTGTGTCTCTGAGGGACCATGGCAGTAGATCTGCAGCACAGGAGTGTGGGGCAGTGCTGTGCACCAGCCGCAGAGAGCACACTTTATGCACAGAGAATGTTTGTATCAGCAAATGTCGATATGATTCCCAAGGAGGTCCAACACACATCATAAGGGCCACCAGCCACGTGCATGGGCCTCAGTGATGCTTATGAGGTACAGAGTGCCCATGTACAGAGCCCAACATGTTAAATACTGCAGAACAGTTGACCCCACTGTCCATCATCCTTCGAGTAAGAAGTACCATCACCCTCCTCCACAGATGAGAAGACTGGGTCTCAGGATGGTTAGGTGACTTTCCTAAAGAGCAGAAGATCCAGAGGGAAACTGAGTCTCAGGGTTTCCAACATTTATGCCTGAACAATCCCAGATAGTCCCAATCAAACTGGGTCAGCTGGAGTCTGTGCTCCAGGCCAAAATCAAGGCAAAGAAGACAGGATGTGGTTAGGAGTCAGAGGGGGAGGGGTTCTCTTTGAAGTTCCCATGAGCGAGTTGTACTTTTGGAGTACACTGAGGAGCGATCCCATCTGTATGTATAACTATAGTGCCCCAATTAAAAAATGGGAAAAAAGTACACTGAGGCAACCAGCTGCCCTCCCCCAACTCAGCTGAGCCCGGCCTCTGGCCCAGTGCGCCCTGCCAGGGAGCTGAGCTGCTGCAGAGAGAAGTGAGGGTGCAGCTGCCTGGAGGAGGTGGGAGATCTCCTGGGAGTTCATGTCCTTGGCAGCAAGGATCAGGAGTCAGCTTGACCCAGGGGGGCTGATCAGAGCATCAGACAGGTAATACCTGCTGGCAGTGCTCAGGCATGGCTCTAGTCCCAGTGACTTGGGAGCCTGTGGCAGGAGGATCACATGTTTGAAGCCAGCCTGGGCCACTGGGAGACCTGGCCTCATAATGAAGATTAAAAAGAGCTGGGAAGTAGCTCATTTATAGAGAGCACTTGCCTCGCTTGCACAAGGTCCTGGTTTCAATCCCTAGTACTGGGAAACAAATCAGCACACATGTACTGAAATACAACAGATCGGTTCTAGGAAACACGTTTAAGTAATGAGTATATCTATATCTATATCATCTATCTATCTCTCTCTCTCTCTCTCTCTCTCTCTCTCTCTCTCTCTATATATATATATATATATATATATATATATATATATATATATATACACCCAGTTAGAAACCACCATAAAACATAAAGCCATGGGGCTGGGGATGTGGCTAAAGCTGTAGCGTGCTCTCCTGGCATGCGCAGGGTGCTGGGTTCGATCCTCAGCTCCACATAAAAATAAAAAAAAATAAAAGATGTTGTGTCCACTGAAAAGTAAAAAATAAATATTAAAAAAAATTCTCTCTCTCTCTCTCTCTTTAAAAAAACAAAACAAAACATAAAGCTACAAGTCAGCACTTATAAGGGAGCTATATAGAGGTGAGTAGAACCATCTGGCAGAGCGCACCCCAAATCGCTTCAGGGGGAAGAGAAAACACAGGGAGTCTGGAAGAAGGGCTGATTCTTCATATTCAGGGCTTTCACTTTGATTTTGGTTCCTTTCTTTTTTAAAATTCTCTTTCAACATCCCATTACAAGTGCATTATATTCGTACATAATGATGAGTGTTCCTTTTCCTATACACACATATAGCACCTAATATAGCAATGTAATATGCCCAGTATCACTCCCTAACACCTCCCCCTCATTCCCTATTCCCACCCCATCTATTGATGTCCCTTGGACTTTCTGCTTTTTGTATCTTAAACAAGGCAAATACATTCACAAATTACTGTGGAATAAATTAGAAAATGTAATTAAATTTAAAAAACAGAACTAAATGCTTTGGAATATAAATGCCCCTCTATCATTCGAGAATTCCTCTGATCTCAACTGGAAGATCATTGCCCGTTTTCTTCTACTTCTTTTTTCTTTTATTTTTTTTGGTCAGAGATGGACACAATACCTTTATTTTATTAATTAATTTTTAATTAATTAATGAAATAAAGGTATTGTTTATTTTATCGGGGATCGAACCCAGTGCCTCACATGTGCTCTCTACCACTGAGTCACAACCCTGTCCCAATGAGGTGTTTCCTGAAGTCTGGTTTGGGTAAAGAAAAGCCTTCAGCGAGGCGCTAGGAGGCAGCCAGCACTCAGGAGACCAAACCCCACACAGCAGCGGAGGCAGGGAAGCCTCTGGGCTCCTGGACCCAAACCAGGGTTCCTTTCCTGCAGTGTGAGAGCCCAAACCTGCAGCCCACCTGCCCCTCTCCCTTCCTGTCCCCTCTACACCTGAGCTGGAGCCAACAAGGACAGCACACATATTTCTGATAATAGACTGTCACTGTTGCTTTGAAAATCAAAGGTTCAAAACCCTTTCTGGGGACTCACCAAAGACATCCTTCTGTCCAGAAGTGCTGTGTGATGCTGGCTGGATGTCCAGACTTCTTTTATTTAGCTTTGCCTCTTCCTGTAACTCCACCTACCCAAGCCTTAAGTAAGGTGAAAACAGAGGTCAAAGTTCACATAAAATTTTTAATCTTACAACAAGTGCAGGGCACACTTCCTGGAGACAGTTAGATATGGAAATCACTTGGAGGGGAGACAGATCAGTGAGCATTCAGGAGGATTTGCTGACATCTGTGGTCAGGGGAACATTAAAAAATCCCCAAGTGTCAGGGGGAAAGGAGAGACAGTGGAACAAGCAAGTGCTGATACTGAAAAACATAAATCAAAAAACAAAAAACAAAAAACCCCAAAACCCACCCATGTCTTGGGGGTGTGGGGAAGGCAGAAGGGAGGGGCAGAGCCTTAGGGAGGGGTTTCCAGGAATGAGGGGCTCTGAGGACAGAGGCACACCCCACAAGGAGGAGCGAACATCTCTAGAACAGGCAAATATTTCCACCAACTTCCAAACAACCACACCACCTGGAACAGGCCACCAGAGGCATTTCCACACCCTGGAAACCCAGGAGCCCGCGTGGCCAGAAGGAGGGGAAGAAACCCTCCCTTCCTCTCCCCCCAGGTCGGAAGCGCATTCAGTGTAGCCCAACAGGAAACCCAAACCCTACTCCCTGGTGCGAAGAGCTGCTGCTTTAGACACCAGTGTGCGACCCACCCAAGCCCCTAACAAGCCTCTCTCTTCTGACACCCACTTCTTAACAGCAAGGGGCAGGAGGGAGTGGGGCAGCTCAGCTCCCTCACTGTGGGGTGTGGAGGAAGCCAGGGCCAGCCGCATGCCCTCTTCAGGCTCTAGGAAGACAGGGCTGTGGGTGAGCACACAGGGGGACTGGAACCACAGCCGGCAGACTCCATCTTCAGGGTCCACAGGTCACTGTAGACGTGCTGTTCCTCAGCCCATGCTGCTCCTGGGGACACGGGCCTCTCTCAGCATCTCCATGCCAATGTCCTGGGGCTTGCGTGGGACCCTCCTTACGGACTTTCCCAACCTCATTCTGGAGGGAGAGAGTGGGGGTAGGTTCAGCTGATTCCCTCAGGTCAGGGGAACATTCAAAAATCCCCAAGTGTCAGGGGGAAAGGAGAGAAAGTGAAACAAGCAAGTGCTGATACCAATGTCCAGAGCCTCATGGGCAGTCCCCACATCTTTGGGTGGATGACAGTGAACCAGGGGGAATCATTTTGCTGATGGGTGGGTGCCAGCCACTTTTAACAATATCACAGCCCCATGTCCTGAGCAGTAGGCTGGGTGGGGGGCACTGATGGCCAAAGGGATGGCAGGTGAGGGACAACTTGGGTTGTGCAGGGTGGTGATGAATGCAAGACCACAGTCCTTGTGCTAGACGTTTAGCTCTTCAGCTAATCCAGTGTGATCAGTGCCAGAAACTCAGGCCCAGGAGCCACGGGAGAGGAGTCAGCAACCAAGGTGGGTCCAGCTGGAATGCTGCCTGTGCCTAGCTGGTGCCTACAGTAGCTGAGCTGGGCCAGGGGGCCAGTGTGCTCCTCCTGGGCGAGTCAGAACCCAGGCCCAGCCTGCTGGGAACACTGGGCATTGCATGAAGGAGCTGCAGACCCAGCACTTTGTAGTTTTCATTATTTTGAGATACGTTCCTGCTAAATTGCCAAGGCTGGCCTCAAACTGGCCTCAAACTTCCCTTAGCCTCCTGAGTTGCTGGAATGACTCCTGTATGCTATTGTGTGCAGCTGTGCTAGCCTGGACTAGGAAAGCCTCTACAAAAATTCTACTGTTATATGAAAGAGATTTTCCATGGGAGACAATGGGTTCTTTCCAAGGCACATCTCCTTTCTGTGTCCATGAGGCTTGAGTACGGGTCTTGGGCTGGGGAGGGGAGGCACTGAGAGTGGCCTGTGAAGGGAGACAGGTCCCTGCTGTAGAAGGCGTGTATCTGGGCCTTGAGGGCTGGGCTCACACTCCGTCCACACTCAGCCTGCATTCTGGGCTTCTGGCTGGTGAGCTTCTTCCTTGCCTGCCTCTCGGTGAGGAGAGTTTGGGTCTCTCCAAGCCCCAGAGAACACCCCTGTCCCTCTTCTTCCTTCCATAGTCTTTTCCTCCCAGTTCAAGGTGATTCTCGCCTCACCCTGTGATCCCTGAAGTGCCTAACCTTGACTTTCTGTTAGAGAAGTTCTCAGCAGGGTTGAGTTCAGCCCTATCGTGGGAATTAGAAAAGGAAGAGGCCAGGTTCTTATAATTCTAAGAAATGGAACAGTTCCTGGAGGACATGTTTTATAATTTGGAAAAGGGAAGTTGTGGGTGTATTATTTCCCTGTCCCCAGAAAAATTCCCGGCCCTGTGTCCTCATGGAGGCAGAGGCTCAACCTCAGAGCTCAGCTCCTTTCTGCTCACAGTGCCCTGGCCATGACCTTGGGCGATGGAAGATGAAAGAGAAACTCTCTCCTGCTGTCTCAGCCTTGCTGGGGCTTGATGGACAGGCTGACTCAGGCTGGGGGGTAGCAGGAGGTGGACAGGAGGCCTGGCTCTGCTCCAGTCCAAGTCAGGCCCGAGATGGATCTTGGAGATGCAGGGAGGGAGGCCAAGCCCTCAGAATGTTTTCTCCTTGATGCTGGAGGGAGCTCAGACAGGCACAGGGAATTGTGGCCCATCCTGTTCCTTGCACGATGGGCTCCAAGATCTAGGTCCCAGAGAGGGCCAGTTGAGCCAGAAGGACAGTGAGGACAGCCTGGTGGGAAGTTGTGCAGATGGGAATGGGAAGAGGGGGAGTGGACATGGGGAGGGGGTTGGGCCAGGGAGACCTAGGGATGCAGAAGAGCAGAGGCCAGAGGGAGCACTAGGTGAGTGGAGGTTGAGGCCCTGGGTGGACCTGGGGGCAGAGCCCAGGGAGGGGAGGGAGGGGAGAAGTGTTGGTGAGGAAGGGCATGTGGTCTGGGGGACTGGGTATGGGGCAGAGGGACAGGAGGTGGGGAAGCTGGCAGGAAGCTATGGGGGTCGTGGAAGCAGGAAGGGAACTGCCCTGATTAAGTTAGTAGACAGGAGGTGGAGGAGGAAAGGAATCGGGAGAGAGTCTGAGGTCTGCAGGAACTGGACTTTGTGACTGGAGGTGGTGGCCGTGTGGGCTGTGGGACAGAGCTGAGCAGAGTGTGGGGCAGGAGGAGGATGTACAGGGACCCCTCTTTTGGTATTGAGGAGCCTTGAATAAGGGGTTGGAAGAGATCTCATTCATGAGATCAGGCCGGAAGAGGAAAAGAAAAAGAAGAAGTCCTGTTTGGTGACACTGCGGTGCCCTGGTGGAGTGCTGAGAGTGAGGACAGAGGTGAGGAACAAGGAGCAGAGCGGGGCCCTGGGGTGAGTCATGAGGGCTACGGGCAGGGGGAGGGTCCAGCTCAGCCTCTGCACAGGAGTGACCTGAGCATATCTCTCCCCTTCCCTGAGTCCCAACCCCTGCACCTCCACAAGGAGAGATTCACCCCCTTCCTCCTGTTGTGGTGTGGATTGGATCACGGGAGGGACAGCACCTGAATCAGATGTCCACATCTCTGAGGACAGCTGTGTGTCTCCTGCCTGACCTCCTGTTGGGGAACATTAGATCTTTCTTTGAGTATGTGTTAGGGCCTCAGCTACTGGACAAGGGCATCCTGAGGCCACTCGATATTCACTGGTTCAAAGAAGAAGATCTCATCATAGAGTCACACTCACAACTAAGATTTATTAAAGCAAAGGACCCAGAGCAAGACGGGCAGAGGAAAGGGCACGTAGGGAGACGTCCTGAGGAAGCCAGGTGCGAGCTTCCAAGATCCCCTCCAGTGGACTCACAGGGGATCACTCAGGTCCTTACTAATGAATTGGGACAACATGTGTGGAGGGTTGTCTACCTGAGAAGATCCCCAATGTAGACGTCCAGGGTCTCAGTCCAGGGAGCGTCTCCTAGTTCCTCTCTGCCTGGCATGTCCTGAAGCCATAGACTCCCAGAAGGCAGGCAGCATGCAGTGTAGACCACATTGTTCATGCAGAGGGTTTAGACATGGTGAGTCATTGTGATCACTGAGGGCAAGGTTTACCTGCCCAGTTCCCAGACTCAGCCAACAGCCAACCTTGTGAGTAGGTCTCCCTAGGGTGCCTGTCTCTGATATGGCATGTTAAATCCTTGTGTGTAAGATACACCGATTCCAAGTATGTGGGCACCCACAGCCTCAAAACTGTGGAGGGAAAAAAATCTGGAAAATGTAAAAGACAAATAAACAATTGCAATTGGGAACTTGACTTTCCTCTCACATAACTGACAGAGTTCATGGGAGGAGACCATCAAGGACCCAGAACTGAACACCACCCCCGAGTAATCAACCAAACTGGCATCCACTGACCACTTCACCCACAACCACAGAACACACAGTCCTTGTGAGTGCCCAGGCACATTTCCAATGTGCTCTTGTCCTAGATGATGAAAAAACAAACCAACAAACCCTTACAAATTAAAAACCTGGAAATCATCCAACATATACTTTCTCACAAAAAGAGGATTAAACCAGAACTCAATAACAGAAGAATACAAGAATAATCTCCACTACTTGCAGTTGGACAACATGCTTCTAAATAACCCAAGTATCAAATAGGAAGTCTCCAAGGACACTAAAACATAGTTTAAATGACCCCAAATCACAATGCAGAAGATCAACATTTGCGAGTTAAAGCTAATGCAGGACGGAGAAGGAACGTTATAGAGCTAAATGCATATTTTAGCAGAGAAGAAAACTGAAAGTCAAAATACTGAGTTTCCATCTAGAAAAGAGTAAATAAGTGCAAAACGGGTCAGAAGGAAGGAAAATGAAGATAAGAGCAGCAATCCGTACAATGAGCAACAGAAAAGGAGAAAATAGCTCCAAAAGCTGATTCTTCTAAAAGAGCAAAAGTTAAACCTCTGATGAGACCGACAGAGGCATAAAGGAAAATGACACATAATGCCCATGTTAAGAGTGAAGGAGGAGCTTTCAGACAAGGTCTGGCAGATATTAAATGAGAAAAAATAATATCACAATTAAAATTGAGCAACTTGGATTAAATGAACTGATTTCTTAAAAATCACCAACAACCAAAATGCATCTAGATGAAATAGATACTCTGAATAGCTCTACAAGTATTGACTGGGTTGCATTTTTGTTTATAATCACTGAAAAAGAAAGGTCCAGGTTTAGAAGGCTGGCCTGGCAAAATGAGGAGGGAACAGTCCCATTCCATGAAGCTATTTCAGGAAACAGAGAAGGGAACCTTCATCTCATCCATTTACAGTAACATCTCAATCTGACAGCTGAGCAGTAATAAATAAACCCAGAGATCAACATCTCTCATGAACACAGAGGTAAACATCCTCAAAAAACATCAGAGGATCAAACTGAGCTCTTTTCAAAAGGAACACTCCCACATGACCCCATGGACTTGATCCCAGGAACCCAAGTGTGGCTGGATCTTTGAAAATCAAATAAATAAAATACAATGGAGGAAATGAGGAGGGAAGGATAGGCCTTCATAGAGATATGGGGGAAATCATTAGTGTAAAAGAAGGAGATTAAGAGGGGGAGTGGAGGGATGGCAAAGGCGAGGCAATGCTCAATGCGTTCTTCAACAATCATGTGCACATAGAAATGCACCACGGGGAATTCCACCTTTATGCATAAGTAAATGAAGGAATCAAATACAAAAAATTATAGAAACAAAAAGAGATCTAGCCGAGGAGAGAAAGGAGAATGTGGGAGGTGAGGGAGGCCAGGAGGGAAAAGGGAGGGGAAAGGGGGATCATGAACTGAAATTGAATTGTATGCCTGTATGAGTTTGTCTGGATGAACCCAATTACTACGGGTAACTCTATTGTTAAAATTTAAAAGTTGATTGAATAAAAAGAAAACAACTAATCCAAAACCCCTGGCAATTCCTTGCAGGGGTGTAAATCAATTTAAATACTTTGGAAGACCACTTGTCTCTGTACATTAGAGGTCACTTTACATTCCCTCAACCATGGTCCAGCAGTTCTACTGCTGTACTGTGCTCGAAAGATACCAACACACAGAGCTATCAGTGCACATACGCCAGAATGCTCTTTTATCTCAAATCAGTGAGGAATCAATTCTCCCATTGACTTGGTCTCCTGTGTCCCATTAGTCACAGTTTTATCTTGGTACAGTTTGTACATTCTTCATGGTAATTTTCATCATAGGTTTTTCTCTGGGAGTCCAGTATGCCCTGTACTTACATCTGCAGGATGATGGAGGGCTTTACCAATCTAATTCAGGGATTCCTCTAGTGGGTACTGAAAATATAGACTTCTATCTTGCACATAGAAAAGGCCTGGTTTTGCAATTTATCATAAAAGACTTGTACATTTTCGTCCCAGAGCTCTGTGAGGGTTTTTTTTATCTTCTTCTTTCACTAAAGGATTTCTTTGGAGGAAGAACTCAGCTTTATTTAGAGATCTCATTTCTCATTCCATAATTCTATGTATCTACAGCTGTTTTTCTTTCCTCAAAGAGACATTCAAATCTTTTTTTTTTTTTAAAGAGAGAGTGAGAGGGGAGAGAGAGAGAGAGGGAGGGGGGAGAGAGAGAGAGAGAGAGAGAGAGAGAATTTTTTTAATATTTATTTTTTAGTTTTTGGCGGACACAGCATCTTTTGTTTGTATGTGGTGCTGAGGATCGAACCCAGGCTGCATGCATGCCAGGCAAGCACGCTACCGATTGAGCCACATCCCTAGCCCCGACATTCAAATCTTAATTCCAGATTTTCAGAGTATCAGGACTAATATCAAGACCAATATTCCCTCACCTGCATTCCTTTCTGATACACAGGGTCCAGCTCATAAACATTACTTTGATTTTAAGTTCTGTCTTCATTCCTGGAACTTGGTAGATTCCTTCTAACTTTTTCTGTTAAGCTCAGTCATAGATTTGACCAACCGTTCCAGATGCTTTTCATTAGATTAACTTCATATATCAGACAGTAGAATCTGGGTTGTAACAATGAGAAATAGGAGTTTGGGTATTTGACTCCAGGGAACAACAATTCTTGTAGGAGGAATAGATGCAAGTCACAAAAACCAATCCAAATTAAGTCTCAAACATGATAAGTGCTACAAATAAGGGAGGTACCTGGAGTCCTGAGAGCTTTGACCTAATCCTAGAATGAAGAGAATGTTTTTGAGGACAGGACCCAGTGTTCCAATGAAGAAAAGGTACTCACATTGTAGATGCCCTGGGTAAAAATGAGCCTTGGCACAGGTAAGGTTCTGGGACACTGGTTGTCCTGAAAGAGGGGAGGTCTTCCTCTCCATGTGGCCAAGCAACAAGGAGAAATGATGCTTCTGCTGAGAAATGATGCCGTGGAGACACCATGAAATAGCCATAATTAGCTGTTGCTCCCCTAAGTTGTTTGTGTCAGATATCACAGCAAAGCCAAGCCGACTAAGCAAACCCCAAGAAGTTTGGTATGCCAGGCTAAAAGAAAGCCCACGGAGGCTGCCACCAGGCAGGCCAAAGGGTTGCCCAAGCTATTTAGAGAACATATCCCACCACACATCTGAGGGTCTGTTAGCCCAGCTGGGCTTCAGTCTTGTTCTGGTCCCATTCCTTCTTTCCAATATACAGAGGCACAGAGAATGCTTACTCTGTGCCTCTGTATATTGGATACACGTAACTTGCTTTTGATTTTTACGGGGCTCAAATCCAACAGTTTGCCTTCAGTCTCAGAGGAGACATTGGACTTGGACTTTGGGGAACTGATAGGACTCTGGGGCTCTTGGAAGTAGACTAAATGCATTTTGCATTGTGAGATGGGTGCAACCTTTGGGGACTGGAGTAAAATGCTATGGTTTGATATAAGTGTCCTTCAAAGGCTCCTTTATCCATTCAGGAATGTTCAGAGGTGAAATGATGGGATTGTGAGAGCTGTAACCCAGTCAGTCTAGTCTCCTTTAAATGAACTGAGTGGTAACTGAAGACAGGTGGGGCATGGTGACTAGGTAGGTCACTGGGGGCGTGCCTTGGAAGGGCTACTCTTCCCTGTACCCCTTCTCCCTGCTCTCTCTGCTTGCTGGCTGCTATGAATGGAGCAGCACTCTTCCACCACACCCCTTTGCCATGATGTCCTGCCTCACCTTGGCCCAGAGCAATGGAGTCAGCCACCAGACACTAAACCTCTGAAGTATGAGGGAAAAGAAATTGTTCTTCCTCTAAGTTGTTTTTGTCAGATATTTCAGTCACAGAAACACAAAGCTGACTAACACAGTACCCAAGAAATTTGACAGGCCAGGAACGTGAGCATCTGGCTAGGAAAGCTGCAGGCAGTGAGCAGGGCCAATCCAAGGGGGAGCCTCTGTGGTCTGCGGCAGGCAAGGTCTGCAGCTGCTGAAGCCCTTTCCAGTTCACACCTCCCCACAGTGTGCTGCAGATGCTGAGCCTGGAGCCTCGGGGTTTCATGCTGCCCTGCTGGGTTTTGACCTTGCTTTGGTAGCATCCCTTCCCCCGATGCTACCATTCCTCCCTTTTGGAATGGGAGTGTCCACTCTGTCCTGTTGTATGTTAGAGGCATGTGACATTTTTATTATTATAGGGGATAACAGCTATGAGTTTGTTTTTGGTCTTAGATGACTCTGGACTTGGCCTTTTGAGCAATTCTGGAACTCTGGTGATTCTGGTGACTCCTAGAAATGAAATGAATGCCTTTTGAAGTGTGAGATGGATGTGGGCCTTTGAGGGCTAGGGGCACAATCCTATGGTTTGGACATGAAGTGTCTCCCCCAAACTCATGAAGTTTGGACCTCAATGCAGCTGTGCTCAGAGGAGGAGCTTTGAGGAAGTGATTAGGTCACGAGGTTCTGACTCCATCAATGGATTAATCCTGTGGTGACTGAATGGACTCCCGGGAGGCAACAGAGACCGCAGCAGATGAGACCTGGTTGAAGGAGGTCGATCAGTGGGGCGCTCCCTCAAAGGGCATTTCTAGTCCCTGGGCCCTCTGCTTTCTGTTTATATCTATCCATCTGCCATCTGTCTGTCCCTCTCTCCTTCCTGGGTGCCATGAGTGATGAGGTTTCCCCTGCTCTGAGCTTCTGCCATGATGTTCTGCTCACTCAGGCCCCAGGAGTGGAGCAAGGTGTCCACGGACTGAAACCATGAGCCAGAACAAATCTTTGCTCCTCCACATTATTTTTCTCAGATGATTGTTCAGTAATAAGAATTAACACATAAGATCTTTAGCTGACTCACAGCTTGTGACTGACTCTGATATCACTAGTGAGTGCTCCTTTCTACTCTTTCAGTTGTGCTGATTGTCAAGCTTTCATTTACTCCAGGAAAACTTTCCCCAGCATTCAGTATGGTTACTAGAAAAGCATCTGCTGTTCAGAGGTAAAGATGGCTTACAGCGACTGCCGCCTGCAGCACAGAGCCAACTGTCTGCCCGCGGGATGAACTTCCCTAAATGAAACTTGCCAGACCAGGCGACATCTTCAGAGGAAATTAGCCTCTTTCCCTTTCGGGCAGGAGGGACGTGCAAAGGGACTGAGCATTCTACCCTCTGAGAAAGTCTCAAGGAGGCTGGCAGGAGCTGCCCAGAGGGAAAATCATCAGAGAATCCATAAAGGGAGCATGTATTGGTGTGAACAGTTTCCTGGGGGGAGGGCTGCAAGGGAATGCTAAGGGAAGCCCCACAAGTCTGAGCCCCCCCTTCACTCTGAGGACCTCCTCCTTCGGGGCTGCGTCTCATCTTCCCTGAAGCTCTGCAGTCGGGACTGACATCTCTGCTGAGCAGGATGCACCACCTGAAGTGGCTCAGTGCCACCTGTTAGAGGTGAAGGAAGTGAGCTCTGAGGGTCGTGCCCTTTTCTCAAGGTCACAGAGCTTGCACTTGCCCTAACCACCCAAGAGGTGCTCAGTCATCGTGACTTTCCTCCTTTCTGATTCAGACATCCCCCAAACACGCAGAGTTTCTGAAGGGATAGACGGACATGTTCATGGGTTCTGGAAAGTTCTAGGTTTAGGTCATCCTTTACCCATGAGGGAGGGGCAATGAAAAAGGAAAGACAAAAGAGCTCACACAGCTTATGGGATGTCTGAGGTGCCCCATTAAATATCCGGGTAGAGAGGTGGATAAGAACTGGAGGTCGGGTCGGAGGTGGACTGAGGTAGAAGTTTCCAGACTGCACCTGTGAGCAGTGCACAGGGGACTCAAGGTGCACTTGCCTGGGGATGAGGCCTCCTCTGTCTCCCTCAGCTCCAGCCTTGGTGCTCCCTCTTCAGGTGAGAAGCTCAGGTGAGACCCAGACTGGAAGACAGGACCCAGGCTGACTCAGATCTCTGCCCCAGGAATGCAGGCACAAATGCTCTGTGTCCACCCCATATCAGGAACAAATGTCCTGACCCAGGGAGCTGACTCCAGAGGATGCCATAGGCCCATTGTCAGGAAGAGCCCAGACAAGTCCAGCACTGAGAAGTGGCCGTAATTCAGGAAATGGAGACCCCAGGATGGAGAAGTGTGTGGTGAACAGAAGGAGGGAGAGAAGAAGAGGCCAGGCCCTCATTCCCTGGGATCAGGACAGTGAATTGGGCCTCCAGGTCCTGGGACGGTGAAGGGGCTTATTTTGTAGGTGGAACTTCTCATGATCACAGAAAAAACTGATGCCATTAACTGCAGGTTTTCTTTGAGGAGCAGCCACCAAGCAGCAGTGACTCCTTGAAGCAGCCACAGAAATCTCATGTTAGAAGCAGCTATGGAGCCTCCAGTGGAGATGGACCTCACTGTCCCCTCCCCCAGGTCCTCTGTTCTCCTGACCCTTGCTCTCCACCATGACAGTTCTCAGTCCCTTTCCTTTCTCTCTACCCCTCCCCCAGGGTTAAAGGAGCATCTAAATCTAGTAACTTTCCGGAGTCTGTAAATGTATCTGTCTGTCCCTCCTGAGGGTCTTCTGAGCTCCCACCAGAGTCATTCTACCACACTCTGAAGCTCTTCCAGCCTGTATCTATACAGTATCCCAAACTCCTGTGGACCAGCTCTGAAGGCTGCTGACCACATGGTCATGCTGGTTACACCGACAACCTCACTTCTTGGTAATAACTCCTGTCTTAGTCAGTGTTGTGTCACTGTGATCAAAATACTTGGTCAGAACAACTCAGAGGAGGGAAAGTTTGCTGTGGCTCATGGTTCAGAGGTTTAGCCCCGGATGGGCTGACTCCTCTGCTCTGGAACCATGAAGAGGAGAACGCGATGGCAGAGGGCATGGGGAAGAGCTCTGCTCCATTCATGGCAGCCAGGAGGAGAGAGAGAGAGGAAGGACGGGCCACAGGGAAGAAGAAGCCTTCCAGCACAGGACTCCAGTGACCCACCCTCTCCAGCCTCACCCTCCTGCCTACGGCTACAACACAGTCGATCTGCTCATATGGTATGGCGGGAAGAAGTGACAGCTTTCACAATCTAATCATCTAATCTTCCCTGCATTGACACAGGAGCTTTGGGGTGGGAGCATTTCTTATCCAGATGATAACAACATCTGTTCACCAGATGTTTTTCTAGTTAGTAAATTGAATGTTGGAGGTGGACTTTCCTTGGAAAAGTTAAGGACTGGATACACAGCACAGTTGGAGGTTGGAAATCACCTCCCTCTCCCAGGTGAAATTACTACTAGTTATGAGATGTGAATTGGCTAGAATATTGTAGAGACTCTGCCCAGCTCTGAGGTGACACAACACAAGGTAGGCCTTTGGAGCCTGTGCCTTTGGGACTGGCACCTCAATGCACCCGGTGTGGCCAGCCTCTGATTGGATTTCCAGTTGCTCAATGCTGATTTGGAAGACAGCATCTTGCACTGAGTGAAGCTTTCATGTAAGGTATGGATACAGCACCCAGAAGGAGAGAGGATTGTGTCTTCATTCAGCTTTCAGGACAGGATGCATGAGTGGCCCAGTGACTCCTTGATGATCACCTGTTTAATAAAGTGTGTGTGTGTGTGTGTGTGTGTGTGTGTGTGTGTGTGTGTGTGATGGAAATTGCTCTGAAAGATGGTTTTACTAGTAACTGAGGGTAAGATTGGGGCAACAGCTAACATGAACTCATTCAGATTTGTGGATGTGTATCACTTATTGGCAAAAAGAAATCCGAGAGCTGTGTGTGTGATCTGGGAAGGCTCAACCTGATTTGCTACAGTAGCTGCCAGACTTAGGCTTCCAGAACTGGTTCTGTAGTGTGAGAGATATGGCTCAGTAGCAGATTGCTTGCTTAGCATGTGCAAGGTCCTGGGTTCAACCCCTAGAACTGGAAGAAGAAGAAGAAGAAGAAGGAGAAGAAGAAGGAGAAGGAGAAGGAGAAGGAGAAGGAGAAGACAACAGAACTGGTTCTGCAAACACAATAGTCACAGGAGCTGGTCTCCTTTCCCCCACACCAGAGGCACAGACAGAGGGGTCTGGCCATGGGAGAAATGGGCTGGAAAGGACATAGCACTTTTGCTACTCACTGCCCAATTGTGGTACCTGCTAAAAAAATGGGCACTTGATCCATGAAAAATTAATAAAAGGTTTGATTCACACACTTTTTAAATTTTACAAATAACAGTGTTATAGTGGGGAATCAGATCTTATGAGTAATGTGAGCTCCAGTTGCTAATTCCAGACGATGGATCTCCTCTGCTGCAAGATCCAAGCTCTCTGCAGTTCTTGAGGGACCAAAGTTGGAGCCAGGATTGCCCCCACATATCATTCTCCACTGCACCTGAACCAGGACCTTCAGTCACGGACCTGGCCTGACCTGCAATCGTCTGCAAGTGAAACTGCTTCATGGCCATGTGGGAATTATGTGATGGACCCCATTGGGCAGAGCCGATTGGCCCAGTGGGCCTTGTGATGAAAGGGCAGCCAATGGGCAGGCCAAGCTGTGTGTTGCACTTGGCCAAACAGATACTCCCAGGAACTAGTGTGGGAGCAGGTAGCAGAGAACAGTGGTGTTGAGCTGAGGCAGAAAGCAGAGCAGAGGGGAATGTGGGATCAGAGACGAGAGGCAGTGCCAGCAGATGTGGGGAGGAAGCAGGAGCTCTGAGGAGGTGGAAGAGACAGGCAGAAACAAGACATGGAGAGCAGAGGGAAGGAGTGACTTCAATCACTGTTTGCATCAGGAGTGGCCAGAGGAAGGCAGGTGGGCATTAGTGACAGGGTCACACTCAAGGTCAAGAGTCTTCCCCACAACTCAAGCCCATGAGACACCACTGGCTGATCCTGTGGTTTCCCTTCTTGCCCGTCATTCAGGTCAGTCTCCTTGCTGTCCTGTGTGTGTCCTCACACCACTTCAATAAAAATTACCTCCAAGAGGAAGAAGCAGAAAAGCTTGAAGGGCCAGGAGCCTGTGTGTGCCAGCACAGGCTGTGACAGCAGGCTGCAGGTGGTGTGGCTTAAACCACAGACTCCTACTGTGCACAGTTCAGCTCTGGAGGCTGGCATCTTAGTCTGTTCTCTGTTGTTAAAAATGAAACACCACAGACTGGGTAAGTGATAAAGGAAAGAAGTTTTGGCTCATGGTGTGGTCCAAGGTCAACAGGCCACACCTGGAGATGGCAGGGAGAACACTCAGCCAGCCTCATTGCATTTACTGGATCACCCTTCATCAGAGGTGAAGGCAGAGTCCTGAGGCATTGCACAAGTCACAGAAAAAAAAGAAGGAGCACCAAAGACACGATGGCTTTTATAGGAAACCCATCCTGAGATACCCACTAGACACCAACCCACTCATCTAGTAATTATCTAACCACATGAATGGATTAATCCTTGTCCTGCCCCTTAAAATTGACCCTGGTCCCACATCTTTAGGGGAATTGTGTTACAACATGGATTTCTAAGGGACAAATTAAATTGAAACCACAGCAGTTGGAAAATCCAAGTTCTTGACATGGTATAGAGAGGTTCTTCCTGGCAGGCAGTGGGCCCTGTTCTCAGTAGGGCTGCACATGGCAGAGGGAGGGAAAGAGAGCTCTGCTCACTCTTCTTCTTCTTATAACCCCACATTAGAGGTCCTACCCTCCTTACCTCCTCTAAACCTAGTGACCGCCCTATGCCACCACCTCCGAACACACGTTATTGGTTAGGGAATCAACATATGAATTGGGGTGGGATGGGACAAACATTGAGTCCATAACATTGTGCAACCGGGTCTTTAATAGCATTTGTGCTGTGAAGTGTTTCCCTCCGATGAAGGCTTCCTGTGCTTTGATTCAGCTCCACTAACCCAAGTGCTCATGATTACAAAAGAGAGTGAAATCTGTAAACCAGCTTGCTCAAATCCCCCAGAGTTAACTGGTGCCGCCAACATAAGGCCTTGGATTTAATGGTTGTTCTGCGGTGTTCTGGCCCCCATCTCGGAGAATCCTGGAGCACCAGATAAAACCTTAGTAACAAATGTGTTGATTCCATTCAGCACCTGCAACAGAAGAGAAGAAGGCGGGGTGTCACGCTCGACCTCAGGAGTCTGAGAGAGATACTGGCACAGAGAACCTGCAGCTCAGGAAAGACCCATGATCCCTGTCCTTGTCCTCTTCACCGCATCCCAGAGGGAAACACTAAGGGCAGGGAGGTGAGGGTGTTTCAAAGGGAGATGAGGAGCCGGTGGGGGGGGGGACAAGTGGGTGTCCCTAGAGTCAGGGAGGTAAAAATGATGAAGGGTGACCCAGTAAATGCAATGAGGCCGCTGAGTGTTCTCCCTGGCAACTATTGAAGTTCGGATCGTACTATTCGGTGGAGATGGCAGGAGGCCCTGGTTTTCTGATGAGTACATTCCAAAGGCATCCCTCTCAGACTTGGAGAAAGACCCTTCTGAGTTTTAAGGCCTCTCTCTGTGTCTGTGTGAGCTTCCTATCTTCCTCTCCGTGTCTCATAGAGTCAGAGGAAGGATTCCTAGTTAGAGCTTGTTTCAACAAATGTACTAAGACAGGGAGGTCTTGCAACTATCATCTGCTTGGAAAAAATATAACACATGCCAGGCAAGTTTGACCTTAAGTGTGACCCTGTCACTAATTAATGCCCATCTGCTTGGAAAAAAATAGAACTTTCCCAAACAGGATTTGAAAGGGGATTGGGAACTTTCTCAGATAGAGCCTCATGTTCCAGGGGCCGTGCTAGAGGTTAGTGGTCTATCAGTGCAGAGTATGGGCAGAGTCACTAGGGGCCCAGAGTTCTGCAGTGCCCACAGCACACTGTGTACAGAGAGGGAAGGAGAAAGAGCTGGAGACAGGCAGAGGGGGAGCTTCCTATGGAGACAGGGCAGAAGACAAGGAAGGAGGGAGAGGGAGAGGAGGCGAGTCATTGAGATACCTGCAGAAGAGGTTCCCAAAGGGGACCCCCAGGCCAGGGAGAAAGTAAACAGCACAGCCGTCACTGAGTGCCCCAGTCTTGCTTGAATTGAACCCTTAGAAGCACAGCAGAGAGCCAACCACCCCTAAAACACCTGTGGGTGGGACGTGGTCCTTGAGGCTTTTGTACAACCTTTGGAAGTGAGTTTAGATGCACAATGAGGCAGTCCGCCCCCAGGACACCACCCCTGGGTCCAGACACATGTCTACCCTCCCAGCTGATAGGATGGGGACCGACTCAGCAAGGTCACAGCAAAAAGCAGGTCTCACTCACCCCAGTGCCCACAGCTGACTGGCAGTTCCCAGTTACCAGCCTGGGCCCTCACGTCCAGGAGGCACGGATTTTCCCTGCCCATCTCCCCTCTTCACCCAGCCCTTCTCCTACCTTACCAAAGAAGAGCCAGCGCCTCCCCGTCCTGAATCTGTGGGGCACAGGCCAAGGTACAAACATCCCTGGACACCAAGGAGGGGGGTTCAAGAACACATACCCTCGACAGAGAGGGCTCAGTGGGGCATGGTGGCACCTGCTGTGCTCCCAGTGGCAGGGAGGCTGAGGCTGGAAGATCACAAGTTCAAGTTCAGCCCCAGCAACTTAGTGAGGTCCTAGAGTAACTTAGAGAGACCCCGTCTTTAAGTTAAATATAAAAATGGGCTGGGAATGTGGCTCAGAGTTAAAGTACCCTTGGTCCAATCTCTGGTACCGGAAAAAAAAAAAAAAGCCAAAACACAGAAAAACAACCCAACCCAACAGAGAGGCCTCCTGAAACAATGTGAGCTGGTGTCATGGTGACGGGCATTAACACCTTCAATGTGAACTGAAAAATTGTCAGTTTTTGACTAGAAAAATTGTCTGATTTGATTGACAGTTTTAAAATAACACTGGGCTTGGCTATTTGAATTATGTAGAAGACATTTTTCACACATTAAATAAGCTAATTGTGTAACTCCAAGGTTGTCAAGAAAATTTGGAATGAAATCATAGATGCAAAATGCACAAAATTACATCTTCTGTAAATATTTTACATTTATGATTTTTGAACTTTTTGATTGTTACCTAAAAATGTATAATGTAATATTTCGTAGTTTATTTGTGTGTGTTTGTGTGTGTGTGTGTGTGTGTGTGTGTGTGTGTGTGTGTGGTGTTGGCAATAGAACTCGGGGTCTCATGCACACCAGGCAAGTGCCCTGCCACTGAGCTACAGCCCCAGTACTTCAAGTTCTTTTAAACCAAGACTTGTTTCCCAATGTCCCATTGGTCAAATCTCACCTGTCACCTATTTCTACAAAAGTAAATAAATGTAAACAATCAAGCTCTGTTGGAACACAGCTTCGCCTGTAGGTTTACAGAGTCTATGGCTGCTCTCAGGCTACAGAGTGACCCTGGCAGATTAAGGAGAGAAACGAGCTGGCCCATAAAAGCTGAAGTGTTTCCTGTTGACCCTGTGCAGGAAAAACAGGTGCCACATGACCAGGGTCCCCTTCTCCTGGCCCCCACTGCTCACTCTGCCAGCTTCCCTGACCCCCGCTGCTGGACAATCTCCAACTCAGGTTGCACTGCCAGCCCTCAGCAGGTGCCCATACCCTGTGAGCTGGGGAATGGTCTGGTCCCAGGGAAGGGGACACAGGCTGAGGACACACCTGGTTGCTGAAAGAAACTCCATAGCGCAGCTTATTCGCAAAGTGCTCACAGTTGCTGTTGGTCAATGAATAGGGCATGCATTTCCCCACCATTTTCTCTGCCTGCTGGACTATTTCGTTGGGTGGCAGTGGCTCATACTTGTCATCATTCTTGCTATTGACCCGGTATGTGTCTCCTCCAGCCACCACCGACAGCAGCTCCTTCTTCACTGTGGCTGTGTTATCCAGGACGGAATTGAAGAAGCTCATGCTAGCTCCTAACACTTCACCTGTGGAAACAGTGACCCAGGCCTGGACAGGGCCATAGAGGCACATAGTGTCCCCAATCAAGACAGCCTCAGTGCCAAATTGGGAGAGTAAGTAGTTTTCAGAAAGTTTTGTCCTCCCCCCCAGACAGCGTCCTCCCCAGCGCTCATTCCCAGCTGGAGCAGTGCTGTAAGCAGCCCTCCACCCAGGGGTGGCTCAGGGTGGCTGCAGTGCTTTCACTGCCTCCCCCCACCTGGGAAATCTTAGTGTCCTGGGGCCTGGCTCAGGCATTTGGATTTGCTGTTCAGTCCCTGACCCCCAATCACGGGCAACGTCCAAGTCAGGTTGCACTGCCAGCCCTCAGCAGGTGCCCAGCCCCTGTCAGCTGGGACAATGCCATCGGGCCAATGATTCAAATGAGAGGTCCTGGAGTCCAGTGTTAAATGATTCAGAACTAAAATTAGAAAGTAAAAATGATATCTTCAAATATGTATTAAGAAATTCACTGAACCATAGTTGAAATCAGTGGAATCTCTGTGAGTACATGGAGTGTTTCTGTAGTAGCATTATGAGGCAGAGGGCAGACCAATATTGGTCTTTGCACACGGTTCAGACCAATACTCAGGGCATGTCTAGAGAAGGAATCAATCATATTTAATTGTGGGTATAACTTGTGGAAATTTCTATCAAATTGGTAAGAATGTGTTATACTTTTACCCTGGTTTAAAGCCCTGTCATTCAACCAGGCATCGTGCTAATGCCCAAGTGCCAAGAATAATCATGGTATTCATAAATACACTTGGTGGTAGGTAATGGGATCTACCTGCAAACACGCACACTTTCTCTCTATCTCTCTCACATTGGATTATTCATTATTTGTAGTAATAAGATATACAAAGATTTCTAAGGGAGCTGTATGCTGCAGCCTGGGATATCTCTCACCCCCAATAACCACATATGACTTTTGAAATGTCAATCAAATTCTCACCTTGAGATCATTATGCATAAAATATTCCTCCATAATTGAATTTTTCAAGAATTTCCAAAGCCGATCATGAAGAGAAACTGGGTATTATTTTTCTTTTTAGCATGCTCTTTATTTAAGTGGAAATCTCTGAACTAGAAAAAACCATGACCAATATTTCTACAAGGCTTGAAAAAGGTTCTAACAACACATTAAATTCTCTTTTGTATTAAAAAAATTATTTTTTAGTTTTAAGTGGACACAATATCTGTATTTTACATTTATGTGGTGCTGAGGATCGAACCCAGTGCCTCATACATGGTAGGAGAGCACTCTACCTCTGAGCACAGCCCCAGCCCCTCACTAAATTCTCTTTAGGCAGCCTGACATAGAAGTTTAGCTTCAAACCTCCACAGGAAAAAGGTTTTCAGTAGCTTAACTGCTCCACAGAAGGAACTGAAGTTCTCACTGTGGAAAATGCTGCTTGTAAGATAATGAACGTGGGGCGGTAACCCGGGCCCTGAAAGATCTAAAGGATGGATCCAGGTACTTCCTGGGACCAGGGAGACTGATCAGGAGACGTGCCTCCCAAATCAACTGCTTGTGTCTGGGCTCCGGGAGACCTGGCTGTGGAAGGTTCCCAAGCACCTAGTGCTCTTCTTCACCAGTTGCACTAACAACGTTCTGTACATGGGGTGTACTCTCCAGGGAGGTGAAGTTTGTTAGGAGACACGCTCTTACAGATGACCTCTGTGAGCATAAGCCACCAAAACTACATTCACATAACCCTGTGAAGGAGCTGCTGAGTCCTGGTTTACCAAATACGAGGTCCCCTGAAGGACAAACATTTGGTGACCAAGAGTAATCTTGGGGACTTTTAAACAGATATGGAAATGAGGCCACAGAATGAATGTAGCCCCAAACCCCATAACGAGGCATGCTGTGGAGGCACCTTCCGGTATTCTCAGACACCCCGGAGGCTGAGGCAGGAGGAGGTCATACTGTGGCCAGCTTAAGTAACTCAGTGAGACCCTGACTCAAAATAAAATTTTAAAATGCCTGGAAGTGTAGTTCAGGGTTAAAGCACCCTGGGTTCAACCCCCAGGGCTTCAACAAAACCAAAAAACCAACAAGAACAAACGCCCACCACATGCAGCCCTAACTGGACACTGTCCTGATTTCCCCAGAGCCAGCTCTAGCCCAGACAGACCTCCCTCTCCTGCTGTGAGCAGGACCTTGCTGCTGTCCCAGGGCCTAGACACCAACCAGGGAGCCCCCGCAGCAGCACATGCTAAGGGGGGCAGGTTCCTAGTGGCCAGGCTCAGGGACAAATGCACTCCCTCAATGACACTTCAACAACTGAGTGTGAGCACTGCTGTGAGCTGAGCTCTTTGTCATTTTCTGTTCAAAGTCTCTGAGTTTGTGAGCTGCTGTAGGTGCCACAGAAGGTCTCAATGTCTCTCACTTGACTGACTTCCTTATGTGCACACAGGTGCATGTCCACACCACTCTACTAGTGACTTGAAGGACTGGACAGTGTTCCTCTGTGTGCAGGTGAGTGGGGTTTCCAGCATGTCTGCATGCCCCACATCTGGCCAGGCCCTGCACAGGCTCTCCCTGCCCTCTTTCATTTCTCTCCCTCACGGCCTGGGAGACAGGAATCACTATCCCTGCTCTTCTGAGGAGAAGCTCAACTGACTGAGATGAAGCCACATGCTCCACAGTCAGGAGGCAGAGGAGCAGGATTCCAGGCTGGCCCTGGGGAGGTTGGAGGCCCATACTTGTCCATTGCTCTCTGCAGCCAGGTATAAACTCTTGGAGGGATCAACTCCTTCTACTGTTGTTTGACCTTGTAGAACTCCACAGACACAGAGGACTGGATATTTGGAAGGAATATCATCAACTATAGTTGATTCAACAGGGACTGAACTACACTCTAAAATGGACACAGGTGGATTGTCTCTCCCTGAACTTACTGATAAGGAAGACCAGCAGGAGACACACCACAGGGAAAGAGCGTGATTCATTCAGTAAATGCTGATTGAGTGATTGAGTGCCTGCTGTGCCAGGCAGTGTGAGGACCAGCCCATACCTCTGCCTGCATTCATACTTATGATCTTGTCCTCGTGTTTAATAGAGAAACCAGGCTTACTCGGTGGAGTCATATGGACCACATAGGCTTTCCCCATATAGATGTCCCAGTGTGCATACGGGTACCAAGAAATTTCAATTAGTTCTCCAAGGTTTGGTTGTGTTCTGTCCTGTAACAGAAAAATAAGACCACAGATTGGGGGTGGCCTTTGTTCTAGAATCTGGCCTGCAAGAAACCCAAAGCTAGGCCTACAGAATTCTCTGCTCATCATCTGTAGGAATCAGAGAGGAGAGGCCTCTCTTGACGCAGGTGAGAAGCCTCTCTAGCTCAGGACAGGCAGCATTCCAGCTGGACCCCACTTCTTTTCTAACTCCTCTCCTGTAGCTCCTGAGACTGAGTTTCTGGCACTGAGCACATTGCATTAGCTGAAGAGATACAAGATCTGATGCGAGGACTGTGACCTTGCTTCCTCCTCCAACCTGCACACTCCAGGTAGTCCCTGTGCCCGCCTTACCTGTCATCCCTTCAGCCAGCAGGCCCACCAAGTCCTCCTGCTCAATAGATGGGACTGTAATGTGGGCACTAAGGGTACCAATGCTGACCCTGTGGTGTCAGCAAAAGCCAAGCCTGGGAAACATTCTTTGCCAAGAGCTGAGGATGTTATCGGTCTTGACAACTCAGCTCTGATGCCAACAGTTGCCAGACTTCCAGTAGATTTGGGCGTCCTGGTTCTAGCAGAATAAGCTAAGATCACCTGGTTGAAGGTCAGCCACCCAAAGATATCCAGTGGGATCCAGTGGGGGAGTCAGGGAATTATCTGAGCCCATCCCCAGTTTCTCTCTCCAGAACGAGGATGGAGAAGACCTTGAGGAGGGTCCATCTGTCATCTACAGGACATCAGGGTGGAGAGGCTGAGAGAGGCCCCATGTCCACAGGAGCAACGTGGGCTGCGGGAGTAGCAGGTCTGCAGTGACACTGTGGGTCCTGAACACGGAGTCTCCCAGTTTCAGTTCCAGTCCCCTGTGTGCTCACCCACAGCTCTGTCTCCCCAGGAGCCTGAAGAGGGATTGAGCTGGTCCTTGCTTCCTCCCCAAGCCCCACAGTGAGGATGTTGAGCTGCCCCTGCCCCTCCCACCCCTTGCTGTCTGGACTGCCCAGGATGTGACGTCCATAAGTGGGTGTCAGAAGAGAGAGACTAATTAGGGGCTTGGGTGGGGTAGCATGCTGGTGCCTCAAAGCAGCAGCCTCTTCACCAGCTAGTAAGGGTTTGGGTTCCTCTTGGGCTAGAATGAATGTGCTTCTGACCTGAGGGTGAGAGGAAGGGAGTGTTTCTGTCCATCCTCTGGCCACGCAGTTTCCCTGGGTTTCCAGGGTATGGGGAATGTGCCTCTGGTGGCCTGTCCCTGGTGGGCCTGTGGCTGGCGTTGAAGTGGGTGGAGATGTTCAAGTGTTCTGGTGATTCTGGGTCCTCATGTGGGGTGTGTCTGTGTCCTCAGAGCCCCTCTACCCTGTGGCTCTGTTCCTCCGTCCTGCCTTCCCCACACCCACCCAACTTGCTTGTTTCACTTGCTCTCCTCTCTCCCTGAAACCTGGAGATTTTGGAATGTCCCCCGGACCAGAGATGCCACTGAATCCTCCTGAATGCACATTGAGCTCTGATTCCCCCCCACTCCGCCACTGATTTCCATACCTGACTGTGTCCTGGATGTGTGCCCTGCACTTGTTGGATGATTAAATATTTTACGTGAATTTTGTCACGACCCGTACAGCATCAACAGAAGATCTCGAGCAGGAGAGACTGAGGATGGAGAAAAACGCAGAGACATTTTTAAGCAAACCTGGGGCCAGGTGGGACACGGCACTCTGATGGAGGAACAGTGACCCAGAACTAGCTCTGCAAGTTTATTACATAGGGTCTCATAATCAGGCAGTGAAACTCCAGGGCACTGGAAATTGTTCAAGGTTGTGAGTTATCAAGAGGCTTCTTTGTGAACTAAAAAGTGACAGAGCTAGAAACACTTGTGCAGCTATCCTACTGTTCCAGTGCTGGGAACATCCTGCTGCACCCAGGACGCCCAATCTACTGGAAGTCTGATAACTGTTAGCATCAGAGCTGAGTTGTCAAGACTGATAACATCCTCAGCTCTTGGAAAGGAATGTTTCTAGGGCTTGGCTTTTGCTGACACCCACAGGATCAGGCTATGGCTGGGGGCTCATCTCTCCACAAACTTTGATCTATGTTTTCCCGTATATTATGCTTGCATAGGAGGAGTTACAGAATAATGAAACTTAAAAGCTAAATAAAAGAAGTCTGGATATCTAGTCAGCACCACACAATACTTCTGGACAGAAGGATGGCTCAGGTGAGTCTTCAGAAAGGGTTTTAAAGCTCTCATTTAAAAAGCAACGTGACAGTCTGTTAGCATGATAAATGTGTTGTACTTGTTGGCTCCAGCTCAGGTATAGAGGGGACAGGAAGGCAGAGGGGCAGGTGGGTGCAGGCCTGGGGCTCTCACACACCAGGAAAGGAACCATGGTTTGGGTCCAGGAGCCCAGAGGCTTCCCTGCCTCCGCTGCTGTGTGGGGTTTGGTCTCCTGAGTGCTGGCTGCCTCCTGGCGCCTCGCTGAAGGCTTTACTTTACCCAAACCAGGCTTCAGGAAACAGGTTGTAAAGGAGGAAACGGAGAATGAGATTCCAGTTAAGTTAGAGTGGGGAGTGTCCAAAGGTGGAGGAGAGTTTTGATTCCAAAGCCTTTAGTTTTGTGTTTAATTTAATTAATTCCACAAAAAATGTGAATGTATTTGCCGTATTTAAGAAACCCAAAGCAGAAAATCCAAGGGAGATCAAGAGAGGAAAGGAACCAGGGGGTGGGAGGAGGGGAGGGATGGGGGAAGTGTTGGGGAGTGCTATTTGCCAAAATATATTGCTATATGGCGTGCATGTGTGTATATTCAACAAAACGCTCATCATTATGCACAAGTATATTGCACCAATAAAAACACGTGGAAAGAGAATTTTAAGAAGCAAAAGAAAGACCAAAATTAAAGTCAAAGCCAAGAGCGTGAAGGATGGCAGCCCTTCTCCCAGGCTCCCTGCTCTGTCTCCTTCCCCTGAAGCAGCTTGGGGCCTGCCCCACCATATATATTTCTATGCATTTGCACATGTATATAGCTACCTTGTAAATATTGATTTGTAGCTTCAGGTTTTATGGTAGCTTTTAATTGGGTTCCCTGAGAAGAGTTCATCTAAGACATACTTGAATCTTTTCCTTTGCTTAATTGTGTTTACTAGAACCAGCTTGATGTGCTTCAATACATGTGTGGTTATTATTTTTCCAGTACTAGGGATTGAAAGCAGGACTTTGTGCAAGCTAGGCAAGTGCTCTACCATTAAGCTATACCCCCCAGCCCATTTTAGTCTTCATTATGGGCCAGGTCTCCTAGTTTCCCAGGCTGACCTCAAACTTTTTATCCTCATGCCAGGGCTCCCATATCACTGGGACTAGAGCCATGCCCGACCACTGCCAGCAGGTATTACCTGTCTGATGCTCTGATCAGCCCACCTTGGGTCAAGCTGACTCCTGATCCTTGCTGCCAAGGACTTGAACTCCCAGGAGATCTCCCACCTCCTCCAGGCAGCTGCACCCTCACTTCTCTCTGCAGCAGCTCAGCTCCCTGGCAGGGCGCACTGGGCCAGAGGCCGGGCTCAGCTGAGTTTGGGGAGGGATGGTTGCCTCAGATGTTCCAGAAATACAACTCACTCATGTGAACTTCAAAGAAAACCCTTCCCTTCTGGCTTCCAACCACACCTGGCTTTCTCTCTCTTGGTTTTGGCCTGGAGCCCAGACTCCAGCTGCCCCAGCTTGTCTGGGACCTTCTGGGAAACCCTGAGATCTCGGTTTCCTCTGGCTCTTCTGCTCTCTAGGCAAGTCACCTAACCATCCTGAGACCCAGTCTTCTCCTCTGTGGAGGAGGGTGATGGTAGTTCTTGCTGGAAGGATGATGGACAGTGGGGTCAACTGTTCTGCAGTGTTTGGCAGGTTGGGGTCTACACGTGGGCGCTCTGAACCTCATAAGCATCACTGAAGCCCAGGCTCATGGCTGGTGACCTTTAACGATGCGTTTTGGACCTTCTTGGGAATCATATCGACATTTGCTGATACAAACATTCTCTGTGCATAAAGTGTGCTCTCTGCAGCTGGTGCACATCACCGCCCCACACTCTGTGCTGCAGACCGACTGCCATTGTCCCTCAGAGACACCCTTCCCATCTCCTCCTCTGCCCTGAGTACATTCCCAGGCTAGCAAGCACATGGTAGATGGAGAGGAGAGGCTTCCCACTCGTGTGAGGAGAGGTCTCTCCTCTCTGATTCCTCAGGTGATGAGCACAGGGATTCTGTAGGACTGGGTTGGGGCTCCTTGCAGGTCAGGTTTTAGAACATCCCATACAAAGGCCCCCTCTATCTGTGCATGATTTTTTTGTTGCAGGACAGAAGAAAACCAAAACATGGAGACCTCATTGAAATTTTTCGAGGTGGCTTTGAGCACTGGGCCATCTATGTGGGAAAAGGTTATGTGGTGCATCTGACTTCACCAAGTAAGTATGGTTTCTCTATTAACACAGGGTTGAGATAAAGAGTAAGAACACAGACACAGTTATGTGGTGGTCCTCTCGCTGGCTGGCAGAGCAAATGCTCAATCAGCATTTACTGAATGAGTCATGCTGGGACTGTGTCTCCTGTGGCTGTGTCTCCTGCTAGTCCTCCTTACCAGTGAGTTCAGGGAGAGACAGTCCACCTGTGTCCATTTTAGAGTGTAGTTCAGTCCCTGTTGAATCTACTATAGTTGATGATATTCCTTCCAAATATTCAATACCCTGTGTCTGTGGGGTTCTGCAAGGTCAAACAACAGTAGAAGGAGTTGATCCTTCCAAGAGTTTATACCTGGCTGCAGAGAGCAATGGACAGGTGTGGGCCTCCAACCTCCCCAGGGCCAGCCTGGAATCCTGCTCCTCTGCCTCCTGACTGTGGAGCATGTGGCTTCACCTCAGTCAATTGAGCTCCACCTCAGAAGAGCAGGGATAGGGATTCCTGTCTCCCAGGCCGTGAGGGAGAGAAATGAAGGAGGGCAGGGAGAGCCTGTGCAGGGCCTGGCCAGGTGTGGGGCCTCCTCCCTCTCTGGCCCAGCATCATGGCTTTAAGGGACACGCTGACATGCTGGAAACCCCACTCACCTGCACACAGAGGAACACTGTCCAGTCCTTCAAGTCACTAGTAGAGTGGTGTGGACACGCACCTGTGTGCACATAGGAAGTCAGTCAAGTGGGAGACATTGAGACCTTCTGTGGCACCTACAGCAGCTCACAAACTCAGAGACTTTGAACAGCAAATGACAAAGAGCTCAGCTCACAGCAGTGCTCACACTCAGTTGTTGAAGTGTCATTGAGGGAGTGCATTTGTCCCTGAGCCTGGCCACTAGGAACCTGCCCCCCTTAGGCTGTGCTGCTGCGGGGGCTCCCTGGTTGGTGTCCAACCCCTGGGACAGCAGCAAGGTCCTGCTCACAGCAGGAGAGGGAGGTCCGTCTGGGCTAGAGCTGGCTCTGGGGAAATCAGGACAGTGTCCAGTTAGGGCTGCATGAGGTGGGCCCTTTGTTCTTGTTGGTTTGTTTGTTTGGCTGAAGCCCGGGGGGTTGAACCCAGGGTGCTCTAATGCTGAGATACACTCCAGCCCTTTTAAGATTTTCCTTTGAGTCGGAGTCTCACTTCATTCCTTGGGCTGGCCTCAGACTGGCCTCCTCCTGCCTCAGCTTCCCAAGTGTCAGAGGATACAGGCAGGTGCCCCACACCTTGGCTGGCTCAGGGGTTTTGGTCTACATTCAGTCTGCTGCCTCCTTTCCATTTCTGTTTAGCAATCCCCAAGATTACTCTTGGATACTGGATGTCTGTTTTTCAGGAGACCTTTGTAGATGGTAAACCAGGACTCAGCAGATCCTTCCTAGGGTTCATGTGAATACAGATTTCATGTCTTAGTGCTCATACGATCATCTGCTCACAGAGGTCATGTGAAAAGTGCATGGCTTCTGACCAACTTCACCTCCCTTGAGAAGAACCACACGTACACAATGTTGTTAGTGCAACCAGGTGGAGAAGAGTACCCAGGGCTTGGAGAACATTCCAAAGCCAGGTCTCCAGGAGCCCAGAGTTAATCAATTGATTTGGGAGGTGTGTCCAATGAGCAGGTCTCCTTGGTCCCACGAAGTACCTGGATCCATTTTTCCGATCCTTAAGAGTCTGGGTCCCCACCCCACGTTCATTGTCTTAGAAGCAGCCTTTTCCACAGTAAGAGCTTCAGTTCCTTCTGTGCAACAGTTAGGCTATTGAAAACCCTTTTGTTATGGAGTCTTGAAGCTCAACTGCTTATGTCAGGCCGTCTTCCCTGAAGAGAATTTAATGTGTTGTTAGAACTTTTTTCAGGCCTTGTAGAATCATTGGTCATGGATTTTTCTAATTCAGAGATTTCCACATAAATAAAGGGCATGCTGACGAAAAATAATATCCAGATTCTCTTCAGGATCAGCTTTGGAATTTCTTGAAAAATTCAATTATGTAGGAATGCTTTATGCATAATTATGTCAAGGTGAGAATTTGATTGACATTTCAAAAGTCATATATTGTTATTGGGGGTGAGAGATATCCCAGGTTGCAGCATCCAGCTCCCTTAGGTTGGAAACCTTTGCATATTTTATTACCACAAATAATGAATAATCCAACATGAAAGAGACAGAGAGGGAGTGTGTGTGTTTCCAGGTAGATCCATTACCCACCACCAGGTATATTAGGAATATCATGATTGTTCTGGGCATCTTGGCATTGGCAAAATGTCAGGTGATCAATAGTGCTTAAAACAGGGGGAATCATAATACATTTTTATACATGTGATAAAAATTTTCACAAATTCTATCCCCAAATAAATATGATCAACTCCTTCTCCAATATGCTGTGAATATTGGTCTGTACCCTGTGCACACCTGCCCTCTGCCTCACGTAATGGTACTACAGAAACACTCCATGCACTCACAGAGATTCCACTGATTTCAACTATGGTTCCAGTGAGTTTCTTAATACTTATTTGAAGGTATCGTTTTCACTTTCTCATTTTAGTTCTGATTCCTTCAACACTGGACTCCAGGACCTCCCATGTGAATCCTATGAAAGGAATTAATGATAGAGCAATCCAGGACGTGCCTGAGTCAGGGAGGAGGGGGCACAGCAGTGAAAGCATTGCAGCTGTCCTGAGCCATGCCAGGGTGGAGGGCTGCTCAGAGCACTGCTCCAGCTGGGAAGGAGTGCGGGCTACAGACACTGACAAGGAGAGGAGGCCACTATCTGAAAACCGCTTCTCTCCCAATGTGCACTGAGGCTGTCTGGACTGGGACCAGCTCTGAGCCCAGTGCTCTGTGGCCCTGCCCAGGCCTGAGTCCACTGTTTCCACAGGTGAAGCGGCAGGAGGTGGTGTGAGTGGCTTCAGTTCCGTCGTGGGTGACACAGCCATAGTGAAGAAGGAGCTGCTGTCCGCGGTGGCCGGAAGAGACAATTACCGGGTCAATAACAAGAACGATGACAAGATAAACCCACTGACATCCAACAAAATTGTCGAGCAGGCAGAGAAAATGGTGGGGAAGGAAGTCCGCTATTCAGTGACCAGAAACAACTGTGAGCACTTTGTGAACAAGCTGCGCTATGGAGTTTCCCGCAGTGACCAGGTGTGTCCTCAGCCTGTGTCCCCTTCCCTGGGACCAGACCATTCCCCAGCTCACAGGGTATGGGCACCTGCTGAGGGCTGGCAGTGCAACCTGAGTTGGAGATTGCCCAGCAGCGGGGGTCAGGGAAGCTGGCAGAGTGAGCAGTGGGGTCCAGGAGCAGGGGACCCTGGTCATGTTGGGCCCATTTTTTCTGCTCAAGAACAACAGGAAACACGCGAGCTTTTGTGGGCAAGCTGGTCCCTCTCCTTACTCTGCCAGGGTCGCTCTACAGCCTGAGAGCAGCCATAGACTCTTTGTAATGAATAGGCGAGGCTGCGTTCCAATAGAGCTTGATTTCTTTTCATTTATTTACTTTTGTAAAAATAGGTGACAGGCTAGATTTGACCTATGGGACATTGGGTAGCAAGGCTTAGTTTAAAAGACCTTGAAGTGCTGGGTCTGTAGCTCAGTGGCAGAGCACTTGCCTGGTGTGCACCATACACACACACACACACACACACAAGAAAAAACTAAGGAATATTACCTCATCATTATTATTATTTTATTTAAAGACTGCCTTTCTCTAAGTTAATTTGGGACCACACTAAGTTGCTGAGGCTGAACTTGAACTTGTAATCCTCCTGCCTCAGTCTCCCTAAGCACTGGGATAACAGGCAGGTGCCGCCATGCCTCACTGGAGGCCTCTCTGTTGCGGGGTTTGTTTTCTTGAATCTTCCCTTCTTGGTGTCCAGGGAGGTTGACCTTGGCCTGTGCAACACAGATTCAGGACAGGGGAGGGTTGGGCTCTGGTGAAGAGGGGAGGTGGGCGGGGAAGAGCCATGCCTTCTGGAAGTGAGGGCCCCAGGCTGGAGCCCAGGCTGAAAACTGAGAACTTCCCATCAGCTCAGGCACTGGGGTGCAGCGAGACCTGCTTTGTTGCTGTGACCTCGCTGAGTGGGTACCCTTCCTGTCAGCTGGGAGGGTGGGCACGTGTCTGGACCCAGGGTGGTGTGCTGGTGGGGTGGGGTGGGGAAGTGCCTTGTCCTGCATCTAAACCTACTTCCAAAGTTGTACAGAAGCCACACGGATCAGTCCCCACACCCGGGGCTTTAGGGGTGCATGGCTCTCTGCTGTGCTCCTGAGGGTTCAACTCAAGAAAGGCTGGTGCGCTTGGTGGTGGCTGTGCCATTTAGTTTCTCCCTGGGGTCCCTCTTTGGGAACATTTTCTCAAAGGTATCTCAATGACTCGCCTGTCTTCTCCCTCTCACTCCTTCGTTCCCTTCTGAACTGTCTCCTTAGGAAGCTCCTCCTCTGCCCGTCTCCAGCTCTTTCTCCTTCTCTCTCTGTACACAGTGTGCTGTGGGCACTGCAGAACTCTGGGCCCCTAGTGACTCTGCCCACACTCTGCACTGATAGACCACTGGCAACATGAAGCTCTGGCCCAAGGAACATCCCCTTCAAATACCTGCTTGAGAAAGATCTGACTGAAAAAAGAGTGTGCTATTTTTTTCCCCAAAACAACAGCAGATAACTCTTGCAAGGCCTCCTTGTCCTAGTGCATTTACTAAAACAAGCTTTAAATAGGAATCCTTCCTCTGGCTCTATGAGATGCAGAGTGAGAGGTAGCAAGATCACTTAGGCCCAGAAAGAGGCCTTAAGACTCAGAAGGGTTTTTCTGCAAAGACTGAGAGGGATTCCTTTGGAATTATTCATCAGAAAAGCCAGGGCCTCCTGCCGTCTCCATTGGACAGTACAATTCCAACCTCATTGGTGCCAGGGAGCACTTCCACCGGCCTCATTGCATTTACTGGATCACCCTTCATCACTTTTTACCTCCCTGACTCTAGAGACCCCCACTTGCCCCCTTCACCCTTCTCCCCATCTCCATTTGAAACACCCCTCACCTTCCTGCCCATAGTGTGTCCTCTGGGATGTGGTGAAGAGGACAGGGATCATGGGTCTTTCCTGAGCTGCAGGTTCCTTGCCCAAGTATCTCTGCTCAGACTCCTGATGTGGAGAGTGACCCACTCCCCCCTCTTCTCCTCTATTGCAGGTGATTAATGGAGTCATCACGTTTGTTACTACGATTTTACTTGGTGTTCCAGGATTCGTCTTCAGGGTAGTGGCCAGAATACTGCGGAACAATTAATAAATCTAAGGCGTTATGTTGGCGGCACCAGTTAACTCTGGGGGATTTGAGCAAGCTGGTTTACAGATTTCACTCTCTTTTGTAATCATGAGCACTTGGGTTAGTAAAGCTGAATCAAAGCACAGGAAGCCTTTATCTGGGGGAAATGCTGCTAGCACAAATTCTATTAAAGATGAGATTGCACAATATCATGGTCTCAATGTTTGTGTCCCCTCCCACCCCAAATGCACATGTTGATTCTCTAACCACCAATGTGTGCTCTTCAGAGCTGGTAGTGTAAAGGGGTCACTAGGTTTAGACAAGGGGGTGAGAATAGGACCCCCAATGTGGGTTAGTGTCCGAAGAAGAAGAAGAAGAAGAAGAGCGACCAGAGCTCTCTTTCCCTCCCTCTGCCATGTGCAGCCTTACTGAAAAGTGGGCCAACTGCCTGCCAAGAAGAACCTCTCTGGACACCATGTCTGCCTCACCTTGATCTTGGATTTTCCTGCTGCTGTGATTTCAATTTAGTTTGTCCCTTAGAAATCCATGTTGTAACACAATTCCCCTTAAGAGGTATTAATTTTAAGGATTAATCCATTCATGTGGTTACATAATTACTAGATGAGTGGGTTGGTGGTCTAGTGGGTATCTCAGGATGGGTTTCCTATAAAAGCCACCTGGACTCTGTGTCTTAGGTGCTCCTTGTCTCTTTCTGTGTGATTCCTGCAATACCTCAGGACTCTGCCAGCAAGAAATCCATCTCCAGGTGTAGACTGTTGACCTTGGACCACACCATGAGCCAAAACTTCTTTCCTTTATCACTTACCCAGTCTGTGGTGTTTCCTTATTAGCAACAGAGAACAGACTAAGATGCCAGCCTCTAGAGCTGAACTGTGCACAGTAGGAGTCTGTGGTTTAAGCCACACCACCTGCAGCCTGCTGTCACAGCCTGTGCTGGCACACACAGGCTCCTGGCCCTTCAAGCTTTTCTGCTTCTTCCTCTTGGAGGTAATTTTTATTGAAGTGGTGTGAGGACACACACAGGTCAGCAAGGAAACTGACCTGAATGACGGGTAAGAAGGGAAACCACAGGGTCAGCCAGGGCTGGTGTCTCATGGGCTTGAGTTGTGTGGAAGAGTCTTGACCTTGAGTGTGACCCTGTCACTAGTGCCCACCTGCCTTCCTCTGGCCACTCCTGATGCAAACAGTGATTGGAGTCACTCCTTCCCTCTGCTCTCCATGTCTGTTTCTGCCTGTCTCTTCCACCTTCTCAGACTCCTGCTTCCTCCCCACATCTGCTGGGCACTGCCTCTCCTCTCTGATCCCACATTCCCCTCTGCTCTGCTTTCTGCCTCAGCTCAACACCACTGTTCTCTGCGACCTGCTCCCACACTAGTTCCTGGGAGTATCTGTTTGGCCCAGTGCAACACACAGCTTGGCCTACCCATTGGCTGCCCTTTCATCACAAGGCCCACTGGGCCAATCGGCTCTGCCCAATGGGGTCCATCAATAATTCCCACATGGCCATGAAGCAGTTCACTTGCAGAGGATTGCAGGTCAGGCCAGGTCCGTGACTGAAGGTCCTGGTTCAGGTGCAGTGGAGAATGATATGTGGGGGCAATCCTGGCTCCAACTTTGGCCCCTCAAGAACTGCAGAGAGCTTGGATATTGCACCAGAGGAGATCCATTGTCTGGAATTAGCAACTGGAGCTCACATCACACATAAGATCTGATTCCTCCATATGACACTGTTATTTGTAAAATTTAAAAATGTGTAAATCAAACCTTTTACTAATTTTTTCATGGATAAATTGCCCATTTTCTTAACAGTTATCAGGATTGGGCAGCAAGTAGCAAAAGTGCTATGTCCTTTCCAGCCCATTCTCCCATGGCCAGACCCCTCTGTCTGTGCCTCTGGTGTGGGGGAAAGGAGGCAGCTCCTGTGACTACTGTGTATGCAGAACCAGTTCTGTTGTTTTTTTCTTCTTTTTTTGCAGTTCTGGGGGTTGAACCCAGGGCCTTTCACATGCTAAGCAAGCACTCTGCTACTGAGTGAAGACACAATCCTCTCTCCTTCTGGGTGCTGTATCCATACCTTACATGAAAGCTTCACTCAGTGCAAGATGCTGTCTTCCAAATCAGCATTGAGCAACTGGAAATCCAATCAGAGGCTGGCCACACCAGGTGCATTGAGGTGCCAGGCCCAAAGGCACAGGCTCCAAAGGCCTGCCTCATGTTGTGTCACCTCAGAGCTGGGCAATGTCTCTACAATATTCTAGCCAATTCACATCTCATAACTAGTAGTAATTTCACCTGGGAGAGGGAGGTGATTTCCAACCTCCAACTGTGCTGTGTATCCAGTCCTTAATTTTTCCAAGGAAAGTCCACCTCCAACATTCAACTTACTAACTAGAAAAACATCTGGTGAACAGATGTTGTTATCGTCTGGATAAGAAATGCTCCCACCCCAAAGCTCCTGTGTCAATGCAGGAAGATTAGATGATTAGATTGAGAAAGCTGTCACTTCTTCTTCCTGCCATACCATATGAGCGGATCGACTGTGCTGTAGGCCTAGGCAGGAGGGTGAGGCTGGAGAGGGTGGGTCACTGGAGTCATGTGCTGGAAGGCTTCTTCTTCCCTGTGGCCTGTCCTTCCTCTCTCTCTCTCCTCCTGGCTGCCATGAATGGAGCAGAGCTCTTCCCCATGCCCTCTGCCATTGAGTTCTCTCTTCATGGTTCCAGAGCAGAGGAGTCAGCCCACCCCGGGCTAAACCTCTGAACCATGAGCCACAGCAAACTTTCCCTCCTCTGAGTTGTTCTGACCAAGTATTTTGATCACAGTGACACAACGCTGACTGAGACAGGAGTTATTACCAAGAAGAGAGGTTGTCGCTGTAACCAGCATGACCATGTGGTCAGCAGCCTTCAGAGCTGGTCCACAGGAGTTTGGGATACTGTATAGATACAGGCTGGAAAAGCTTCAGAGTGTGGTAGAATGACTCTGGTGGGAGCTCAGAAGACCCTCAGGAGGCACAGATAGATACATTTACAGACTCCAGAAAGTTGCTAGATTTAGATGCTCCTTTAACCCTGGGAGAGGGGTAGAGAGGAAGGAAAGGGACTGAAAACTGTCATGGTGGAGAGCAAGGGTCAGGAGAACAGAGGACCTGGGGGAGGGGACAGTGGGGTCCATCTGCACTGGAGGCTCCATAGCTGCTTCTAACATGAGATTTCTGTGGCTGCTTCAAGGAGTCACTGTTGCTTGGTGGCTGCTCCTCAAAGAAAGCCTGCAGTTAATGGCATCAGTTGTTTCTGTGATCATGAGAAGTTCCACCTGCAAAATAAGCCCCTTCACCCTCCCAGGACCTGGAGCCCCAATTCACTGTCCTGTCCCAGGGAATGAGGGCCTGGCCTCTTCTTCTCTCCCCTCCTTCTGTTCACCACACACTTCTCCATCCTGGGGTCTCCATGTCCTGAATTACGGCCACTTCTCAGTGCTGGACTTGTCTGGGCTCTTCCTGACAATGGGCCTATGGCATCCTCTGGAGTCAGCTCCCTGGGTCAGGACATTTGTTCCTGATATGGGGTGGGCACAGAGCATTTGTGCCTGCATTCCTGGGGCAGACATCTGAGTCAGCCTGGGTCCTGTCTTCCAGTCTGGGTCTCACCTGAGCTTCTCACCTGAAGAGGGGGCACCAAGGCAGAAGCTGAGGGACACAGAGGAGGCCTCAGCCCCAGGCAAGTGCACCTTGAGTCCCCTGTGCACTGCTCACAGGTGCAGTCTGGAAACTTCTACCTCAGCCCACCTGCGACCCGACCTCCACTTCTTATCCACCTCTCTACCTGGATATTTAATGGGGCAGCTCAGACATCCCATAAGCTGTGTGAGTTCTTCTGTCTTTCCTTTCTCATTTCCCCTCCCTCATGGCTAAGGGATGACCTAAACCTAGAACTTTCCAGAATCCATGAACATGTCCGTCTATCCCTTCAGAAACTCTGCGTGTTTGGGGGATGTCTGAATCAGAAAGGAGGAAAGTCACGATGACTGAGCACCTCTTGGGTGGTTAGGGCAAGTGCAAGCTCTGTGACCTTGAGAAAAGTGCACGACCCTCAGAGCTCACTTCCTTCACCTCTAACAGGTGGCACTGAGCCACTTCAGGTGGTGCATCCTACTCAGCAGAGATGTCAGTCCCCACTGGAGAGCTTCAGCCCCTGAAGGAGGAGGTCGTCAGAGTGAAGGGGGGGGCTCAGACTTGTGGGGCTTCCCTTAGCATTCCCTTGCAGCCCTCCCCCCAGGAAACTGTTCACACCAATACAGGCTCCCTTTATGGATTCTCTGATTATTTTCCCTCTGGGCAGCTCCTGCCAGCCTCCTTGAGACTTTCTCAGAGAGTAGAATGCTCAGTCCCTTTGCACGTCCCTCCTTCCCTGTTGAGAGCCACAGAGGAAGGGGCCCCAGCAAACTTCCAGCTGCCAGCAAACTTCTAGCTGCCAGCTGATTGGCTCCTCTGCAGTGATGCTCATTGGGCTATTTCCCCGCCCTTTCACACCACGGAGCTGCTCATTGGGGGACTTTTTTGGGCTATGCCCACGCGACCCAGCCAATCGGCCTCAAGAGCAGGAGGAGTGGGGGAGGTGGAGAGGCTTGTGGGAAGCCCGTGGTGGCAGTTGGGCTCTGAGGGTTTTCCTGAAGAGCTGTGTGGTGCAGTGTGTGTGTTCTAAAAATAAAGTTCGTTTCCTTTGACAAGTGGCTCCTGAATTGTGCCCAGTCAGACTGCGGCACTGCCCAATAGGGAAAGAGGCTAATTTCCTCTAAAGATGTCGCCTGGTTTGGCAAGTTTCATTTAGGGAAGTTCATCCCTCGGGCAGACAGTTGGCTCTGTGCTGCAGGCGGCAGTCGCTGTAAGCCATCTTTACCTCTGAACAGCAGATGCTTTTCTAGTAACCATACTGGATGCTGGGGATGTTTTCCTGGAGAAAATGAAAGCTTGACAATCAGCACAACTGAAAGACTAGAAAGGACCACTCACTAGTGATATCAGAGTTAGTCACAAGATGTGAGTCGGCTAAAATATTTTAGAGATTTTTTTTTTTAGAATTTTATTTTAATATTTATTTTTCAGTTTCCGGTGGAGACCTTAATTTTATTTTATGTGGTGCTGAAGATCAAGCCCTACACATGCCAGGCAAGTGCGTCACCCAGCCCTATTTAGAGATGTTCTGTGTTATTTTTTATTACTGTGGTAGTACTTGAGAAAAATAACGTGGAGGAGCAAAGATTTGTTCTGGCTCATGGTTTCAGTCCGTGGACACCTTGCTCCACTGCGCGGGGCCTGAGTGAACAGAACATCATGGCAGAAGCTCAGAGCAGGGGAAACCTCATCACTCATGGCACCCAGGAAGGAGAGAGGGTGTGGGAGACCAACCTTACAATGACTGAGTCACACTCCCCGGCTGGGTGCTGAGGCGCTCAGTCACAGAAATGTGCAGAGATTTCCCCACCCTTCTTGGGTTTGAGGGTCAGTATCTCCTACATGGGTGTGTCTTGCTACAGCCCCGTGGGTGAAGCTACGCTCACCTGTTCCTTTGTAATCTAACCGCTTGCCCTGTTTAGGGTAGAACCTTCCATGGAAGTGCCTTGTGTGTGTCCCCTCCTCTTACTGTGCCCTTGGGTGTGGCCTACCCAGGTGTCTGTCAACCTGCTGACAGTGGACATCATGAAGATACTCAGCCCCCTGAAACCTGACCCCTTACCTCATTTGAATACCTTCTCCTCCACAAAAGGGGTCAGCGCGTGCTCTGGCTCTCTTCCTGCAGACCCTTAAGGTCAGAGGAGCCATCACAGCGACCCCAAAGAAAAAAGTATTTGTGCCTCTTGTGTGGTTATTTGTGCAGCACAGTCAGCCCAGTTCAACTGGAGTAAACCCTGAGCCTTTTAGTCGTGAACAGAAACCCAACAAGAGAGACTTATAGGTGGCAGATGGCAGATGGATAGATATAAAGAGAAAGCAGAGGGTCCAGGGACTAGAAATGCCCTTTGAGGGAGAGCCCCACTGATCGACCTCCTTCAACCAGGTCTCATCTGCTGTGGTCTCTGTTGCCTCCCGGGAGTCCATTCAGTCACCACAGGATTAATCCATGGATGGAGTCAGAACCTCGTGCCCTAATCACTTCCTCAAAGCTCCTCCTCTGAGCACAGCTGCATTGAGGTCCAAAACTGCATGAGTTTGGGGGAGACACTTCATATCCAAATCATAGGATTGTGCCCCTAGTCCTCAAAGGCCCACATCCATCTCACACTTGAAAAGGCATTCATTTCATTTCTAAGAGTCACCAGAATCTCCACGGTTCCAGCATTGCTCAAAAGGCCAAGTCGAAAGTCATCTAAGACCAAAAACAAACTCATAGCTGTTATCCCCTATAGTAATGAAAATGCCACATGCCTCTAACATACAACAGGACAGAGTGGACACTCCCATTCCAAAAGGGAGGAATGGTAGCATAGGGGGAAGGGATGGTACCAAAGCAAGGTCAAAACCCAGCAGGGCAACATGAAACCCCGAGGCTCCAGGCTCAGCATCTGCAGCACACTGTGGGGAGGTGTGAAGTGGAAAGGGCTTCAGACCTTGCCTGCTGCAGACCACAGAGGCTCCCCCTTGGACTGGCCCTGTTCACTGCCTGCAGCTTTCCTAGGCATCTCTGGAATGAAACATGATCATGGTGGACCATTTTCTTGATGTGGTTTGCTAATATTCTATTAAGGATTTTTGCATTTATGTTCATCAGGGACATTATTCAGTAGTTTTCTTTCCTTGATGTGTCTTTGTTTGGTTTTGGTATTGGAGTTATACTGGCTTCAATGTCTTCCTGTTTCAAACTGAGCAGGTCATATGTGTTTAGAAATTTGTGAATGTCATCTAGATATTTCAGTTTATTGGAGTATAATTTTTTTTCAAAATAGGTTCAGATGATCCTCTGGATTCAGACAGGTCTTTGGTGATATCTCCCTTTCCATCTCTAATTTTATTGTTTTGGGCCTTCTCTCTCTTTTAGTTAGTCTGGCTTTAGGTTTATCAATCTTATTTATCTTTTTGAATTACCAACTCTTGGTTGTATTGATTCTGCATATCATTTTTCTTCTCAGTTTCATTAATTGGCTCCAATTTTAATTTCTGCATTTAATTAATTTTGGAATTAGTTTGGTGTTCTTTTTCTAAGATCTTCAGGTGCAGCATAAGCATAATCTGTCTTAATTCTCCTTTAGATGATTCTCCTATTGATCTTCATTTATTTTGTATCTCTATTTTCTTAAGGCAGGCACTAGATGCTGTAAATTTTCTTCTTAGAACTTCTTTTATATAGTCCCAGGGATTTTGATATGTTCAATTTTCGCATTCATTCCTAAGAATTTCTTGATTTTCTACTCAAATTTCTTCTTTGATCCATTTTTAATTTAAGAGAGTATTGTTCCAGCTCCATGTGTTTATGTGGTTTCTATCATTTTTATTGTTGTTGATTCTAGTTTCATTTCATTATGGCTCAATAAGAGGCATGGGATTATTTTTTTTTCTTTTTTTTTTAATATTTATTTTTCAGTTCTCGGAGGATACAACATCTTTGTTGGTATGTGGTGCTGAGGATCGAACCCGGGTTGCACGCATACCAGGCGAGCGCGCTACTGCTTGAGCCACATCCCCAGCCCCAGAGGCATGGGATTATATCTTTTTTTTATGTGCTAAGACTTATATTGTGATCCAGAATGTGTTCTGTTTTGGAAAAGTTTCCATGAGCTGCTACAAAGCTAGATTTAGCTGTTGGGGGTAGAATATTCTATAGATATCTATAAGGTCCATTTAATTTATAGTTTTATTTAAGATGGATATATCTTTATTGATTTTACCCTTTAATGACCTGTCTATTGGTGATAGGACTGTGTTGAAGTCACCTATTATTTTATTTGGGTCTGTATGGGTTTTCATGTCAAGGACTAATTTTTTTTAAATGTAACTGGGTGTGCTGACATTTGAAGTATATATATTTACTATTGTATCTTCTTGTTGGATTGTTTTCTTTTCCAGGGTATAATTTTTTTTTGGTCTCATGAGAATAACTACTCCGGCTTGTTTACAGAATCCATTTGCATGGAATACTTTTTTTCAACCTTTTACTTTTAGCCTGTGAGTGTCTGTCTCATTTCTGAGGTAAGTCTCTTGCAGATAGCACATAGTTGGATCTTGTTTTTAGATCCATTCTACTAATCTACATCTTTTAATTGGGGAGTTGAGACCATTTATATTCAGTGATATTATGGATATGTTTGTGGTTTACGGCCATTTTGATATTTTGTTGTGTTTAATTCTGTCTTGATTCTCCTTTAGATGATTCACCTTCTGTTGATCTTCATCTATTTGGGAGTTTGAAAATTTGTTTTTGTGTTCTATGTATGAAGTTTACCTTTGAGAATTTTTTATAGTGCTGGCTTGGTTGTTATGATTCTTTTAGTTTATCCTTGTCATGGAAAGTTTTTATTTTCCAATAAAATATGAAGGAGAGCTTTGGTATGTATAGTGATATTGGTTAATAACAATTGTTTTCCTTTAGAGCTTGTAATATCTCATTCTAGGACTTCCTTGATTTTAGTGTCTGAGTTGACAAGTCAGAAATGAGCCTTATTAGTTTGCCTCTAAATGTGATCTCATGTTTCTCTTTTGCAGCTTTTACTATTATTCCTTATTTCTATGTTAAGCATTTTGATTATGATGTTTTTTGAGAACTCCTCTTCTGGTTGGGTCTATGAGGGGTCTTGTATGTCTCCTGTATGTGGATGTCTATCTCCTTTCTGATATGGGGAAGTTTTCTGTGACTATCTCATTGAGAATGTTCTTTATGCCCTGAGTTTGTAACTCCATGTTCTCTTCTATCTGGTTTGGTCTCTTCTCAGGTTTGGTCTCTTGACGTTGTATATTCTGATCATGTACTATTATTTTTTCTAGGACTACGTTCTGTGTACTCAAATTCATGTATCCTGTCTTCCAGTCTTTAGGTTCTTCCTTCAAACCCTGAAGTTCTATTTCTTATATAATCTAATCTGCTGGTGATGCTTTCAAGTGAATTTTTAATTTGCTTCATTGGATCTTTCATTTCTAGGAGTTCTGATTGGTTTCTTTTTAATATTTCTATATCTTCATTAAAATGTTCTTTTATATTCTGTATTCTCCATCTTAATTCATTCCTTAGATCTTCTTTTAGTACATTGAACCCTTTAATGATCAGTTTTATATAGTCTTTCTCTGGGGTTTTATCTTCTTCCATATCTGTGGGATCCTTTGTTGGGAGATTTTGAATTTTGGAAGCAATTTGTTTGATTGTTTCCTCATAATTTCAAGAGGTCCTGAACTTGCCCATCACTGGAGATGGATTTCCCTTCCTCTTTTCCTCTTTTGTATGCTTCTCTCTCTGTCACTCTCTCTCTCACTGTGTGTATGTGTGTGTGTGTGTGTGTGTGTGTGTGTGTGTGTTTATTCTGGGATTTTTCTGTTTTTGGTATATGAGTAAGTATCAAGGGGTGGAACCTGATGTCCCTCTCTCTGATTGTTCCTCCTTGTTGTTGGCTTGGTATTTTTATCTTCTAAATTCTTTGAGTTGGAGTAATATTAAGGCTCAGGTGGGGCTAGATTGTGCGGGGTGAAATTCACTGTTTCTTCATTGAGATGTGTGTATTTCTCGTCAGTGGGATCTCTACTCTGTGATCTTGAAGTGTACCAATCTCTTTTCAGCTCCTTATAGAGGAGGAGGAGACAAGAATGACATTAATGTCACAATAGATCTTGAGCCTTAAAATAAATGTCTGGTTCTACTTTGACATCTATAACAGTAATGGCCACCTATGTAGGAATGCTGGGGTCAGCATTTTACAACAGTATCAACAATAAAAAAAATTGTAAACTAGATCAGACTTTGACAGCAGGTGTCTATATGTTGTCCACTGTTTTAAAAACCACAATTGGGGCTGTTTGATTGTGGCTCAGCAGCAGAGTACTTGCCTAGCATGTGCAAGGCCCTGGGTTCAATCTTTAGCACCACATAAAAATAAATAAATAAAATAAAGATATTGTTTCCAACTACAATTAAAAAATAAATATTAAAACCAATACCTAAACCACAGTTTAAGCTGGTGTGGTGGACATGCCTATAATCCCACCAGCTCAGGAGGCTGAGGCAGGAGGATCACGTATTTCAAAGCCAGTGAGGTGCTAAGCAACTCTTGAGACCCTGTCTCTAAATAAAATACAAAATAGGGCTGGGGATGTGGCTCAGTGATCGAGTGCCCCCGAGTTTAATCCTCGGTAAAAGAAAAGAAAAGAAAAAACAACAACAACAAACACAACTTGAATGAGGTAGGAATCACATGATCTATAAACATTTTATTATTTTGTGGGATTACAGTTTCTTAAGACCAAATAGGGTGGGAAGGTAAGAGAAAGTTTCAATAATTTGCAGAAGTGATCAGAGGAGAGGCAGGAGATAGGAAATAAGTGTCAAGGAGTGTAAAGAAGAAATATAAAATTAACTGAAAGTAATAAAAAAAAGAAAGGAGAAGAGAATAGAAAATTTGGGCTGTTACTGGGAAAGAGGGTGCATGAGGGCAGATATGAGGGCCCAGATCTGGGTATGAATAAACCAGGACATTTAAGTTTGAAATAACTTACACTCTCACATAATTGCACCCCATCTCAGTCTAATCTAGGCTAAATAATGAACCCACGAAAAAGAGAGTTAATATATATATATTCAAACTTATCTGCGCAGTGAGAGCATACACAACTTTAGCCCTATATACTCACATACATACACATAAAATTACACATAATGAAACAAAGAATAATACAATAGCATCAAATGATGTTTCAAAAAAAGTTAAAAAGTTAAAATTTAAAAAGGTCAAAAATGTAGCAGTGTGGAGGGGAAAAGGAAATAAGAAAAAAGAAGAAAAAAAGTCTTGATGGGAGAGAAAGGGCATCCATCATCGCCAACAATTTCAGAAACTTCAAAAAAATAGGGCTGACCTTATCTGGCTCTGACTGCATCCTGTATTTATTTTTTGTTCAGGACTGATTTGGGAGAAAGCATTTACAGAACTCATACTGGCCAAGGGTTCAGATCTAGAATATATAAAGAACTCTCAAAACCCCACAATGAACAATAAAAATCCACCTAGAAATGTCCACAGGTTCGCCACCACTGCACAGGGGGCACGACGGGGCTCCTCTGGATTCCCAGGACGCTGCTCCCAAGGCAAGTCACACAGAAAAGTCCAGGACCAGGCACAGGCTACGGGAGATAAGCCAGTCTCAGAAAGTCAAGGATCCTGTGTTTACTCATGTGGAAGCTAGGGAGAAAACAGGAAAGGACAGGGACCTCGTGAAAATGAAACAGAGAGCACTCAGTAGTGGGAGGGACAGGGGAGGGGGAAGGGAGGAAAGGGAAGGTGTGGGGGATGAAACAGACCAAATGACGCTGTGCGCAGGTGTGAATATGCAGCAGTGAGTCCCACTGTGTGTGTAATCATAATAGACCAATTTAAAAATAATAAGGAGAAAAATAAACACAGATCAAATCCCAGAGAAATCCTGGGGTTCTCGTTTACCATCTTTATGAACAAGTGAACTAGTCCAGAACTATGCTGAGTGAATCTTGGAACACCAACTGCAAGGATCTACACTGGAATTTCCAGACTAGGGACAGCCTAGCCTTCATTTGAGTTCCACTTTCCACCCAAGGACCCTTTATCAAATCAGTCCTGAACAAAACATAAATACAGGATGCAGTCAGAGCCAGATCAGGTCAGCCCTGTTGTTTGGAAGTTCCTGAAATTGTGGGCGATGATGGATGCCCTTTCTCTCTTATCAAGACTCCCTACATGTGGTGTATCCTCAAGAGATGTGAAGTTTGTCAGCAGCCACATGCTCTTCAGATGACCTGTATGAGCATAAGCCACCAAAACTGCGTTCACATGAACCTGTGAAGGACTTACTGAGTCCTGGTTACTATCTACGAGGTCCCCTGAAGGTCGAACATCTGTGAGCAAGAGTAATCTTGGGGATTGTTAAACAGACATGGAAAGGAGGCAGCAGACTGAATGTAGACCAAAACCCCTTAGCCAGCCATGGTGTGGGGCACCTGCCTGTAATCTCAGACACCCGGGAAGCTGAGGCAGGACGAGGCCAGTCTGAGGCCAGCCCAAGCAATGCACTGAGACTCTGACTCAAAGGTAAATTTTAAAAAGGCCTGGGGTGTAGCTCAAGGTTAGAGCACCCTGGGTTCAACCCCCCGGGCTTCAGCCAAACAAACAAACCAACAAGAACAAAGGGCCCACCTCATGCAGCCCTAACTGGACACTGTCCTGATTTCCCCAGAGCCAGCTCTAGCCCAGACAGACCTCCCTCTCCTGCTGTGAGCAGGACCTTGCTGCTGTCCCAGGGGTTGGACACCAACCAGGGAGCCCCCGCAGCAGCACAGCCTAAGGGGGGCAGGTTCCTAGTGGCCAGGCTCAGGGACAGATGCACTCCCTCATGACACTTCAACAACTGAGTGTGAGCACTGCTGTGAGCTGAGCTCTTTGTCATTTGCTGTTCAAAGTCTCTGAGTTTGTGAGCTGCTGTAGGTGCCACAGAAGGTCTCAATGTCTCCCACTTGACTGACTTCCTATGTGCACACAGGTGCATGTCCACACCACTCTACTAGTGACTTGAAGGACTGGACAGCGTTCCTCTGTGTGCAGGGGAGTGGGGTTTCCAGCATGTCCCTTAAAGCCATGATGCTGAGACAGAGAGGGAGGAGGCCCCACACCTGGCCAGGCCCTACACAGGCCTCCCTGCCCTCCTTCATTTCTGTCCCTCACGGCCTGGGAGACAGGAATCCCTATCCCTGCTCTTCTGAGGTGGAGCTCAACTGACTGAGGTGAAGCCACACGCTCCACAGTCAGGAGGCAGAGGAGCAGGATTCCAGGCTGGCCCTGGGGAGGTTGGAGGCCCTCACCTGTCCATTGCTCTCTGCAGCCAGGTATAAACTCTTGGAAGGATCAACTCCTTCTACTGTTGTTTGACCTTGCAGAACTCCACAGACACAGGGTATTGAACCTTTGGAGGGATGCTATTAGCCAAAGAGGTTCACCTGGGACTGAACCTCACTGTAGAATGAAAATATGGTCACTATTCTCTCCCTGAACTCACTGATAAGTAGGACTAGCAGAGATACAGCCAGAGCAAAGAGCATGATTCATTCAGTAAATGCTGACTGAGAGCCTGCTCTGCCAGGCAGTGTGAGGACCAGCACATAACTGTGCCTGCATTGTTACCCTTGATGTCAGCCCTTGTGTTTAATAGAGAAACCATGCTTACTTGGTGAAGCCAGATGCACCACATAGCCCTTTCCCCACATAGATGGCCCAGTGCTCAAAGGTATCACGAAAAATTTCAATGAGGTCTCCAGGTTCTGAACTTGTTCTGTCCTGCAACAGAAAAATCAAACACAGAAAGAGGGGGCCTTTGTATGGGTTGTTCTAAAACCTGACCTGCAAGGAGCCCCAACCCAGTCCCACAGAATACCTGTGCTCATCACCTGAGGAGTCAGAGAGGAGAGACTGCTCCAAACACAGGTGGGAAGCCTCTCCTCTCCATTTACCATGTGCTTGCTTGCCTGGAAAGATCTCAGGACAAGGAGGACATGGGAAGGGGTGTCTCTGAGGGACCATGGCAGTAGATCTGCAGCATAGGAGTGTGGGGTGGTGATGTGCACCAGCTGCAGAGAGCACATTTTATGCACAGAGAATGTTTATATCAGCAAATGTCAAAATGATTCCCAAGAAGGTCCAAAACGCATCGTTAAAGGTCACCAGCCATGAACCTGGGCTTCAGTGATGGTACAGAGCCCCCACGTGTAGACCCCAACCTGCCAAACACTGCAGAACAGTTGACCCCACTGTCCATCATCCTTCCAGCAAGAACTACCATCACCCTCCTCCACAGATGAGAAGACTGGGTCTCAGGATGGTTAGGTGACTTGCCTAGAGAGCAGAAGAGCCAGAGGAAACCGAGATCTCAGGGTTTCCCAGAAGGTCCCAGACAAGCTGGGGCAGCTGGAGTCTGGGCTCTAGGCCAAAACCAAGAAAGAGAAATACAGGATGTGTTTGGGAATCAGAGGGGGAGGGGTTCTCTTTGAAGTTCATATGAGTGAGTTGTACCTCTGGAGTACAATGATGCAACCAGCTGCCCTCCCCAAACTCGGCTGAGCCTGGCCTCTGGCCCAGTGCACCCTGCCAGGGAGCTGAGCTGCTGCAGAGAGAAGTGAGGGTGCAGCTGCCTGGAGGAGGTGGGAGATCTCTTGGGAGTTCAAGTGCTTGGCAGCAAGGATCCGGAGTCAGCTTGACCCAAGGGGGGCTGATCAGAGCATCAGACAGGTAATACCTGCTGGCAGTGCTCAGGCATGGCTCTAGTCCCAGTGACTGGGAGCCTGTGGCAGGAGGATCACATGTTTGAAGCCAGCCTGGGCCACTAGGAGACCTGGCCTCATAGTGAAGATTAAAAAGAGCTGGGAAGTAGCTCATTCATAGAGAGCACTTGGTTCGCTTGCACAAGGTCCTGGTTTCAATCCCTCGTACTGGGAAAAAAATCAGCACACATGTACTGAAATACAACAGATTGATTCTAGGAAACACGTTTAAGTAATGAGAAAGATTCAGGTGTATCTAGATGAACTGTACTCAGGGAGCCCAGTTAAAAACCACCATAAAACATAAGGCTTCAAGTCAGCACTGATAAGGGAGCTATATACACGTGAATAGAACCATCTGGCAGAGCGCACCCCAAACTGCTTCAGGGGGAAGAGAGAACACAGGGGGTCTGGGAGAAGGGCTGATTCTTCATGCTCAGGAATTCCACTTGGATTTTAGTTTCTTTCTTTTTTTAAATTCTCCTTCAACATGCTTTTATGAGTGCATTATATTTGTACATAATGATGAGTGTTCCGTTGCCTATACACACCTGCACCAATACAGCAATATAATATGCCCAGTATCACTCCCTAACACCTCCCCCTCACTTCCCTCTTCCAACCTCATCCCTTTCCTCTCTTGATGTCCCTTGGACTTTCTTCTTGTTTTTTCTTAAACAAGGCAAATACATTCACAAATTACTGTGAATAAATTAGAAAATGTAATTAAATTTAAAAAAAAACAGAACTAAATGCTTTGGGATATAAATGCCCCTCTATCATTCAAGAATTCCTCTGATCTCAACTGGTAGATCATTGCCCGTTTTCTTCTACTTCTTTTTTTTGGGGGGCGGGGCGGTGGAGATGGACACAATACCTTTTTTATCAGTTTATTTTATTAGTTTATTTTTATGTGGTGCCGGGGATCGAACCCAGGGCCTCACGTGTGCTAGGCATGCTGTCTACCGCTGAGTCACAACCCGTCCCAATGAGGTGTTTCCTGAAGTCTGGTTTGGGTAAAGCCAAGCCTTCAGCGAGGTGCCAGGAGGCAGCCAGCACTCAGGAGACCAAACCCCACACAGCAGCGGAGGCAGGGAAGCCTCTGGGCTCCTGGACCCAAACCATGGTTCCTTTCCTGCTGTGCAAGAGCCCCAGACCTGCAGCCCACCTGCCCCTCTCCCTTCCTGTCCCCTCTACACCTGGGCTGGAGCCAACAAGGACAGCACACATAATTCTTGCTACTGTTGCTTTGAAAATGAAAGCTTTAAAACCCTTTCTGGAGAGTCATCCTTCGGTCCAGAGGTGTTTTGTGTTGCTGGCTAGACATCCAGACTTCTTTTACCTTTGAGTTTCATTTTTCCTTAACTTCACTTACCCAAGCCTTCAAGTAGTGGAAAATGTAGATCAAAGTTCACATAAAAATTTTAATCTGGGGAGGGCTGGGGTTGTGACTCAGCTGTAGCACGCTTGCCTAGCACAATGCGAGTCCTGGGTTCGATCCTCAGCACCACATAAAAATAAATAAATAAAGATATTGTGTCCAACTAAAAAATAAATATATAAAAAAAATTTTCATCTGGGTTGGGGATACAGCTCAATTGGTAGAATGCTTACTTCACATGCACACGGCCCTGGGTTCAATCCCCAGCCCTGCAAAAATAATTAATTAATTAATCTTCCAACAGGTTGCGGGCACTTGTCCAGGAGACAGTTAGATATGGAAATCAGTTGGAGGGGAGAGAGATCAGAGCTCAGTGTGCATTCAATTGGATTTGGTGGCATCTCTAATCCGGGGGGATATGCCAAAATCCCCATTTTCAGGGAGAAAAAAAAGTGAAGCAAGCAAGTGCTGATACTGGGTGGGGGGGGATAAATAACCACCCATGTGAAAGGAGACTCACAAAGTCCAAGGACCATACCACACACCAGAATCTCATGCAAAGGATTTATTGTCAGTAGCGTGGAGCAAACCAATGAGGCTGTCCCTCCGCAGAGAGCAGCAGCGAGTCGGCACTCACAGAGCAGCTTTGAAGCCACCAGAGGAATTTCTACATTAACTTACATGGAATATTTAAAACTGACATGGCTGCAATATTAACTACTTCATCAGGTCAGAGTGAACTTTTAGCTCAGATAAGAGTCCATTGGAAGCCTGTGAAATTCTTTTTTGTTGTTGTTGGTTTTTTCTAAATTTATTTATTTATTTATTCTGATTTGTTATATAGGACAGCAGAATGCAATGCAATTCACAGTACACATATAGAGCACAATTTTTCATCTCTGGTTGTACCCAAAGTAGAGTCACACCATTTGTGTCTTCATACATGTACTTAGGGTCAGGATGTCCATTTCATTCCACGGCCTTTCCTATCCCTCTGCCTTCTCCCTTCTCCTCCCTCCCCTTTACCCTATCTAAAGTTTCCTCCCATGCTCCCCTTCCACCCTGTCCCCATTATTGATCAGGATCCTCATATCAGAGAAAATATTCAGTCTTTGGTTTTAGGGGATTGGCTAACTTCACTTAGCATAATATTCTCCAGCTCCATCCATTTACCTGCAAATGCCATGGTTTTATTCTCTTTTAATGCTGAGTAACATTCCATTGTGTGTATATACCAGTTTCTTTATCCTCTCATCTACTGAAGGGTATCTAGGTTGGTTCCACAGTTTAGCTCTTGTGAATTGTGCTACTATAAACATGGATGTGGCTGTGTCCCTGTGGGTATGCTGTTTTTAAGTCCTTTGGGTAAAAACCAAGGAGTGGGTCAAATGTGGTTCCATTCCAGGTTTTCCAAGGAATCTCCATACTGTTTTTCTTATTGGCTACACTAATTTGCAGTCCCACCAGCAGTGTATGAGTGTACCCTTTCCCCACATCCTCACCTCCACTTACTGATGTTTGAATTCTTAACAGCCACCATTCTGACTGAATGAGATGAAATCTTAAAGTAGTTTTGATTTGCATGTCTCTGATTGCTAGAGATTTTGAACATTTTTCCATATATTTGTTGATTGATTGTATAACATCTTCTGAGAAGTGTCTGTTCAGTTCCTTGGCCCATTTATTGATTGGGTTTTTTAGGTTTTTATGGTGTTAAGACTTTTGAGTTCTTTATATATCCTGTAGATTAGTGCTCTATCTGTTGTGCATGTGGTAGATATTTGCTCCCATTCTGTAGGCTCTCTGTTCACCCCACTGATTGCTTCTTTTGCTGTGAAGAAGCTTTTTGTTTGAATTCATTCCATTTATTGATTCTTGATTTTATTTCTTGTGCTATAGGAGTCTTCTTGAGGAAGTTGGGGCCTAATCCGACATGATGAAGATTTGGGCCTACTTTTTCTTCTATTAGGTCTGGTTTAATTCCTAGGTTCTTGATCCACTTTGAGTTGAGTTTCGTGCATGGTGAGAGACAGGGGCTTAATTTCATTTTGCTGCATGTGGATTTCCTGTTTTCCCAGCACCATTTGTTGGAGAGGCTATCTTTTCTCCATTTTTATGTTTTTGGCACCTTTGTCTAATAAGAGATAACTGTATTAATGTGGGTTTGTCTCTGTGTCCTCTCTACCTTCGGTCTTACAGGTCTATTTTGGTGCCAATACCAGGCCGTTTTTATTACTATTGCTCTGTAGTATAGTTTAAGGTCTGGTATAGTGATGCCACTTGGGAAGCCTGTGAAATTCTTTAAAATAATTTTTTTTAAAAAAGAAGAAGATAGCTTGTATATTTGGAATCTTTTTATTTTTTCTTTTTCTGTGCTATAACATTAGGGAGGAACTGGCTAGGAAAGGCAGCTGAAAACAGATGAAATAGCCAGCCAAATCGTTTGGATTTAAAAGGGACACTTTTTCTTCTTTAGTCTTAACTGGTTTTTAATAAGCCTAGCATATCTTGTAGGCCCTGTAATTCACATTTTAAGTATAAGGCTGGAAGAGTTAGAGATCCAGCAGAAATTAAGAAGTAAGGAAAACTGCTGTAATCATTTTTCTTCTCTTAAAGCATGTTGTTATCATTTATATATTTTTTGGAGAGTTCTTTTTTATTTTTGTTTTTGTTTTAAATCTTGTAATAACATTAAACGGGGCTGAACATGAGTGATGATTTGTTGTGGGTTGGAAGGAGTAGGATTGGAAGTAGTAGGTAACCACAAGGAACTTTAGGACACTTGCTCATCTTTGCCTCCTCGGTCCCATACTGGGGAGGCCTCTTGCATAAGGCCCATACTGAAAGAGAGAGTACCGTAACATCAGCACCAGTATCCAATAGCCCTGTAACTGGGTGCTCATTTAAGCAAAGAGTTAATTTAGGTCTACCTTCAGTAATTAGTAAACATGCTCCAATGATAATAGAGCCAAACCTTGTATTTCCCCTTTCATTTAAAGGTTGTTGAGCTGAAACATAGGGAATCACAATCAACTGAGCAATAGAGCAGCCTTTGGAGAGGCTTAAGGGCATATGGGACCACATTTAGTCATATATGGTACCGGTATAATCAAAACAACAAATTCTCCTCTTTAGCATTATGAGAACAAGACACAAGTAATCCAAAAGTATTGGGTAAGGGTTTCTGATTTTGAGAAATAATTTTTATATATCTCCCTAGGAAGTTGCACTTGGGCATTTGCAATAGTAATTAAAATTAAAGTTAGAACTCCCTCTAGTGGCATGAAAGGATTTCTGCAAGGATGTTTTCTTTCAACTGGAAACATCTGTGTCAGGGGAGCTTGATGGGGCTGAAAAAAACAGATCCCCTCCTTTTGCCCTGGGGTTGGTACATTGTAATTCGTTAAATACAACAAAAGGTAATTGTTCATGCTCTAGTTGACAAGCGGTATTTAGCCTAATAGGAAAAACAGCTAAACTATGAGATTGTCATTCCTCCTGTATTTGCTGCATACTTTCAGTTAAAGGGGATTTATGTGGGGGCGGGGTGATTGGTTGCTGCTAGGGCAGGAGCAGTGGTGGATGATTTAAAGGGGCCATGCATTCGACCACTGAGTCACATCCCAAACCCTATTTTGTATTATATTTAAAGTCAGGGTCTCACTGAGTTGCTTAGCACCTTGCTTTTGCTGAGGCTGACTTTAAACTCGAAATCCTCATGCCTCAGCCTCCTGAGCCACTGGGATTACAGGCATACATCACCACACCCAACCCAATATCATTGACTTTTTAAGTGTATTAATTTCACCAAAATTTTCCAATTTCTTGTCATGAAGTTATTTATTGATATTTCATGTTGGTTCTAGCTCGTCGGCATCTGTACTTAACACCCTCTCTTTTATTCCTAAAATGTTAATGTTCTCTATTTTATATTCCTGATTGGATTCATTTGATTTTGCTGTAGTCTTTTTACTTTATTTCTGCTAATTATTAATTTGCACTTTTTTCCTTAATGTGAAGATACTACAAATATCTTCCTGAGCATCCCTTTGCTGCATGGGTGAAATACTGATATGCTGAAGGCCATTGTCAAGTAGGAATGACGCATCGAAATTTCCTTGCCAAGCGTACCCCATGCTGCTTAGAGGACATTCATGGGACATTGCATGCATGCTTTAATAAGGTGACCTTGCTCAAGGACCAAGGCGGATCCGGGTTTAGAGCTGATCAGGTTTGAGGAAGGTTAAACTCCTTGAGTTTAAGGCGTTGCCAGTTTAAGACAATGGGTTTTAGGGAAGTTGGAGGTTGAAGATTATTGCTGGGATTAGGGTGTTCCTGCTGCTTGTTCCAGTTGAGTTCTCCTGAGATTAAAATGGGATTTGGAGATAGCCTCGTGGAGTAGGTGAATTATGGGGTAGACGGCAGAACGCGATTGTCCCTGGACCTGTGTGGAGGCAGTGTGAGAGCGGGAATAAAGAATTGCTGTTTGAACCTACAAAGGTGTGTGGTGGCTCGTGATTCTGGTGCCAAGCGGAGACCTTGGCACTGATATCCAGTATTTGCATCATCATTTAGTTCTAAATATTACCCAATTTCCATTGTTTCCTTCTTTGATTCCTAGTTTACCTAGCAGTATTTCTAAATTTTCTGAAAGTATGAGCTCTTGCCAGCTATGTCTTTGTTACCGATCCCATCGTAACTGCACTACATTTGGAAAAGATTATCTCAATGAACTAAACCCACAAAATGTGTTAAGACTTCTTTAAGGCTCAGGATACAATTTTCCTAAATATTCCTTCATGTGAAGTTTAAAAAGAATCCGTATTCCACAATCATACTACATGTATCCATTAAATCAGCTTGTTGGTAAAATTTTTCAAATTTTCTATATCTTTGCATGTCCTTATTTAGTTCCTAAGAGAAGGGTTGTGGGGAGCCACTCTGAATGATTCATGTCTTTAATCTTGGAGCGTAGAGGCTTTGACTGTCACTACACCTTGTAGTGACTTGGACATTGCCCTATCCCAGAAGTTTGAGGACGCAACTTCAGACACAGGCATCTCCCTACAGCCCTTGGGTGGAATTACACTCACCTCTCCGTGTAACTCCACCTCTTACCTTTTTTGGATGGAACTTTCTAAGAATGAGGGTCCTTGCAATAAAAGCCCACTTCCAAACGTGTTCTCTCTCCTTCTCTCCCTCCCTCCCTCTCCTCCTCCCCTCTCTCCAGCCTCCATGACTTTCCCTGGCTCTCCCGTTTGGGGAGCTTGAGGCTGAGATAGGAGGAGCCGTCCTGAAACCTGTTTAAAGGTAAAGTTTGTGTCTGTGTTTTATTTGGTGTCCCTGAAAATTCACAGGAGCGACCTTAAGTTCAGCTGCCTCTGCAGGTCAGGAGCAACAAAGGTATTTAATTCCCCCTTATGATGGTAAATTTGCCAGCTTCCCTTGTAATCTTTTTTTTTATGTATTTTTTGTTATGTATTTTAAGACTATTAGATACAAACAGAAAGTTGACATATATTGATACGGAGTCAGAACTTTAATCAGAACACTTTTATCCTAATGACTTTTGCCATAAATGCTATGTTTTCTGGTATCATTATACTAGCTTTTGGTTAGTTTGTATACTAAATTTTTCAATAAAGTAAATTTATTTTTTCCTTTCAGTGATAACCTTTAGCCTATACTCTTTTTTTATTATTGGTACAAATTATTTACACAGAATGGTGAGTTTCATTTGGTTTATTTGTATATACATAAAAACACAACTTGATGGATTTACTCCCCAACCTCCACCCCCCCTCCTCCTCCCCCCACCTGCTTCCCCTAACCCAGTGGTCTCCCTTCTACTTTTCTGGCAATCCTTTCCCCCTGCTTTTTCCTTCAAGCTTAGGAGAGAAAACATGAGGGTTTTCTGAGTTTAACTTATTTTGCTCAAATTCATGGTCTCTTTTTTGGTTCATTTTCCTGAAAATAACAATTATTTTTTCTCTTTATGGCTGAATAAAACTCCTCTGTATACAGATTTTCTTTATCCATTCCTCTGCTGGTGGGCACCTAGGCTGATTTCATAACCCGGCTACTGTGAATTGCGCCGCGATAAGTGGGTATGCATGCACCTCTGATGTATGCTGACTTTAATTCTTTTGGATAAACATCAAGAAGTGGTAAAGCTAGATCGTATGATAGATCTATCTTAGATTGTTGAGAAACCTCTGTACCAGTTTCCATAGTGGCTGTACCAATGTACAATGACAACAACAGTGTACAAGAATTTCTCCCAGGGTCTGGGGAGGGGCTGAGGCAAGAGAATAGCAAATTCAAAGCCAGTCTCAGCAACTTGGCAAGGCCCTGAGCAACTTAGCAAGACCCTGTCTCAAGATAAAAAATAAAAAAGGTCTTGAAATGTGGCTCAGTGGGTAAGTGCCCCTGAGTTCAATCCCTGGTACCCAAAACCCCCCAAAAAAAATTCTTTCCCCCATCCCCCACTCCTCCCCAGGTTCACCAGTGTTTATTGCCATGCGTATTCTTGATGAATGCCATTCTAACTGGAGTAAGATGGAATCTCAGTATAGTTTGATTTGCATTTCCCTGATGACTAAAGATGTTGAACATTTTCTCATGTATTTCTTTTTCATTTGTATTTCTTCTTTGAGAATTATCTGTTCAGTTCATTTACACATTTATTGATTAGGTTTGGGGGGGTTGTTGTTGTGTTTTGGTTTTGGTTTTGGTTTTGGGTTTTTTTGGTGTTGAGTTTTTTGAGTTCTTTGTGTTTTCTGGACGGTAATCTTCTGTTGGAAGAGTAGCTGCAAAGAGTGTCTCCCATTCTGTAGATCACCTCTTCACTGTTATTTCCTTTGCTGTGCAAAAGCTTTTTAGTTTGATGCTCTCCCATTTATTGATTCTTGCTCTTATTTCCTGACTTGTATGGGTCCTATTCAGAAGTCTTTCCCTGCTCCTGCATGTTGAAGTATTCTCCATTTTTCCTTCTAACAGTTCCAAAGACATCACAATACCCAATTTCAAATAATATTTCAAAGCCGTAGTAACAAAAACAGACACATGGACCAAAGGAGCAGAACAGAAAATGCAAACACATACAGCTACAGTCATCTGACTTTTGCAAAAGTGACAAAAACATTCATTGGAGGAAAAAATAAAGCACTTTTAACAAATGGTGTTGGGAAACCTGGATATGCATACAGATTGAATAAAATTAAAAACCTCTCTCCTACCCATACAAAAGTCAACTCAAATGGACCAAAGTCCTAAGTATCCTAATTTTTTGTTAGTATTTGCTTAGCATATCTCTTTTATCCTTTAATTTTTAAATAGTTATAATTTATCTAAATAAATTTATCTTATTTAATCTTAAATTTTAGGTATTATTGAAGATGTTTGCTAATTTGAAACATTTAACATACAAAAAAAATACTAGAAAATTTACTATAGTTACTATCCACATACCATACACCTACTGCCTCAATTTAAAACTTTATTTTAAAAAAAATAAAATAAAAACTAAGCAAACCGCCCAGCACAAGTTCACACACCTGTAATCCCAAAAGCTCAGAGGCTGAGACAGGAGGATTGCAAGTTCAAAGCCCAGCCTCAGCAAGAGTGAACTGCTAAGCAACTCAGTGAGATCCTATCTCTAAATAAAATACAAAATAGAGCTGGGGATGTGGCTCAGTGGTCAAGTGCCCCTGAGTTTAATACCCACTACAAAAAAAGAAAAAGCAAATTAAAAAAAATTAAATAAAACATTATTTTACCATATTTGCTTTATCTCTTTTCTTAAATTAGGACATATGTTAACATAAGCTTAATACTATTATCACACAATAAAATTAATAATTCCTTAGTATTCTTTAATACCCAGAATAAACTTGAATTTTCCAATTATCTCAAATTGTTTTTATAGTTGTTTTTGACATTTGCTTTTTGTCAACTATTTCTTTCAGCACAGAACAGCATTCACACACCCCAAATTTTTCTCCTCGATAACATTAACTTTATTAAGACATCAGACCAGTTGCCATGTGAAGTTTAAACCAGGGTTTGAGACAAAACTCAATTCTGTTTCTGGCAGGTGGAGTCAGCATACGCTACAGCCTCTGCAGCTGAGAAAGCACTTTGGTGTTGGCAGCTAATCACAGCAGGGCATCCTGCCAGCTCCCCTCCAGGAGGACCCAGGGTGGCAGGTGGCAAAGCCAGATTCTTCTCCACTACTATCAAGCAATTTCTTTGCAGGTTCTTGTCTCACAAATTCAAAAAATGAAATTCATGGACGACAACAACAGAAGGCAGAGTGAAAAAGAGTAAGATTTATTAAAACGTGAAGAAAAGAGACTGAACTCTCGCAGGACAAGAGGGGACCCGATAGTGAGTTGCCATTGGAGTATACTAGTCCAGGGGTTTATACAGCTCTTGGCCAACACTGTTGGTCCAAATTTATGCTAAGCAGGCCTTGGAAAAGTACCAATGCTATTGGCTGGCCCTTGAGTCTGAACTTTCCTGTAACCTCCATTCAGGCTCACCCCCAGCTCTGTGCCTATCTTATCCAAAATGACCATCCTTTTCATCTCAGTCATTGTGTTCTTATATTTTAAGTATGCCTATTATGAACTGTATTTGTAGACTCATCTCTAAATCCAGTGTAATGTCTGTCTTTTACTTTGCAAGTTTAGTTCACTTGCAAAATACTTTCCGTGATTATCAATATATTTGGAATTAGCTCCTCCATTTTATCCAGTTATTTCCATACACCACTTTTTGTATGTAAATTTTCCTCCTTTATTTTTCACTTTTTAAAAATTGAAGAGCATATGTTCTGTTTTGCTTGAGTTTGTCCTCATTCTTTTTCCATCCCCTCATTATTAGTTTGGAAGTTACACTCTGTGTTTCCCTTTTATCTTAAGCCACATGAAAAAGGGTTTAAGGAGACCCACTTTTTGAGTTTGGCCTGTCTCTCAGGTTTGGGGAGCTTGTGAGCTCTAATGAGACACATCAACAGGGCTGAGTCAGAAAGGAAACTGGTCTGGAAACAAAGTATTCTCTCAACACTGGTCCTTGAGAGTACTGCTTATCTGCACCAGATGTGGGCAAGGCAGGAGGGAATAGCCCTGGGGCCATCTGTAAATCCTGTCCAGACTTGCTATGGACAGGATGGTCCCCAGACAACCAGGGGCAAAGAAGGAAACATTCCAAGCAAGTACAAGGAAGCATGCCCTTAAGAAGGAAGGACAGTCCGCCCCAGCAGTTCCAAAGAACCCACAACAACCCCTTCAGAGAACAGGTCACTCTGAACATCCAAAAAATCCATTAAGCCATAACAGATGTCAAACGACCAACAATGGAAGGTGGTACCTTATCCAAGCCCCTCCCACGAGGACTTGGCAGCAGGGAGGGGTAGGGGGCCAGGACCAGCCACTCCCCAAGCTCTGAGACTGCCTTTGTTCCATGTGACCCTGGGCCATCCTGCATGGCTGATTGGCCTGATGGAAGTTACCTGACCCAAAGGCAGCCAATGGGTAGGCTGAGCTGGGTGGTGCCGAGCCAATCAGATTCTCAGGAACTTGCACTTGGGAGCACAGAGCTGCCTGAAGTGGGCAAAGAGGATGCTAAGCTGAGGCGGGAAGAGAAGGCGGGTGGGAATATGGGACTCCAGGCTTGGAGGTCATGGCAAGCAGAAGTGGAGAGGAAGCCAAAGCACTGAGGAGGCAGAAGAGACAAGGCAGTGTGTCCTGACTCCCCCAACTACCCTTCAGGAGATCACCAGAATTAGCCCCTGATTTCTGCAAAGAATACAATCTTCAGAGAGAGAGAAAATCATGGAAGGGAGTCTCCTGGAACACAGTCCAGCTCGTCCCTACATGGACTTCATACCAAGCGTCAGTGCTGCATTTTCCCCAATAAAATCCTCTCTTATTGTGCTCTATTTTATTTGTGAAAATAAGCCTTATTATAAGTCAGAATGAAATCCACAAACCAAACCCCAAACTCTCTAGCAAAACAAGACCCTCTGGAGCATAAAGGCATTCCTGACAGTCGCTTCAACTTATTGCTTCTGTTTCTTGTTTCTTGAAAACATGACTCCAATGAGGCCCACGGCTGCCAAGCCCACTCCTGCGATGCCAGCTGCCATGATGACATCTCTGACCTGCAACAGAGAAGGGGTGAGTCAGCCTCTAGTGGCAGGAATCCAGAACAAGCTGTACGTTCAACAGGATCCTGCGGCTCAGGGCACCTCCATGTCCTTGGTCTCCCTTCACCAAACTCAGGAACCAACCAACAAATGTTGGAAGAGCCGAGGAGAGAGTTGGATGGGGAAAGAATCAGTGGGTGTAGCCAGCTGGCCTGGACTTCACAGAAACCCAAAAGTGAGAAACTCCGTTCATCCTGTGGCTATTTAAAGAATATAAATCCTCAGCGGGTGACTGTGGGGAAAGGACAAGGAGATGACATCAGAATGGTCAAAATACTGGCCAGCTACTGGGAAGCCCTTGAAGTGAGTGTGAAGTCAGGAACTTGTTGTTGACAACGCAATAAAATATGACCTGCATGAGAACAGCGACCTCACCCCTCACCGGACCAGCACCTGGTCCAGTCAGGCATGGAGATGCTCTTTGTGTCTCTTTTTTTTTTTTTTTAAGGAAAAAAAAAAACTTTATGTTTAAATTCTGATCTATGCATAAAAATCGTTTTTATTTCATGGTTAAACTTAGTACAAAAACGACAACAATGTTCACACGGAAGATTTCAACAGAAATCTATTCAGATTCATCTACTCCTGTAAGGCTAATATATAAAGAAACAAACATTCACACATTTTACTAAAATTTTCAGTAAATAATTCTAGCCATAATACTTATTGCAAAATTAAAAGTTCAAAAATTGTGTGTGGCTTTATAGCAATTACAATTTGTGATGAAAACACTAAGCCAAATATCTCTGATCTAACCAGAACAACCCAAGTTAAAGACAAACCCACATAAATCCAGTTAACTCATACTAGACTCAGGTTCCAAAAACACACATTGGAGAAAAAAAATAGCATATTCAACAGATGGTGCTGGGAAAACTGGAAATCCATATGTAGTAGAATGAAACTTAACCCCTATCTCTCACCCTGCACAAAACTCAAGACCAAGGACTTAGACTAATAACCCTGCACATATTAGGGAAAATGTAGGTCCAACAGTCCATGATGTGAGCTCAGGAACCAACTTCTCAACAAGACTCTTAAAGCACAAGAAGTAAAATCAAAAATCAACAAATGGGTTGGCATCAAAATAAAAGGCTTCTTCACAGCAAAGGAAACAATCAAGAGCATGGAGAGAGAACCTACAGAATAGGAGAAAATCTTTGCCGCCTGCACCTCAGGTAGGTGTTAATTTCCAGGATATACAACGAATTCAAAAACTTAACACAAAAAAAAATCCATAAATGGGCAAAGGAAGTAAACAGACATATCTCAAAAGAAGAAACATGAACAGTCAACAAATAAATTTTAAAACGTTCAACATTGTTAGCAATTAGAGAAATGCAAATTAAAACTACGCTGAGATTTCATCTCACTCCAAGCAGAATGGCGGTTATCAAGAATACATAACAGTAAATGTTGGTGAGAAAGCAGGGGAAATGGTGCACTTATACATTATTGGTGGGACTGCAAATTGATGCAACCACTCTGAAAAGCAGTGTGGAGATTCCTCAAAACACTAGGAATGGAACCACCATTTGTTCCAGTTATCCTACTTCTCAATACATATCCAAAGGACTGAAAATGGGCATAATATAGTAACACAGCCACATCAATGATTATAGAAGCTCAATTCACGTTAGCTAACTATGGCGCAAAACTAGGTTTCCCCTTATGGCGCAAAACTAGGTTTCCCCTTAAGAGATGAATGAATAAAGAAATTGTAGTAGAGCAAAAGATAGCAATACTGGAAGCTCTCAAAAAGCCCACAAGGATCTCATCACAATGAAACTCAAAGTTAATGAAGTGCTTCCCACCCCCATTCACTGAGAGCTTCTGTTAGGTAGTAATCATCCACCCTTAATCATTAGAAGTACCACACACCTAAATTAAAGACAGAGAGGAAAACAAACATTTTAAAATGTCATCTGGCTGGGCACGGTGGTGCAGGACTGTAATCCCAGCGGCTCAGAAAGCAGGGGCAGGAATATCTCAAGTTCAAAGCCAGTCTCAGCAATGGTGAGGAGCTAAGCAGCTCAGTGAGACCCTGTCTCTAAATAAAATACAAAATAAGGCTGAAGAATGCGACCCTGAGTTCAATCCCTGGTACTCACCCCCCCCAAAAAAAGTCATCTGGAGAAATAAATCATATCTAGAAAAGAAACCACTTTTTAAAAACTATTAATAGAGAACAGAAGACATATTGCATTCAATAAATAAGTACACAGTATTATAAAAATAATAGAAATTGAGAAAACAAACAGTTCATAGAAAATAAAAATATGATAGAAGTGACAAACTCAGTAGGAAAGTTGAAAGATGAGAAATTTCTCAGAAGAAAATAAAAGCCAAGATTTTAAAAATATAGAGAATAATCCAACCAGCCCAACATCTGAATAATATAAATTCCAGAAAAAGAAATAGGGAAGAAAAAAATTAAAAATGAAATAATTCATGCTGGGCACTGCCATACACGCCTGTAATCCCAGCGACTCAGGCAGCTGAGACAGTACGATCATGAGTTCAAAGCCAGCCTCAGCAATTTAGCAAGATGCTGAGCAACCCAGTGAGACCCTGTCTCTATATAAAACACAAAATAGGGCTGGGATGTGGCTCAGTGGTTGAGTGCCCCTGAGTTCAATCCCCAGTGTGCTCCATGCCCCCTCCAGCAAAAAAATATATATATATTGTGAATAAAAAAATAGAGCCAGGGATGGTGGTGCATACCTGTAATCCCAGCAGCTCTGGAGGCTGAGGCAGGAGAATCTCGAGTTCAAAGCCAGCCTCAGCAACATTGAGGCACTATGTAACTCAGTGATGTCTCTAAATAAAAAACAAAATGGGGCTGGGGATGTGGTTCAGTGGTTGAGTGCCCCTGGGTTCAATCTGTGGTGCCAAAAAAAAAAATTAATTTAAAAACTTTTCCAGGAAAAAAAAAAAAGAAAGAAAGAGGCCCAGGAATTTGATACAATACTTTATCATAATAAAACTTCAAGCATGAACATTATGTCTACAACACTAGAAAGGCAAGAAAAGCAATGAAGAAATCATCACACAATTAATGCAAAAACAATCCATCTCAGAAGACAAGCATTTAAGCATCCTAGGAAAGGGCCACAAGAAAACGTTGCTAAGTTTTTGACGTGTCTGTCATGACGGAAATCAAACCCAGGACCTCTAGCAAGCTTGGCAAGTGCTCTACCATGGAGCTACATCCCCAGCCCATTTGTTGCTAATTCATAACACAGACAGCTGTGCTGATGCAGACCCAGAAGCAATTGATTACTGCTCTGGTACCTTGGCTTTGTCCAGTAATGGGTCATTGCTTTAAGAGGACGGACACACACACACACACACACACACACACATATCTCAGACTCATCCTCTGTTTAAAACATTCCCATTTACCTTTTTCTTTTGTGTGTGTGGTGCTAAGGATTGAACCCAGGGCCTTGTGCATGCAAGACAAGCACTCTACCAACTGAGCTATATACCCAGACCCCCATTTACCTTTGACCTCTGATCTTCAATCTGGTTTAACTCCAGTGCCTAAACATCCACTCAACATGTGCTTGACATGTCAGACTTCAGGAGTCTGTCTATTCAGTAAGCGAATTTAGTACAGCTATTCTTTCACCTCAGCATTCAAATATGTTTGGTGTACAAAACACTGTGAAGGTGACACTGGAGGACGGTCTGACTGTCTGCTGCTGCCTGAACCGTGCTTGGCAGCAGGACATGAGCCCAGTAGCACTCAGAGCTTCAGACTCAATGCAGATCAAGAACCTCTACGAGTGAGTGCCTCGGATATGATCTGAAGCTTGGAAACCAGTGCCAGGCAGAGGTCTGCTGCCCTCATTTGCAGTTTGGCTAGAGGTTCAGTGTATCTGGTGGCCCTTTCCTCGACTTTTTCCAGTCTCTGAGCCATAGTGTCCTCCCATCCATGTCACCCTTAGTGTTGTATAGCACAGCAGCAACACTGAAAGCAAGAAAACTGAATAGAAATGATCCAGATCAATGAGCCACAGTGAGAGAGTCCAGTCTCCCTACTTCTGGCATCATCCAGGGTCCAATTACAGGGCCATCAGCCCCTGAGACAATGCAAAGGGACGGCAAAGGGTCCCAATATAGACCAACTGTCCCCAGTGAAGGCTCCGTGTCCCAAGTCAACAAAACTGCAGTCTCTCCCACCAAAGGCATGAAAGAGTGTCACAAACGGATCAAGAAAACTCACCCTAAAACCAAGCCAGTCTCTTAAAGCAGAATCTGAGCTGCCATGGAAAACATTGTATCTTTCATGCCAAGAAGTTCAATGAAGACAGCACACCAAGAAACTCAGAAACAAAAAGGATGAAAATGTGCGCCTAGCACACAAAACCTACACCCCAACATGACATGGCCAATGCTTTATTGATACTCAAAGCAGAGAGCTTACCCTGATGGATGGATGGATGGATGGATGGATGGATGGATGGAGATAAGTATGGATGAAAAAAAAATCCTGTATAACCAATGTAGAGACGGATTTGAGGGCTGCAGTAGTTTTGTTTGTTTGTTTGTTTCATGCTGCTCAGACTTATCTGGGCCATAAACATGTCCATCATAGCTGTGTGCACATCAGCAAACACCAGTGTAACCAACAACACAAAGTGCCTAAAACTGAGGTTCTCAGCAGCCAGAACTCATGTTAGAAAAGTTTGATGGAGCTACCAACCAGAGGTTTGACTGCTGGTCAGTCTTTCAACCTTTCTTTCTTTCTTTCTTTTTTCTTTCTTTCTTAGTTGTTCATGGACCTTTGTTTTATTCATTTATTTATATACAGTGCTGAGATTTGAACCCAGTGCCTCACACATGCTAGACAAGTGCTCTACCACTGAGCCACAACCCAGCCCCTCACCCTTCTTCTAAAACATAATCAGACATAGGTTTGTGGTTTTGTAGCAGCTGTGGTTCTGCGGAGTCACCTTGCCCCGAAGCCTGCATACCGTCACTTGCGTCCAGTATTTTCCTTGCTGAGCTCTTGTGTCAGGGTGGGAGAAATGACCTGCAGATGATGCCGGAGGAACAATATGGCCCCAGTTCTTTACAGAACCTCATGGCCTGAGAGCAAACGCCAATGCAGCTGGTTCATACAAAAGACACGTGGTCAGGGAAAACAACAATATCCTCATTGTTTGTGCTCCAGCTTTGTACATAGTCACAAAGTGTGATTAAATACAAGAAAGCAGTATCTAGTGGCCCTGATAGTGCCAGACCTTTTGGGGAAAACAATCTGTCCACGAATCGGCGCCCGCCTGCAGATGCCATTGATAATGTTCTTGTGCACTGCAGAGGGGTCCACCCAGCCCTGGCTCATGCTACAGGAATTCTGATGGGGAAAGGGCTACATGAGGTGGATCACAGGTCTTTAAATCAGAATCTTGTCAAAGAGAAAATTATCTCTCCTGAGAAATGTTAAGAAATCTTATCTTTTTTTTTTTTTTCCCAAGTGGGCAAACTGAGATTCTATCATTACTGACAGCTGTTCATGTGACACAGCTCTTCTGAGTTGAATCCAGATTTAGTGATGTCTAAATCGTTTCTTGAAAAGGAAATTCTACTATGCTTCCTTCACCTTGAGCAATGTTTGAAGTGGATTTAAAAAGAAGCGGAGGGGTTGGGGTTGTGGCTCAGTGGTGGAGCACTTGCCGAGAAAGGATGAGGCACCGGGGTCCATCCTCAGCACTACATCCAATAAATAAATAAATAGTATAAAAAATACAATAACATTTAAAAAAATGAAAAGAAAAAGCAAAAAGAGTAGTGCTATTCTAAAAGCAACCTGATATAGACTTAGAGTTTATAAAACAAAGAGTTATAAAATATATGTATAGAAATTGTCCTTTCTTCAATCATCAAGAATACAGGCAACAGGGCTGGAGATGTGGCTCAAGCGGTAGCGCGCTCGCCTGGCATGCGTGCGGCCCGGGTTCGATCCTCAGCACCACATACAAACAAAGATGTTGTGTCCGCTGATAACTAAAAAATAAAATATTAAAATTCTCTCTCTCTCTCTCTCTCTCTCTCTCTCTCTCTCTCTCTCTTTAAAAAAAATAAAAAATAAAAAAAAAAGAATACAGGCAACAATCAATGTTGGTGAACAAGTGGGGAAAAAGGTACACTCACACATTGCTGGTGGGACTGCAAATTAGTGCAACCACGATGGAAAGCACTATGGAGATTCCTCAGAAAACTTGGAATGGAACCAACATTTGACCCAGTTACCCACTCCTCAGTTTATACCCAAAGGATTTAAAATCAGCATACTACAGTAATGCAGCCACATCAATGTTTATAGCAGCTCAATTCACCATATCTAAACTATGGAACCAACCTAGGTGTCCTTCAATAGATGAATGGATAAAGAAAATGTGGTATATCTACTCAATGGAATATTACTCAGCTTTAAAGAAGAGTGAGGGCTGGGGATGTGGCTCAAGCGGTAGCGCGCTCGCCTGCCATGCGTGCGGCCCGGGTTCGATCCTCAGCGCCACATACCAACAAAGATGTTGTGTCCGCCGAGAACTAAAAAATAAATATTAAAAATTTTCTCTCTCTCTCTCTCTCTCTCTCTCTCTCTTCCCCTCTCTCTTTAAAAAAAAAAAAAGAACAAAGGCCAAATGTTTTCTCTAACATGCAGATGCTAATTCACAATAAAGTGGTAGGGGAGACTAGAGAAGAATAGTGTTACCTTAGATTAGGTAGAGGGAAGTGATGGGAGGGAAGGGGAAGGGATGTGGGGACAGGAAAGATAGTGGAATAAAACAGACATTATTAGTTTGGGTATATATGTGACTACATGACCAATATGATTCTACAACATATACACTCAGAAAAGTGAGAAATTATATCCCATCTATGAATGATATATCAAAGTACATAAATGCATTCTACTGTCATGTATAACTAATTAAAACAAATTTTAAAATTAATAAAAAAGAAAAAAGTTTAAAAAAGAGAAATTGGTCTTTCTTTACAGTAACGTTAAAGTACTACCTCACAGTTTATCCAGATGGACTGTCCACATCTTCAATCTTAATATTTTATCTAATTCAGACTAGACTTCACTGTGAGTATAGCTCCCAGTTGGTGGAGGTATTTTTTCGCTTGTTTGTTTGGGGTTTTTTTGTTTTTAGTATAACTCAGTGCAAAGGCTTCTCTACAGAGATTTACTAAAATACACTTTGTGAAGCCCAAGTATTTTTAAGTGGATAGAAACTAGAAAACCCTGTTCCTAGAATGCTTTTAGGCACATAAGGCACAGAATGCATTTTAATTTAAATCCACTGCTTCACTTTTTTTTTTTTCCCCCCCTGGGAAGTTAGATAAGTCCTAAGTACTCTGTTGATAGAAATCTGACCTGCTGCAAAGAGCCAGTGCAGATAATGACTCATCAGATTCTTAAAAACCAAAATGCCTTCATGAGTCAATGACAGGGACAGTCATGGCTTTTGACAGCATTTGCGAAGAAAAATGCGGCTGGACTTTTTCCCGTTTTTTACTAATTTGGCCATTGTTAGTGAGAGGGACACCTGGGAAGGTTACATTTCAATTTGGCTCACCAGCAGGTATTATAGTCATGACTTCCCTGGGCTGGGGGTCCTCAAATGGGAACAATTTTGCCCCAGGAAGAAATGTGGCAATGTCTACAGACATTGTTGGTCTGGGGTGGGATGCTCCTGGTGTCACAGTCAGGAAGAATTATCTGGCCCAAAACTGTCAACAGCCACTGAGGTTCAGAAACCCACATCCTAGATCAAAAAAGTGAAGAGGAAATCTTTGCAACAAAACAGGTGGCACTTCTCTTGGTTTTAAGTTATATTCTGGTTGCACTTTCTGTGATGGTGGATTAAGTGGATTGGTCTGTTGCACCGTCATTATGTTGGCCTCTTTCCCCTGGATGGATCAGTTGAGGCTTAAAGCCACATGAAAAAAAGGGTTATGTGTGCAGTTCGTGTTGTTTCATTTTGCCACAAGAGTAGAATTATCGTTTATAAAAAGAAGAAATGGTAGAAAATGTTTCCTGGTTATTTCACTATCTCAAGATTTGAAATTTCATTTAAATGTTCTAAATATCATTTGTGCCTAATGATATACATATTTTACTAAACTGTGTAACAATTTGGCAGTAAGAAAAATGTTCTACTTACAGAAACTTGTGGATCTGTCCATTATTCTATTAATAGAACCCAAGAAGAGATAAAAATGAGATGATTAGGATTTATTTTGTAAATCTTCCTAATGTACACCCTTGATTTTATGGAGAATCTTGCTGTTTCCCAAGGTTGTATTGTAATCTATATTTGGAGTTTATTGCTATATAGATATAGGGAAATTTACCTGAAGAGGAAATCATACATGATTGACTTTTATGCAATATCAGCAATGATAACACAGAATCTTTTAAGTGTAAGTTTCTCTTTTTCATGCTGATAATCATTGCTATATTTAAAAATGAAACTTTCATTATACCTAAATCTGCCAATGAATGTTAGTTTTCTAATCCAAAAAGATCAACAAATGAAAAACAGGAAAAAGAAGATAAAACAATCAGGAGAGCAATCCAGGGTCCAACATCCCAAGAGCAGGAGTCCCAGAGAAGTCAAAATGGAAAATTTCCCAGAATTAAAAGAAAGGAGTTTCTAGATTGAAAGGAATCACCAAGTGTTCAGCACAATAGATGAAACAGACCTACCCAAGGCATATCATAGTGAAAAAAAGATAAGATTCCATAGCTCTGGGGAAAAAAAATGAGCCACATTTAAAGGCTCAAAAATAGAACGGTTTCAGTGACACACACCTGTAATCCCAGTGGCTTGAGAGGCTGAGACAGGAGGATCGTGAGTTCAAAGCCAGCCTCAGCAAAAGTGAGATGCTAAGCAACTCAGTGAGACCCTGTCTCTAAATAAAATACAAAATAGGGCTGGGGATGTGGCTCAGTATTCCAGTGCCCCTGAGTTCATTCCCCGGTACCAAAAAAAAAAAAAAGAATTTGCATGGTTTCTGACTCCACCGCCACCATAACAAAATCTAGACAGTGAATCAATGCCTTCAAAAGTCTAGAAAAAAAAAATTGATTTGCAACCTAGAGTTCTACACTTAGCCAAACTGTCAATCAAATGTGAGGGCAAACCAGAGACATTTCTAGGCACCCGAGCTCTTTTCACAATGCACTATTTTTCAATAAACGATTAGGGAAACTAGTCCAACGAAAACAAGGAAGTAAACCAAGAGAGAGAAAGATGTGAGCTTCAGAGGATAAAAACATCAGTGCAGGAGAGAAGTGCCCGGGATCTTTAGGAGGCTAGCGAAGGGCATGCCCGGATGACAGCCTTGTTACTTAGAAGTCGAATGCTTTTTTCTTGCCCCCCTCCCCCACACACACTCACACTGGGGATGGAAACCAGGGCCTCACACATGCCAGCCAAGCACTCTACCACCGAGTTACATCCCCAGCCCAGGACACTGTTTTGAAGACCATTAGCCCCAGTAAACAGATGTGCTGAGTGCCATCTCCCCCAGACCCCTTCTTTCTTTGCATCACCTTTGGAACCTGCCACATTCAGGTCCTAGTGAAGTTCCTCGCATGGTCCTGCACACTGACGTCTTTTATCAGCTCTCAGGGAAGTGGAAGCCAGACTGCAACCCAGGGACCTGGGAGTCCACCCCACACACAAGCAGCAATCTACTTAGCATGCACTTGCCACTCAAATTCTGTATGAATCAGCCTTAACATATGTATAAACAGCTGACAGACAGTAATAACCCAACCAGTTGAGAAAAACAATATGAAGATACCCATTGGAAGACATCTAATATCTCATGATAGACAGGAACAGGAAGCTACCAACCACTTTGGAGGGTCAATGCAGTAAGTACAGCTGTTGGCAGCGTCTGAGAGAAAGCTGAGACGGATCCTTGTAGGTGGCGCTGGTGAGTGCCTCCCCATCCGAGTCACTGTGGCCCTGATAGGCCAGCAGACAAGGCACAGGGGAACCAGGCAAAAAGAACAAGGTGAGGACCAGCAGGACCACTCCACTAGTACAACAGTTTACGTGCATATTCTGAGCCAGCTCTGCACTAAGCAGAAAGACCTTCTAAGCTAATTCCTATGGAAATCCTCCAGGATCAGTTATCACTTGTTCTTTACTCAAGTTGGGGTACTTGGCTAAATCTCTCAAGGTCAAACAAATCTCCCAAGGTCAGACAGCTGACAAAAGCCAGGCCCCAGATCCAGCCCAGGTCAGCCTGACTCCAGGAGCCCATGCCGTTGACCACCACCCTGACCAAAAAAAAGGAATGGATCTCAAAAAATAAAAATGAACCACCAGACTGATTTTAACCTCATCATTCATTGAAGGAAAAAAAATCATATTTTTCTGCATCAACAATCATATAAGAACTTTTTCCAAGAATGTGCTCATCAAAAAGGGGGGCAGTTATATAGGTATGGAAATTGGAGTAGGAATTGATGGCAGATGGGCACAGGGGAATTTTGGGGGTGATGGAAGTATTGCAGAACAACTGTGGTGACGAATGCAAAAATGTATGAATGTATTAAAATCCTTCATATACATAAAACAGATGAACTTCATAGCATGTAAAAGATACCTGAATAAAGTTGTAAAAATATAAAAAAAAAGGGGGGGGCAGGCAGTAGCAATCAAAGTGGGGGGTGGGGAGAACAGGAAGGAGAAAAAGAGATCCAAGAGAGCGGGCATGGCCAAAACCAGACTCTACCACCGAGTTACACCCCAGCCCAGGACACTATTTTGAAGACCATTAGCCCCAGTAAACACGTGTGCTGAGTGCCATCCCCTGGGATGCCCTGGGGCCTCCTCTTGGACTTCAGCAGGGCTGAGGAGACTGTAAGCCCAAGGAGGCTAAGTGCCCCCTCTGCTATTCATCGGCGTAGGCCCATCTGACTCCAAGGAAAAGACAGGTGCAGGTCTGGAGACCCAACAGAGCTTTGTCGGATGAAATGAACGGCCACAGACAGTTCCAGAAGCACTGGAAGCCTCCGTTTTCCCATCTGTTAAGCGGGAATAATAGAACCTCCAGGCTACAGAGGCTCATCCCGGGGCTAGGCACCAGGGAGGGCTCAGGAATGAGGCTGATCACCACGGCCATGACTTCCTTTCTTGGCCGTCACTGAGGCTGATCACCACGGCCATGACTTCCTTTCTTGGCCGTCACGTCCCTAACAGCACTGACCTGCCTTGCCACCATGTCTGACTGTCCTCCCACCCGGACTGTGACACCCTTGAGGACAGGAAGCACATCCTGTTCGGCTCTCTCTCTCCCCCCACACTGAGGCCCAGCCACTGTCAGCTGGGAATGGCCTGGTTCCTGGGATGGGGACACAGGCTGAGGACACACCTGGTCACTGCGGGCAACCCCGTAGCGCAGCTCGTTCACAAAGTGCTCGCAGTTCTCGCTGGTCAGCTTGTAGAGGACCTCCTGCCCCACCAGCTCCTCCGCCCGCTGGATGATCTTGCTGGGGGGCTGCGGGGAGTACTTGTCATCGTGCTTGTTATTGACCTGGTACTTGTCTCTCCCGGCCACGTCGTACAGCAGCTCCTTCTTCACTAGGGCCTTGTCCGTCAGGGCGGACATGATGCTGGCCGCACCGGCTCCTGCCACTTCACCTGAGGATCCACAAAGGGGAAACAGAGGAGAGGCCCAGGAAAGGGCCCCAGAGAATCAGAACTGTCCCCAGCTGAGCATCTGCCCTTGGCACCAGAAGGGTCCAGACATGACTGCGTGGCTTTGGAGAGGGCGTGTGGTCTCCGTGTCCTGGTTTTCTTACCTAAAGTAAGGACCAGTGAAGTTCCAGGATTTATGATAATTTCTGTGAGCCTAGAGAAGCTGGTTTTCTGTGCCCTTGACAACTAACTGGCCCTCTTGATTATGCAAATATGAGCTCTGAGCACACCTTTTCTTCTTAGAGAAGAGTGTGGATCTTTTGTGATTCCATCAGGGCTACAACTCCTGGACCTCAGGACACGGAGGACAGAGAAAAGTTGACTGATTTCAGAGCAGTCCCCACCTTCTGGGAGCAAAGGGACCAAAACCCCATGGCTGCTTCCCTAGGTGTGAGGCTAAGGAGGGCCCCTAGGGACACCAGCAGTCCTGACCAAGGCCCAGAGGCTAGAGCTGATGCCAGCACAGACCCAGCACCTCCCAATCCAGCCACCTGCATCATGGGCAGGGGCATGCACTGGGCATAGTCACTGAAAAAGTATGTGTGCACCCAAGAGGTGGACGCAGGAGCCTGGGAGCACCCCCCAAGAGGAAGCCCACCGGTAAAGAGCCTCTGTAGCCCTGCCAGAATCAGGCCCCCCAGGTGCAGCAATAGTACCCCCCTCAACTGGGCAGGACCAGCCTTCAACTGTGACACCATGGGACAGCAACAAGCAGTGGCAGCAAGGGCTAATCAGATTCCAGATCCCGCTCTGCTCGGCTTTCCAGAAAGGACAACAGCCCTCTGCCCTGAGTACAACCCTGAGATCTTTAGAAAGTCAGAGGAATTCAGAGTTAGTGGCCAGAGGAGGTGGTGCTGGAGAGTCGCCGAAGTAAATGAGAGCCAGGTGGCCTCGTGTGTAGACAGGCTGCGCCCTTGAGGCTCAGCCACCCACCCGCAGCCCACAGGTGGGGTGGGGAACAGGGCTGGGACGAGGTGAGGCAAGCACCGTGCATGTGGCACAATATTTAGCAGGTACCAGCTCTCGGCGACATGCATGACAGCAGCAACACCTAGGTAAGGGCTTCCTTAAACTCTGTCCCCTCGGTGCCACCCTGTGAGTGATTCCGGCTCTATCACTGACGGCCTGAGGGGTCTGCACGTGTGACTTCACTTTGCTGGGCCAATGCTGAGCAAACACACATTTTCTATTAAAGAAAAGAGTAAGAAAGGGCATGTGGATTGGCAAACAACCCGTGACTGGACACAGAAATGTCCAAGTGGGCAGCAGAGCATGGTGGTTAAAGGCACAGAAGCCACAGCTGGACTGCCAGGCCCTAAGTCCCAGTGGCTGAGAGGCAAGAGTCGGCTGTTATTTTTATATGGAAGAGCACGCCAAGCAAGAGGGACAGCATAAGCCAAAAGACCCCACCAAGGGAAGAGTGTGGCAGGCCCAAGGGGCAGTAAGGAAGCCACCGTGGCTGCCACCTAGAGGCCCAGGAAGAGAGAGGATGAGGAGGCCCAGAGAGGCAGGCCCCGCGTCTACAGGACAGACTATCGTTTCTAGGTTAACCGGAATCTGGTTCTACATATAAGGGAAAGGCCAATGGAGGATTTTTTCTTTTGGAGTGCCAGGAATGGCACCCTGGGCCTTCCTCATGCTACACCTGAGTCACTGGGAGAGAATTTTAAGGAGTGAGTGGCATGACCGATGTACCCTTTAGAACCATCCAGTTGGATGCAGATTCTGCTCATACAGAGCCTGGTGGTTTGGTTAAACAGGGGTGGGGAAGAGGACATCCACTCTGGTTACTCCATTAATTAAGGCCATTAGTTAAGAGTAAAGAGATGAACAAAAGACACATTCAAGGATGTCCACACCAGCTCTGTTCAAAGCGGCCAAAAACTGGGCCAACTCTGATGGCAGATGGTTTTTTTTCAGTTCACTGACTTACCCTCTAGTGCATCTGTGTGCTTGGCTATATTTGTGTTGTTTTCCAGTTTAAGTAAAAAGTTTAAGAAAGGGGATGGGGAATTCTCACCACCGGACTCAAAGGTAAGTGTTTCTTAGCCTCAGTTTACGAATAAACCAACCAAGGCGGGAAAGCCCAAATGAACTCATAACCAAGTCTGTCTGCCCAACACCTGCGTTCTTTCCAGGAGTCTTTGTTTAAAAGGAGAGCTGCCAGGCTGGGGATTTAGCTGAGTTGGTAGAGTGCTTGCCTCGCACACTCAAGGCTATGGGTTCAATCCCCAGCACCCCCCACACACAAAAAAAGCAGAGCTGCCTCCTTGGATGCTTCTTCAGCCCCTTTTCAAGAACCATTGCCCCATTCCAAACTGCCTGCCTGCCTTCTGTTAACAGGAACAAAACCCCAGTTGGGGAGCAAGGAGGAAGTTGGAGCCCCGTTATGTGTGGTTCTCCCATCCCCCTCTCCCCAGCCCCTGGGCCCAGCACAGCCCAGCACAGCAGAGGCCTGGGTGCCCTTACTTGGAGGGGCCAGGTGGACCACATATCCATCGCCAATGTAGATGGCCCAGTGTCTGTAGAAAGGACGGAAAATCTCAATCAGGTCTCCAGGCTTGGGCTCTGGCTGGAAAAAGCAAGAAGAGGGATGTCAGTGGTGGCATGAGACTTTGGAACCAGGGGTGGGGCGCCGTCAGGAGGGTTGAGTCAGCAGTTCCCAGCAATCAGGTCAGCAGGACCTGTGTCCCAAGCCCTGCCCTGCTAGTCTGATGCTGGTCCACAAGCAGCAAGCTCCAGTCCTGAGCTCCAGTCCTGCAGGGACCACGGAGCTGCCTTCCCACAAAACCCACCCTGACCTTACAAATGACAAAGTGCAAATCAGAAAGGTTTGTTATCTGGATCTCTCTCGTTGTGACTCTTTCTAGGAATATTTTAAACGAACTGTTACTCTGGACCGAGCACTTTATTTCACACGCGTGCCTCAATAAGTCCACGCACCACCCATCCTATAAGGTGAGTACTGTCTATCCTGAACCCCATCTATAAGGCTCAGAGATGTGCGGGAATTTGCACAAAGCCTCCCAGTTCGTGAGTGACATGGCCAGGACTCAACATCAGGCAGGCTAATCCCCAGGTCCATGTCTTGACTACACACAGACTGTCAGGCTACCGTCACTGGTTGTTTTGACCACCTGAGGCTGTCCAGTCTACAGGGCATCCCCACAGGCACCCCAACATGGCCAAGGGCCCTACAGAGAACCGGGATGGGCCTGAGGCAATGAGGTGCTCCTGGCTGCTCAGCACAAAGAGAAGGGCCGTGAGTGCTCAGGTGAGTGGGTGGAGCCTAGGCAGTGGGTTAGAGCACGTGAGTGGACATGTGTGTGAACACGTGGACATGTGTGTGTGTGTGTGTGTGTGTGTGTGTGTGAAGAAGGTGGGAAGGGTGCTGTAGATGCTCCCAAGTCCCTGCCTGTTAGGGGAACACGGGGTAGAGAGGTTCAAGATCACATCCACCCACACCACTGACACCCCAGGGTCAAACCTGTGCTGTGCGCTGGGGGTGGGGAGTTTCCCACTCTGACCAGAGTTGGGGTGGGCTAGCCTCTGCGGCCCAGGCCAATCATAAGACTCTAATGATCAAGGAAACCCACCCCCCAGGACCTCTGGAGACAGGCCCATCAGCACCTGGTTCCAACCACTCTGAACCTTTGCCATCTGAACCGGCACCGCCTTCCACACGGTGAAGACACGGTGAGGGGCTCCGGCCTGCTTGCTCCTAGGAGTACAGGGGCTGCCCACATTCCATGCCAGCACCCCCAAAATGAATAAGAAGTAAAAAGTAGAGGACTCATGGGCTGGGGCTGGGGCTCAGCGGTAGAGCACTTGCCTTGCATGTGTGAGGCACTGGGTTCGATTCTCAGCACCACGTATAAATAAATGAATAAAATAAAGGTCCATCAACAATCAAAAAAATATTGAAAAAAAAAAGTAGAGGACTCCCGTATGGAGTCCTATGCCCTAGTTAAAAGTAGGGAGTTGATGTCCACAGGGCAACATGGGGGGTCTCAAGGTGCTAGGGATGGAGCCCAGGGCCTCAAACATGCTAAGCAAGTGCACTGCCCCTGAGGTGCACCCCAGCCCCAGAGGGACTTTAAAACAGTGCCTACTGGGAAATGAAGGTTGGACTCGGTCACACAACATCACTTAAGTGAACTAAAGGCCCACAGACCCACAGCCACAGCGAGGCACTGAGCAGCTCAGTGAGACCCTGTCTCTAAATAAAATACAAAATAGGGCTGAGGAGGTGGATCCGAGGTCGAGTGCCCCTGAGTTCAATCCCCAGAACCCCCCCCCAAAAAAAAAGAAGGGACCCAAGAAGTCAGGGTGCCATGAACTAAGGACAGGCATAATTTACCCTCTTCCACCAAAATCCAATCAGAAAAGCAATTACCTAATGACACACACACGCCTGCCCTGCTGAGTCATAATTAAGGATTCAAAACCTCATATGTTCAATTTAAAGGTACGAAAATTACCGTCCAGAGCCAAATTTGGCCCTCTGTCTGCTTTGGTATGGCCTGCCGGAAAGCTCAAAATGTTTCTTACAGTTTTCAGTAGCTGGGGAAGAGTCCAAAGAGAATATCTTTTCACACAGGAAATTCAAATGTCATCGTCTGTGAGAACGTGACCGCACTCACACATTCACCTTCCCTCTGCAGCTTGCTTGCTCTCTGCGACAGCAGGGTGAGACCTTGTGGCAGCTACCATCTAAACTGTAAAACCTGCAATGTTTACTACCTGGGCCTTTAGGGAAAATGTTTGCCAACCTCTGTCATGAAAGGTCCCACAGCTCTCCCAGGAATCCAGGCAAGTGACACCAGGCTCGGCTCAGCAGAGCGCCGCCAGACACAGGAACAGGTTGCCTCCTCCAGGGAAGGACTCAGGGGACCCCCAGCTGCACAGTGAAGTGACCGAGACCCTCCTACGCAGCACACTCGGTAACAATGGCCAGCTGAGACTCTGCTCACCCACGGGATTTCACCACAAAAAGCCTTTATCTCCCCCACAAAAGCACAGTGACAAAGGCAGTGTGACAGGCATTTTCCTTAGCAAGCAAATTGAGGGCAATCCCTGGCCTCTGAAATGCATCATGGAAAACAACCCAAACGGGGGTTAAGAGAGAAGGTGGGTCACAGCAGCAGACATGGAAATCATCCAAATCAGCAAGTTGGAAGGCATTATTATTCCATCTTTGCTCAAAATGCATTTATAATTAAAATGTATTATACCCTATTATGATCCGAGGAAACACACCAAAAATACATTGCAGTAAGTGACTGAGATTCAAGGAGTTTTAAACTTTTATGTTCTATAATTTGATTTGTTTGAACTTTTCCAGTATGAATTACTTTGATAATGAAAATTTTTTAAGATTTTTAAAATACCCTCATGTTGATGAACTTGTAGTTTTTAGTTGGAAAATATAGATCGTATGTTACTAAAACTTTATGAAACTTTGTCCCGATTAGAGGCATTAATTTTCTTTTGAATTATTTTCTACTTTTAAAAAATGTTTAAATAAGCATGTATTCATTTTAGAATTGGAAAAAAAACAGGATTGAACAAACATCAGTGTGTTTGTTCAATCAATCAAAAATTGATTTGGGGTAATTCATCCAAACACTGTCATGCCAAAATATAAAAATTAAAAAAAAAAATACATAGCCAGGTATAGTGTAATCCCAACAATTTGGGAGGCTACGGCAGGAGGATCCCAAGTTCAAGGCCAGCCTGGACAATTTAGAGAGGCCCTAAGCAACTTAATGAGAACCTGTCTCAAAATTAAAAAATAAAAGGTCTGGGAATGTAGTTCAGTGGGTTCAATCCCCAGTACCAAAAGACACACATGTGCACACACACACACTCACATGCAAAGCAAAAATATTAGAAAGATATAGGTATTTAGATAGATCAAATATATATGTGCACATATATACATAAATATATACGTATGTTTATATATTTTAATATATTTGTTGAAATTTATTTGCTGAAATAGATAAATATCTCTCTCAACATCCTAAAAGACATTCTCTCTGGAGAGAGCTAAGGGTGATCCTTCGTTTCTCCAAAAATTTCCAGATTTTATGTCACATTTTCAAGTATATAACACACTTCCCAACAATTTATTATAAAAAAAATTTTCAAACATATGATTTGAGTTTTCAAATATTTAAAAGTGAAGGAAGATTTTAAATGAACATCTATAGACCTGATACCGTATTTGCTTTATCACACAACATACGGCCATCTTTTTGTTTCTGCTGTACTGTATCTTCAAATTTTATTGTTGTTGTCGTTGCTGTTTTAAGTCATTTAAGAGCTCAAGCAATGAGGGAGTCCAAGGTAATGACAAGAGCGAGAAGATGCACCTTTACAGCTCCCTAAAAATTACCATCCGTAGCCATACCCTGGGTTCCTGCCTCCTCCTCCCCAGCATGGATGACAGGAGAACGGATTGCTAACATGCAGAATCGCCTTTGGGTTTTTTTGTTTTTATTATTTTGTTACCAGGGATTGAACCTGTGGGGCACTTTTCCACTGAGCCATATCCCCAGCCCTTTTTAATTTTTATTTTGAGACAGGGTCTCACTAAATTGCTGAGACTGCCTCAATCTTGGGATCCTCTTGCCTCAGCCTCCAGAATTGCTGGGATTACAGCAATTACAGCACCAGCATGCTCAGCTCATCCCACATTTTTAACAAATCCCAATTAATTAAGTGGCCAATAATATCCCTGAGAATCCCCTCACTTTGGGGGTGCCCACCTCTGCCTTGGAGGATCAAGGGACTCATGCATTTACTCATTCACTCTCCAGATACTCCCTGAGCTGTGTACCAGGTGCCAGACACCTGGACTTTGTCTATGAGCAAAAGCAAAGATGCCTGCCTTCACGGAGCTGTCATTCAGCGACAGGGAGAAAGACAGGAAAAAAAAAAAAAAAAAAAACCTTACTAAATAAACAAATCATCAGCGGGGCCCTGTGGTGCATGCTTGTGATCCCAGCAGCTCGGGAGGCTGAGGCAGGAGGATCTTGAGTTCAGCAACTTAGCAAGGCCCTGTCACTAAATAAAATAGAGTTGGGGATGTGGCTCAGTGGTTAAGGCCCCTGAGTTCAATCCCTGGTACCAAAAAAAAAAAAAAAGAAAAGAAAAGAAGGCCAGCAATGGGGGTGGAGGGCAAGAGTGGTAGCGTAGAGGGTCACAGGGCCACAGAGGTGGCAGTGCAGCACCTGCCACCACTCTAAGGCCTTTGACCCTGACTGACAGGGGCCCCTGCAAGGTGTGGAACACGGAGAGACAGGACCCACCACAGGGTCCCTCTGGCTGCTGCCCTTGGAAGAGACCACACGGGGCATGAGGAGGAAGAAGGAGACCAGGGGGGCAGCTCAGACAGGCTGGGCGGAAGTCCTGGCCGCCGCCTCCACTTTGAAGGGACAGCCCATGAGGAGGGGTGAGGAGGAAAGAGGAGTCAGATGACCCCAAGGCGCTTGGCCAGAGCAGCTGGGGGCAGACAAGCGGGCTCAGGGAGGCTGGGCTGAAAGGCCTGTTAGAGGCACTGGAGAGGCCAGGGCAGCTGCTGCACACAGCAAGTGAGCTGGGACCAGGGCCCGCGACCCTCACGAGAGTTGGAGGTGGAAGCCTGGCTGCGTGGGCTTCGGCGCCACGGAGGGAGAGAACTGGAAGTGAAGCCGCCGGGGATTCCTGCTGCCGTCTGGAAAGAGGAAGGGGAACTTGTCGGTGGCGAAACAGAATTCGAACCCGGATCTAGAGACACCCAAGTCCTACACACTGCACTGCCCTCAGAGAAGGCAGTGGACACGAAGTGGCCCGCAGAGAGACCAGTCCACGGGGGTGGGGCAGACTGGGAGGCAGGGCAGCGCGTCCAGAGGAGCCCCGCGCCGTGGTGGGGGGAGACTCAGAGGCTCCTGGGGTGTGGCCAGAGCAGGATCCCGGGGTCAGAGCCCAGGCCTGATATGTCGCTCAAGTTCCCGGATGATTCCCCTGTGCACCTCAGAGGGAGACTCAGAACAGGTGATGTCGGGAAGTTAGGCCGAGACGGTGCACAGGCCTCATTTCACAGGCGGGGTAACAAGGGGGGGTGGGGGGAGTCACCCCAAAGTGGCAAGGCTGGAATGTGCACCCCAGCCTGTTCCCACCTCCTGCAAGAAGAAAGGAGACAGCCTGGCAGACTTACCCCCTGCAGTCACAGTCCCTGCAGAATGACCCCCATTCACTCTGTGACGCTGACCCAGTACAAGACCCCAGCTGTGGGCATGAGCAGGCCAGGGTGGAACGTGAGGGCGCGTCTAGAACAATTTCCAAACCAAGGAGTAAAACAAAACCAAAAGAATGTTTTTCTTTCACTCAAGGCCATTTTCAGGAAGCATCCTAACCCATCCAGGCACCAAAGTCTTCTCAGGGTTTGGGGGTTTTGTTTCTTTTTTTCTTTTTTCTTTTTTTCTTTTCTTTTTTTTTTTTTTTTTTTTTTTTTTTGCTACCAGGGGTTGAACTCAGGGACATTCAACCACTGGGCCACATCCCCAGACCTATTTTGTATTTTACTTAGAGACAGGGTCTCAGTGAGTTGCTTAGAGCCTTGCTGTTGTGGAGGCTGGTTTTGACCTCAAGATCCTCCTGCCTCAGCCTCCCAAGCTGCTGGGATTACAGGCATGTGCCACTGCTCCCGGCTGCTTGTGTTTCTTTATGAAATATTTCAGGACTATGAAAACTAGAGAAAGTAGGAAAATGTTTAAACTTCTCTGTTTTTTCTAGATGGATTAAATTTTCAGAAACAGCAAGTGATTACACTTAGGGCTCCCAGTTCACCAGGCTCCGCTACTTACTAGCGGTACAGCCCTGGGCCTGCTCACTGGCTTCTCGCAGCCCGTGTCCTCAGCTGTAAACCCAGGACACTGACAGCACCTGATTGTTGGGATCGTCCTGAGCCTCAAATGAGGCAACAGCTGTAAGACGCTCAGCTCAGGCAGGACGCTGTAAATGGCAGCTTCCGCTGCCACCGGGCCTGAGGGTGTGGTTGTTCTTTTTGCTTAGAAAAGTCAGCTCAGGAAGCAGCTAGAGGTTGTGAGGCTCAGAGGCACTCCCCAACTTTCTGCTCAACCACAATCTGGGGTGAATGTGGAACTCCCTCACCATGCCTCTTTCACTTTTGACACTCTGGGGGAAAAGTCTAGAATTTTATGATAAAGAGGGAAGTCTGAGTGGAACATAGAATGGACTTTCCAGCAGAGAGCTGGGAGTTTTTTGCCAAGGTTTTTGGGAAAAGAAACCTATGGGGAGCTTAGTTAGCATCAATCAGTTTGAGGCTGCATCCGGAGAAGCAGAACCAAGACCACCCTTGGAAGGCCTCCTCTGAGCCTCTCTGTGCTCTATTGCTGTGTGACTTTCAGGAGTCACTTAACCTCTCTGAGCTTTCTAGTTAAACAGGACTATTAATACCCATCCTGCAGAGTCTGTGTAAGGAAAAACTGAGATAATGGGGTGAACACTATAAAGCCACTTAAACCAACAAGAGGCAGACTCGGTGACTCTGGCTGTGTTGAAGTAGGAGAGGTGGGTGAAGGGGAACAAGAAAGGGGCCTGATTGCCTGGACTTGTCAGCATCAGGCCCAGAGAAAATGTGGATGAGAGTTAAACAAGAGCTGGCCAGACACATGGCCCCTTCCCTCACTGCCCTGTGCCCAGGCCTCCCAGGCGTCAGGGAGGAACAGGGGCATCTGCAACGGGCGCCAGGTCCAAGCTCAGCAGCCCAAAGGTCACAGGCTTCCTAGAAAAAGAAGGCAAAACTCCTCTTCCCTCCCAGGCTCTCCACACTAACCCCCAGGCTGTTCCCTCTCCCATGTCAGGGTGCCTGGCTCTCACCACCTCCACCAGGCCCTGCTGGGGTCTTCACATAAGGAAGCCTTACAACAGCCCTATTGTACAGACCGGGAAACTGGGCCCAGAGACGGGAACTAACTTATCCCAGGTCTCTCAGCTTCCTAGGAAGCAGTGCCGGAAGTCACCGCAGCTCTCATACGATGGAGAGCAAGCTTGGTATTTAGGAATATAAAAAAGGAAACAAAAAGTAAAGTCTTCTTTTGGAAATTAAATCTGCAAACATGGAAACTGTACACCAGGTGGTCCGATTATTTGGAACCTCACACAGGAAGATGGGAAAACTCCTCCAGTGTGCCTTCGCTAGGCTACACGGCTCAGTGGAAAGCCCGCGGCTTTGAAAGCCTGGAGACCCACAAATTGTGCCAGATATTTTACATAAATTTTATTAGAATTCACAGTATTTTAGAGAGTAAGTGGTATTCTTCATTTTATGCCTGAAATCCAATGTATGGGTAACACGTAATCGGTACATCATAAGAAAAGGCCAGGCATGGTGGCGCACACCTGTAATCCCAGCAGCTCTGGAGGCTGAGACAGGAGGATCAAAACCAGTCTCAGTGATGGCGAGGCCCTCAGCAGTTCAGTGAGACCCCGTCTCTAAATAAAATATAAAATAGGGCTGGGGATGTGGTTCAGTGGTCAAGTGCCCCTTGGTTCAATTCCCAGTATCAGAAAAAAAAAAAAAAAAAAAAAAAGGCCAAGTTCTTCACGTGTAACTAATTCTCAGGGAGGTGCTGCCATCCCAGAACAGCTCGGCTCCCATGAGGGGCCTCACCTCTGCACTGCTGCTCTCTAGACCTGCCCTTTGCCATTCACCTGGCAAAATCCCATTCCCCCCTCAAGATGGCTCCCGTCTCTACTCCCGCACGCCTCCCAGACTCCCCAGAAGAGCGGCGTGTGTATGGGATGACTGTAACTTGCTGGACTGAGCCAGGGGTAGGCATGAGCAGCTCCATGCCCAGCCCGACAACTAGGGCGCCGTCTAATTCACCAGCCTCCGCCTGGCACATAAGACATTCTCAGCAGAGGTTTATGGCCTGGAGGGACAAGTGGCTCTCCTTGAGCCTCTCTCAGCCCCTCTGGAGTGCACAGAAAGCCCTGCAAGGACCTGAAGCCCCAAATCAACTGGAGAAGTCCCCTCTCCTTTCTTCTCCCCTTTGCACCTTAACTAGGTCTGCAGAGATTCTCCAGAACACCTGGCAAACTTAGGCGCTACAGCAGCGAAACAGGGAGTCTGGATTCGGGAATGGAATCACTTCTTCACATTAAAAGGGTTGGGTTTCAGTTTCAATTTGGGCTTTTGTTTCCTTGCAGCGGCTTGGTCAACAAGGCAGACTCCAGGATGGGGTGGGTGGAGGGGAAAGGAAAAGACCCACACCTTGTAGCAGATTCGGAACACACAGAGATGGGCCTCAAGTCTCCACTCTTCAGCATCTCCCCAGGCCCTGGAGCAGTGATTTGCTGCTGCCTCCACCGCCCTGTGGTGGGATGGCTAGAATCGTTGGGCTGGGCCTGAGGGAAGGGGTGATCAGTTTCCATTCTCCACTCGAGAGGAGAGTTGAGTTACTGTTGAGACTTAATCGTCATCATCATCATCATCACCTCCAGTTGGCACATTTGAATTTCTTAATCTTTAAAAATTGTAACCACCAACGTGGAAGTTAAATCAGAGAACACACAGTTATGTCGTCAGCCCCCAACACACACAGACTCGGCACCCAGGTCTGTTTCCATGGTTTCCTAACAGCTCAGCAGAGTTCAGGTTCACTTCATACACAGATTATGTCACCAACCCCTACAGTCTACCTCTCCCTATGTTCAAACAGAAAACAAAACAGTCTGGTCTCCAGAAGAAACTAAGAGTGACCAAGAACTAGACTCTCATTCTAGAGTTAGAGATGAAAGAAATGTCAAGGTTCCTGAGCATTCAGTCATTTTCCCTGATTTTTGCACAAGAAGAAAAATGGGGGGAGTTTTGCCACATAAAAGAAAAACGTAAGGTGAATTTTCTGGTTCAGATGTTTTAGTGAATATGTTTTGAATGGGGGGACATTAAAAGCCCCTAGAAGCAAGCCAGGCGTGGTGGTGACACCTGTGGTTCCAGCTACTTAGGAAACTGAGGCAGGAGGATCACTTGAGTACAGAAGTTCAAGACCAGCCTGCGCAACAGAGCAAGGTTCTGTCTCAAGAAAATTAAAATTAATAAAAACATAATTTTTTTAAAGAGAGAGAGAGAGAGAGAATTTCAATATTTATTCTTCAGTTCTTGGCAGATACAACATCTTTGTTGGTATGTGGTGCTGAACCCGGCCGCACGCATGCCAGGCGAGCGTGCTACCGCTTGAGCCACATCCCCAGCCAACATAAAAATGTTTAAAAAGCCACTAGAACTGATTTTTTTTAAGTAAGAACAGTATTACAATTTCTGGAATTTTATTATAAATGGGATTTTTACAATTCTCTGTCAAACCAATCCTAAAGTTTAAGGCTTTTCCTAACTAATGTTAACTGTTGTTTCATGTGAAAGCAGCTTTCCAAATTAAAATTAACAAAAAATGTTATTTAATCAACTGTAAGCAAAGATGGACTGAGAAATCTAGCTATACTGAATACTGAATATGAATATGCAAAGAAAATAAATTTTGACCATGTCACAAACAGCTTTTTCAGAAGTTTCCAAAACAGAAATTATAGCATTATAATTTTTCATTACTGTGATCAACCTGCATATAAGAATAAATTTTCCCTTTTTTCAAAAATACATTAATGTAACTAAAAACTACTAATCCATTACTTTTTTCTGGGTTTTTTTTTTTTGCTATTACCTTTATTTTTCATTTTTCATTTTTTTACCTCATGATTCCATACACAAAGTCCAATAAAAGAAAATGTTCACTGTCCACATTTCTTTTCTGGCTGCTATTATCATTCATATTATGACTATTGCTGAAAGTAATGTTGTTCGAGGAGAGGGATATTAAAAAGTGTCACACATGCCAGGTATGCCCAGCTCTTTACTTGGATTGAAATAATAATGATGATGACTAATTACCGTCGGGCATTCAATATGTGTGCCAAGTATTGTTCAGAGCACTTCCTAAATTTTAAGTGATATTCATTCTGGGGTACAGAAATCCCAGTGAGGTACTTGATGACCTATCACAAAAATCTGTTCTCTAACCACTCTGGTGGGTCCTGCTGGATGACGGGAAGCCTCCGCAAAGCCCCCTACCCCACATCACAGGTTAGAAAGACCAACAGCGGGACTGGGAAGGTGCTGGCAGGACTGGTCACCGCGCAGTCAGCTGACTGGGGGAGGCCCCTGCGCAGCAGGTCCAGCCTCAGACATTGAGGCCCAGGAGCCTGTCCGACCAGAAAGGCAGCCCTTGTCCTTAATGGAGAGACCTCTCTACTGCCATCCTGTTCCCGAGGGTCCTGCCTTCCACCAGGGCTGATTCAGGCAGGGCAGCCCCCAACCTGACCACGCGTTGGACGAGAAGTCCTGAGAAAATTCCAAAAGTCCCCAGAAACGAGGATCCTCCCTCCAGGCACGAGGACTCAACAAATTACCATTAGGACACGACCCGGTCCCCATGCTCCCTGGTCCCCACACTTACAATGGGCGCGCGCATCTTCTTTCGCGACGTGGACCCTCGATGTCAGGCTGGATTTCACTTCTCAGTGGCCCTAATGCCTGAGGAAAGGGGAGCAGGAATGCATTAGGCCACCAACAAGAAACAGCGTCCTCAAGACCCCAGAAGCCAGCGGCTTCTAGCCTGGAGCCCTGGCTCGTCGCTGACCCCTCGGAATAACCACCTGACCACCACCCCCCCCCCCCGACTGCGGTCGGACCCTCCAAGCCCTGCACTGGACTTGTCCCTTGCAGGGGTCTGGATGGTTCACCTGAATGGTCCGCTCGGGGTTGGAAAGTCAGCGGCGACTGTCACGCCATCGGGGCCACTGCACCCGCCCTCGGGGCTCCCCCTCCTCCGCGCCCGCGGTCCCCGCCCCGCGATCCCCGGGCGGCCGCAGCTGCTCGGCTGCTCACCTGACTTGTTTACTCCCGCTCCACTCAACTCCTGTCTCCCAGGCAGCCCTCGGGGACCGCGAGAGGCACCCAAGCTTCTCACCTTTCCTGTCGTCCCAGAAACAATCGCTCCACCCACCCGGCGGACTTGGGAGGCAGGCCAGCGGCCGCAGCAAAGGAACCAGCTTAAGGGCCGCAGAGCCCCGGCCAGCGCGAGGTCACCCCGCCCCTCCCCCTGTGACTGGCTAATGACAGCCTGGCCGAGCTCTGACCCAACCCCTACAGACAGCTGGAAGCCTCCCGCTCCAGCCGGCCGGCGGGGCGGTCTCTCTCCACGCCCTCCTCTGACCCGAGGCTGCAAGTATTTAACCACAGGTTGTGTTGCATTTGATCTTTGTATACACAGCACACTGAAGTGTTGGGATCGATTTACTTATCTCCTCTAGAGAAGTATAGTTTAAAAAGTGACAGTGTAAATAAAATAAATATATATGTATGTGTGGATGTGTGTGTGTGTATAGATCCTGTTCTTCTTATTTTAACTTAAAGGCACTTAAAACAACAGGTGCAAGAAGATCATTCTAACCTCTTTTTTTGAGGGGGGGTGGGGGAATAATACAGTATTTTATTTAATCTATTATTAATGAATATTTGAAAACATTTACAATATTAATTAAAATTTACCTGGGCTGGGGGTTGTGGCTCAGTGGTAGAGCGCTTGCCTAGCTCAGGTGAGGCACTGGGTTTGATCCTCAGCACCACATATAAATAAATTAATGAAATAAAGTTGTTCCATCTACAACTAAATATATATATAAAATTTGCCTAAGAGAAGGAAAACTTCCTTTATTTACATTTCAATATTAATAATAAGATATCAATATAACTATGGTCAGAATCATTGTCAAAAACATCATGCTTGACACAATTCAGTTTTTGTATAAAGTTCCTTGCCTGCAAGAAAGTACATTTGATTTACTTCACTCTTAGGAATATCTCTTAATGCTAGGATGGCCCCTTCTTGGTACTTCTTCAGCTGTTGATTTTTTAGCATAGTTATCTGTGATTGTATGAATGGAGTTGAGTGGAGAAGTACTTATCCTGTTAATTCCAAATAAGAGTACATAATCAGTTACTATAGTAATAAGAAGATAGAGAGATAATTCGACCGCCCACTATTTTTGAGGCAACTAGATTGAGCCTAAGGAGCTTAGCCAAGATTCAGGAATAGGAGCCCACATAAGATAAAGCACCAAGCCAAACTGGGAGCTTAAAAAAGAACAAAGCCATAAATTGCATGGCAACAGTGAATTTTCCACCATTTTTCCTGGGGCTTTGGTCAATCTCAGAGCCCACTTCTCTGCATAAGCTTTGGCTAGGGAGCTACAGTTGGGGAGGAAGAGACCAACTCCAAGGTCTTTTAAGTTTCTTAGAAGCAAATGAACAGGGCACAGTGGCACATACCTCCAGAGACCCGGGAGGCTCAGGCAGGAGGATCCAGGTTGGAAGCCAGCTTCAGCAACTTAGTGAGACCACATCTCAAAATAGAAAGGGCTGGTGTAGTAGCTCAGCAGTAGAGAGCCTATGGGTTCAATTGCCAGCACAGGAAGGAAGAAAGGAAGAGAGGAAGGGAGAAAGGGAGGGAGCAAGGAGATGAAATTCCTATGTCAAAGCATTCTCCCTGTACTAGAAGGAAGAGCAACACCTTTCCTCAAGAAAGAGAATTCAAATGGAAAAGAATTCTGTATAGACTTTGTTAAATAAGACTTCAGGGCTGAGGATGTGGCTCAGCCATAGAGCAATACCCTGGATTTGATCCCCAGCACTGGGAAAAAAAAAAAAAAAAGCAACTAATGATGATGATAATAACGCTTTTATATTTTAAGTCTCCCCACATGATTTAGGTGCTTCTTTGTCTGAGTCAGTGTGTAAGGAACTGACTCTGCTTTTTGGGTCTTCATTTCTTTAGGAAATCTCCTGTGCCACAGAAAACTGTATTAAAGACATTTTGTATGCTTTTCCCCTGCTATCCTATCTTGTGTCAATTTTATTCTCAAGTCCAGCTAGGACCCTGAGGGTAGAGGTGGAGTTTTGCTCCTTCCTATAAAACTGTATTAAATGTAAAGCTATTGAAAGACAAGAAAGGAACCAGATGTGGCACACACCTGTAGTCCCTGCTGCTAGGAGGCTGAGGCAGGAAGACCACTTAATCCCGGGAGTCTGGGGCCACCCTGAGCAACATAGCAATACCTCCACTCACTGGGTCTTAAGCCATAGGATACCAATACCCTCCACAGAACCTGACACAACAGCAGGTAAACGAGTGATTGAAAAGATGAACAGCCACACACAGGCCTTTTCTCTGCACTGAATTCTGACTCCCTAAAAGTAGAACCAGCTTCTTTTGTCTCTCTACTCCTGCCATTGCATGCCAGCACTGAGCCTTGGGGTCAGGATGCTTGGGACAAATCCTGCCCCTGACCCTTGGTGATTGTAGGGCCCAAGGCAGAGTTCCCTCTTAGTCTGTTTACTAATCTGTAAAATTAGGTGATATTAGATAACACATAAGAATACATTCCCCAAAGGGAGAGCCACACATGAAATGATGCTTATAAAGTGCTGAGCCTGATGTCTGGCATGTGGAAAATTCTTGGAAAATCCTTGATCGGGACACACAGGCTATTAATAACATGAGAAGAGTCACATGCTCATCATCACATGATATTCACCAGCTTCCTGAGAATAAGAGTCAGAGGTAATATAAATAAGTGCTAGTTTTATGTATATTATTACTCAACCAACCCATTGCTGAGCACACTGAGCTAGTGACTGTCGAATCACTAGGATGGAGAAGGGGCCTGTCAGATCAGCCGAGGCAGGCAGTGACCAAAGGAGGCAGATTTAAAAGGGCCCCCGAATGAGGCTTTATTGAGATATCACTCCCAAGAGGAACTCCATCAGACCCACAGAGTGGACAGGAGAAGGGTCTGAGGAGAAACCGTGTGGAAGCTTGACAGGACTGGACTTTTATGGGGCTTACAGCAGGAAGGGAAGGGCTTGGGACAGGAAAAGGTGTTTTTAGGGTCCCTTGTCCCTTTGGAGTTGGTCAGGGGAGTTGGCTGAACTCCAGGATTGGCCAGGGGTTCCTGCTGATTGACAGGCGTTTCTCACCGCACCTAATTGATGTTCCTTTCCCGTGGCTGCTTTGTTCTAATTCGCCTCTAAGTTGCCACCGACCTAACAGTGCCCTTTTGATGTTGCTTTTGCAAGTGCTGGGGATGGGCCCCAGGGCCTCATGCATGCAAGGCAAGTGCTGTACCTCCAAGCTACATCCCCAGCCCAAGAAGTTCTGTCTTAAGGAAACCAAACAGACTTCTGCCTCTCCTCACCCTCTGCTTCCAGAAGGGTCTAAATGTTACCTCCCTTACCCTTTGTCCTATTGCTGTGCCAGACAAAAGCAAATAAAGACAAAAGGCTGGGAGTGCAGCTTGGGGCTATAAATTTTTACTTTTTTTACAGCTTAAAAAGAGGAGCTCTTGGGCTGAGGTTGTGGCTCAATGGTAGAGCGCTTGCCTGGCATGTGTGAGGCACTGGGTTCAATCCTCAACACCACATAAAAATAAAGGTATTGTATCCATCTACAACTAAATATTAAAAAAAAAGCTCTGTAAGAAGGCCCCAGATCTTAGTGAGAAACTGCTACTTGATGCTACCACCATCACTAGCAAGACTATCCACTTTAATCTGTTTTCTATTGCTTATAATAGATGCCTGAGTATGGATAATTTATGCAGGAAAAGTTTATTTGGTCTACAGTTCTGGAGACTCATAAGTCCAAGACCATAATACCAGCTTCTGCTTGGCATCTGGCAATGGCCTTATATTGCATCATAACTTGGTAAGGACATTACATGGCAAGAGACAGCAAGAATCTAAAGAACCCATTAATCCATGAAGGGGCTGATCCATTCATGGAGGTTCTGCCCAGTCACCTTCCAAAGCTTCCACCTTTCAAATATCATTAACATCTTGAAAGGATAAAAGAAATTGAAGTTAAAATGTAAAGGACCGGGTATTGTAAAGTTTCTAAGCTGCAAAGCCTGAGTTAAAATGTAAAGGACCAGGTATTGTTAAGTTTCTATGCTACACTCAAAGCCTGAAATTCCTGTAGCTGTTAAGACAATTCCCGGGACTGCCCATTAAATAATCCCCCCTGACCACTTAGTTGTTTAACAACTTGGACCCTGTGCAGCTAGGCACGTAGGCACCTCAGGGCCCAAACCAATCAGTTTGAATGTATCCCCCTCCTTAGGAATGACCTATCACTCCAGCCCGACCTGTTCCCGCCAATGAATGTACTAATCATGTTTGAGAATTGTTGTTTGATTTTCCCGTGGTGTATGGTGATTTGTTAAAGGGGACTGTGATGTATGTAAAGTCCCTGCCCTCCCTAAAGAAGTGTACTTAAGCACTGCTCAACCCCTGCTTGGGGCTCTTGGCCGCTCTCCCTTCTTGAGTGAGCCTGGAGCCCCAGCACGCTGGATCCTCAATAAACCCCCTTTTGCTATTGCATGAGTTGGTCTCTTGGTGGTCTCTTCCTCCGTCGTTCCCCGGACCCTTACAATCTGACTTCGGGGATTCAGTTTCCAAAATACGAAATTTGGGGAACATTTTTAAACCTTAATACCCCTACACCAAGGGAAGTGAACAGAATAGAACCAATATCTGACCCTAAAGCTTCTACATAGCTCAGCTATGGAGCCCCATTCTTCTGAAAAGGGAAATACTAATTTTTAAGTATTTGCTGTCTTCTCCACGCTTATGTCCTAATGAGGATGGATTCACTGTTCTTAGTCTGAAGGAGTAACTGAGCAAGGGGAAAACGGCTCAAGGCTAAATTGATGTGCAGGCAAGAAACATCCCTTGGGGCAGGGTAGAGAGGAAGGCCAAGGCAAAGGAGGGAAAAGGGAGAGGGTGAGGAGAGAGCAAAAGCAGGTAAGATGCATTTAAGGGGAGGCTTAAATGTTCCAGATGCTTCTTTACACACTAGGAACAGATTCTGTGGTGACATGAGGGACTCTATTGATTAACAACTCAAAACGGAAATACTCCTTAGGGAAAAAGCATTCATCAGCCAAATGAATACAGGGTTTACAAGTGTCCAGGCTGTTGTAAGGCTTGGTGAATGTATCAATTTTGACAGTTTGCTCTGACCAAAAACGTCAGGCTTTTATGAAAGATGATGAAGGATAACTAATAACTTCTTTCCTATCTCTCAAACACCCTCAAGCCCTGCTAAAAAGAGAAAAAAAAAAAAAACCCTAGTGAAAATGCTCTAAAGAGCTGTGCAGCATAACTAATATCTACCCCCTCTTTAAAAGTACATTTCAAAACCTTTAACCTGGGAAACGTGCCGGGTTCTCTCACTCCCATGTTTGCGAAATGGGCCAGTTTGAGTAACTAGTAACTTAAGTGGGTATTTGTTTTGGTCTGGCCAGCAGTCTTCACTGGGTATCTCTGTGTGGTCCTAGTGGAGTTGCCAATCACAGTGCCTGTGACCTGGCTGTGACTGGTAAAGGTGGCCCAAGTCCCCAGGCTACAGTACTGATTGCAAGAAGCATGACTCACATCACACCAATCAGGTGTCTTCTCTGGGAATGGAAATACATTTTTAAATAGACAACTTAATTAAAAGCCTCTTTCCTTTGGGGATATTTAAGTGTAATGACATAAGCCTAGAACCATCTATCTGCCCTCCCCTAGGGCATTCAAGAAACCCATCTGCAACAACAGATAATTTGGCCACTGTTGGTCCTGTTGGTCTCTTGAGTCTCTTAAGTGCCTGTTGTCAGTTTTGGCCCTAGAAATCCAGTTACAAAAACTTTTTCCCAGCTACAATCCTGTTTTTGGATTAAGAGTTGAACTTGTTTTTTGCCACCTGGAACAGGAGAGTCAAAAGCAAGCCATAAATTTACTGGACTCATCCATGCAGGACCACACACCTCACCCTGCTCACTCCTCCCAACCTTAAGCTGGTGGGGGCAACACCACCAATGGAAGCACCCAATCCCCCCCACCCCCTCCACCCCATCCCTTGCCAAACTGAAGAACCCTGCTGGGCACCCAGGATAGCATTTTACACAAGATCACCACATCAGGAATGGAGAACTAGGCAGATGAAAGCTGCCTACTCCACTCAGTGTGCTTCAAACTCTTTTACCATAGGGCAATATAGGGGATGGCCAGCTATTAGGAGTGGAGTTTTTTGCCACCTCCAGGATCACCTGCAGAAGGGAAACCTTTCAGCAGAGCTTTGCCTCTCACCTTCCCCATATCCAAAAGGGAACCATTTAAGCTATTGCCTCCAAACAGAGCAACCAAATCAAAGTGCTACATATCCAAAGGTCCTCACAAGTCCACGTTACTGTACATAAAGTTTCCCTTCACTTTTAAGCTGCTGTGCCAACAGCACTATGATAATAAACACCAGATCATGATGACTGTGGGACTGAGAAAGCTGGCTGACAGGAACCATACCACAACCCCTCGACAGATCCCCCCCCTGAGATTCTACTCCCTTTGCCCATCTCACACTCACAGGTCCTTACATGCTACAGAACAAGAAAAACAAGCAACAAGGTACTGTGATCTTTATTCCATTAAATGACTGGGAGTAAAACAGAAACATGCTTTTAATATACTAATGCATAATCTCATTCCATTGCACTTTTTAAAAACTATATTGAAATTTGAAGCCATCCAAAAGCAAGGATCTAGCAGAACATAATTTTAACAAGTCATTTTTTAAAGAAAAGAAAAACAAAACTAAGGAACATTTGTATATGTTCAAGATTTAACCCCTTTAAGGTTTACATCCATGATAGCTTTTGTCCATCTGAATTAGAAAGTTTTGGGAATCACTACAACCTTCCTTTCATCTTAAAAACAGTACATTTAAATTTTATTTGTCACATGAAATTCCTTCACAAAGAAACATTTTTTGTTTTTCAAAACTCTTCTGCCTCTTGATCTTAGAAAGTTCCTGATATGGGGTACTTCAGCTGCTAATTATCTGTTTTAATCCCATCCTCTTTTTTTGTTCATTATTTTTATTTGTAGTTTGTTTTCTGTGTGATTTAGGAATTTGAGTCACAGTGCTGAATTTGGCTTTTTAAAAGAAAAACGGTTATCAAAATTACATTTAAAAAAATCCTAATTATACTGTTAGTATATAGGATACTTGTTACATTCGTTTATTTTCTCTTAGAAGGCACTATGACGATTTTGAAGAACAATCCTCTGGATTAAGGCACCCTTATTATTCTGAACACAGTAAACCCTTGGTGATTGTAGCTGACAGCAGACCGCTGATCCTGAAACTCAGGTTTAAGAGCTGTCCACCTGCCTCCAGACAACACCAAATTTTCCTTTATTGGTACTTTCCACCCTCTGGGTTAGTCTCCTTGTGGTCTCTGAATCACAATATGTTTATAAAAGTGACGATTCCAGGGACATAGCCCAGACCAACAGAGGCAATCCCTGGGTATAAAGCTGAGGATCACAGAGTTAAGTCTTAAATGCACTCCAAGGCAAATGAGAACCACTACCCAAAATACAGCTACAATGAGACTTTTCATAACAGGAGGAAAATTGCTAAAGTGGAGTCTTTTACAATGGGCTTCTTAATGTCATTTAAAAAAATTACAGATAGTTTGTACTTTTAATAACTGAAGCTTATCTTCATTATGCCCTTATCCCTTGACTAAAATTTTGTTGGATCCAAATGTAAACTGAAATGACACAGCCCATGTTGGCTACCTTCAGTGGAAACATCAAATCATCCTGAGCCACATTCCAATAGTTCTACAAAAGAAAAAAAAAAAAAAGATCAGTTCTATGAAGAAGACTTAACAAATGTTTCATCTTTTTTTTTTTTTTAATCCTGGGGGAGGGCTATTTTATTGTTTTTGTCTGGGTAAAATCAACCTACCTAATTTCTCTAGAACTCTCATACATATCTGTGCTCATCCAAACATACCCTATCCAAGGCACCATTTTCATAAGCCAGGTTAGAAACATTCTGTGTTGACTTGCTAGAGAAAGTACTCCAAGTACAAGGCAGTGTTTTTGTTTACTTGCCCAAAGTAAGAGGAAAAAAATAGAATAAATACAACAAACAATAAGCAATTTTGTTAAAACATAAACCTCCATGGAATAAGCAGATATTTTTGGTATACCATTTAAAAAAAAAAAAAGTGACAAATGTGAAAATTTTTATCACCATACAGTATAACAGTTTGCCCTGTCTACAAACTTATCTAGAAATATTTCTCAGTGAAAGACTCAAAACTTCGATTCTACTATTTTAACTATAAGCAAATTGGAACTATTAAAACTGGCATGCCGGGTGCGATGGCTCAAGCCTATAATCCCAGCGGCTTGGATAATCCCAGCGGCTCGGGAGGCTGAGGCAGGAGGACTGCAAGTTCAAAACCAGCCTCAGCAATAGCAAGGTGCTAAGCAACTCAGTGAGACTCTGTCTCTAAATAAAATACAAAATAGAGCTGGGGATGGGACTCAGTGGTTGAGTGCCCTTGAGTTCAATCCCTAGCACCCGCCCCCCCCCCAAAAAAAAATTGGCAATTTCTCCTGAAATGAGTTATTTTAACGGAATTTTAAAAAAATTTCCACATACAGTTTAATAAAAATCTGCTCCATATATTGTTAAGAAAGTGCAAATTAACGATGTGTGCATGAATGTCCACCAGCAGTGACAGAGCAGTGAACACTGATTCTTACATAATAGCCCAAACAAAGCAAAGACTGAAGGGGGAAAAACTGGAAAAGACATTTTCAACCTGGTTATAAGCAATGAGAAGACATCTTTCATGAAAAGGTTGATATAAAATCATCAATTTACTGTTAAAAGAGAAAAGAGGCCAAAAAAAGAGGCCAAAGAACTGTCACACAAAACTTTACATAAACACTTTCCAGAGGCAGAGTAAGGTAACTAAAAACAATGAAAAAAACTCAGAGTAATTCTTGTAAAGGTTGTTCCTGTAGAAGACCAAAACAGAAACAGTGAATTAAACAGGAACAAAATCCTAAGACATTATTAAATCATACACTTTTTTAAAAAGAAACCAAATACTTCTGTATTAGAATAAAGAGATGCATCATCATCCTCTGTCACTTTTAAATGTAGAACCACTTTGGACAATTATTCTGAAATCTGTAAATTTACTTACATGTAAATTTACTTATAGAATTCATTAAAATTTTAGTTATCAGAAAGGCCTGTAAGTATGAACCTTCAGAGAGATGAGAAGTCACCTCAAAATGCACCAAAATTTCTAAAGTGAGCTTTCAATTTATTAGTCAAAGCTTGTTTATCACTCAGATGCAAGTGAACAGCTTTTAGAACAAGCTGAAATTTTTCTAAAATGTTAACAGAAAGTGAATAAAATAGCAAGCACTTCAAGACAAGATGGTATGTAAATATGAAAATATGTAAAGGGCTTAGAATTAATTCAGGATTTATAAAAATACTTGAGAGGTAAAGTGTTTTGTCAAAAGAAAATTCCCTGACAGCAACTGAATGCTATACTTTCTTTTTTCTCCTTTCCATTCATACTTCATGTATATAAAATTTCCAGTCAGGTTTTGCCTAAGCCCTCCAACCTCCCTCCCACAACAAAAATCAAATTATCTTAAAAATAAAGGTTCATATACCTGAATGTTTATATAAATACTTGTAGGCAAGTTTTAAAATCTGTAATTCATCATTATAAATCAAAGACAAAGCAACCAACAGATAAAACTTTTTCATCTCATAAAGTAAATTTTTTTAAAAATTCATAGATAATTCTAGATACTATCTATATTTGGGTAGGACTTTGGTCCTTCCTAAGCCAAAGTTATTCTAAAGCTACTAGACTAATGAACACTAAAAGTAAATACAGGAAGACTCATGAAGTGAAATTAACAATTTTAGCTTCGTTATTAAGAACATTAGTGCATAGAAGAATATAAATAAACAGTTTGGGCAAAGACTTTAAGTCAGGTAATTCAATTATTAATTACTGTTAAGTCACTTGAAAAAGGACATTAAAGGCATTAATATTTGGTAATCTTTCCTCTAATCCTTAATATAAAGTTCTATACTCATGCAAAACTCAAAACCAAAATATCTCAAATGACAATTTTGTTTGAGAGCTACGTATAACATATACATGTTATAAAAAAATAAAGGCACAAGTTCAAGTGACTGACAGACGTTCACAGGTTCATTCAAACTCAGCTTTTTCCTCAAAGTATCCATTCTCATTCCTCTTATTATGGGCTACTCTGGTTTTTCAGGCATGTTTACCTCTGTACTAAAAGCCATCGGAAAAAAAATAAAGCAGATTCCACAAAACTACCAAGCTATCAAGTAAAAGACCTTATATTTTAAAGTATGTATATTTAAATATGATATGGTTTTCCCATGGCATATGGCAAACAGAATCTTAAAATTATAAATAAGATTTTAAAAGTGTAGTGGCATCATTTTCAGTTATTCTTTAGTTCTGAAGCTTCTCCAAGTTTTGTAAACTTTTTAAAAAAGGAAACCGTCTCAAATGAGTAAGGTATGTAAGAATTGACAAGTTTCACCCACAATAGCACATTTTCATGAGGTTATCCTCCATCTCTTCCGCTTTGTGTCCACAAAAGCATGGATTCAATCTTAAAAGGCACTAGAGTGGCACATAAAAGACTTAAAAGCTGCATTTCCACATTTTTCTTTAGCTTCCCCCACTGCCTATAAAGTGCACAAAGCAGAGAATAACAAGACAGATATGGACTTGGATCTAAGAGCAAGAAAAGGAATGCTTTCAACAGAAATGGAAATGTGTTTAAGAATTTGAAACCACAGAAGAGGTCAGTTCATTTATTGCAGTTCCCTGTTGCAGCTCTTGCCAGATGGTTTCTGATCTGCCCTTCCTCTGGACCTGGACCCAGGGCCATGAAGAGATCCAAGAATCCAGGAACTGGTCGGGCTCCTGCTGGATCAGTTAAGATGCTATTGAGCTTTTTTATCCATAGGTGGTCTCCCAACAACTGCATCCCTTACAGCAGCTTGAGTAGAATTACCAATATGAGAAGAAACCTGCAAAAGTCCATTTATTCAATATGTAAGTTAATGAAATACAACACAGAACCCAAGACAGTCCTTGGAAATAAACTTTCCTCATCAGTATGCTGCCAAAAGAAGGAAAATGAGAATGCAGGGTGAGGGGAGGCTATGGCAGCAGCTAACTCCCAAGAGTCAGTGGAGCATCTGCCCCATAGCTGGGGAAGTGTGGGTGGCTTGCCTGGTTTCATATGCTACTTGACCTAACTGATCTGTTCATGTTACTCAGGAAAAGAAACAAGCCAGGCTCAAAGATCTGTAAGATTTGGGGCTAGGATTGTGGCTCAGTGGTAGAGCACTTGCCTCACACGTGTGAGGCACTGGGCTTGATCCTCAGCACCAAGTAAAAGTAAAAATAAAGATACTGTATCCATCTATAATAAAAAAAAGATCTATAAAATTGGAGAACATGCCAATGCCAAAAGCCACTGACTCTTTTTTTTTTTTTTTGGTTGCAGTTGGACACAATATCTTTATGTGGTGCTGAGGATTGAACCCAGTGCCTCACATATGCGAGGTGGGCACTCTACCAATGAGGTTCAGCTCCAGCCCAAGTCACTGGCTTTTTGCAAGATTTTTAAATGAAGGAGAGGCCATTTTCTAACCCAATAGGATTCAAAACAGAACATTTTGTTGAGTTCTTATTTTTTTCAAAGCTCTTGATTTTTCATGAAACAAATTAATCAGGGGAGTGGGCATAGAAGAGAATTACACTGGAATTATGCTTAAAGAGCATGTAATTTTAAAAGTGTCCCACGAGGAACAAATACATCCAAGTTCAAAACTTTTTGCATTAAAGACTAATTTTAGGCAAGGAAACAAAATATTAGGAATATTAATATTCTAAAGAAAAATAATATATAAAATCCATCATTAAAAAATGAACAAGGTAAGTTTCTCATGCTTCGTTTCACTATGAAATTCTCCCAAACTGAGATATAATAGAAACACAAATATCTGTCCATTATCAACTCTCAGCCAGCAAAAATACTTACCTGCTCTAACACATATGCTGCACAAAAGTCAATAGCTCCGCCCAGCTCTCGATATTGACCGGAATACCTGATGTACCCCCAAGTAAGGAGCGCTATTAACAGCAGTCCAACCATACAGTTGAACAGTTGGGCCACAATCTCAAGACCAATGAAGCCGGTGAGGCCTGAGGCTATGTACAAAATAACAATGACTGTGAACAGCACTGCAGGGGTTCGGAGAGTACTAAAGACATTCTTGCTACCATTGTGCCTGCAGAAGTTTTCATAGAGTTCCTTGATTTCTGCCTCCAGCTCCTGCTGGTAGCGAAAGCTAAAATCCTTCCCACCCATCTTCTTGGTCTTCTTAAATTGGTCCAGAGCCAGTTGTCTGAATTCACAGTGCTTCTCCTCTAAAATGTCAGGAGACATATAAGGTTTCTCTCCCCCACAAACCTAAAAAGAATAAAAATGGTATACTGAAAATCCCTTCAAAAACAAGTGCTGAATAAAACAAGTGAAAAGACATAGAAGATGTTTTAAAATATTAGAACTTAATGTTAGAGAGATGATCAAGGCTAATAAAGTCACTTAAACCACCAGAGTACTAGTAATCGGAAAGAGCAGCTGCACTGTAATAAAACCTTGGTTAGAAATGTTAGTAATCAGAAGGCCCCGATCACCAGGCGGACCTGAAAACAGCTCTGCTGCCTCATCAGAAGATGCACTAAGCAGGATTGAGTTTGGACTTTTCAATTAAGCAACAATGCATAGGGTACACATATTTCAGAAAAAGGAATATGCAGCACATACCTTCTCCATGCTATTATAATAAATGTCCTTGGCAGAGGCTGCAGCTGCTAAATTGTTGGCTTCAGCAGTGGCCTTTTAAGAAATGAAAGCATGAATTACAAATTCTTCCATTTTACCAAGTAAAGACCATCCCTTACCTTCTTTTTACCAAGTAAAAACCATCCCTTACCTTCTTCCCCATTCGTTTTTTTTTAATGACCTTCTGCTATTTTTCAGGTCTTCATATATCATCAATTAATGAATAAATTACACCTTTCTACCAAACTTTCTACCAAAACATGTTTCTTTGATCTAAAATCTTTAGCATGAATTAAAACTCCATAAGTCAAGGAAAACATCATTTCCTTTGCTTCATTTTAAATGTAAAAAAATAGATGAAAGCTATAATCCTAGCAGCTCAGGAGGCTGAGGCAGGACTGCAAGTTCAAAGCCAGCCTCAGCAACTTAGCAAGGCTCTAAGCAACTCAGTGAGAACTTGTCTCTAAATAAAATGTAAAAAAACAGCTGAAGATGTGGCTCAGTGGCTAAGTACCCTTGGTACCAAAAAAAGAAAGGCTTGAGCTATGAATATAGCTTAGTGATACAGAATTGAGAATTTGTCTAGCTTGGATAATGCCCTGGGTTCAATCCCCAGCACCACAAAAAAAAAAAAAAAAAAGAAATAGATGCAAATAAACACACACACACACACACACACACACACACACACATATCTTTATGATGTCAATCACAGGCTCTACCTACCTTTGTGAAAATGTTTTGCTACTAAAGAAATCAGTATTTGGCAATTAATGCCTTTATGTTCAGCAAATGAAGTCAGAAAGTGTTTCAAACAAATGACTTTTTTCTACTTGAAAATAAAAAACCTGAACAGTGTGCATCGTAAGTAGACAAGTTAAGATCAAGACATGTCCTACTGAAGTAAACCCCAGATGACTAGAAGTCACTTGTCTAATACAGTGGGTATGCTTCGCCTAGGCATAATGAAGCAATGTTTCCCAAAGTTTATGTGAGAGGAAGAACAGGAAAGAGAGGCCAACCTGTTTTAACTGTACCACTGTGAATGAAGACAAGAAAACCAAAAGGCACCCACAGTGCAGCAAGGTGTGCTAAACATCAACATATCTAGCATTATGGGAAAGGCAAGTTGTTTCATTCTCTTCTTACAGGATTCTGTTTTACTGTAACTGCAACAACTTGAGCAATTAAAGGATACCATTTAAGATATCAAAGGACTGATTACCTGAAGCATGGATTTGGGGTGAGGCAGATCTTCTCCTTGATAAATTTTAATATATGCCTTAGAATATAAACATAAAAATTATTATGAGAAAAGTCATTCTATCATAGTTTAATCATGCTCTAATTTTTTGAAATGGGGACCATACAACTGCAATTTCCTAAAAACCTACAACAACAACCAGGAATTAGCAAAAACACAACACACCTTTGAGTGCATGTTAGCATTTTTATCTAAAAATGTTCTCAAGCAGCAAAAGCCTAGCAACCCTTTCCCATCAGACTCCCCATGCACACTGGTCTCACCACAACCTGGGCAGAGAGACCATCCGCCTGGAGGTAGTCGGGTCACAACTTCCTACCCATCTCCTGTCCACACCATCTTCCTTGAAGAACCATCTTCCTTATGCAACTGTAAACACTCCTCAAAGAGAGTGCAAAGAACATCATTTGGTTCCTAGACCCATACTGCCACCCAGCGGCCCATTCTGGGAAGGGCACTGAGGTCTCAAAATGCATTTCACCATCTCCTCCAGGAAATTTTGAAGTTTCAGAATATTAAAATTCAGGATGGTTTACAACCTAGATTAGTTTTATCAAAAATCAAACAGTTTAAATATAAAACCCATATTTACCTTAAAATATTCCAACAGTCCGCGGCAGGTAACTTTTGAGCCATTGATCTCCTTTTCCATTAACTTAGATGGATTTAATACATATGGTATCAGTGCCTGCAACTGCTCTTTGAATTCACCAGCAATATCTGTTCACAGAACCATGAAAAAGGAGACAAGAATCCAAACAGCCTTATTCAACCAAAGTGAGCATAAACACAAACTTCATAGGGTATCCAATTATTTTAACATTTGCTTGCTGAAAAGTAGTTAGAGGAATCCCAGATTATATGTATGTTTGATACTTCCTGGATAGTACCAGGATGCTGACAGATCTCTGTTCAAATGCACCTCTATTTGTCTCCTTCCCTTCTGGCATGTGAAGTCCACTCTAGTTCAGAAAAGAATATATAAAATATTCTTATCCTGGTTTCCATTCTGGGATATTCAGTTTATTCCCTAACTGTTCAAGAAATTTCAATTTTTAAAACAATGTTACTAATAAGATCTCAGAAACTAATAAACAGCCAGGCAAAGTGGCGCACACCTGTAACCTCAGTGACTCAGGAGGTTGAGGTAGGAGGATAGCAAGTTCAAGGTCAGGCTCAATTTCTTGGTGAGACCCAGTCTCAAAATTAAAAAAAAAAAAAGGGGGGGGGAGGGGGGCTGTGGATGTGGTTCAGTGGTAAAGTGCCCTGGGTTCAATCACCAGCACCCCCCCACACACACAAAAAAAACTAGCCCACATAAACAACCTTTTAAGTTGTCTCAGGCTTTTGCTGCACCCTCTCACTAGCCCTTGATATCAACCAGAAATCACTGTTCATTAATATGCTTTATTTTTGTTAACATTTAAGAGGTAGAAGAGGTAGAAGCCCCTATGCCTCATGCTGTTATTTCCTATTATCTCCTCAGATAACTCTCTGGGCTACCTCAAGATGAAAAAAACCATTGTGTCAGGAAAGGAGACAGAGGCTTTACAGGTTCTACAAAGTTCCCACAGAGGATTCAGGAAGGTGCTCAAACAAGAGCTAGTTTCTTAAAGTGAGAATTAGCCTGTCCAACAATAAAGAAGCAAAATTAAAAGACAAATCTTATTTGTATAATCTTCTAACATCTTTCTGAGTTTCCAACTTCCAGCTGAAAATAAAGTAGGCTGGAATTCATAACAAGGTAAGAATTCTTTAACACCCCACAAACCTAATTATAATATTAAAATTTAAAGCACAAAATTTCAAGAAAAGTGAGATAAATTTCTTATAAACTTGCACTAAAAAAGTATCTGCCATTCATAATAATGGTACACATCTGTAATTCCAGCAACTAGAGAGGTTAAGGCAGGAGGATCTCAAGTTCAAGGTCAATCTGGGCAAATTAGTGAGACCCTGTCTCAAAGTAAAATTTTTTAAAAGGCTGGGGATATAGCTCAGTGTTAGAGCATTTGGCTAGTATGCACAAAGCCATGGGTTCAATTCCCAGTAAAGCAAAAAATAAAATATAAATCCTATGTAAATTCATATTTGCTTGCATATACTAAAGAAACTCTGGAAGCTTATAAAAAATGAGAGACTTTTCACCAAAAGCTTAACTCTTTTTGGAATTTTAAACATAGGAATGTATTATCTATTTAAATTGTTTTATGGTTTCAATTTTTATCATATTGAAAGACTGTTCCAAAAAATATTTCATGCAGGGAACTGGCAGGATACAGGTACTACAGATAGCATCTTACCAACATTTACAGATCCTAAGCCATTCATGTTTAACATTATTTCAAATCAGAATAGACAAAAACTATATACCAACAGAGATAAGCTCAGTCCCTCATGATGTCAAAGATTGTGCTCTACAAACCTTTCTGTTTAATTTCTAACTAAACAGTAACTATATTCATCTCCCTACTCCAGTAGTTAGGAAAAGACATTTTTCTTTATACTAATGACAAAGTCAAATTGTGTCTGATAAAATGGGGTCTTAAAAAGCAGCTAAATCTCCTAGCTAATTAATACAAGCAGGCAGCAGCAGCTCAGTTTCTATTACACCACAAATGAAGATGGTATTTGGTAGCTATTTGAGTAAGTAGTCAAATCTTTAAAGGTATAGTAAAATAAAACCACTAAAACAATTCCTAAAAGATTTGAGGAACCATCTAGAAATGGCTTCTTACGAAATTTAAATTTTCTATAGAAACTACATTAAGGTTCTCCAAAGAATTACCCCTAACCATTCTAAGGTTGGCTTTTCCAACTTATATGGAATAAGACTATGAACACTAAATCAAGTAATTACACAAGTAAACTTCAGATAATACAACAACCAGGGTTTTTTTGGTTTTGTTTAGTTTTGGTGCTGGGGATTTGAATCCAGGGTCTTGTGCATGAGAGGCAAGCACCCAACCAACTAAGCTATATCCCCAAACCCAACATCCAGGTTTTTTAACTCTGAGAAATATATCAGCTCTACTTACAGGTGTCTTGTAAAAAAGGCTGTGGGTCTTAGGCCAGCACCAGCCAAACACTCAAAAAAGTCACCTGTTGTTTGCAATTTAGCATCTACTCTTCACTCAAAATGCTTCAATGTGGTTAAAAGGTTTCCTAAAATTACAAAATATCCATCTCCAATTCTAAAAAGTACAGTCACGCATCACTTAACAGCAGAGAGACAATCTGAAAACTGGTTTTTTTTTAAGTTGAAGGTGGACACAATACCTTTATTTTATTTATTTATTTTTACTTGGTGCTGAGGATCAAACCCAGTGCTTCACATGTGCTAGGCAAATGCTCTACCACTGAGTCACAATCCCAGCCCCTGAGAACTGTTTCATTAAGCAATTTCCTCTTGTGAGCTCATGGATCGTTCTTATACAAGTCTGCATGGGATAGCCTACTACATATGTAGGCTATGTAAAAATATATATATGGGACCATGTATATTTTGGGACAACTGGGTATACAGTCTATCACTGACTGAAATGTCATTATGTGGCACATGGCTATACATAAACTTTCGCAGAACTAAAACAATTCCGTTTAGGGCTTGACCACTGAGACAAATTCCCAGCCCTATTTTGTATTTTATTTAGAGACAGGGTCTCACAGAGTTGCTTAGTGCCTGGACTTTGTTGAGGCTGGCTTTGAACTCTTGATCCTCCTACCACAGCCCCGGATTACAGACGTGCGCCACCACGCCCAGCCCTAAAAGAATTCTTCACAAGCAATCCTCATAGACACAGAGGACTATTTAACGAATGACATTTTTTAAATGAAGCAAAAAAAGGAAATCATTTTTCAAATCTTTCTATTGAAAAAGTACTTAAAAAACATATGTATATTAAAACAAACAGGATCATACTACATATGGTATTGAGCAATCTTTTTACATTTAATAATTTATCATGAAAATCTTTCTTTGTAAATACATATAGATCCACCTATATACCCTATCCTTTTTTTTTTTTTTTGGTTGTAGTTGGACACAAAACTTTTATTTCACTTATTTATTTTTATGTAGCACTAAGGATGGAACCCAGGATTCACTCAACTGCTGAGCACTCAACCACTGAGCCACAACCCCAGCCCAATATCTTATCCTTTTTAAGGACCACATTTTATTCCTCTGTACCGAGGTACTTTAATTTAACCAATTCCTGATAAACATACATTTGGGTTGTTTCCAACTACTCTCCATAATTATAATGCTAGTGAAGTTTTAGCCTTGAACATACATTTTGTCCACTGATTTGGAAAACTCCTTGCATAAATTCCTAAAAGGAGAATACTGGATATCAAAGAACATAGACATTTTAAATTTTGATACTGCCCCAGTACTACTAAGTTTATAGCTCATACCAACACATTTGTGCTTTGATTGTTGTGATGCTGCCCATGTTTTCATTAATATATTCTGACCATTTTTTGTTTTGCTTTTTGCAGTGCTGGGGATCAAACCCAAGGCCTCACGCTAGGCAAACATTCTATCACTGAGCTCTATATCTCCAGCCCTATATTTATTCATTTATTTATCTAAAGTTGTAAATGAACACAATACCTTTATTTACTTACATGTGGTGTTGAGGATCGAACCTAGTGCCTCACATGTGCTAGGCAAGCACTCTACCACTGAGCCACAATCCCAGTCCCCCTATATTTATTCCTGAACTTACTCTCTCATGTAATAAAGAAAGACCTAGCTGGGCACGGTGGTGCACACCAGGAATCCCAGCAGCTTGGGAGGCTGAGGCAGAAGAATTGGGAGTTCCAAGCCAGCCTCAGCAAAAAACTAAGCAACGGAAACCCTGTCTCTAAGTAAAATACAAAATAGAGTTGGGTATGTGGCTCAGTGGTTCAGTGTCCTTGAGTTCAATCCCAAGTACTCCCCCCAAAAATTTTTAAATTAAAAAAGGGCTAAGATGAAGCTCAGTGGTAAAGTGCTCCTGGTTTTAATCCCCCAATACCAAAACAAAAATACACACACACATACATATATATAACCTACACACAGATACATGCAAATTCACACTCAACTTTTTCTCCCTACCTCTGAAAATTCCCTCACAACTGCTTTTATTAGGTAAGAGATTTCTAACTCATGTTTGCCTAAGAAGATTTCTCTCCCAAAGCCAGATCTTTTTTTTTTAATATTTATTTTTTAGTTGTAATTGGACACAACCACCTTTTTTTCACTTATTTATTTATTTTCTGTGGTGCTAAGGATCTAACCCAGGGTTTCGCAGTTGTGAGGCGAGAGCTCTACCACTGAACCACAATCCCAATCCCAAAGCCAGATCTTAATCGTGGATTTTTCAATCACAATATAACAGTCTGCAAGTTTCCTCTTCAAGAATGCTGCCAACAACTTAAAATTATCATGTAAGTAACAAATACAAGGTCAAAGATTAATCTCTAAAAGTGGGTTCCTTTTGCCATACTAAGATCAGCTAGACTGTAAGTCTTGAATTGGTTAAGTACATTCATTTTCTTCGATCCACTAAATCAAATAAAGTGAAAAATGATGCATTTTATATTTAATATGAAACTATGAAAACCTTCTACTTTGAAAGGCAAGTTCCTCTGGTAACTAAATAGTACATATCCTCTGAAAGACTTCCCATAAACAACAAAGAATTTCTATTTTTGAACAGTACAGCTTTGGGACATCAGAATCTGGAATGTGAATCTGCCCTACATTTTCACTGAGCACTTTGAATTACTTAACATGCCTAATTTTTACCAATTTCTTCATTTGTAAGTTAAGGGAAATGACATCAACTTCATTAAATTATTGGGAGCCTCAGTATGAAAGCACCTTGCATAGCAATGGCAACTCAGCTAGGTCTCCAAAACTAGTAGCTATTATTATCAACACTTTACCAGGAACTGAGCAGCTTATAAACAAACTACTCAGCTTAGCACATGTAAACTGTGGGCCAGCCACTAAATGACTTAATGAATGAGGAACAAAATGCCTTGATGAATAAGGAACAAAAATAAGATAATGGAACCTAAGAGTCCCAATTCTTAATTCCTCTAACCTGCCATCCACTTCCTGATATTAAAACTTGACCTGGCGGGTTTTGTTATAATCACAACATGAAAACAACACGCATCATGGTACCTTTATTTGGGAAGATAACTTCACTTGATAAATAGCCTTCCTTTATTTAGCACTTCCATATCTATTTTTTTTCATTATTTTTTGTAATAGCAGATTAAGAGCATTTCTTTATTTTATTTGTTAATTTTTAAGTGGTGTTAAGGATCAAACCCAGTGCTGCTAGGCAAGCACTCTGCCACTGAACTATAGCCCCAGCCCCTCACTTCCATCTCTTGTAAATCAATAATTATAACATTTCTTAGAAAGATCATTGATGGATATAACCATCACAATTTCAGATGAAGAAATTAGGGTAAACTAATTCTTTTTTTTTAGTTGTAGTTGGACATAATACCTTTATTTATTTATATGTGGTGCTGAGGATTGAACCCAGGGCCTTGAAGGTGCTAGGCGGGCACTCTACCGCTAAGCCACAACCCCAGCCTCGGTAAACTAATTCTGATGGTCACATTAAGTCAAGAGCAAAATGTGAACTCGACTCTAAATACTGTTTTTTCTTATAGACTATTCTATTTCTCTTAAGCATTCACTACTTGATCGCTTTTGGTATCAGGGATTGAACTCGGAGGCATTTAACCACTGAGCCACATCCCTAGTACTTTTTATATTCTGAGAGAGGGTCTCACTAAATTTCTTAGGACCTTGCTAAATTGCTGAGGCTGGCTTTGAACTTGCAATCCTCCTGCCTCACCCTCCCAAGCCATTGGGATTACAGGCTTGAGCCACCACACCTGGCCAACTATTCACTTGATTTTTAATTGACATTTATTGGTCATTACTTAATTCCAAAGATCAAGTCACATGTTTAGAGTAACAACATCTGTAACACACCTTGTAATTTCCCATCAAAATCAGGACTTGTGGCCACCTGGAGTCCTGGATGTGGTAAGAGAAAACAGGTAACATCGGAGAAACATGAGTGGATGTGATTTCGAACATTCTGAATTTCTTCATGTTGATGTTCCTTCACCTGCCAATGAAGAACAACTATTTATCAACCAAAGACTATTTGGTTTTCTTCACTAGGAACCATTAGAATGGAGACAAAGGAAAGATTTCCCTTACTTATAGATGAAGAAATTGGTAAAAATTAGGCATGTTAAGTAATTCAGTTGTGATGGATTACATACACCAATAAAAAAAACTTGAGAACCCCAAGAAGCAGTAAATGCATGAATGTGATTAACCATGCTTGATTCTCCCATAGCTAACTAAGAAGAGGTACTAAAGAAAAAAATGAGTACACAGGCCTGGGGTTGTGGCTCAGTGGAAGAGTGCTTGCTTAACATTTGTGAGGCATTGGGTTCAAACCTCAGCACCCATTTAATAAATAAATAAATAATTTAAAAAGAGTACTGCACAGTGCTTAAGAACAGAGATTCTATAGGATGAAAGGAGGGTCTAACCAGTTAATAGTGATTAAAGACCCCTGTGCTTTGGTTTTGGGGGAACAGGCTAGGTCTGTTTATATCTATGTCAAAACAAATATGAATTTTGAATAAAATAACAGAACTAAAATTCTGAATATAAAGACACATATAGAACCTGGTTTAAAATATGAAATGGAGATTATAAACACACTTGGGTTTTTGCTCAAAGTTCTTCTCTACATATCTCGGTGCATTTCATACCCAGGTTCTTTTGATTTTTTTTGGTGGTGCTGGGGATTGAACCCAGGGCCTTGTGCATATACGGCAAGTACTCTACCAACTGAACTATATCCCTGGCCCCCACCGAGGTTCTTTTATATCATGAATAAACTATGTTAGTTTGTGCTAAGATTCATACATATATTTAATACATTTAGTATAATTTTCAATTATCTGTTTTAAATACAACAGCCAAAGGCAAATAAGAAAGCTGTCAATACTTTTAGAAAATTCCCCAGGAGATTTTCTTTCCAATTACCTGTAAACGCTTATCCAAAAATGCCATTCCTCCTTGCAGTCCATAGCTGTATTCATAGGGGAAACTCCAGTCTCGAACCAAAAACATCAGTGTCTATTTAGAAAAAAGAGAACATATAACATGGCATAAATGCATTTTCAAGATAATAATGGCAGTAGTTCTTTGCTTAATGCTGATTTCTACAAAGGAGGCAAGGATATGTGCTGAACGATTTTTCTGTTCTATAAACGACACGTTTAAGCCAAATGTGAGGTCAATGTATCCCATCTGTTATTTTCATTCCTACAGATTAACAGAAATAAAAAAGACTGCCAAGAAAACATTAAATTTGGGCTGAAGGTAGGGCTGAGTGATAAAGCATTTGACTAGCATGTGTGAGGACCTGGGTTTAATTCCCAGCACAGGAAAAAAAAAAAAAGGAAATATTAAATTCAAATCTTTGCCCTAAAGGCAAGTAGGAGGCATGTAGTAAAGAAAGAAGGAAAAAAAAAATGACATAGCACCAGCTAATCATAAGATCAGATCTGTTACTCACATTAGAAAAGGAAAAGAAACAGCCAGGCTTGGAACACATCTGTAGTCTCAGCACTCCTGAGACTGAGGCAGGATGATCTCTTGAGCCCATAAGTTTTATCACCAGCATGGGCAACATTAGCAAGACACTCAACCAAAAAAAAATAAGGTACACTGGCACATATCTGTAATCCCAGTTACTCAGGAAACTGAGACAGGAGAATCACAAGTTTGAGGCAAGCCTCAGCAACTAAGCAAGACCCTGTCTCAAAAGAAAAAATAAAAAGGACTTGGAATGTAGGCTCAATGGTAAAGCAGTAAAGCATCCCTGAGTTTAATCCCCAGTACCAAAACAAAGAAGGAAGGAAAAGAAATAATGTTCACATATTAAGGCACCTCTAGTCTTACTGAGGTTACTGTGCTTTCTCAAGAAACAATTAGCTAATGCAGAAGTCAGCAAATGATTTCTATAAAAGGCAAGAGAGTAAATATTTTAAATAGCTCCTCAACTCTGCTACTGTAACAGGAAAGCAGCCATAGCTGACACATAAACATGTGCTATGTCCCACTAACACTTCAGCTATTGCTGATGTCTGAACTTCAGATAATTTACATGTCTTAAATATTATTCCTATTTTCATTTTTTTCCCCCAACCATTAAAACATATAAAAACAAGGGCTGGGAGCCGGGTGTAATGGCACATGCCTGTAATCCCAGCAGCTTGGGAAGCTAAGGCAGGAGAATCACAAGTTCAAAGCCAGCCTCAGCAAAAATGAAGCACTAAACAACTCAATGAGACCCTGTCTGTAAATAAAATACAAAATAGGGCTGGAGATGCTGCTCAGTGGTCAAGTACCCCTGAGAGTTCAATCCCTAGTACCAAAAATAAAAAAATAAAACCAGGGCTGGGGATGTAGCTCTGTGGTAGAACATTGGCCTACCACGCATAAGGCTGTGTGTTCAATCCCCAGCACTGCAAAAAATTAAAGTGTGTGTGTGTGTGTGTGTGTGTGTGTGTGTGTGTGTGTATGGATCACAGGTCATATAAAAACAGGCAACAGGCCACATTTAGCCTGTGAGCTATCATTTGCTGATTTATTTTAACTAAAAACAAAGATATATATTACATTCATAGTTAATAATTTACCTGGAAGGGTTTTTGGGAAATTTCATCCATTGCCAGACGACCGTATTCTGTGAAGAGCTTTAAAAAAAAAAAAGAGCTTTGGTTTGTAAAGCAAAATAACTTAAAATAATTATGTTATTCTTTAGAAAAGTATTCATTTAACAGACTGGATACTACTAATATTAAAACCAAAGTTCTATAGTTTTAAAAGACCACAGAAGCTATGAACCTTAAAATAATCTTGGTGATTCCCCTCTCTCATATCCCAATTCATCAGTCAAACCAGAATCCAACCACTGAGTACTTCCACATAGGCTAGAATACTGCAACAGCCTTCTAACTGGTCTCCCCACCTCGGCCCTTGCCTCCTCATGGACTATTCTCAAGAAAGCAGTCACAGCAGCTCTGCTATACATAATGTTAGAACATAGCATGACTCTGCTCACAACTCTGTCAACCTCACTTAGTATTAAAACTAGTCCCTATATTGTGATCCAGACACATTGGTCCCTCTCACACTATGCCTCAAACACACTGGGCACAAAGCTCCCTCAGGGCCTTTATTCTGGTTCCTCCTTCTGCCTGCAGTGTTCTTGCCCATATATATACACATATATATGTATATCTTGAACCTATATATCCTTGGGTTCCAAGTACAGTGGCACACATGTGTAATCCCAGCAACTTGTGAGGCTGACACGGGAAGATCATGAGTTAAAAGCCATACTCATGAGACCCTGTCTCAAAATAACATATAAAAAAGGGCTGGGCATGTGGCTCATGGTTAAGCACCCCTGGGTTTGCTCCAAGGTACCAAAAAAAAAAAAAAAAAAATTCTTGGGATTGGCTCCCTTGATTCTTAAGGTCTTTACTCAAATAGTCCTTCTGAACAAACTTTCCATAACCATATACCTAAAAAGATTACAACTCTCCACATAGTATTTCCTAATCCATGTCCTTTTTATTTTTCTAACATTAACCATTATCTAATATACTACATCTCAATACTTGTCTTGAATAGTGTCAATCTTCACAACAAACATTTAAACCACAGGAGGGCAAGAACATCTGCCAGTTTTGTATTTTGTAACAAGAAGCAGCAAGAAAAGTACAGGGCCATAGTATTCATGACATTCAAATGACTGAATCAATGATTCAGGTTGAGACTTTACAAGTACATTTACCTGTTTTTTTGTGAAGTCTCACTAAAAGTATAACAAAGTGATATTTAAAAGTTAGAAATTGGGGTCTGTCACATGAATGTAATTTCAGTGGCTCAGGAGTCTGAGACAAGAGGATCATGAGTTCAAGCCAGCCTCAGCAAAAGCGAAGCATTACACAACTCAGTGAAACCCTGTGTCTAAATAAAATACAAAATAGGGTTGGGGAGGTGGTTCAGTGGTCCAGTGCCCCCGAGTTCAATCACCAGTACCAAAACAAAACAAAGCTATAAACTGGGGCGGGGGATAGCTCAGCAATAGAACACTTGCTTAGCATGTGTGAGGACCTTGGTTCTTTCCCCAGCAATCCAAAATAAATAAATAGAAATTATAAACTCAGAGACAGACAGAGTGTCTGTAATGTCAGACAGACCCTGTAATGTCAGCTACTTGGGAGGCTAAGACGGAGGATAGCAAGTTTGAGGCCAGTCTCAACAATTTTAGCAAGACCCAATCTCAAAATAAAAAATAAAAAGAGCTGGGCTGGGGAATCTAGCTCAGTGGTAGAGCACCCTTGGGTTCAAATTCCTACTACCAAAAAAAAAAATATATTATAAACTCACAGGATAAAAGGGATGGGAAATAACATAACAGCAAATAGAACTATCAAAATACTCTGAAAGAAAGAGACAGATAACTGTCAAATTTTAGCTTTCTATGCCCTGTAAGAATTCTGTGAGAGGAAAGAACCAATAAGAAATAAGCAGATTCTCTTAGGAGAATCCCTTAAAGGCTCAGAAATTATCAATGTGCAGTTACCTTGCAGAAGAGATGTGAAGAATGGGGTTGACAACAATAGAAATGTTCGCAAATCTCTTCAGAGAGCACCTAAACCCCCAGATTCCCATCCACTCAGCCCCATGTTCTCTGGACTACCATAGAAGATGAAAGGTGTACTGTCTAGAGAGGATAAATAAACAAAAATCCTAGTCTTGGACACCAAGCTCAGATGGGCTTAGGAATGAGTCCACTACCTTACTGGACACCAGTACTTAAGTCAAAGTGAGTGAATCAGAGACTCTCATGGAAAGCAGCACCCTTTTGTAAAGCAAAAGTTCTGAGGGTGGGGGAACGAGACAGTTCCTACCCTCTCCAGGGAGTTCAACTCAGCCTATCAGCAATTAAAGGCGTGGTATGTGCCTTACTCATCCACATACAACCTTACTAGCTTCAGAAACCACATGCATCATTACGGCAGGATGATCCCACCAGCCTGTCCGAGGCAAACATAAAGCATAAAACTATTGAGGAATCCCCAAAGTCGCATATTCCCAGGAAGTGTTACTTGTCATGATTTGTGTTCTTTTCCATTTCCCACCTATGTGCACTTTTAACAGCTACAGCAACTCATCCCTATCACAGGGCAAAGATGTTTATGTAGGGCATAGAATTAGTGTGACAGATAACATTTGGCACCTGGATGACTGGCTGACTATCCCTTCCTCAAGGTTAAAGTGCTCACCAAGGAAAAGAAAAACACCTTCTAAAATTCATCTAAAGGCAATTAATATTCCTAAACTCAAACCCACCCATTCCATGAGAATAAGACTGGCTCTCTTCTCTTGTCTGGAAAGTCAGCTTGACACTCTCTTGGTCAGTGCTGTGTCTCTCACTGGAACAAAACATCCCAATGAAGAGTCTGATTTCTGCTGTAGCTGTGCCTTTATCTGAGTCTTCTGATGGGGAGTACAAGAACCTGCCCAGCTGGTTAAAAACAAAACAAAACAAAACAAAAAACAAAAAAACTACACATGCTGAGGTGGGACTCCTTAGCCCTCTCATTCTACTGGAAGATCAAAGAAATCTCTGGGGAAAATGACAGCCCAAGAATAAACTTCTGCAAAGACAAATATTTAGGAGTTGTCAACAAAATAGTTAGTAAACGTACCCAATCACTATGATCCACACCAATACATAAGACCTGCCCTCTTACCAAGTTCCCACTCTTAAATACAGACACCCAAAGACCATCACACATTTGAGAAAATCCTAAAGCAGCAAAGACAAAATAATGTCCTTTTCAAATTTCTTTCTTTTCGGGGATAGGGTTGTGGCTCAGCCGTAGAGCGCCAGCCTAGCACATGTGAGGCCCTGGGTACGATCTTCAGAACCACGTATAAAAAATAAGTCCACCTACAACTAAAAAAAAAAAAAAATTTAATTTCTTTCTTTTCATTTTCTGTTCTTTAACACCTACTATTAACATGCTAAAATTCTCCTGAATTGATCCTTTTTCTGTTGTGTGCCCTCCCTGTTCCTTCAAATTCCTTACTCTAGCTCCTCCCATCCTCACTCCCCCACACTCTATGTTTCTCTCTCCTCTCTCTCCTTCATTCCTTCCCCTTTCTCCTTTACTCCCTCCCTCCTTCCTGGTTTCTATTCTGTATGTTTATTCAACCTGCTGGGAAATTTTTCTCCAATTTATATTCTAACTCCTCCCCTACTGAATCTTTCATTTTTATTCTTATAGTTCTAATTTCCAGATCTTTTTTTATTTCTGAATGTTGCTTTTTAATATCATTCTGTTATTTTCAGTTGCAACATCTTATCTCTTTGAAGATACAAATTTACCAGAATGAAGAAAAAACCCACACTGGGCTGGGGCAGTAGCTCATTGGTAGAGTGCCCACCTCCCACTAGTGAGGCACTGGGTTCGATTCTCAGCACCACATAAAAATAAATAAAGATATTTTTAAAAAAGGAAAAGAAAAAGCCCACACTAAGTCACTTTTACCATGAATGCATACCAAGAATACAGACCTTACAAATTCCAGAAAGAAAACACGTCACATACAAAGAAACAGGAATGAGATAACTCAAGACTTAGCAGCAACAGTGGATACTGGAAGACAATGAAACCATACCTTCGCAATTCTAAGAGAAAATAATTCCATTCTATAAGTTTAGGATAAAATTAAATATTCTTAGAAGACCTCAAAAAAAAAGTTTCCTCTTTTAGAGAATGGATAGTTAGGAGTGAATAATCCAAAGATTAAACAGGACCCAACTGAGTAAAGTGAAATGAAATTGCCAGGATGGTGGCAAAGGAAGGCTGTTGGATGAGAGCTATCCACCAGACAAGCAAGCACCAGTCCAGACTCCAGCACCACTCAACTCCTAGATGTAAGGCCTCCCCAGGAATGATAAAACAACCCAGAAGTATTTAGATCATGCTGAAAAGTTTATGAGTTTGAGATTGGTTGAATCCATGGATGCAGTACTTAAACAGAGACACCGATGCATATATACCAACAAAATGACAAATAATGGCCTTTTAAAACATTTTTTAATCTATTCTTTTTAGTTACATGACAGTAGAATGCATTTTTGACATATCATACATGTATGAAGTAAAGCTTCCTGTTTTTGTGGTTGTACATGATGAGGAGTTACACCGGTAATGTATTCATATATGAACATAGGAAAGTTATATCTGATTTATTCTAATCCCATCCCTCCTCCCTTCCATTCATTCCCCTTTGTCTAATCCAGTGAACTTTTATTCTTCCCTCCTCCCCGCACCCTGCCCTTATTATGTGTTAGCATCCACATATCAGAACGTTCAGCCTTTGGTTAATTGGTAATAGCTTATTTCACTTAGCATGACAGTCTCCCATTCCATCCATTTACCAGCAAAGGTCATAAAATCATTCTTTTTTTTGGCTGAGTAATATTCCTTGTGTATACATACCACATTTTCTTTATATTCATCTATTGAAGGGCACCTAGGTTGCCTCATAGCTTGGCTATTATGAATTGTGCTGCTATTGATATTGATGTGGTCGTGTCACTAGAGTATGCTGATTTTAAATCCTTTGGTTTATACCAAGGAGTGGAATAACTGGGTCAAATGGTGGTTCCATTCCAAGTTCTCTGAGGAATCTCCATATTCCTTTCCAGAGCGGTTGCCTCAATTTGCAGTCCCACCAGCAATGTATGAGTGTACCTTTCCCCCACATACTTGCCAACATTTATTGTTATTCGTATTCTTAATAATTGGTATTCTGCCTGGAGTGTGATGAAATCTCAGTGTAGTTTTAATTTGCATTTCTCTATCTGCTAGAGATGTTAAATATTTTTTCATATATTTGTTGACCGATCGTATTTCTTCTTCTATAAAGTGATTATTCAGTTCCTTTGCCAAATTTATTTACTGGGTTATGGGGGAGGTTGGTGTTAAATGTTTGAATTCTTTATATGTCCTAGAGATTAATGCTCTGAGGTGCGGGTGGCAAAGATTTTGTCCCATTCTGTAGGCACTCTCTTCACCTTTTTTATTGTTTCCCTTGCTGTGAAATTTTTTAGTTTTATTCCATCCCATTTATTAATTCTTGGTTTTACTTCTTGTATTTTAGGAATCTTGTTGAGGAATTCAGTTCCTAAGCTGTCTTGATGGAGATTTGGGCTTACTTTTTTTTTTAATATTTTTTTAATATTGTTGATGGATTTTTTTTTTAATTTCACTTATTTGTATGTGATATTGAGAATCGAACCCACTGCCTCACACATGCTAGGCAAGCACGCTACGGCTGAGCCACAATCCCCAACCCCATGGGCTTACTTTTTCTTCTTTTTTTTTTTTATTGGTTGTTCAAAACATTACAAAGCTCATGACATATCATCTTCCATACATTTGATTCAAGTGGGTTATGAACTCCCATTTTTACCCCAAATACAAGTTGCAGAGTCACATCGGTTACACATCCACATTTTTACATAATACCATATTAATGACTGTTGTATTCTGCTACCTTTCCTATCCCCTACTATCCCCCCTCCCCTTCCCTCTCATCTTCCCTCTCTACCCCATCTGCTGTTGTTTAATTCACTCCCTTGTTTTTATTTTTCCCCCCTTTTCCCCACAAACTCTTATATGTAATTTTGTGTAACAATGAGGGTCTCTTTCCATTTCCATACAGTTTCCCTTCTCTCTCCCTTTCTCCCACCCCACTCGTCTCTGTTTAATGTTAATCTTTCCTCATGCTCTTCTTCCCTGTTCTGATCTTAGTTGCTCTCTTTATATCAAAGAAGATATTTGGCATTTGTTTTTTAAGGATTGGCTAGCTTCATTTAGCATTATCTGCTGTAATGCCATCCATTTCCCTGCAAAATCCATGATTTTGTCGTTTTTTAGTGCTACGTAATACTCCATTGTGTATAAATGCCACAGTTTTTAAACCATTCATCTATTGAAGGGCATCTAGGTTGATTCCAAAGTCTAGCTATTGTGAATTGTGCTGCTATGATCACTGATGTGGCAGTATCCCTATAGTATGCTCTTTTAAGGTCCTCAGGGAATAGACCGAGAAGGGCAATAGCTGGGTCAAATGGTGGTTCCATTCCCAGCTTTCCTAGGAATCTCCATACTGCATTCCATATTGGCCACACCAATTTACAGTCCCACCGGCAATGTACAAGTGGACCCTTTTCCCCACATCCTCGCCAGCACTTGTTACTTGACTTCATAATGGCTGCCAATCTTACTGGAGTCAGATGGTATCTTAGGGTGGTTTTGATTTGCATTTCTCTGACTGCTAGAGATGGTGAGCATTTTTTCATATACTTATTGATTGATTGTATGTTCTCCTCTGAGAAGTGTCTGTTCAGGTCCTTGGCCCATTTGTTGATAGGGTTGTTTGTTATCTTATTGTTTAATTTTTTGAGTTCTTTGTATATTCTGGATATTAGGGCTCTATCTGAAGTGTGAGGAGTAAAAATTTGTTCCCAGGATGTAGGTTCCCTATTTACCTCTCTTATTGTTTCTCTTGCTGAGAAAAAAACTTTTTAGTTTAAGTAAGTCCCATTTGTTGATTCTTGTATTTAACTCTTGGGCTATGGGCGTCCTATTAAGGAATTTGGAGCCCGACCCCACAATATGTAGATCGGAGCCAACTTTTTCTTCTATCAGGTGCAGAGTCTCTGATTTGATATCTAGCTCCTTGACCCATTTTGAATTAACTTTTGTGCATGGCGAGAGAAAGGGGTTCAGCTTCATTTTGTTGCATATGGATTTCCAGCTTTCCCAGCACCATTTGTTGAAGATGCTATCCTTTCTCCATTGCATGCTTTTAGAGCCTTTATCAAATATAAGAAAGTTGTAATTTTGTGGATTGGTCTCTGTGTCCTCTATTCTGTACCATTGGTCCACCTGCCTGTTTTGGTACCAGTACCATGCTGTTTTTGTTACTATTGCTCTGTAGTACAGTTTGAAATCTGGTATCGCTATACCTCCCGATTCACACTTCCTGCTTAGAATTGCTTTTGCTGTTCTGGGTCTTTTGTTTTTCCATATGAATTTCATGATAGCTTTATCTATTTCTACAAGATATGCCGCTGGGATTTTGATTGGCATTGCGTTGAACCTGTAGAGAACTTTGGGTAATATTGCCATTTTGATGATGTTGGTTCTGCCTATCCATGAACAGGGTACATTTTTCCATCTTCTAAGATCTTCTTCTATCTCTCTCTTTAGGGTTCTGTAGTTTTCATTGTATAAATCTTTCACCTCTTTTGTTAGGTTGATTCCCAAGTATTTTTTTTTTTTTTGAGGATATTGTGAATGGGGTGGTTTTCCTCATTTCCATTTCAGAAGTTTTGTTGCTGATATACAGGAATGCCTTTGATTGATGTGTGTTGATTTTATATCCTGCCACTTTGCTGAATTCATTTATTAGTTCTAGTAGTTTTTTTGTAGACCCTTTTGGGCCTTCTAGGTATAGGATCATATCGTCCGCAAATAGTGATATTTTAAGTTCTTCTTTTCCTATTTTTATGCCTTTAATTTCTTTTGTCTAACTGCTCTGGCTAGTATTTCAAGGACTAAATTAAATAGAAGTGGTGAGAGAGGGCATCCCTGTCTTGTTCCAGATTTTAGTGGGAATGCCTTCAGTTTTTCTCCATTTAGAATGATGCTAGCCTGAGGCTTATCATATATAGCTTTTACAATGTTGAGGTAAGTTCCTGTTATCCCCAGTTTTTCTAGTGTTTTGAACATAAACACTAGAAACATTGTACTTTGTCAAATGCTTTTTCTGCATCTATCAAGACGATCATATGGTTCTTATCTTTAAGTCTATTGATATGGTGAATAATATTTATTGATTTCCATATATTGAACCAACCTTGCATCCCAGGGATGAATCCTACTTGATCATGGTGCACAATTTTTTTGATATGCTTTTGTATTCTATTCGCCAGGATTTTATTGAGGATTTTTCCATCTATGTTCATTAGAGATATTGGTCTGTAGTTTTCTTTCTTTGCAGTGTCTTTGTCTGGTTTTGGGATCAGGGTGATGTTGGCGTCATAGAATGAATTTGGAAGAGCTCCTTCTTTTTCTATTTCTTGAAATAGCTTGAAAAGTATTGGTATTAATTCTTCTTTGAAGGTTTTGTAAAACTCCGCTGTTTACGCATCCGGTCCAGGGCTTTTCTTGGTTGGTAGTCTTTTGATGGCTTCTTCTATTTCTTCCTTTGTTATTGGTCTGTTTAAATTGTGTGTGTCTTCCTGACTCAATCTGGGCAGCTCATATGACTTAAGAAATTTATCGATGTCTTCACTGTCTTCTATTGTATTAGAATATAGGGTTTCAAAATACTTTCTAATTATCTTCTGTATTTCTGTAGTGTCTGTTGTGATATTGCCTTTTTCATCCCGTATGTTAGTAATTTGAGTTTTCTCTCTTCTCTCGTTAGCATGGCTAAGGGTCTGTCGATCTTATTTATTTTTTCAAAGAACCAACTTTTAGTTTTATCAATTTTTTCAATGTTTTTTTTTTGTTTCAATTTCGTTGATTTCCACTCTGATTTTAATTATTCCTTGTATTCTGCTATATTTGCTGTTGTTTTGCTCTTCCTTTTCTAGGGTTTTGAGATGTAGTGTGAGTTCGTTTATTTGTTGGTTTTTTCTTTTTTTTGAGGAATGAACTCCAGGAAATGAATTTCCCTCTTAAAACTGCTTTCATTATGTCCCACAGATTCCGGTATGTTGTGTCTGAATTTTTTGATTTCCTCCTTTATGTCTTCTGTAACCCACTGATCATTCAGTAACATATTATTTTCCATGTGATGCAGGATTTTTCCTTCCTTCTTTTATCATTGATTTCCAGTTTCATTCCATTATGATCAGATATGGTGCATGGTATTATCTCCACACCTTTATATTTACTAAGAGTTGCCCTATGGCATAATATATGATCTATCTTTGAGTAAGATCCATGTGCTGCTGAGAAGAATGTGTATCCACTTGATGATGGTTGATATATTCTATATATGTTGGTTAAGTCTAGGTTATTGATTGTGTCATTGAGTTCTATAGTTTCTTTATTCAGCTTTTGTCTGGAGGATCTGTCTAATGGTGAGAGTGGTGTGTTGAAGTCACCCATAATTATTGTGTTGTGGTCAATTTGACTCTTGAACTTGAGGAGAGTTTGTTTTATGAACGTTGTTGCACCATTATTTGGTGCATATAAATTGATAATTGTTATGTCTTGTTGGTGGATAGTTCCTTTTAACAGGATATAGTGTCCTTTTTTATCCCTTTTGATTAACTTAGGTTTGAAGTTGATTTTATTCGATATGAGTATGGCCACTCCTGCTTGCTTCCGAGGTCCATTTGAGTGGTATGATTTTTCCCAACCTTTCACCTTCAGTCTTTTCCTATCATATGAGTCTCCTGAAGGCAGCATATTGTTGGATTTGTTTTTTTGATCCAGGTTACTAGCCTGTGTCTCTTGATTGGTGAGTTTAGTCCATTAACATTTAAGGTTACAATTGAAATATGATTTGTACTTCCAGTCATGTTTATTTATTTATTTATTTATTTTAGTTTGGCTAGTTTTTACTTTTTGCTGGTTTTCCTCCCCCTTTACTGAGATACTTCCCGCTGTTGGTTTTGGGCACTATTTTTCCATTCCTCTTCTTGTAGAATTTTGCCCAAAATGCTTTGCAGTGCTGGTTTTCTGGCTGCAAATTCTTTTAGCTTTTGTTTATCGTGAAAGATTTTAATTTCATTGTCAAATCTGAAGCTTAATTTTGCTGGATACAGTATTCTTGGTTGGAGACCATTACTTTTCAGCGTTTGAAATACATTGTTCCAGGATCTTCTCGCTTTCAAAGTCTGTGATGAAAAATCAGCCGTTAACCTAATTGGTTTACCCCTGAATGTAATCTGCCTCCTTTCCCTCGTAGCTTTTAATATTCTCTCCTTGTTCTGTATGTTGGCTATCTTCATAATTATATGTCTTGGAGTTGGTCTATTACAGTTTTGGATGTTTGGGGTCCTGTAGGCTTCCAGGATTTGGATAAACTGCTCGTGAGATTTGAGCATCTTTTCAGTGTTGACTATACTCTATTCAAGTTGATAAACTTTGTCTTCATTATCTGATGTTCTGACTTCTACTTGATCTAGTCTATTTGTAATATTCTCGTTAGCATTTTTAATCTGGTTTATGGTTTCTTGCATTTCTAAAATTACTGTTTGGGTTTTTTTAAGACCTCTATCTCCTGGTAAAGCTCGTTCTTTGCAGTTTGAATTTGTTTAGTTCGTTTTCAAAATATACTTTCAATTCTTGGACTTGCTGTCTCATGTCTTCTCTAAAATTCCGTTCCATCTGAATTAGGTATGCCTTGATTTCTTTCCCTGTCCATGTTTCTGATGCTTCTAGGTCCTCCTGTAGATTTAAGTTGTCCTGCATTATCTGTAATCCTTTTTTCCCTTGTTTTTTCATGTTGTTCACGTTACTTTCCAGCTCTGTTTCACTGCTTTGTAACTGCTTTCTCCTATACATTTGTTTTGGCTTTGTTTATCTCTGTTGTCTCTCCTTTGTGGTGGGAGATCATGCCTATAGATGTTGGGCTTTATTGTACTTTAGAGTTGATTCATTCAATTTATAAAGGGCTTCCGGATTTTGTATGCATATAGTGATTTGTTTTTGTTCTTAGGACTTTAGGTTAGGTGCTATGCAGGTATAAGGGTTAGTATGTCTTGGCTACTTTAGAAGATTGCTCTACTGAAGGGGGATACTAACCGTCGATTGGATCAGGGTGTTGGTAGTAGCTAGGTATTTAGGATCACTATAGACGGCCTTGAAACATTCACCTATTTGCATTTGGACAGTTACACAAAATGGACGACGTAATGCTTGGGATGAAAGTTGGGGGGAAGGGGAAGGAAGGTGCTCTTGAAAAGAAAGAAGGAGAGGGAGATAGATAGCATAGAGGAGAATGGAAAGAACAATAAAACTTGGAAGGGGAGAGAAAGAGGGAAAAAGGGAGAGAAAAAAAACTAAAATAAAATTAGGTCTTGGAGATCCATTTTCTTCTCTTCCCGTAGGCAAAGCTGTGCGCCCCCCGGGTTGAGTTTTGCCCTCAATGTGTCAACAGCAATCCCTCAAAGGAGGCTCCTGGGAGTCTCTCAATCCTGTTGGTCCAGAGCCGTTTCACTTCTACGGCCCCTCCTCCCCTTCCTCCTGCCAGCCTGCCAGGTCCTGCTCACCGGAGATGGTTCCCCAAGGATTTGGTTACACTTTCAGACCCACTAAGTGCTCTATTTCCCTAACGACTGAGCACTCTCTCTGTCCTTCATCTAAGCCCCAGTGCTGTGGAGTTGTGGTCTGGGAGTCAATAGTTTAATTTTTCCAGACCCCTTTGGTGGGCACATCTTCGGAATCTGGCAGCTAAGACCATTGGTGTCGCCGCAGGTGGTAATTAGGGGTCGAAGATCCCCTCTGGATGAGTTAGGGGTCTGGAGTGTCCCTCTGTTTCCCTCCGCCCCTACGGTCATGCCCTCTCAGTTGGCGGTTGGGGAAGTTGGGGTTGGGGAGTCTTCTCTGCTTCCCTCTGCCCCTACAGTCACGCCCACGTCACTGGTAGTAGGGGGAGTTGGGGGTCAAGAGTTCTTTGGCCCTTACGGTCACGCCCTCGGAGAGATTTTGAAGTTTCCCGGTTGTTTGTATCTGATGTGGGTGGGAGTCACACACCTGCTAAAATAGATTTCGCTGGGAAGGAATCTCTTTGGCCGAACTTTGGTGACTTCCCCTCTCTGCTATGGTGGGCCCCTGGCTCCTTGCCAGAGTGTCTGAAGGGAGGGGTGGAACTGGCTTGTCTCTGGTCTGACACAATCTCTGTTTTTAGTTCCCAGTTCGCTATTTCATAAAGGCTTGGCTAGATTCCCTTCACGTCGTCTCAGGGGAGGAACCGTTTGCCGGGTGGGCAGGGCCGTTAGCAGAGCCAGGAGGGCACGGGCCGGGCCAGGCAGGTGGGGTGGCTATTCGCAGAGCGGGCAGGGCCGCCAGGAGAGCCGGGATGGCAGGGGCTGTCTGACAGTCGGGCGGGGACCCTTCTCAACGAGCCGGGCTGCCGGGGGCCGCTTATAGAGCCCAGCGGCTGCAGCCGCATGGCTAAGAGCCGGGCGGGCGGGGTGGCCTTTCGCGGAGCAAGCAGGGCCGCCAGGAGAGCCGGGATGGCGGGGGCCTTCTGCCGAGTAGGGCGGGGACCCTTCTCGCCGTGCCGTTCTGGGCCGCTCTGGGCCGCTGGCCGCGGGTGGTGTCCGCGGGATTGGACCTCTGCACCCGCGTGGTCAGCCAAGATTCACTTGTCTGGGACAAACTGTCACCTCTAATAAACTTACTAATTCCCGGCAGGTCTCCTTTCAGCGGAATTTTGCTAGAAGTTCCTCAGTAGGTAGAATGTAGCTGTTTTAATGGGTCTTTCTGATCCCATTAATGTGGAGATATTGAAAGTGCTGCTTCCTCACCGGCCGCCATGTTGGATCCACCAATGCTTGTTTTGCTTGGTTTAGGAAAGCCTGTTAAAACTGTTTTGACATTTTGAGCCAAAGAATGCAGCCCCTGTACCCAGGATAGCCTCTCGCTGCTCCCAGCGTTGCTTCCCTAGGTGCACCCCTTACTTTTTCTTCTGGTAGGTGGAGGGTCTCTGATAATACCTAAGGTTCTTGATCTACTTTGAGTTTTGTGCAGGTTTAGAGACAGGAGTCTAATTTCATTTTGCTACATATGAGTTTCCAGTTTTCCAGCACCATTTGTTGAAGAAGCTAACTTTTCTCCAATGTGTGTTTATGATGCCTTTGTCTAATATGAGATAACTGTATTTATGTGGGTTTGATTCTGTGTCTTCTATTCTGTACCACTGGTCTGCATGACTGGTTTTGTGCCAATACCAGGCCATTTTTGGTACTATAGCTCTGTAGTATAATTTATGGTCTGGAATTGATATTCCAGCTTCACTTTTCTCACTAAGAATTGCTTTGCCTAGGGCTGGGGATACAGCTCAGTTGGTAAAGTGCTTGCCTCACATTCACTGGGTTCAATCCCCAGCACCACAAAAAAAAAATAAAAAATAAAAAAGGATTGCTCTGGCTATTCTGGGCCTCTTATTTTTCCAAATGAATTTTTTGACGGCTTTTCCTATTTCTATGGAGAATGTCACTGGAATATAATAGGAATTGCATTCAATCTGTTTAGGACTTTCGGTAGTATGAACATTTTGACAATATTAACTCTGAATAATGGTCATTTTTTTAACCAAAAATTATGATATAATTATTAGGATAATAAAAGGAGGGAAACTGTGGGTAAAGAGTGAAAGGAATAACCAGACATGGTGATACACATCTATAATCCCAGTGGCTCAGGAGGCGGAGGCAAAGGGATTAAGAGCTCAAAGCCAGCCTCAGCAACTTAGGGAGGCTCTAAGCAACTCAGCGAGACCCTGTCTCTAAATAAAATATAAAAAAGGAGGCGGGCACAATGGCACACGACTGTAATTCCAGTAGTTCAGGAGGCTGAGGCAGGAGGATTGTAAGTTCAAGGCTAGCCTTAGCAATGGTGAGGCACTAAGCAACTCAGTGAGAACCTTGACTCAAAAAAAAAAATACAAAATATGGCTGAGGATGCAGTGAGTGTCCCTGAGTTCAATCCTGGGTACCAAAAAAAAAAAAAAAAAAAAAAAAGTTAAAGATCAACCTAAGCAACTTAGTGAGACTCTCACTATGGAGATGTGGCTCAGTGGTTACCCCTGGGTTTAATCTCAATACCAAAATAAAAAGCTGAGCACAGTGGCAAACACCTGTAAACCTATCGGCTTAGGAGGCTGAGGCAGGAAGATCACAAGTTCAAAGCCAGCGAAGCACTCGATGAGCAACTCAGTGAGACCCTGTCTCTAAATAAACATATAAAATAGGGCTGGGAATGTGGCTCAGTGGTCAAGTGCACCTGAGTTCAATCCCTGGTACCTCCAAAAAATAAAAAAAATAAAGAGTGGAGGGAATAAAGAAAACTGAATCTTAATTTTATGTATTATTAATATTTAAATTTTTAAAATTCAAAATGAGGGGCTAAGGCTGTAGCTGAGTGGTAGAGTGCCTGCCTGACCTGCCTGTGGCCCTGGGTTCCATCAACAGCACAATCAATCAATCAATAAATAAAAATTTTAAAGCAGTGTTATAATCATGTTCTTATCTAAAAGCATGCCAGGCGCAGTGGTGCACGCCTATAATGCCAGTGGCTTGGGAGACTGAGGAAGGAGAATTGCAAGTCAAAGCCAGCCTCAGCAACTTAGTAAGGCTCTGAGAAACTCAGCAAGATCCTGTCTCAAAATAAAAAATAAAAAGGGCTAGGATGTGTCAATGGTTAAGCATCCTTGGGTTTAATGCTCCATACAAAAGAAAAAAAAAAAAACTCAAAGCAGAAAACAACCAAAAGCACTACTCTGAAAAGACAGCCTTGGCAGAAAACAGTAGGGAGGTTCCTCAAAAAATTTAAAAAAGAGGCTGGGCATGGTGGCCTATGCCTATAATCCCAGCAACCTGGAAGGTTGAGCCTGGAGGATCTCAAGTTCAAGGCCAGCCTGGGCAACTTAGGAAAACAAATATCCTCAGCAATTTAATGAGACCCTGTCCCTTCTACCCACCAAAATAAAATAGACTAGGGATGGAGCTCAGTGATAAAGTGCTCCTGAGTTCAATCAGCCATACCAAAAAAAAAAAAAAAGAAAAAAAGAAAACAACTACCACATGCTCTAGAAATATCCAAAGGAAATGAAATCAGTGTGTTGAAAGTAATGTATTCCTGCATCTGGTTAAATCTTTTTTGTGTCTCATACTGTTTTATTTATTTATTTATTCATTCATTCATTTATTTATTTAGTGTGTGTGTGTGTGTGTGTGTTTTGAGAATGAGAATCAAGTCCAGAACCTCACATGTGCTAGGCAAGTGCTCTACCGCTGAGCCACAACCCCAACCCATCTCGCACTGTTCTGAAATGCTTCCTATAGGTCTCATTAAGTTTATTCCATGACTTAAATATTCTGTTGCTACAATAGGTGTTTTCCATTACTTTTTTAAATGGGCTAGGAAAGTCAAGATGCTAGTTTTTTGTAATGGGTATTCTATTTAATTTCTTAAGCTCTAAATTGCTTTCCAGTTGATTTTTGTGTATTTCTAGGCACACAACAATATTATATTCTCCTTCTTAACTTTTTTTTTTTTTTGAGAGAATTTAATACTTATTTTTTAGTTCTCGGCGGACACAACATCCTTGTTTGTATGTGGTGCTGAGGATCGAACCCAGGCCGCACACATGCCAGGCGAGCGCGCTAATGCTTGAACCACATCCCCAGCCCTCCTTCTTAACATTTATATTTATATAATTTGCTAAATCTACCACCAACCTTTTAAGTTGAAAAAGACCTCTAGCCATTGTCTGGTGGCCTAATGTGAGTGCTGTGGTTTATCCCCCAAGGGTTCATGTGTTGAAGGCTTGGTCTTCAGTGTTATTAGTGTTGAGGCAGTGAGACTTTAAGAGGAGCAGCCATGTGGTAGGTCTATAGGTCACTGGAAACATGAAAGAGATTACTGCAGTTCTCCTGGGACCCTAGTTAGTTCCTGTTTGTTCTATGGCTTCTTTTCTTGAAACATGATCTCACTCCCAGACACTCCTGCCACTGTGATGCCATTCACCAGTAGGCCTTCACAAGAGCTTAGCTGATGCTGACAACATCCCCTTAAATTTCCAGAACTGTGAGCTAAATTTATATCTTCTTTATAAAGATATTCAGTTTAGGTATTTTATTATAGTAATAGAAAAATGGACTGATACAGTAAATGAACCTATAATGAGTAAATCCATCATGCCTATCATACCTATTTTCACCTATCCATTGATTTGATGACCTAAAGGCAGCCACATCCCCTCACCCCAGCTTCGTAGTTTATGGCAGTGGCATCCCATGGAAATAATACTCCAGATCTCCCTTCTTTCACCATGCAGATACTTCCACTGAATAATCTGTAAGTTCTGAACCCCAAAGACCAAATCCCCCTAAATTTGAGCTGCTTCTCTGCCTCCTTATTTTAACTAAAATCTGAGGGCCCTGTTTTCCCCACAGACATCTGAAACAGTGACTATTACTCTCTTTCACAAAAGGTGAGGTTGGTGACTTCCTTCCTTCTCTGTGTCACTTCTAAATCATATTGCCCATTGTGTTGCAAAAGCCCTATTCCTTTTGCATCTGTTCATTCTGTATACTTACTTACCTCTTTCCTTCATTCTTTACTGCTGTCCATCTGCCAATCATCTCATCATTTCCTTCTCATTCACTGAGGACTTTGATATCTGTCTAAGGCTTTTCTTCCATCAAAGTAGGCATTTACATTCAATCCCTGCCTCAAAACCCCTTGCTATTTGACCTCCAATGATCTTTTTCACTCCAGTATATCCACAGCTTGGACTCTGTCACCTATAACTGTTTCATTACCAAAGTCAAACAAATTCAAACATTCTGCTCTGGCTCCTTGACCTTGTTTCAGCTACTGAATCATTCCTATTGCTATTCTTTGCCCTCACCAAGGTTTCCATTCCAAAGACCCCCTCTGCTTTATCTTACAAACACAGGTCCTTTTCCAAAATTCCCTCTCTTATTCCCAAAACTTACAAGTTATCCATAATATATGCTTCTATCTCAGCCCAAAAATCCTTTCACAACAAACCTATTATTGTAGCATAAAAGATAAAAGATACTTTCATGAGAATATTTACTGTAGAGAAAATAAAAATTGCATATCACTGGGAAAAATCTCCAGACTTTAATGTCTCCAACACTTAAAACTACATCCAGTTACTGGAACTCAGAATATAAAGTAATAGTGCTCAGCACTAGTTTACAAAAGTCTTAATGAAAATGTGATTTTTTAAAAATTGAGTTCAAAGAAAGAGAATGTGGCCAAAATGAAACTAGGAAAGATACCAGAACAAAAAACAAATTTATTTGTTTCAAAAATTACAAAAATTACAAGAATTAAGCAATTTGAATTTTGTAGAAACTATGAGCATTTGCATTACTAGGGAAGAATGAATAAAATTAGCTGGGTGCAGTGCCACACACTTGTAATCCCAGCAGCTTGGGAGGCTGAGGCAGGAGGATCACAAGTTCAAAGCCAGCCTCAGAAAAAAAAAAAGTGAGATGCTGAGCAACTCAGTGAGACCCTGTCTCTAAATAAAATACAAAATAGGGCTGGGGATGTGGCTCAGAGGTACCCCTGAGTTCAATCCCCAGTATCCACAAAAAAAGAAATGAATGAAACTTAAAACAGCATAATTGATAATGAAAACCATGTTAAATAGACTGTATAGACTGTGCTGAAGAACAAAGTAAAGCTTTAATGTAATACAATAATCCGGAAAATAATATAGATGTCTAAGAATTACATTAACACTTTAAAAAGATGATTCAGCAGTGTGTAACAGTTCTCCCATAAAAGAAACAGCAACAGGAAAGTCAGCTGGGGAGCTATTGTGAGACTTCACACAAGATAAGATCAGTACAGGAGTTGCAGGACTGTGTAAGACAAAAAGCAGAAAGATTTATGCTGAAATGATTAGAGAAAGACATACTTAAACATATCTTGAGTTTGAAGAATAAGCACATGATGAAGCTCTTGAGAATAGTTATCATAGGAAAATTATGGAACTGTATCTTATTTTCCTTAACTATCTGTTATGGGACAAATTGTGTCCCCCAAAATATCATGTTGAAGTCCTAACACCCAGCACCTATGAGTGTGACCTCATAGATGTAACCAAGTGAAGACAAGGTCATTGGGATGGACCCTAATCCAATATGAAAAACAAACCTACACAGAGAATGCCACGTAAAGACACAGACATACAAGGAAGATATATCCATGTGAAGACAGAGACAAAGACTGACGTGTTACAAGAGACTGAATGTCCAGGGACGCCAAGGATCACGAGCAAACCACCAGAAGCTAGAAAGAAGCAAAAAGAGATTCTACCCACCAGTCTTCAATTTCTTTGGAACGACCTGCCAACATCTTGATTTCCAACTTCTGGCCTCCAGAAATATGAGACATTTAATTCTATTTGTTTTAAGCAACCTGGTTTATGGTCTTGGACATCTTAACACACCACCCTACCTACTCATTCACATCTCTCTCACTGACTTGGCTACAAAATCTAAAAACATAAGAACCAGGGGGTGCTGGGCCCACTCTCAATTGTTAGAGTGTTTGCCTCACATGCACAAGATCCTGGGTTCAATCCCCAGCACCACACACACACACACACACAAAAAAAAAAAAAAAAAAAACAAGTCTATATCAAACACTGTCATATCTATAGTGCTTGGCCCTATACACTGCATAGGCAAGCATTTGAAAAACCTGTGAAAGGAAGGAGTAAATTTCAGATAACATGGTGACAAACTTAAGTTTTGATAGAAATGTTACACAGAGCCACAGCTCTCAACCACTCATACATAAGTAGAATACCATCAATTAAACAGTACAAATAATTGCCATTTAGTTATTAAGGGCCAATATTTAACAATGATCTTGTTTTATTAAAAAGACTAGACAATATATATAATTCAAGGGAATCCCTCTCATAACTGATACACTCACTCACTTGAATTGTCACTGGGGGAGATAAAAGTAGAGAAGCATGCTAAGAATTGCATCCAACCCTAGAATACCCAACAAAAAAGTGTTTTACAGGAAAAACAGATAAGAACTGCTATGAAGAAGTCACTGAATAATAATTGTAGTAACAGTAATAATAATAGTGGTTAGCAAATGTTAAACACTAGAAAACACTACTTTCTAGGCACATAATTCTATGCATTTAACAAATACTAATTTATTTAACCTCACCTGCATTACTGCAGTAACTCCATAACCGTTCTCACTGAATGCATTCTTGCACCCCTAAAAATTCTGAACCCAGCAGCCAGTGATCCTTTTACAATGTCAGATAACATCACTCCTCTGCTCAAAACTCCCTATGGCTCCCATCTCCCCGACAAGAAATACCCAAGGCCTGGTGTGAACCTGATCTCACCACCTCTCTGACTTCATCATTCAGCCCCTCCCATCACACCCTGAAACCCCTTCTTGCTGCTCCCTCTCCTTTAACATCTCACCCAACATATACTTGAAGCTCTTACTCATCCATTTTATTTCATTCTCTTCCCCAATCTGTAACACCTTTCCTGCTGACCACCATTGCTCCACCTCATCCATAGACATCAGTGTAGGATTACTAAGAACCAAATGCTTCAGGTTTCAATCATTTGCTAAAAACTATTCAGTTCTCATAGTTTTCTTACTCTTAAAACTTCAAGTGATGGGTTATGATGTTAAAATATTTATAATACATACCTGCAGCTGTTGAAGATCATCTTCCTGAATGTTCTGAGACAAATTATATATCTAGAAAACAAAACTCAACTTGATCTATTCTGACTTACTTCAAACAAATCCCAAATAAGCCTAAAGCATTCAAAAAGAAGTTTGGACACGGACTGGGTTGTGGCTCAGTGGTAGAGTGCTCACCTAGGATGTGCAAGGCCCTGGGTTTGATCCTCAGCACCACATAAAAATAAATAAATAAAATAAAGGTATCATGTCCAACTACAATTAAAAATTGAATAAAAAAAAGAAGTGTGGACAATTAAAGGCTTGCGTATAAGAAAGTGAAGCCCATTCAAACAGTAATATTATCTGTCTTTGAGACAAAAAAATACAAGGTTGGAATAAAAAATTCTTCCTTTACATTTTAAAATATAATTTTCCTAAGTTCTTACCAAATCTACATTTCCTACATAAAAGATATAATTTCAATTTCCAAATTTTGGACCTTTCCTAGAACATATTAAATATGATTATCACCAAAGAGGAAAAAAAATTTAGCCCCCCTTCTTGAGCTAAGAGTTTGTCTTACATCTATAGTCTAAAAATAACATTTCCATATCATCACAGGAATTTTTTTTAATAGAACAGTAACTAAAACTAGATAGACTGGGCACGCTGGTGCACACTTATAATCCCAGCAGCTCGAGAGACTGAGACAGAAAGATCATGAGTTCCAAGCCAGCCTCAGCAAAAGCAAGGTGCTAAGCAACTCAGTGAGATCCTGTCACTAAATAAAATACAAAATAGGGCTGAGGATGAGGATCAATGATTGCATGCCTCCGAGTTAATACCCTGTACCCAAAAGAAAAAAAAAAATTGATGGCCTCCCTTTATCCTATTTCCTCTTATTTTAAGTTAAGTGGTTTTTACCTGAACAGAACTAGTCATGGTGCTTAGAGCGAAAATGGTGGCACAGTCTTTCACAGTTGACTGGCTGTCAAAAGCCCCTTGTGTGTCCATCAGAATAACTGCAACCTAAAAAATAAATACAAATAAAATATGTTGAAGAGAGAAAAGGTAAAGGACAGATTTGTTTACATGAGCCTCAAGCACCCACTGAGTATCTATTAGAAAAGAACGATTATTCAGGTACCTTGCTTTGACCAGAGCACTTTGCTGGAGAACATCTGTTCTAACCTGGTGAGATGCCACAAAACAGAGGCATACAAGGCAACACAGGAGGAAAATTGCCCCATCAATCAAAACAGCCAACACTGAAATCAATCACCTCACTACCCCATCAGTTGTTCAATGGTTTTTCATTGTTAAAAAATAAATTTTAAAAACTAGGTAAGGGGCTGGGGATATGACTCAAGCAGTAGTACGCTCGCCTGGCATGCGCGAGGTCCTGGGTTCGATCCTCAGCACCACATACAAATAAAATAAAGATTTGTGTCCACCGAAAACTAAAAAATAAATTAATTAATTAAAAAAAAAAAAAAAACTAGGTAAGTGTGGTGATGCACGCCTGTAATCCCAGATACTTGGGAGGCTGAAGCAGGAAATTCACAAGCTAAAAGTCCAGCCGGGCAACTTAGCAGGACCCTATCTTTTAAAGTTTTTGTTTGTTTGTTTGTTTTTTTAGTTGTAGATGGACACAATATCTTTATTTAGTATTTTTTTATGGGGTGCTGGGGATTGAACCCAAAGCAGTCTACCACTGAGCCACAACCCCAGCCCCAAACTCCTTTTTTAAAGGCCTATAGATGTAGTGCAGTAATATTGCCTCCGGGTTCAATAACCAGAACTGGGAAGGAGCGGGGGCCAGGGACAACTTTTGTAGTTATTAGGGCACTATTAAGAAAGTGAGGGGCTAGGGTTGTGCCTCAGTGGTAAAGCACCAGCCTAGATGTATGAGGCACTGGGTTCAACCCTCAGCACCACATAAAAATAAAGATATTGTGTTCATTTATAACTAAAAAATTTTTTAAAAAATTTAAAAAAAAAAAAAAGAAAGTGAAAAGGTAGGCTGGGGCTGTAGCTCAGTGATAGAGTGCTTGCCTCACAGGGGAGAGGCACTGGGTTCCATCCTCAGCACCATATAACAATAAATACATAAAAGATATTGTGTCCATTTACAACTAAAAAAAATAAAAGTGAAAAAGGCAACACACACACACAAACACACAATGAGAAGGACTAGTATCTAGAATAAATAAGAAACTGTACAACTTAAAGATTACACAATTAAAACAGATTTTTTTTTTTCAGGACTGATGATGAAACGCACAGCCTCAGTCGGGAATTGTGGCTCATGCTTGTATTCCCAGTAGCTTGGGAGGCTGAGACAGGAGGATCGTGAGTTCAAAGCCAGCCTCTGCAAAAGCTAGGCACTAAGCAACTCAGTGAGACCGTCTCTAAATTAAATACCAAATATGGCTAGGGATGTGACTCAGTGGTTGAGTTCCCCTGAATTCAATTCTCAGTACCCCCAAAAAAAGATAAATAGCATCAAGTGTTGTCAAGGATATGAAAACTAAAGCCTCCTGTATTACTAGTGAGAAAAATAGGTTGGTACAGCTACCTTGTACACAACTGTTCAAGGCAGCATATTATTCACAATAGCCAGAAAGTATAATCAACCCAAATTTCCATCAACTGATGACAGAGAATGTGGCATATTCATAAAATGGAGTATTATTTAGCCATGGAAGGAGTAAAATATTGATGCATACTACATCATAGATGAGCCATGAGGGCACTGAGCCTAGTACAAGAGGGAAGACATGAAAAAACACATAACACTTCATTCATGTGAAATGTCACAGAGTCATGAAGAAAGCATAGTAGTAGTGGCCAGTGGTTGACAGAAGAGGGAAATGGGGACTGACTGCTAATGGATACTGAGGTTTCTTTTTTTTTCTTTTTTTATATATATTTTTAATTGTTGATGGACCTTTATTTTATTTGCTTATTTATATTTGGTGCCATCTCACACGTACAAGGCAGTGTCTCACATGTACAAGGCAAGCGCTCTACCACTGAGCTACAACTCCAGCTCCCTGGGTTTCTTTTTGATGTAATGAAAAGATTCCAGAATTATATGGTAGTGATACCTGCACAGCTTAGAAGTATATTAAAAAACACAAAATAGGGGCTGGGCATATTCTCAGCTGGTAGAGTGCTTGCATGCACAAGGTCCTGGGTTCAATCTCCAGCACCATCAATCAATCAATCAATCAATAAATAAATAAATAGCTAGCTTCTAGATGATTGATTTTCTAGTGTTAATTGTATTTCAATAAAAAGAGTTAATCTCCAGCACCATCAATAAATAAATAAATAAATAAATAAATAGCTTCTAGATGATTGATTTTCTAGTGTTAATTGTATTTCAATAAAAAAGAGTTAATCCTGGGATGCATTTGCTAACTAGAAAAACTATACTAAAAAAAGCAAACAAGGGGAAATACTAAAGAAAATTTCTTTGAGGGGAAGGAGTTGGAAGAAATGGTATTCTCATACCATATAATGAACAGTAAACAGCTATAACTACTATCAAGAACATCTGTCAGTAGCTATAAAGGGTATTCTCAAGAAAGGGGAAATGATGGGCTGGGGATGTGGCTCAAGCGGTAGCGCGCTCGCCTGGCATGTGTGTGGCCCAGGTTCAATCCTCAGCACCACATACAAACAAAGATGTTGTGTCTGTCGAAAACTAAAAAATAAATATAAAAAAAAATTAAAAAAAAAAAAAAAGAAAGGGGAAATGAGCCTTCCCACTCCCAGCAATTCTACTTCACAGTGGCTAATGTTTTTGGCTAGAAACCACCGTGAGAAATATACTTTATACCATAATCAAATAAATACACCTGTACAAAAAGCTGAAACCAGATTTTTATGCACACTCCACTATGAAAATTTCTATTCTGTTCTAGTTCTTTAAAATGTTTTAAATATTGGTTATGAGCCAATACACTGATTTTTCTACCTCTAACAGAATACTAACAGTTTAAAAAGCTGTGGCTTCAGCCAGGCATGGTAATGCACACCTATAATCCCAGCGGCTTGGGAGGCTGAGGCAGGAGGATTAAGAGTTTGAAGCCAGCCTCAGCAACTCAGCAAGGCATTTGGCAACTCAGCAAGACCCTGTTTCTAAATAAAATACAAAAAGGGCTGAGGATGTGGCCCAGTAGTTAAGTGCCCGTGGCTTCAATCCCCAGTACCAAAAAAATTTTTTAAAAAGCTGTGGCCTCAAGACACAATTGCAATTTTACTCAACAAGATATTTTCAGGATGTTCACTTTAACAAAAATTATAAAAAAGGAAAAGGAAGCAATGACAATTATGAAATGTAGTATATTCTTAGGATGTTTAATATGTAAATTCCAGATCTTAATAATTACTGATGTTGACTCTTAGTTAAAATGCAAAAACAAATAAAAAGAATTCTCCACTTTTTAAATCACTTAAGTTTCCAGGCTATAATCTCCCTGAGTATTTTAAAAAAAAAGAAAATCATACTAAACTTTATTTTGGCTAACATATAAAGAATTGTTATCGGGCTGGGATTGTAGCTTAGTTGCTCAGTTGCAGTATGCTTGCCTCGAATATGTGAGGCACTGGGTTCGATACTCAGGGGCACATAAAAATAAATAAATAAATAAATGTACTGTATCCACCTACAACTAAAAAAAAAATTTTAAAAAAAAAGAATTGTCATCAATATGGCATATATCCAATATAAAGCATTCCTGATCCTGCTGAAAGTTTTAACATTAAGAGAAGGAAACATAATGGTGAGATAGTACTACATATCTGTTAGAATAATGAAAACCCAAAACACTGACAACAGATGCTGGTGAAGATGTAGAGTAAAAGGAACCCTTCATTCATTGTTGGTAGAAATGCAAAATGGTACAGCCACTCTTGAAAGTAGTTTGGCAGGTTCTTACAACACTAAACACATTCTCTATTAATAATTCAGCAATCATAGGAGAGAGGGAGACAGGGAGAGGGAGAGAGAGAGGGGGAGAGGGAGAGAGAGATAGATATTGGTTGATTGATTTAACTGCCAAAATTTGGAAATAACCAAGATGTTCTTCAGCAGGTAAACACATAAACAAATGATGATACCTCCATACAATGAAATATTCAACAATAAAAATAAGCTATCAAGAAATACAAAGATATGGAGGAACCTTAAAAGCACATTGCTGAGTGAAAGAATTCATTCTGAAATGGCTACATGCTGTTTGAGTCCAACTATATGACATTCTGGAAAAGACAAAACTATGAATAAGTAAAAATATAGCTGGGAGTGGTGGCGCACACCTATAATCCCAGTGACTTGGGAGGGTGAAGCAGGAGGATCACAAATTCACAGCCAGCCTCAGAAATTTTAGCAGGTCCCAAGCAACTTAGTGAGACCCTATCTCAAAAATAAAAAAGGATTGGAGAGTAGTTTAGTGGTTAAGCACCCCCAGGTTCAATTTCCAGCACCAAAAAATAAATAAAAAATAAAAATATCAGTGGATGTCTGAAATCTGGGGAGACAAAAGAAGAGAGAGAAAAAAACAGGTAACTTAGAGAATTTTTAGGGCAATTTTTATTCTATATGATCCAAATGGTAGAAAAACACCATTATCCATTTGTCAAAATCCACACAATGTCCAACACAATGAGTAAACCCTAATGTAAACTCTGAGCTTTAATTAATGACAAGAGATAAAGACTGGTTCATTAAAGTGTAATCAATATATCATACACATCAGTGAGTAACTGACAGAGAATCGTAAGTGTGGGAACTCTACTTTCCACATCATTTTCCTGTAAACCTAAAACTGCTTTAAAAAATTAAGTTTAGTCATGTATAAGAATAAAAAGTTTCTAGAAATTTAAATAAATTTTTAAAAATTTAAAATTAAAAAAAAAATAAGTTTATTGCTGGCACAGTGATTTATGCCTAGAATCTCAATTATTCAGGAGGCTAAGGCAGGGGAATCACAAGATTGAGGTAACCCTGGGAAACTTCAAGAAATTTTGTCTCAAAATTTAAAATTAAGGATTGGGGATGTGGTTCAGTGGTTAAATGCCCCTGAGTTTAATCCCCAGTACAAAAAAAAAAAAAAAGGTGGCTGGTGATATACAGTGGTAGAATGCCCCTGGAGTTCAATCCTTAGTTAAAAAAAAAAAAAAAAAAGGGCGCGGGTTATAAAACTATTAATATTTTTAAAAGGCAAAAAACAGAATGATAACAAAAAACATGGAGCTTCATAAAAGAGTCAATTCAACAGGATTAAAAAAAAAAAAAAGAAGGACCTACAAATATCAAAAATTAAAAACAAAGCTTCCTTACTACTAACTTCCTAGAAATGTCCCAAAATGTTAAGAATCAATAGTCATAGGGCTGAGAATGTAGCTCAGTGGTAAAGTGCTTGCCTCACATGTGTGAGGCACTGAGTTCAATGCTCAGCACCACATAAAAATAAAACAAAGGTATTCAGTGTCCATTTACTATTAAAATTTTTTTTTTTTTTTAAAGAATTGTGGCCAGGCACAGTGGCACATGCCTGTAATCCCAGCAGCTTGGAAGGCTGAGGCAGGAGGATCGCAAGTTCAAAGCCAGCCTCAACAATGGCAAGGCACTAAGCAACTAAGTGAGACCCTGTCTCAAAATAATATACCAAATAGGGCTGGGGATGTGGCTCAGAGGCCAAGTGCTCCTGAGTTCAATCCTCGGTACAAAAAAAAAAAGTCAACAAATAAAATTTACATAAATTTCTTAAAAAAAAAAAAAAAGAATTGTGTATCACTTGGGCAAAGTGTTACATACCTGTAATCCCAGCAACTCAAGAAAGAAACTAAGGCAGAAGGATTACAAATTCAAGGACAGCCTCAGCAACTTAGCAAAGCCCTAAGCAACTTAGTGAGACGCTGTATGAAAATTAAAAAAAAAAAAAAATTTAAAGTCTAGGAATGGGGGGTTGGGAATATAGCTAAGCTGGTAACATGCTTGACTTTCATGCACAAGGCCCTGGGTTCAATCCCTAGTACCACCAAAAAAAATAAGGCTAGGAATATGGCTCAGTAGAAAAGCGTAACTGGGTCCAACCCCCAGTACCCAAAAACAAAAACAAAAAAATTGTGTATCAACTCTTCAGCTCCCAATCCTAAATTAGAACTTAGATTAGGGAAAGGTTGAAACTGAACAACCAGAAAGGGGATGTGAAATCTTCTGAGTCTGGAAAGACTCAGGCACAAACAGCTACGAAGGCATAGGGCTAAAAACAAGGAATGGTATAAAGTCAGTGTAAGAAATACAAGACCTGCTCTCCCAATCATATAAGTTGTGAAGAGACTCTGCAACTGCAGCTTATTAGGTATGGATGCCACCAGATGGGAAGCTTACTAGGGCTGGGGAGTGAATGCCCACCTTCTCCAGGCTATCTCACTAATCAGTTCTCACAACAATGGTAGCAGGTATGTGCCACTCATGACATGAACAGGGACAAGAAGTAAAAAATAGAGGTAACATTCTTAATAGTGAAAGCAAAGCCTCTAGAAAGTGAAAACTGGGAGAGGGAAGAACAACACATTGACAGCTACTTCCTGTTAGAAACCTTACAGAAGAATCATGTAGTTGAACTTTTACACATTATGTCCACATGTTATTTTTAAACCATACACTTACAACACTTTGATTAAAAATAGTATTTTTTAAATGAATTAACACAGTATACTTAAAGTTCACTTTTTTGTTGTTTTTCTTTTCTTTTTGTTTTTTTGTTTTCATCCTTACCTTCTTCCCACCTGGCTTCTCCACAGTGAAAACATCACTCCAGATCTGAATCCCAGTGGTTTCTGGGTCAGAGCCTCCTCGCCATGAAAATCCTGTTAATGGTTCTTCTGGGTCACCCAACCAATTTGAATGGCCACCTTCCTTCTAAAGGAGAAATAAGACATTTCCATTAATTTGCCATTTTTTTCCCCATTCATTACTGGAGATCAAACCCAAGACCTTACCTCATAGATACAAGGCAAACACTCTATTACTGAGCTATACCCAAGACCCCTCCACTAAATCTTTTTTTTTTTCGGGGGAGGGGGACAGGAGTAACCAGAGATTGAACTCAGGAACCTTTTACCACTGAGTCACAGTCCCGGACGTTTTTTTTTTTGTATGTGTGTGAAACAAGATCTAAGCAACCTAAGACTAAATTGCTGAGGCTGACCTAGAACTTGTGATCCTTAGCCTCAACCTCCAGAGTTGCTGGGAATACAAGCATAGCCTGTAGCACAGCCTGGGCCTCAATTAAATCGAAAACAAGTAATTTTACACTTCAAGGATAATTCAAGAGCTTATTTTGCTTTTTTGGACATAAAAGTCTCATTTCTCATCATATGGGATAAACTAATTATCCCTTACCTGAGAATATAAGTATCGCAGCATAAAATCCAGAATGAAGGATTTGCCCTTTCGGAAGGCACCAGCCACTGACACAACCACGACATCGAGATCTCGGATATGGTCCTGCAGAAGAATGCTAGCCAAGGCTTTTTCTTCTAGCTCAAAGGAATGCTGCTCTTTCTGAACCAAAACAACTTGCACTGGACCAGGCTTTCCGCTTTCCATGGCATCACCTACGTTAACGTTGTGAAAAAATATTAGTTTTAAACTCTTTTAAACACACATACATACGCAAATATAAACATACATATAGACAACATGTATACATATAAAAGTTATTATTTACCGTACTACGGATTGAACCCAGTGGTATTCTACTACCTAGCTACATCCCCATCCCCAGTCCTTTTTTTTTTTTTTTTAAAGAGAGAGTGAGAGTGAGAGAGAGAGAGAATTTTTTAATATTTATTTTTTAGTTTTCGGCGGACACAACATCTTTGTTTGTATGTGGTGCTGAGGATTGAACCCGGGCCACATGCATGCCAGGGGAGCGCGCTACCGCTTGAGCCACATCCCAAGCTTTTTTTTTTTTTTTTTTTTTGAGATAAAGTTTCACTAAGTTGCTCAGGCTCGACTGGAACTTGGGATCTCCTATCCTAGCCTCCGTGCTCACTGAGATTCCAGGTTTGCACCACCACACGGAGCTTAATACATTTTAACATGGAAAGAGCAAAAACTTCTTAAACAGGGCACAAATATACTAATCATAAAAAGTGAAAAACAAGCCAGGTGAGGTGGTGCACACCTACAATCCCAGAGGTCTGGGACGCCGAGGCAGCAGGATCTTGAGTTCAAAGTTAGCCTTAGCAACAGTGAGGTATTAAGCAACTCCGTGAGACCCTGTCTCAAAATAAAATACCAAATAGGGCTGGGGATGTGGCTCAGTGGTCGGAAACCCGAATTCAATCCCCAGTACCCAAAACACTAAAAATAAAAAACAACAAATTTAGACTTCATTAAAATGAAGAATGTCCATTAAAAAATTCCAATAAATGAGTAAAAGCCATAGACAAGGAGAAAATATTCACAATATCTATTTTCAAAGGACTCACATCCAGAATCAGTAACTCTATAAGAAAAAGACAGTCCATTTTTTAAAAATAATAATAATGGGGAAAGACTATGAACAGGAGTTTCACCAAAAAAAAAAAAAAAAAAGGGATACCCAATGGTCAAAATCATTACTTATCAAGGAGATGAAAATTAAAACTCTTGCCCACGTCCTGCGCAGGGGAAGGAAAGGGTTTCCTTCCAGAGGGATGGACTGGCTGAGAAATAGAAGCTAAGAAAAGTAGTACCATAGAGCACTTGCAAAGTAGTACCATAAAATAACCACAGAACACAGAAAAGTACAGTATCAAAGCCAGAACAGCGATAGGCAAAGCTGACCAGATGGGTCCAGAAGGAAGCCTATGCTTACTTTATTTATATCAGGACACATCAAAGAAATTCTATAGAAAGTTCTTCACCAAAACAGGTGGGGGCAAGTATGCTGCTGGGTCCCTAGCAGGTCACGTCCCTCTCCAATACTGCATGAGACCTCTTAGCAGAACTTGGGGGAGAGGACGGTTTGCTTGCTTACATTTGGGCAATCTTACCCAATGGGACTGCCACAGGAGGTTCCCAATACCCAGATCTACCCCCTCAGTGGCCACCATGCTGAAACAGGTCTTCACACATTTCACGATGGCTTCCCGCATAAAATCACATCCTGCCTAGCAGAACAGCTAAAAATTTTCAAGTATGACAATATCAACTAAGGGAGAAGATATGGAACAACTGGAATTCTCATACATTCTAATGGGAGTATAAAATAGTACAGGCATTTTGGGAAACTGCCAGTGCATACTAAAATTAAACATATCCTAGGATCCAGAATTCAAGCCTAGAAAGCTTGAATAAGAATGTTCACATCAGCCTAACTCAAAGTTGCCCAAAAGTGGAAATAACACAAATGTCCATCAAAGGGTGTCATCTGCCACTGCAAAACCTTCTATATATGTCATTTAATCTTCAGAAAAACCCTATGAGGTAAATAATATGTCCCATTATAAAAACGAGGAAACTAAGGCTTAAAAAAGCTTTAGTATCTTGCACAACAGGTCCCAGAGATAAGTTGGAAAAAGATCTTTTCATGTGGCTATTTTGCAGATTTTTGGGGAGGGGGTACAGTAGTGGGGATTAAATCCAGTGGCACTCTACTACTGAGCTACATTCCAGACTTTTTATTTTATTTTGAGATGGGGTCTCACTAAGTTGCCCAGGCTGTCCTGGAACTTGCCACCTTCCTGCCTCAGCCTCCAGAGTCACCAGGATTACAGGCATGTGATACCTCATCCAACTTGCAGATCATTCTCAATAACTGTCAACATTTCAGGGGCTATTAATTCTATAGTTGAAAAGTAAGAATTAACAAGTACTTTCTCTACCAGAGTTGAAAGCATAAAGAAATTTGCTTTGAAATTCAAAGCCATTTAGTAATTGTGGATTTATGGAAAGTTTACAAAAATTGCCAGTGAGGGGTGGGATGGTGGCTCAGTGGTAGAGCGATTGCCTGGCATTGTGTGAGGCATTGGGTTCAATCCTCAGCACCACATAAAAAGAAATTACAATAAAACAAAGGTACTGTGTCATCTACAACTAAAAAAAACAAAAACAAAAACACTTCCAGTGAGGCTAGAGAATAGGCAAAGCTCTACCTAGTTCTCTATACTTGCCTCTTATAGTAAAGATTTTTTTAGGTAGTTCAAAAGGACATTCGATAATAATTATATATCTTAATTATATTAGAAAACACCACACCAGCAATTCAATAGATTGTTGCTTAGAGGGAGGCTAAGTCTAAAGAATAGATCAATTCAGATTTAAGGACACATTTTTAGTAAAGCATATTATATAGGCAGGTATGACCCAAATCACAAATATGTTCCAAATGGCTTTCATTTGAAAGGCACTGAAGGTCACATGGTTAGAGCATGCAAAGCATACAAATCGGCTTGAATCTCAGGCTCTACCCTTTAAGCTCCTGGAACCGCTCACTTTTTATACTAGCAATGTCAGCAACAAAAGGGTTCTTCTCACTTTTTATTTCTTTGTAGACTATGAGAAAACAATTTATAAATATAGATAAAAATATGCTATAGTGGTAAGAAATATATATTAACACTTGTCCTCCCTGGATAGAATTTCTGTGGATAACCTTTTAGGGTTCATAATGCCAAGTAACAGATAAATCCAAAACCTAAAAGAAATCAAGAATTTATCAGTCAGGCACAGTGGCACTTGCCTGTAATCCCAGTGACTCAGGCTGAGGCAAGAGGATCACAAGTTTAAGGCCAACCTGGACAATTTAGAGGGTCCCTGTCTCAAAATAAAGAAGGATGGAGGATGCAACTCAAAGGTAGAGTAGAGTAGTTCAATCCCCAGTACCACCAAAAAAAAATAATTTTAAAAATAAATTAAAATAAGGATAAATTATTTATACCTTATGGATAAGGCACAGTGCTAAGTACCATGCAGTATTCAAAGAAGTACAAAACTAAGTTCTGATTGTGGCAGAGATGGCTGGTCATTCCCCTAATATTCATATCCTTCTTCTACTTTGTAACAGATTTTTAGCCAGGCATATAACTACCCAAAAGAAACAAATTTCTAAGCAAACTTGTAGCTGGAATATGACCATGTGACTTAAGTTCTGGCCAATGGGAAATGACATAGGAAACTTCCAGGGCAGGCATTTTTCCCCTTTAGCTGTCTGAATGTACAAGTAGGAGTGAGTCATCCTGGACCAGTAGATGCCAAGCAACACCCTAAAATACTGAAGTAATAGGACAGGCAGGGCCTAGGACTTTGTACAGTGGAGCTGCCATACTGGTTCACTCTTAAAAGAATAAAAAACAAATGTCTGTCTTACTTAAATCACTTATTTGGTGGCTCCTTCAGGTACAACCCTAGAAACCAGCCACTAGGTAGCTGGGACTAAAGGGGTATACCACCATGCCCAGCTGAAGACAGTCTTTCCTCTCTTGTTTCCTACAATACCCAAGAATAAAGAAGCACAGGCTGTGTTTAGTTCAGGGAGCTGGAGTGATCCTCACTTTTCAAAACACCATCTCTCCCTCTTGCTTTCTGTAGTCAACAAAACTATATTACTAATCTTCCAAGTAAAAATTTCATTTCCACTCATCTCTCTTCAAATATCAAATAAAGGTCCTTTGCTAATCCTCATATTTCAGATGCCCCAATCTCTTAGAGCCTTTATCAAACCCTCTCCCCTAATCATGTCACCTTCCAACTTTGCTGTTCAGTTGATTATCCAAGTCACAGAGCCCAGGTGTTCCTTTGATGATGTCATTACATTCCTTAAGACTGAATCTTCTACTTCATTATAATACATATATAACATATACAACAGCAACTGTGGATGGATGGCTCAAAACTAAAATCTCCATCCTTCAAGTTGAAGCTTTTCACCATTCTTTTTTGTTTCTTTTAATTTTGATGGAATTTTTGTTTATTTATTATATGTGGTGCTGAGAATTGAACCCAGTGCCTCACACATGCTAGGCAAGCACCTCACCACTGAGCTATAACCCCTGCCCAGCCTTTCACCATTCTCCCACTGTCTTCTTATTTCCTCTAATTCTTCAATCTCTTTGTCCTCCCAGGAAAATTTATTCTCTTTGGTCTTCCTATTAGGAGAAAGTCAAGGATTAAAGCTGGGCATGATGGTGCACACCTGTAATCTCAGTAATTCAGGAGGATAAGGCAAGAGGATCACAAGCTCAAGTCCAACCTGGGCAATTTAGCAGAGACTGTCTCAAAAAGAAAGGGCTGGGAGTGTAGCTGAATGGGAGATTGCTTGCCTTGCACATGTAAGACCCTGGGTTAATCCACAGTTCATAAAAGTCCATCTATCCTCAGGTACCAACCAGCCCTGCTTCCAAGTTTCAAATGAACAACCTATTTAATCATTTGTTTTAATGGCCTGGAATGCTCCCCTTGACAGCAAGTAAATACTTACTCATCCTTCAATACTCACCTTCAGAAGAAGCCTTCCCTTTTGTCCTAATCACCCTACCCTATCCTCTCAGACCCTAACAATTTACATGGTATATTAAAAAGAAAAAACAAGATTCTGGAATTAGGACAGGAAAAGGCTGAATCTTGAATTTCTCCTTTCTAGAATGTAGCCCTATTGGGCCAGAATTTTTATCTCTTTTGTTAAATGCTATATCAACAAGTTCTCAGAACAGTTCCCACATGCAGTGGGCCATTTATAAATATTTGTGGAATAAACAAACTCCACCACTTAGAATGTAAGTATATGAATATGGAGAAATTTCTAACCAATTTTTATCCATTTATAAATCTAATACCCATCTCAAAGCACAGTGCCTGACACATAATAGGAACTCAATAAACAGTTTCTTCTTTCCACATTCCTGTTTCCACTGAAATATTGCACATACTACTATTCTACTCATTATAGTATTACAATATTGTAATGAAGATTGATCAAACAAACTGGGAGCTCTTAGGGAATCAGAGAAATTGTCATTCGGCCCCATTATCTAACATAGGAAAAATGTTTCCCAGGAGTGTAAACATAAACCCAATAATACATGTAAAGCACTTCAATAAAAAGCGGTGTCTTTCCTTGTCCCTCCCATTCTCCTTGCCTTTGTGGTCAAAGTCCTTGAAGGTATGCCTTCATCCACTTGTTATCTACCCATTCCCTTAACACCTTGCAATATAACTTTCCTCTCAATCTTTTGATACTATTCTCTAGTTTTCAACGACCTCTCTTGCCAAAGCCAATGGCCCTCCTGATTCTCGGTCAATTCTACCCCTCTATGACAAAACACAAACGCCACCAGTTCTATAACTTAAAACCTTTGGATTCAGTGACAAGCATATCCCTAGTTTTCTTCCAGACTCTTCATCTTCTTTCACTAGTTCTTTTCCTTGTTCAGCCTCCAGTGGATATACACCAACCCTCTGGTCATCTCTTAAAATTCTCACTCCCTCAATGAGTTGTTTTTTTTTTTTTTTTTTTTTGGTAGATTGACACAATGCCTTTATTTTATTTATCTATTTTTAATGTGGTGCTGAGGATGGATCCCAGTGCCTCACACATGATAGGCAAGCACTTTACCATTGAGCCACAACCTCAGCCCTCAATGAGCTCTTTATTCTTATAATTTCAACTATACCCTCTATTTTGATGACACAATTTCATTAGCTCTCTAACTTCCATGTAGTACAAATGCACAATTGCCTAAAGTACGATTACCTGGATGTTCCACTCACCTCATTCTCAGGAGGAATATGAGGAAATACATGGACCTAAGAATCAGGAAACAAGTTCCTGTTCCAGTTCTTCTACTAACAGCTTATGTGATCCTGGGCATGACTGGTCTTCAATCTCATCAATAAAATGAGTCAAATGCTTCAACTTTCAAAACTTTTTCAGTGCTAACATTTCACCAGACTACATTTAGTACTGTCAGAATGAATCCTCAGTTACTCCACTTCTCTCAAATTTCTCAAAGCCTATGTATTTTCCCAGTTCTATCTCCCTATAGGTAATCCATCACCAAATCCCAATATTTTTTCCATGATTTTAGTTCAGTTTTAGCAAAAGCTATTATTCTAATGAGGCAGTAGGTACGGAGAGAAAAGCCTTCCCTAACAGTAAGAACAGAATTCTGGACCTTGTTCTACACTGACTATAGCAATATGAGGAAATCACTTAACTTCTCTGTCTGCATTTCCACTATGAAAATCAGGCAGAAGATATTTAATTTCCCGAATAACTAAACTGGCCAAGCTTGCTAGGAAACCTATTGATTCTTCCACTTAATTTAAATTTTACAGGACTGGCTAAACAGTAACCCAAAATTTATGTTCCCAAAAACATTAAAGTAACCTGCTCAGTAATTTACAGAAGGTTTTGGAGTTGTGGGTTTTGTTCTGGCATTTGGGGGAGGGCCCCACTTAGTGCAGTTAAATTACTCTCACTTCTCAAGAATTTTAATATCTGGAGATTTCATCTAGTCTCCAGAGACAGTATCTTTCAGTAGCAACCTATGTGCCTTCTCCCTTTAGAGAAGCAATTATTTCCAAAGTCTACATCTGCACACTGAGACAACAGTTAATACTACACTACATGCACTTACAAGATTATGGATAACAAGTGTGACCTTTATGTGTGTGTGGTGGTGGTGCTGGGGATTGAACCCAGGGCCTTATGCATGCAAGGCAAGTACTCTACCAACTGAGCTATATCCCCAACCCCCAAATGTGACATTTTTACAACTATAAAGATCTGTCTTTTCTATAGTCACACCTTTCAGCCGTATACATATAACACAACTTAAAACCTACATTTTATGGGACAGGATGTGGTTCTGTGGTAAAGTACTTGCCTGGCATGCACAAAGCCCTAGGCTCAATCCCCAGCACCATCAAAAACAAAAACAAAACAAAACAAAAAAATGTTTTAGAAAATGTTGAACAGCAGAAATACTATATTATATTGCCAATTCTGATTGCTTTAAATAACTCATATCGATACTGTATCAGAGCCTGGAGTTGTGGCTGAATGGTAGAGCGCTTACCTAATATGTGTGAGGCAGTGGGTTCAATTCTCAGCACCACAAAAAAATAAATAAATAAAATAAAGGTATTGTGTCCATTTACAACTAAATTTTAGAAATTTTTAAAAAATATTGTACCAGACATCATTTCAAATACATAGAAAATACTGAAAATATTTGAATAATTAGAAAGCATTCTAACAACTTAAGTAAAAACTACAACCTTTTTCCTATTTATATAATACTAATTTGTCCTTTGATTTTGGCACAACACCTTAATCCAGACTAATAAATAAGTTTCATACACCTGTTCAAATAATCTCTATAATAATTACACACCATTGTACACATGAAAGGATAACTTTTCCTAAAATTATAGTCCTTTAAAAAAAAAAAAAGAGGGCTGGAGGTACAGCTAAGTGGTAGTATAACACTCTGTGTTTAATCCCCTACACACATACGCACATACAAAGGAGCTGCATAGGTTGAAAAAAAGTGATGCTAAATCATGGGTGAACTTTTCAGTCTCACAAAATACATAAATTCTAGGAGATAAGTTCTATGATAAAAACTTTATGGGGAAAGGTTTAAATGCCCCTCAAATATTTAAGAAGCCCCTCTGACAAACTGAATTAAATTAGTTAATTGAAAGCAGTTATTATTGCTATCAGAAAAGTCAGGGCTGGGGGAATGCCTCTGTGGTAAAACACTTGCTTAACTTGTGCAAGGTCCCAGGTTTGATCCCCAACATACATACATACATAAACACACACACACACACACACACACACACACAGAAATTAGTCAATTAATTCAATAGTGAAGAGACAGCGTATATCAAGATTTCTCAACCTCAGCACTACTGACATTTGGGACTGGGTAATTCTTTGCTGGAGCAGGGGCACACATCCAACACCCTATAGGATACTTAGCATTCCTTACTTATACCCACTAGAAACCAGCAGTGTTCCTATTTGTGAGACCCAAAAGCATCTCCAGCCATTTTTTAAAGTTCCAAGGGAACAAAAATCACCCTGGTTTAAGAATCACTAGTATAGGGGCTGGGGACGTGGCTCAAGCGGTAGCGCGCTCGCCTGGCATGCGTGCGACCCGGTTCGATCCTCAGCACCACATACCAACAAAGATGTTGTGTCCGCCGAGAACTGAACAATAAATATTAAAAATTAAAAAAAAAAAAGAATCACTAGTATAAAACCAGCCTCAGTACTCATCTTTACTGTCCAGAGAATTCTTTTTTTAAAAATTTTTTTTAGTTGTAGGTAGACATAATACCTTTTTATTTTATTTATGTGGTGCTGAGGATTGAACTCAGGGCCTCACACATGCGAAACAAGTGCTCTACCGCTGAACCACAGCCACAGCCCTGTCCAGAGAATTCTTAAAAGCAAAGGAACCAAAGCTACAGAACACTTAACTGAGCATATTGTGTGACTCACGGTTGAGTTATGACCTGAGTTTTCCAGTCTCCTTTTAAAATACCACATTCTCTAAAGGGCAAGAGCAACACACCCCAAAACAGAGGCATACCATTTTTTTTGCCTTGTCTTTACTGGAAGTTGTTAAAAGTTCCTGATTCACAAAGCCAAAGAAAACATATCATATGCAAGGATAAGTATACTAAGCCCTCTCCCAACTTTAGAACTGGTGCTAGGGCAACGGGTGGGGCAATATATTCCACTGGCTTAAGGCAATGAATGTGATAGTAGAAACATATATAAGGTTGTTTCTGTGAAATACTAGTAAAAACCCAATAAGCCAAAATAATGGGGAAATTTTATATTCTAATTAACTAAAGGGCTAAGAAGGTTTTTTTCCAATTCTTCTGTTGTAGAAAACCTTTGTGCCCCAGGGGAAGGAAGAATGGAAAGAAAAGGGGAGGTATTAGGTATTAAACGGACCAAATTACACTATTATACTGTATGCATATCTGAATATGTAACAACAAATCTGTTATGTATAGTTATAAAGCACCAATAAAAAAAACTTTGTGCCTTAGTGTAGAATGCTGAAGATAACCAGATTTTCTTTTCTTTTTTGGGGGGGGAGGCGCGGGGGGGGGGGGCACTCGACTACTGAGCCACATACCAAGCCCTATTTTGTACTTTATTTACAGACAGGGTCTCACTGAGTTGCTTAGTGCCTTGCTTTTGCTCAGATCAGCTTTGAACTCATGATCCTCCTGCCTCAGCCTCCCAAGTCATTGGGATTATAGGCATGTAGCACCACACCTGGCCCAGATTTTTTTTTGGTGGTGCTGGAGATCAAACCCAAGGCCTAGTGAATACAAGGCAAGCACTCTACCAACTGAGCTATATCCCCACCCCAGATTTTCTTTTGATTAAGAATCTGTATGAAAAATTGTAGCATATCTGTGTATTAAGAATTATAATGCAAAAAAAAGTACATGTATAATGGCATAAATTGACGTGAACATACTTTATATACAGACATACGAAAAATTGTGCTCTATATGCACAATAAGGATTGTAATGCATTCTGTTGTCATGTATTTAAAAAATAATAATAAAATCAATTTAAAAAAAGAATCTCTAATACCACATAAAAATAAATAAAATAAAATAAATGTGTCCATCTACAACTAAAAGGATATTTAAAAAAAAAAAAGAATTCTAAGTTTTTTTTTTCCTTTTTTTGAGACAAGGTCTGGCTAAATTGCCCATGCTGGCCTTAAACTTGTAATCTTCCTGCCTCAATGTCCCTCATAGTTGGAATTGCAAGCATTTACCATTGTCCTGCCCAAGGAATTCTGTAGTGCTTCAAGGATTTATGAAGATCAACTATGATTAAACATTATTGACATGGAGAATGCAGGAATAGGGCTAAATCTAAAAATGATGGCAGAAGCTGGGTGGATGATGCTGAGGACACTGAGGCAAGAGGATCCCATCGATTCAGAATTTCACAGCCAGCCTGGGCAACATGGAAAGACTCCTGTCTCAGAGGATTGCAGGTTCAAAGCCGGTCTCAGCAACTGCAAGGCACTAAGCAACTCACTGACACCCTATCTCTAAATAAAATACAAAAGAGGGCTGGGGATGTGGCTCAGTGGTTGAGAGCCCATGAGTTCAATCCCTAGTACCCCCCCCCCAAAAAAAGAAAGAAAGACTCCTGTCTCAAAATATTATAAATAAATAAATAAAAAGACTAACAGGCTATACCACAGGTGGAGAAAAAACATTTCAACAGAATAAATTCAAAAGTAATTTTGTCTCTTTCCTAAACATAGGAACAGCACCAAAATCAATCTAGTTACCCAAAGGTTTTAATTAGCAATGTTCCAGTTAACAAGGCTTTCTTAATTAATTGACAATACTTAGTTGGCTCATATTTATCATTTTAGGGCATAAATATGCTTACTCCACTGCTCTGTTTAACAGCCTACTATATCAGTAATGACAATCTTTTTTTTTTAAAGAGAGAGAGAGAGAGAGAGAGTTTTTTTTTTAATATTTATTTTTTAGTTTTCAGCGGACACAACATCTTTGTTTGTATGTGGTGCTGAGGATCAAACCCAGACCGCATGCATGCCAGGCGAGCACGCTACTGCTTGAGCCACATCCCCAGCCCAACAATTTTTTAATTCATAATATACTTCAGCTGTCAAATACATCTAACATGTTCTAACAATCAAAATGTATGCAAGTAGGGGCTGGGGTTGTGGCTCAGTGGCAGAGCTCTTGTGAGGCACTGGGTTCGATCCTCAGCACCACAAATAAGTAAATATAATAAAGATATTTTTTAGATGCATGCAATTAAAAGGCATTTTTTAGAAATTTGCACAGAAAACAACTCTTCAAAATACACATTGACAATTAATAAACTCTGTTTTCTAAAAAAACAACGAAATAATTCAAATGTAAGTAACTACCTATAGGAAAACTTGATTAAACACGACTATGCAACTGGCACGGTAGCATACATCTGCAATCCAAGCAACTTGGGAGGCTGAGGTGGGACGATATCGAGTTCAAAGCCAACCTCAGCAACTTAAGAGACCCTCAAAATAAAAAAGCTGGGAATGTTGCTCAATGGTTAAGTGCCCCTGAGTTCAATCTCAGTACCAAAAAATAAAAATAAAGTACTATGCAAAATAGAATTACTGGAGAAATTTTAACTGTTGCTTGGTCCCTGAATGAATTAAATCAGAATTTATGAGTGGTACTCAAGAATCGGAAGATTTTGGTTTTGATTGATTGTTTTAAGCCACTGGATAATTCTAGTGTACAGAAGGTCTGTAAGGCAACTCAAAGATTTTTTTAAATAAAAGATTTCTAAGGGGAGGGGTGGGGTTGTGGGGATGGGAAGAACAGTAGAAAGTGACAGACATTATTATCCTATATACATGTATGATTACACTCTGGAGTGACTCTGAACCATGTACAGTCAAAGGAATGAGAAGTTTTGCTCCATTTGTGTACAATATGTCAAAAATGTACTGTACTGTAAAATAAATAAATTGATTTTTAAAAATGAAAAATAAAGAGATTTCTCTCACTTTTCCTCTTGGTGTTTAGATAATATGCTCCAAAAATATCAAAGAAAACTCAGAAAAATGTTTTAAAATTCAGGCAAACTTTAAATTCAGTTGTGTTACTTGAACACTTTCTCAATACAGAATACAAGGACATAAAGAACTTTAACAGGCATGCCAATCATTATAGGTCAGTTCTAAACCAGCTCTCAAACAAGTTCACACACAACTAGGGTTGCCTAGCGTAGTCTATAAAAATCTGAAAAAAGAATGTGTGACTAAACTGTTCATATGTTGGGGAACTGGGGAAGTGCAGAGAACTTCATATTTCTTGTTCACCCAATTCTCTATTATTTCATTTTAAATAATTAGTGTGTATAACTTTTTCCCTGTGATTGACATCTAAAATAGAAGGGGAGGAAAAAAAAAGAACTTAAATGTTTAAACTATTTAAAAATTTATTTTTGCTTTAAGCCTAGTTTAAGCCCTAGGGGCTAGAGGGCTTGCCTCACATAGGCAAAACCCTGGGTTCCTAGTACAGCAAAAGAAAATAAATAAGCCTTATTTTCTGAAAACTAAGAAAAATGGTAGTACACAACATCACATCTACCCTCTATTATTTTTCTTAATTTTATGAAAATTACATGAGATAAACCATAGCTTATAAGATAAAGTGCTGGCCCAGCCTAATACTTTGTTATGCAGAGAGCCCCTCCAACCAAATATTTCCTTTGCTGGTGTTAAAACCACACGAATTCCCAGTATGTATCTTACAATGCTAAATACTTGACACATATTAGAACACCGTAGATTCTACTTCTTAAATCTGCTTCTTAATTCTAAAATTAGCCAAAATGGGGAATCGCACCGTTTTAGTTGCCTTTCACAAAACATTCCACTTCCTATTCAAATTTGAGGAATGGAACTTATTAAAAGATGCTTCACTATTCTTGACGCCTTTGCCTTTAGATTTCGCAACTGAAACTTCTGGCGATTTCAGGTGCACACACATTAAACAGGAGCAAAGCTAGGTATGATGACAGGCGAAACTGCAGTCGTGAGTTTGGGCTGACACCCTATTTGGCTTTAATTCCGTCGCCGAGTTCTGCGTCTTCGGGAAGCACAAGAACAGCGCACGGTACCCAACGTACTCAAAGAACTTACTGAGTCAATTTAGGCCCTTTCTTTTATCTCCTTTACGGCGATAAGAGGGTTGAAAACCAACTTTTCCCAATACTTGTCAGTGCCTCAAGGTCGTTAGGATGAAAACAAAACGTCCAATTCTAAGGACACTTGGCAGCCCTCCGCTTTAAGAAACCCCGAACCCTCCCGGCCCGTTAACCGGGCCAGAGCCTCTCGGCCCCAGAGTCCCGGCCCGGGAGCCTGCGGGCGCTCAGGCACCGAGCGGGCAGCCGCCCCGAGCGCGCGGCCCAGCGCAGCGCAGGGCGCGGCAGGCTGGAGCCGACGGACGCCGCCCGGGGACCCCCGGAACCGGCAGGCCGCCGCGCCCGCGCCGAGGGGCAGCAGACTACCCGCGCCAGGGCGGCCGCTCCTAGGACAAGGCTGAGGAAGGCGCCGCCCCACGGGCCACGCAAGGAGCCCCGGGCGCCAAACGCGCGAAGCGTAGGGACGACGGCAGGCGCGAGGTCGCAGCCCCGGGACTAGAAGGCAGTCTCCTCCGAGCCTTAGGAGGGAGGGCGGCGGGGTGACCACAGGGCGGGTCGGGGGCAAGTGGCGGCCTCACCTGCTCCTCTCGAGGCAGCCGCTACCGCTCGCTGAGGGGACAACATGGAGCTTCAGCCTTCAGCAGAAAATCAGCAGGGGGGGCAGAGGCGAGGAGCGGGGAGGAGCGGGCTGGGGCCTGGCGAACCAGGCCCGGTAGGCGGGATACGGGCGGGGCCTGGGCTCTAGAAGAAAACTGAGGTGAAGGAGGGGCGCGTGGAGACGCGAGGAAGCCAACACCGAGCGTGTGGGCGATGCCCGACGCGCAGCCGGAGGCGTGGCGAGCCCGGGCGGGAAAGCGCACGCGGCCGAATCCCGCCACCTCCCGGCCCGTGTGCGCGTGCGCGGGGACGCGGAGCGCGCCGCCGACTACCTGCGACTGCGTGCTCGAAGCTTCGGTCGGTTGGAAATTGTGGTCCCGCGCTCTCTGGGTCCGGCCCGCGGTCCCCATTCTGCTCACTCATCCGGGGCCAAGAGGAAGCCGAGGAGAGAGGCGGGGCGACTGAACTACAATTCCCAGCAGGCCGTGCGGGGAGGCCGGGGCCGCCTGCGAGCCCCGCCGGGAGACCAGACCTTGGGCGGCGGCCTTGAGGGTCACGCCTCGGGCCCTGGCATAGTTTTGGGGTCTAACACTGGCGGGGCCCCCAGATGCACCGCAGAAGAGAAGCCTCAACGCCATATGACGTGAACGTCGTTGAGGTTGAGTTTTTAATAATTTTGACTTAACAAGGAGAGGAAGCCATGACTTAATTACCACCATTATCATCGCCACCCGCTCTTCTAGTCGCCAGATGTGCACCGTCACCGCTCTAACGTCTGTCTGCCACCGCCTTGTCCAGCTTACAGGATCATGGGTAGAAGCTGCCTTTCCAAGCACACTTAAACTGTATGGTAGATCAGTACAATACGAGGTTCTCCGAAATTGCTTTTTTTTTTTTTTAAGTTGTAGATGAACACACAGTATCTTTCTTTATTCTTATGTGGTGCTGAGGACCGAACCCAGTGCCTCACACAAGAGAGGTGAGCGCTTTACCACTGAGCTTCAGCCCCAGCCCCCAAAATGCTTTTTCAATATCTGACATGTGATTGAAAAAAAAACCGTTAGCCACAATTGAAGAATAGTTTGGTTTGGGGGGAGGGGTTGTTTGTTTATTTGTTTGTTGTTTTTTGTCTTTGGGGGGAGGAGAGGCGAGATAACTGATGGAGTTTATGAGAAGCTAAAGTATTCATCCCCCCCCTCTCCCACGGCCACCATTGTCCCATTCATTCAATATGTAATTGCACTGTCTTCCTTCTTCAGCTTCAGCTATTATAATCTACCCAGGATCTCCTTCCACCTGCCTCTAGGCTCTGCCAAGCCCTTGAGCTGTTTTCTACTTCCTGAGTAATTAGGCCAGAGGTGGAGAGGTAAAGGTAATTCTATCTTATCCTATCTAAAGAAGTCCTGTTTTGACTTTTCCCCTACCCCTTCTAATTCTTCCCAAATTCTCAAGATTGTTGGAATGCCTTCTTCTAGCCTTTAGATTTAAATCTAGATTTTATCTAGTCCAACTTGGATCACCAAGAAAGTAGAAATGAACTTCAGAACAAGAATTACTGAAGTTTCACATGATGTTTGGAAATTTGAACCAACAAGATGTTAACACAAATGCAGGGCAGTGTGTGTCATACTCAGAAAGGAAGGGCCAAAAGCCAATGATTTGTCATAATTGCAACACACTGTGTAAAAAGTTTTTGTGTAACACTGTGTAAATTGCACATACATCCCAGTATTCTCTATTCCCCTTACTGCATTCATTACACTTGTCCATAAGACTTTTTATCATCTGACCTACATTTTACATTTCATTTTGTGCTTTCCACTATAATAGAAATTCCAATGCAGAGGAATTTTTATCTCTTTTGTTCTCTGGTATATCCCCAACCCCTCACACAGATCTGGCAGAGAGTAGAGATTTAAGTCTTCATTGAAGAAGGTATATGTTACAACTAATGTTGCTCACTAACTTTATGACTCCTTTAATATTCAATACCTAACTTTTGCTATTGAACCAAAAAAAAAAAAAACTATACTATTTTAAGGATTCTCAATAAAGATGCATTGAAGTCTATCCTGTCAGGAAGCAAGTAGCAAATGCAGGCATTATTACAACATCATCAAGGTCAAATGTGAACACATCAACCGTCCTCATACCTTGTAGACACTATTAGAATTTGCAACAACACAGTATAAATTATAGGTGGAGTTTAGGATTAGTCACAGCATAGAAAGCAGCCCCTATACATGAGAAATGTATATTGTTGTTTTAGTCTCAAATATCCAGGGTCATTAAAACAATGGACTGAAATGCTGAATTTGATAATACTGATATACAGCCAGCCTTCAGCAATCTTACTCTGAATTGAGACACAGGGTATGAACAGAGGTTGAACTTTCCTTCTGCATTTCTAGAAGTAGGCAACGGGTAGATAATGTTTGAATAGTTAAGGCCACTGGCTTTGAATTTTGGCTTTGATGCTCACTAGCTGTACAAATTTGGGTGAGTTCCTTAACTTCTCTGAAACTTTCATCACCCACAAAATAATTCCAGTACCCACACAGTTGTAGGTTAAATGAGATATGTTTGAAAATGATGACTAATGAATGTGTAGTTAGTACTTAAAAAGTGGTAGTCATCATATTCATTCTGGAAAAGCAAAAGCAAAGGCATAAATACTCAAAATACTCAAGTATATGAAGCACAAAAATAGTAAAATTGTTTTCTACAAAGATATCCACTGTGATTCAGGTTTCAAAACTTTACAAAAATAGGGCTTCGTTATGTTTCAGGCACTCTTCTAGGCAATAATGATTCATAAGACACATTCTTGTCCTCCAGAAAATCATAGTCTTATGGGATAAACAGCCAAGTAAATATCACTCCTATGACTATACTGTGACATAGTTCAGACTCCTGACATTTATTGCAGGAGCTATCGATTGACTAATTGATTGATTTTTGGTACCAGGCATTGAACCCAGGGGTGTTTAACTGCTGAGCCATATCCCCAGTCATTTTATTTTTTATTTGAGACAGGTTATCACTAATTTACAAAGGCTGGCCTCAAATTTGCAATTCTACTGATTCAGCCTCCCAAATTTCTCGTATTGCAGGTGTGAGCCGCCAAGTTCAGTAAGGGTCAATAGTTAAGAAATTTGGAAGGGACAGGTTGGAATGTTACATCCTGGGACATCGTGTAAATATCTGTCCCTGGGCTGAGGATGTAGCTCCTTGGTAAAGTGCATGATTAACATGTGCAAATTCTTGAGTTCAATCCCCAGAATCACAAAAAGTAATCATAAATCAGGCACAGTGTTATACACCTATAGTCCCAGGTACTAAAGAGGTTAAGGCAGGAGACTCCCTTGAGTCCAGGAGTTTGGGGGCAGCCTGGACATCCTACTAAGATCCCATTCTCTTCTTTTTTTAAAAAAAAAATTATTTTTAATTGTAGTTGGACATAATACCTTTAATTTATTTTTATGTGGTGCTGAGGATGGAACCCAGGGCCTCACACATGCTAGATCAGTGCTCTACCACTGAGCCACAACCCCAGCCAAGACCCCATTTCTTATAAAAGTGAAATTTTAAAGTTGAGTATTATGGGCTGAGGCTGCAGCTCAATGGTAGAACACTCGCCTAGCATGTGTGAGGCACTGGGTTCAATCTTCAGTACCACATTAAAAAAATCAGTAAAATAAGGGTGTTATGTCCATCTAGAACTAAAAACAATTTTTAAAAACATTGAATATGGGGCTGAGGTTGTGGCTTAGTGGTAGAGCACTCATCTAGCACATGTGAGACACTGGGTTCGATTCTCAGCACCACATAAAAATAAATAAAATAAAGGCATTGTCTCCAACTACTATCCACCTACTACTAAAAAAAATTTTTTTTAAATGTTGAATATTAGGATGTAAATATGGTAACATTGTAAAAGCTTAAGACCTTTTCAGCTGCTTCATTATTAGTATTTCAGTCAACAATACAGCTGTCGGACTCTTCATAAAGATGGCTGAAAGAACCAGCTGCAGTGTCACTCATCTGTAATCCCAGCAGCTCAGGAGGCTGAGGCAGTAGGATCACAAGTTCAAAGCCAGCCTAAGGAACTTATCGAAGCCCTAAGCAATTTAGTGAGACCTTGTCTCTAAATAAAATATAAAAAGAGGGCTGGTGATGTGACTCAGTGGTTAAGCACCCCTGAGTTCCCTAGTACAACAACAACAAAAAACTAAAAGATCACTAGAAGGAAATGAATGTACACAACAATGTGTGTATCATGCTATCCTTTATGATAGAGTAGATGAGGATACATATTTGCTATATTCACCTTTGCTTGAGTTTGCCACTGGAATATTCTAACAGTGATTATATGTGTGTAGAATGGAGAAGGTTAGAGATAAAAGAAAAATTTACAGTACAGTTATGTACCACATGATGAAATTTTGGCCTATGACAGACTGCATATACCACAATGATCCCATAATGAAGCTGAAAAATTCCTATTAGTGATATTGGTAGCCTTCCTAATATTTTGGGGCAATGCACTACTCATGGAGATACTGATGTAAAGAAACCTACTGGCTGCCAATCATATAAAAGCAGAGTACATACAAGTACATGCAGTACATAATACTGGATAATGACAATAAACAATTATGTGGCTGGTTTACATATTTACTATACTGTATTTTATCAGTATTATACCATGCATTCCTACTACTTATGAAGCAAAAAGTTTACTATAAAACAATATGCCTTGTTATACCTGCAGCACCTTCACACATCTTGTGTTTACCACATTTTGATTGCATCAAGAGGCCACAGAGAATATACCATGTAGCTTTATGACAGTGTACTCTTTGATGTTTCCACAGGATGGCTGAGAATGAAATTGACTAATGATACAGTTCTCAGAAGGTATCCCTGTCTAAGAAATCATGACTGAGCATACATCTGAGCAGGCTGGTAATCCCAGGGAGGCTGAGGTAGGAGCATCACAAATTCAAGACCAACCTCAGCAACTTAAAAAGACCCTTTCTCAGAATTAAAAAAAATTATATATATTTTTTAAAGAAGCCAAGTGCACTGCTGCATACCTATAATCCCAGAGACTCAGGAGGCTGAGCAAGGGGATCACAAGTTCCAGGCCAGCCTCAACAACTTAATAAGGCCTTAAGCTACTTAGTAGACCATGTCTCAAAATAAGAAAAGCTGGTGGAGATGTAGCTCAGTGGTAATGTACACCTGGGTTTGATCCCCAGTACCCAAAACAAAACAATGCATGATTATGTGTATCTTTTTTCTTTTTTTTTTTTTCCTTGCAGTGCTGGGAATCAAGTCCAGGATCTTGTGCACACATGAGAATAACATGAATGTATTTAAATTTTTCAAATTTATTTATTTTCAGGTGTTAGGGGTGCTCAGGACTGAACCCAGGGCCTCACGTGCATATTAGGCATTCACTTTACCACTGAGATACATCCACAGACAATTCAACATTTTAAAATTGAAGTATATCTTGTCCTGATATTCAAGAAAAAAAAATAAGGACAGGTGGGAGTGTAGCTCAGTGGTAAAGTACATGCTCAGCATGCTCAAGGATATGCGTTCAATCTCCAGCATGAAGAAGGAGAAGAAGCTGAGATGGGAATTTGGGGCAGGGGAAGACTGAGACTGCTTTACCACAGAGCTACATCCCCAGTACTTTTTATTTTTTATTTTGAGAAAGTATATTTATCAGTATTTTACTGTATATTTTATTTTTGCACTAAATTGCTGAGATTCTTGTTAAATTTCTGAAGCTGGCTTTGAACTTGTGATCCTACTGCCTCAGCCTCCCAAATCACCAGGATTACAGGTGTGCGCCCCACACCTCTTTTGAGATGGGAAATTACTGGTGGTAATACTCCCATAAGACAGGATGGGAAAGAAGAGGTCTAACCTCAGCAGTAAAAGTTGCTTGGTGGAACTCTTAGGAAATGCCTAAGTTCCAGTGAGTTCTTTAAAATTTCATCTGAACTTACACTATAGTCAGAATAATCTCTTTAACATTGTGCTGGAACAATTGGATAATACACACAGCAGAAGAATAAAACTAGGTTCCTCCCTCTCACTATATACAAAAATCAACTCAAAATGGATCAAAAACTTAAAGGTAAAACCTGAATCTAACTAAGAATTTGCAACAAGAAAACATAGAGGAAACACTTTAGGACATTGGTGTAGGCAAAGATTTTTTGGATAGGACCCTAAAGGTACAGGAAACAAAAGTGAAAATAGACAAATGGAATCATATCAAAGAAAGAACTTTCTCACAGCAAAGGAAACAATCAACAGTTAAGAGATAACCTACAGAATGGAAAATATTTTTGCATACTATTCATCTGACAAAGGATTAATATCCAGAATATATCAGAAAGTCAAAAAATTAAACACACAAAAATGCAAATGATCCAAGTAAAAAATGGGCTAAAGATCTGAATAGGGGCTTCTCAAGAGAAGACATACAAATGGCTTACAAATGAAAAAAAAATATTCAATGTCACTAATCATTAGGAAAGCACAAAATCAAAAACCACAATGAGATGTCATTTTACCCTAGTTAGAATGGCTATTATCAAAAATGACAGACTGATAAGGATTCAGATAAAAGGAGATTTTTTTTTTTTTTTTTTTTTTTTGGTGCTGGGGATTGAACCCAGAGCTCTCTGCATGTAAGGTGGGCAGTCTTCTAATGGAGCTACATCCCCAGCCCAAGGAGAATTCTTATACACAATTGGTAGGAATATATACTGGTATATCTATATGGAAAACATTACAGAGATTCCTATTAAAACTAAAAGTAGAACTACCATAAGATCCAGCAATCTCACTACTGGGTATACATCCAAAGGAGATGAAATCAGTGTATTGAAGAGACATCTCCACTTCCATGTTTTCTGAAGCATTATTTTCAGTAGCTAAGATGTAGAATCAAGCAAGATGTCCATCAACAGATGGAAAGTTGGGAAGGAAATGAGGAAAATAATGTATATATACACAATGGAGTATTCAGCCATAAAATAGAATTAAATTCTGTTATTGGCAATAATTTGGATGGAATTGGAGGTCATGATGTGAAATAGCTCAGAAAAAAAAACATCACATGTTCTCACTCATTTGTAGAAACTAAAAAGCCCATTTCACAGAAGAACCAAGTGGATAAGACAGGAGGATCACGAGTTCAAAGCCTGTCTCAGCAAAGGCAAGGTGCTAAGCAGCTCAGTGAGACCCTGTCTCTAAATAAATAGGGCTGGGGATGAGGCTCAGTGATCAAGTGCCCCTGAGTTCAATCCCTGGTATCCCCTCCCCACTAAAAAAGAACCAAGTAGAATAATGGTTACACTAGAGACTGGAAAGGGTGGAGGGGAGAAGGGATAGAAAGAAGTTACACAGGGGGCATCAGTATGCAGCGAGGAGGCATAAGTTTTGGTTTTCTGTAGCATAGTAGGGTAACTATTGGTTAAAATAATCTGCACTATGTTTCAAAATAATTAGAAGGGAGCAAAATTCCCAAGAGATGTATATGAATAATGTTTGAGGAGATGGAAGTACGTAATACTGAGATTTGTCCATTACATAATGTATGAATGTATTGAATTAGGATATAAAGATGTACAAATGTCTGAATAAAAAAAGAAAAAAAATAATTGTCAAAAATTCATCTGAGGGGCTGGGGTTGTGGTAGAGTACTCGCGTAGTATGCGTGAGGCACTGGACTTTATCCTCAGCACCACATACAAACAAAGATGTGTCCGCCGAAAACTAAAAAATATTAAAATTATCTCTCTCTCTCTCTCTCTCTCTCTCTCTCTCTCTCTCTCTCTCTCTCTCTCACACACACACACACACACACACACACACTCTCTCACTCTCACTCTCACTCTCAAAAAATTTCATCTGAGGGGCTGGGGTTGTGGCTCAGTGGTAGAGCACTTGACTAGCATGTGTGAGGCACTGGGTTTGATTCTCAGTGCTGCATAAAATAAGTACATACATACCTAAAGACTCATCGACAACTAAAAAATATATATTTATTAACAAAAAAAATAGAGGGTTGGGATGTAACTCTGTGGAAGAGCACTTGCGTAGCATGTGTGAGGCACTAGGTTCAATTCTCAGCACCACTTACAAATAAAAGTCCATCAGCAACTAAAAAAAAAAAAAGAAAAACTCATCTGAGCCATTCCCTGTGCCAAAACTTTCACTGAATCCCCATTGGCCTTAAGCCTTAAGACAAAGCCTTGTGGTTTGTTGGTTTGTTTGTTTGTTTTTGTTTTTGTTTTGAGAAATGGTCTTGCTAAGTTGCTTAGGGCCTCACTTAGTTGCTGAGGCTGGCCTGGAACTTGTGATGGATCCTCCTGAGGAGCTGGGATTGCAGCCATAGAATGCCTCACCATACCCCACTGTGCCTGGAAAAACCTCAGTTCTTTAGTGAAATACTATTGCTTCTCCAAACTCTGGTCCAAAAATATCTTCCCCCTTTATATCTTGACCCAGCACTCAAAAGATCTCACACACATCACACTTCTGAGCCTCCAGCTACCATGTGTGGTTGTGCAGTCTGTATATCCATCATGGCAGTCATACAGGGGAGGGGCAAGAGGGGATCAAATCAGGGCCATGTTCTGTTGAGCAAGTAAGCATGGAACTGCACTATGGGCTGGACTGGGAGGAAATGGTTCTTTTATGTGATTTGTCTGCCCAGAAGGGTGCCTTTTTGTATGCATGCACAAAAGCAACCCTATGTTTGCTTCAAACCATCCTTCTCTGCCTTTAATGACATTCTTACAACTCTAAACTCCTATCCAACTTTGGACTTTTTCATAAACCCTTTCTAAACTGCCATTCCACAGGGTGCGTCTGTCTGTCTGCATACCTGACTTCCTGTCTCCCACCCCCCACCTTGAAATAGTAGGGATCCAATCCAGGGCCTTGCACATAAAAGGCAAGCACCACTCTACTGAGCTACAAGCCCCAGCCCTTCTCTATGTTAAATTCATACAGTCCACTTGCCACCTGATCAAAGCACCATGGCTTTGTGCTGTTTAGGATTGGTGTTGGTTGCTATTTAACTGGTATTATTTAACTTTATGTATGTTCTATGCCCTAGCTTGTTAGCTCATTGAAGACTGGATAAACATAGTTTGGAGTCCCTACAAAGATCCCAGGATAGTGTCACACTAACAACAGGTGATCAGTAAACATCTATGAAACAAATCACATGAACAAATATCCCAAGGAAATATCAGTCTCAGGGAAGTTGGCATAGCAGGAAAGAGAAAAAACAGCCTCAGGACTTGGACTTAGCACAAATGCTTCTTTTGTTTTGCTTTGTTTTGTTACCAATACAAAGAAAATATATTTATTTTCAAAGACTCTAAAAAATGATGATATAATATCAAGACACAAAAAGTTTGAAAAGCTATAGATGATTAACCACTGTTTAATTCAATCTCCCTTAGATTATTTTAGAGAGCATGTCTGGTACTCCCAACTGAATCTTAAGCATGATGTGTCTAAGTAACAGCATTAGGATTCTTTCCCAGTAGTCCTCATTATTATCTGTCTTTCTTGTCCTCCTCCTCCTTCTTCTCTGGATTAGGAATTGTGTTGGTGTATGGCCCTTCTCCAGAAAGCACTTCTGCCTTAATATGTTTCTTTCTTCTCTTATTTATTTATTTAGTTAGTTAGTTAGTTTTTTGGGGGTTTTTTTGTTTGTTTGTTTGTTTTGGTGTGTGTGTGTATGTGGTGCTGGAGATTGAACCCAAGGCTTAGTGCATGTGAGGCAAGCACTCTACCAACTGAGCTATATCCCCAGCCCCTTAATGTGTTTCTTTTTATACTTTTTCCTCTTCTTCCCATTGCCCCCTCTTCTACTATTACTACTTTTTCTTCTTCCTCTTCAACTTTAACCACTAAGACTTCTTGTTTAAAAAAAAAATCTCTGAGGTGCTTAAAAAGTCTACTTCTGGGACTGGGTTTGTGGCTCACTGACAGAGCGCTTACCTAGCATGTGTGAGGTACCACATATAAATAAATAAAGGTCCATTGACAACTAAAAAAAAAAAAAAGAGAGACTACTTCTAATAAAACAACCCAAGTTAAGACCAATAAGCCATCATCTCCAGGACAGATAGGATATAATGCTGACTTCTAGCACTGAAACTCACCCTAACTCAACAGAAAGAGTAACTGTAAAATTATAAACTTCAAAGTTAAAACCTATTACTCCTACTTTAAGACTGGTGGAACTGGTCTGCTGGATATTTGAAACCAAACCTTGGAGACCTAGGTCAAGGAAGTAAAAGGACTGAGGAAAAAGCAGCCAATATTTGGCCCTTGTCCTCCAAGGTCAGCCAGAACCCAGAGAATGACAGGACTTCTCTAAGGATCCTGCAACTCTATATGATCCCTGCCCTGTATCTCACTTCACTGCCACCATAGACCTCTGGACTGCCTGATGCACAAGATGCCCAAACTACAGATGGCCCTACAGATAAATATCCAAAATAAAATCTCTCATCTACCAGGGCCCCTTAGATTGACCTCTATAAAGGACCCAGACAGGCATCTCCTAATGCCCCTTTCCAACTTGAAGTAGCCAGAGTGGTAGAGGCCCCTGTCCCTAATGGTAGTTGGGCACTCCTTCAGAGGGGAGAAATGAATCGATAAGGTAGATTATTTTCTATTATGACTATCAGGAATGAGATTTCTATCCACCTAGGAGCCCCAGTTTCTAGCAAGTACTGTCAGGGTTAGGTATTAGCATAATTTCCTAACACTTAATAAAAGATTTTTAAAACTTATGCATTTGTCAGCATAGGTAGATAATTGGCTTGGATATCACATTGGCTTCTATTTCCCTTTACCATCTAAGGACAGTTTGCTGCATCATCAGCTGATGCTGTGAGCACCAGGATAAGATATTTGTCAGGAAGTTATTTTGGGACATATTCTTCTGTGCCTTCCTCAAAGCATTGCAACCACTTGGATGTTGCTGTTGTTTTCTTTCTTCCTTTTTTTCTTTCCACCCCACTTTCTGGGCTTTATGTGATTTTAAAAACTGTCAAGGGCAGATGTAGTTCACAGCCTGTGTTCTAAAAGATTTCCACTGGTCAGACTGCTTTTTCCCCTCCGCAGCAGCCTGCCTGGCAGACAACCTTCCCACTCATGAGGTTGCATCTTTATAGGATTTGCTGAACCTGCAATTGCACTTTGGGTCATCGATCGCTGCTTTAGCAATAGCAAAGGCTACAACCTTGGCTTTTATTATTTCCAGGATACATTCCCCTTTTTAAAAGGCTATGCACCTTTAAAATATTTTGTCCAGATGTAGGGAGATAGCTTTGAATTTGACAAGCCAACCCAGGAGAACCCGAAAAAAAAAAATCCAAGATAATTGGATATTTGGTTTCAAATACATTTCTGCTAAGGACCCTTTTTTGGTTATGAATAAAATTATGCGTATTTGTGCCCTATTCTTAAATTTTAATAACACATTTTGTAACACCTTCCCATTCCCAGTCCCTTAGAATCACATCCAGGATGTTATCTCCTTGCTTTTCTATCTTCATGAGTTCAGCTTTTTCTTCTCCAAAATACATTTTCTCTATCTTAGAGCCTATTTGGAGGAAGAGACAACCTTAAGACTCAAAGTGGACAAGAACAGCAACAAGGCAAGAATTTGAAGCAGGGTCTGTGACTGCACGGCAATGTGATTAGAATGAATAGTAGTTTTTTCCTTCTGTAGAACATCTTTTTCCACCTACTAAAAGCGGGACCATGAAGCTGTCTGTGTCTCACAGTGAGGCGATATTATGACATTCAGAGAAATTCATAAAGCACCTTGCAGAGTGGGCCTTCTCTACCCTGCGGTTTTCACTTCAGATTCTAAGGGGGAATGCATCACACAAAAGATATCAGGCTCCGGGAATTTATGGGAAAGATCGTTTCCAGCTACTGGAAGCATAAAGAAATATCTATTATAAAAATACATAATCCATCCAGTCGAAAACATTCACATAAAGAGCCGTGAAAAAATTCTACCCCGCAGCGTCCGCGCCAACGCCTAGGGCCGCAGTGGTGGGCGTGGCTTGATGATTGACCACGCCTCTTGCGTCCCGTCCTCTAGAGGCGCGCCCCACCCCAGCCGCTTGAGGCTTGGCGCGAGGTCGGTTTTACCTCTCCTTCCTTTTGGAGCGCCGAGGGACAGTTCTTGCGCCTGCGCACTGCTCCGCTGCGCGCCTCCGCAGCTGCCTCTCGCCCCCGCCGCGCGTTCTAGAGTTCTTTGTGCGCATGCGTGCTCGCTCTCCCTCGCGCAGTGCTCGGCTGAGTCAGTCAGTCAGTCTGTCGGAGTCTGTCTTCGGAACAGGCTGAGCGAAGGGACTTCGGAGAGCCTGCTGCCTACTTATTCTATTTTCCCTCCCTGTCTCCCGCCCCACGTCTCTCTTCACCCCTCTCCCGCCCTTGCTCGCGTAGCCATGGCGGAGTCGTCGGCGGCCACTCAGTCCCCGTCCATCTCCTCGTCGTCCTCCGGGGCCGATCCGTCCGCGGCCGGCGGTGGCGGGAGCCCGGGAGCCAGCCCCGCCCTGGGGGCGAAAAGCTGCGGCTCCTCTTGTGCGGGTGAGGCGTGCGGGGAAGCCCCCGCCTTGGGGACGAAGGGGAGCTGGAGCCGGGGGCTTTCGGGAGCGACCGGGGAGGACGAGTTACACTCGGCTGCTGGTGGCTTCAACCCCGGGGGACGAACGTTTGGAAAATGGGCAAAGGGGGAGGGGAGCGAAAGGTCTTTCGGGCGGTGAGGAAATAACGGGGTGTGAGGAAAACAGGTTGGGGGCGGGAAGACGGTCTGGAGAGTGGGCGTTCACGCCGAGACCCGGCAGGTGGGGAAACAGCCGCCCCGCGAGGTTGGGATGAAACGGACGGTCGCTCAGGTGGGGCTTGGGCCGTGTTGGAGGAGGCCAGAGCCACCCGCTGGACCGGGGTGATTCCGAGGAGTAAGATTAGCGACGTTGAGAGGATTGGGGCAGGTGGGTCTTGGGAGAAATGGTTCGTTATGATTTTGAGGGATGGTGGCGAAAGGGTTGCATTGCAGGTTTGCAGTCAGGTGTTGACATAATCAGACGTGCCTGATAGTCTTCCAAGAAAAATATTTTTGTTTGCCCCTGGGGAGGATGGGGAAGTTTAATGGAAGCGTTGTCGCCCGTTTTCTTTACTGCTTTCGACTGGACTCTACGTAAAGGCCTGATTTTTCTGAGACTCCAAGGTAGAGGAGGCGTGATGAGAATAGCTCTGGGAAGATTTGGGAGGGAGCTTCTGATGGTCCAAGATGGATCCGTGGCTGCATCTGCAACACAGCTGGCTCTTCACTGGCGTGGCGTGGGGGTAGGGACGCGCAATCAGTCGTTTATATTCTAGAAAATAATAAATAGAGTCATGCCAAGCCATCAACATGTTTTGATTTCAGATTTTCTCTGGGCTGTTATTGATCGCAGTATGACAAAAGAGGATGTGTACTGCAGAAAGGGGGGAGGGGAGAAAATTCAGACAAAGCAGGGGCTGATGAACCCCCTTCTCCTCCCATCTCTGAAGGACTAGAAGGGAAACTGCAGGCCTCCTTTAGTTTCCATTGTATCCGCGTCTGCCTGCTGATGGGAGCTGGCTGGCCTCGTGCAGAGATCTGCAGTGCAGATGTCTTCTTGAAGAATATGCACCATGGGCAGGTGGAGGTTCTTAAAGGAAGAAAAGAGAGGAGGGGCGTTGCCAGAGGAAGAATTTTTGAGAGATTTTAAAATCATTGTCTCCTTTGGCAGATTCTCAGGTTGGTCATTTCTGATATTCTCTAGGCGTTTTCCTAACAATAGATTTCCACCTGTTTAAGAGAGAATTGAAGTGCCACAAATTTTCCAGCGAGGTTATGGTCATTTGCATAGAAACAGTATCAGAGGCTTCTGTAGATAAAGGAATGAGCCAGCAGATTTGGAATTCTTGTTCTCTTTAAACTGCCAGCGTTTCTCCTCCAAATTTTTGTGTTCTGGGATAAGGTCCAAATGAACAGCAGTTTCCTTATAACTTAGCAACTTGGTCTTTTGGCTTTAATCACTTGTCACTGCTTATGATTTGGTTGGCCTTTTTTTTTTTTTTTTAAGAATTTCTTTTTTAGTTGTAGATGGACACAATACCTGTATTTTGTTTATTTATTTTTTTATGTGGTACTGAGGATCAAACTCAGTGCCTCACACATGCTAGGCAAGAGTTCTACCACTGAGCCTCAACCCCAGCCCCCTTTGGTTGGCCCTTTTGTGGGTACCTTTTGCTTATTCTTGATTTTCAGTTTTTGACTCAGACCTGTGTTTTACGAAATGACCTTTTGTGCTCAAGAGAAAATGGATGTTAAATATTGAGGAGTCGTTCTAGTTAGCAGGCAGGCTATTAAAATTGTGTTCCAACATGTATAGCCACATGGGGAAAGCATTTGAAAGTCAACTTTTTTATTCTTTTAATACACTGTTATGAAAGATCTGGGCCAGTAAAGCAAAAAAAAATATTTTATTTACAGACACAAACACACCACCACCAAAAAGCAGACCCTGGGGGCTGGGGTTTGGCTCAGTGGTAGAGTGCTTCCCTAGCACTTATGAGGCACTGGATTTCATCTTCAGCACTACATAAAAATGAACAAATAAAGATATTGTGTTCATCTACAACTACACATATATATGTGTTCATATACGTGGACTCTAATTTGCAATGCACAATGTATTTTGTTTTATTTATTTGTTGATTTATTTATTTTGCCATATTGGGGATTGAACTCAGGGACGCTCTGATACTGAGCTACCTCCCCAGCCCTATTTTAATTTTTATTTTGAGATAGAGTCCCATTCAGTTACTCAGACTGGCCTAGAACTTGCAATCCTTCTGCCTTAGCCACCCAAATAGCTGGGATTATAGGCATGCATCACCACACCAAGCTGGCAATACAAATTTAATGATGTAACATAGAATAGTTCTGATTTCTGATGTTATTTACCCTAGTCACAATTTTTATTGAGTATTGACTTTATCTTATTTGGGGGGCTAGGTAACCAGGGATTAAACTCAGGAGCATTCAACCACTAAAGCACATCCCCAGCCCAATTTTTATATCTTGTTAGAGACAGGGTCTCACTGAGTTACTTAGTGCCTTGCCATTGCTGAGGCTAGCTTTGAACTCTCAATCCTCCTGTCTCAGCCTCCCTGTGCCACCGTACCCAGCCTACCTTATTTTTTATTCCCTTCTTTATAACAGTAGAGAAGATAGTGAAATCAGGCATTTTGCTGAAAGTAGTGGAATTTATATTCTGAAGTGGCATTCTAAATTCATGGATTTGTATTACATTTTCCTAATAGTATTAAATGCCTCAGTACTCACTAATTATTTCCCCTTTTTTAATATTTATTTTTTAGTTGTAGTTGGACACAATACCTTTATCTTATTTATTTTTATGTGGTGCTGAGGATCAAACCCAGGCCTCACACGTGCTAGGCGAGTGCTCTACTATTGAGCCACACAACCCCAGCCCATCACCAGTTTTTTCTTTTTTTTAATATTTATTCTTAAGTTTTAGGTGGACACAATATCTTTATTTTACATTTATGTGGTGCTGAGGATTGAACTCAGTGCCTCGTGCATACTAGGCTAGCACTCTACCATTGAGCCACAACCACAGCCCCACCAGTTGTTTCTTAATAAAACTTTATTACAAAATTTGTATATCTTAGATCTGCTGTAGACATTTTGTCACTAATGTAGTAGTACTTGATCAGTTTTTGTTCAATAAATCATCAAATTTATGAGCTGGAAAGGAAAACCTGAAAAATAAGAAGATAGTCTTAAACTTTTTAAGATTATCTTAAGATAATCTTAAGCAAATATATTAATATTATCTATAAAGCATTAGAACAATTTTGGTGTGCTCAATGCAAGATCTTCATTTGTCAGGTCACTACTTCAATATAAAAGTTTACATAAGTTATCACTTAATTGCAAAAACCCTTCTTCCTTATCCAAAGTTATTTCCATCTCACAGAGGAAATATCTCAGACTTGCCATAATGAAAATAAGATAAAGTTTGCTTTTAAAATAATCTACCTTGGTGTTTAGAAAAAAATCTATAAGCATGGCTGTCAGTTTCTTCTTTTTTTTTTTTTTTTTTGTTGTTGTTGTTGTTATTCTTTGTTTTCATACTGGAGATTGAACCCAGGGCTTTGCACACACTAGGTTAAGCATTCCACCCCTGAGTTACATCCTCAGCCCTGCTTCATGTTCTTTTATTAAGCTTCTTTTGGTTTAAGTAAAAGGTGGTAAGTGATCACTTGGTGTCCTGCAGAAAACAATTTTATCTTAACTGACCTTCCAATAATGTATTTTAGAAGTACTTGTTTCCACATATATTTGGAAAATGATTGATGGCATTTTCTGGTACGGTACCTTGCACCCACCAGTGTAGTACACTTAGAGAACGAGATCGGGGCCAGGATGCCCCTGATTGCTGCCTTTGAAAGAAACCAAAGACTTCAAAGGCAGAAATTTGAGGTTCAGATAAGAGAGACTGAAATATTTAGTGTTTTCTTTTTAGAAAGAAGGTTGCCCTTATTAGACATCAAGTCTAGATACATGTCTATTATCTGAATTGTTTTAAGTGTCTATTGTTTATCTAACATGGAAATTATAGTTGTTTTCTTTTGTGGATCAAACCAAGGGCCTCATGAATGCTAGGCAAGTGCTCTATCACTGAGCTACTACATCCCTAGCAACATTGATGCCAAAATAAAGCTACATTTCATTTATCTGCTTGTGGAAATTACCTCAAAGTAAATTGGGCAATTAAAAAATGGGGGGGGTCTTTAAACAGTTTTTTTTTTTTAAGAGAGAGTGAGAGAGGGGAGAGAGAGAGAGAGAGAGAGAGAGAATTTTTAATATATATATATTTTTTTTAGTTCTCGACGGACACAACATCTTTGTTGGTATGTGGTGCTGAGGATCGAACCCGGGCCGCACGCATGCCAGGCGAGCGCACTACTGCTTGAGCCACATCCCCAGCCCAATATTACTGCTTTTTAAAAAAATTCTGCTGTGAGGAATTATATGTTTGACTTGACATAGGAGTCACCTGTCTAATTCTGTGCACAAGCACTTGAGATCAAGTCTGGTAGTAAAGGGATCCATGACGTGTCATAAAGGAAAGGGGAAAGTTAAGCTTTCCAGTTTTGTTTGAGCCAAGAGTTAGTTTGTTCTGTAGAAGGACATTTCTCTTTAGATCAGCTATAGTCCTAGAACTTAGTTTTTCCAATTCTGACCAGAGTTACAAAGGTCCCACATAAGTTTTGTAATGTTAGTAATTGAAGATTACTAATTAATGTATTTATTAATTATATGTACTTAGCTTATAGATTGTATTCAGTTTTATTGTTATGTATTTAGTCTCCTAAAATATACAGACTTTTACAAAATATATTTTTTCAATAGTAAAACTTTTTTGATAAAAATTATCAAGTTGATATTTTATGTAATCAGCTCATTTAGAAGTTGCCCAGGAAAACTGGCTTACTTTTTATTCATTTGTAAGGGTTACTAATTCTAGTGATTTTGGATCATAGGAAGTATTATTGATATATCAAAAGAAATGTGTATGTTAATAAGTTTAGCCATAATCAGTATTGCTTGTGATTGCATCATTGAAGTCTTTTACTTCGTATCTATGACTTATGTAAGATGTGTTACTCTTACATGTTGCAACTTCAGGAAGAATTTTTTTTTAATATTGTATGTAGTTTGTAGTTTCAAACTATATGGAGGAAGGTAGTTATCAGTCACCCCTTTAATTCAGTGATTAATTAAAAATTAATTTAACTTAATTTTTGGTTCCATGGTTCCTAAGCCAGGTGCCTAATTTTGCTTTACTGCTCTGTAGAAACTTCTCTGGTCAAGTTTGCCAGTTATTTTTCACATTGTTAAAGCCAGTGGTCACTTCCCAGTGTCCTCTCAATACCTTTAGCATAATTGATCACCCTTCCTTCCTAAAATGCCTTTGTCATTTGTCTTCCATGACACTACACATTCTCTTTCATTGACTCCTCCTCTTCTGTTTCCCTGTTAGGCCTTTTTCACATAACACAAGATTCACCATTTTAAAGTGGTTTTTAATTTACGCACAGGTTGTTTGAGCATCATGCCTATTTAATTCCAGAACATTTTCCTCATCCTTCACATGAGTTATGAGTTACTCCCCCTTTCTCGCTCCCCTTTTCCATTGACCACCATTAATCTTTCTGATTCTATGGATTTCCTATTGTAGAGATTTCATATTGCTAATTCTTTTTTTTTTTTTTTTTTATCTTTGCAACCTATAGACATTAGAGTGCTCAGGACTCATTTCACAGAACTTTTCTCTATTTATGACACTCAGCCTTGTTGTTTAAAGTACCACTTTAAATTGATGCCTTTCAAATTTTTATCTTCAGCCCCAAATCTACTTGGTATTTCAATGCTATGTCTCTCAACATGAATTTCTGATTTTTCCTTTTAAATCTATTCTTACAGTCGTTTTCATCTTAGTAAATGGCCATTCCACCCTGTTCATCTTTTGCCCAAATCCTTGACCCACATACAGTTATCAGCAAATGCTATTGAGTTTACTTCAAAATATATCCAAAGTCTGACCAGTTCCCTTCACTTCCATGACTACCACCCTGGTCCAGACGATGACAGCTCTCTTGAGTAACTCCAATTACTGTCTAACTGGCCTTTGTACTTTTCTTCCTTCTCAGTCTGTTCTCTATGTTGTAGCTGATATAAATCGGTGAAAATTTAAGTCAGATCATGTCACTTGTGGGCAGAATGCTCCAGTGGCTTCCTGTCACATTCCAGTAAATAGTAGAATCCTCATAGGGCTTATTATACCATAATCTGACCCTAATTTTCCCTCACTCACCTGGCTTTGGTTACATTGGTCTCCATGTTTTTCTTCATACCAGAAATGCCTCTTACTTCAAGGACTTACTTGTTTATCTGAAATGCTGTTCCTCCATTCCAGTTAACTGCATTTTTAAAAAAATATATTTATTTTTTAGTTGTAGTTGGACACAATATCTTTATTTTATTTATTTATTTTTATGTGGTGCTGAGGATAAGTGTGCTTATAATAAAGACCCCAGAGAATGAGTTCACCCCTTCTGTCATGTGAGAATAAAGCAAGAAGGCACCCACTACATATGAACAGGAAAAGTCCCTTTACCAGACACTGAATCTATGCCTGCACCGTGATCTTGGGCTTTACAGCCTCCAAAACTGAGGAGAAATAGATTTCTGTTTATGAACCAGCAGATTTATGGTGTTTTGTTATACAGCAGCTGAACAGGAAGACACCAATATTATCCCCTCACCTCCTTTAGGTCTTTGCTTAGCTACTTGTTTTAGTCAGCTTTTTATCACTGACTGAAATGCCCTACAAGAACAACTGAGAGGAGGAAAAGTTTATTTGGAACTCACAGTTTCAGAAGTCTCAGTCCACAGTTGGCCAGTCCATTCCTCTGGGCCCACAGTGAGGCAGCCTACCATGCAATAAGGATGTAGTGGACAGAAGCTGCTCCCCTCATGGCAGCAAGGAAGCAGGTGTTGGAGGAAGGGACCTCAGATACAGACCCGATGATGTAACTCCTCCAACCATGCTCTCCCTGCCTGCAGTTATCGCTGTCAGTCCATTCAAACTAGGATGGACGAATTTGGTTATAGCTATCATAATCTAATCATTTCAGCTCTGAATATTTCTGCAGGGGCTTTGGGGTAATACCTCTTATTCAAACCATACATTACCCTATCTAAATTGTAGAGGAAACAAAAATACCTTACAGGCCTCCCTGCTTTATTTTTCTTATCATGCATCATAATCTGTCTTACTGTATTTGATTTATTTGTTTATTTTACTGTCTTTCCTACTAGAATATGTTTCATCAGAGTGCCAAATGTTGCTGTTTTATTCACTGCACCTATGGTTGAACAGTATCTGACAAAAAGCAGGCCCTCAGATACTTATTTTTCTTTTTTTGATGGTGCTGGCGATTGAACCTAGAGCCTTATGCATACGAGCCAAATACTCTTTATCAACTGAGCTATAAAATGTTTTATGGAATGAACAAATGAATGGAAAAGTCCTTACTAGAAAAATATTCATATACATAGTATTATATAAACTTACATAAGCTTCATGAACCACTGTGAAATCCATTCGTAAACCTCAGTAAAAGAACATTTAATGCAGTAAATGGATACATATCTGGAGACTATAATGCTAAATGAAATAAGCCAATCCCAAAACACCAAAGGTCTAATGTTCTCACAACAAAGGTGAGGCATGGAGAGAACAGAAGTTCAGTAGATTAGATAAAGTAGGGGGGGGAATGAAGGAAAAGCGGGGGTGGGAATAGGAAAGACAGTAGAATGAATTGGACATAACTTTTCTATGTTCATGTATGATTACACCATCAGTGAAACTCCACATCATGTACAACCACAGAATAGGATCCTAATTGGAATAAGTTATAGTCCATGTATGTACAATATGTCAAAATACACTCTACTGTTATGTATATCTAAAAAGAACAAATTTTTTAAAAGTTAAAAAAAACAGTTTTTGAAAAGTAAATTTTGCATAAAAGCTTTTAGTTCACAATTTCCTTAAGACCTTAAAGAATTATTGTATCCAGCTAAGTGCTGAGAAGAGAGTTTTCTTGTTAATAAATATGTCTGTTTTAAGATTGAAGATTGCGGGGCTGGGGATGTGGCTCAAGCGGTAGCGCGCTCGCCTAGTATGCGTGCGGCCTGGGTTCGATCCTCAGCAGCACCACATACCAACAAAGATGTTGTGTCCGCCGAGAACTAAGAAAAAATAAATAAATGTTAAAATTCTCTCTCTCTCTCTCTCTCTCTCTCTCTCTCTCTCTCTCTCTCTCTCTGTCTCACTCTCTCTTTAAAAAAAAAAAAAAATAAAAAAAATAAAAAAAAAATAAAAAAAAAAGAAAAAAAAAAAAAAAAAAGATTGAAGATTGCTTTTTTGTTTGCTTGTTATATATTAGGGGTTGAATGAACTCAGGGTGCTTTACCACTGAGCCACAGACAGGGTCTGGCTGGTAAGGTACTTAGGGCCTCACTAAGTTGCTGAGGCTGGCTTTGAACTTGAGGTTCTCCTGCCTCGCCCTCCCAAGTCGCTGGGGTTACAGGTATGCACCAGTCTTTTTTTGTTGGTGGTGTGGGGATTGAACCCAGGGTCTTATGCATGCTAGGCAGGCATTCTGTCATTGAACACACTACCAGCCCCTCTATAAACATCTTTAATACAGAAAACATCTTTTCATGATTGTTTGGATTGTCATATTGGAGACTTACCTCCCCTAAGGACTTAATGGTTAGGCGAGTCTGATATGCTAGAATTTAAAAATATGTTAAAATTAACTTGCATTTCAGTTTTATTCCTAACAAAATAGGGATCTGATTTGATATATCTTAGACATATTTGGAAAGGGAGAAAACATTCCTAGAAGCAAATGAGGACTCAGAGTTTGGGATGAGGAGCTGGAGGTTAGCTCAGCAGGAGGGCCCAAGCACAGGGGCCCTGAGTTCACCCCAGCACCAATTAAAAAAAACAAGGCTGAAAAAAAAAATGAGGTTAGAGTGTTAAAATATTTTGTAACCTATTTCCCATTTACACAATCCATTTTGTTTCTATCAGACTTTATAATTTTGTTTCTTTGCAACAAGAGTTCTGTTTGTTATTCCTGTTAGTTGCATATACGTTCACTCCAAACAAGTGGTACAGAGAAAAATTTCCAACTTTTTTTTAGTGTTGTAACAGAAGAGTGGACCTGTTGGTTGTGAGCACATTTTGACTTATGCCAGAGGGATCTACTGCGTTAGTAACTGCTACAGTAGTAGAACTAATGTCTAGTCACTGCCCAGAGTCTATTGTGAAATAGCAAGCAAAATTTTAGCATCTGTGAATGTTCATGCCTCCATTCTGTGTCCACTGTATGCTGGCCATCGTACTCTGTGCTATATGAAAGATACGTAAGATGCTTCTTAACCCTGAGGTGTTCCAATCAGGTTGTCATTTATTTCTGACAACAAATAAATTGAATTTATTTAATTGAATAATAAATCATATCTAGTTTTATTGTTTCTAGAGAACTATAAAAACATTACCAAGTAGTCTATCTTTTAGTAATTATGTTAACTATAAATAAATAAATAAATACCAACCTGCCAGTTTATATAGATTCTCCTTTCTCAAGGAGGTGGAGTTTAACTCTTCCAAGTAGCTGAGATTATAGGTGTATTGTCAGCGCACATGGCCCTGGCCCTTTGGCTGGTTTTTTTTTTTTTGTTTTTGGTAACAGGGATTGAACCCAGGGGCACTTAACTACTGAGCCATATTCCTAACTTTTTTCTCTTTTTAAATGTTTTACTTTGAGGGGCTGGGAATGTGGCTCAAGCGGTAGCGCGCTCGCCTGGCATGCGTGCGGCCCGGGTTCGATCCTCAGCACCACATACCAACAAAGATGTTGTGTCCGCCAAGAACTGAAAGATAAATATTAAAAATCCTCTCTTAAAAAAAATAAATGTTTTACTTTGAGACAGGATTGAGACTAAGTTGCTGAAGCTGGTCTTGAACTTGGGATCCTCCTATGTCAGCCTCCCGTAGTCACTGGGATTACAGGCATGTACACCACCATACCCAGCCCTGTTGGTGATTTTTAAACTTTCATTTATTCCCCAGTTTCAGGGTTTGCACCCACCCCTTAGTCACTCTAATTATAGAGTTATCGATGCCAAATTGCCTGATTGCTTAATTCATGTGACTCTTTTTAAAATTGTCTTAATTTGATCATTCAGTATCTTCGCCTCTGCTAGCTACTCTTTAAAGCATTCTCCAAGTGACACCATTTTCCTTCTGTATCAGTTCATTTTGGTCTCCTTCACCTTCTTTCTTATTCCCCTTTAAATATTGGTATATCTTAAGATTCCTTTGTGTGTTAGTTAGCTTTTTGTTACTATGACAAAATACTGAGAAAATCAAGTTAGAGGAGGAAAAATTTAATTTGGCTCACAGATTCACAGGTTTTACATGTGCTTGGCTTTATTGTTTCTGGGCCTGTGGTGAGGCAAGAACATTATGGGTTTGGCAGAGCAAGTTGCTCACCCAGGGGCAGAGAGAAAGAAAAAAGCCAGGGATAAGATATATACACTTTAAGGGCATGCACCCAGTGACTGACCTCCTAAAGTTTCCCTCACATCCCAGTAGTACCAACAGCTGGGGACCAAGCCTTTTGGGGACATTCAAATCCAAGCCATAAACTCTGTAACTTCTCTTATTCTCCTGAGGCTAATCTCATTCCAGTGGTGTCAATGATCACATAAATGTTAACTCCCAGACACCTATCTGCAGCCTTTAATCCAGTAATCTCCTGAGACTATCCCCCTTGTTGAATGCCAATTCAACCGTTTTCACTTTAATCTGCCTTAACTTTTCTTTTATTAAAAATTGATAATATAAGGCAATCATTCTAGTGGCATTTCTTTTAGTCCCTCTTTGTTACTTCTCCAGTCTCCAGCTTCCAGTCAGATGATTCCAGGTCCTGTCCATTCTTTCTTGTCAAATCTGCCCCCTCATTCCCATCCTCACAATTTTAGCTTAAGTCGACATCTCTTGACAAGATTATGCAGTCACTTTTTAGTTCAGTTCATGCTTAGTTCTTTTTAAAACATGCTATCATGTCATTTCTTTACCTAAAGACATTTAGTGATTTCTCACTGCACAAAGAATGTAATCCAGATTTCATTAGGTGACACTTAAAGCCATTTGGAATGTGGCCAGTTCTGTCTCCAGAATGTCTTCCTTTGCCTCGTTCACCTGCTGAATGTCCTTTAAGACCAAGGTTACCACGTCTTCTGAAGCAATCTTAATTTTACCCTAGTGGCTGCCTCTGCTGTGTTCCCATAATCATCATATAGTCTTACCGGTTTATATTTCTTCTTCAGCTACTTTTGAGCACTATTTTGCAGTGCCTGGATTTAGCTGCTTATAGAAAACGATTTCATTATTAGCATTTCAGGATTAAGATCACCCTTCTGAAGTTACTTCCCTGTGTGATTTTGTAAGTTAGAAACCTCATGAAATGTTGGTACAAACTACTGGTTATCTGTGTTCTCTATCAGAACAGAGGCTATGCATAAAAATTGATGTTGAAATTTTCCATTAGGAGGAGGTATTTAGGTGGAAGTGCAAAGGTAGACAGCTGGCAAGTTCATAGGATCTTTCTTGGCATTGGGTTTACCTAAAGCATTTGGTTTTTCAGGTTTGTTCAGATTTAAACTCATTAGTTGGTGGAGATTTAATGTTGATAGTAAATGCATATGGAAATGAACTCATCTGGAAACATTAGAGGGGTAAATGTACTTCTTTTTAAGAAGAAAAGGACTGCTTTTTAACAAAAATGTTATGTTTCATTTTAAGATAACTTAAAAGCAGTGAATTTTTAAATTCTGATCTCTAGTTACTGCTTGATAGCCACTAAATTCTGCCTTGATGTTAATATTCTCTGTATCCATTACTACTGAATAGTTTTACTAAATTAATACTTATAGATATAGCTCTGGCTCAGTCCTTAAAGAAACCAGTCTTCTATTTTTGAGTGTTTTTTCTCTTTTCTTTTTTTCTTTATTTACTTTTTTAAACTTTGGTGCTGAGGATTGAATCCAGGGAGCTCTACTGCTGAGATATAGCCTCAGTCTTTTTTATGTTTTTATTTGAGACAGGGTCTTGCTAATTACTTAGGCTAGCCTTGAACTTGCAATCCTCCTGCCTCGGCCCCTCAAATTGCTAGGCTTACAGATGTTTGACCTGGCTAGTTTTAAGTATGTTTCTAGTATTTGTGAAAAAGATTTTTGTAATTGCAAAGAAAAAAAGGGAGGTAAATGGGCATGGTGTTTTATGCCTGTAATCCCAGCCACTAAGGAGGTTGGGGCAGGAGGATCATGAGTTCAAAGCCAGCCCCAGCAAATTTAGCAAGACCCTGTCTCTAAATAAAACATAAAAATGGCTGGGGATGTGACTCAGTGGTTAAGTGCCCCTGGGTTCAATCCGTGATACCAAAAAGAAAAAAAAAAAGGAGTTAATATATAAAGTGCCATATATTTAGGGGCATATTTGGAGTTTTTCACATAGCTATTTTTATTAATTTCTTTCCATTTTTATTGAAAAGGTCATGTTTTCTTAAGAGCCAAAGATTATATTGAAAAACAAATCTCCCTCCTATCCCAGATGTTCCAGTCCCTTACATTAGTCCCTTGGGATGGGGTGGAAGGACTACCGGGGATTGAACTCAGAGGCACTCAACTACTGAGCCACATCCCCTGTCCATTTTTATATTTTATTTAGAATCACTGACTCACTGAGTTGCTTAGGGCTTTGCTTTTGCTGATGCTGGCTTTGAACTCATGATCCTCTTGCCTCAGCCTCCCAATCCACCTGGCTCCCTTTTGTTTTCATTGACCACATGGGGTCACACTGAATTCACTGTTGCACTTTGCTTTGCTTTCTAAATGTAAAATACAGACTATATCAACATGTATAACTGTAACTTGTTCGTTCTTTCTCTTTTGTTCCTTATTCTCCACCCGTCCTGTACTGAGGATTGAACCTAGAACTTTGTACTTAATTACTTTTCCACTGAGCTACATTCTTGATCCTTTTTTAAAAGTTTAGTTTTGAGATGGCCCTCCTAAGTTGCCCGAGCTGGTCTAGAATTTAAGAATTTAAGATCTACAGCTTCCCAAATAGCTAGAATTACAGGCATGTGATACTGTTCCTTGGCTAGGTTTAACTTTCTAACTAGTCTTCTATTGGTAGTCATAGAGATTATTTTTTGTACTTATACCTAGTGCTCTTATGAATAAATATTCACACACATGTTCTTGTATATGTGTGCAAATAAGTCTGTAGGATGGATTCCTAAAAGTATAATTGCTGAATTAAAAGAATATGTGCTTGGGCTGGGGTTGTAGCTCAGGGTAGAGCACTCTTCCTAACTTGCAAGGCCCTGGGTTTGATCCTCAGCACCGCAATAAATAAACAAATAAATAAGTTCTGTTCATTGATCCTCAGCACCACATCAATAAATAAATAAATAAATATGTTCTGACCATTTTTACCTTAAAAAATAAATTAATTAATTAATTTTAAAATGTCCTTGAGCTGGGTGTGCTGGTGCAGGTCTGTAATCCCAGTGGCTTGGGAGGCTGAGGCAGGAGGATCACGAGTTCAAAGCCAGCCTCAGCAATTTAGCAAGGCCCTAAGCAACTCGGTGAGACTCTGTCTCTAAAAAAATATTAAAAAGAGCTGGGGATGTGACTCAGTGGTTAAGCACCCTGGGGGTTATAATCCCCAGTACCAAAAAAAAAAGAAGAAGAAGAAGAAGAAGAATATGTGCTTGAGATGTGGAAGTGGGGAGGATATGTGTATTTTAAATTTTGACTTCTGTTGCCAAATTAAAGGAGTATAACTTCTCATATTTTCCTATTGGATTGTGAGTTTTTGTTATAGGTATTGAGGGTTGACTTTGCATATTTGCTAATTAGATGTTTCAAATGTTTCTATTAGTAACTGATACCTTAAAATACATGTGAAAATAGTTAAAAGCAGATAGTTAATTAGTATTCAGATACCTGCTTTCCTTCAGCCAGGAGTGGTGATACACACCTGTGATCCCAGCCACTCACCTATAGTCATCCCAGACACTCTGGAGGCTGAGGCAGGTGGATCACAGGTTTAAGGTCAGCCTGAATAATTCAGCAAAACCCTGTCTCAAAATAAAAAGTGTGCAGTGGTGCATGCCTGTAATCCTAGCAACTAGGAGACAGAGGCAGGAGACTCCCAAGCTTGAGGCCAGCCTCAGCAACTTAGCAAGACCCTGTCTCAAAAATAAAAACCAAAAAGGCCTGGGGATGTAGCTCAGTGGTAAAGTGCCCCTGGGTTCATTCTCTAGTACCAGAAAAAAAGAAACGATACCTACTTTCCCTCTCCATGCAGAGCAACAGAGGGGCACCATCTGCTCTTGAGGTTGTGGTTGTTCTAAAATGCTAGAAGTTCCTCTTTTCTTTCTTTGAATGTGATAATGTTTGTCTTTAAAAGATTGACTTTTAGAAATGCATCTTGGAAATAACTAGCAGGTGAGTGGAATTAGTAACTGAAAATATAGATTTGGATTTTCGCCTTTGCTACACCCAATGAAATTATGATGCTTGACCCCCTCCAAAAAAAAAAAAGTTAAAATGAAAAGTCCTTTGTGAGGTTGTTATTCTCATACTGTATATTTTCTTTCAGATTCCTTTGTTTCTTCCTCTTCCTCTCAGCCTGTATCTCTATTTTCGACCTCTAAAGGCAAGTCTGTAAACTTTTTTTGTTCATTAATAAAAGAAAAATGTTGAGAAAGAGGCTGTAACTGGGGACAAGAGGCACAGTCTTCTATTGACCCCACATTCCTATATGAAAATTATTATAGCTGGGCATGGTGGTAAATCCCAGCGACTTGGGAGGCTGAGGCGGGAGGATCACAAATTCTTGGCCAACCTAATCAACTTAGTGAGACCCCATCGCAGAATTAAAAAATGACAGGTAGAATGCTCCTGGGTTCAATGCCCAGTACCACAAACAAACAAAACTAATTACAAGCCAGTCCTTTCTATTTAACAGTTGTCAATGGGTTTTCTGTACAGATTGATAAGATAGAATGAGGGTGGGTGGACCACTGAACACAGCATAAGTTTAGATGTAATTTTGAATATTTCCTAAAAATTGAAAACTTGACTGTGGAATTTGTGGCTCAGAAAACACTCCACCCCAGAATACATTTAATTTTTTTATTTCTATTTATGTAACTTGTTTAGAAAGAGTAGTGACTTTAGAAAATAATTTAAAAGTGTGCCTACAAATATGTCAACAACTAGAATATCATAATCTGAATTTCTCTGGGATTTGTCCCAAGAGCTAGGCTAGATCCAAATTGAACAAGTCAGTTGACTTTTGGCAATTAAGACTTCTTGTCCTAAAAAAAAAAAACAAAAAACAAAACAAAAACAAACAAACAAAAAAAAAGACAAAAAAAAAAAAAAAAAAGACTTCTTGTCCTAGAGATTTAAGCCATGGCTTTTTTTCTCCCTTTATCTGTCAGTCTATGAGGAAGGGTATCAAAGTTTTTAGGAGTAGCTACCACCATGAACCTGAGAGAGAAAGAGAATACTGCTTCCTTGCTTTGTTCTAGTAATAAAGTGCTATTCCATTTGTACAGTTGAACTAGATTCCCAAATATAGGTCAGTGGAAAAACCTTTAAAAAAAAAAAAAAACAGGAAAAGTAATTAAAATCACTAGACAGATCTAAAAAATCCTGTATAAACAGTTTATTGTCCCAACTAGAATTCTCTAACTGTAAAGTCTAGATGTTGATTTATTACGAAGACTTTGACCTTATAAGAAAAAAATATAATGGGATAAAACCTACACTTGTTAAATTTTTGTCTCATCTAGTCTTCTTAGGAAAAATTATAGACAGTTCATTACTTGCAATTCAAACAGATAACATTAACACACCCCCAAACCTTTATAATGTCCCTAATTATGTGAATTTAGGTGAGTTGTGTATGAAATCATGACCTTTGAAATTAACATATTTACATTAAAAGGTAGAGATTTTGTAAACATTACAAAATAACTAAAACAAAGTAGTTCTCATTCTTGACATTTGGAACTTGATCAGATTTATATTTTTAAGGTTTTTTTTTTTTTCCTCATGAGAAATTTAGTAATTTAGGTAAATTGTTATTACATTATTCTACTATGGGAAAACCATAGTATACATTGAAAAAATAACCACATTTCTACTTTTGTATTTCAGATCCTTAAAAATACATTATAGCTTTATGTCACTTTTTTCATACAGAAATGGGATAGTTAATATCCTAAATAGTGAAAAGTGCAACTTATACACAACATACCCAATGTGTGAAATTTAGACTGCATAACTTTAAAATTTTAAGCTGGCTGCAGTGGTGCAGGCCTGTAGTTACAGCAACTCTATAGGCTGAGGCAGGAGGGTCACAAGTTTGAGGCCAGCCTCAACAATTTAGGGAGACCCCGTCTCAAAATTAAAAAGGTCTGTAGATATAACTCAGTGGGAAAAGCCTCTTGGGTTCAGTCCCCAGTGCAAAAAGAGAAAAAGACATTTGAATCTCTTAACAAAAATTATGCATGATCTCAAGTAGAATGGAGTTTTGTTTTTGTTTTTGTTTTAAGAACTTTTCTGATTAAAAACTAAGATTTAGTCCTGGTCATGGTGGCCTACACCTGTAATCCCAGCTTCCTGTAAGCTAAGGCAAGAAAGAGGATGGCAAGTTCAAGGCCAGCCTGGTCAATTTAGACCGTCTCAAAATAAAATCAAAAGGACTGAGGATATAGCTCAGTAGTAGAACACTGACTAGAATGTGGGAGGCCCTGGGTTCAATCCCCAGTACTGCACAACAACAGTTTTCAAAAAAACTTCAGTTTTATAGTGCATATTAATGTTTGTATAAGAGCATACAATTATTGTTCTTCCTTTTTTGCTTCCAGAAATTTATTTTCAGGGTAGTGTTATTGTAAAGTGGTGGTTAAAACTGCTGCATTCTTAAAAGCATTCCAATCTAGTCTCTTTTTTTTGTGTGTGTGGGGGTGTTTTTTGTTTGTTTGTTTTTTGAGAAAGAGGTAAATGAAGGTTTATTACTTTGCTAACGAAGGAGAAACATAGGGGACTCCTGTCCCAAAGACTGATTCTGCCCCTCATCAGAAACAGGGGTTTTGTGTGTGTGTGTGTGTGTGTGTGTGTGTGTGTGTGTGTACACACCAGGGATTGAACTCAGGGGCACTTGGCCACTGAGCCATATCCCCAGCCCTAATTTGATTTTATTTAGAGACAGCGTCTCACTGAGTTGCTTAGCGCCTCACTAAATTGCTGAGGCTGGCTTTGAACTCCCAATCTTCCTGCTTCCGCCTCTTGAGCCACCATGCCCAGCTCTTGTCTGTCTGTCTCTCTCTTTAATATTTATTTTTTAGTTGTAGTTGGACACAATACTTTTGTTTTATGTGTTTATTTTTATGTGGTGCTGAGGATCGAACCCAGGGCCTCGCACGTGTAAGGTGAGCGCTCTACCACTGAGCCACAGCCACAGCTCTCTAGTCTCTTTTAATAACATTTTCTCCTGCAGAAACACATGATGGAAAATCAGCCTGATAGGGCTGTATTTCATTGGCCATCTATGGGTCAGCCTGTTAAATTGTTTGCAGGGATGCCTTGACAGATAATTAGGTATATCCTAGGGTAGTCAAGACTAGGAACTTCTAATCTGCATTAATAAAAATAAGGGAAGAGGAAGTTATTGGTGTACTTACTTAGGTGTATTAAAACCCCAGGGAGGGAGGGAGGGGGCTGAGGTACTAGGGCCTATCTAGTCCTACAAAGGTCTTTCAGAGTGAATGCCATCACCAGGTTGCACCTTTAAGTTTGTAATTAGCGCTAACCCAACTAATCTTTTTTATATTCTTTAGCCATTTAGCCTAGGGAAAACCGAACCCTATATATTTTTATATGTTAAACAATATAAAGCAATAATTAAATGGAACATTTGTAGATTTAAAAATGACTTGCATTTTTAATCCTCAAATACATATTTATCATTAATTGGGTTTCAAGGATGTGCATATACAAAAATTTAATGAATTTAATGAGGTCCTTCCTAAATAAGTTGTGCCTCCCAAGTAGGTCCTTATAGTCTTGCTTTTCCATTAAGTATTGTAAATTTCAGCCTAATCCCTGAGAGTTTCAAAACAGGGGAGTATATTTTTAATAATTTCCTATACTTATAAAACGATATAAAGATATTGACAGATGTCTTGTATGTGACTAATTTTTAAGTTTTTGCTATGCTTAGTACTTCATGCAAATCTTCTCATTTAATCCTCACGGCCAATTTTGTGGAGGAAAAGTACTAACTCTTTTACCAGTTGAGGGAACTGGGGTTTAAAATGGTGAAGTGACTTGCTCGAGGTCACACAGCAAGCAAGTGACAGATTAAGGACTCAAATTCATGCTTATATCTTCTGCCTGTGATACAGATGGTCAAGTTAACTGACAGTATCTTAGGGTTTGGAGGTTTTTTAAAAGATGTAATTTTGAAGTTGGTGTTAAAATTATGAGAGCAAAACTGGGTGCAGTGGTACATGCCTGTAATCCCAGCAACTGGAGAGGCTGAGGCAGGAGGTTGGCAAATTTGCCAGCCTCAGCAATTTAGTCAGTAATGTAGTCTCAGCAAGGTCCAGGGATATGGCTCAGTGGCTGAGCACCCCTGGGTTCAATCCCCAGTGCCCTGTCCCCAAGATTATGAAAGCAAAAATAAGCAGAAATTACTGTTTTGACCATATCCTTGCTATTAGTAATATAGCTGTCATCTGCAGAATGTGCTCCTTCTATTAGACACAAAAACAGAAATTTGTTTCAATTTTGAAATCTTTGGGAAAAAGTGGAGGCTGGAAAGTACTTTGATTTTCTTTAGAAACATTTTAAGTAGGTGAAAAAAAGATTGGAAAGAGAATCCATCCATCATTCAGAATTGGAAAGCATATTCAGAATTGGAAAGCATATTTACATTGATGAATGTTACATTCTCTTTGACTAATGAAGTAGGCATCTAGAATAGGAAGTTACATACTGAACTTCGGGGCAAGCATTGAGGAAAAAATTTTGCCAGTTACAGCCTTTTTAAAAAATTTTAAGCAAAACATTTTTCTTTGTACTTTAAAAGAGTCTTTTTGTTTAGGACCTAGCTTGGCTGCAAAGTGTCTGCTGGCTAACTTCCTATTTTGATGCTGTGGCTGAAAGTTGCTGATACTGTTTTGCACGGTGATTTGTCTTCTTGTTTTGTGAAAATGAGAAAATTCATGTGTAGGAAATCCTGTACCTGAATATTTCAAGCCTCCTTTGTATGAATATGCATAGTATTTATATGAAAAAGTAACAGTGGCACCATTTCCTCTCTGATTAGGGTGTTTTTTTCACATTATGGTTTCCTTTTAATTTGAAGGAATAAATTTTCTGCCAGATGTGCACACACCTGTAATCTCAGCTGCTTGAAGCTTGGGAGGCTGATGCAGGAGGATCCCAAGTTCAAAGCCAGCCTCAGCAACTCAGTGAGGTCCTTAAGCGACTTAGTGAGACCGTGTCTCAAAGTAAAAAATGAAAAGAGGGCCAGGGAATGTGGCTCAGTAGTTAAGTACCCATAGGTTCAATTTCTGGTACCAAAGGGGGAAAAATGAATTTTCTAAGGGAGGGTATAGTAACCAGGTGGTAACTATTCCAGAAGCTCTTGATTGTTTTTAGGAAAAATTTTTTGATATAACATCTAAAATTCATTATTGGGCTGGGGATGTGGCTCAAGCGGTTGCGCGCTCGCCTAGCGTGCGTGCAGCCCGGGTTCCATCCTCAGCACCACATACAAACCAAGATGTTGTGTCCCCCGAGAACTACGAAAAAATAAATAAATGTTAAAATTCTCTCTCTCTCTCCGTCCCCCTCACTCTCTCTTTAAAAAAAAAAAAATAAAATTCATTATTGCTTATTTTTAGATCAAATTGTTTGCAGTAATCAAATTAGAAACACTACTCATTTGAGAGACAGTGTGGGGGAAAAGTAAAGAGAAAATGTTTTAAAGTATAAAGTAAGCAATATTGAAGAATGTTTTTCGGCTCAACTTGATGTGTACATGGTATTCACTTAGAAGTTTTTTCCATAATGTTTTTAACTTCCCTTGTTCTTTAAGATAAAAATACTCCAGGCAGAAAATTAAAAAGTATTATTCAATTCCCAAACCAGATTTTCTAGTCAAATGGAACTTTTACCTTATTTCAATCAAAATTTAGAATGTATGTTAAAATTAGTTTTAGTAGTGTTTTGTTTTATTGTGTTTTGTGTATGGTGCTGGGGATGGAACCTAGGGCCTGCTGCATGTAGGTAAGTGCTCTACCACTAAGTCACACCCCACCCTCTACAAGTGTTTAAAACAGGCACAGAAGAATTGGCCCTGCTCCTTCCCCTGCTACCTCTAAGTTGTGCTCCTGGACAAGACCATCTATGATGAGGAGTGGCAGCCTCTTTCTGTAGGATTTTGGAAGAATAAAATATTGGGGCTGATCTTTCCACTCTTCTAAAACTAATCCAATGGAATAAAGCAGTGACCTGGGTGATGAGCTCTAAACTCCTCCAAGATTCTGAGTAAGTCAGATATAAAGCCTAGGAAATATTGATAGTTGTCCTAAAGATTTACGGGATGCTAAAGGTTTGGGCAAAAGGCTGTTTGTACTATCTTGTTAAATTGTGCAGCTACTTGCACATTGAACTAAAAACATACTTTGACTTGGTGATGACCTAGCTTAGAATTTCTCATAGGTTAACTTGTCCACATGGGATCTAAGAGAACTTGGGATGCCAAAGGCATTCGGTTTGTATCAGCTGACTCAGAAGTTGTGTCACCCAAAATTTTGAAATGGATACAACCCCAAATTATTTAACTTTCTAGGCATGGTGGTGCACACCTGTAATCCCAGTGACTCAGGTGGCTCAAGTAGGAAGAGTGCAAGCTGAGGTCAGCCTTTGCAATTAGACCCTGTCTCAAAAAAATCAAAAGAACTGGGAATATTGCTCAGTGGTAGAGTGTCCCTGGGTTCAATCCCCAGTACAAAAATATGTATATTTATTTTATTTGTGAATGATAGGAGTGAAAGTATGAGTGAGAATTTCTGTATTATATGCCAGATACAGGTAGTTATGATTCAACAATATACATTTTTTCTCCCCCCTAATAAAAAAGTATAAGGTCTGGAATCTTTGGAAAGATTTTTTTTGGGGGGGGGAGTATGTGGTGTTTGGGACATTTATGGGGGTTTACTAAATGCATGATACTGTTTTTGTTTTGTTACTGGGGATTGAACCCAGGGGCACTTAACCACAGAGCCACATCCCTGCCTTTTTATTTTTTTGAGACAGACTTGCTAAGTTGGTTAGGATCTCAGCCTCCTGAGTCACTGGGATTTTAAGCATGCACCTTGTTTTGTTTTTGAGAGAGGATCCTGCCCAGGCTGACCTTGAACCTTGGAATCCTCCTGCCTCAGCCTTCTAAGTAGCTGGATTTACAAACCTTTACCTCTGGGCCCAGCTGTAGATACTGTTCCTAACATGTATTCACTGATTTACTTCTGACAGCAATTCTAAAATTAGTTGATTTAATAACCCCAATTTTTTTTAAAGTAAAACTAAACAACTTACCCAGTGCCAGACAATAAGTGTGATGAAAGGATTTTTTATCTTTTAATGAGAATTTTTTACTTGGGAACGGTAGAGAAATTTAGACTATGACTGCCAACATCATAAATCTATTAGATATATATAATATAAACATTAAATCCCACTGTCACAAATAACTCATTTAGGAAATGTTCATAATGAGACTTTTTTGGTGGTTTGTTGAGTGCATGTGAAGTGCTGTGTGAAATACAGGAAAAGTAATATACATTTTCTGAGACATAAAGTAATCCAAAATGTTTTCACCAAGGAGTTGTATAGTGTATAGAATTTGAAAATCTAATAACCCTCAGGTTTCTCAGGGTTTTCTGCTATTTTTCCAGGTGCTGACTTGGATAGCACCAATGACCACTAAGGGCCATACTGACTAACTGAAAGAATCTTGGTTTAGGAGTAGTTTTAAAAGGCTTATTAGATTCTAGTCTTTATTCTGCTTAATGTTTTTGTGTTTTTATAAACTTTTTACTTCCAGTCCAGTTTTTTCCTTTGTCTTGGTACAAGTCAGCTGTGTCCAAGTTTGTTAGGGTTTCAGCTAGCCAAAAGAATTTCTTTTCATTTGCTGAAATTCTAAACAAGATCATTAAAATTAAAACATAAATGGGAATGTTACCTTCTTTGGCTACATATGGGAAAATTTGAGTGTAATGAGAATTTACACCTGTATCTCACAATCGCTAAGGAATGAATGCAACATTGAACTCTGTTTACCATCCAGGGTTACCCTCAGAAAACACTATCCTAGCTAGGCATGGTGACATTCACCTGTAATTCCAGGGACTTGGGAGGCTGAGGCAGGAGTATCAAAAGTTTGAGACCAGGGCTGGGGTTGTAGCTTAGTGGTAGAGTGCTTGCCTTGTACATGTGAGACACCAGGTTCCTCAGCACCTCATATAAATAAACAAAGATATTGTGTCCACCTACAACTTAATTTTTTTTTTTTTTTAAGTTTGAGACCAGCCTCAGTAACTTTGCAAGACCCTTTCTTAAAATAAAAATCAGGGCTGGGGTTGTAACTCAGTGATAGAGCACCCTTGGGTTTAATACCTAGTACAGGGGTTGGGGGAGAAGAAAAAACATTATCTACCCCAAACAGTAAGATAGGAAATCATTATTAAGGAACATGATTTAAATTATTTTTGTAAAATAAAATAGATTATTTTTGCATATAGAAGTCATTTTTAAGAATATTTAATAAACTGATGTTGTTCAGGCAGTTTTGGTACTCAGTAATGGACTCATTGGTACTCTGAGAATAGGGCTTCTTCTGACCTAACCTTGCAGTTTTTACCTTGTTCTACATCTAATTCATAACTTTTGGAGTGCTAGAGTTCAAGGAAGATAAGAGAAAAGCAAGAATTGATAAACTGACAAGTTTGTGTCCTGCCAGAGCATAGAACATTTTTACCGTGTCTTTTTATTTTTCTAGTAATGATGCATTCTTTTATCAGCATTCATTTCGGTGCCATTTCATTTTCATTTCATGGTGCACTGCTACCACTGCCACTGACATTATTTTGCTTAGTGATTCGGCTTATGACTTTCCTTCCCTCTCGTTTTTTTAAAAATATTTTTTAGTTGTCAATGGATCTTTATTTATTTGTATGTGCTGCTGAGAATCAAACCTAGTGCCAGGAAAATGCTCTACCACTGAGCCACAATCCCAGCCCCTCCTCCCCACTTTTTAATTCCAATAACTAATTTACTTTTCTTACTTTCATCTGTAAGATGACAGTTCATCTGAAATTTCCATCTCTGTAAAACATGTAAGTTGAGCCATCCCTGTAGTGTAGAGTCAGTTTTGCTCACCTCAAAGTTTCATTCCTGTCTGACGGGAGGACTCCTAGGCAGTTTTACCTTAACCCTGATTTGGTCCATGAATGTTTTCTGATAGAAACAATGACCATGACGTCCAAAAACAATTTTTTAAAAATATTTATTTTTTAGTTATAGGTAGATGCAATATCTTTTTTATTTTTATGTGGTGCTGAGGATTGAACCCAGTGATTCTGCTTTTGCTTTCCTTCTCTCTCCTTTTTTTAAATATATATTTTTTTTTTTTGAATTTTTAATATTTATTTTTTAGTTCTCGGCGGACACAACATCTTGGTTGGTATGTGGTGCTGAGGATCGAACCCGGGTCGCACGCATACCAGGCGAGCGCGCTACCGCTTGAGCCACATCCCCAGCCCTTTAAATATATTTTTTACTTGTCAATGGATCTTTATTTTATTTATTTGTATGTGCTGCTGAGAATCGAACCCAGTGCCAGGCAAGTGCTCTACTCCTTAGCCACAACCCAGACCCTGTAAGATGACACTTTAATGCCTACCTCACATATGGTAGAGCGCACGCATGGTAGGCGAGCGCTCTACCTCTGAGCCACAACCCCAGTCCTCCAATAATAATTTATGACCCAGTTTTCAGAATATTTCTGATTTAAATGTGGTTGATAATACTTAAAACTTCAACTTTTGGGACTTTTTAATGCACAATGCTGGGCTTTATTTATCGTATTCTCTTAATCCTGTCATGCTATATATCGGGACTGTGTTTCTTACATTAGAACTAAATCTGAATTATAATTTACTTCAAATATTTTCTATCCTAGCAGTACAGTTTTACAACCAAAGTTCAACAATTTTTCATCTATAAAGACTCTTTTTTCTAATACCCACATTATAGTTTTAAGGAGCTATTTATCATTCTAAAGCTATTGATCTGAGCCATAGCTCAGGTCCTGTTTCATCAAATATCAGTGATATGTCAAAGTAAAGGAACTCTATATAGCATTTGGAAACATTTTTATAGTAGTAGAATTTATTTATTGTAAGATTTATTTTCAATTTAATAAGTTTGAGGTCAGAACTTTGCTTTTATCTAATATGATTATTCGGGTTCTCACATGAAAAAGAGAACATTAGCTAAATATTGGTCACCCAAAAGAATTTCTCTTTGACATTTTCCCAATTCTTCATTCATGCTCAAGGCATTGCTGTTCTGAGCCTACTTAGATCTCTATATGCTGAATCTTTATTTCATTTATTTAGAACTGTTTATCTAAGACCTACTTTGTTCCAGCTCCAGTTATATAACATATATAACAGAGTGCATGAAAGACAGGCAGTGCCTTCCCTTGCGATAGTTGTTTTTATCTTTTTCTGAAATAAAAACTTGCTAGATTTGAAAGTTAGGAAACAATGTGGTAATTAATGGCTAGTGGTATTAATAACTGTTAAGAATGCATTATTTCTATAATTGGTGCATTTTTTTAAGAGAGAGAGAGAGAATTTTAATATTTATTTTTTAGTTTTCAGTGGATACAACATCTTTGTTTGTATGTGGTGCTGAGGATTGAACCCGGCCCGCAAGCATGCCAGGCGAGCACGCTACAACTTGAGCCACACCCCTAGCCCCTTATTGGTGCATTTTAAAATTATACATAATTGTAGGAATTGTACATGCACACAGTATAACTTGGTCAGTTTCATTCTCCAATACACCACTTTTATTTTAAAAGGAATTCTGGATGGAGTTAACTCTGTCTTAACCAAAAAAACCAATTGGCACTGTTGAATTTTGCTTAAAATGGCAAGTTGGTACAAGAGATTTGGGAGCAAGCCATTCATACACGGGACAGAGCTTTCTTGGGGGTAGAATAGAATAATTTTAATCTCATTTTCAGGTTCAGGAAAGGGATGCTATCTCTCTTAAAGATCAAAAAGAAATATGAGGATGGGCACAGTGGCACATACCTGTAATCCCAGTGATTTGGGAGGCTGAGGCAGGAGGATTTTGAGTTCAAAGCCAGCTTCAGCAACTTGGCATGACACTGCTACTTAGCAACTTGGCAAGACCCTGTCTCTAAATAAAATACAAAAAAGGGATGAGGATATGTGGTCCAGTGGTTAAATGCCCCTGGGTTCAATCTTCGGTACCAAAAAAAAAGGAACTCTGACCATTCTTTTTTCCTTCTCAGATTGTGGGAATGTAACAGTGGATTTATAGAGGCAGTGTGATTTAAATTGTTCAGCTTACACATAAAAGTATTTCAGGGGCTGGGGTTGGTGGCTCACTGGTAGAGTGCTTGCTTCGCAGGTACGAGACACTGGGTTTGATCCTCAGCACCACATAAAAATAAGTAAAATAAAGATTTTTTTTTAAAAAAAAGTATTTCAGTGCTTCAGAGCATTAAGGTGTTTGTTTTGTATTGATTGTGTTGCTTCTGTTGTGTAACCCACAAAAAGAAAAAACTACCCCAAATTTTCCAATACTACCCTTTATGTTTCACTTTTGCAGGGGGAAAAATTTTCACAACAAAAGTAAACATTTTTTGTTGTGGAATTTTTTTGTCATTTGCAGTTTTTAGCATGTTATGGCTTTCCTGTTTCCATGTTGGCAATTTTATGCATGTCTTGTAAGATAACTGTTGATCATTGCTTTGTTACGTATTGTGTGTGTTTGTATAAATATATATGTACACACACACACACATCCTGTGTGTATATATGTGTGTGTGTATAATTTAAAAATAAAAAGCATGCTGCTTGGCCTGACTAGCTAATGTGTGATTGTACCTGGTAAACAATTTTTTTCTTTCAAATTTTGACCATAGTGGAATTGAGCTCTCTTTGCTCTGATGAGCCACCTTCAGAAATTATGACTTCCTCCTTTCTTTCATCCTCTGAAACACATAACTCTGACCCTGCAACACTACATGGAGAAAAAAATGAAGTGTTAGGCAGCCAGCCTGTTATAGCCAAAGAAGGAAAAGATCACTTGGCTCTTCTACATATGAAAAAGATGGAAAAGCCTCAGGGGACCTGCAAAGACAGAGCAGACTCTCCAGTTTCTCTTGCAGCAGGAAGAGTTCCTTGTAATCAACCTTCCATTCCAGCCAGTCTCCCAGAGTGTCCTGCTTTTCTCCTAAAGGAAGCCTGTCAAGTAGAAGAGCAAATAAATAAAGATCAACAGTCCAAGAACTCAAATCAGGTACTGAATAGGGAGGATAAAACTGCATTGGATGTTGATGACAGGTTCATTTTGCCAGTTGCCCAGAAACTACCCACTGAGCAGTCTAATGAAGAAGACACTAGAACATATTCCTTATCCCCCTATGAAGTTTCAGGTGGTGGTATTGTAGAAAAAGATTCCCCTGAATCACCATTTGAAGTAATTATTGACAAAGCAGCATTTGACAGAGAATTTAAAGATTCATATAAGGAGAGCGCAAATGATTTGGGTGGCTGGGCCGTGCACACTGATATAGAATCATCTGCAGACATGTCAGAGACTAATGACAAAGTGTTTCCACTGAGAAATAGAGAGGCAGGGCGTTACCCATCCTCTGCATTACTCACTAGACAGTTTTCACACACAACTGCAGCATTGGAAGAGGTGTCTAGATGTGTGAATGATATACATAACTTTACTAATGAAATATTGACTTGGGACTTGGTTCCCCAAGTGAAACAACAGACTGATAAATCTTCTGACTACCCCACAAAAAGTACAGGACTTGACAGGAATGAATATCATTCAGAAATCCCAGTTGTAAATCTTAGGACAAACACTTACCAGAAAATTCCTGCATATTCTATCAATGAGAGCACATCTATCACCAAAATCACAGGTGATTGGGAAGACATATCTCTCCCACAAGAAAATGCTATCATTGGAAAACCTGTAAGTGACCATCTCATTTCCACAAAAGAAGTCAATGTCAAAGGTGTACAAGGTGATAAACAGAAACAGGATGACATACTTCCAGAGTTGCCTGGATCTCCATGTGAGAAACATGTCTCTTTGGGTTCTGGAGTGGCCACAGTGAAAGTGGTTTTACCTGATGACATCCTGAAGGATGAAACAAACTGGCAGATCTCTGTGCCAGAAGAAATCACAGAGGCAGATAGTTCTGGTGAGTCTGATGACACAGTAATAGAGGACATCACAGCAGAGAGATCATTTGAAAATAGGATTCACACTGAAAAACCTTTCTCTATTCCAAATGCTGTTGTAAGAACAAATGAAATCAAAGAGACTCCCAGTTGTAAGAAGGTAGAAAGTACAACATCTAAAAGCACTGAAGAGCTGGTCAGGGAGCCACATCAAACTCAGTCTGGTAGTCTTGGAAGGAGACCAGTTGGTGAGGCAGTGTGTTCACCAATACCTGGTATGAATGTTGTGTTGGAAGGTGTAAGAGAGTCCAATGCTGTGAGTGAAGGTGCTCCTGAAAAGCCCATTACAACTGAGAACCCAAAACTTCCTTCAGCCGCACCTCCAAATGTTTTTAGTGAGACAGAATTCTCATTAAATGTGACAGCTTCTGCCACGTTGGAGTCATTATATGGAAATCATATTAAAGACATAGATGATTCCTCCCCAGAGGACTTGATGGCAGCCTTAACAGAAACCAGAGAGAAAGGAATACTAGGTAAAGAGGACGGAACTGATTCTGAAGCAGTGTCACAGAAGCCAGCTTCTCCAGTAGAAGTCTCATCTGAGAGTAAGTCAAATAGTTCAAGCAAAAACAGTGCAAAATGCAAAGAAACAAATGGAAGTGACTTTCTGCATGTTTTCACTACCCGTGGGACTCCAGTGGTATCTCTTGACTTAGAACAGGAGCAGCTCACAATCAGAGCCCTGAAAGAGTTAGGTGAAAGGCAGGGTGAGGAGCCACCTTCTGTGCAGGGTGAAGAATCTCCTTCTGAAGAAAGACTCAAGCAAACATTTGCTCCAGAACCTTGGCCACAGAGATCAGATGACATCCTAGAACATACAGATGTTAAGACTGTATCTGATCTTGGGATTTCCAAAAAGCCCTCTATTATCAAAGAAACTAGGGTAGATATTATTTCCAGCCTTAGCAAGACTGAATTGGTAAACAAGCATGTCCTACCAAGACTTCTGACAGACTTCTCAGGTAACCATTTACATTAGAAATATTGCATGTGATTAATTCAGCTGTGATTGATTACTTATCAGAGTGCCTTTTCTTAGTCTCTGGTTTATGCCTATATAATTATAGCTGGGATACCACACCCTGTATGGTGAGGGAAGGCAAAGTGTTTTTGTTTTTGTCTTTTATGATCACTTGATTTGATTTCCCTATACCAATATTTCCTGAAGCATTAAACCACTTTGTAAAATTACTCTTCCCTGAAAGAAATGTTTTAATATTTCAATTATATTTCAGGGTCCTTCTTTCCTTCTAGGTTAGCCTGAAGGTGAATACTGCTTTTAAGGATAGCATTACATTGATCTGGCTAAGTACTTGTCTGGCATGCAGAAGGCCCTGGGTTTGATCCCCATACTGCCAGGAAAAAAATCATCATGTTCTCATTTATTTACAAAATAATTTTTAATCTCCATAACAATTAAACTGCTGGGCACTTGGGTGTTTTTTGATAGAGACCTTGTGAAATCTACTTAGCAATCAAAGATAAAGGAATTCCTGTTGGGAAAGACAGTAAATGAAAGTTTTAATTAATTTAGTCATATACCACAGAGATTTAATGCTCTGAAAGTAGGTAATCAGTATTGACATACTCTTTTGCAGTAATACGTAAGAGAACTTTGTGCATTCTTGTACTTTGGACTTTAATATTCTTCAGGCCACAACTCATTAGATGGTACCAGAAGCCCTTCCTCTTACCTCATATTTGAAATCATCCATTTCCTCATAATTATTGGCTTTCATTTAGATTACTTCAAGTGCTGTCTCTTCTAGGGTCACAAAGGCTATTTAAAGCCCTCCATAAATGGTCCCTGACCTCCAATCTAATATCCCAATTCTATTCTTACTGTATACATACTGTTAGATGCAACCTAGGGATCTGTGGTTTCAGAATATTTTTGATAATAGACCCTTTTTTCCAGATGAAATCGTACAGAGTTATAATGCTGCAAAAATATTAGGATAAATATACTTATATTTGATTACATTTTTAACTTTTTATAAATGTATTTCCTTACTGAAGATCATAGACAGATTACTTAATCTTTCTAAATTTTATTTTCAACTTTTAGATGCCAGGAATTAACTCAGGGGTGCTTTGACACTTTGCCACTGAGCTACATTCCCAGCCCTTTTTATTTTTTATTTTGAGATGGGCTATTACTAGTTGCTGAGGATCTCCCTACATGACTGAAGTTGACCCCAAACTTGTAGTCCTCCCGTCTCAGCTTCCCAAGTCACTGGGATTACAGATATGTGCCACCATGATTGTGTTAATCCACGATGCAAAGAAAAGACCACTGAACTCCAATTTTGAATTAAACTAAAGCAAGCTTATATTTGTGTACACAGGAGGTGGCCAGGACTGTCTCTCCGAAAACCTTGGGCTAGAGATCAGTACCCCAGATCTCTAGGAACACAGTTTCATAACACAAAAAATCACAAAGGGGGTGTCTTGAGAACCTACAGATAACAGGATTTTGACAAGCATAATACAAAGGCAGATATTAGGTTAATGATCTACATGGCTTAACATTTCAAGGTAGGGAATAAAGTTAGATCCATCAGAATTTATGAAGTGCCATTGAGGTTTCAGAGAGGGTTGTTACTTGGTCAGGGAAAGCCAGGCATGGGTGAGTTCAAGGCATGGGCAGGAATTCCAAACAAGTTTAGAGATCGCAATAATTTATAGTAAAACAGAAATTAACTTTTCATGACTTTGTGACGAGATGGCTCCCAATCTTAAAATGAAATATGACTGGGTTCATCACTTGGCCTAAATTTTAAATATTAAAATTGAGAGAACGATCATACTTAATCCTATAATGCTACTTATTATAAGGGTTGAATGTGAAAACGCAGGCATTGTATTCTCTAGTATATAGTGAATATTCAGTCAGATAGGGCACCACGCATGGGTCCTGGTACATAGTGTATACTGGATAATTATTTCTTGAGCTATCAGTACATCAAGGTTTTGTTTTTATTTTTGTTTTGTGGTACTGGGCATTGAACCCAGGAGTTCTCTAGTTATCCTGAGCTACATCTAGCCCTTTTTCTTTTTTTTTTTTTTTTGACAGGGTGAGGGGTTACCATGGATTGAACTCAGGGGTACTCAACCAATGAGCCACATCCCCAGCCCAATTTCTTTGTATTTTATTTAGAGACAGGGTCTCACAGAGTTGGTTAGTGCCTTGTTAAGTTGCTGATACTGTCTTTGAACTCTCAATCCTCCTGTCTCAGCCTCCCGAGCCATTGGGATTACAGGCATGCTCCACCGTGCCCAGCTGTTGTTCTTATTTTACGACAAGGTCTTGATAAATTGCCAAAGCTGGACTTGCCTTTTTTTTTGGGGGGGGGGTTGTTCCAGGGATTGAACTCGGGGGCACTTGACCACTAAGCCACATCTGCGCTCTATTTTGTATTCTATTTGTAGACAGGGTCTCACTGAGTTGTTCAGCACCTAACTTTCGATGAGGCTGGCTTTGAACTTGTGATCCTCCTGCCTCAGCCTCGAAAGCTCTGGGATTACAGGAGCTGCCCCCAGCTGGACTTGAAATTTTTTATTTTTTTATATATTTTTTAGTTTTTGGGTTGGGGATATAGCTCAGTTGGTAGAGTGCTTGCCTCACATGCACAAGGCCCTAGGTTCAATCCACAGTACCACACAAAAAACAAATTTTTTAAAAATTGTTGATGGGCCTTTATTATATTTTTATTTATACAAGGTGCTGAGACTTCAACCCAGTGCTTCACACATGTTAGGCAAGTACTCTACCACTGAGCCACAACCCCAGCCCCTGGACTTGAATTGGTTATTTGTGGGGGTGGGTACTGGGTACTGAATTTGGGGGCACCCAGCCACTGAGCCACATCCCCAGCCCTATTTTGTATTTAATTTAGAGACAGGGTCTCACTGAGTTGCTTAGCACCTCCCCATTGCTGAGGCTGGCTTTGAACTCATGTTTCTCCTGTCTCAGCCTCCCAAGCCACTGGGATTACAGGCCTAGATCATCATGGGGCTTGTTTTGTTTTGGGGATGCTGGGAATTGAACCCTGGGCCTCACGTGTATTAAGTGAATGCTTTATGTCTTATCCACACCCCCAGTCCTTGAAGTTTTAGAGTAAACCCCAAATTTTAAATAATTCAGAATAGCAGTATACTCTAGTAATTGGCTATTGTTGAACTTAAAGAATGCTAGTTTAGCCTGGCATGGTGGCGCAAGCCTGGAATCCCAGCAATTCAGGAGGTTGAGTTAGGAGGATCACAAGTTCAAAGCCAGCCTCAGCATAATCAACTGAGAGAGACCCTCCCAAAATAAAACATAAAAAGGGCTGAGTATGGCCCAGTGGTTAAGTGCCCCTGGGTTCAATCCCCAGGATCAAAAAAAAAAAAAAAAAAAAAAGGAGTGCTAGTTTATACTATTGTGCTTAGAAGAGGCCTGAGTTTCTTTACATGTAAAATGAGGATGTTGGGGCTGGGGATGTGGCTCAAGCGGTAGCGCGATCGCCTGGCATGCGTGCGGCCCGGGTTCGATTCTCAGCACCACATACAAACAAAGATGTTGTGTCCACCGAGAACTAAAAAAATAAATATTAAAAAAATTCTCTCTTTCTCTCTCTCCCTCTCTAAAAAAAAATAAATAAATAAATAAAATTAAATAAAATGAGGATGTTGAAGTAGATGGTCTTCGATTATTTCAATAAGGATTGTCTGACTCTGAACATTGTAGTTTTTTTCCTGTGTGGTTGTTGTTGTAATTATTACATGTGGTTACTTTTGAGTGATGAGGCATACAGAAATTAGGCTACAAAAACTCCAGTGTCTAATTCTGGCACTTTCATGTATGAGTGTGGTCTTGGACAATTGCTCTTACTGATTCAGCATCTTCCCTTGTTAATAGGGTGATGGTAATTACTTTGCCATGCTTTATGTGTTGTTGTAAGTAAAGAACTGTGCAAATATTAGAAATGATTAGTAATTTGCAACTGAGTTGTTTAATCTATGAGAAATGAAAAGGGCTTTGGAAAATTCAGCGTATTTATCACTGATCAAATTTTGTGATTAGTAGATATTTTTAGATGACAAATAAGACTGATATAATTAGAGTTAAAAGGTCTTCCTTTGCATGTTTAAAAATTGAAAACCTTGTTAAGTTATTTTATGGATAAATCTTTATAAAATATAAACTATTTCAGTAAAATGTATTATCTTCTAGCTTTAAATAAGAAAATATATATAGTCTTTCTTAAAATAAAAACAGTTCTTTAATTATGTTCTAAAGTTGCTGGGCAGAAATATGCCAAAGAAATAATGAAAAATTTATTATTATATACCAGTTTATAATGAGGCATTTATGATATTATAGTTAGTTGCTCGGTAATTATGGTATGATATTCTCTAACAATTTATAGGGGGTGGAATTAGATCCCTTCTTCATATACTTATTTTGGTAAAGATAGTTTTTGCTGGGCTGGGGATGTGGCTCAAGCGGTAGCGCGCTCACCTGGCATGCGTGTGGCCCGGGTTCGATCCTCAGCACCACATACCAACAAAGATGTTGTGTCCGCCGAAAACTAAAAAATAAATATTAAAATTCTCTCTCTCTCTCACTCTCTCTTTTTAAAGAAAAAGATAGTTTTTGCTTTGGGGTATCCAGATTGGCAAGAATTTCAAGGAAACAGGCTTGGTGATGGTGTATTATACACTGCTAACTTTTCTGAGAGGCGGTTACATAATTTGTAATAAAAACCTAGTATCGTAACAATTTATTTTATTCCTTGCATTTCTCCCTTTCCTGCTGCCCAGTTAGGCCCCAGAGAGTCATAGGACATGTGATCATCTGTTTTGTGCCCCATGGGACTTGGAGGAGGATGCCCTCTCTTTAGACTCTGTTGTAAGCTCATCCGCCTCAATTTCTCTTGTGGGGGCTACACAATGAGAGCAAGGCCTCAGCTCAGGCTGGAGGTGGGAGAGGGAGAGCTTGGAGTAGGGTAGGGGCGCACTGGTTCACAGTGGGGGTTCTATATGGAGAATTTGTGATTTCCCCCTCTCTAAGATTGGCCCAACCAATGGGAATTGATGACTGTGTACAGATTCCAAACAGACCTGTGTTGGTGGCCTAATGTGATATTTGAAGGGTGGATGCCTTTATCCTCTTCAAATAGAACTCTTAAAATATAGGAATGATAATGATAGAGTAGATGAGCTAATAGCAGAGAGGAACAAGAACCCAAAAGAATCTCATTTTTCCCCAAATAATGCCTATAAACACATTCACTCTAAAAAGAGGAAGTCTTTGGGTCTGGGGTGAGATTGGATGTGAGTTTCCGTTTTCTGTGGGGAAAGTCCACTGTTGTCTGCCCACCTCAGCTGCCTTTTCAGGTATGCTGCCCCACCCTGGCATAGAAAGTTGGAGGAATGTGAGCACATGTGATTGGAGTGCCCCTAGACCTGCTGCTCCTCTCTTGCTTTATGTAGACCCTGGTCCACCTGCCTGGCTGAACTCTGCACTGTAAACCCTCTGCAGATAGATGACAGAGTGAAGTTAACCTTGCAGGCCAGCCAATAGTGACTGGCTCAGAATCAGCCAACCAGGATATCCACAGCCCAGCTACTGATGGCTAGGTGGCTTAGGTACATGTCTGCCAGCCTGGAATTGCTGGAACCCATTATTTTCTGCCACAGCCCACAGGACTTGCAGAACTGGAATTGGACTTCATTTTAGTCAGCTTTTCATCATTGTGACAAAAAACCTGACAAGAACAATTTAGAGGGGCTGGGGATGTGGCTCAAGTGGTAGCTCGCTTGCCTGGCATGCCTGCGGCCCGGGTTCGATCCTCAGCACCACATACAAACAAAGATGTTGTGTCTGCCGAAAAACTAAAAAATAAATATTAAAATTCTCTTTCTCTTAAAAAAAAAAAAAAAAAGAACAACTTAGAGAAGGAAAAGTTTATTTTGGCTGACAGTTTTAGAGGTTCATTTCATGGTAGGCTAATTCCCTAGCTCTGGGCCTAAGGTCAGATCGAACACATGATAGAAAGGTGTGGCAGAGGAAAGCTGCTCAGTTCATGACAGCCAGGAAGCAGAAAACCCTAGCAATTTATTCTAAGAAAAGAAATTTATATGCAAAAATAACTACAAAGATGGTTATTGTGGCACTGATTATGGTGGTGGCACATCTCAATGTCTTTTTATTTGTTTATTTATGTTTTAGTTGTTGATGGACCTTTTATTTATTTATATGTGGTGCTGAGAATCGAACTCAGTGCCTCATGCATGCTGTGCAAGCATGCTACAAATGAGCCACTACCCCAGCCCCCCATCTCAATGTCTTTAACAATTGGTTGAGTACATATGACATACCTAAGCAACAGAATATTTATTGTACAGTCATTGAAGTTGTTATAGGTGTTTGTTTTTAAGAAACAGAAAAAATACAGAAAAGTACTAAGATGAACACGTGTCTCTACTCATAGAATTAACTTCTATTAATTATTAACATGGGTGGTCCTATTTTTTTCCAAATTAAAATGCCCTTTGATTGCTACCTGACCCACTAAATTCTTCCCCTCACTTCCTAAGAGGTAACAGCCATCATGAATCTGGTACATCTTTGTAGTTTTGTTTGTTTTTAAATATTATTATAGTTGAGTATTTTGCAATGAGCACGTAGCCGTTTTTATGACAGGATGCATGCTTAAAGTAGAAAACAAGTGAGTCACAAAATAAAGTATACAGAAGGATCCCTATTTTGATATCACTAAAAGTGAATTTATGGGCTGGGGATGTGGCTCAAGCAGTAATGCGCTCACCTGGCATGTGCAGGGTGCTGGGTTCAATCCTCAGCACCACATAAAAACAAAATAAAGATGTTGTATCCACCGAAAGCTAAAAAATAAAATATTAAAAGAATTCTCATTCATTCTCTCTCTCTCTCAAAAAAAATAGTGAATTTATATACCCCCACACATAGTTTGTTGTTCCTGTGTGTCTGTTTTGTTTACCTATATTCTTAGCTCCTAAAGTAATTTTTTAAAACAGATCACAATGTATTTTTTTCTTTTATTATGGTCTAGTAGGCTTCTATTGGATGCAACCTTTCTTCATATAATTATACACTCTGCTTAAAAAACAAAGGTCGAAGACAATGGAGAATGAAAGAAGCAAGCAGATACTGAGAGAGTTGACGGTTGTAAGAAGAGGCAACATGGAATTCATTTGAAGTTTTTACTCCTTTTAGCCAGAAGACAGGTTGAAGAAGTTGGCACCTGATCAGTTGCCCAAAACTTTCACTGAGGATGGAATTTGGGTCAGCCGCAACAAATCAAGCACTAGATAATGAAGGGAGAAGGAATCCTGGAAAGGAAAGATGTAGACAATGAAAGCCTAAAATTCTATGCATAAGATGAACTCTGTGTATAACCTCTGTTTAATCCCTGAACCACGCATATACTCAAGATTCCATGGGGCTGGGGATGTGGCTCAAGCGGTAGCGCGCTCGCCTGGCATGCGTGCGGCCTGGGTTCGAGCCTCAGCACCACATACCAACAAAGATGTTGTGTCTGCCAAAAACTAAAAAATAAATATTAAAAAAATTAAAAAAAAAAAAGATTCCAGGCAGACGAGCTAAAAGTAAAAAAACTGAACTGAAGTTTGAGGTACTGCTTATTAGACCATAGTTTGCAATTTGGGTTTAACCAAATTTAATTGCATACTGAAAAAAAACTGTTAATATTCTCCAGAAGAATAAAAACAGTAGAAAGTAAGTAAATGAAAAAAATGTCCAAAAAAAAATATATATATATATATATTGCTGTCAACAAGCACAAGAAACAAGCGTATTTTTTTTTAAGAGAGAATGAGAGAGGAGAGAGAGAGAATTTTTTTTAATATTTATTTTTTAGTTCTCGGTGGACACAACATCTTTGTTGGTATGTGGTGCTGAGGATCGAACCCGGGCCGCACGCATGCCAGGCGAGCGCGCTACCGCTTGAGCCACATCCCCAGCCCAAACAAGGGTATTACCAGAAATAAAAATAAGACATGTTTTGGTAAAAGACAGCAGGATATCTTGATAGTCATAAATTTATATGTTTCAAAATACGTGAAGTAATAGTCAACAGAAATAAAGGGGAGAAGTGGGCAATTCTGTACTCATTATTAGAGATCCTTTTTTGTTTTGTTTTGTTTTTTGGTACTGGGGATTGTACTCAGGGACAATCAACCACTGAGCCACATCTCCAGCCCCATTTTTTGGTATTTTATTTAGAGACAGGGTCTCACTGAGTTGCTTAGTGCCTTGCTTTCTATCTATCTATCTATTTATTTATTTATCTTTCTATTTATTTATTTTAGTTGTAGTTGGACACAATATTTATTTTCTAGAGAGAGAGAAAGAGAGAATTTAATATTTATTTTTTAGTTTTCGGCGGACACAACATCTTTGTTGGTATGTGGTGCTGAGGATTGAACCCGGGCCGCAAGCATGACAGGCGAGTGGGCTACCGTTTGAGCCACATCTCCAGCCCACAATATTTATTTTTATGTGGTGCTGAGGATCAAACCCAGGGCGCGAACATGCTAGGCAAGTACTCTACCGCTGAGCCACAACCCCAGCCCCCATAGTGCCTTGCTTTTGATGAGGCTGGCTTTGAACTCATGATTCTCTTGTCTCAGCCTCCCACACTGGGATTACAAGCTTGTGCCACCACGCCTGGCTGGAGATTTAATACCTCTTTCTCAGTGATCAATAACCAATTAGACACACATTTCTGAACAATATGATCAACCACTTTGACCTAGGTGATATTTATAGAACACCCTGCTAGCCTACAAATTGCAGAGTAAACTTCCTACCAGTAAATAAAGTATACATTCAACATTATAGACAACTGGCGAGGTCATAAAAAATTCTCAATTTCAAAGGAATTTATTATCTATTTTAGTGCTGGGGATTGAATCCAGAGGCATTTTACCACCAAGCCACATCCCCAGTCTTTTTTTTTGTGTGTGTATGTGTGTGGTGCTGGGGATTGAACCCATGGCTTTGTGAATTCAAAGCAAGCACTCTACCAACTGAGCTATATCCCCAGCCCTCCCAGTCTTCTTTATTTTTTATTTTGAGACCCTAATTTGTTAGGGTCTCACTAAAGTTGCTGAACTTGGCCTTGAACTTGGGATCCTTCCGCCTCAGCCTCCCGAGTCACTAAGATTACAGTAGTGCACCACCATGTCCTGCTCTAAGGAATGTATATCATACAGAGTATATTCTAAGACCATAGTGAAACAGATGTTAGAATAATGAAAATAAGATATTTAGGAAAATTCTCAAATATTTGGGAATTAAATAAGACACTTTTACATGATCTACAAATAAGAAAAAATCATTAAAAAATTGAAATATTTTAAACTGACAATGAAAACAAAAACATCAGACTTGGACAATACAGTGCCAAGAAACTTATAGTTCTAAATAATCAGAAAAGATCTAAGGTGTCAACTGGAGAAGCTAGTGAAAGGAGAACAAAACAAAACCCGAATAAGTAGAAGAAATGAAATAAAGGTAAGAGCAGAAATTAATAGAATTTAGAAAGATGGGAATAGCTGGGCATAGTAATACAGACCATAAATCCCAGTAACTCAGGAGGCTGAGGCAGGAGGATTGCAAGTTAAAGGCCAGCCTCAGCAATTTAGCGAGACCCTGTGTCAAAATTAAAAAATAAAAAGGGCAAGAGATGAGGCTCACTGGCAAAGTGCCCCTGGCTTTGATACCCAATACTATTTAAAAAAAAAAAAAAAGGCTAATTATGGCTGGAGGGTGGTGGGCTCAGTGATAGAGCATTTACTTAGCATATAAAAGACTGAGGAGCAGGGCGCAGCAGCTCAGGAGGTGGAGGCAAGAATATTGCAAGTTCAAAGCCAGCCTCAGCAATTTAGCAAGGCTCTGAGCAACTCAGTGAAACCCTGTCTCTAATAAAATACAAAATAGAGCTAGGGACGTGGCTCAGTGGTCGAGTGCCCCTGAGTTAAAAAACAAAAGGGCGGGGTGCTGGGGATGTAGCTCAGTGGTAAAGCTCTCTGGGGTTCAATCCCAAAAACCAAACAAAGGAGAATATATTTATGACTTTAGGATAGTCAGAGGTTTCATTGGTCACAGAATGCATTAAGCATAAAATTAATCAGACTTAAAATTTGTTCAATAAAAAGCACCATTCATTTGGGAGAAAATACTGGCAAAATGTGTATTTAATGAAGAACTAGTATCTATGAAATAATTTTTTAAAAAGGACAAGCCAATAAAAGAAGTTGGACAGAACAGCTTATGACACTTCATAAAATAAGTTATGCAAATGACCAATAATCCAGCCAGGTGCAGTGGCACTTGCCTGTAATCCCAGCATCTTGGGAGGCTGAGGCAGAAGGATCCAAGTTCAAAGCCAGCCTCAACAACAGTGAGGCTCTAAGCAATTCAGACCCTGTCTCTAAATAAAATACAAAATAGGACTGTGGATGTGGCTCAGTGGTTGAGTGCCCCTGAGTTTAATTCCCGGTACTCTCACCCCCCAAAAAAAAAATTACTAGTAATCCAATGTAAATGTGTTCAACATAATGAATCCTCACATAATTAAAATAAGATGCCACTACCTATCCATCCAGGTGGCTAAAGATTGACAACACCTAATGGTGGCAAAGTTATAGAATAACTATTGCTAAGAACGTATAGTACAATACTTAGAAAACTTAACACACACCTCCTCTCTGATTCAGCAACTCAACTGCAGAGAGAGAAAACATGTATTCACAAATACTTGTAAGTATTCATAGCGGTTTTATTCGTAAATGACCCAATTGAAAATAGTCAACAGCCTATCAACAAAGTATAAATAACCTGTGATAGAGCTCTTTTTTGACACTTTTCATCAGTATAGATTAATAAAATATTATAGCCAGTGAAAGAAGCAGTAGAAAAAGAATACAAGCCAGACATATTAGTGCATGCCTGTAATTCCAGCAGCTAGGGAGGCTGAGGCAGGAGGATTTTGAGTTCAAAGTCAGCCTCAGCAACTTAGTAAAGTCCTGAGCAACTTGATGAGACCCTGTCTCTAAATAAAATACAAGAGAGGGCTGGGATGTAGCTCAGTGGTAGAGTGCCACTAGGTTTAGTCCCCAGGACCGGAAAAAAAAAAAAAAGAAGGGCTGGGGCTGTAGCTCCGTGGTTTAGAGTGCCTACCTTGCATGTGTGAGACACTGGGTTCAATCCTCAGCACCACATAAAAAAAAAAGATATTGTGTCCATCTACAACTAAAAAAAAAAAAAAAAAGAAGAATACTTAAAAAAGAAAAAGAATATATTGGGCCTGGAGATGTAGTTCAGTATTGAGTGTGCACCTCGTATGTGTGAGGTTCTGGATTTGATCCCTATCATCATCAAAATAAATAAAAATGTACATATGTGTATAAGAATACCTACTTCTTAGTTCCATGTATATGAAACTGTAGAAGCAGCAAAATGGGGGGTGGGCGGGACACTGCTGCTTCTGGGGTATTGACTGTTATGTCCATCAGTTTTCCATTACTGTAACAAATACCTGAACTAATCAACTCATAAACAGAAAAGGCTTAATCTGGCTCACAGCTTTAGAGATTTTAGTCCATGGCGGGTTGGCCTTGGTGTTCTTGGACCTGTGGGGGCATATCATGGCAAGGAGCATGTGATGGAGGAGAGTTGCTCACCTCTTGGCCAGGACATGCAGCAACATGCCCTGTCACATAAAATTGTTAGGTTTTACCACCTCTCAATACTGCTCCTCTGGGAATCAAGCCTTCAACACATGGGTCTTTGTGGGATACCAGATATTACAAAAACTATAGCAACTAGAATGGAGCATTTGGGAACATTTTTTGGGTATAGTAATATTCTGTAGACTTACAAGATTATATAGGTGTGTGCACATCTTCAGACTCAGTGACTATATTGTATATTTCATTGTAAGTAAAACTCATATCTAAAGAAAAATGCCAAACTAATTTTGAACTTTAGAAATGATATGCAGCCAGGAGCAGTGGCATATGCCTATAATCCTAGCAGCTCTGGAGGCGGAGGCAGGAGGATCGTGAGTTCAAAGCCAGCCTTAGCAACAATGAGACGCTAAGCAACTCATTGAGACCCTGTCTCTAAATAGAATACAGAATAGGGCTGGGGATTTGGCTCAGTGGTTGAGTGTCCCTAAGTTCAATCCCTGGTACAAAAAAAGGAAAGAAAAAAAAAAGTTATGCAAGCTGAAGTAGATTTTCTACTATCGATAATTTACTTGGAAATGCATATTTTAAAAACATGAGTGAACAGAAGGGTCAGGTCCAGTAAATCTTAAGTTTTCAATTCTGTGAATATTTCAGTGAAATTGACACAGGTGCAGGGCTGGGGATGTGGCTCAAGTGGTAGCACGCTCGCCTGGCATGCTTGCGGCCCCAGTTTGATCCTCAGCACCACATACAAATAAAAGATGTTGTGTCCACCGAGAACTAAAAAATAAATATTAAAAAATTCTCTCTCTCTCTCTCTCTCTCTCTCTCTCTCTCTCTCTCTCTCTCTAAAAAAAAGAAAAAAGAAATTGACACAGGTGCATTAAAATTGGTTAGAAATCATAATCTAGAGCTTATATATAGTATTGCATTAATACTGTGATGTAATTATATTTTATTATCATGTTATATACTAGCTTTTTATAAATGTTCCATATCTGGTCATGGAACAAAATAGGTTAATGAATGGTGTTAATGGTTGCACAACAATATGAAAAAACAATACTTACTACTACTAAACTCCCCCCAAAATTGGCCAAGATGATACATTTTATGATATGCATATTTACCAGAGTAACAAAAATAATAGGATTGTAATTCAGTGATGGAGCATTAGCCTAGCATGCATAAGGCCCTGGGGTTTGATCCCAGCACTGCAAAAAAGAAATACAAAGTTAAGATGTTAATGGTAAACTCCAGATGATGAGTCTATGGATGTTCACTGTAAACTCTTCTCAAATTTGCTATATGCTTGGGAAAAATAAAACAGAGGTGGGGAAGCTGTCCCAGTTATAATCAGATCCCCATGTTTCTCTTGGTGGAAATACTTGGTAGAGCTGCTAGGGAAATAGAATAAGATCTCAGAACTCAGTATGTGCTTCAGCCTCCCAACCACTGTACCAGGCTAGAATCATTTTATGATCAAGGGACAATGTCAGGGAAGCTGAGTTTTCTTTGATATGTGAGATTTATTAATCAGTGTTACTGTCACATATTGTTATAGTCTGAAGCTCTATCCCATATCCACATTAGTTTACAAACTGCCAAAGAAGCACATGTGGTCAGATGTTGTGGGGCACACCTATAACTTTGCAGGACAAGCCCCGGCAACTTAGCAAGGCCCTATCTCTTTTTTTTTTTTTTTTTAAGAGAGAGAGAATGTTTTTAATATTTATTTTTTAGTTTTTGGCAGACACAACATCTTTGTTTGTATGTAGTGCTGAGGATTGAACCCAGGCCACACTCATGCTAGGCGAGCGCGCTACCGCTTGAGCCACATGCCCAGCCCAGCAAGGCCCTTTCTCAAAAGAAAGAGCTGGGGATGTGACTCAGTGGTAAAGCATCTCTGGGTTAAATACCCAGCACTCATAAAAAGAAGCATGTGTCCAAGTGTGTCAAACCATAGAAGAAATATGTTGGCATAACCTCACTAGAATAGAAAGCTGAATTAGAAGTAATTAGGTGAGGGGCTGGGTGTGTGGGTCAGAACACATGACTAGGCACATGTGAAGCCCTGGGTTCTGTCCCCAGTACAAGAAGGTGGAGGGGTGGGAACATTAAACTACTTACTAAATTTGATTGATCTTTCACAGTTGTTAGCAATTAACTAGTGTTTTCATTAGCTTCTGGAAGTTTAAATCTGTATTGAGTTTGTTGTTCCCCACACACACATACCACCACCACTTCATACCAGAGATTGAATCAGGGATACTTAATCATTGAGATACATCCCCCAACTCTTTTTATGTTTCTTTTTTTTTTTTTTTTTTTTTTTTTGAGAGAGGGGGACAGAGAGAGAGAGAGAATTTTTAATATTTATTTATTTTTTCTTAGCTTTCGGCGGACACAACATCTTTGTTTGTATGTGGTGCTGAGGATCGAACCCGGGCCGCACGCACGCCAGGCGAGCACGCTACCGCTTGAGCCACATCCCCAGCCCCTCATTTTTTTTTTTTAAGAGAGAGTGAGAGAGGAGAGAGAGAGAGAGAATTTTTAATATTTATTTTTTAGTTCTCGGCGTACACAACATCTTTGTTGGTATGTGGTGCTGAGGATCGAACCTGGGGCCGCACGCATGCCAGGCAAGCGTGCTACCGCTTGAGCCACATCCCCAGCCCCACTTTATGTTTCATTTTTGAGACAGGAGCTTGCTAAGTTCTCCAATCTGGCCTTGCTTGAAATCCTTCTGCCTCAGCCTCCTGAGTAGCTGAGGTGGCTGGCATGGGCTACCACAGTGGCTGTACTGTTTGAATTTGTAAATTGTATAGTTGTCCAACATATACAAAAACCTGCCAGTCTTAATGGGGGGGGCTAGAAAACTAGGATTAGTGTTGTGTTTTATCCATTCCATCTTGATTGAGCATTGCAGTTGTTATCTTTATTCTTTAGATAAACTAAGGACAGAAGTTAACATTTTCAGATCCACCCGGCTATCCAGTTGGGGGGGAGTAGTCAATGCCATTTTGTTTTCTGTGCTTTATAAATCTGAAATTGAGGGCAAAGGTGATGTTAGGTTATTTTAGTGAACGAAAAACTATTTTTTCTGAGTCTGAGAGAATGTTAGTTGAAAGGGTTTCCTACAAATTTCTTTGGCCTGCTGCCGACTTTTCTGTGGCCAAAGGCATGTGTGTCTGTATTTGACAGAGGCAGCTTTGTCTTCCTTCAATGATTCTTCTGTGCCATTTTCAGGGGAATTTCTTTGGTTAAGGCAATCTGTAGCAGAGCAGACTATTAACCCATTTCAGTGGCCACAAAATTTGAATCTAAAATTTACAAACATCATCTGCTCTCTTTTACAATTCAAAAAGTACCCCTCTATCAAAAAGAGAAATAATCCATGTGGAAATGCAGTCTTTTTCTTTACATAAATTGTTCTTTTTTTTTTAAGTGCCTATTCGCTCTTATTTATTTATTTATTTTTCATTGCTGGGATGGAACCCAGGGCTTTATGTATTCTAGGCAAGCACTCTATCAAGTATATAAGGTACATCCCCCATGTATCATGTATCTAAGGTACATCCCCCAGCTTAGGAGGTTGAGGCAGGAGGATCACAAGTTCAAAGCCAGCCTCAGCAATTTAGTTAGGCCCTAAGCAACTTAGACCCTGTTGCAAAACAAAAAGGGTTGGGGATGTGACTCAGTGGTTAAGCGCCCCTGAGTTCAATCCCTGGTACCAATAAATAAATTAATAAGCTACATTTCTGGCTTTCTCCTACATTAATGAACAGTTTTTCAAAACTTTTGTGATCAAAAGTTTGGCACTTTTTTTCCATTTAATTATTTCACACGTTTAAATTTTCTTATGTGTGTTACATATTGTTATATTTTGAAAAACTGTTCCAAGAAAAATAAACTGTACAGGTCCTTGAATTTTGTTCTTTTAAAATGACGTTAAAGTGGATTGACTACTAAACCTTGAAATTTCTTTCACATTTATTCCTTTTCAGAATAAGTGTTTGAATAGCCTTTTTTTTCTACTGAAGTGTGTACTTGAGAAATTAAATTGAGTTGACCTTTGGGAATGAGTGAACTTAGAATCAAACCAAGATCTTTCCCCAAATTGAGTAACAGAGTAAATGGGTAAGGAGTCAACAAGGTTCACTGCTGTTCCTGCTGAAACCACTTAGGCTCATGTTTTTCCTTAGCCTGAGATTACCATGGTGTGTGCACATGCCCTCTTTTGGTGTATTATGGGTACTGCACCTGACATCCTTAAATAACATAGGCATTTTTAATTTTTAAATAACATGGGTATTTTTAATTTTTGCAATAAAGATAATAGGACTGCCAAACCATGGTGGCACATGCCTGTAATCCCAGCAACTTTGTAGGCTAAAGAGGAGGATCACAAGTTCAAAGCCAGCCTCAGCAACTTAGCAAGACCCTAAGCAATTTAGTGACACCCTGTTGCTAAATAAAAAGTAAGAAGGCCTGGGGACGTGGCTCACTGGTTAAGTGCCTCTGGTTCAGTCTGTGGTTTAAAAAAAAAAAAAAAAAAAAAGGTAATATGACCATATTATAGAAGACTTGGAAAATAAAAGAAAGAATTGCTGGGTGTGGTGGCACACACCTGTAATCCCAGCAGCTCAGGAGGCTGAGGCAGGAAGATCGTGAGTTCAAAGCCAGCCTCAGCAAAAGCGGAGCACTAAGCAGCTCAGTGAGGAATTATTTATAATCCCACCATCAATAGAAACACTCTTGGTTGTTACTGCCATTCTTTCTCAGAAGCTTCATTGCCACAAGCAAAATAATTTGATGATTTAACTTTAAGAGGCCTTTAAAGTACGTTCAAGTAATAAAAGATTTTGCACAGCACAATAATTTGTCACAAGATTTTAAACATTGACATAGCTAGAAAAAAATTCTTTCAAATGAAAATAAAATTTAGGTAACATGATATTAAAGATAAAGTTATAATCTAAAAGGTAAAGAGACACTGGCTTTGATCTTTTGAAAATTTTTGGCCTGTTTTTCCAGTACCCAATGGAAGTCATGGGGGCCAGTTCTCTTTAGGACTTTTGGAAGAGATTAGCCAAAGTTTTTTCATTGTGTCTCCACAAGATTGTATACTAGTGGAACAGAAGATTCTTAGCCCATCAACTCTCAGTGGTTGTCTTCTGTTTCAGAGTAGCCAAGATACATTCAATTTACCCAGTGAAAAGGACGTTCCATGTCTGTACCAGAGGTTCTCTTGAGCAGTGGTTCTCTACTTGAGGCATCAGAATCTAGAGAAGTGGTACAGGCCTGTATTCCCAGCACTTGGGAGACTGAAGCAGGAGGATCTCAAGTTTGAGGTCAGTCTAGGCAACATAGGGAGATCCTGTCTCCAAAAAGGGAGGGCATAGCTAAGTTAAGGGCATAGCTCAATAGTAAAGCACCTCTGGGCTCAAACCCCCATAATACAAAAAATTAAAAAAGAAGAAAGAAGAAAGAATCTTTAGAGAAGCAACTGTTTGTTTGCAGCATGGAAAAGGTCATGTTTTGAACCTCCCTAGAGTCGGGGCCCACTTCCCATCTTGCAGTCTGTTTCTCTTCTCACATTCAAGTGAGAGCCACTGGGGTGGTGCAATATCCTCTAAGTAGTCGGCTTGTATGAATTAAATTATAGTCACTGGGGCTGGGGCTCAGTGGTACAGTGCTTGTCTAGCATGTGTGAAGCACTGGGTTTCATTCTCAGCACCACATATAAGTAAATAAAAAGATTTTATTAGTTGTTGATGGACCAACAACTAATAAAATCTTTTTAAAAAATTACAGTCATAAAAATGTTTAAGGATCTTCTATGAAAATTAATCAAAATTAAGATCTTTATTTTCCTATGTAAATTCAAGAAGTTAGACTTTATGTGTCCCTGTTGTTAAATTGAAGGAGATGAAAGAGGAGTAAGAATGAGCCCTATTTCCTGGGTTAATAGGTATATTTGTGAGTGGTTGGTAGAACTCCCCTCCCCCTCCTGGTACTGGGGGTTGAATTTAAGGCCTGGCACATTTGTTTATTTTGATGTTGCTAGGGCCTCACACATGTTCTACCATTGAGTTATATTCCCCCAGCCCTCTAATTGTTCTTTTTAGTTTCCTAAGGTTGAAGCCAATACCACTGGTTTGCTTCTTTAATACAGGCACGTTAGTTCGTGGTGTCATTATTCCTCTACTGCTTTAGAGTAGCTACTTTTGTAGCTGTATCCCACAACTATTAATGTGTTTTCATTCTCATTCAATTCAAAATATTTTATTTTCCTGTTGATTTCTTGTTTGACTCATGGGTTGTTTAGAAATGTGGTATTTAGTTTATAGATATTGAGGATTATCTGGGTATTTTATATGATTATCTTGTAATTAGCATAAGTAAATTGAGGGCTGCAAGTGAAGCCAAGTGGTAGAGCATGCACAGGGCCCTGGTTCCATCCCCCAACTTCATGCAGAAAAGTGATTTGAATCCTTTTAGGTTTATTGGGATTATTTGATGGTTCAGGATTTAGTTCATATAAATGTTGGTAAATGTTTCATGCATATGTGTATATTCTGCTTTGGTTGAATAGGGTGTTCTATAATGTCAGGAAGGTCAAATTGGTTGACAGTGTTATTCAAGTCTTCTGTATTTTCATTGGCTTTCCACTTGTTCTACCAATTATGGAGAAAGTGGGATTGAAATCTATCTATAATTGTGGATTTATTTCACCTTTTTAAATATTCATAAGTCAAGAATTTAAGTTCATTCATTCAGTGTGTACAATTCAGGCTCAGTGGTTCCCCCCACGCCCCAGTGGTGCTGGAAATTGAACCCAGGACCTTGTGCATGTGAGGCAAGCCCTCTACCAACTGAGCTATATCCCCAGCCCCCCAGTGGTTTTTATATGGCTTTTACTACAGGTTTGTATAACCATTACAACAGTCTAATTTTTTATAATTTTAGTCCCCCTGAAAAAGAAACCCAGGAAACTGTGACAAGCGTATGTGATTCCAGCTGCTTGGGAGGCTAAGGCAGGAGGATCACTTGAGCCCAGAGTTCAAGGCCAGCCTGGGTAACATAGTGAGACCCCATTTCTTTAAAAGAAAAGGGAAGGGCATGTGGAAGGCTTAGCTCCTTGGAAGAGCACTTGCCAATACATGCAAGGCTCTGGGGGTTCCATCCCCAGGCTCTAAAAAACTAAAAAGGAATAAAGGAAAAGAAACCCTATACCCAGGAGCTGGGTTGTGGTTCAGTGGTAGAGCACTTGTCTAGCACATGTGAAGCACTGGGTTTGATCCTCAGCACAAGAAAAAAAGAAAGAGAGGGAGGGAAGAGAGGAAGGAAGGAAGGAAGAAAGAAAGGTGTTGTGTCTATCTATAACTAAAAATATTTTAATTACTTTTTTATAATTAAAATTTTTTAAAAAACATATATTCATTACCAGTCACTTCCCATTTCCTACCATCCCAGGCCCAGATAACCATGAATCTACTTTCTGTCCATAAAACACCAAAGCACACATGAAAGATGTGCCAGATTATCAGGAGAAATTTTTTTGTGGGAATATAAAAATGTTCCGTGGTTCTAATCATTCCGTGTCCTTATCATTATGTCCTTTTTTATGTACTATAGTCATCCTAGTGGGTTCTCTTGATTTTGGTATGCATTTCTCCTAATGATCTGATGCATCTTTCATGGCTTTTTGGCCATTTGTATGGCCTTCACTGCCTTCTTTTGGACTTCATTGCCTCTGCGGCTATCTTGTCCCTGTTTGTGTCTGCACATAAGCGTGCTTTGGTGTTTTCTCCATCTAATCTGTCCCTTAGCTCCAAATGCCTCTACTTCCACAGCCATACTTGCGCAGCATTTTTTCTCATACTGCCTCCACATCTTCACCAATAATCTGCTCCAGCTGCCTCTAGTCATTAATGTTCCCACCACTCTGTCCAAGTCACCAATATCTCCATATTGCCAATTTCAAGGTGATTTTTTTCTTATTCATCCTCAGCAGAATTAGCCAGTTTCTATGTCCTCTTCTTCAAAGCACTCCTTTCTGCTTCTGTGATTCACACTGTCCTAATGGTCCCCTGCCTCAGTTACCAAAAGCTCATTCCTTGTCCCTTGTGTCAACCACAGTTTTGAGAAAAAAGAAAAGGTTTTATTGCTTTGCTAGCAAAGGAGAAACGCAGGGGACTCCTGTCCCAGAGGCTGTGATTCCATCAGGGGAAACAGGAGGGTATTTATTTATTTATTTATTTATTTATTTATTTATTTATTTATTTAGATATTGATGGACCTTTATTTATTTGTATGCAGTGCTGAGAATCAAACCTAGTGCCTCACACATTCTAGGCAAGTGCTCTACCACTGAGCCACAACTCCAGTTCCAACAGGAGGTTTTAAAGAGGCAAATCGAAGCCTGTATTCCAAGCATTCTCTTTTGGAGTTGTAATTCATTTGTTAGTTTGGGAAACCTTCATTTCTGAGATCTTCTGTGTCATCCCCAAATCTGAATTACTTCCTTCCTGTGGTGGGTGTTACTCAGGAACAGATAACTCTGTTTAGGATGGGAGGAAAGATAATCCTGTTTCCCCAAATTAGGGAGGACAGGGAGAGAGAAAGAGAAAGAAACATGTTCATTTTAAAAATAAGTTGCAGGGCTGGGGATGTGGCTCAAGCGGTAGCGCGCTCACCTGGCATGCGTGCAGCCCAGGTTCGATCCTCAGCACCACATACAAACAACGATGTTGTGTCTGCCGAAAACTAAAAAGTTAAAAAAAAATAAATATATAAAAAAATAAGTTGCAGTGGCAGAGCAGCAAGGGCTATATTCAGAGCATAAAATGGACCACTGTTAACACCTCCTGACTATTTACTCAGTTTCCTCTCACTAGTTGCACTCCTACTTGGCTACTAGATATTGGAATACCTCAGAATCGATCTGGCCCACCTTCTGTATCGGTACTGGGTAACAACATCCATTCCCATGACTTCTAAATTGTGTGCTATGACTTTCAAACTTGTATCTCCGGCTCAGACTTGCCTGTGTTTTCCACACTGATGAATCTGCCCACCTTGCTTAGTAATGGGTATCTCCATCCCTCCATCCCAAAGGTAGCACTCCCTGCCCTTCATTCTTCTTCATATCAGTAAATAATACCACAGCCATCCATTTTGCTCAGACTGGAATCTAGATGTCACTCATACTCCTTCTCCCCTGCCCTTTGTCCCCCCCACATTCAATCCCATCCCCAAGTTCTGGTTTCAAAATATAGCTCAGATCTTCCCTCTCGTCCTGATACTCCCAATCTATTCATGGCACACAATTCCTAAACTGTTCAGAATTTCTACGATAGTTTCTTGTTGAGATTGTACTGGGAGAAACTGAGGAATTTTTGTTTTGTTTTTAGTACCTCGCATTGCACCTAGGGTGCTTTACCACTGGGCTATCTCCCCAACTCTTTTTATTTTTCATTTTGACACAGGGTCTCACTAAGTTGCTTAGGGCTCAGCCTCCCAAGTCACTGGGATTACAGGTATGCACCACCATGCCCAGCAGAAACTGAGTTTTAATTTGGTTTTTCTCATTATTGTCACACCATCCTAACCTAAATGACCACATGTTTCTCATTTACACTTCCATAATAGCCTCCAGGTCTCCCTGCTTTCACTTGTGCTCCATCCCAATCCATTTCTCTGTATAACAGCAAATAATAGCAAGTGTTTCTCTTTAAAAAAAAAAAAATTACGGGTCTGGGGTTATATGTAGCTCAGCAGTGAAATGCTTGCCTAGCAACGTGTGAGGCCCTGGGTTCGATCCTCAGCACCACATAAATAAAGGTATTGTGTCCAACTACAACTAAAAAATAAAAATATTTTTTTAAAAAGAGTACATCATGTTATTGCCCTGCTTGATTTTTTTCCTTCCTTTGGAATGGGGTTTGAACCCAAGGCGTTGAACATGCTGGGCAAATGTTCACCACTGAGCTGTATCCCCAGGCCTTGCTTACTGTTTTTAGTGGGACCAAGCTTCTTAACCTTTTTTTTTTTTTAAGAGAGAGAGAGAGAGAGAATTTTAATATTTATTTTTTAGTTCTCGGCGGACACAACATCTTTGTTGGTATATGGTGCTGAGGATCGAACCCAGGCCGCCTGCATGCCAGACGAGCGCGCTACCGCTTGAGCCACATCCCCAGCCCTTCTTAACCTTCTTGTTCTCTGGAAGTGTTCTGCGGTCCAGCCAGTCTTCCTTTCCCTGACTATTACCTGGGTAGGGGGTAGGGGTTTACCCGTATTAAGACTTTGATTCAGCACAAGTGGGGTCCTTAGTAAACGTGACAGGAAAGAAATTTCAGCATGTGTGCCAGCCAGAGATACATATTCATTTATTTCAGAAAGCAGACACATTCCAAGGAGAATGGGCTGTCTCAAGAGAGAAGTGTTTGAGGGTAAAGCAAGAAATGCACATTGAAGGGAGAATGCAGGCCATCTCAATAGTGAGAAACTTTTGGAGTCAAACAAGGAATACTCATGTGAGGGAGAATGCTGGCCATCTCTAGAGGAGAGACTCCAACCAGAGCATCTGGTGTGTTAATATTTATAGAGGACAGTAGCTACAAGCAGGACTAGAGTTGAAATCAGGGCAGAGTTATAGTCTTATATCACCTCTTCCTGTGCTTGAGCATTTACCTCACATCGTGTTACTGTTTGTGGGCAAGGTTGTGGGCTGAGGATACAGACTGTATTACCCAAGGTTGCTCGAGATGCTTATTTGGCATTTTATTCGTGAATATTTATTGCCCGCATTCTAAAGGTTTATGGGTACTTCTCTTTTGAGACTCAGTTTTATTATTTTTTTCTGTATCCCAAATTCCTGTTTTAAAACCATCTAGCTGACCTTTCCTAAACAAGTGCAAATACCATTCTGCCAACAGTCCTTGTGGGTGTTCCCTGCCCTGGAATATTCCTCCCCTGGGTTTTTGCATTCAACTCTTTCCCACCTTTGTATCTCACCTGTAGTGTCCAGTCTGCAGAGAGGCTTTTCCCGATTGCCTTCCTGCACACATTCTTCTCAGTAAAGTTCAGTGGGCCAGGCACAGTGCTAGACACCTATAATCCCAGCCATTCAGAAACTGAGATAGGAGGATCACAAATTTTATGTCAGCCTCAGCAATTTAGTAAGGCCCTAAGCAACTTAGCAATACCATCTCAAAAGGTCTGTAGATGTAGTTCAGTGGTAAAGTACCCAGTGCCAAAAAAAAACACCCACATAGCCCATAGGTTTTTATTCTGTGATCCACTCTTATAGGGGGACACTTTCTCTCTCTTTTTTTAAATATTCATTTTTCAGTTTTAGGTGGATACAATTTTTTTATATATTTATTTTTTAGTTGTAGTTGGACACTATACCTTTATTTATTTACTTTTATGTGGTGCTGAGGATCGAACCCAGGGCCCCGCACTTGCTAGGCAGAGTGCTCCACCACTGAGCCACAACCGCAGCCCAATACAATATCTTCATTTTATTTTTATGTGGTGCTGAGAATCAGACCCAGTGCCTCTCACATGCTAGGCAAGCACTCTACCATTTGAGCCACAAGCCCAGCCCCAACACTTTTATTATATATATTTCCTTTCTTCCCCTGTGGAATGTAAGTAAAGATCTTGTTTGCCTTATTCACAGCTGTGACTCCTAGCACTTGCCCAGCACATAATGGGTACTTAATAAAACACATGAAAGAAGAATAGAGTGGAAATGGAAAGAAAGAAAACTCTTAGGAATCTTCTGTTTTAAAGTACTATACTGAGGCAGAAAGAACACAGGAATGAAAATAGAAAAGAATGAAGAGAAATTTTCATGGAAACAAACCATCACAACCTTTTCCTGGTGTCCTGGTTATGAAATGAATATGAGGTCTAGTGACCTCACATTTTAAAACTTGACGCCTACCTTATTTCTCATCTTTTTTCCTTGTATTATTCATTCTTGTCTTTCCCAAAAGTTTTCAAACATCACACCAGTTCCCTTTCTTTGGTATTTTGTACTCAGGATCCCTAGTCTCTGTGCTTGATAGATTGAGTATAAGGGGTCATTCTCGGGAAACGGTTGTGTTTATGCTGTCTTTCGGTCACTAGCTGGCCCATTTTTAAGCATTCAGTAATGGATATGAAGAGGCCTCAACAGATATAATTTAAGTGACAAGTGCTGAAGAAAAAGCTGGGTAATGGGATAAAGAGTTGAGAGAGAAGGGGATGTTATACAAGGTGGGCAGTCATACTAAGCCAGCACCTGAATGAAGAAAGAGCAAGCCATGAGCTGTAATGCATTGGGGCCTTCTTTTCCAAGCTCTTGGTTCCTTGTCAATCAGGATGCCCCTCTGGTCCAAGGCTTTCTGTACTGTGGTGCATGTACTTGCAGGCACTAGCCACGTGTTGTCATTGTAGGTTTGACCATCTTATCACAGCTTTCCAGTAGATGGCAGTAAAGTTCATAAGACAGGGTGACATTTTCAACTTACACAAAGGTAGGAATTTCTAATTTGCTTTTAGGCTATTTATTGCCTTGTCCTTCTCTGGTACATCAAAGTCCTTTTCTCTCTGGGCCTCAGCATTATCTTCTAATTTTTTTTTCTCTTTCAAATATTCAGATTTACAGAAGAACTGCAAGCAGTGTATAAAAAGCCCCCATGTGACCTTGACTGGCGCTAACTCACCAGTTATTAACATTTGGCCACCTGTGCTTTTTTTTGCTCCCTTCTTCACTATAGTTCTGGTTTGTTTGTTTTGTTTTGTTTTTTTCTGGACCATTTTGGAGTTTTGCAAGCTTCCTGCTTCCTTACTCTGAATACCCTGGAGGGTATTTCCTTGAAACAAAAACTTTTGTTATTTGTTTTACATAATCATGGTACACTTAACCACATTTAGGAAATTTAGCATTGGTTCAGTGCTTTTCATTTACAAATTTTGTCCTTGTCCTACTGATACCTTCATAGCTATTTTGACTTCCTTTTCCAAGTCCAGTGTGGGATCATACTTGGCATTTACATATTGTTTTGTGTCTTTACTCTCCTTTAATCTGAAGGTTCTTCTTTCTCTTTCACAGCATTAATCCTTTTGTAGACTATAGGTCAGTTGTTTTGAGACTGTCTTGCTTGGTATTCTCTCTCTAGATTCAAGTTGTGTGTTTGGGGCAGAAATATCACAGAAGTACTGTTCTATCCTTCTCAGTGCATTGCATCCAGAGAAACACATGAAATCACTTTGTTCTACTACTGGTGGCCTTGAGCCTCTAAGAATTCCATGTTGAAACGCTCTTGTAGCAGGTGAACTCTGACCACTAGCAGATTCCCCCACTTGATATTTGCCCTCTTACTTGGCCAGTGTTCTGTTAGGCTTCCTCTGCAGTCTCAGTTCAGTCATATGAGCCGGAATTGTCTCCCAGATTTCAACCTGCTCTGCAGCACTACTACCTATGATTCGACTTCCCATCAGTAATTATAATGCCCCTTTCCTCTCCTCATGAGTCACCTCCCCTGGTCAGAATCTCTAAACCAGTGCTCATTTATTCTATTCAATCAGCATCTTTGAATACACACACACACACACACACACACACACAATACCTTTATTTTATCTATTAAATATATGGTGCTGAAGATCAAACCCAGGCCCCTGCACATGCTAGGCGAGCGTTCTACCGCTGAGCCACAACCCCAGCCCCCCAATCAGCATCTTTTTAATAGTGTTCTTGATTTTGAGTTGTACTCATATTAAGTTTGGGCAAAATTAGGCTTGAGAGAAATGTTTTCAGAGAGTGTTGGAGCTGAACATGGGGAAGGAGTAGATCTCATTGGTCTCTCAGGTTCATTTGATCTCAAATCACAGTCTTTCATGCTAATTGTATTTGATTGCAAGTGTTTACTGCATGTCAGTTACCGTGCAGAGCATTCTCCCTGCACTAACCTATCCTTGAAGCAACTCTAGGAAATAGATGTCATTTTATTTGTTTTACAATTGAGAATATGCAGGGGCTAGGGATGTGGCTCAAGCGGTAGCGCGCTCGCCTGGCATGTGTGCGGCCGGGTTCAATCCTCAGCACCACATACCAACAAGGATGTTGTGTCTACCAAAAACAAAAAAATAAATAAATAAATATTAAAATTCTCTCTCTCAAAAAAAAAAGAGAGAATATGCAGTCTTAAACAGGTTTAAGTAATATGGTTGGAAATTACTAACACTGAAATTCTTGTCTATCTCCAAAAGTCTTGCTCTCTTTTTAAATGGAGTAGATGGGAGGAAAGTCACAGTAGGGCTACTACTTAAGAGTCAGCCTTTTACAGAGCCTAGATTGGAAGTAGTTACCAGCCTGCCATCCAGTTTGAGGTGTTTTAAAGTACAAGAACTTAGATTCTTCCAGTTTTTACATTCCCAACCATAAGATCTGGTTGCCTGGGGTTGTCCAGGTTTATAGCTGTTTCCTCGACACGACAATTAAAAGTATCCCACTTGCTTTTAAAAGTTTTATGGTTTGGCCATGCACCTGTAGTCCCAACTGATTAGAAGGCTGAGACAGAGAGATTACTTGAGTCCAGGAATTCAGAGCCAACCTAAGCAACATAAGGAGGCCCTGTCTCTTAAAAAGTAAAAATTAAGAGCTGTGTGTGCAGTGGCACATGCCTATAATCCCAGCAGCTCAGGAGACTGAGGCAGGAGGATCACAAGTTCAAGGGCAGCATTAGCAACTTCTCAAGATGTGTCTGAAATAAAAAGGACAGGATGTAAATTCAATGGTAGAGCACCCCGGATTCAATCCCCAGTACCAAAAAAAAAAAAAAAAAAGTAAAATTAGGGCTAAGGGTGTAACTTGAGGCAAGATTGCTTGTCTCATGTGCTCAAGGCCCAGGGTTCAATCCCCAGCACCACAAAAGATGAAAAGATGGGGGGTAAATTATATATGTGTGTGTGTGTGTGTGTGTGTGTGTATGTGTTATATATATGTAGTAGTTTGAATAATTATATTGTCCCAAACTCATTGTCCTTCCTGAAACCTCTTCAGATTAACACAGACTTGTGTTTCATTGTAACACTAATTGAGATTGGTTTGTTTTTATCACCAACTTTTTTTTTGCCCCTACCCTAATTATACATTTCTGGTTATCTTTGTAGTCGTTATCAGTTGGTTTTGACTAGAATTTGCCATGTTGTCCAGTCTGGCTTCAAATTCCTGGGCTCAGGTGATCACCTTTCCTCAGCTTCCATAGTGCTAGAACCACAGGCACCCACACCAACCTTGTTTGCTTCATTTAGTCAACAGTTACCAAGATTTTGCCAGCCTCACTCTGGTTTTTTGTTGTTGTTGTTGTTTTGTTTTTGGTGGTACTGGGCATCAAACCCAGGTCCTTGTGCATGCAGGGCAAGCACTCTGCCAACTGAGCTATATCCCCAGCCCTGGCATCCTTTTTATGGATGTGTGTATATATGTCAGTAAGTACCAAGGTTGAACTCAAGGATGCCTTACCATTGAGCAGCATCTCCACCCCTTTCTGTTTTTTATTTTGAGACAGGGACTTACTTAGTTGCCAAGGCTAGCCTTGAACTTGCAATCTTCCTGCCTCATCGTCCCAAGTCACTGGGATTACAGGTGTACATCACTGCCCAGTTCTGTCATCCTTTCTGCCAAAACATTTAAGGTCAATGAGACTTTACATTAGTGGACTTAAGCAGCTGAAATAAATTCTTTTAGGGGCTGGGGATGTGGCTCAAGCGGTAGCGCGCTCGCCTGGCATGTGTGCGGCCCAGGTTCCATCCTCAGCACCACATACAAACAAAGATGTGTGTTGGCCGAAAACTAAAAACTAAATATTAAAATTCTCTCTCAAAAAAAAAAATTAAAATAAATTCTTTTAAGTGTCAGATTCTCTATGCTAGTGGGACACCCCACAGGTGTGCAGAGCTCATCCAGAGCAGTTCCTGCTTCTGCAACTCACATTCCCTTTCTCTTGGCAGTGCACGATCTGATTTTCTGGCGAGATGTGAAGAAGACTGGGTTTGTCTTTGGCACCACACTGATCATGCTGCTGTCCCTGGCAGCCTTCAGTGTCATCAGTGTGGTTTCTTACCTCATCCTGGCCCTTCTCTCTGTCACCATCAGCTTCAGAGTCTACAAGTCTGTCATCCAAGCTGTACAGAAATCAGAAGAAGGCCATCCATTCAAGTGAGTTGAAGTGTCACACAATATTCCACATTTCAGTGGAGGGGTTTGCTGAGACTGGTCCAGTCTGAAAATTGGACCTAAATAAAAAGCAAGAAATATAGGGTTTCATGGAGCTGACTGGTGACATTATTCATCTCCTAGAGACTATGATTACCCTAAGAAGTGGCCCAAACTGTTTTTTTACACACTAAAGTCTTATGCTTTAAGATCAAAGAGGACTAAACCCTGAGCATGACAGCAAGCGCAGCACACCTAGAGCTGTGCTCATTCATGCGGTCGATCTTGCCTATGAGCCTCCCATATGACACAATATCTTTATTTTATTTATTTATTTTTATGTGGTGCTGAGGATCGAACCCAGTGCCTCACACATGCAAGGCAAGTGTTCTACCACTGAGCTACAACCCCAGCCCTCATGTGGATGAATCTTGAAATGGCTTTGAAATCTTAACTGGACCTGTGTTCTCGGTGGCATCCAGAACTGAATGTATTTAATCCTGGTTTTATTACTGACTTCCTCCTTATCTCTCATTTGGTTTTAATAATCCCAGAATCAAGTTGGTAGGTCATGCATTTCTAGGATCCAGTTTCTAGCTTTTCTGATTGTTCTGTCACTTTAACAGATCTTTTCTTCTTGAAATTCTTAACCCATAAAAACATAAACACTAGCAAAATATGACAGTTTTTTAAAAAGCCCTTTTCTCATAGAGGAAGAGGCCCTGCTGTGACCTCAGCACTGCAGCTGAACGCCTTCTGGCCACCATGCTGTGCATATACTTTCCTTCTGTAAAAGAAGAAATAACTTAAGTGCCATTAAAATTTTCTTGCCAATTAATTTTAATAAATCAGCACAGAATGAATGTGTGAATAAATTTTACTGCTTTGCAATATGCTCTGATATCTTAAGGGAGTATTGTTCTTTTCTGCATGACACTTGTAGATATAAAAAATATATATGTTTTATGGGCTGAGGTTGTGGCTCAGCAATAGAGCACTCGCCTAGCATGTGCAAGGCCCTGGGTTCAATCCTCAGCACCGTATAAAAATAAATAAATAAAAATATTGTGTCTTAAAAAAATATTTAAAAAATGTTTCATGAAAATTTATTAATTATAATACCTAATTTTTAAAACTCTTACACATAATTGTAAGTATTTTCTTAATAAATAGAAGGGGAAAAGCCTATTACTCTTCTATTTTCCCCATGACTAGGGGCTCCTAAAGGTAGTAAAAGTGGCCTCACCTTTCCTGACATCCCAGCATGTAGCAGAATGTCTGGTATGCAAGACACATGCAGTCAGTATTGAGGGAATGAACAGGTTATGAGCACATGGTTACATCTCAGTCCTGTAGTACCTGGGGACAGAACCCTGGTCTTTCTTCTAAAGTTTTCAGCTCTGTCAAATTTATTATTTTTTAAACAAATATTTTAAATGCCTTCTTCATCATTCTGAATGAAATTCATAGATAATGTGATCTAGCTTCAAATGTAGTTTCAAAACAGATCAATTATAAAAATGTGAAACATATTGGGGCTGAGGACGTGGCTCAAGCGGTAGCTCGCTCTCCTGGCATGCGTGCGGCCCGGGTTCGATCCTCAGCACCACATACAAACAAAGATGTTGTGTCCGCCAAATACTAAAATAAATATTAAAATTCTCTCGCTCTCTCCCTCTCTTTAAAAAAAAAATGTGAAACATAGACATGTTACTTAATTATAAATGACTATCTGCCAATATTTAGTTGCTTGAATATGACCACACCCAGTAGCATAGTGGAGTTGGATTCTTGCACCTACCTCTGTAATCACTAGTGCAGATGTGATTTTCCAAAATGGGAAACAAATCATAAACGGAGTATGGTTTTAGGGCCTAGGGCTATAGCTCAGTGGCATATCACTTGCCTAAAACATGTGACAGTGGTATAGTTTTACAAAACTCAGGATTTTTTTTTTTTTTTAACATTTATTTATTTTTTCTTAGTTCTCGGCGGACATAACATCTTCGTTTGTATGTGGTGCTGAGGATCGAACCCGGGCCGCACGCATGCCAGGCGAGCGCGCTACTGCTTGAGCCACATCCCCAGCCCCAAGGATTTTTTTTTTAATTGTAAACTTCTTATGGCATTCAATCCTCCCAATAATCTTGTGATTTTTTTTTATTATTATTTTTAATATATATTTTTACTTGTTGATAGGCCTTTTATTTGTTTGTTTTTGGTACTGGGGATTGAACTCTAAGGCACTCAACCACTGAGCCACATCCCCAGCCCTATTTTGTATTTTATTTAGAGACAGGGTCTCACCAAGTTGCTTATTAGCCCCTTTCTTTTCCTGAGGCTGGCTTTGAACTCATGATCCTCCTGCCTCAGCTTCCTGAGCCGCTGGGATTATAGGCGTGCGCCACTGCACCTGCCTTATTCATTTATTTATATGCAGTGCTGAGAATTGAACCCAGTGTCTCCCACCTGTTAGGCAAGTGCTCTACCACTGAGCCATATGTTACGGCCATTTAATTATAAATGGGTTCACCTTTTTTTGAATATTCATTGAGGGAGTCAAATTTACATAGAACATAGGACAATTCTTCACTGTGTATGACTGCCCCATACTTTGCAGACATCTGGCATCTTTGTCTCTGCCCACTAAATGATGATATTGTTTTCACCCCATGATAGCAAAAAACATCCCAGAGATTTCTAAAATGCACCCTAGAGGCCACTTTAACCCTCAAGAACTGCTGTGCTGACAGAGAATGCTCTCTCTTATTTCAAACATGTGACCGTTGTTTCTTCCTCTGAAAGAGCCTACCTGGATGTGGACATTACACTGTCCTCAGAAGCTTTCCATAATTATATGAATGCTGCCATGGTGCATGTCAACAAGGCCCTAAAACTCATCATTCGTCTCTTTCTGGTAGAAGATCTGGTCGACTCCTTGAAGGTTAGTTGCTTCTGCAGTTTTTGATGGTGAAACTAAGAAAAATCAGGGTCTGGATTTTGATTCAGAGGGAAAATGGTGCATAGGGTTTTATCAGACAAAAACAAACATATGCTTAGCTCAGTCATCTTGTGAAAATGAAGGTAGTAGTCAGTAGAGAAAGCTGTCACCAAGGGCCAGGGAGATTAGTTCAGTGTCAAGAGCTCTTGTGCAGGGCCCTGGGTAAGTTATACATATATCATGAGCTGGGCATGGTGGCACACACCTGTAATCCCAGTGGCTCAGAAGGCTGAGGCAGGAGGATCAAGAGTTCAAGGCCAGCCTCAGCCACGTGGCAAGGCTTTAAGCATCTCTGTCTCAAAATAAAAAGGTGTGGGGGTGTGGTTCAATGGTAGAGCACCCCTGGGTTCAATCCCCACTACCAAAAAAAAAAAGAAAAAAAATCATGAGAAGCTGTCACCTCCTATTAGAGAATGAACATCAGATTATCTGGTAATAAGCTGGTGTGGTGACACATGCCAGTAATCCCAGCAGTTTGGGAGGCTGAGGCAGGAAGATTGCCTCAGCAACAGGAATGCACTAAGCAATTCAGTGAGACCCTGTCTCTAAATAAAATACAAAATAAGGCTGGGGTGTGGCTCAGGAGTTGAGTGCCCTTATATTCAATCTCTGGTACCCCCCAAAAAAAGAATATCTGATAATAGAATCAGCAGTGGTACAGTCTTTGGACCTAAGAGATCCACAGAATTCTCTCATGCACTTAAATGTATAATGCAAGTGAGGGAACCTTCATTTTGAAATCATGTGTCATAGGTCACTGTGTTTATACACACTTAGTTAGCTAGAGGTGATTGGTATCCGTTAAGATGAACTTTACTGGTTTTCTGCTTAACCCCTCTTACATTGGCTTTCACAGCTGGCTGTCTTCATGTGGCTGATGACCTATGTTGGTGCCGTTTTTAATGGAATCACCCTTCTGATTCTTGGTAAGGTGGCAAGGAAAATGTCCATGCTCCTTGAAGTGATTTGTGAGGATAAGTAAAGAGGATGTTCATCATGGCTCTACTTGTTCCATGTGGTCCCACCTCAGTAGCCAGAGACTATGAACTAGATACTGGAGGAACTTGTGATCACAGATTTGTTAAATGGTCCCATTTATGATATTTCAAAATAGCTGGAAGTAAAGGAGAGTTATCTAGATTTGGTTTGAAAATGGGGATCTTATTTATAATAAAGCCATTTTTTTTATTTGGAAATTGTTATCTGTAGGACAAAGAAAGCAACCTATATAAGTGTAAAAAACCACAAGCCTCTCTCATCTACTCTTTTTTTGTAATGGTTCTTAATTGGGAGCTCTGGCCAGGATCTGTCGTTTTGAGGAAAGTGTGTTACCCTATATTTCCTGAGGAAATGGATGCAGTTGCTTGTGTCTTGATACTTTGTGACTGTCTCATGCACACCTACACTTGCCCTGTCCTGTGATTCTGTCTTTCAGCGGAGCTGCTCGTCTTCAGCGTCCCAATTGTCTATGAGAAGTACAAGGTAGGCATTTATTCCAAATCAGTGTGCTGGTTGATAAATGACTGATTTTAGTTGATTTTAAAGTCAAATTTGGGTTCAAATTGGTCACGGTGTTTTCCTCCAGTGAGAGAAACTAGATGTCTAGAAGAGATGTGGGTGGGAAAGAGACTTACTTGTTACCCCTTGTGTAAACATTTCGAGGTTTTATTGCATAGATGCATTATCTCTTCAAAAAGTTGAAAAAATGCTTAATGAATAAAAACTGAATGTAAAAGGAAGCAGTTTCTTTTGTTTTATGGGGGGGTAAGCTGTAGGCTGTTCAGGGTGGTGCAAGCAGATGTTTACATAGTAGAATGCTCCAGTAAAGAAAGTACCAAGTAAAGCTTACCTTTGCAAAAGCTTTCACTTTCACACAGCTTGGCATAATTTGAAGTCTGAAACATTAATCTATGTGTTACTACAGCTGAGTCTTCTTTCTTTCCTTAAAGACCCAGATTGATCACTATGTTGGCATCGTCCGGGATCAAACCAAGTCAATTGTTGAAAAGTAAGTACATTTGGAAACACATTTCATCATGACATGTGTTTTTCCCCCTGGTTATTTTTAGTCCTTTGTCTAAAATGCCCATGTCAAAGATAGTCATTTTCGTCCTGGGAAAAAAAAAAAACAAAAAAAAACTTTGTTTTGTTTATTGGGGGGGGGGGGCAAGGTAGAACACTTGCCCTGGGTTCAAAATCTAGTACCACCAAGTTTAGGAGTGTTTTTTGTTTGTTTTTGTGGTACTGAAGATAGAACCCAAGGTCGCTCTGCCACTCAGCTACACCCCCAGCCCTTTTTTTTTTTTTTTAATTTTGAGACTGGGTCTTGCCAAGTTGTCCAGGCTGGCCTCAAATTTGCAAACCTCTTGCCTCTGCCTCCAAGTAGCTGGGGTTATAAGCATACATCATCATACCCAGCTAAGCTAACTGTTTTCTGTGATTACCAAATCTCTCTTTTCTTTTTTAAGTAATACCTAAATCAAGTAATAAAATATTGTAGTGCTGGGGATGGAACCTAGGACTCGCCTATATTAAGGAGCTGCTTTTTTATTTTCAGTTATTCATAACAAATATTATGAAACCAATGATTTGAAGTAAAAATGTTAACATTATTCCATACTTTCTTCAGTTTTTCTCTTTTTAACTTTTTATTGATATATCATGAATCATACACTATAAGTGAGATTCAATATGCCTCATTCATCCGTCCAAATAATTTGATCAGTCTCATTCCCCAGAGCCTTCCCTTCATCTCCCCTTCCCCCTTCCCTTCTTCAGGTGTTCTTTTAGAAAGAAGTACCACAGATTCCCTGTGTGCTACTTCCATACCCCAGATTTTAGTGCTTTCTCCAGGTTTTTCAAGAAAAAGCTGAGTAGGCTAGAGATGTATGTAGCTCAGTGATAGAGCACTTGCCTAGCATGAGTGAGTCCTAGGTTCCATCCCCACCACTACAAAAAACTTAAGAAGAAACTGAGTATATCCAGTAGGTCTGGTTTGATGCCAGAATCTTTACCTGATTTTTTGATTTTTTTTTTAAACTGGGAATTGAACCTAAGGGTACTTTGCCACTGAGCTACATCAGACAGACAGCACAAATATATATATATATATATATATATGGTGGCTATTTACCCTAGTTAATTTGTGAAAGGTGATTATAGCTAGGCTTTAAAGCTAACATCTTGAGTGCCAATATGAGCTTGAATTGGGTTGCCAGCTGTGTTTGTGGCATTTGTGGAGAGTAGCCTTGACATTACTGAGGGTTTTCTTTTTTCTTTGTGATACTGATGATAGAGCCCATTGGCACTTTACTACTGATACACCCTCAGCCCTTTTTATTTTTTACTTTGAGACAGTGTCTCCCTTAGTTGCCAAGACTGTCCCTGAGCATTATGGGATTATAGGCTTGCACCATTGCACCAGGTTTTCTGATTGAATAGCCCCTTTGCCAGAATAAAAGGCAGCTTCTGGTATCCTGTGAGGGGCTGGGAAATGTTGCCACATCCCATAGGCCTGAGATCCAGGATACTATGACCCATATCTGTTTTACATGTCTCCTTCACCCTGACTTCTAGGTCCTTTGTGGCACTGGTGGGTTCTGTACCTCACAGAGCCAGAGAAATGGGCCTTTTTTAAGTAATATCTTGTGAGTTTAAGTAATAGACTGCAAGTTTAGAACATAGTCATCAGGCATCTTGCCTGGGTCCCTCCATTCTTCTCTGGAACCCTCAGTGAAAGACTCAGATTCCTGGCAGAGAAAGAGGATCAGGCATGGCAGCAGGGGAAGAGGGATGATCTTTGTGGACCCCTCAGGCTCATCCCAGGCAGAGAACAGGACAGCTTGGAACCCCTGCCTCTCTTCACCATATCCCTGTGAAAATGGGAGAATGTTTCTAGGTTACTCTAGCAAGTCCAGGACTGTCTTCTACTATCACTGTAAAAATGTAAACCCAGACAAATGCTTATGTTTTTTTTTTCTTCTTCTTCTTCTCCCCCACCCCCCCACCCTGAACAGGATCCAAGCAAAACTCCCTGGAATCGCCAAAAAGAAGGCAGAATAAACACATGGAAACCAGAAATGCAACAGTTACTAAAACACCACTTAATAGTTATAATGATGTTACTTGTACCATGGAGGACATGCTCAGTGTCAGCTTGAGCCTGCATTCCAAGCTTATTTTTATTTTAATTTGGTATTTTCTCCCCTCCTTTCCCTTTACCCTCAGTATCAAGCACAAGAAACAGTGGACTGAACAAAAAGAACTGATATCTTAGAACCCAAAAGAATAAAGAAAAGAATAAAATTAATAGGATAAATTATACCTTAGTGGTGGTGGAGCTTTTTACCTGTAGCATGAAAAGGGGAAAGATTTAGAAAAAGAGAAAGTGAATGGTAGAAAAATTTCTTGGGTCCTTCTATTCAGTTTTCAAGGACTAGTTTTACACAACTCCCATTATAGTTTTGCCCTTATTTTTAAGTTAAGAAATAATGATTAACTTGTGAAGAAATGGTTTGGAGACAGGAGGGGGATGCCTTCCTTGGGTTATTTGCAGCCCACCAATCCCATCCTCCTGCCCCACACTGTGAGCAGCTACTCTTAATATTCCTCTTCTTGACTTAATGATATAACTTCCAGCTCTGAGTAACTTATAGGTAGTAGTGATAATTCCTGTCTCCAGAATGCCATCTGAGAAATAAGAGTAGAAACAGAAAAGGGTGGGAAAGGGTGTGGCAGGGGCACAGCAATGGCCACCTCCCTCTGCCACGCATCCACAGGGAAGGAAGGGCTCCACCAGCTGGGAGCATGGTGTCCATATCATCTCTTGGATGCCAGTTCTGGGAGTTAATTTGAGAACTCATTCCTGAATGTGCTTTCCCCTCTTTCCTGCCCACCCACCTCACCTCAAGTTTAATAAATATGGTTGTACTTTTATTATTATGAAATAAATGTCTGTACCTGCTGTACACTGCTGTAAACTTGTTAGAGAAAAATACTCTGCATGTGGGCTCCCTAGTTATTGAGTTATTGTAATCCTGTCTCAGTCCATGGAGGGGGAACAGTCTCAAAAGATGGAACTACCAAAAAAGAAAACGTTTTTCTTTATCTACCACCACCACCACCACCACCACTGCTTTCTCCTCACATGCTGTTGCTTTAATGTGTGCTCATCAGTTTAGTGTAAGGACCAAAGCCAAGCTGGCTTGAGGGGAGATCTTATGTGTCTGTGGCTAAGAGACTGCACGCCAGTGTGGGGACGTGCATTTTGTTGTTCATGTGGAGTCTATCTGCTTTGAGGGTGCTTTCTTTGATTTTCAGACACACAAAATGCTCAGCCCCTGTACCATGGCCCAGGATGCTCCTTTGGAGAGTGCTTTCTGTGGACTTTTAAGTTAAGATGACCAGACAGGGCCAGAGTGTATTGATGGGCTTTCTTCAGTTGGAGACGAGCACTGCACAGGCACAGCAGGTGGAGGGTGATTGGGAATCATTGATTCCTGTTTGAGACAAAGTTTCTTCCTCCCTTTTCCACATGGAGACTCAAGTCAGTGTGAAAGCAGTCATTAAGTTCCTTAAGCTTGTAGCTCCTACGTAGTCCTGCCCTTCCAAGAGGGAGCAAGCTGTAAGGGCTACAATATTTGTTGGTCCCAAAGTACTGCAGCTCTGCAGGAAGCACTGGGAGGATTTTTTTTTTTTAATTACTGGGGAATTTAGATGAGTAAAAAGGAACTCTCCCCATACTCCCTTTTCTTATTTTCTTGCCCCCTTTCTTTTTGAAATTTTTAACATTTTCTGTCATTAAGAATCTCCCTCTCCATCACCATTCCTTACCCTCCCAGGAAGTCGATGCACTGATGGACTTTCAGGCTTCCCCTCCAAAGGACCTCTTTCTGCACTGGAAGCCCCACACCAGGTTCTTTTCTTTTGTTGTTGCTGTGTTAATAATAATGGGAGAGATGTTTGTGCCACGCAGAATTTTTTTTTTTTTTTAAGGAAAACATAGACAAAAAAGTACTAATGAAACTGTGTGCGTGTCTGTGCGTGGAACATAAAAATACAGTAGCACCCAAGGAGCTTGAATCTTGGTTCCTGTAAAACTGCAAATTGATGTGGTATTAATTTAAAAATAAAGAACACAATGACTGGTGGTGTTCTGCTAACTTTATTCTTTATACTTATAAACGGGGCTTCCTTCCACTTCCCCCCTCCTCACTCCACTTTGAGGGTTTTAAAAAACAATTTATATGAATTCCCAAAATTGCAGAATTTCCATAATGTAAAAAGCACAGTTGTGCATTTGGTTTCTGAGAAAATCAAACACCCTCTAAGAGGTGAGCTTAGGAGAAAGATGAGCTGGAGGTATGGCTTAGTGGTAGAGCACTTTTCTGGCATGCATGACGCCCTGGGTTCAATCACCCCAGCCACACTTTTAAAGAAAAAAAAAATGGATGCAAGGGGGCTGCTGGCCCAGAGGAACACACCAGACTGGAAGGGTTCCCCACTTGCAATGTGAAGCAGCCTATATGAACCACAGAAGGCCACACTAAGCACCAAAATCAAGAATCAGTCACCTCTTTGTAAAACAACTTGTTTCTCAAGTTGCTCTTCCCAAAACTAAGGCTGCTGTGACTCAAGCTGGATTTTAAAAATTTATTCAACATACCTCTTAAAAAACTTAGGCTGAAGTATTTCTTTTTAAATGACTGAAGCAAACAACTTCACAAATACGCATACAAATGTTCAAATAATGTCACTAAGTAACATGGTATATAAATATGTATTCAGAGTAACATTTACATATTGGCCATAATAGCAAGGATACCATTAACCAAAAAAAAAAAAAAAAATGAAATTGTTTATGTCAGAATCCCAAGGCAAGGAGGCACCCAAGCAATGAGGGCAACTCTGAGGCCATAGCTCCAGTCACAGTAGTAATCACTATAGCGGCACTTCCCAGATCACATCTGGGCCCCCAAAATTTATACCTCTAGCAAGGTCCTAAGATGATCTGGGGCCACACTTAAAAAGCCACTCAGTCACTTTTGTTCTAAGGCCTCTTCTGTAAAGGGGGAAACCAATACCTAACCCGTTTTCTGACTTGGCTTACCTGAGCATCAACAGTGAGCTCAGGTGATTATAACCAGCTGTCCTGATTTGCCTGTTTTTGAATGGCAGTGTGGAAAAAGTGATAGAATACTCCTTCTGGATTTGAAACCAACATGCATGAAGTAAAGAATGGCGATGCCCAGGCTGGTGCCACAGCTTATCTGTTCTCAAGATTTTAATACTGTCTCAAAAACCCTGGAGGGCCAAACTAGTGGAAATTCACTTTTCAGCCAACTGACAGCCCATCCCCAAATTCCAAAACAATGGAAGAACACAAAGCCAGAGCCTTGCCCTGCTGAGTAGACCTTTGGCCAGGGGTGAAGGGCCATCTTGTGTTCTGATCCCAAAGCTGCAAAGCAGCCTCTGCCTCCCAGCTGAGGCCTGCAGCAGCAGGAGCTGCCCCTCATTCCAAGAGCTTAGCATCCTCAAAGAAGTGCAGTTCTCTGCCAACCTCAGGAATCATAAGTGCACTGTGACAGCCTGCAGTGCCCCAAACATGCCACCCCCTTTGCAGGCATAATGGGTAAAGAATTCTAATAATTTACCAGAGATTGGGAGGCAGCGTGCTATGATGGAAAAAACACTGAATTGGGAGTTAGGATTTTTTTTTTCCTAGTTCTTGTCCTGTTTCTACCTTAGCTGTGTGAAAAGTTATTTCTGGTATTAAGAATTTTGCCTGCGTGAAGGGGGAGAGATGGTACTAAGTTATCTCCAGAGTCCCTTCCAACTCCAGCAAAGCTGTATAAAATGCTATAAAATTCGTGATATAAAAACACAACTCCCAATTAGAAAGTCAAGGAACTTGGCCTGAGGCACTTGAACCTTGGGTTCTGGCCTGGGGCGGGTAAGGATTAAGAGCTTTCTCTGCCTTCTGCTTTCTCAAGACAGCCCGCCCTTGTCCCCCAGGGCCACACCCTTGCAGACCCCACCCACAAGCTCTACCCCTTGGCTTCCCCACCCTGACTTTAAGCCAGCGGGAGAGCGCCGTCCCTGCAGGGGCATCCCTTTGTGGAAAGCCAACGCTGGGGCAGGAGAAAGAGGCCGAGGCTACAGGAATATATGGGATATTTAGTCCTCCCATCCCCGCCGCTGTCCTAGCTCCTTCTTCCTTTAGGTCCTTCCCCCACTACCTCACAGCTTATCTCTGATACACACATAATAAATAAGACATTTGCACATTAGGGTGATTGGGTCAGCTCCGTCTCCGTCCCGCCCCCTTTCATATAAAAGCATTAAATACAGTTCCAAAATAAAATACAAAGAGCAAAAAGGGGCCTGATCTCAGGGCCACCGGTTCTCCACGGGAGAATGAGTCTACACATCCCTCTCTCGGACCTGCCTGGGAGATCGCGGCCCCTTCCCCACCCACAGGGCCTGGCCCTGCCTCCGGAAGAGAGAGGCCGAGGCCCGGCCCCAGGCCCTGGGAGCGAAGAACGGGTAGCGAGTCCACTGAGGACAAAGGGAGGAGGCGGGAATATAGGTCAACTGCCGGGACCGCCAGTGCCCCGGGCTCGAATGGACCTGGCGCTAGACCAAAAAACGCCAGACTCAGTTTAGGGGTAAACGGAGGCCCTCAGGGCAGGAGAGGAGCAAAGGAAAAAAGTGCTAATCCCTTTACACGAAGCCAATAGGGCGGGAGGGAGTGGCAGAGGGCGGAGCCACCTGGGGCAGGGTCTCTCTGAGCCTGCCCCCGAGGCTGGCGCAGCTGGCAGGGCCCAGGCTCAGGGCGGGTCGCCCCGCCCGTCCGCGGTCCCACGCGCCCCCCCCCATCCCGGAGGCTCCCAGCCCAGGGCCCCGCCCCAAGCCTAAGGCCCCCGTCCGTGGCCAGGGCCTCCGAGAGGCCAAGAATACCAATTAGGACCAGGCAGTCAGCCGTCCCCGAGACGGGAGCTGTGCCTGCTGGCGTGCAAGGCCGCAGAGAACTGGGCCCTCGGCCAGGACAAGGGGCCGGCGCGCTCCTCCTGCCCTCCCCGAGGCCCCTCCCGAGGCCCTAATACTGACTGATGACGCCCCCATCCCAGCCTGGCAAAGGGGCGCCTCGCCGGCTGCTGCCCGACACGGGCTGGGGCTAGCGGCGCTCGGGGCTAACACTTCAGAGACCGCTTTGGCTTCATAGAAAGCGGAGCGCTGCGCAGAGGCCCGGAGCACCGGGACCGGGTGCGCTCCCCCAGCGCCCGACTAGCTCCGACACCTAAGTAGCGTCGGCGCCACCCAATCTCCGCCCAGCCCGGCCAGCGGGGGGGGACGCGACAGCAGTCGGCCGTGGGAAGCTCTAGCACGAGATACGAGGGCCTCCCAGCCCAGCCCGGCCGAGCACAGGGCGACCCGGCGAGTCCGCTATGCCCGGCACACGGCACCCGGCTTGAGGTCCGTGCCGCCGTCACGCGGTGCAGGGGCGGGTGGCCCGAAGCCCTCGTGGCCGTAGCAGCGCAGCGCCGCCTCCTCGTAGGCCTCCAGGATGGTCTGGCGCTCCTCCGGTGTGAAGTCCATGGAAAAGGGGTGCACCTGCAGGATGTGCCGCTTGATGGTGCTCACCTTGAGCGTGGCCAGCGCGCCCCCGCACACCATGCACACCAGGCCGCGCCGGCTGCCGTCGTAATCCATCAGGTATTCGCCCCGCCAGCGCGGCTGGTAGTTCCGCCGCTGTTCCCGGCTGCGGGGCGGCGGCGGCGGCGGGGGAGGGGGCGGTGGCGGCAGTGGCAGCGGCGGGAAGGCCAGTCCTCCGGGTTCCTGCCCGTCCTCTTCGTCCTCCTCTTCCTCGGCGGGCCGCTCCAAAGCAGCCCCAGGGGAAAGTGGGACTTCGCCTGGAGAAGGACAAAGGGCTGCGTTGGAGTTGCTGGCCGACAGCAGGACAGGTCCCACATCTCAGGACACATTCCCCTCCTTTTGTCCCTCGATCCCAGCCTCCCTTCAGCCTTCTACTCTCACTCTTCAAGCAGCCACGCTAGGCCCAGCCCTCTCCGTGCCTGCCCGGTCCCTGCCCACGCTCCTGGCCACCTGCTCTGGCCCTCCACCGGCTCACCCCACCACTCCTCCTCTGCCTCCGCCTCCTCCGCCCTTCCCCCTTCCCGGACTGCGGCAGTACTGGGGCCGGTGGGGCCGGGGGGCGGCTCCGAGCAGGGCAGCCCCAGGGCCAGAAGGTGGGCGGCCTTCTCGCTCCATTCCTTGACAGGCCCGGTGAGGCACGTGGAGCCCGGGTGGCGCTGGCGGATGTGCCGCTTGATGGTGCTCATCTTGAGCGAGGCCAGCGCGCCCCCGCACACCAGGCACACCAGGCCGCGCCGGCCGCCATCCAGCTCCATGAGGTACTCCAGTCGCCAGCGCTCCTGGTAGTGAGGGCGGTGGTCGCCGCCCCGCAGCGACTGCCCGGGAACCCCCTCCCTCTCCGCCTCTCCCTCGCTCTCGCCCTCCTCTGTGGGCCCGGGCCTCTCAGGGACCCTGCCAGCCTCTTCCTTTACGTCTGGGGGACTGAGATCCTGAGAGGAGGGGGCTCCAGCAGCAGGGGCCGAGTCCCGGCTCTTTCTGGTCAGGTCCTGGGGAACGAGGTCCTCGTCTGTTGGGGAAGGGTTGAGGGAGAGGGGCTCAGCCTGCTGACGGTGTTGTCCTTACCCATGCGGGGTGGGGGGGTATCTATCCTTGGTCTTCACCCCAGCCCCAAGCTAGAGGCCCCAGGGAGAGGGAGGGGGAGGGAGGAAAGAGAAAGAGAGAGGGAGGGAGGGAGGGAAGGAAGAAGAGAGAGGGAGGGGGAAGAGGGGGCAGAGGAGGTAAGGGGGGAGAGGCAGAGAGGGAGAGAGAGAAGGAGAGAGGGAGGGTGAGAAAGAGAGGGCACAGGAGAGTCCGTCCACCAGTGCAAGTGCAGGGATGGGATGAGTAGGCGGGGCCTTTGGCCCTTGGCCAGGAGTACCTGCCTCTCAGTTTTAGTCATAGACCCCACCTTGCAGCACTAAAGAGGGGGGAGTCTCAGCCTCGGGGCAACCTCGCACCTGGTGGGGGCTGGGTGAGCTCAGACAGCGCCCCAGGCTGGCCACCCCAAGCCTGCAGCAGGGCACTGCGCTGAGGGCCGCTGAGCCCCAGAGAGCTGGGGTGCACTTCCAACACATGGGCACGGATGTCATCCAGGTGCAGGCTGGGCAATGTCCGGCCACACGCCATGCACACCAGCCGGTTCCCCCGCGGGTCATAGTCCATGAGACATTCAGCCCGGAACCAGCTCTGCAAGGACTCCTTCAGCCTTCTCTCCAGGCGCTGGGACCCCAGTCCCCTGCTGCCCCCAGCCCTTCTGGAGGCTGAGAGGCACCTGCGTCGGGATGCCACTGGGCCCCCTTGCACCCGACGCCGAAGCCGGGAGCCCCCACCAGCTGAGGCTTTGCCTGAAAGGGTTGGAGGGAAGCAACTGAGATGCTGGCCCTCTGGGGAGCCCCCCACCACAGCCAGGCCTTCCACAGCCTCTTGCTCACTGAACTGTGACTCAAGTGCCACATCTAACCTCTGCCTCTGCCATCCTCTCCCCTCACATCTTAGCTTCATCTCCCTAATCCTCCTGCACACGCTAGCTAAGTCCAACCAGCCTTCCTAGACCCAGATTCCAGCCCCTTCCCTGGGCTCCACTGTCAGCTTTTCTAGCCCCCTTCTGTTCCCTCACCTACCCTCACCCTCCCTGCTGTCCCCACCAACTTCTAACTCCTCTAAAACCACAGAATGTCAAAGGTGTTAGAGAGGTTGGAGACTCCCATCAACTGTCCTCTCTCACTATTGGACAATAAGGGCAATAAACAGGCCCTACCCAGAGAAGGAGCAGTGACCTGTCCCAGAAAATCAGCTAGTGGACAGAGCAGCTGCCCTGACTTGGTCCCAACATACCTAGGTCCCTGCCTCTCCATGTCCCGCATTACCTGAGCCCTTGGGTGGGCAAGCCTGGAGGCTAGCTCCCTCTTCCTCCTCTTCATCTTCCTCCTCCTCCTCTTCCTCAGCCCCCTGGGCCCCTAGGCCCTCAGCCTCACCACAGGCCCCCAGCCCCAGGTGGGCATCCCAGCTGTTGCTGATGACTTCCTTCTCACGGGGACTCCAATGCAGAGAGTAGGGGTGTTTCTGGCGGATGTGCCGCTTGATGGTGCTGAGCTTGAGGGTGGCCAGGGAGCTGCCACACACCATGCACACCATGCCATGCCGAGCAGGGTTGAAGTCCATCAGGTACTCCAGCCGCCAGTGGTCGTGGTAGTAGCGCCGGTGGTCACGGCCAGGGATACGGCTCTTTCCAGGCCTCGAGGCCCTGGCCTCACAATGGTCTGAGTATTTCCTGCCCGAAGATGCTGGTCCCCTGGCCCTGGAGGAGGGCGGGGGGGTACTCCCCCAGGACCCCAAGGTACCCCCTTCCAGCTGAAGATCTTGTCCTGAAGAAGAGAAAAGGAAGATAGATTTCAATCTCCAGTTTCCAGGAAAAGAACCAGAGCTTTAATTTCAGAGCCTGAGAAGGGGGTGGGGTGTTTCACGGAAGGGAAGGGACAGCAATAGCAATGAAAGGAACGTGGGAGAACCAGGGTGTCAAAACACCCTAACACAGGGCAAGGACCCTGTGAGAGAGGCTTGAGAACAAAAGGATGCTGGGTACCCTATGAGCCAGCTGTGACTTTTTAAAGATAAGTGAGGGCCAAGGACACACCAGCTCTGTACAGCACCCTTTTGGAGGAAAGTGTAGGGATAAAGCCAGGAGAGCAGCAGCTGGGGCGGTTACAGCCAGCATGGAGAAGGCAGTGGGGTGAGAGGAACAAAGGGGGCATCTGTCTACATCCAGGCCTGCACAAGGACCCACCCACCTGGGGCCCCAGCCAGGAGGGCCCCACCCAAAGTTCTCCTTTTTTCCAATAACGCCTCAAAAACTGCCTCCTGAGAGTCCCATATAGGTATAGGCTATGCCTTTGTCAGTTCCCTAAATACAGATTCCCCTACAGGAGAGATCCCCAACATAAAGCTGTCAACACCTCCACAAAAAGGAGTTTCTTGGACCTGGACTTCCCCCGCAGTCTGAGAGAGCCAATGACCCTGAAAGGGGATGGCAGCAAGGCCACCAGAGAGGCTACCAAAGATACTGCATCAGGGAGCAGCCACCACCCACTAGAACCCATTAAGTCTTTCTGGAGATTTATTTTTTGCTCTGGCAGGGAGCTGGCCACTGCCCAGCAATAAGAAGGGAGGGCACTGGAGGGGATGGGGGGTTAACCCAGTGGTGTTCCCTTTGTGAAACAGGCACCCAGAGCAGTCCCCACCCTCCCGACAGTTATGACCCTTTTATTTAGAAAATGGTCTCCTGGCCACATAAAGTAAATGGACAGGTTCTGGTCATTCTCCCATTGGAGAATCCCAGGATCCAGCAAACAAAAGACAGGCTCAGAGAGGACTCCTGTCACACTGTAGAGGGTTTTGTTTGTTTTAGTTTGCATTTTTAAAAAGTAGATTCATAGAAAAAAAACCACTAGGTTCAAGTCCTAGCTTCACTGATAACTTGCTCTGTGACCTCTAGTAGGTCATGTCCGCTCTCTGGGCCTTTGCCGTCTTTGTCTGCAAGGATACTGGATGGCTAGCTGGTCTTTTAGCATCCTTCCAGCGCTGGAGCCATGATAGTCTAAGGCAGACTGGCCCTTTAAGAGTCAAAAAAAAAAAAAAAAGAGGAGGAGCTGAGATTCTTTAAAAACAAAAGGGGATGGGGAGTTTTGGGGAGGAGAGCTCAGAGATTAGGGCAGAGTCTCCCAGGTCGGGACTGCACCCTCACAGGTCTTTAGGCACAGCTAGGAATTGACAACAGTTTTCTCTGAGAGCCAAGAGGACGGGCTGGTCCCACTACAGCTGACAAATTGGGGTTGAGGGAAATTCTGGAAAAGGAAGAGACAAGGCGGGGACAGAAGAGGGTGTCTGCCTTTGTGGGCGAACCCATCCCTTATTTAAAAGCTGCCCGCGGTGGGGGAAGGTGGTGGTGGGCCCCGGGCGCAAGCCATTCTCTTGGCCAGGGAGAACGTAGGAAAGAGAGTTCCTGCCTCGAAGCAGGCCACACGAAGAGAGGCAGGCGGACTGGAAACTGGAGTTGGGTGCTCTGCTACTCTAGGGAAGGAGGGGAAAAAATCCAGAAGGGACACGGGGTGTGGGCGGTCTTTTAAGAGACAGCTGGATAAGAAAGACCACCTGGGAGTCTGAAAGAGAAAGGGGCGGGGACCGCAAGTCCAACCCCATTGAGCTCCGCGGAGCTGGCCCCGCGGGGCCCCTCCGCCTGGCCCCCAAGGCGGGTCGCCGCGGGGCCCTTTAAGGAGGAAGGGATCCGCCCGAGCCCCGCGGGCCGACCCCGGGCGTTGGGCGGAGGGCTCTCCCGCTGGCCCTGCAACTTCGATCCGCGCCCGCCAGGTGGCGCCCCCGGCCGGCCTGCCCGCGTCCCCCCCTTTGTTCGCCGGCGGAGAGGGGCCCGGAGCCCGGAGCCGAAGCCCTCCCTTCCCCCACGCCGGGGCCCCCGCCTGGGCCGCCGGCCCCAGCTCTTACCGCCGTCGTCCTCCTCGGGCTCCGCGCCGCCGCTCGATCCGGTGGGCGGCAGCCGTCGGCCCCGTGCCGAGGCCACTGCTGGCCCGGGGCCGCCCCTGCCGCCGCCGCTCCGGCTCCGGTGGTCCCCGCCGGGCTCCATGCGCTGCGCTGCAGAGCGGGGCCCCGGGGCGGCGGGGCGCGGGGCCGCGGGGCCGAAGGCGGCCCGCGCGGGGCGCTCGGTGCGCGAGGCCCCGGGGTGCGGGGCGCATGCACGGGGCGGCCGGCCGCACGGACGGCTGGCTGCTCGCTCGGCGGCGCGGGCTGGACCGGGGTGGGGATTCCTGTCTGGGGCCCCTGGGGCTCCTTTAAGGGCTCCTGGGTAAATTTAAAGGGGCCGCGCGCTATTTCCTCCTGCCAGCTCGCGGGGGGCTGGGGGGGAAAGGCAGGAGGGGGCGAGTCCGCAGCCGGCGGCCCCTCCGGACGCTAAAAGCACGGACCTCGCCGCCCTCGCGGGCCCGCGCCGCCACCTCCGGGGCTCCGGTCACGGCTCCCGAAGGGTCATCGAGGTGGTGAGGGGCGCCCGCGTCCGCTGCGACGCGCTTCCACTCAGACTCGGCTCGCAGCCACCGCCCCCTCGGGGCATGTCAGCGCGGGGCTCTCCGCGGCGGCGCAGGCAGGGGACCGCCCGGTGGAGCGGCCGAGGTCCCTGCCAGGGGCTGCCTCCTCCCACGCGACCTCGGCGCGGGCCCCGGAGCCGACGCGACTGGCAGGGGCCCCAGATGGCTGAGGCCCCGCCGAGAGGGTGGAGCCGCGGGGGCGGCCGCGCCCCCTCCCGCGGGAGCCGCCGGGGAGCGCTGGGAGCTCCGGCTTCTCCAGGGGAGGGGCGGACGGGCGAGGCTCCTCGGGAGCTGGTCAGGGGTGAGGGCGGTGGCCGCGGAGGCGCAGGCGGGGGAGCGGGGTGTACCGTACACCCGCCGAGAGCCCGCGGCGCCGGGGCCGGCCCTGAGGAGCCGAGGTGGCCCCGGGATGGAGGCCGGGAAGGGGGCGGGCGCGGCGGTGACTCAGGCTCCTAGCCCCACAGGCCCGGGGGTGCCGTAGGAGACCCTTGGCGCAGCCCCAGACCTCCTGCCCGGCCATAGGGGGCCAAGAATGCCAACCGCGGTCAGGGTGTCGGGCACCTGGGCACGCGCGTCAACACGATTTCGAAGCGCTGGGACAGACCCTGGCCGCGTGTCCCGGGGGCGCCTCCAGGTCCCCAGCTCCCGGGAAACCGAGAGAAGGGACCCCGCGAGGCAGCCACGCGGGGTCGCGGCAGCCTGGGGCCCCCCTGCGAGGACCTGCTGGAGAAGCAGGTGCTTGCTTTGCCTGTGGTTGGTCTCCCACAACAAAGGCGATTCCTGGAGATCCAAATTACAGGCTGCGGGAGGCCGTGCAGGGTCTTATTATCTAGAGATGAGTTTTCTGCGGGAAGTCCTTCTGCGGGCAGGGACCCGGCAATCCGTTATAGAAGTCATTGGCAGATTCCTTCTCTCATTTAGCACCTACTATGTGCCCGCATGCTTTTAGACTCTGGACACAGCACTGACCAAGACGGCGAAAACTACCACTGTCTGTGACTTAGCACCCTTGGCTTATAAAATGGAAACAATTCCAGCCCCTTGGGAGCCTTGGAAAATATTAAATTACCCGGAACACAGGAAACACCCATCCCCGCTCGCCGCCGCGAGTGTATACGACCAAGGGACCGGAACTAAGATTTCTTAATTGTCTCCCAGGACTCTGTCCCAGATACCCCATCTCTCCTTCAGGCCCAATGATGACCTGAGAGACTTCACGTCGGGGAAACTGAGTCTGTCTCACATCTCTGCTGTCACTCAGGGTGGGGCTGCCCTTTTTTCCACCCGCTTGGGGCAGGGCCCCTGGTGCTCATGGGGTGCCAGGTGGGGTCTTGAGGGGGAGGGTTGCCTGGCCCCGGGATTCAAAGAGAAAATAAAAAGGGACCTGCCCTTCGTGAGCTTCTGAGTACGGCTTTGAACAGAAAAAAAAATGCGGCCGGTGGGATGGGCAGGGGAGTGGGGTGTGGCCAGCCCCTGGGGATGTAACTCTGGGAGAGCACTTGCCTGGCACCCTCCAAACCTTAAGTTAGATTCCCAGGTTCACAAAAAAGAGCAGGGAGGGGCGGGGGTGACGCTAATGCGGCCTAATGACCTAAAGTGAAAGAAGTCTGTTCCTCTAGGGCTAAGGGGCTTCTTCTTTTTTTTTTTTTTTTTTTTTTAAGAGAGGGAGAGGGGAGAGGGGGAGAGAGAGAGAGAGAAATTTTTTAATATTTATTTTTTAGTTCTCGGCGGACACAACCAAGATGTTGGTATGTGGTGCTGAGGATCGAACCTGGGTCGCACGGATGCCAGGCGAGAGCGCTACTGCTTGAGCCACATCCCCAGCCCGCTAAGGGGCTTCTTGATTTATTTCACTTTAGTTTCTAATTACAAAGGCTACACGTTCAGGTCCAGCCACGGTGAGACTGAGATGCATTTCTATCTGTCCTTCCTGTACTCTCTGTGTATAAAAAGGGTGATTTTGTTTGTTACACAGAGCAAGGTCTCAAAGCCACCTGGAGCCATTTTTAACAACCTCTGGCCCTTCCCCATCACCCACATCCTGCAAGCCTCAGGAAAGGCTCCAAGCTCCAGTTCCACCGGCAAACTCATGAAGCTGGAGCTTGGCTGCTCAGATGAAGACATGAGACTCAGAGGCAAGAAGCTCACTCAAGAATGGTCTGCTGATTTCATTGATTTGGAAAGCATTGCCTGAGCCAATCCAAAGTGCCTAGCCCTGGGCTAGGTGGAAAGGTTTTAAAATACTTGGGTAGCATGTACAAGGTGCCAGATTCAACTCCCAGCACTGCCAAAAAATGAAAATAACAATGCAGGGGAATCCACCCCCCTTTCCTAAGAGTTCTCAATTCACTGTGGGAAGGGGAACCGAAGACAACTGTAATCAGGACCACATTATGATTTTCTTTCTTTTTAATTTTTCTTTTCCTTCTTTTCTTTCCTACACTAGAAATTGAACCCAGGGGTGCTCTACCACTAAGCAAGACAGAGTCTGGCTAATTTGCTGAGGCTGGTCCTGAACTTATGATCCTCCTGCCTCAGCCCCCCAGTGGCTGGGATTACAGGTGTGTACCCAGCCACATTATTTTTATGGGACATATATACTTCTACCTTTGTGGACATCTTCTATTAAAGAGAATTTTTAAATGTTTCAATAAATTTTTTCATGTGAGGGCTGGGGATGTGGCTCAAGCGGTAGCGTGCTCGCCTGGCATGCGTGCGGCCCGGGTTCCATCCTCAGCACCACATACAAACAAAGATGTTGTGTCCGCCGAAAACTGAAAAAATAAATATTAAAATTCTCTAAAAAAAAATTTTTTTCATGTGAAAAGAAATGTTAACATCCTTGGACCCTTGCAAAGTTGTTGTTGTTGTTGTTGTTGTTGTTTTCCTTCTGATTTGAAATCTTTTCAGAAGCCCCGAAAAGTAGGTGGGCTCAGGCACAGTACCTCTGGTGCCAGTTGGGCAGTCAGCGTTGACTGTAGCACAGGGTGAGGTGTCAAGGGAGAGGGAAGGCAAGGAAGAGTTACCCAACCAGGGAAGACTTGCCAGAAGGAGAAAGGGAGCCAGGGCCTTGCTGGCAGAGGCCCGGGAGCTCCAGTGGAGCAGGGCTTCCAGTGGGAGAGGCAGAGGAAGAAAGGGGATTTAGGAACTAAGCCTTAGGTGGCAACTTGAGAGTTTGAGTCTGTTCAGAAGTCACTGGGGCGTGCCTGAAGGCATGGCTGATCTTCCAGGAGGCAGCCCTGAGGACACTGTGGCTACCTTTAGGGCAGGCCACGCCAGCCCCCAAGGACCTGCACCAAGCGCAGCAGGGCCAATGGAGAGGAATAAAAAGCATAAGCAGACCACCACTCATCATGCAGTCACCGCACACAGGGGGAAGGTACCAGAGGAGGATGAGATGCCAGTGGTATCCCAGCTGAGCCAAGCAGCCTAGCAGGAGGAAAAGACACCTCTTCTCCTTAAGGAGCAATTTGTTAGCCAAGATATGTACCTGTAAGCTGGTTACACCCAGAGGGGGTCCTTCTGCCTAGATTCTAACAAAGCCCCTCTTGCCAGCTAACAGTGGTCCTATTTTGAGCTTTTAAGAAGGTAAATCACTGGCACGGTGGCACATGCCTGTAATGCTACTTAGGAGTCTGAGGCAGGAGGATCACAAGTTCAAGGCCAGTCTCAGCAATTTAGCAAGTCCCTGTCTCAAAATAAAGAGGGCTGGGGATGTGGTGATTACTTAGAAGTAAAACACTGACCTACCATGTGTAAGGCCCTAGGTTCAGTCCACAGCACAGGAAACAAAGGCAGCATCTACAGGACATAGTGCCTGACGGAGTGGAATGGGTGAAAGGTCAGGCTAGTTCCCAAGTATCTGGGCTGAGAAGTAAAGGTCCAGATCAGATTTGAAGTGGAATGAGGTCACAACCTGGAAACTTTGGCTCCTGTATTAAACCCAGACCCAGTGTTTAAACCTCGCCTCTTCCCTTCCATTCTGTGACTCAGATACTTAGCCCACTGGCTGGTATCTCCAACCAGCAAGACTCTTGGCTCCCAATGTCCACTGGCTCAGCCTGCAAGGGCCAGACGCCCCTATGGTGGTGGGAGACAGCTTCCTCCTACTTCTCAGTGATTCCTTGGGTAATCCCAGAGAAAGAAAAAAAGGGCCTTACTGATGGCTGACGTGGAGGAACTGTGGATACTGGGCCCAAAGGAAGCTTCTAAGAAGGAAAATACATTAACATCGCATGATCAAATTTCCCACAAATTCTGGATTCAACTTTTCAATATGTCCCAGAATTATAAAATACTAGTGGGCTTTTGATATCTCCAGTGGGCATGACTGAATTCTTTCAAACAAAGATCAATTGCTCATATAGCCTATAAATGTCAAAGGGACCACCCCTGCCCCGTGCTGGGAATGAAACACAGGACCTCAGGCACAGTAAGCAGGTAGACACCGAGCTCCATCCCCAGAACTTTTTATTTTTTGAGACAGGGTCTGGCTAAATTACTGAGATAGGCTTCAGACCTGTGATCCTCCTTCATCAACCTCCTGAGTAGCTGAGATTATAAGTGTGAGCCACCATGCCTTGGCTCAAAGGAAGTCTCTACATAGATTGTAAATTAAATCATCCCTTGTCAAATTCCAAAGAAAGTCTAAACCTAAAGATGATTTCCAGGTGTAAGCCAAACTTCCAAGTTTCTATATGTGTGTTGCAGGGAGAGGGAGTAGAAGGTTAGCCTCAGACACTTAAAATTTGAGAATAAAGCGATAAATTAAATTATTTTTTAGAAATCAGAAAACTGGCAAACTGTTTCCTCACATTGATCTATGTGACAGCCCAAAAGATGAGAGAGGAAAGCAACTTACCCAAAACGCAGTTAATGATTGGTAAGAGAAGACATAACCCTGAGCCTGTCTCCAAATCCCTGACACTTAAAAACACTTTTTAAAAAAAAAAATTTATTGACTATTTCAAGCATCCAGAAAAAGGCCTATTACACACACACACACACACACACACACACACACACACACACCTCTCAGCTTTAACAAATCTAAACATTTTGACATATTCACACATAACATCTTTTTAAGAAGTAAATTGTCACAGAGGCTTGCAGCTAAGCATGCCTTCCTGCCTGTTCTCCATCCTCCCTCCCCAGGTTAACCCTTCCCAAAGCTGGTGCTTGTCATTGCCATACAGGTTCAGACACTTTTGCCACTCCCACGTCCAGAAGCAATAAACATCAACTTGGGAAGGTGGAGTACTGGGGATTGAACCCAGGACCCTTTACCACTGAGCTACCTCCTGAGCCCATTTTTTATTTTGAGACAGGGTCTTGCTGAATTCCTGAAGGTCTCCCTAGATTGCTGAGCCTGGCCTTGAATTTGAGATCCTTCTGCCTCAGCCACCTGAGCCCCCTGGGATGGCATGGCACGTGTGCACCCTGCCCACCACAGCTACCTTTCACTTGCAGGTTGCCTTCAGGAAGTTCCTCTAAATGACAGCAGCCTTGCAGTATCAAGTTCTCTGTAGTCAAGGGTTCACCCAGTGCTCAAAGGGGTCAGCAGCGCAAGGGACGTGAAGAACCCATGTCCTAAGACGCTGGGACATTCCTGTCCTCTTTGGGGTTCTGCTGCCTCTGTAGCTGCTAGGGAATCTGAATCATCCCCACCGCGTTCCCTTGCGGAAGCCCAACTCCTACCCTCACAGTTTTCCCACTGATAGCATTTCCGGAGCTGTCACCTCTCCTAGCACATCACATCGGCCTCCTCCCCCAGGCCTGGCCAGGCTCCAGTCCTGTCCCCTGCCATCTGCAATCCTTTTCCCACACAGCAGTTGAATCCTTTCCCCCCCTTTCTCTCTCTCTCTACTTCTTTCTTTTCTTTTTCTCTTGCAGCATGGGAGATAGAACCCAGGGCCTCCAGCATACTACACAAGTACTCTGCCTCTGAGCGACATCCCCCATTCTAGAAAGTTCTTTCCAGAGCAACCAGACGTCGTCGCTTGGGAATCCTCTTTGCCCAACTTTGGCCTTGAGCCTCATCCCCCGCCCACAACACTCCAGCCCCTCACAGGGAGGCAGCTTTGCCCACCTGCTTCCTCAGTTCCTGGCTCAGAGATCGGAATGTGGGGAATACTGAAAAAATGTGGCTCAGGGGTAAAGGGCCCCTGAGCCCAACCTCCAGAACCAAAAAGGAAAGAAGAAAGAAATGCAAAGCAAACATTCCCAGTAACCAGCCCCTACCTGAGTCCCAGCCCTTCACCCGCGCCCTTGACCCCTGCCCTGGCCTGGGAACAGGAACACCAGGGCAAGGTGCAAGCGCTGGAAAACTAACACACCGTGTGCTGCGCCCTGGCTCCACCTCTAGGGCAGCCCCAGCAACTGTCCCTGATGAATATTAATGTTTCCCGCCAACTGGCTGCTGCCGCTGCCCTGGGATGGCCACTTTCTCCCCGCCTCCGCTCTCCTAAATAAACTTTTGTCTTCATCTCTGGGATGTACTGACTGAGCTTCATGTGGTCACAGACACCAAGGATCCCCTTTGTCCTGAGGGAGGTCTCCTGTCTGGGAATTCCTTGGACCTCTCTCTGATGACACTTCCAGCCTCTTTGTCCTTTAAGTCTCTGTTAGGCAATTCACAATCCGGGCTAAATGGCCCCAAAGTTCCAATTAGAAAAAAAAAAAAAAGAAAGAAAGAATATAATTGCTTTATTATTATTTCAAAATAATCTACTGATATGTTCATTTGGTTTTTGTTCCCCTTTCTCGGTGGGAGACCCAGGTCTTTGATTTTGAAAGCCTGGGTCCATAGAAGCAAGGTAGGATCTTCAGTAGGGCAAGATCTCAGAATCTCAGCTTCTCAGAGTCTTGGAGTTAAGAGTGACCAACAAGACTCCAGGGGAAGTGGGAGGGATCCAGAGGACGCCCCCTAGAACTTGAGAACCTCAGGAAGGTGCCTCTGAGCTGCACTCAGACTACAGTTTGCCGAGCTTTGAGGTGTAACAGTGGGTCTGGGTGGGCAGGGTAATGGAGAGATCCCAGGGCAGGGCAGGAGTGAGTCAGGGGAGTATAGGTGGGTAAGATCCTGCCAGGCATACCAGCCTGTGCAAGGGCCCTGTGGTGGAAGGAAACAGTCACATAGAAAGAAGTCTGATGCCAGGCCTTGTGGTGCACGACTGTCAGCCCTGCAACCCAGGAGGCTGAAGCAGGAGGATCATAAGTTCAAAGGCAGCCTCAGGAATTTAGTGAGACCCTGTAGCAAAATGAAATATAAAAATGGGGCGGACATGGGGCTGGGGATGTGGCTCAAGCGGTAGCGCGCTCGCCTAGCATGCGTGCGGCCCGGGTTCGTTCCCCAGCAGCACCACATACCAACAATGATGTTGTGTCCACCGAGAATTAAGAAAAAATAAATAAATGTTAAAATTTAAAAAAAAAAAAAAAAAATGGGGCGGACGCAGTGGCACACGTCTATAACTCCAGCAGCTCAGGAGGCTGAGGCAGGAGGATCACCAGCCTCAGCAAAAGCGAGGTGCTAAGCAAGTCCGTGAGACCCTGTCTCTAAATAAAATACAAAATAGGGCTGGGGATGTGGCTCAGTGGTCAAGTGCCCCGATTCAATCCCCAGTACCCTAAATAAATAAATAAATAAATATGGGCTGGGGATGTGGCTGAGTTAAGTACCCCTGGGATCTGTCCCCAGTACCAAAAAAAAAAGGAAAGCTGAGGTGTGGGTTGAGGCAGCCTGAGAGGCTTCATGAAGGATCTTGACCTATTCTAAGAGCAAAGAGGGTCACTGAAGGGTTTGTGTGTGTTGGCGGTGGGGGTGGGGAGGTGGGCAGGGGGACATTATCAGACAACTGTGGCAATGCAGAGCAGCGGCAGGAAGACTGGACAGAAGGCTGTCTTGTACCAGGAGAGAGACAGGAGCTGCCAACGGGCAGGACAGGGGTGAGGATGGAAATGCAGAAGGGAAGCCAATTCCAGGTTGCCCAGGAAGGAAGGGGGGACGGACTGGGGAGGGACAGGGAGGCTCCCAGGATGACCCTGAAGCTTCCAGTTTGTATGCAAGGAGAGAGAAGGTGCTGCCCACTGAACTGTGCTTCAGAGGGAGGGGGACAGGGGCCCATGGCGTGGACTCCACTCCTGTCCTGGGCCCCGGCTGACCAGATTAAAAAATCAAAATGGATTTTTGAGTCACAGCAAACTATGTTGTTCTGTGACCTTGAAGAAACCCAGAGAGACAAGAGCCAATTTCCCAAAAGGGTGGGTTTCAATCGCATTCTAACTAAACAAAGCAAGACCGAACCTGCCACTAACGAGTCAGTTGGGTTCCTATGGTTCTGCCTCCCCTCCCCACTTTACAAGGGAAGTAGCTTTGAAATGACCAATCTAAGTTTGCCCGTTTTGTTTCTGTGGCCCTCCAACCTTTTCATCCATAAAACCAAACTCTGTTCGCGGGAGTTCTCATCCTATTATGAAATGTTTCCTGATTCTAGATAGAAAATAAAGCCATTTAAGATCTTTCTACTGAAGCTGGGTGCGAGACAAATGCCTGTGGTCTCAGCAGATCCAGAGGCTGGGGCTGGAGGATCGAAAGTTCAAGCCCAACCTGGGCGATTTAGCAAAAGCCTATCTGAAAACAAAAAATAAAAAGAGCTGGGATGTGACTCAGTGAGTGCCCAAGGGTTCCATCCTCAGTGCCGAGAGAGAGAGAGAGAGAGAGAGAGAGAGAGAGAGAGAGAGAGAGAGAGAGAGAGAGGGAGGGAGGGAGGGAGGGAGGGAGGGAGGGAGGGAGGAAGGAAGGAAGGAAGGAAAGAAAAATCCTTCAACTGAATTTGTTGAAATTTTGTCTTTTGACAGGGGAAAGGGTCACAGTGTAATGCCAGATTCGTGGGACCCCAGTAGACCTCCAGGAGCCAAATCCGATGCCATCACACAAGAGTCTTTATTGCAAGTTCAAGCCTGGACTCACAACCGTTCCCAACACAGTGGTTCCAGGGAGTGACTTCCTGCCCTTTGTTCAGTGAGATTTTATAGGTTTGGGGGGGCTACTCTATGGGTCACAATATCACACAGCAAATCATTTCATACCTCGGGAAAGTCAAACAACAACTCTTAACATTGATTAGCTCCTTCACTGGCGGGAACAAGTTGGGTGGGGGTGATTGGTTGGTACAGGAGGGGGAGTCCTTTAAACTGATTGGTTTAGGCCACCCTGTCTCATGCTGATTGGTGGTTGCTAGGGGGTTGCTATGGGTCTTCACCTAGCCTAACTGAGTCAGGGACACCTGGTGCAGCAGATCTTCCTGTTATTTGCAGATAAACAACTCAGCAGGGTGGGTATGTGCTTAGGAGTGCTCTGTGGGTTTTTCCCAGGACAAGACGGCCCCGTCCTTAGGACAGGCCTTGAGGTAGAAGCTGGTTTCTCAAAAATGGAGTCACATCAGTTTCTCAACAGGTGGAAGTTTACCTGTTACATTTGGGAACTCTTAACAAGGCACAGAGGTAAATCTTTTTTTTTTTTCTTTTTCTTTTTTTTTTTTTTTGGTACCAGGGATTGAACACTCAGAGGCACTCGACCACTGAGCCACATTCCCATCCCCATTTTGTATTTTATATAGAGACAGGTTCTCACTGAGTTGCTGAGCACCTTGCCATTGCTGAGGCTGACTTTGTGATCCTCCTGTCTCAGCCTCCCCAGCCACTGGGATTACAGATGTGTGCCACCACACCAGGCTCAGAGGTCAAATCTGAAGGCAGATGTTCCCGTGGGAAGTCCAGAGTGGAGACTCCAAAGGTGGCTCGCACTCTCCTGCTCAGTGCTGCCATTTTTAGCCCCCTAGCTGTTTGCTGCTGTGCTTGCCTCCCGATCAAAACCTGTTCCCCACAGCCCCCAACGTCACGTGCTCAGACCAGCATTCCAAGGAGGAAAGGTACCAGGACCAAAGGTCTCTTTCTCCAGGGGCTCCACTTTCTTACCAGAGAAGCAGAATCTTTACCAGAAAGTCCCAGCAAACTTTCCTCTCATTGGCCAGAAAGGTTGCAGGGCGATCCCAGGCCTTAAAGGACACTGGGAGTGTTGGTCTCCGCCATTATCACTGGTGATTTAGATTAAGCACAATGAATGGCCTGGGGCTGAGAAGGGGGTGTGTATTCCTAAACCGAGGGCCTCCACCTTCTCTCTGACCAAAAGGGGATCTCTGGGTGGTGATAAAGGAGCAGAGGAAGGGCTGGTGGGCGGCAATGAGTGGGGTTGAGGGGTGGGTGCCCACACCCACGTTTATTTGTGGAGATGGCACCTCCATTTTTCCTTCTGTAATGATCCCTCCCCTCACACTCAAAGCATTTGGGGTGTAGACAATTTTATCCCCCACACTGAGGAGTCAGGAAATGACACAGGTACACGGGTGGGGTTGCCAGATAACACACACAGGGAGCATACTTGGGAATATTTATTTGTTTATTTGTTTGTTCTCATTTGTTATACATGACAGCAGAATGCATTTCAATTCATAGTACACATATGGAGCACAATTTTTTGTGTCTCTGGTCATACACAAGGTAGAGTCACACCATTCGTGTCTTCATACATGTACTCGGAGCAATGATGTCCATCTCATTCCACCATCTTTCCTATTCCACTGCCCCCTCCCTTCCCCTCCCTCCCCTTTGCCCTATCTAGAGTTCCTCCCTTCCCCCCATGCTCCCCCCACATTCCCATTATGGATCAGCATCCTCAAATCAGAGAAAGCATTCAGCATTTGATTTCTGTGATTAGCTTACTTAACTTTGCATGATATTCTCCAACTCCATCCATTTACCTGCAGGTACCATAATTGTATTCTCTTTTATTGCTGAGTAACATTCCATTGTGTATATACACCACAGTTTCTTTATCCATTCATCTTCTAAAGGGCATCTAGGTTGGTTCCACAGTTTAGCTATTGTGAATTGTGCTGCTATAAACAGTGATGTGGCTGTGTCCCTGTAGTTTGCTGTCTTTAAGTCCTTGGGGTAAAAAAAAAAAAAAAGTCCTTGGGGTATAGACTGAGGAGAGAGACAGCTGGGTCAAATGGGGGTTCCACTCCAAGTTCTCCAAGGAATCTCCAAACTGCTTTCCACATTAGTTGCCCCAATTTGCAATCCATGCTTGTGAATATTGATCCTAAAAATGTATTCATTGTCTGAAATTCAAATGTTACTCAGTGTCCTATATTTTTATATGCTAAATCTGGCATCAAGATCCGGCCTACCCATAACATAAGGATGTTACCAAACCCAGGTCCAGAAGCTAATCCACCCATAAACCAGTGTCCGAGCGGGGAGGAGGCTTATTCAGAGGCCATGGAATGGAGAAGTGGGGGCTCTGCTCTCAGATCAGCCTCTGTGCTCTGGGGGCAGACACAGGTAGGAAGAATGGGGGGGAGGGCCAGGATGACAAAGGGAAGGATGTCCCATCTGAATTTTGGGAACAGGCAGCGATCGTGGCTCAGGTGTCACCACTTACTGCTCCCTGTGTTTCTGGTCATGGCGGCTGGTGGCGTCTTTAGCCTTGAAGGGGGAGGAGAGAGGCTGAGCACGTCTAGAGGGAGTAAACCTGTATTACAGTTCTGCTGAGTCGAATGTGACCCAAGGTTAAGGCAGCAAAAGTGAGGGACACATTATGAAGACGGAGACGCCAGGCCTGTTTTTCCGGTGCCAGTCACCCACTGGGGCATCTGCAGCCCAAGTGAAGAGTCTGTGCTTTCAGCAAAAATGTCCTTCAAATTCCTGAAAAGTAACCTAGGCAACAATGATTATCGAAACCCACGTCAGAGGTGTTATCTCCGGCAAAGTTAGTGGGAGCATAATAATGTCTTGCCCAGCTGTGTGACCTCCAAAATTAGTGGGTTTTAAGTCAACGAAGAGCAAACAAAGCTGGAGGGTTTATTTAGGTTTTTACTGAGAACAGTCGAACACTGGATTACTGGGAAAGGTCCTGATGAATTCTAAGGCAGACCGTCCTGCTCCTGGCAGCTCCTCTGTCTCCCGGTCCAATTCTGTGGCCTTCTCTCCAGTCTTCCCACCTCTGCTCTCCTCTCTGTCCTCCTTTGGACATCTGCTGAAGCTCTCTGGAAAGAGTCTGTCTCATTGCACGGGAGTTGCAAACTGGCAGAGCACAGGACCAGCTGCTCAGGTGGCCCAGGACGATGATCTGGCCTATCAGACACTCTTCCCCCAGTTCCAAAAATCAGATCATAGTTGGCCACATAACCCAAACCAGGTCAACAAGTCTCCTTCACCATGCTGGGCACGGTGGCACACGGTGGCACATGTCTCAGCTACTTAGTAAGGCCCTAAGCAACTGAGCAAGACTTTATCTCAAAAAAAAAAAAAAAAAACATAAAAAGGGCTGGGAATGTGGCTCAGTGGTAAAGCACCCCTGGGTTCAATCCCTGGTACAAAAAAAAGATTTGCTCATCCACTGATGATGGAATGTTGGGAAGACCTCTCAGTCTGCTGGAGGAATGTGAGCAGTAAGCAGCTGGTGCCAACAGCACCCCTGGAGCGGAGGACAGTCCTCGGTGAAGGCAGCAGAAGTAGCCAGGGGCAGTGACCCCTGCCTGGCAATCCTAGCGACTCAGGAGGCAGAGGTGGGCAGAGCGCAAATTCAAGGTCAGCTTCAGAAACTTTTTAGTTAAGTGAGCCAATAACTTTCTTTTGAGATTTAAACCAGTTTGAATTAGGGTTTTGTTGTTGTTGTTGTTGTTGGTACTGAGTGTTGAACCCTGGGGTGCTTTACCACGGAGCTACAACCACAGCTGTTTTTATTTCTTGAGACAGGGTCTCATTGAGTTTCTGAGGGTCTCCCTAAATTGTTGAGACTTGCCTGGAACTTGCCATCCTCCTGATTCAGCCTCCTAGGCCCTGGGGCCAGCTTTTCACTTACTCAACCATGATCCTCCTGGGTGCTGAAGGAGAACCTGGAGGTTCTCTTCCTCCCCGCCTATAAACTGTGGGAGATTTTATTCTGCCTTTTAGAGCTTTTGAGCATAACTGTTGCTCCCTGCCCCAAATCTGGCCACTGTCTTCTGAGGCAAGCCCTGTCCCTCCAATGGGACTGCAAACACTGACTACCAGGAGACCACAGAGAACTTCACTCTGCCTGGCTTGTGAAAGACCCTGGGTTCAATCCCAGTACTGCAAAAATAAAAAGAAGAAGAAATAAGAGGGCTGGGGACATAGCTCAGTTAATGAAGTGCTTACCTCGAATGCACAAGGCCCTGGATGATGGAGGGGGAGGGGGAGGGGGAGGGGGAGGGGGAGGGGGAGGGGGAGGAGGAGGAGGAGGAGGAGGAGGAGGAGGAGGAGGAGGAGGAGGAGGAGGAGGAGAAAGAAGCAGAAGAACCAGGGACAGCATCTTCTCAACAATGTCATTTGACCCTAATTTGGGCCAGGCTTATAGTTACCCTACCCTTGGACTTTTTAGTTAAATGAGCTGATAACTTTTGAGAGAGACTCAGAAGGCTGAGGCAGGAGGATTTCGAGTTCAAAGCCAGCCTCTTCAATTTAGTGAGGTCCTAAGCAGCTTAGCAAGGCCCTATCTCAAAATAAAAAATAAAATGGCTGAGGATGTGTCCCAGTGGTTAAGTATCCCTGGGTTCAATCCCTCATACAAAAAAAAAAAAAAAAAAAAACATTCTAAAAGGAAGAATAAAATCTCCCAGAGTTTATAGGCTGGGGGTGGGGGGAGACCTTCCAAGCTCTCCTTCAAAGCCCAGGAAAATCATGGTTGAGTGGCTGGAATAGAACAAAGGTGCCTAGAGATTGAGTAAAACTGAACTCGTCCCAAATCCAGCCCTCACTAAAAAATCACCAATTTCTCATCAGCCTAAAAGAATAAAGGTAGAGCTGGGCGGGAGGATCATGAATGTAAAGCCAGCCTCAGGAAAAACGAGGCGCTAAGCAACTCAGCAAGACTGTCTCTAAATAAAACACAAAAAAGGGCTGGAGATGAGGGTCAGAGGTTAAGTGCCCCTGGGTTCAATCCCCAGTACTCCACCCCCCCCCCAAAAAAAAAAAAAAAAAAAAACTCCAGATAGATAGCAGGAATGTCCCCAGATACTTAGAGATCAAAAGATTAAAAGAAACACTTGTAAATAACACAAGGCTGGAAAAAGAAATCTCAAGGGAAATTTAAAATGTTTTGAAATAGGGGTTTCTGATAGCACTTAGTGGTACAGTACATGCGTAGTATACATGAGGTCCTGGGTTAGATCCCTAGCACCCCAACAAAAATATTTGTGGAATACAGCAAAAGCACTATTTAGAAGAAATTTACAACCCTGCAAATTTTATTAGAAAATAAAAAAGATCTGAAATCAGTAATAGAGGCTTCCAACATAGGAAACCAGAAAAAGAAGGTTAAATCTCAAGTTCCAAACTTGAACAGTAATAATAAACCAGATACGGTGGTGCACACCTGTAATCTCAGTGGCTCAGGAGGCTGAGGCAGGAGGATCATGAGTTTAAAGCCAGCCTCAGTAAAAGCGAGGAAGGAGCTAAGCAACTCCGTGAGACCTTGTCTCTAAATAAAACACAAAATAGGGCTGGGGAGGTGGCTCAGTGGTTGAGTGTCCCTGAGTTCAATCCCCAGTACCAAAAAAAAAAAAAGGACTGGGTAAGTAGCTCAGTGGCAGAGGACTCCTGAGTTCAATCCCCAGTACACATATATACCAAAAAAAAAAAAAAAGAAGAAGAAGAAAAGAAGAAAAAAGAAAGAAGAAAGAAGAAAAAAAAATTAGAAACGTAGAGAACTGAGAGTACAGCTCAGAACTAGAGCATTTGCCTAGCATGCGGAAGGCCTTGGGGTTCCATCCCAGTAACCCCCCCCCCACAAACACACACAGAGCAGGAATCGAGGAAAGTGAAAAAAGGAAATCAATAGAGAAAATCAGCTAGCTGGGCTTAGTGGCACACACCTGACACACCTGTAATCCCACTGACGAGGGAGACTGAGGCAGGAGAATCATAAATATGAGGTCAGCCTCAGCAATTTAGGGAGACCTTGTCTCATAATAAAAAAAAAAAATTAAAGATCTGGATGTAGCTGTGTGGTAAAGCTCCCCTGAGTTCTATCCTTAGTGTGTGTGTGTGTCTCTCTCTCTCTCACACACACACACACACACATAGAGATAGCGGGAGAAAATCAACTAAACTGAAAGCTGGTTCTCTGAAAAAGAAATAAAATAAAAAAGCCTCTAACAAGACTAACTAAGAAAAATAGATGGTACAGGGGGTGGGATTGTAGCTCAATGGTAGAAAGCTTGCCTAGCAGGTGTGAGGCACTGGGTTCAATTCTCAGCACCACATATAAATGAATAAAATAAAGGTCAACGGACAACTGAAAAAAAATTTTAAAAAAAATAGAAAGTACAAATTATTATTATCAAAATGAAAGCAGGAACATAAGTACAAATTCCATGGACATTGAAAAGATAATCAATCAAAGAATAGTGTAAACAATACCATGGACATGGATTTGCTGATCTAAATAAAATGAACCAATTCCTTCAAAAACACAATCAGCCAAAATTTGCAGAAAAATAAACAGATAATCTGAATGGGCTCTATCTACTAGAACTATTATCAATAATTAATAACCTCCCAAACTAGAAAGCAGCAGGCCCAGATGGTTTCACTGGTAAATTCTACCAAACATTTAAGGAAAAAAATATCAATTATCTCCAATTTCCTTTAGAGACCAGAAGTTGAAGATAGACTACCTAACTCATTTATGAGCCCAGCATTTCCCTAACACCCAAACTAGACATAGACATTAAAAGAAAACCACAGATTAATACCTCTTGTGAGTGTAGATTTAAAAAAAAATCCTCAATAAAATGTTAGTCAATTTAATCCAACAATGTAAGAAAACAGTCATATAAGCAGGTGCAGTGGTGCATGCCTATAATCCCAGCATTTTGGGAGGCTGAGGTAGGAGGATCATGAGTTCAAAGCCAGCCTCAGCAATGACAAGGCTCTAAGAAATTCAGTGAGACCCTGTCTCTAATAAAATACAAAAACTTGAGCTGGGGATATGGCTCATGGTTGAGTATCCCTGAGTTCAATCCCTGGTACCCCCCCCAAAAAAAAGGAAAAACAACAGTCATATGCACCATAAGAAAGTAGAATTTACTCCAAATAATGCATAAGTGGTTCAACATTTGAAAATCAACTTATGTAATCCATCACATCAACAGACTGATGAAAAAAGTCATATGACCATATCAATAGATGCAGAAAAATCATTTGGCAAAGTCCAACACTTATAAATGATATTTTCCACAAAGCTCTCAGTAAACTAAAAGTAGAGAGGAGTTTCTTCAACATGGTAATGATGTTTTCAAAAAACCTGCAGCTTACATCCCACTTCATGGTGAGAAACTAGAAGTTTCCCCACTAAAATCAGGAAGGAAGCAAGAACATGCCTTCTTCCACCCTTTTTCAACATCATATTGGAAGTCCCAACTAATGTGATAAGAAAAGGAAATTAATGGTATACTGAAGGAAGAGATAAAACTTAGTTTGCCAACATTATCATCTATGTAGAAAGTCCAAAAGAATTTTGAAAAAAACCCTCCTAACTAATAGGAAAGTATAGCCAAAATGCAGGATACAAGTTTAGTATACAAAAGTGTTTGCTGTCAGCCATGCTGGGTCATGTCTGTGAGCCCAGCTACTTGGGAGGCAAAGGCAAGAGGATTAAAAGTTCATGGCCAGGGCTGGGGTTGTGACTCAGTGGCAGAGCACTTGCCTAGCAGGTGTGAGGCACTGGGTTCCATCCTCAGCACCACATAAAAATGAATAAATGAAATAAAGGTATTGTATCCAACCACATCTAAAAAATAAATATTAAAAAAAGAAAGAAAGAAAGAAAAAAAAGCTCATGGCTAGCCTGAGCAACTTAGTGAGACCCAGTCTGTCTCATCATGAAAAATGAAAAGGGCTGGGGACACAGCTCAGTGGTAAAGTGCCTCTGGGTTCAATCCCCAGAATGGGGGCGGGAAATGCCAGTGGATTCCAAGTTGTCCAGTTCTTCTCTCTGGCTGTTGGCCCGTGGACCAACAGGGATACATAGCCCAGCACAAAGACAGAGAGACAGTAGCCTCCTCTCCCCACATCTGCCCACAATGTCCTTTCTGGTGTCCCCGCTTCCTGGTACTTGGGTCTGCTCTAATGTACCACTTCCCCTCTCTCTCTCAAAATGGCTCTGAAGCCTGATTAGGCCAATGAACAGCTAAGAATGAAAACCCTGGGTCTGGTTTAATGGACTTTGCCTGACACATCCGCAGGTGTGACTGCGCCCAGCTGTGGCACAGCAGGCTGCTCCTGAAAGACGGGGTGGAGAGAAGACCTCCCCAGGCAGCCCAGGAACAGGACACTTTGATTTTTCTCTTCCAGAAAGAGAGACAGTCTGTGTTCAGATCTAAGCTGACAGATGAAGAGTTGCTCAAGGGTTGGGTGGATGGGCAAGAATTTGGGGAAGGCCGAGTGTGGTGGCATTCGCCTATTATCCCAGCAGCTCCAGCGGCTGAGGCAGGAGGATTCAAATCCAGCCTCAGCAACAGTGAGGCGCTAAGCAACTCAGTGAGACCCTGTCTCTGAGTAAAATACAAAATAGAGCTGGGGATGTGGCTCAGTGGTTGAGTGCCTCTAAGTTCAATCCTCGGTACCCACCCACCCCCCAAAAAAAGACCAATAAATATATAAAAGTGTATGCAACCTCATCAGTCATCAGAAATGCAAACCAAGGCACAATGAGATACCACTGCACACTCACCAGAAAGGCTTGGATAGAAAGGTCGGGCAAGAAAAAGTGTCAAAAAGGACGTGGACAACTGGTGAAAGTGTGAATTAATGCAACGACTTTGGGGAAACATTTAGAAGGAACTGCAGAACTAAATAAACCTATATAGCGTGTGACCCCACAATTCCAATAATAGATACAGGCTTGACAAAATAAGTATGTGGCATGTCCACCAAGAGGCCTGTAAAAGAATGCTCAGGGCAGCCTTATTTATTTTTTCTTTTCTTTCTTTTTTTTAGTTGTAGATGGACATAACAGCTTTATTTTAGTTTAGTTATTTATTTTTTTGTGCTGCTGAGGATCAAACCCAGGGCCTCCCACATGCTGGGCAAGTTCTCTACCACTGAGCCACAACCCCAGGTCCTAAGCAGGTATTTTACCCCTTGGCTCTTCCCCCCAGTTATAGCATCTTTTATTTTAGTAGTTTTAGATGAAAGAAATATCAGTTTTGTTTCCACTGACAGTGGAGTAAATTTCCTATGTCTACAACATGGTATACTATGAAAAAAGAACAAAATATTACTATACACAATACCATGAACTCTTTTCACACACATAAAGTTGTGAAAAAGAAGTCAGATGTAAAGAGAACCTTTTATTATTATTTTCTGTTATTATTTCCTATTCCATTAATATGACATTTAAAACAAAAGCCATCTATGGGAGAAGGGAATAAATGCTGCTGTTTGTGTACCAACTGGGAGGGTGCAGAGTGGCACCTTCTAGGTACTAGACTTGTTCTGTATCCTTTTTTTTTTTCTTTTTCATCTTTTGGGGGGTTTTATTGTGGGGGGAGTGTTATTCTTTGGTACTAGGAATTACACCCAGGTCTCAGGTGTGGTAAGCACACACTGTCACTGAGCTCAGTGACCTCAGTCTTGGAAATGTTCCACGTCTTGATCTGCTTCAATTACTCAGGTGCACAGATGTATATAGAGGTACCAGAAACATTATCTAGCTGTACACTTCAGATTTGTGTGCCAGACACCACGACCCACACCTACAATCCCGGCTACTCTGGAGATTTGTGCACTTCATCATATATATGTTTAGCTTTAAGTTAAAAAAAATTGAACTAAATTAAAACTAAGCTGGGAGTGTGGCTCACACTTGTGAGCTTGGGAGGCTGAAGCAGGAAGATGGGGCCAGTTCAAGGCCATCCTCAGCAACTTTTTTTTTTAAAAAAAAGACTATTTTTTTTAAAAGAGAGTGAGAGAGAGAGAGAATTTTAATATTTATTATTTTTTTTTTAGTTATCAGCGGACACAACATCTTTGTTGGTATGTGGTGCTGAGGATCAAACCCAGGCAGCACACATGCCAGGCGAGCGCGCTACCGCTTGAGCCACATCCCCAGCAACTTAATGAGAACTTGTCTCAAAACAAAAAAATAAAAAGGCTGGGAATATGGATCAGTGGTTAAATGCCCCTGGGTTTCATATCCAGGGCCAAAAAATAATAATAATAATTAAAAACAAAACTATGATAAAGTCACTTATAAAATGTAATTTTTAAAAATGTCATTTACAATAGTTTTTGTTTTGTTTTTGAAACAGGGTCTTACTAAATTGCTGAGGGCCTCTCTAAATTGCTGAGGCTGGCCTTGAACTTGTGACCCCCTGCCTCAGCCTCCCAAGTCACTGAAATTATAGGCATATGCAACCATACCCAGCTACAATAGTTTTTATAGACCTTTAAGAATAAATCTAGGATTGGAGGCATAACTCAATGGCAGAACGCTTGCCTAGCAAAACCCTGGGTTCAATCCTCAGCATGGAGAAAAAAAAAAAATCTAACCCAAAAAACTACAGAGTCTTTATAGGGAAAATTCTTCAGTAAATGGAGAGACATACTATGTTCATGAATAGAAAGACAATAATGTAGAGAGATTAACTCTCCCCAAACTGATTCATAGATTTGATGCAATGTAAATAATCTAAATAATTTCATTAAAAATTTTTCATGGAGGGGCTGGGGATGTGGCTCAAGCGGTAGCATGCTTGCCTGGCATGTGCAGGATGCTGGGCTCTATCCTCAGCACCACATAAAAATAAAATAAAGATGTTGTGTCCGCCAAGAACTAAAAAATAAATATTGAAAAATTCTCTCTCTGTCTCTGTCTCTTTCTCTCTCTTAAAAAAAAATTCATGGAACCTTTTACAATTAACCTTAGAATTTTATAACAAAGTGTAAAGAACCAACAACAGGTCTGGAGATGTGACTCGGTGGTACAGCACTTGCCTGGCACACATGAGACCCTGGGTTGGAGCCCCAGCACCTCCAACAGCAACAACAACAACAACAAAAAAAAAAATGATAGTGAAAACTCTTCTGAAAAGAGAAAAGCAGTGGAGAGGGAAATTGTCCAGCGAGGGATCAGAATCATTATAAAGCAATAGTACTTAATAAAGTGAGTTACTGGGGCAGCGGCAGACAACCAAATTTCTTTGTATGGCACTTTGATATATGGTAGACATGGTCTGTGTCATCCCTGGAAAAAGGAGTCATTGTTCAAAAAGTGGGGATGGACTACCGAGTTGTCCTAATGGACAAAAATTTAAAGAATCTCTCCCTCATACCAAACAACGATAGCAATTCCACATGAATAAGGGTTTCAATTCTAAAATAAAACTTTAAAACTTAATAGAAAAGAGAGACGAATGTTTTAAACCCTTGGAGTAGAGAAAGTTCCTAAACAAAGTAGAAAAAGAAGTTTCCTCCTTTCTCCTTCATCCCTCCTTCCCCTTTGTCAGGACTGAGTTTTCCCAGACCCCAGAGGAGGGGTGGGCAGTGAGTTCCAGCCAACTGCAAGACTCCCACATCCTGGGAGAGGGGGAGATAAAGGACGTGAGCCAGCAGGACATGGAAGCAGGGAAGGCTGGAGTAAGCCTGTGGTGCTGGGGTGTTGGGTGTGATCATGATTCTCAATACATACAGACGTGGAACTCTACTGCTTTGGGTATCAAAAGTGCACAGGGTGACAAGGAAATGTCAAAAAGACACACCAGCCAACCTGAAGGGGTTCCGTTGGCCAAATCTAGGAAAATATGAGCATGAACATAAATAATGGTATTCCCGGCAGAGTGGTGCACGCCTGTAATCCCAGCTGCTCAGGAAGCTGAGACAGGAGGATCCCAAGCTCAAAGCCAGCCTCAGCAATTTACTGAGGCCCTCAGCAACTTAGCGAGACCCTGTCTCAAATGAAATACACAAAGGGCTAGGGATATGTCTCAGTGATTAAGCACCCATGGGTTAAACCCACTGTCCCAAATAAATAAATAAATGATAATCTTATGGACTGAAACATTTTGTGTAAAACTAGGAATCCATAAATTCATATATCTAAAATAAATACAGGAGCTGGAGTTGGGGCTCAGAGGTAGAGCGCTCACCTAGCATGTATGAGGCATTGGGTTCAATCCTCAGCACCACATAAATATAAAATAAAGATATTGCATCCACCTATAACTAAAAAATAAATATTAAAAAAATATAAGATGAAATAAATACATAAATGGGATGGGCTGGGGATATGGCTCATTCAGTAGAATGCCTGCTTCACATTCACAAGGCCGTAGGTTCAGTCTCCAGCATCACAAAAAATAAATACATACATACATACATAAATGGGGAGAATGGAAATTTTTGCCTTATAGCAGAGACCCCAGAGTAGGGCTGAGGGTGTAACTCAGCAGTAGAGCTCATTCCCAGCCCCCCCAAAAAAAAGTCTCAAATTTTCCCCCAGAAAGTACTTTATAAATATCTGTGGGCTGGGGATGTGGCTCAAGCGGTATCGCGCTTGCCTGGCATGCGTGCGGCCGGGGTTCGATCCTCAGCACCACATACAAACAACGATGTTGTGTCTGCCGAGAAATGGAAAATAAATATTAAAAAATTCTCTCTCTCTCTCTCTCTCTCTCCCTCTTTAAAAAAAAATAAATAAATAAATAAATAAATATTTGTTATTTAATGAATATATAAAGCTATTAATTAGCTTTACAGCCACAAAACCTGACAGATACTATCTTAACTAAGATAGTATCCTTTTTACCTCCTAGTCAAAGACAAGCTGGGTGTGGTGGCGATGCCATTAATCCCAGCAACTCAGAGGCTGAGGCAGGAAGATCACAAATTCAATACCAGCCTAGCAATACAGTCAGGCCCTAAGCAACTTAGCAAGACCCTGTCTCGAAAAAAATAGAAAGGGCTGGGGATGTGGCCGAGGGTTAAAGTGCCCTTGGTTCAACCCCAGTACTGAGAAAGCAACAATACCAACAGCAGAGTTGCCCGTCCAGCTGCAGCAATCTAGACAATGTGGTGTCGGCATAAGTACAGACAGTAGATCAATGGAATTGATCTGAAAGCCTAGAAATAAACTCACATATCTATAGTCCACAGATTTTTGTCAAGGGTGCCAAGACCATTCGATAGGAAAACAATCATCTTTTCAACAAATGAACCTGAAACAACGGTTATTCACATACAAAATGATCAAGTTGGACCTTATCTCACACCATATGCAAAAATTAACTAACTATATAAATGTCCTAAATATAAGAGCTTAAACTGTTGAATGCTTGGAAAAAAAATAGGTAAATTTTCATGGCCTTGCATCTGGCAATGATATCTTAGATATGACACCAAAAATTCAAGCAACGAAAGGAAAAAAATAGATAAACTTTGTCAAAATTAAGACCTTTTGTGCATCAAAGAACACTATCAAGAGAGTGAGGCGGGCACAGTGGCTCATGCCTGTAATCCCAGCAGCTCGGGAGACAGAGGCAGGAGGATCGTGAGTTCAAAGCCAGCCTCAGCAATTTAGCAGTGAGATGCTAAGCAACTCAGTGAGACCCTGTCTCTAAATAAAATACAAAATAGGGCTGGGGATGCGACTCAGTGGTTGAGTGCCCCTGAGTTCAATCCCTGATACCAAAGAGAGAGAGAGAGAGAGAGAGAGAGAGAGAGAGAGAGAGAGAGAGAGAGAGAGAGAACAAAAGACAACCCACAGAATAATAGGAAATATTTACAAATCACATACATGACATGGGTCTTATATCCACAATGTTAACAAATTCTTACAACTCAACAACAAAAGGCAAACATTTAATCACAAAATAGGCAAAGGACATGATATGGTCAAGGGGCACATGAAAAGATGCTTAGCATCATTAGCCATTAGAGAAGTGCAGATTAAAACCGTAAGGAGATACCAGTTCACTTTTGGGAGGATGGACTTAATCACAAAAATGAAAACCAGAAAGGACCAGAGAGGGTGTGGAGAAATCGGAACCCTCTTACAGTGCTGCTAGGAATGTAAATGGTGCCCTGCTGTGGAAAACAGTTTGGCAATTTCTTAACAAGTTAAGCACAGAATTATCAGAGCACTCAGCAATTCCGCTCTTAGGTTCATATCCAAAAGAACTACCAGCAGGGCCAGGGTTATGGCTCAGTGGTAGAGCGCTCGCCTAGCCTGCGTGAGGCACTGGGTTTGATCCTCAGCACCACATAAAAATAAAGAAATAAGGGCTGGAGATGTGGCTCAAGCGGTAGCGTGCTTGCCTGGCATGCGTGAGGCCTGGGTTCGATCCTCAGCACCACATACCAACAAAGATGTTGTGTCCGCCGAGAACTAAAAATAAATATTAAAAATTCTCTCTCTCTCTCCCCCCTCTCACTCTCTCTTTAAAAAAAAAAAAGAAATAAATAAATAAATAAAATAAAGGTATCGTGTCCATCTACAACTAAAAAACTATTTTTTTAAAAGACTTTTTTTTAATATTTATTTTTTAATTTTAGGTGGACACAATTCGTTTATTTTTTATTTTTATGTGGTGCTGAGGCTTGAACCCAGTGCCTTGTGCATGCTAGTAGGCGAGCACTCTACCACTGAGCCACAACCCCAGGCCCTAAAAAACATCTTTAAAAAAAAAAAAAAAAAAAAAAAAGAGAACTACCAGCAGGTGTTCAAACAAAAACTCATGCACAAATGTTTGTAGCAGTACTATTTAAAATAGCCAAATGATAGAAACAACCCCAAATGCCCATAAACTGATAAATGGATTAGCAAAATGTGGTATATTTATAAAGTGAAATATTATTCAGCCACAAAAATGAAGCACCGATATATACTTCAACATGGATGAACATTGAAAATATTATATGAGGGGCTGAGGATGTGGCTCAAGAGGTAGCACGCTCCCCTGGCATGCGTGGGGCCCGGGTTCAATCCTCAGCACCACATACAAACAAAGATGCTGTGTCCGCCGGAAACTAAAAAATAAATACTAAAAAAAAATATATATATATATATTATATGAAATGAAAGAAGCCTGATACAAAAGCATGCATACTGTATAATCTCATTTATATTAAATATTCAGAATAGGTACATCCATGGAGAAAAAGCAGATTAGGGGTTGGGGTTGCAGCTCAGTGGTAGAGCATTTGCCTAGCACAGGTAAGGCCCTGGGTTCGATCCTCAGCCCACATAAAAGTAAATAAATACATAAATAAAGTTTAAAAAAAAAGCGCAGATCAGTAGTTGCTAGGGGCTGGATCAAGGAGAACTGTGAATGCTTGATGGGTTGGGAAAATATTCTGGAACTAGAGGAGGTGATGGTTTCACAACATTGTGAATGTACTAAAAGCCACTGAACTCCACACTTTGAAAGGGTTAAAATGGTGGGTTTAATGTTATGTGTATTTTTGGGGGGTGGGTACTGGGGATTCAACCCAACGGTGCTTTACCTCTGGGCTATATCCTCAGCCCTTTTTCAATTATTATATTTTATTTTGAGACAGGGTCTTACTAAATCACTTAGGGCCTGACTAAACTGCTGAGGCTGGCCTCAAACCTGCGATCCTCCTGCCTCAGTCTCCCAAGTTGCTGCTATTACAGGGGAACTAGCAGACCCACAGCCTTTGTTCTTCCAATTGAGTTGAAGTTGGTGGGTCCACCACACTCTCCTTGATCTAGACCTAGATGCATTCATCCGGGGCTTACTGAGCCATTAGGAAGTGAACATCAGTGCCCTTCCGTGGAAGCCCAAGATCCAGATCTAGACAACAGGATGCAGGAAGGAACCCAGAAGCAAAGCCTCCTCCCATGCAAAGAGGTGGAGTCTTCCTTAGGAAAAGAGAAGCGGTCTCCTTAGAGACAAAGGAGGAAGTTCATGTCCACTCTCTGGGTGAACCTGTGAACCTGTGAACCTGAGCGAGAGCCATAAGATGCCATCCTTGAGAAAACCATGCCAAACTCTGCTTTTCTCTGGGCTACAAGGGAATGTCCAGGTGAGCCAGAATTCAAATCTCTGCTCCTTTCATAACTGTAATTCCTTCTGAAGATTTCTCTAATGCAGTATTTGCAAACATCGGTGTGCACAAGAGTCACCCATAAGACTTGTTACAACTACAGTTTCCTGAGCCAGGCTTGGCACTGGGTGCCTGCAGTCCCAGTACTCAGGAGGCTACAGTAGGAGGATCACTTGAGCCCACGAGTTCAAGACCAGCCTGGGCAAGGTAGCAAGACCCTGCCTCAAAATAAAAAAGGAGAGGGGCAGCTGAAGGTGTCACTCAGTGGTAGAGTACTTGCCTAGTATGCAGTGGGCCTTGGATTCGATTCCCAGCACAACAAAAACAAACAAATAAATATTTTATTTAGTTATTTATAAACTCTTATTTGTTTGTTTTTTTGGTACTAGGAATTGAACCAAGGAGTACATTACCACTAAACTATACCTCCAGCCCTTTTTATTTTTTATTTTGACACAGGGTCTTGCTAAGTTGATTAGAGCCTCACTAAATTACTGAGGCTGGCCTCGAACTTGCAATCCTCCTGCCTCAGCCTCCTGAATTCTAGGGATTACAGGCATGTGCCACCATGCCCAACTAAATAAATATTTTATTTATTTATTTATTTATTTTGGTGCTGGGGATTGAATTCAGGGACACTCAACCACATCCCCATCCCTATTTTGTATTTTATTTAGAGACAGGATCTCACTGACTTGCTTAGTACCTTGCTAAATTGCTGAGGTTGGCTTTGAACTGGAGATCCTCCTGTCTCAGCCTTCTGAGCCACTAGTATTATAGGTGTGCAGCACCGCACCCAGATAAATAAATATTTTAAAGGACTGGGGCTGTGGCTCAGCAGTAGAGCACTCACATAGTGTGTATGAAGCATTGGGTTCCATCCTCAGTATCAAATAAAAATAAAATAAAGGTATTATGTCCAACTACAACTAAAAATAAATAAATAAATAATAAATAAGTATTTTAAAGAAATAAAAATTACATATTCCTCAGATCATACAGATAGTTGCTTGTACCTGTTCAGCATCTTCATCCCTTATTGGTAGCCTTTGAAAAAGCTAAGTGGGGGCAGAATACAAAAGTATTTATTCATTAACTCCCATCCCCACTGGTCAATGATGACCCTTAGGAATTGATTCTACCCACTTCTAGAACATATGTGTGTTCATGCTGTAAAAGTTGTACAAGAGGGGCTGGGGCTATAGCTCAGTTGGTAGAGTGCTCACCTCGCATGCACAAGGCCCTGGGTTCCATCTCCAGCACCAAAAAAAAAAAAAAAAAAGTTGTACAAGAGTCCCACGTTGGGGCTGGGGATGTGGCTCAAGCGGTAGCGCGCTCGCCTGGCATGCGTGCGGCCCGGGTTCGATCCTCAGCACCACATACCAACAAAGATGTTGTGTCCGCCAAGAACTAAAAAATAAATATTAAAAATTCTTAAAAAAAAAAAAAAAAAGAGTCCCACGTTGAGGGGTTGAAGGTCAAAGAAGCCCTAGGACAGGAAGCAACAGGTACAACATGTGGGCCAGGTACATTCAGGTTGCACCTGTGCAGAGTTGGCAAAGTGGCATAGAACTGGTTATGACAACAGTGGCTTGCAACTGCTAGAAAAAAATATAGGGTCAACAATCTATTGGTCCTGGCACCAACTTCCTTAACAGGAGCCTAAAGCTCAAGAAATGAAGCCAAAAATCATTAAGTGGGATACTATCCAATTAAAAAGCTCTGCACAGCAAAGGAGGCAATTAGGAATGAAGGGCTGGGGATGTAGCTCAGTTGGCAGAGGGCTGCCTCGAATACACAAGGCCCTGGGTGGGATCCCCAGCACCACACACACTCACACACAAAAAAAAATACGAGAGAGAGAGAGAGAGAGAGAGAGAGAGAGAGAGAGAGAGAGAGAGGGAGAGGGAGGGAGGGAGGGAGGGAGGGAGGGAGGGAGGGAGGGAGGGAGAGAGAGAGAGGGAGGGAGGGAGGGAGGGAGGAGCTAAAAGAATGGGAGAAAATTTTTGCCAGCCATTCCATTGACAGGGATAATATCCAGAATATATAAAAAACTAAAAAAAAAAAAAAAACTCAATGACAAAAACCAAACCAAGGGGCTGGGGATGTGGCTCAAGCGGTAGCGCGCTCGCCTAGCATGCGTGCGGCCTGGGTTCGATCTTCACCAGCACCACATACCAACAAAGATGTTGTGTCCGCCGAGAACTAAGAGAAAATAAATAAATGTTAAAATTCTCTCTCTCTCTGTCCCCCTCTCTCACTCTCTCTTTAAAAAAAAAAAAAAAAAAAAAACCAAACCAAAACAAAACAATAGCCCAATTAATAAATGGGCAAGGGGCTGGGGATGTGCTCAAGCGGTAGCGCGCTCACCTGGCATGCGTGTGGCCCGGGGTTCGATCCTCAGCACCACATACAAACAAAGATGTTGTGTCCGCCGAGAACTAAAAAATAATTATTAAAACTCTCTCTCTCTCTCTCTCTCTCTCTCTCACTCTCTTTAAATAAATAAATAAATAGGCAAAAGAACTAAACAGAAATTTCTCAAAAGAAGAAACAAATATCCAAAAGTGTATGAAAAAAAAATTTAGCATTTCTAGCAATTTATGTAAATGAAAGTCAAAGCTACACTAAGATTTCATCTTAATCCAGACAGAAAAGCAATGATTAAGAATATGAATAATAGCCAGGCTCAATGGCACACGCCTGTAATCCCAGCTACTCGGGAGACTGAAGTAGGAGGATAGCAAGTTCAAGACCAGCCTCAGCAACTTAGTGAGGACCTAAACAACTTAGTAAGAATCTGTCTCAAAATAAAAAATAAAAATGGCTCAGTGACTAAGCAACCTAGGGTTAGATCCCTGATATCAAATAAAAATAGAAATTTAAAAAATCATACTACAGGGGCTGGGGATGTGGCTCAAGGGATAGCGTGCTCGCCTGGCATGCATGCGGCCTGGGTTCGATCCTCAGCACCACATACAAACAAAGATGTTGTGTCTGCTGATAACTAAAAAAATAAAATAAAATATTAAAATTCTCTCTCTTTCTCTCTCTCTCTCTCTCTCCCTCTCTCACTCTCTCTTTAAAAAAAAAAAATCATACTACAGCCACTTCAATGTTCATAGCAGCATGATTCACAATATCCAAATTTTGGAATGAACCCAGATGTCTGTCAATAGATGAAAGGATTAAGAAAATGTAGTATAGGGCTGTGGTTGAAGTTCAGGGGTAGATAGCTCGCCTAACACATGCAAAGCCCTGGGTTCGATTCTCAACCCCCTATAAAAATAAGTAAATAAAATAAAGGTATTGTGTCCATTTACAAATAAAAAAAATAAAAATTTTTTAAAAGAAAATGTAGTATATATACACATTGGAGCTTTACTCAGTTATGAGGAAGAATGAAATAATGTCATTTGCTGGTAAATGAATGGAAATGGAGAAAATCATGCCTAAGTGAAATAAGCCAGACTCAGAAAATCAAGGGTTGAAATATTTTTCTCTGTGTGTGGGAGCTAGAGCAAAATAAGGGAAAGAAGGAGGGAGGGGAAGGAATCAGGTAGCATTGAGATCCAGGGGAGCGCCACCGCGCCCAGCACTAGTGGGGATTTAAACCACCCAGTTTGTCTCCAGAGCTTTAATATATATATATATATATATATATATATATATATATAATATTTTTTTTAGTTTTCGGTGGACACAACATCTTTATTTTATTTTTATGTGGTGCTGAGGATTGAACCCAGCGCCCTGCACATGCCACATTGAGCCACATCCCCAGCCAGAGCTTGGGTTTTTAATCACTACGGGGCCTATAGCACAGTATTGGGGGGAATTTCCAGGTAGTGGTCACTGGGTTTAATGAGAAAAGTGCCATAAGTAATTAGAGATATCTGGCTGAACAAGGAGGTTGGTATGTACAACAGAAGCTCAAGCCACCAAAAAAGAAAGAAAGAAAAAAACAATAAATTACACTGTATCAAAACTAAAAAAAAAAAAAAAAACATTTTGGGCAGTGTTGGGGATCACTCAAGCTTGCTGAGCAAGTGCTCTGCCCCCAGCTGTTTTTATAAAGAACTATTACCACTCAAGAATACAAACACTAATAACCTTTTTTTTTTTTGGTACCAGGGATTAAACACAAGGATGCTTAACTACTAAGCTATGTCTCCAGCCCTATTTAAAGACAGGGCCTCACTGAGTTACTTAGCATCTTGATTTTCCTGAGGCTGGCTTTGAACTCACAATCCTCCTGCCTCAGCCTTCTGAGCCACTGGGATTACAGGCATGTGCCACCTCACCTGGCTAGCCCTTTTTATTTTTTATTTATTATTCTTTTAATGTATATATTTTTAGTTGTAGATAGACAAGTATTTTATTTTATTTATTTTGTTTATTTTTTTGTGGTGCCAGGGATGGAACCTAGGGCCTTATGCATGTGAGGCAAGCACTCTACTAACTGAGCTCTATCCCCAGCTCCTGTTTTCTTTGTTTTTATGTGGCGGTGAAGATGAAACCCAGGGCCTCACACATGCCAGACAAGTGCTCTATCACTGAGCTATGACCCCAGGCCTTATTTTTTTATTTTGAGACAGTTCTTACTAGGTTGCTTATGGCCTCCCTAAATTGCTGAGGCTGACTTTGAACCTGTGATCCTCCTCCCTCCACCTCCCAAACCACTGGGATTACAGGTGTGTGCCACCAAGCCTAACATAACCCGATTTTTTTAAGTGAGCAGAAGATTTTAATAGACATGCCTCCAAAGAAGATTGACAAGTGGCGAAAATTACATGAAAAGATGTTCAGTGTCATTAGTTACTAGGGAAATGCAAATCAAAACCATACAACATACCTTTGTGTACCCACTGGGATGACTATAATGTAAAAGATGGACAATCACAAGTGTTGGCAAGGACATGGAGAAATTGGATCCCTCTTGCAGTGCCAGTGGGCATGTATTACACAACAGCTGGGGGAAACCATTTGGCAGTTTCCCACTAAGTGGAGCAGAATTACCATATTACCCAGCAGTTCCACTCCCAGGCATGTACCCAAAAGAACGGAAAACAGATGTTCAAACAAAAGCTGGCCCACAAATATACACAGGAGCTCTATTCACAACAGCCCAAAGGTGGGCTGGAAAGGGGGGAGGGAAAAAAAGAAGCAAGGAAAGACTAGGGAGTTGGAGAGAGAACGCCATGTCTGGAGAATTAGGTGGCCTCTCGATGTGGCAATGCTGTGTAAGGAACAACCTTGAGACTCAGTGGTCTACAACAGCAAACATTTATTTCTTGCTCACAGTTCTGGATCACCAGGTAGGCTCCACTGGACTTGGCTTGAGGCCGAGTCAAGTTGGGTCTGCTTCAGGTAGCACTTGTTCCAGGACCCAGCCTGAAGAAGTGACATCCCCAAGGGACATGTTCTTCTAGGGGTGGATAGAACAAGCAACAAGAATCTGAAACACACACACAAACTATAGACCCTTAACAGGGACTTTGCTTTTTCTTGAGCTGACTTGCCATTGGTCCAGGCAAGTCACGTGGTCAAGTTCTAGGCCCAGGGGAGGGGAAAGTATTCAGTGCCTGGAAGGCACTGACAAGTCTCAAGGTAATGGGACTGGACATGTAATCTAATTACAGAAGTGGGTAGTAGAGTCGGAAATAATAAGCCAGTCTGCCTTTAGCCAGGGGCCAAATAGTTGCCATTCCTGTCCTATGAGACATTTGGGGCACAGGTCAGAAAGACTGATGTATTTTGTCTAATGTCTGCTGCATTAGGAACTTTTTTTTTTTCTTAATGGAAATGATGTTTTAAAATCTGATTAAAGGGGCGGGGGGTGTAGCTCAGTGGTAGAGCATTTGCCAACCACATGTGAGGTCCTGGGTTGGATCCCTAGCACTACACATAAATAAATAAAGTCTTATTATAAAAGTAAAATTACCAGCCCAGGTCCAGTTGTGCACATCTGTAATCCCAGCTACTCAGGAAGCTAAAGCAGGAGGAATGCAAGTTCAAGGCCAGCCCATTCAACTTAATGAGACCATGTCTCAGAATTCTAAAAGAAAAAAATATGTATTTTTAAAGGGCTGGAGATGTAGCTCAGTGGTAAAGCATCTGTGGATTCAGATAAAAATTATAAAAAGATATTTAGATATTGAAATACAATTTATGTTGCATCTAAATCATCTGAATTATAAAAAGATAAATAAAAATATCAGTACGAAATTTTTTAAATATTTTTTTTTTTAGTTGTAGTTGGGCACAACACCTTTATTTTATTTATTTATTTTTATGTGGTGCTGAGGAACCCCAGCCCAATATGGAAAAATTTTAAATTTAAAAATTACCATAAGGGCTGGGGATGTGGCTCAAGCGGTAGCGAGCTCGCCTGGCATGCGTGCGGCCCGGGTTCGAGCCTCAGCACCACGTACAAAGATGTGGTGTCTGCCGAAAACTAAAAAATAAATATTAAAAAACTCTGAAAAAAAAAAGATTTTTCATAAATGCTTTCTTGTGTAGTTACAATCTGTGTATTTATTACTTTTTTGCATTGCTTGAGATAGCATTATTTGATTGGCCAGTTTCTATTTTGGGATACTTTGGTTATTTCTAGTGTTTTTATTGTTAATCTCATTCATTCCTGTTGGTAAAGATGGCGCAGAAAGGGCTTCTCTTGGGGGAGCTCAGGTCCATGACGCACTGAATAGCTCCAGAACTGAACCATCACCTCCAATCCCTGTGAATGGCGCCAACTTTGAATGGCGCACCTCCAATCCCTGAAGTGGCATGAACTCTCAGCCAGTGAAGAAGCTAACAGCTCACTGGCCCTGCTCCTCCTCATCCTGTGCTGAGCCCATAAATATCAACATCCTGCTCTGCTCACTCTACTCTCCCCGCTCTTACTCTCCCCTTCTCTCCCTCTCCCCCTCCTCCCCTCCCCTCCCCCTCCTCCCCTCCCCCTCCTCCCCTTCCCCTCCCCCTCCTCCCCTTCCCCTCCCCCTCCTCCCCTTCCCCTCCCCCTCCTCCCCTTCCCCTCTCTCTCTGTCTCCCCCCTCCCCCTCCCCCTCCCCCTCCCCCCTTCTCTAATGCGATGGCCGCTATGGTCCTGCTAATAAAATCTCAGATAGATGGTTGTTTTGGATTGTTGAGTTTACGGAGCTCTTCCACCGTTCCTTACAATTCCAGAAATTTTGATCACACTCAATTGGCTAGCTAAGATTTTCCCCCTTTTTAAAAAAATTTAGGGTATTTATTTATTTATTTTGGTACTGAGATTGGACCCAGGGTGCTTTACCATTGAGCCCCATCCCCAACCCTTTTTTCATTTTGAAACAGGGTCTCACCAAGATGCTTAGGGCCTTGCTACCTTACTGAGGCTGGCCTCCAACCCGAGATCCTCCTGCCTCAGACTTCTATGTCCTGCAATCACAGGCCTGTGCGAAGATCCTGCCCTGCCTTCATTTCCACCATTTTTCCCTTCATGTCAAGTGAAAGTGGAACACCACTGGCATTTTCCAGCTACTGAATTCAGTACAGCAGTAGGTTACTAGGATAGATTCATACAGTTTGTGGTCACCTCCTCTACAGCTGGTAGCCAAGCCTGAGTGAGAATGGTTTTCAGAAATCCTATTATTGTCCATCGAGCTGATGTGCCTCATTTTGTGACATCAAGGTGCAGGGCCAAAATCATCTGGTGATATGAGCAGGTCTTATAGTCCCCACACGGAAGCGCATGCGGACAGTCCAGGAGAAACAATATTTGAAACACACAAAGCTGGACGGCAGACTGGGAAATCGTGGCCACATCTCCTGCTATGGGGGGTGGGGGGCAATCTGCCAGGAGAGTGTAAGTCTGATGCTCAGAAAGAACCATTGTTCTAGTGGCGCTCAGTGACTCCTAAAGTCCTCCTGAATCCCTGTCCTTCACACCATTGCCATTCAGCCCTTCCTTGAATTCCTTGAGCCAATAAATCCCTGAGGCTGGCCTCCAACCCAAGATCCTCCAGCCTCAGCCTTCCGTGTCCTGGGATTACAGGCCTGTGCTACCATCCTGTGCTAAATCCCCCGTTTTGTTAAAGCTAATTTGAGTTGAGATTTTTGCAGCAGGAACTCTGAAGTGCAGCCCCTGAGCTGATACTAACACCACAGGTTCTGAAACAAAACTATGATGGAACCCTGAAGATGGAAAAGAAATGGAACTGCCTTCTGAGGAGCCGGGATGATGAGGGAGTAGCCTATGCAAACTGTTGTGTGCCCGCCAGGCAGGAGACAGCGGAAGGGAATTTCTAATGACATGCACAAACCGCAAAAATATTTCACCTTGGAATGACAGTTCAATAAATTTTTGTTATTGTTCTGTTTCTGGTGCTGGGGTGGAATCCAGGGCCTCTCAAATGCTAGGCAAGCACTCTACCAATACACCTCGCACCAGACTGCTGCATTTTAGGGACTGAATAGTTCAAGCAGTGAACTGCTGGGCACATCTTTATTAGGTCATTATTTTTCTTCTTTTGGATGACTCTTGATAATAGGATTACTGAGCCAAAGAGTATGGATATAGTTCGGCACAGTGGCACACACCCAGAACCCCAGAGACTCTGAAGGTTGAGGCAGGAAGATAGTAAGTTTGAGCCAGCCTGGGCTAATTTAGTGAGACTCTGTCTCAAAATAAAAAGGGCTAGGGATGTAGCTCAGTGGTAGAGCACTCTTGGGTTCAATTGCTAGTACCAAAAGAAAACAAAAGGTATGGCTGTGACTTTTTACCCCCTTATTTTTTTTGGGGGGGATGGGGTACCGAGGATTAAACTCAGGGGCACTCAACCACTGAGCCACACATCCCAACCCTATTTTGTATTTTATTGAGAGACAGGGTCTCACTGAGTTGCTTAGCACCTCGATTTTGCTGAGGCTGGCTTTGAACTCGTGATCCTCCTGCCTTAGCCTCCCAAGCCACTGGAATTACACATGTGGGCCACCACGCCAGATTCCCAATTTTTTTTTTTTTTTTGGCAGGGGTGTGGGGTACTGGAGATTGAACTCAGGGGTACTGACCACTGAGCTACATCCCCACTAGTATTTTGTTTAGAGACAGGGTCTTATTGAGTTGCTTAGTGCCTCACTATTGCTGAGGCTGGATCTGAACTCCTGATCCTCCTCTCTCAGCCTCCTGAGCTGCTGGGATTACAGGTATGTGCCACTGCACCCAGCGTTCCCTTCTTTTTTTTGAGATTAGAGTCTTGTTATGCAAGGCTGGCCTTGAACTCCTGAGCTCAAGTGACCCTCCTGCCTCAGCCTCTGGAGTAGCTGGGACTACAGGCATGTGCCAAGTTTTTGCCGAAGACCACAACAAAATGCCACACCAGTTAGAAGTAAAGCCCACCCCCTTACTTGGCCTGCTGAGTTCTCTCCTCATTTAGAGCTTTATCTCCCCCTACTATCCTGTCTTGTTACCAGGAACCTAAAATGCCACCAACAATAAAAGCCATGCCAAAAGCAAGTCATTCCCATCTCTCCCCTCTTCTCTCTGTTCCACTCCCATTTTAGTAATCTCATATTCCAAGGCCAAATTCACTAAATTAAAGTCAAGCTACAGGGCTGGGGATATAGCTCATTGCCTTGCATGCTCAAGGCCCTGGGTTCAATCCCCAGTACCGCCAAATAATAATAAAGCTCCACTCTCTCCCAGGGAGTGCTGAACAACAATTAAAGCTCCCGTTCCCTCCTCGAGTGCCCACTTAGCACTGCCTACCTGCCCAGTGTCCCTAGTCTCTGCCAGTGATGCTTTCTCCCTAGCAGGTGTCATAGGGAAGAGCCCCAGCTTTGCAGTCAGACTGAGTCAAATCTCTTGTTTACACACTGTTTGATTGCTTCTTCGGGCATATTTTGGAGCAAATTTCGCCTTTACAACCAACCACACTGCATTAAATCTAGGATAGTATGAGCTTTAAGATGAACTTTAGGTACACTCAAGAAAAAAACGCTGTCAAACTATGACACAATAATGTTTTGTCACTTAGAATTTCATTTTATAATTATTTAAAAGTTATTTTAGATTAAGCCATATATATTTTTTTGTTATTTTATATTAAACCATTGAACTCAGGGACACTCAACCACTGAGCCACATTCCCAGCCCTATTTTTATTTTACTTAGAGACATGGTCTCACTGAGTTGCTTAATGCCTCGCCATTGCTGAGTCTGGCTTTGAACTCAGGATTCTCCTGTCTCATCCTCCTGCCTTGGCCTCCCGAGCCCCTGGAATTACAGAGGTGCGCCACTGTGCCTGGCTTAGCCTATACTTTGACATAGGTTTTTATTACATATCACTTCATATACATAGAAATGAAAACCTTATGAAATAAATTGGTTGAAGTTGTCAGAGCCCTCTGAACCTCTGAGCAAAAACCACCAGTAACAAACCTGTAACCCAAAAAAAAAAAAAAAAAAAAGTTAGATTTAGCCTACTGCAGCAAAAAAGAGAATGCAACCTAGGAAACCTTTGGGGTTACCCTTAAACCCCTTAAACTTCCCTTTTCCCTCAACGTGGGCTTCCTCTTACAGTTCTGTCAGGGATTAGGGAAGTGGGACCCATTCCAGACTCAACACTGTCAAGAAATAAGGCGGGCCGGCCATATTTCAGCTAGGCCTGTCTCCTTCCTCCTGGACACCAGGGCTACATATTCAGTCCTCAAGGGGCTCTGGGGGCCTTCCACTCGTTCTATGACCTCTGTTGTCGGGGTAGAGGGTAAACCTACCAGCCCTTACAGACACCTGGCCTGGTTTGCGCTTTTGGGTCTCTAATTTTTACTCACTCCCTTTTGGTCATTCCACAGGGCCCTGTTCCCTTTATGGAAGGGACATCCTCACAAGGTTAGGGGCTATGCTTTCCTCTCCCCTCAAATACGCTTCCATCCAGACTCGCCTGCCGCTCCCCTGGTCCTCACCCTTACCTTAGGACCATCCCCTATTCTGACTGTCGATGCCTCCCTTCACCCCTTCTGAGGTGGACCTACTGTCTGGGATGTTTCAAGTCCTTCCATCGCCTCACACCACGAGCCCATTCACATCCATCTCAAAACCCTCTCCATTTTCTGGCCCAGTCCCAATACCTGCTCTCCCGACAAAAACTCCGAGGCTTACAGCCTATTATCCAAGACCTCTTGCGAAAGGAATTCCTTAGACCTACTCATTCCCCTTATAACACCCCCATCTTGGCAGGAAAAAGAGCCCAATGTTTCCTACCGCTTGGTCCAAGATCTCCGTTCCCTCAACTCTGTGGTTGTCCCACTCCATCCCGTGGTAACCAATCCTTATACCCTTCTCTCCACCATTCCTTCCAGGACCTCTTACTTCTCAGTGCTAGACCTGAAAGATGCCTTCTTCTCTATTCCCCTCCATTCTGGTTCTCAAGACATGTTTGCCTTTACATGGACAGAGATTGGACTAAACTCTTTCCCTTGGCCCTTCCAAAGAAGCCACTCAACATCTCCCCTTTTGAGCTTCTGTATGGACGGCCTATCTTCCTGATCAGCTCACCACCCTCTGATTCTCCACTACCCTTGGCTCCTCATCTTTTCTGGCCCCTTCTTTCACGCATTAGGAACCTTCTTTGGCAATTTGGTGATGCTGTTCTGGCAAAGTCTAGTTCTGCCTCTTCCTCTTCTCCCACTCTGTCTCCTGACAACATGGTACTTTTTAACCATCCCAACAGCTCTCCCCACCCAACTCTCTGCAAAATGGAATGGACCCTATCAGGTCATTCTTACACTCCCTTGGCGACCCGCTTTGAGGACATCCCATATTGGGTTCATAACTCCCATTTAAAATGTTTTTTTTCAGCCCTTCTATAAAGTGACACCCACAGGCCCTCTCAAGCTGTGTTCCTCCAAGGCCGGAACCCCCAGTCTTCCTTCCGTCTCTGAGGACCACGAGGACACTGCAGAACCATGAGTACCGCCCTTCCCTTCTTCATTTTTGCCCTCCTCCCTTGTTCTGCACTCACCTCCCAGGGGGACCACTATCAGGGATTATCATTCCAATTTCTAGGAGACAGCAACTTGCTCACACCATACTAACCCTGCAGTCCCAGCTTGATCCTTGAGCTGCTGTGGTTCTGCAGAATCGAACTTGACCTTTTAACGGCCAAAAAGAGACGAAATTTGTCTGCACCTACAGGAGGAATGCTCTTTTTATGTCAATCAATCGGGTACAGAAAAGGACAAGATAAAACATCTCCAACAGGACCTTGAACATCAGAAACAACATCTGTCCTCTGCTGAAGGATGGCAGCTCAGTAACCCCCTTCTCCAGTGGGCACTTCCTCTCCTGATCCCTCTCCTTGTCATAGGTCTTCTGTTAATGCTTGCCCCCTTGCGTCATGAGATTTGTTCAAGACCAGATCCAAAAAATCTCTAGCCAAACTATAAACCAGCTTTTGTTACAGGAATACCAATCCCTCACCAAAAACTGGGGCACTGGGGACAGCATTCCACCACCACTCAACCTCTGTCATCATTCCAGTGACATCCTAATGAGGGATTCAAATGCCACCCCTACCCAGCAGGAAGGGAAGGGTTACAGAAGATTGACCTACTCTGTTCCCTAAGGGGCCCAATAAAAAACGAAAAAGGGGGGAATATAAGGTCCTTGCTTAGCATCCGGGTGGCCACCTTAAGTGACAGCTGCCATTTTGAGGAAAAAGTTTTGCTTTCCTGCCCAAGGGCGCTCCTGAGAAGGCTCACCACTCCCTCATACCCACCCAACCCCCAACCACCCCCATTAGGACCCGCCTGCTCTGATTCCTGAGCCTGCACCATAAAGTTCCCGGAACCCAAGCCTGTTTTGCCTCTACTGAGAGATTGCCTTTATTTATCAGCTCTGGCAAACTCTGTGTGGATCTCTACCTGGTCGCCATCTTTCATTTCTCACTTACCCATCTCTCCTTCCTCCCTTTCCCTTCACAGGGTTTCACAGAGTTGCTTAGCACCTCACTGTTGCTGAGGCTGGCTTTGAACTTATGATCCTCCTTCCCCAGCCTCCTGAGCTGCTGAGATTACAGAAGTGCACCATGGCGCCTAGCAATTGTTCATGATTTATAAAGCAGGAAGTTGAGGCTTAAAGAGTTAAATTATTTGCCCAACGTAGCAGAGCCAGAGTTCCCTTTAATCAAATCTAGAATGAACCTCTCCTCATTTTAATATCCCTGAAATAGGGATTTTTTTTTCTTTTTCTTTTTTTGCAGTACTGAGGTTGGAGCCCAGAGCCTTACTCATGCTAGCCAAGTGCTCTACTGCTGAGCTACCTCCTCAACCCTGGGGGTGCTTGTTATAATCAATATTAGTGTGAAGTTTTAGGAATATAAAGACAGTGAGAGATGTCCCTTCTGATGATACTCAGACCATGCTCTGACAAGCAGAATATAAACCATATTTAGAATGAGACAAAGACGTGGCCACTTCACAACCACAAAAATGACAGTTACCATTCTCTGGGTGATTACTGACTCTTTTCTGAAGATGACTCTAGCCCTGTCTTAATCCTCCTGCCTTACAGATAAACATAAAGATGGCCGGTCTCTGAATTGCTTTGTTTCTTTTTGTGGGTGAAGGAAAAGCAAGGCAGGAGACATGGATAAATGAGAAATGAAAGACGGTTACCAGGCAGAGATCCACACCAGAGTTTATTTGTCAGACATGACAAATAAAGGCCATCTTTCTATAGGAGAGAGAGGCAATACAGGCTTGGGTTCTGGGACTTTTATGGGGCAGGCTCAGGGATCAGAGCTGGGCGGGTCCTAATGGGGTGGTTAGGGTTGGGTTGGTATGAGGGAGTGATGAACCTTTCTTAGAAACGCCCTTGGGCGTTAAAATGGCTTCTGTTTGTTAAGATGGTCATCCAGATGCTAACAAGGACTTTATACCCTGTCTCTAAATAAAATACAAAATAGGGCTGGGGATGTGGCTCAGTGGCCAAGTGCCCCTAAGTTCAACCCCTGTATGCCCCCTTCCCCCCCAAAAAAAAATCATGAACAATGTGAAAAACTGCAAAAGACATATGAGGACCGAGAAATAATGACTTCTAAGTGCCTGTTACAAAACCAGGACTATCACTCAGGGTTCAAGCAGGAAAATAGGAACCACAGAGAAAAGTAATTGCAGGATACTGGTGACAAAAGTGATGGAAGCTAAGAAACCCAACAGGGGACAGTGAGGCAACCCAGAGATTAACAAAAACAAAAAGCTGCCTTCTGCTATGGAAATGGAGAGACCAAAGGAGAATGGAGGATTAATGGAGCCCAAGGCCATGAATAAATGGATATTGGGACCCTGACTACCTATCACAGTAGGAGCTGGTGACAGGGGAAGGGGAAGGGGCTCATCTGCTGCAGGAACAGGGCAGACAGAGACAGAAGAGAAAAAAGAAAACACATACGCTGTTTTCTGCCTTCCTCCCACCTTCCATTCTTCTGCTAATATCTCCCATTAGTCAGAACCAGGCCTGAAGCCCCCTGCCTTTAAAGACTGAGAAACTGCCTGCTTCAGGGTTTAACTCACTTCAATAGGGAAGGACCATAAAATAAAAACCAAACAGGATTGACAATACCTTTATTTGCAAAATCTTTGGAGATACTGGATACACTTGAAAGAAATAAAATTTCCCATTAAAAATATACTGTGGTGGCCGGGGTTGTGGCTCAGTGATAGAGGGCTCACCTTGCATGTGTGAGACCCTGGATTCGATCCTCAGCACCATATAAAAATAAAAAATAATAAAGATATTGTGCCCACCTACAACTAGAAAATCAATATAAAAAATAAATGGATAAAATAAAGGTGTTGTGTCCGACTACAATTTAAAAAAATAAAAAATATATATTCTGTGATCCATATAGACTAGGTCACACCTCCTCTCCCCTATCCTTCTAGATTATTCTGAATTACTACTATGTGTGTTCTGGTAGTGTTTTAAGATGGATTTTCAGCGTGGGTGGGACATTTTGCATTTCTCAACTTAAATCTTTTATGAGGGTTTCTGCATAAGAGATAGTGGCCATTCTATGTTGCCAGGTAAAAGCTAGCCCAGAGAACGACTGTGGATGCGGCAGTGTCATGGCAACTGCAGTCTGGTCTTGGGGCTCCCAATGGTTTGCTTGTGTGTCCTTGAATAGGGACACAAAACTCTGGATTCTCGTTTAATAAACTTTCCATAAGCACGGAGGGAAGCGGTTGAAACGCGCCTACACTCCACTTGGCTCCTCTTCATCTACTCCTTCCCTTGTCCCCAGGAGTCCAAAACCGTGGTTGAAAGGATGTGCTAGTCCAAGGAAACCCCAAACGGCCAAGGTCACAGAGTAGGCAAATCTGAAGGAATTCAGTCTCCACCCTTCCAAGCCCCCACTGTTCTATTCCCCCAGGCACCTTCTGGGTAGCTGGTCCGCGCAAAGGTAAAAGTGGCCCCGACTGAAACCTGGGGAACCTGGTAGTGTTCTTCACTGCCATCAAACAGAGCTCGCAGCGGACAGCGACCCCCGGACTCGGCGGGTTGCTCCTGGCGACCCCAGCCCGGGGAGTCTACACAGGCACCGCCAGCCCGCACAACCCTTCCCGCCGACCGGGCGTCCCCGGACCCTAACGGGGCCGCGTGCCTGGGGCGGGGTCTGGGCGGGGCTGCGCGCGATTGGCTGCGCGGGGCCTGGGGGCGGGCCGGCGGGCGCCGCCGACAATGAGCCTCCATAAAAGGGAGCGGCGGGGTCCGGAGCCCCGGATTGAGACCTGCCCGCCCGGGGTCCCCACTCGCTGAGGTGTGTCGCGGGCGGGGCGGGCGAACCCCGGGCGGCGCGGAGGGGGCTGCTCCGGCGTGTGCACGGGGAGGGGGCCGCGGGCCCGGCGCGGGCCCGGGCGGAGGCGGCCGCCGGTGGCGCGCCGAGGCCTGCGCGCCCGTCCTCCGGCGTCGGGTCACCGCAGTCGCCCCCGGCCGCACCATGGCTCTGAAGGCCGAGGGAGCCGCGCTGGACTGCTTCGAGGTGACGCTCAAGTGTGAGGAAGGGGAGGACGACGACGAGGCCGTGGTGGTGGCGGTAATCCCGCGGCCGGAGCCGATGCTCAGAGGTGAGGATGGGAGGGGACCCCTCTTCCGCCTCAGCGTCCGAGCCGGGGGGGGGGGGCTTAGACCGCCCCTCACATGCCGGGGTCCGAGCGTGGCCACCCCTGCACCCGCTCGGGTCTGCGGGCCGGGCGCCCCTCCCGCTCGGGCCCGGGCCCGGGGCGCGCTCTCGCTCCTCCCCCACCAGCGCTTGGAATCTAAGGCCTCTCCTAATTCCCCCTCCTCCCCTACCCCCGCCCAGGGTCTGGAGACTTCGATCCACGCCCCGCGCGCTCCGGATCTTCCGGTGCCCGAGCGCCCCCTCGCCCGGGCCCAGCGCGGGAGGCCTGATCCCCCGAGGCGCTGGGTGTCCACAGCTTGCAGTCTCTCTGCCCGACCAGGCTGTGTCCTAGGCCGAGGGGCGGCCCGGCCTCTAGGCCCCAGGCTGGGGACAGTAGCTAGGTGTCCCGAGGGATTTGGAGGGTGGAGGCAAGAGACCTATCCAACCTCCAAAATAATTTTAAGAACATTTCAAAATATAAATCTTTTCCTCCCCCAACCCCATCTCCAGGCCTCCCACTTGCGTAAGCCACAGGTGTCAGATTCTTGAGCGAACTTGGGCGATGAATGGAACTGCGCACAGCACCTAGTTTGGGAAAAGCAGTTCTTGCCAGGTGGCTTCCTGAAAGAAGCCATCTAAAAGGAGATTAGGCATGGGAGGGGATTCCCAGGAACAATCTGGGAACATTCTCTCTCCCCTCCCCCTTCACCAATTTCCTTAGTCCTCAGGAGCTTGCAAATCCTAAGAAAACAAAGAGCCATCTTTGTGGAAGACTTAATCTTCTTGAAAATGAGAATATTTCTTCATTTTCCAATATCTCCTTGGGTGAGGAGAACAGTACCCAAAAGAGTTTGAGAGCAAAGCCATTCATTGTCACTTAAAAATAATGATATACTCTCTCTGTACTCACTGCCTCTTATCCTCCAATCAGGACTGTTATAAAATTAGGGAAATAAAGGCCACATCCTTCTCAAAGCATTCAGTCCAACACACACGTTATTTTCCTGCTTGCACTGATATTTATGGAGTGCTTGCTCTTATTGCCAAAGGCTTTCTTAGTTAATCCCTTCAACTTCCCTTCATAGGTTGCCTGTCCCCACTGTTAGGGAGGAAATAGAAGTCTAGAGGTCGTTTTTTCACCCAATATTTTGGGGGCACTTACTATATGGTAGGCACTGTTTTAGTCTGAGGTGGTAACAGGGGCCAACAAGGCAGATGAAACCCTGTCCTTGTGGAACATACATATCCCAGCAGCTGACAGGTAAATAAATATGGTATGTAAGGTGGCAGTAAATGGTTATACTAAAGTAATATAAGGAGAAAGGATGAGTAGGAGTTTTATTTGGTGCCTAGACTAATTAGAAAAGGCTTCTCTAATGAGGTGAATTTTGAGCACAGAACTGAACAAAGTTAAGGAAACCAGCCTTACAGATGGCTGGAGGAAGAGCATTGCAGACAGAAGAGCAAGTGCAAAGGTCCTGAGCCACTAGCTTCTCAAACAATTTGGGTATGAGAGGGGAAAAAAGTGAATTTAAAGTTTTTAAGGCAAGTGGAAAGAAAATCTTTTGCTTAGATGGAGGAGACTGAGTGTAGATTTATATAATATTGGAAGTTAAGATTAGAATATGGTATGGTAAGTTCCAGATGTTACAAGTCCAAGTGGAGAGATCTGATAAATAGTTTGGATATATGAGTCTAGACTTCATGGCAGAGTCCTGCTGGAGGTCAGGAAATAGGTGAGAAAGAAACCAGAGGAAAGAAACCAACAGAAGAAAAGGGGTTCAAGGACTAAATCCTGGAATACTCCAGTGATTACAGGTTAGAGATCGAATCAGTCCAACATCAGATAATCCTGAATGCCGCTACTTGCCATATTCTGTTCTTGATTCTGGACTTAAGTACAAACCATCAGAAATCTGTCCTGTTGGGCCAGGGGTGCAGCTCAGTGGAAGAGCTCTTGTCTCCTATACACAAAGCCCTGGTCCAGTTGGTAGCACTGCATGCAGGGTATGGGGGAGTGCCCTCATTGAAGCTGAAAGTGTGGAGGGGACACAGTGCACAAGTGAAACACAATGCTATATTGGGAGGAAACAGTGCAGTAAAACGAAATGAGGTGCTTAGGTAGGGGAGATGGTAGCTTCCTGGGCTCCAGCACAGACCTTGCCTGGATGCCTTTAGCAGTGACTTGGAAGAAGCAAGATAGCTGTAAAAATATCTGAGAAGACATGATGAAGGAGACAAGAATCAGCACAGGTGACTAAGAGCAACAGGGGAAGTAAGGGAAGGTGGTCCCTGGCTATCAGTGATGAAAATCAACATGGAGAAATTGATCAGCAGAAAAAGCTGAAGAACTGCCTTCTGGGTTTAGCATTGGCGACCTTCTTGGAGCTGGTTCAGGGAAGTGTGGGGAAGAAAGCCTATTGCAACTAAGAAGTCAAGATTCTGTCCAGAGTCACACAGGAGAGCATTGCAATCCACCTGGGGCCCGAGTTGTCTACTTCAGAGCCAAGGCTCATATCCCTTCCAAATGCTACCCTTTCACCTCTTCCACACAGCCCTCAGGTGCTAACCCTCCCATGTTTGTAGTATGTCCCATCTTCTGAATGGTGGGAGAGAGGTGTAGCCACAGAGGATCACAGACACTTCACAGAGGTGTTGAGCTGCCAGATTGACTTGGGACTGAGGCTGCCTGTGTTGAGCTGAAAAGGTTATTGGCCACGTGTGTACGTGGTACCCAGCTCAATGGGAGCGAGACCATTGCTGCCGGTGCTCTAGGCACACTCTGAAGGACTAGGTGGCCTTTTGAAGGGGCTGGAACAGGCAGGTGTGTACTTACTTACTATCAATCTTGTGGAGACAAGGTGGTAAATATAGAATGTGATGAAATATAGCATCTTTACCGTCAAGGATACTGTGGCCTGGAGTCAAGATACCCATCACCAGCTGAGCAGGGTTGCACAGGCTAGAGAGCTTTAAGAACATAGCCTCTTGGGAAATGTGTAGTCCTAAGGCCTGGGACTAGATGAAAGAAGGTGTACTTAGGTGAAAGTAGTGTGACACTGAGCACAACCTATGTGCAACGTGGTTTGTGCCTGTGGTGTCCAGTGCAATGGAGAACATGATAGAAATACTCCCCTCTCTGCCCTACGTAGGTTTGTTATGAGCATGATGGCTCATGGGTGCCTTTACTGATAGCACTCTCCCTCTCACTCCACAGTGACCCAACAGGAAAAGACCCCACCACCTCAGCCCAACCTGCTGGAGATAGTTGGTGATGGCTGTGAGGAGCCTAAGCAACAAGTGTCTTGGGAACAGGAGTTCCTGGTGGGGAATAGCCCAGGAGGCAGCGGGCGGGCCCTGTGCATGGTGTGTGGAGCCGAAATCCGCTTCCCCTCAGCCGACACTGCTCGAATGCACATCCTGGAACAGCATCCCCATACCCTAGACCTGAGCCCCTCTGAGAAAAGCAATATTCTGGAGGCCTGGAGTGAAGGAGTGGCTCTTTTGCAAGATGTTCATGCTGAGCAGCCCTCCCCCCCCAGCTCAGGTAGTGGGGGAAGCAGTGGGGGCCGAGGGAGGGCCTGCGGGATCGCCCTCGGGAGCCATGGGAGTTCACTGGGCTTTTGCCTCTTCAGAATCAGGCCGGGATGCTGAACCAGACCCTAATGGCAATGCAGACTCTGCTAGGATGCCAGCAGAGATCGTGGTCCTCCTGGACTCTGAGGACAACGCGTCCCTCCCAAAAAGGATCCGGCCCAGGGGACTCCGTCCCCTTGAGCTGCCTGGTCAGTCAGCAGGGGAACTGGTAAGGTGGAGTGGGGGCCCGGGTGAAGCACAGGCCTGCGTTCTGGGCTGCTGCTGAGCAGGTGTCCTCAGGAGCCCAGGGATGGCAGCGTGCAGGTATGGTGGCCTCTTAAAAAGATCTAGGATCTTTTTTTTACAGTTGCCCCTGCCCCCGAGCCTGGAAATAAGAAACTTCGTGGTCAGAGATGGAAGGAGTCCCCTGGGGAAGAGCCTGTCAGAAAGAAGAGAGGCAGACCTATGACCAAAAACTTGGACCCTGACCCAGGTGAGGGGAGGCCAGGGAGTGGTGGGCGCAGGCCCTCATGCAGTCCTGCAACTAAAATCTAGGTTGGTGAGCACAACGTGGGGCTCGGACCTTGTGATTTGGCCTCCTTTGCTCAAAATTCCTTCCTGTTTGCCCTCCAGACCCGCCATCCCCCGACTCACCCACAGAGACCTTTGCAGCACCAGCTGAAGTCCGACACTTCACCGATGGCAGCTTTCCACCTGGCTTCGTCCTCCAGCTCTTCTCCCATACCCAGCTCAGGGCCACCGACAGTAAGGACTCACATAAGGAGGGCAAAGCAGCAGAAGGCCTTCCCCAGCCAGAAAGCCCCACTCCAGGTGAGCCCTCCTCAGAGGGAGGATGGGGAAAGTTGGGTTTCTGGTCTCTGAGGCTGTGCTGCCCTGGAGACCACAGAAGAGGTTGGTGCTCAGTTCCCTGGGAGACAGGACAAGGACAATGGGATTTGAGTGACCAGGGAGGCTGGCTGGAAAGCTGAACACTTCTGAGTGCTCCTTAGGAAATTCCTGGAATTGGTCATTAGGTTGGGCTGTGCCAGTGTTCCTCAAAAGCCTCACACCCATCTCCACATGAAACTGATTTTAAGGAACTTCTAGCCAGTGATGCACACCAATAATCCCAGCTTCTTGGGAGGCTGAGGTGGACTGATCAAAAGTTTGAGGCCAGCCTGGGCAGCGTAGCAGGACATTGTCTTAAAATTAAAAAGACTGAGGAATATAGCTCAGTGGTAGATCACCCCTTGGTTCATTGTCAATACCAAAAGGAAAAAAAAAAACTTTATGTAGTTCATTTGATACTTACAAAAATATGTTATAGTTAAAGGGCTGGTGCCCATCACTTTTTTCAGATGGAGAAACCGAGTCTCAAAAAAATGGTTCCTTCTCAGTCGTTACATGAATTTCCTATTTGCTGCTTGAACAAATTGCCACAAACTTGGTGGATTTTAAAACATATTGTTCTAGAGGTCAGAGTCCAATATGGGTCTCCCTGAGCTATATTCAAGGAGTTGGTAGGGCTCTGTTCCTTTCTGGAAGCTCTAGGGAAATTAGTTTCCTCACCTTACATGACTTCAAAAAGATGCTCACATTACTTGGCTTGTGGCCTCAAAGCCAGTAGTGGTTCATAGAGGCTCCCAGCAGAGGTCTTGGGTTCAGAGTCATCTTCCTCTCTCTTCCCTGTTTAAGGATGCTTAAGATGATATAGGCCTGTGGCTGGGATTGTGGCTCAGCGGTAGAGCACTCGACTAGCATGGGCGAGGCCCTGGGTTGGATCCTCGCACCACATAAAAATAAATAAGTATTGTGTCCAACTACAACTAAAACATAAATATTTGTGTGGGGGGTTATATAGGCCTTACCCTGAGGTAGCCCAGAGTAATCAGGGTTTTTTTGGTGCTGGAGACAGAACCCAGAGCCTGACACATTCTAGGCAGGTACTCTACCACTGAGCCACATTCCCAGGCCTATCTAGTTTATTTTAGATGTAGGTATACAAAATGAACTTTATGTTATTTTTATGTGGTGCCGAGGATCAAACCCTGAGCCTCACATGTGCTAGGCGAGTGCTTTACCACTGAGCCACAATCCCATCCCCCCTATCTAGTTTTTAGTTGGCAGATTAGCATCCTTAATTCCCCTTTGTTATGGAATAAAACATTCCCAGCTTCTGGAGATTTGGACATGGCCATCTTTGGTAGCCGTAATTCTGCTACCAAGCAATGGCAGAATTGAGACTGGAATGCATTCTATGGGAGCAGAGGCCTAACCTGGTTCCCCTCTCAGCTCACAGCATCCCAGGCCCAGGAAGTGCTTCCTGAAGTAGTAAAGGGGTCACTTGGGAAGTGCTGTGTCCTTTTCCCAGCTCGCTGGAAATGTGGATTTGGAGTAAGAGCCCGGGAAAGATGGTTAGTCAGGTGGGTAGAGGCTCCCTGGTGTGGTGTTCTCAAAAAGGTGAGCTTATCTACTTCTGCAGATCCCCTATGCACACTAGTAGGTCCCACTGTTAACAGTCTTTTAACAAAGCTCTGTGTGGGTGTGTGCATGCTTGCTTTTATTTATTTGTTATGTTTATTTTTTTCTTAAGGTGGGCTTCACCCCTTTACATAGATCACACTTTAGTTATCTCAGCTTGAGCCAACTCCAGCGCTGCCTCTAGACCAAAGCATCCTGCTTAGACTTGAACATTTTTTTTTTCTTTTTTGAGAGAAAGAATTTTTTAATATTTATGTTTTAGTTCTCGACGGACACAACATCTTTGATTGTAGGTGGTGCTGAGGATCGAACCGGGGCGGCACACATGCCAGGCGAGCGCGCTTGAGCCACATCCCCAGCCCTTCTTTTTTTTTGGTACCAGGAATTGAACTCGGGGGTACTCGACTACTGAGCCACTTTAGAGACAGGGTCTCACTTACTTTCTTAGTGCCTCTTAGTTGCTGAGGCTGGCTTTGAACTCATGATCCTCCTGTCTCAGCCTCCTAAACCATTGGGATTATAGGCATGCGCCACTGAGATTGGCCTGGGCTTCATTTCTGTCTCCTTCCCCTCCTGGGGATCTTTCTTTAAATGGATGGCCTCTCTAGGGTTTAGTAGGTCTTTTCTTTTTCTGTTTTTATTTTTTTCCCTGAGTACTAAGTATTGAGCCCAGGGGATTCTATATCCCTGGCCTGTTTTATTTTCTTTGGGGACAGGGTCTCACTAAGTTGCTGAGGCTGGCCTCAAACTTGTGATCCTTCTGCCTCAACCTTTCAAGTACCTGGGATTATTAGGTGTGCACCGTGACACCCAAAGTCTTCTGGTTTCATACTCAGAGGGAGTCTTTGTTTCTAGTCCTAGGGTGCTTTGTGCAGAAACTCTACTGGTCTGGGGTCACTACTTTGTGCAGAAACTCTGCTGGTCTGGGGTCACTAGAAGAGAAAAGAATCCCTGAGATTTTAGGATCTTTTGGTGTGAGTGGGCAAAGAGAGAAGGATAGGACTCTACAACCCAATCAGATCAAGAGATGGCAGTGTGGCAGATGTTTTAGCAGTTGTAGAATTATGGAGGTTGGAGATGGCCACAGGAGACAGTGAGTAGCAACAAGTGTCCCTGGAGCCCAGCCCCAAAGAATCAATCTTAAGAAATCACATGAGTGATTTGACCCCAGTCTGTCTTGGGACACTGCTGGAGGCAGGGGGATTTTCAGGAATGGTGGGCACCCATGGTGCTTCCAAGTAGAGCACAGGTCTGGCTTGAGGTTTTGGGCCATTTCAGAATACCCAAGGCTGGGGATGTGGCTCTAGGGTAGAGCATTTCCTAGCACACAAAAGAAACCAGAGCTATTTGAGTAAAGAGCCTGCTACTGTTTTTTTTTGTTTTGTTTTTTTTTTTAACAGTTTAAAACTCACGGCTCTGGGAATTGGAAAAATTCACTGTGGTCACATTAGTTGAGCTAATAGATGAAATTAGATAGTCTGGGAGGTTTCTAGAACTTTCCAAGGACCTTGCTAGAAGAGGGTGGGGTGTTGTCGAAGCCAGCAGAGAAAGTGAGCCAGGAGGACCCACTCAAAAGTCATGGGGGAGAAACCTCTTTCTTGCTGGTGTTTGATTTGAGCAGGACCCTGAGGTCTGGTTAGGAAACCTTGGCCAAACAGTATTTCCAGGCTGGACCATGGAGGAAGCACAGTGAGAGGGCACATGTGTATCCATGAGTGTGAGCTTTGTGAGGTCTTTGTTTTTGTTCACTGCTGAGTCCTCAGCACCTAGAGTAGTGCCTGGCACAAAGAAAGCCCTCAGTGACAATTGATTGGAAAGTTGAGCTGGGCACAGGGCTGCCTGCCTTTAATCCCAGCTACTCAAGACGCAGGCTTGCTTTTCTCTTTAGGCCAGCCCGGGCAAATTTAGTAAGACTCTGTTTCAAAATAAAAAGGAGTGGGGGTTTGGCCCTTTGGTAGAGTGCTTACCTCGCATGCGTGAGGCCCTGGGTTCAATTCCCAGTACTATAAGAAAGAAAGAAAAGACAGACGATTGACTACCTTCACTTGTCATTCAGGTGGTGACATTTCCAGAGTCCCTGTCCAGAGATTGGCCTTAGTGAGAAACAAGGGGAATGGGTCCCAGCCTCTGCAGGAGGAGTGGGTCTCTGTGGAACGCATGTAAGCACATACTCCCAAATTGGAGAGAAAAGGGGTGATGGGGTGGGAAGCAGAGGAATTGGGGCAGGACAGGAAGGGAAACAGTTTGCCTTTTTTTTTTTTTTTTTGCACCTGGGATTGAACCCAGGGGTTATTAACCACTAAGCTACATCCCCAGCCCTTTTTATTTTTATTTTTTTCATTTTGAGACAGGGTCTTATTGCTGAGGTTGGCCTCAAACTTGAGATCCTCCTGCCTCACCCTCTTGAGTCACTGGGATTATAGGCATGTGCCACTGTGCCCAGCCTAGCTTGCTTTTCTATATCCCTGGAGCTCTGGATCATTTCCACATCTCAGGCCTAATTCTCCTGACCTCCTCTCCCTACCTATCCTTACCTACCTCTTTCCTCCTTGCTACCAGGAAGAACTGGTGCAATTCATTAGTCCCCAAAGAAAATGAATGGCCTTTTCTATACTGTCTCTCTTCTCTTTCTGGAATCTGCTTGAGTAAAATGTGTATCTTCAACATTCCACGCCCAAACTGCTTTTTGGCAAGGTTGCCCTTGACTTCCATAAAATGAATTTAGTGAGATCTGGTGGCTTGAGAAGTCCCTAGTATATTTGAACTCTTGCTATGTATTAAACTTTCCTGTTTGCTATTTTATGAAAGTAAAGCTTTATGGAAAGTGATACAATTTCTTTTTTTTTTTTCCTTTTTTTTTTTTTTTTAAGAGAGAGTGAAAGAGGAGAGAGAGAGAGAATTTTTAATATTTATTTTTTAGTTGGCGGACACAACATCTTTGTTGGTATGTGGTGCTGAGGATCGAACCCGGGCCGCACGCATGCCAGGCGAGCGCGCTACCGCTTGAGCCACATCCCCAGCCCCAAAAGTGATACAATTTCCATTTTACACAAGAGGACTCATCTAGATGTGGAGGCTCACACCTCTAGTCCCAGCTAAGCTGAGGGGTTCAAGATCAACTGGGGCAATATACCAAGGCCCCTGCCCAAAGAAGGGATAGCTTGGGGTAGCTCAGTGGTAGAGTCCTTGCCTAGCATATGCGAGATCATGGGTTCTGTCCTTTGCTTGTCATCCCATATCTTCTCAGTCTTCCCCATCAGCCTGTAACAAAACTGTCATTTCTTCCTTGACCCCCTCATCCCTCTAGTCCCTGACCCATTTGTCTCCAACGATAATGGCCTTTTCTATATTGCCTCTCTTCTCTTTCTGGAATCCGCTTGAGTAAAATGTGCATCCTCAACATTCCACGCTGAAATGCTTTTTGGCAGGGTTGCCCTTGACTTCCATAAAATGAATTTAGTGAGATCCCTGGTCCTCCCTCTCTTGACCCGGGGGTAACAGTGGCCCTGTCTCCCACCTTCCCGGCAGTAACTGTCTTCCCTTGGTTCTCTGGAGCTGCTTGCCTGCCTTAATGCCTCCCCACTGGCTGTTGCCTCTGTTTCCCTTGCTTGTTATCTCCTGCCCCCCGCAACCTGGAAACAACATTATCTGTCTTGCCCTTTCTAAAACGGGAACTCCTTCAGATCAAGTTGACCCTGGTGGCCAGAGCACCCCCTGGCCCAGAATAGGCGCTGGTTCTGTGTGGTGTGTTAAATCTCCAGCCGTACGTCTCACAGTTCTGCCATTTGTGAGTTTTGTACCCTACATTTACCCTCCATCTCTCCTTGGTTCCAGCCTGTCTCCCCGTTCCCCAAGTGATATTACTACTTGGTTGACTCAAAAGACTTCTAAACTTGGCATTTCCAAACTGAACCTCCGGTCTCCTCCCCAGGTCTCATCACCCTCTGCCAGCCTACCCTAACCAGCCACTCTCCCAATAAACTGGTAGACCCATCCTTCACTTTGTTCTTCCCAAACCATTGGGATCCTCCTTTTCTGTTCCTCTCCAACCCCACATCAGTCCACCAGCTGATCTCCAAAACTCTCCCTGCCTCCCCTGCCCCTACACTAACCTGGTTCTGGCAGCAACCTTCTACTGGGCTATAGCTCCAAGCTTTGCCCAGGTGCTCTGCTCTTGCCAGCACCCCGTCTCCCTGCCGAAAGCTCAGGTTAGATCTGGCCACTCATATGAGCAGAACCCTATTGGCTGCTCCCATCACACTTCAGATTAAGCTAGAGTCTTTATGGAGTTGATCATTCTTCTTCCAGACTCCTGACCTCTCCCACCACACTGCCTCCCTTGCACAGGCAGCACTGGCCTTAATGGTCCTGCAGCAGCAGGCAGGCTCCCCCACCTCTGCACTTGCCCTTCCCTCTGCCCAAAACATTAGAGCCCTACTCACTTCATAGCTGCCCCTTGATGACCTCTGCATCTCAGCTCCCTGATGTGTGTGTGCAGCTTTGCATCTACTCACATATGATATTCTGCAGCTTTTACTTGATTGTCCTTTTTGGCTTTCACCACTAGACTAAATTCCAAGAAGGCACATGGTCAGCTCCATACACCACTGTGTCCCTAGCGGTGTGCGCATCGTAGTAGTTGCTCAGGAAGTTATTGTTCAAATGAGTGGGATTCAGTCTTCCCTCAAGGAGCCAATAGTTACCCAGAATGTAGACTACCTTGTATGAACAAACAATTGTAGCCAGTTGTGGTGGTGCATGCCTGTAATTCCACCTACTTGGGAGTCTGAGGCAGGAAAATCTCAATTCAAGGCCAGCCTCAGCAATTTACAAGACCCTGTCTCAAAATAAAAGGGACTGAGGGTGTAGCTCAATGGTGGAGTGCTTTCCTAAGATGCAGAAGACCCTGGGTCCATCCCATTACCCCCCAAAAAATTGCTAAATTGTACAACCAAGTAATAGCTGATAAGTCATTTTGTTTTTATTGTAATCATTAGCACATCCATTCTACAAATAATTGGATTCAGTGTTTTCCATACATGCATACATTGTGCATTGATTATATCCAACCACCCTTCTACCCTATCCCTTTCCCCCTCCCTGGTAAGTCATCTTAAAAACTCTGGTGAACCATATAACAAAATTATATCTGTTCTCTCTATCACATTTTAATAACTGTATCTCTAAAAATTAGGGGGAAAAACTGCAAAGAATCCCTTTCAATACACAACATTTGCAATTGCCACTTTCTGTTTTTTGCACAGGCCCAGGTCACAGGACATTTCTGTGGCTATGCAGTGACCATAGTAATCCACCTTCCCGTCTTGAGATCCAGCTTTGCTATTCTGAGTAGTGGTTCCATACTGCTAAGATTGACACCTGATCCTTGTAGGTCTCAGGAGATCATGACTGGTGAAGTTGCTAACCCAGGGCTGTCTTCCCAGTGCTCTTCTCTGTTCTGCATATTCACTTACCAGCTCTGTGGTGGGCAACACAATGTCTGGCTGGTTTGGGGTGTTTTTCACCCCAAAGACCCCTGCCCCATGCAGGCAGAGCTTCTTACCTTAGGGTTGCCCTTGGGTTATGTGAAAGGATTCGGCTGGAGGTGAGAATTGGGAAAGAGACATCCTAGGTAGTAAGACCCCAAGTTCATGAGGGAGGAAGGCTTCAGAGCAGCATCCCAGTGATGGCCAAGAGGGCTCTGAAGCTGGCAGTGCTGGAGTCATCCAAGAGTGGAACCTCCCACTGTTCTCAGGCCTCCCTTGGGGCCAGGCACAGGGCTGTGAATGAAGATGAGGAAGGATGGGGACAGGTGGGTTTGGCTGCAGAGCTGTCACTATCACTCCAGGCTCTGGAAGGCCCTGACTCTGCTCTCTGCTCCCATCCCTGCCCAGATCCCCCTCCGGGGCTTCGCGGGACACTGGATCTCCAGGTTATCCGAGTGCGGCTGGAGGAGCCCTCAGCGGTCAGCCTCTTGCAAGATTGGTCCAAGCACCCCCGGGGCACCAAGGGAGTGGGAACAGGTGATGCCCCAAACTGGCCCACAGTTCTGTCAGAGTCCAGCACTACTGTAGAGGGGCAGCCAGAGGCAGGAAGTGGGGTGTAAGTTGTTGCTTTCCTGGAGAGGGAGGGAGAAAGGGCAGGAGGGAGGAGGCAGTGTCCCCCTTTGGCTTATAGCTCAGAGCTGCCTGGCTCAGCCACCCAGAGTTTTAAAACCAGGTGCCAGGGCAGGAGGGAGGGGTGGGGCAGCGCCCATCCACTCGTTTCAGAGTACTGGAGGATGCCTGCCCCTGGCTGGGTCTGAGGCTGGATCCGAGGTAGAGGGTGGCCGAGGCTGTCGTGTGGTAGGGCATTGGGCCAGTGGAGAACACCTACCCTAGTCCTTTAGTGACCCACACCTCTGTCCCCTGCACCTCCTCCCACCCTCTCTTGGCTCCCCACCATTCTCCCCTGGCACAGTGCCTTACACAGAGGTGGTCATGAGGGGGTTTGAACTGAGTCCCACTACCTCGGGGGACACCTCTCCTCCCCCACTTGTTTAGGCTTCTACACTAGGAGGCCTCCATTACCTCTTCCCACTCCATCCCTGCAGAGGGGCTCCATTCACCCCCACTCTCCCTTTCACCTCTTTTCCTGTTGTATATATCACCTTTGTTGACAATAAATTATTTTTTTTTAATTAAGAGAGTTCCGTGTGGGCCTTCATTGGGGAAGGGGCCTCCCAGAACAAGCCTGGGGGCAGGAGGGCTTGAAGATAGTCATGGGTGGGAGCCAGAAAGCCACCTGTCCCAAGGATGGAGTAGCAAGCACCAGGGCAGGGCTCTAGCCTGGGCCCGCTGACCAGGCTTGACCTGGGGTCACTGCATCTTATCCCTACTCTGGAAATGGCGTCAGAAGCCCATTTTAACAGATTATATCTAATGATACCTGGTAGGCCTCTGTCCAGGCAAGGCAACTGTAGGGGCCAGGGACACTCACGCCCAAGGAGATGAGGGTTATGACCTTTCTGAAGGGAAATGATCCCAGTCTGCCTGCAGGTAAAGAGATGTCAAGAGGTGACACGGGGTGGGTGGGTGAGTCCTGGCAGCCTGCCTTCTCCAGTAGGTCTGCACCCTCCGCCACACAGCTTCCTCCCATCCTCTCCTCTGCTTCTTTAAACCTGAGCCACTCCCTGGACCACTTCAGTTCTCTTGAGATTCTGTAAGTCCTGAACAAGTTCACCTCAGGCTGAATCTGTTTGGTCTTGCCCTCTCTGGTGAGATGGACTCACAGGCAGCTCCCTCTCAAACCCTAAGCTGCACTGTCCTGTTCAGAACCCCCCAGCAGAAGTGGTGAGTAGGGCCGAATGCCCGCTGCACTGAGAAGTGAGGTGCACTTTGGGAGAGGTGGGGATCAGGGCTTGGAGGGCATCGTCCCCATAGAGCACTGACCAGAAAGTTCATCTTCATCAGAAGGGTCTGGGCATCAGCAGTACAGGCTGTATGCTGGCCTGAACTGGTGTCACCTGTGGGCCAGGTGGGTTCTGGAAAAGTGGTCTTTTCACCTGATTTGATAAACTTGGGAGAATGAGCTCAAGAATATCCAGGGTCCTTGTCTGGAGGAGGCTAAAAAACAGGTGTGGAGAAGCAGTTGAGGATTCAGACTACTTTGCCTCTAGCCATTGCGGTGGCAGGAGGGCCACGGAACTCTCCACCTGTTTCTGCAGATAGGTAAAACTTGTGTACTACCTAACGGGGAATCAAATAATGCTAAGTCTGGCTTTGAAAGCACAAGTGTTCCTTGCAGGTGATTTCTGTCCGTCAATGGTGTAACTGTGTTTACATTTATACCGATGTGCTTTTAAGACAACATGGCTGTGTCACTGAGTGTTTACACTTGAAAAAGCATATACAAAAAGTTTGTTGTAAAATTGTGATGCCAATGCACCTTTGCTTCTATTATATGACTTGTGGCCCTCTAGACTGTGAGCTCCTTCTGGGCAGGAACCAGATTGCATTGACTTTGTTTTCTTAGTGCCCTGCACTGGGCCTGGCATATAGTAGGTGCTCAATAAATGTTTTGTCAAGTGCCTTCTCCGTGTACATTCCTGTGCTGTGTGCATTGCCGTGCGACATTTTTGCATGCTGGACCCTAGGGTGATTCTCTGCACAGGGGTGTTGCCATTGTGAGTAGCTGTCCTGATGGTTCCATGACTTAAGCTCTACATTCCAGCCAGCAGGGGGTCTGTCCAGTGGTAGCCAGGACCCTAGGGGCTGTATGACCAGGAGCTGCCTGTGGACACCTGAGCTTCCAGGGAGAAATGGAGAGTGGGGCTGAGGGCATGACTCCAGCCTAGGGTGTGGGAGGACAACAGGATGGAAGTGACATCTCAGAATCCCTTCTTTGAGAGTCCCTCCACCTCCAGCCTTGTTACCTGGATGCAAAACCAGGGAAGTGCCTTGCACAATATCAGTGATCCTCCAGGGCCTGTGGGTGGTGGCATCCTTCCCCAAGTGTGCTTTTGAGGCCCCAGCCACCAGCTTGGGGAAAGGGGTGGGGAAGAGGGTGCTGCTGCCCTAACTCCTGAGCCATGTCCCCAGCCTCCTCAGTACTCCTTTCTGAAGTCAGCCACCTCCTGCCCCTGCCCTGGCCATTGCCTTCCTTGGGATTGTGATGGGCAGAGCCTTTTGGATACCTGAAAAAGAACAAATCTTTCTACACTCACAACACTTCAGATATCAGACTGGTGGCGGGGAGGGAGATGGGGGATCCCCACACAGACAAGTTCTCCCACCCTCTGACACTGGATACCTGATTCATTATGCAATAAGTACTGGGAGAGAGTTGGACCCCATAGGTTGAGGGCTCAGTGCCTCAACACCAACGGCAAGTCCCAAGTTGTCACCTGTACTAAACAACCAGCCCCAAATTAGGAGTTCCCACAAACCCCTCAGGTGTATTGATTACTGTAATGGAAACATTTACTTAGTTTTATTGATTTATTATAAAGTATGTTAGGGGGCTGGGGATGTGGCTCAAGCAGTAGTTCACTCGCCTGGCATGCGCAGGTTGCTGGGTTCGATCCTCAGCACCATATAAAAATAAAGATGTTGTGTCCACCAAAAACTAAAAAATAAATATTAAAAAATTATCTGTTTCTCTCTCAAAGAAAAAAAAAAAGTATGTTAGGAACCAGATACTGTGTTGCTTGCCTGTAATCTGTAATCTTTGAGGCAGGAGGATCACAAGTCCGAGGCCAGGCTCAGCAATTTAGCGAGGACCTAGGTAATGAAGTGAGACCCTATCTCAAAATACGTAATAAGGGGCTGGGTGGTGGCTCAGAGATAGAGCACTCACCTACCATGCATGAGGCACGATCCTCAGCACCACCTAAAAATAAAGGTATTGTGTTCTTTTACAACTAAAAAAATTTTAAATAAAAGCAAAAAAGGGGAGGGGGTTGCTGGGGATGTAGCTCAGATGGTAGAGTGCTTGCCTTGCATGCACAAGGCCCTGGGTTCTATCCACAGCACCACAAAAAAAGGGTTGGGGGCTGGGGATGTGGCTCAGTGGTTAGGCGCCCCTGGGTTCAAAGCCCAGTACCAATAAATAAATAAGGTTACAAAGGATATAGATCTACAGCCTGATGACTAAGGTACCTGGGGCTTGGTGTGCAAGGGCCCTGAGCACAGGAGCTGCGGTCCTATAGGTGTGCTGGCCTCCCGCTAAGCTGGGGGCTTTCGGGCCCTCATGGTTCAGGGTTCTCACAGAGGCCTCATTAGGCCTGATTAAGTCACTGGCCATTGGTGAGTCACTAGCTCTCCAGCCCCTCCTCCCTCCCCGGAGGTCAGAGGGTGGGACCGAAAGTTCCAATCCTCTGATCATGTGTTTTTTTCGGCTAGCTACCAGTCCCATCCTGCCGGAGTCGCCAGAGCTTGAACTCAGGTGTGGCGGCTAGGGGCTCCTTATGAATAACAAAAGAGGCTCCCCCACGCCTCTCAGGAATTGCAAGGGTTTGGGACCGCTCTGCAGCGAACAAAGATTTCCCTTCTATAGCACAATACTAACCGTCTGAGGCGGCTGAGGAGCAGCAGCGACTCCCTCCCGAAGAGAAACTGGAGCCTGTTGGGGGTGTGACTAGGAAAGGGTGTGACCAGGTGGGTGTGGTAGGAGGGGCGTGGCCAGGAAGGGGCGGACCCCAGCCGTGCGACTCTGGGGTACAGGCTTTTTTTCTCTTCTGCTCCTGAACCGATGGATGTTTCTCCAGCCAGTGGTTCCCACCCCTCTACGTTGAATGATGTGGTCACGTGGAACACGCACACACACACACACACACACACACACGTGGAGCTGGGGTCAAATGAGACTTGGTCCATTGAGGGCCATTTGTAAACTGAAGCCCTGTCTACCCTTGAGGTGTGGTAGGGGGCTGGAGGCTGGGATGGGTTTGTAGCTAGTGTCCACCCCCAACCCTGGAGGTTTCTCTGGGGGGAGTATCTGTTGACTTCCTAGCGTTCACACAAGGGGAAAAGGGGTGCAGTGACTCTGCTGTACCCCACGTCTGCAGTACCCTACCTTCCCAGGGTCAGGTGCCCCAGGCCAGGACCTTGACAGGACTACATCTGGACAGTCCCTTTCTCCCCCATTCTATGGACAAATGTGCCAGCCCCCAAGAAGTCTTTGTCTTTTCCAACAGCAGCTAAAGCCTCAGGTCTCCAGGTCCCCACATCTAGGGGGCAGAGGGAGCAGAAGCAGTGGGGGAGAGGGTGACTGTCCAGAGGTGGATTCCACCAATATCAGTGAAGGACCTCACCGGCAGGCACTGTGGTAGGAACTGCGGGGCACCAGGCACCTGCCCGAGTTTCCTCAGGGTGTCACAGGAAAAGAGATATCTCTGAAGGAGGATATGAGGAGTTCCTGGAGAGAAGGGGGAACTTGACTCAGGACCAGTGGGTTGCTTGGCACATGGGACCGAAAAGAATGTCAGCATGTGCCAAATGCATAAACAGATTTATTTGGAGAAGTAGATGCATAATCAAGGAAGCTCCGGGTCCATCTCCAGAGGGAGAAACAGCAACCTGCTGGGCAGGGGTGTGAATATTTTTAGAGGGATATTGGCTAGGGGCTGGAGGAGAGATGGAGCCAGGGCGGAGCTACACAATTATGCACCGTTTCCCCATGTTCAACCTATGCCCTCAAGTTACCTTTGCAGTCAAGGGCCTGGGCTCTTCTCTCAGGAGTTGTACTTGTTCATGGGGGCTTTCTGCATTTCAGTGGTTCTTGGGTGTTTCTTGCATTTCAAATTCAAGGGCACTTCCTTTAAGGCTCATTAGCTCTCCTTTTTCCCCAAATTCCCATCTCAGTGGGTCACTCCACATTGTGCCCACTCTATGTATGAGGAAACTGAGGCACAGGGAGATGAACATGGTGACTTGCCTCCCTTTCCAGAGCAGGTAAAGGAGCAGAGCCAGCCTGAGCCCAGGTTCCTCTGGTTCCAGAGCCCAGCTGTCCACCATACAACATTTCCTGGCACCTGGTCCTGAAACTAGCTGGGATCCTGCCCTGTGCTTGGCAGTGCTGATTGGAGGGACTCACCACAGATGTGAAAGAAGATGAGGGACTCTGTGACAATGACAGAGATCCAAGCCCAGGGCTTGAAGGGTGGAGGGCATCCTGTTTCTCACCTGCCCCTTTCTCCTCAAGGTGGGTCCTGGGCCTCTGGGTAGGCCCTGGCCTCCAGCCCTGGCCTCCCTGTTTGACCTCTAGTCCTGACTCAGCCTGAGTTTCCATGTTTGGAAGGTACAAAAGCAGTGACTGGTATAGTCATACCCATACAAGCTGAGGCCACTACAGGGGACACGGCATGGGGGATGGGGCTTTCCATCCCAGACCCTCAGGATCCTCTCACTCCCCTGGAGCAAAGCTTTCCATTTGCCCACTACAGCACCCATATCTTCCTAAATGAGGTGCCCGCACCCGTCTCACTGAGGTCAGATTTATGGTCAGATTTATGCAGTGGCCACAACTCACAGCCCAAAGCCAAGCAGACCTGGGTTCTGTCTGTGAGCTGGTTGAGAAGCAAGTGGTCCCCAGTCATTCTGGAGTGATCCCCTCGCCCTCATGGCCTCATTGTTCCAGGCACTGAGAATATAGCCAGGAGCATGTTAGACAAACCACTGCCATGATGCCCCCAACCCAGGGGAGTCTGACGGTAACATCCTCCAAGGAATGAGTGCCAGGAAGAAAGAGAGCATGAGGGAGGGGTGCTCATTTTAATTTATTCTTTTTTTTTTCCAATAAGTGGATACTCATTGACCAATCAGGGAATGTGCACACAGACTAAATATTAGATGATATTAAGGAAATATTAATTTTTTGCCATTCTGGGGATGGAACCCAGGGCCTCACACATGCTAGGCAAGTGCTGTACTACTGAGCTACATTCCTGACATTTTTTATTTTATTTATTTATTTATTTTTGACACTGGTAATTGAACCCAGGGGTGCTCTACCACTGAGCCACATCTCCCAGTCTTTTTTTTTTCAATTAAATTAATTTTTTTTATTGGTACCAGGAATTGAACCTAGGAGCTTTTGCTGCCAAGCTGCACCCCCAGCCTTTATTTTAAGACAGGTTCTCACTAAGTTGCTTACATCCTCACTAAGTTGCTAAGGATGGCCTCGAACCTGTGATCCTCCTACCTCAGCCTTTAATTTTTTTATGTTGATACAAGGTCTCACCAACTTGGTTTTTTTTTTTTTTTAAAGAGAGAGTGAGAGAGGAGAGAGAGAGAGAATTTTTTTAATATTTATTTTTTAGTTCTCGGAGGACACAACATCTTTGTTGGTATGTGGAGCTGAGGATCAAACCTGGGCCTCTCGAATGCCAGGCGAGCGTGCTACCGCTTGAGCCACATCCCCAGCACCTCACCAACTTGTTGAGTATCTCACTTAATTCCTGGGGCTGGCCTTGAACTTGCTATCCTCCTGCTTCAACGTCCTGAGTCACTGGGATTACAGGCAAATGCTACTGTGCAAGAGCTTTTCTTTCCTCTTTTCCCCCCTTTTCCTTTCCTTCCTCCGTCCCTTCTGCTGGCCCTCTTGCTTGTTTGCCTCCTTCCTTTCTTACACGGTGATTTGTTCTGTAGACAGATTTTCTTTATTCTGGATCTGGTTGATTGCATGTCCATGACCTTGTTTAGCAAGTTCATCCATCCACAAAGGCCACTGTTTTTTTCTTTTTTCCTTCTCTTTTGTGGTTTTTGAGGATGGAACCAAGTGCTCCACCACTGAGTTATACTCCCAGCCCCCACTTTGAGAAGGAGGCTAGAAGGGCTTTTTCAGGAGACATTTAAGCAGATAATCTCAGTGAAGTGAGGGAAAGAGGCAGGTGGTTAAGTAGGGACAGAGACTTATGGGCAGAGGGGACACAAGTGCCAAAGCCCTGTTCCCTGGGGATTCATTGACCCCTGGAATTTTCTAGGCACTGTTTGAGGGCAGGAGAGTGGGACACCCTCTGTGGGGCTGTGGACAGCAGGCTCTGCATGTTCAAGGACCTCAGTTTAATCCCCAGCAGCACAAAAAGAACAGACGAAGAACAGATTCAGAGGGGCGCAGGCTCTGTCTGATGCCCTTCCTGTCCCATCTCCCCAGATTGGAAGACAGTGTCCTCCGTGGGCCCTTGGACCTTCCTAAGCATTGGAGGCCTGGTCTGAGCAAGGCTGTCAGAGGCGTGGCCTCCTCCATCACAGGTGTGATGCCAGGGACATGGGCAAAGAGAGGGAGACAGATGTCTTTGCTGGTTTAGGATTTTGGAGCTAGAAGACCCCAGATAGAGCCCAATATACCTCCCTTTCGTTGTACAGAAAAGGCCGCAGAGGCCCCCACAAGAGGGAGGGAGCTACCTAAGCCACATGCCACCAGCTCCCTCACTTCTGATCCAGTGTTGATTTTCTGAGAAGTGGGGAGAATATAGCAGAGAAATGTGAACGAACGTTGGAGGGGCCGGGCAGCACTCACCAGTTATCTAAATCAACCTCCCTCCTATGTGTACTATGTGGTGGCCAGGCCCTGGGCTCGGACTAAGCGTGTTTCATATATTAACTCATTATTATTTATTTATTTATTAATTTTTTTTTGAACCCGGGGACGATTAACCACTGAGCCACATCCACAGCCCTTTTATATATTTTTATTTCGAGACAGGGGCCCACTGAGTTGCTTAGGGCCTCCCTAAATTGCTGAGGCTGGTTTTGAACTTGAGATCCTTCTGTCTCAGCCTCCCAAGCCGCTAGGATTATAGGCCTGTGCCACTGTGTCCGACCTCATATTAACTCATTGTTTCTCACAAATCAGCCCTTTGAGGCAGGGATTACTATTGTCCTCATTTAACAATGGGAAAGCCAAGGTGGAGGGAGGTGGAGCGGCTTGCCTGAGATCACGGTTCCCAGGGAGCAGGCTGGGTGCGCCCAGGTGGTAGGCATGTGTGTTTGCCTGCTGTCCCATGCTGCGCTGCCTCTCAGGATTCTCAGTCCTCAGGGACCAAATGTCCCTGAGCTTCTATTTCCTTATTAGTAAACTGGGGTAAATGACAATGCCTTTCTGCTCATTGTTTGAAAATTAAACGTGGTAATACCCATACAGTACACAGCTCTCAAATTCTTAGCCAAAACCAATAAAGGAGAAGAAGAGCAGAGGTTCCTGCCCTGGTGTAGCTTACAGGTAAGTCATGGCTGGGGTGGGGGGTACTGATAAATGTATTCTACCAGCAATACTAAGAGGCATAGTTTTTCATGTTCCAACATCTCTGAGATATCCTAGTTTAGTGTGCCATATGTCAGTGGTGACAAAATGCTTGACAGAAATTCAGAGATCTCAAGACAAACAGGGTAAAAGCTCTGTAAGATGAAAGGGTATCTGGTAAGTCAGAGGGCAGGAGAGGTCCTTCTTCCCCTAGCCATCTGACTCTTTTATTTTTATTTATTTGTTTGGGTACTGGGGATTGAACTCAGGGACACTCTACCACATTCCCAGCCCTATCTTGTTTATTATTTAGAAACAGGGTTTCCCCAGGTTGCTTAGCGTCTCACCATTGTTGAGCCTCGCTTTGAACTCTCAATCCTCCTGTCTCAGCCTCCCAAGTCACTGGGATAACAGGCCTGTACCACCACTCCGAGCCCCATCTGACTTTTTTTTTTTCTTTTTGCTACCAGGGATTGAACTCAGGGGCACTCAACCACTGAGTCACATCTCCAGCCCTATTTTATACTTCATTTAGAGACAGGGTCTCACTGAGTTGCTCAGCACCTTGCCATTGCTGAGGCTGACTTTGAACTCAGGATCCTCCTGCCTCAGCCTCCCAAGCTGCTGGGATTATAGGCATGTGCCACTGCTCCTGTCCCCATCTGACTTTTGATCAGAGGGCAATTTTGGACTGCTCCCCTGCCCCCCTTCTCTATCCCCAGTGGTCTGCATTGGTTAGGAGGAAAAAGAATCATGCCAGGTGAGGTGGTGCATGCCTGTTATCCTAGCAGCTGGGAAGGCTGAGGCCAGAGGATCATGAGTTCAAAGCCAGCCTCTGCAAAGGCCAGGTGCTGAGCACCTCAGTGAGACCCTGTCTCTAAATAAAATACAAAACAGGGCTGGGAGATGGCTCAGTGGTTTAGTGCCCCTGAGTTCAATCCCTGTTACCTGTCATCCCCCAAAAGAGTCACAATATTTCAGAGCACTGAGAACAAGGCTGTCGCTACTCCAGCACTTTTGCCTGCCCTAGGCTTCTTGCCTCAGTGCCTACTTGTGCAGGAGTAGAGTTGCCCAGGTTCTCTGTGCCTACTAGAGGCAAAAACTCCATTGCCCCTTCCTTCCTTTCTGTCCCAGTGGGAGCACTGGCGACCTGGAGGACTGTGCTGGCTGCTTTAACTTCTGTGTTTATCTTGTTTTCAGTGGTTCAGGTTAGAAAGCTCGGAATCATCCTTAGCTCCTCTCTCTCACGTACCCCCATCTAGAAAGCCTGTCACCTCTACCTTCCGAACACATCCCAGATCCAGCCACTTCCCACTGTTCCTGCTGCTGCTGCCCGGCCTCAAGCCCCTGCCATCTCTCACTTGACTGAGTGTGAAAGCCTCTTTCCTGGGCTCCAGGCTTCTGCTCCCGCCAGGCCCCTTCACCATCCTGAACCCTTTGGCCAGTTGGATCGTGCTGCTGGGCATCATTCCTTTCACTTTGAGGGAAAGCCTTGGCCCACCAGGCCTGGCTCTCCTTACCTCTCTGTCCCCTCCTCCCACTCACCTCCTCACTCACTCTTGGTTTCCCTTCTTCACACTCGCTGTGTGCACTCCTACCTCAGGGCCTTTTCTCTCGACTTTCCCTGGTCCTGGAATGCTTTTCCCCAGCTATCCGCAGAGCTCATGATCTCTTTGCTCTCTTCTTAGTGACCCTGACCACCTCCGTACTCCAACTTGGGCTGGGGATGCAGCTTAGTGGTAGAGCACATGCTTAGCAAGCTCCAGGCCCTGGGTCTGATCCAAACAAAAGAAAACCTTAAACTAACTTGTTTTCTACCCCCTTCACTTGTGCAGTCCTGATCCACTTTAACTTATTTTTACTACTTACAGTTACTATATTTGTCTTTCCCCTAATTGACAAGTTCTCCCCAGCTGGGTGTGGTGGTACATGTCTGTCATCCCAGCGATTTGGGGGGCTGAGACTGGACAATCACAAGTTCCAGGCCAACCTCAGCAACTGAGCGAGCTTCTGAGCAACTTAGCGAGACCCTGTCTCAAAATAAAAAATAATTACAATAATAATAATAAAAGGACGGGGGATGTGGCTCAGTGGTAAAGCATCCCTGGGTTCAATCTCCGGTACCAAAAAGAAAAAGAAAATTCTTTGCCTTGTTTGTTCACTGATAGAGTGCCTTGCATATAGTGGGTGCCCAACAGATTTGTTGAATGAATTTGCAAATTTAGAGCAGGGTAAATGTGTGTGAGAACTAGGTGGCTTCAGAAATTTGAGTAGGTGACCTCTGAACTGGGTCTGGAAGTACATCTCTGGAGGTAGGTGACTGGAACTGATCAGGGTGAACAAAGGCACAAAGGTGAGAGTGTTTGGTGGTGGGGCAGGAATTGGGGAGGAATGTCCACCAGTGACATTTAGTCGGAGTGGATATTAGCAAGGTAATTTGAGGCCAGATTGAGTAAGGTTTTGAATGGGGCTAAAGGCTTCTACAGTCAAGATTGGCTACATAATTTGTGGGGCACAGTGCAAAATGAAAATGAGGGCCCCCTGGGTAAAAGAAAATCCAAGACACTGACAGTGGTGCTTTAGACCAAGCTCAAGGCTCTTGTGAATGCAGAGCTCTGTCTGACTGCATAGGTCATAGGCCCACGACGCCAGCCAGCTTTGCCTGCAGTCCATGGAGAACCTGTGATAGTGTTCTAGCAAAGCAGAGATGTAATTGGAGCTAGGCTTCAAGAAGATTATTCTGGCATTTCCAGTGACTGGGTTGCAGGGAGTCTGGGCAGGGACACTGCCTGGCAGTCTTGGGCAGAGCTTGAAGGAAGAGAGAGGGAGAGGAGATGTGGAGGTGAGCCCAGGGCTCCAGTGAGAAGCACGGAGGAGACAGAATCTATATAGATGAAGCACGGGCCAGGGAGAGACAGCTGAATGCACCTGCATTTGCTCTTCTCTCTCCCCTGCGCTCTAGACCTCAGACTTAGAGGTGATATCCCCCACAGAAATCAGCAACTTGTCTCCCTTTGGCCACCAGAGGGCAGATTATTCTCATGGATTTTCAGGTTGAATTTGGGGTGGGGGAGTGGAATAGGCATTGTCCTCTTCATTGTTTTTCCATCTTTTGGGGTATGCCTTCACCAAGTTCTTTCCTGAGGTTGGGTGCCTGAATTAAGCTGGGGTGGAACATGGGAGATGTCCTAGAATCCTGTGGATTCACTAAGAACTGTAGGTGGTACCTGTTAACTAAGGAAGTTCTTACTCGTCACATTGCCTCTGATCTGCTATTTCTCTGATTCAGGTGACCAAGGACTCAACTAAAGAAGAGGTTACAGGGAGGTGGAAGTCAGCTGTGGGAGGTCCAAACAGCACTTTTCTCCCATGACCTCTGGGGCCTCTCTGCTCTGACATGTATGGGGACTTCTTGCTTGTTCTCTAGCTCCTATGAGCCCTCTGGCTTCTGCCCACCTTGAACTGCTGTTGAGCCCTGGGAGAAAGGACCAGTTGCAATATGTCCTAAATAGAACAGGTGGGGACAAGTTGGAGTTGGAGAAATCAGTTTAGACTACCACCTCTTCTTGGTGGGACAGTCAAGGGGGAATCGAGGAAGGACCCAGGCTGTCACATGGACTTTCTGTTAGAGTCAAGAACTTCCAAAGCTGAGGACATCAGATTGCATAAATCCAATAAACTCACTTTACTGATAGGGAGAATGAGGCCTAACGAAAGAAAGAAAAGGAATTTCTCCAGAGGCCCATTCTTTTTGCCTGAGGAAACTTTTTTGATTGTTTTTGTTTTTTTCTTTTAGTACTGGAGATTGAACCCAGGGCCTTTGCATGCTAAGCACATGCTCTACCACTGAGGTACACCCCCAGGAATTTCTATTTTCAACATGTTTCCTTCTTCTTTTCCATGAGTTCCTTTGTCTCAGAAGGATAACTGAAATTCGAATTAAGATGAGAATATCTCTCCTGACTTAACCTTGTAGGACATTTAAAAAGGTAATTAGAACTCAAAGATGTTATTTCAAATGTCAACGCTGGAACAAAGGAATGGATCCTTTCAAATATAAGGAAGAAGAGCCTAACCTCAGAGATGTTATGTGATTTTCCAAGACCACACAGCATTTTCATTTGGTAGGGCTGGGGCTGAAATGCAGGGTCCTGCCTCTGGATGAGAACCCTGGTCTTAAACCTTGCAGAGCCCTGCACACTAAACTGAGAGGATGTCAAATAAAAAGAAACCAACATAGACAATGGCATGTGGGAGGTAGGTAGACAGGTATTAGACTGACATTGCATTTAGCAGGTGACACATATGTTGATAGAAAGGTTGGATGATAAACAGAAGAGGGATTTTATGAGCTGACCAACAGATGGACAGAGACACAGACGGGAACCAAAGTATGCCAATCGTGGGTTGGGTAATAGCTTTATTTTCTATTCGGTCCAATAATACGCACAGGTGACCCACACTTTCTGTTCAAGATTTGAAAATAACCAAAAACTGACGGAAAGAAACGAAGAGTAAGACCCTGGTACTACACAGGGAAATAACCCGGGGCTCGGCGGGCCTTCGGGTGTTGCCGGAAATGGCCGACGACCGCCCTCGGCTGAGCTGAGGGATGGGGGCGTGACCCGCGCAGCACGCGGAGCCGCTTCGGGTGTTTCCGGAAACTGCCGAAAGCCAGCTCGAAGTGGGCGGGGAAAGGCCGGTGGGCGTGGCGGGTGGTTCAGGAGTGCCCGGAGTCACTTCGTGGGTTTCCGTAAACAGAGCCGAAGCTCGGTTTTCGGACTCGAAGAGGCGCGCGCGTCCCCGGGGGTTACCTTCTTCGGTTGTTTCCGGAATTTATCCTTAGTCGGTGGCAGAGAGGAGAAGGCACGTCCCCCTCCCTTTCCTAGACGCTTCGGATGTTTCCGGCTGCAGCAGGCGGAAAGAGCCGAGGGCCGGCGGTGGTGGCGGCCATGTTGGGAGCAGCAGGTCCGGCGGCGGCTGCCTGTGTGCCGGGCGCGGAGCAGTGCCGCTGAGGGCAGGGGAGGAGCGAGGCAGGCGGCCGGCTGCGGCGGCAGAGAGTAGGCGGAGCGGCGCGGCCCGGCCGAAAGGCGGCACAGCCCAGCCGGGGGTCGGGGGGGTGCGGTCCGGAGCCGCTCGGAGCCGGCGCGGCCTAGCCCGAGCGGCGCATCCCCGGGCTAGCGTGAGCGGCTGCCCGGCCTCCCCGCACCCCCGGCCGGGGCCCATGCGGCGGGTGCTCGTACTGTGAGAAGCCCCGCCCGGCCGGGCTCTGCGCCTTCCCTTCCCTCCCTTCCTTCAAGCTTCTCGGTTCCCTCCCCTGAGATACCGGCGCCATGTCCAGCGCCCGGACCCCCCTACCCACGCTGAACGAGAGGGACACGGAGCAGGTAAGGAGCCCCGAGGGCTCCCCGAATTCTCTGGATGGGCCCCTGCACCTTGCGGAGCCTCCTCCCTGCTCTGCTGTCCTCGTGCCCCTGCTGCCATCCCGCAAGCCTTGGCTGTCCTGTCATCTGGCCCCGGGATCCGGTCCCCACGTCCCTCTCCGAGTCCTGACCTGGGACCCACCTTGTCCTGACTCGGAGCTGCACACTTGTCTTTCTGCCAACCCCTGTCCCCTCACCACCGCTCTCCTGCGCTCTTCCGTGTTACCTCCCCAGCTTCCCCTTCTCTTCCCTTTTTCTCTCAGGGGCCTTTCTGGTCTTCCTCCACCCACGCTTAAAGCAGCCACTCTCCCGCTCCTCGAATAACACCCCGCGATTTGCCACTCGATTTGTCCACCTCTTTCAGCGTCTGCCTGGCCTTGCTTCCCCTCCGCCCGCACCGGTTCTCCCAGTCCCAGTCCCTGGTTATCGCCCTCAGGGTCCTTGCCTGGGATTGGGTTCTAGGTCTCCGTCCCCTTTCACTTCCCCAGCTTTTTCTACCCTGCTTCTTCCCGTTCCAATTTGTGCTCTCCCTGTTGTTTGCAACCCACCAGCTCCACCCTCATCACCTTTCCAAATGGTTCGCCTACTCTTTGCTCATCACTTTCCCTTCTTTTCGCCAGGAGCTCCCTGGTTCCTGGCTCTGGCATGTGTTGCTTCCGTGTTTCCCATACAGCTGTCATGCGCATAGTTTTCCCACAGGTTGTCTTTGGGGTTCCAATCACCACTCCCTTCATACTCTAGATCCCTTTGGTTTTCTTCCCTCTGAGGTTTGGCTTTTAAGTCCCTGGGCCTCCTGTTTCTTACTGTGTTCTTCCAGCCTTTCCCTCTCGCTGTGGTAGGAAAGACACTCACTGTTGCAGTCCTGCTATTGTAACATAACCTGTTGCTCGGTCCTTTCCCTGCCTGTCCTTTCCCTGCCTCGCTGCCTCACAGTCCCTGCCTTTCTGCCCTCTTTGCCTGCTGTGAAAACCAAGATGCTTTCTATCTCGACGCTCTGTGACTGTCACTTCTCATAGTGTCTTCCTCTTGCTTGTTGCTTCCTGTTTCTCAACCTTACCCCATCTTCTTTAGTGCGCCTCTTATTCGGTGTTGCCTTTCATGTCCATGTGAGTCTCCTGCCCTCTTCACAGCATATTTACTCCCCAACCCCATGGGTTCCTATGCATTCCCTTTCTATTGGCTAGTCTTGGAAGTTCACGAATTTTGCATGCTAGTCTCTTATGCTACATGTCATCTTCATGACCCTACACACTTCCCCTTATCCTGGCAATAACTGTCACCCAAGCCTTGCCTTTTCTGTGTTCTCATCTCACCTCTGAGCCGAGAGGCGTCCACTTTCTTTCACCATCTCCAGTGTCCCTTTCTGCCTGGTCTGTGGAGAGGTCTGTGCCCAGCAGGCCTTTCTTGGTAAACTTTACTAGGCATAAAAAACTTGTCTTGAAAAAGGAGCCCTTCTACCCTGAGGCTGCAGTGCTTTTTGCATTCTATTCCCTTATTACACCCTTTGTTCCCTCTTGTTTCCTTTTTTCTTCCTGTCCTGGTAAGGTAGAGCTGTTGTTGTAGTCTCTTGCTTATTAACCTCCTCTGCAAAAGGTATCTCTTTTCATTTATTGTGCTTTTTTGTCTTTTTCCCTTTTGCTCTCTATCACCTGGACAGTTAGGAACTTAAGAGGAGTCTGGACGGAGCTTTTCTCTGTATACAGTCATTGACCTTTTTGTTAATGGACTATATGCTTCAGGGGTGAAGTAGGGGTTGAGAGGGAGGAATGGTTGATTTGTTTCATCACTGGGTCTGGCAGCTGTTTTTGCACGGCACAGTGGTCTTTGGAAACCAAGGAGTTGGGTCTATGTCCCATAGTCCCTCGCTTGCCAGCTGGTTCCCTCCTAACAGAAACCACTTTCTCCAGGCCCTCTTGAGGTTGCTTGTTCCATCCTTTTTCTTCTCACAATCTTTATTTTAGCAGGTAGATCCTGCTTAACTGGAGAACTTTTCAAACTGTTGAAAATGAGCTTGTAGGAGGAGGCCAAGTGACTGGCACCTTCAGGCATTTGGGGAGAGGCTGGAGTGCCTACTCTCTGAGGCTGTGGGGGCATTGTGTTCAGCACAGAGTAAGAGACTACCTCAGTGTGATTTCTAGGTGCTGTTTACTAATGGCAAATGCATCATTGCCATGGTCTATTTCTTGTGATGTGTGCACTGATTTCCTCTCTTCCTTAACATGTCTAGCATACTACTGAGCATGTGGTAGGGACTCGTGCATGTCCACTGATTTCATGACAGTAGTCACGGGTGACCATTTTGGAATGTAAGCTGCTCTGTGATAACTTTATCCAGAGCACTGGCTGCATATATTATCCTGTTCCAAATTATGAATTACTCATCCTGTCTCTACTCTTTATGGACTTAAGTTCCCTGTAGTTCTCAGGATAGCCAGTCACACTGTTGATGTTATGTTAAGTCTCATACCAGTGAAAGCCCAAACTTTGGAAAATCTGGGATGCATCTCTTTTAGGCAAGTGCCTGTAATTCTGTTTGTTTGGTTGTTTTGGTGGGGATGGAACCCAGGGCCTCCTAGTGCTTTTATCACTGAACTTCATCCCCCAGCCACTGTATTCTTTAAAGTAGAAAAAAGACAAGCAGCAGCTTCTCTGGTCACAAGGACAGGGATGTCAGAAATATTGGCCTCCTTTAGAATAGATCATGCCACCAACTGAAAGTAAGAACCTTTTTCTTGGTCCTGTTGTAATTTTAGCTAAAGTAGCCTTGGGAGCTCAGTCATTGCAGCAATGTTAATGTTAGGAAATAAGCAAGGGATTTGGCTGAGCAATTTGTCCCCCCCCCCCCAAAAAAAAGCGTCCACAATCACCTTATTTAAATTATTTATAAAACTTGTTTCACTAGAAAATAGGTAAACAGCTGGAGCATGCCTATAATCCCAGTGGCTCGGGGCTGAGGCAGGAGGATCGCGAGTTCAAAGCCAGCCTCAGCAAGGCACTAACCAACTCAGTGAGACCCTGTCTCCAAATAAAATACAAAATAGGGCTGGGGATATGGCTCAGTGGTTGAGTGCCCCTGAGTTCAATCCCCAGTATCTCCCCACAACCAAAAAAATAAATATAGGTAAACAAACTTCAGTGATAACCTTTAATCCGTTTTCTTGCTTTTTTTCCTCTATTCTTTAAAAAAATGTGGCTGATGAGAAGCTGTTTCTAGGAGCTCTTTGATCATATCTAAAACATACACAGAAAATGTTGAAGCATAAAAATAAACCTTATGTTGCAGGGAGATTGCCTGTTTGCTGTCAACTCTTCTTCTAAAAGAAGATAAAAGAAAGTCAAGCCCTGTCTTTAAGATGATTTTTGTGACACCTAATTCTAGCTATGTTTTTCACAGCCTTCTTTTTGCAGAAGGATTCTGACCTGGGGCGGGTAGTTTTGGGGTTTCTTAGTCTGTGAACTGAGCTTTCTGTTCACTTCTTTTCCAAATGGCTCTGCTGGCCCGAAGGCTTGGCAGTCTTGAAAGCAATCAGCAAGATGACTGTTTGTCTTCCAGCCAGCACAGCAGTAATAGGCAAGTGTGGAGAAGGGTCCAACTTCCAGAGTTCACCTGCCGCCAGCTGGAGCATTTGGTAACCCCGGGGGAAGGGCCACATGGCTTGAACCTACCCTCCTCTGGGTCTCAGGAGCTGAGACAGAGAGCTCCTAAGAGAAAACAGGAGTCTTTTGCTGCTCACTGGGCTTTTGCTGCTATGGTCAAGGGAAGGCATTGTCACCACTCTTCCAAAGTATGAGTGGTATAGTATATTCTTTCAGATAGTTTAAGAAAGAGGAGTTCAGAAGTCTTGATGAAAAAGGGCAAATCTAAATTATAGGACCCTGTAAAGAACAGCTGAGGGCCTGGGGTGTGGCTCAGCGGTAGAGTGCTCGCCTTTCGAGACCCTGGGTTCGATCCTCAGCACCACATAAAAATAAATAAGTGAAATAAAGGTATTGTGTCCAACTACAACTAAAAAAATAAATTTTTTTTTTAAAAAAAGAACAGCTGAGCCACTAAACACACCTTCATCAGACCCTGGTGTCGACTCTGGCCAGTGTGGCCCTGGATGCTTTGTCTCTGATCTCCGCCAGGTCAGCTGGCTGGATTAGCTAGCTTCCTAGTTCCCACATTTTGAGCTGTGTGTCACCTTGCTCCAGGTGCTGGTGCTAGAGTCTGGACTTGTTCTCTGGCAGAGGCTCCTTGATGGGGTTGCTGCCTTATGCTCAGGGATGCAGGCGAATATCTGACCAATGAGTCTAACTTCTCCTGGGCCCTAGAGATAGTGATGAGGTGTTAATTAGAGCAAGGACTCCACGAACCTATAGTCTTGCCATGTCATACATACTCTTTGAACCTGATGAAACTAAGTAGTCAATTATAATAATTTCTGTACAATCTGTGAACTTGGGGAAGTAGTTGAACAGAGGGATGCAAGCCAGTCGTTGAGAATTGGCCTGCTTCAGGTTAAAATTCAAGCTCAGACTAGGTTATCTGAATCTTTCAGGTTATAACCAAAGATTGGGCTGGAGATACTTTTCAGCATACACATCATAAGCACAGTTGATGCCTAGGACGTGGGAGAAGATGGAAAATGTGTTTGCCTAAGAGGTTTGCATGGTGAGATATCTTGGAAGTCGAGCCTCTCAGGCTAGACTGTTTCTCCTTTGGAACAGCAACCCAATTCTCAGTGGCCATTTGACCAGGACCAACCCAGGCCTTCATGAACTCTTTGCCATTGAGCACTTAGCCACCTGGCTGGCATTTCCCTTCTCCCAGGAGCTTCCATGACATTCCGTTCCTACATATGTATTATGTCAACTAGAATGAATATTTTATGCCTAGAGTGCAGCCAGGCCTCAGACTTTGTGGACCATTATTGACAAGTGGGGTGGGGGCTGGGCACCACCTTTGGCCCCCTGATAGTGTCTCTGCTAAATGGACTCCCCCAGCAGCACTTTGAAGCCCATTAATGGATTGGCATGAAGTAATCTCAGCGAATGGAAAGGGCCAGAAGGATGGTCATCTTCCTTCCCTGGAACTGCTTGATGAGGCTTCCTGCAGTGCCCAGGAGCAGCCCTGATTTCCTCGGCTTGGTTAAGCTGGGGGCTGGAGGTGTTCCCTTTTAGCTGTGGTGGTGCTGCTAGGCTCACCACTTTACTATCAGCAGAAATTGAGAGGGATACAGAAAGGGTGATGGAGTGCAAACCTGGCTGTTCCTCTTCCTTAGAAGCTCAGCAAAATGACAAACCAGATAGGTGGCCGAGTTTCCTTCTCTTGATGGGAGATTCCAGTATTTGTACATTTTGCACTTGAAGCTTGGGTTCTCCAGGCTTTCTCCCAGCCTTCATCAAACAGGAGTGAGTCACTGAAGTGTTAGCTGTGCATTTCTCCCCTCTGTCTCAGCACAGGGAAGAGTAAGCCTTTACAAACCTTGTGGGGGAGGAAATCACCCTCTCCTGCTGCTGGCATGGAAAGAGGCAGGCTATCCCCAGGTTAACCCTGAAAGTTCTTACTCTCCCAGTGCAATGTCATTGCCCCACCTCTGCCTTTTGGTGTAGGCCATTGAATGTCATTGCTCATACTTTGGAGAGGTGGTACAGCCCATTCTGAACAGCACCGAGAGAGAACCTGGCCTCTTGGTTTGCAGTTTTCTCTCAGGAAGGCATCCCTGTGCCTTCACAGACCATTAGAGCAGCTCCTCCTTTGGGGATGTAAGTAGGCTGGATCCCTTGATCTGCAGGTCTGTTTTTGTCGAGTGAAGTTTCTTGGTTTCTGTGGGGAGTTCTTTCCATAGATGTCTTGTCTTCAAGTTAGCACTCATTTCCCCTATTTCTAACTATCCCTTACCTTTCTCATTAGAAAGTAGCAAGGTGGCCCAAAAGAAATGAATTTCCCCTTATTCACCAGTTCATTAATTTTAGCCTTATAAAGCTATAAGATCACAATGTTTGGTAAAAAAGAATGTGAGGTGGATACTGATATTGGTCTGGGGTGGGGATGGGGGTCTTGAGGACAGCTGGAGCTGGGATGAGGAGAAAGAGAATAGGGGTGTGTTCAGTGACTGGCTGCAACTGGGGGAGGTGACACAGGCCTGTAATCCTAGCTACTCAGGAGGTCAGCTGGGGCAACTTAGACCCTGTCTTGAAATAAAAAATAAAAAGGTCTGGGGATGTAGCTCAGTGGTAAAGCCCCCCTGGGGTTCAATTCCCCAAGTTGGGAGTGGGGACTGGACTGGTTCCAAGCCACCTTTTTGGCTTTTTCTTTTAAACATCAGGAAGGTGGAACAGACCAGGGGCTCCTCTGTAGAACCAGTTGAGCTGGTTTTGAGCAGCCTTGGCCTATTTTCCTCTGAGCTCTCTGGGAAGGTACTGAGGTCTGCCTCTTCTGGGGCTGTGCTCATTGAGGCATGCATTTGGAAGATGTCTGTAAACAACTCCTCCCCCTCCCCAAATACCTGGTGGGTCTTGGAGCTGGTCCTCCACTCCTGTGAGGGGGCTTTCTTTGCACCCCGTGCTGCCCAGCAAGGCCTCTGGTCTGTGTTGTACACCTTCACTGGAAGCTCCAAGGCACGGCTTCTTTACTGGACCTCCTTTTCCAATTCAGTTTGGCAAAAGGCCCTCAGCCTGGCCAGGAGGAAGGGTCTGCTATTGGCTGCCCATTTGTGCGTCTGGAAGGGAATCAGGACTCCGGATTCCTGGTCGCTGTGATCTGGCTACTAAATTCAGTGAGACCCCAGACCTTTGGGGTCAGTGCAGTGGGACTGTCTCTAGGCCTGCTGGGAAAGAGTGAGGGAAAATGGTTTTTGGTGTTTGGCAGGTCACAGAAACTTCAGCCCCAGGAGATGGATTGTCCTCTCCCCTCTGCTCAAGGTGAGAGAGAGGAGCTCTCAGGTGCCTGGTGCTTGTGCCCCCTGAACAGCACTAGGAAGCCTTTCTCAGAGATTAGGACTGAACCAGATTTGGGGACTTGTGTAGCCATCAGTGCTGGAGCAGAATTGTTTTCCAAGGGCTCATCACTAAGTAGAAACTTCCCAAGTATGAAAGTTTGGTAATTCCTGAGTGAAGCCACTTGCAGATGGAGCTCCAGTCTGTGCCCTTTTCTTTGGGGGCTGGCAGCTCCTGTCACTGCTACAATGACCTACTCATTGCTTCTATTAAGTATTATTTTGCAGGAGTTTTGATTACTGATACCCCATATGCAGGGTGTGTCTCCCCTTTTCCTCCACCTTTAGACCTTTGCCTATGCCATCACTTCCTACCTCCTCTCCACAGATGGCCACTATTTGACTGTCTTTGCATGTAGTGTTGGTGGCACTTGTGGATTGTTGCTTTTACTCCTTGTTTATGAGTGTTCAGTAGTTCCCCCTACTCCTCCTCCTTGTTGCTGGGGATAGAACCCAGGGTCTCTGTGCATGCTAGACAGATGCCCCTACCCCTCCTTCAGAGTTTGAATGACTGGTTTTCCAGTCACGGGAAGTGGGTGGGCCCCATTGGCCAGTTAGGTCTAGCATAGCATACTGGTGGAGCTTCTGGCAGAATTGAGAAGAGATCCCACTACTTTCTGATTTCTGTCTAGCTAAATGGTTCCCCTGGGGTTAAGAGCTGGTTTTGCAGCTAAACTTCCTACATTGAACTCTATGCCACCCTTAGCTTCCATAATCCCTCTGTGCCTATTTGCTTAATTGTGAAATGGGAGTAATAATAGTAACTATCTTACAAGTATAGTTGCTGTGAATATAAAAAGAGCTCATGGCTGGGCGAGGTGGCACATGCTTGAAATCCCAGCAGATGGGCAGGCTGAGGCAGAAGGATCTCAAATTCAAAGCCAGCCTCTGCAAAAGCAAAGCATTAAGCAACTCAGTGAGACCCTGTCTCTAAATAAAATACAAAATAGGGCTGGGGTTGTGGCTCATGGTTGAATGCCCCTGAGTTCAATCCCTCGTAAACCAACTCATTACACCCTACCCCCCCTACCCCCCACAGCACCCCCCCCCCCCCAGCCCACCAACAGAAAAAAGAGCTAATGAGGGCTGGGGCTAAAGCAGTTGTGTGTAGCCTCCTGCATGTCTGGGAAGTCAAATCCAAAGTCACCAGAGCATACATTGTGTTAGAGTTGGGCCCCAGGTGTTAAAAGGGAGCCCTTGGGTTGTTCTCAGCAAAGACCCACCAACTGCATGGATTTCTTTCATCACATCTGTTTTTTGGTGGGCAGTTTTGATCCTTTGGCCACAGGATAAACCTCTTTGTTTCTCTTAGAGACCACATGGGACTTGCCAGCACATCATTGTAGGTTCCTCTTTCCCTAGCCCAGAGGGCCTTCAAGGGCAAGGTCTCCTTACCTCCCTTTTCAGAGTTCAGAAAGATGCAGTGGTTTCTCGGATGCTCTGTGAGTTTGTGGACTTTGGATCTTGGGCTGAGATGATGGTCTCTAGAGGTTCCTGGTTTATCTTCATCTCTTCCCATTTCTGGAGCAGGAATGCCTTGTCAGAACAGTGAGTAAGTTGCTTGGTTTTTTCACACTGCAGCTGTGGCCAGGAATAAAAGTAACAGCATCCATTCAGAGTTCATCAGGAAGCGTTTTCTTTCACGTATCTTTGCCTTTGGACCCCTCTGTTGACTTTCTGCGCTTCCTCCTTTCTTTTTCCTCCTTTGGTGTTCCTGGACTCCCTTCTTTCATCATCCCTTTTCTGTTCCAGTTCATCTCAGGTCTTCATCCACTTGTTCTGCCTTCCCTTACCTGTTTCTGTGCTGTTTGTGGCATGGCCCCCAAGAGGCATTCCATCGCCTGAGAGCTTCTTCATACCTAATAGGATCCCAGCATTACCCACTCCTTTCTTTTTTCTATTCCTCTGATTTCTGTAAAATTAATGATTTTCTGCTTTGGAAAATACGTTCTTTTTAGGTCTCTAGAGCCACCTTCCTCAGTAAAGCCAGGCTTGTCAACCTGGCAACTTATTAGGGACAAGATCCTGGCATCCTAGTTTCCCTGGTGACAGTCTAAACCAGTTCTGGGCTATTTTCTCTGACCTGTCAGGAATGCCATAGGTCTATACCCTGCCTTAAGATATCTGGGAAGTTGCTGGTTAATTTTGGATGGTACAATTTTGAATTTGGTCTAAATGTGGTCTGGGGGTCCTTGGGGACTCTTAGACCCTTTCAGGTGGCATATGAAGTTAGAATTATTTTCATTATAACATGAACACAGCATTTGCTTTTTTCACTGTCATTCTCTCACCATTGTACAGTCTTATTTTCCAAGTGTTAAATGACGTGTGATGACATCATGCATCACTAATGGCCAATGAAATATATAATTTTGTATTCTTGTATTTTCTTTTCTTTATTATTTTTTTTTTTTAGAGAGACAGAGAATTTTTAATATTTAGTTTTTAGTTTTCGGCAGACACAACATCTTTGTTTGAATATGGTGCTGAGGATTGAACCCGGGCCGCACGCATGCCAGGCGAGCGCGCTACCGCTTGAGCCACATCCCCAGATCCTGTATTCTTGTATTTTCTAGATTTTTTTTTTTTTTTTTTTTTTTTTTTTTTGTACCACGAGTTGAATCCAGGGGTGCTTAAACCACTGAGCCACAGCCCAGCCCTTTTTATATTTTATTTAGAGACAGAGTCTTGCTGAGTTGCTGAGGCTCGCTTTGAACTCAAGATCCTCCTGTCTCAGCCTCCCAAGCCACTGGGATTATATAGGTGTGGGCCACTGTGCTGGCTATTTTTTAGAAATTTTAAGATAGTATTTTCAGGTATGTGTATGAATTTTTCAGTGATGAACTCAGTTTATTCTTGGTTCGTGTCCACTTACTAGTTTTCTTTGTTCTCATTGGTGATTGGGGTGGAACCCAGAGCCTGGAACATGCTAGGCAGGCACTCTACCACTGAGCCATATACTGGCTCTCTTTGGTTATTCCTGCTATAATTTCTCTATAAAACTCATTGTTGTCTAATAAATCATTATTTTGAAATCTCAACACTTTCATAGCACCTTTGAGGAAACAGTAAGAAGTAAGTACAACTTGTAAAACGTAAAAATTTTTGAAGACTTTTATTTAAAAAAATTATTTCTAACTTAGCATTTAGTTCAACTTTATTATTTTGTTTTGTTTTTTGTCTTATGGTACTGGGGCTTTAACCCAGGGATGCTTTATACATCCCCAAGTCTTTTATTTTTTATTTTGAGACAGGGTCTTGATAAGTAGCTTAAACTCTCACTGAGTTACTGTTGCTGGCCTTAATTTTGTGGTCTTCCTGCCTCAACCTCCCAAGTTGCTGGGATTACAGGGTTTGCTACTGTACCAAACAATTCTGTTTGATTCTGAAATAGCTTTTTTTTTTTTTTTTTGGTACCAGGAATTGAACTCAGGGGCACTCAACCACTGAGCCCCAGCCCCAACCCTATTTTGTATTTTATTTAAAGTCAGGTCTCAATGAGTTGCTTAGTGTCTCGCTGTTGCTGAGGCTGGCTTTGAACTGGCGATCCTCCTGTCTCAGCCTCCCAAGTTGCTGGGATTACTGGCATGTGCCCTGTGCCTAGCTTGATTCTGAAATAGAAAATAATTTATGTTTTTCTTATATTTAAGGATGGATTGCTAGTTTTAAAAAGGGAGATCTGTCTGTTTATTTATTTATATATGTGGTGCTGAGGATTGAACCTAGTGACTCTCACATGTTAGATTAGCATTCTACCACTGAGCTACAATCCCAGCCCGCAGATAAGAATATTTTAAAATGGCCGAGTATTAGTCTAGAAGATAACTTTGATATACAATACTTTTATAAGTTTTTTGTTTTGTTTTATACTTGGTCTTCATTTTTTATACATTAAAAACATATTAAAATAATTATGTGTATATTTAAAAAAAGGCTGAGTATGGTAGTGTACTCTTGTAATTGCATTGACTCTGGAGGCTGAGGCAGGAGGATTGCAAGTTGGAGGCTGACCTCAGTAACTTACTGAGACCCTTTCTCACAATAAAAATAGAAAGGAGAGGCTGGGGCTATAGCTAAGTGGTAGAGCACTTGCCTGGAATGCGTGAGGCACTGGGTTTGATTCTCAGTACCACATAAAAATAAATAAGATAAAGGCATTCTGTCCATCTACAACACCTACCAAAAAAAAAAAAAAGAAAGAAAGAAAGGACTGGGGGTGTAGCTCAGTGGTAAAATGCTTTCTTTGCCACAGGTTCAATCCCCAATACCAAAAAAAAAAAAAAAAATTAAATAATAATGAATGCTGTCTCCTCCTTTCTATTTTTTTTTTTGAGAGAGAATTTTTAATATTTATTTTTTAGTTCTCGGCGGACACAACATCTTTGTTGGTATGTGGTGCTGAGAATCGAACCCGGGCCGCACGCATGCCAGGCGAGCGCGCTACCGCTTGAGCCACATCCCCAGCCCTCCTCCTTTCTAGATGCTAATAATTGCATTATTGTATCATGTTTTTGTATGATGTTATGGTGCCAGTCAAGTTGCAGCATTCTTACAAGATCATTATTAATAGTGTTTTTTTTTTTTTTTTTTGTAGTTGTTGTTTTTTCAATATACCAAGGATTGAACCCAGGGGTGATTAACTACTGAGTCACATCCCCATCCCTTTGTATATTTAGGGTCTCCCTAAGTTGCTGAGGGCCTCACTTAGCTGACAAAGCTGGCTTTGAACTTGAGATCCTCCTGTCTCAGCCTCCAGAGCCACTGGGATTACATGCTCAGTTCATTGAGTTTAAAGCAAAAAGAAATTTAATATTAATAATACATTCTATGATAGTGGCTCAGGAGGCTGAGGCAGAAGGATCACAAGTTCAAAGCCAGCCTCAGCAATTTAGTGAAGCAATTCTGGACTGCTCCCTTTTCCCTCTTCCCTTCCCCCCGGAATTGGGTTAGAAGGAGAAAGAGTCATAGCAGGTGTAGTGGCGTACACCTGATATCCCAGCATCTGGGGAGGTTAAGGCAAGAGGTTTGTGAGTTCAAAGACAGCCTCAGTAAAAGTGAGGCTTTAAGCAATTCAGAGAGACACTTCTCTAAATAAAATACAAAATAGGGCTGGGGATGTGTCTTCGTGGTCAAGTGCCCCTGAGTTCAATCCCCAATACCACACCACCCCCTGGGGGCAGGGGGGATACATACTATGAGCACTTTTTTGTTTTATTTTTGGTACTGGGGATTTAACCCAGGGATGGTTTACCACTGAGCCTCATCCCTAGCCCTTTTTATATTTTATTTTGAGTCAGAGCTGATCTTGAACTTGTGATCTTCCTGTCTCAGCCTCTCTAGCTGTTGGGATTACAAATGTGTGCCACAGTGCCTAGCACTATGAACACTTTAAAAGACAGAATTTCTTCCAGCTTTTCAAACTAGAGTTGAAAAAGTCACTGAAGCCCTGTACTGTTGTGCTATCACCTTGTTTTGGCTGAAGTCCCCCACATAATAGCTAAGAGACTAATTAAGTCTTAGCTGACACTCCTGAATGCCCACTGGATGAAAAGCAGAAGAAGTCACAGCACTTCAGATACCATAGGGCCTGGTGAATAAAGATTAGCCACAAACATGAAGACCAGGTTAATATCTTGTTTACAGAATTTTACTTTCACCTAACAGGAGCAGATCTATAGATAGAGCTCAACTTACCTCACTAGCACCTACTACTCTTTGAAGAATTACTTCTTTTATGTGACTGCTCAGACACAAGTGCTGATAAATATTCAAAGTGTTTAAAAAAATTTTTTTTTTGTACGTTGGATTGAACCCAGAGGTGCTTTACCATTGAGACATACCCCAAGCCTTTTTAAAATTTTTAAAATTTTGGGGCTGGGGATGTGGCTCAAGCGGTAGCGCGCTTGCCTGGCATGCGTGTGGCCCGGGTTCGATCCTCAGCACCACATACAAACAAAGATGTTGTGTCCGCCGAAAACTAAAAAATAAAAATATTAAAATTCTCTCTCTCTCTCTTTCTCTAAAAAAGTAAAAAATAAAAAATAAAATAAAATTTTGAGACAGGATCTTGCTAAGTTGTTTAGAGCCTCACTAAATTGCCAAGGCTCCTGCCTTAGCCTCCTGAGCTTCTGGGATTACAGGACCGTGCCACCATGCCTGGCCTTTTTTTTTTTTTTTTTTTAATATTTATTTTTTAGGTGTAGATGGACACAACACAATGCCTTTATTTTTATGTGGTGCTGAGGATCGAACCCGGGTCCTGCCCGTGCTAGGTGAGCACTCTACCGCCACAATCCCAGCCCTGGCCTTTTTTTTTTTTTTTTAAGTTGTTGCTGGACCTTTATTTTTATTTATTTATACGTGGTACTGAGAATTAAACCCACTGCCTCATGCAAGTGCTTTACCACTGAGCTACACAAACCAAGCCCTTGCCTGGCCTTTTAAATTTTTATTTATTTTTTTGTTGGTCCTGGGGATGAAACCCAGGAGTGCTCTCCGCTAAGCTACATCCCAGTCTTTTTAAGTTTTTTTTGTTTGTTTGTCTTGAGACAGTCTAAGTTGCTGAGGCCATGAACTCAAAGTTGTCCTGCCTCAAGTCTTCTGAGTGGCTGAATCTCACAGCTTACCCTGGAACAACTTCATTTCCATTCGCACTGTTGGTGCAAAGCAATGGCACAGAAAACTGTTGGTGCCATAACATGAATCGAGGTAGTGACACCAAACCACAGGTGATTGTAGTCATGGTCATTACACACTTGCAGTTGATGGAGGAAAAGCCATTTGCACTTAAGTATATCATGAATGAAGAACTATCATTATTGATTTTCATTAAATACCATCTATTTAATAAAGATTCCTTTAATATTCTGGGTGGCAAAATGTAAAATTTGAAGCATTGCTTCTGTGTGCCATTGTATAGTGGAAAAGCACCGGTGTGGCAGAGCTGAAGCAGCTGCATGGACTGTCATTTTGGGAGGCGGGTACCGGGAATTGAACTCCGGCACTCTACCACTGAGCCACACCCCATATATAAATAAATATTTTATTTAGAGACAGGGTCTCACTGAGTTGCTTAGCGCCTCTCTGTTGCTGAGGCTGGCTTTGAGCTTGTGTGGATCATCTTTTTTGCTTGAGATAATAACCAGTGGACAATCTATAGTTATTCAATCTTGAAATCTAGTGTTTTTTCCTGTTTTGAGATGGGGTCTCACAGTGTTGTCTAGGCTGCTCTTAAACTTCTGGACTCAGGGGGCTTCTCTTGTCTTGGCCTCCTGAATGCTGGGACTACAGGCAGCTTGGACATTTTCTTGGGAGGGAATAAACCGAACCCTTTATTGTTGCCAGTGATAAAATTTAAATTGTCAAGCGAAAATTAGAATTTTAGAAAATTTGTATCAAAGATTTTTAGCAAAACCCTGTCTCAAAATAGAAAATTAAAGACCTGGAGATTGTACCTCAGGGGTAAAGTGCACTGGTTCAATCCCTAGTACTATTAAAGAAAAAAAAAAAAGAATATAAAACAATGCAAGTCTTTCATCAAATTTCAATTTGTTGCCATGGCGTGGTGGTACATGCCTATAATCCCAGCCACTTGAGAGGCTGAGGCAGGATGATTGCAAGTTTGAGGCCAACCTCAGCGACTTAGTGAGAGCCTCAGCATCTTAGGGAGAACCTTTCTCAAAAAAGACTGGGGATGTAGCTCAATGGTATAAAGTACCCCTGGGTTCAATTCTCAGTACCAAAAGAAAGCTTGAGGAGATCCTTCTGGTGTTGATGGCGGATAACTTGTTGCAACTTCTCGTGGAGCCCTTGTTTTGTAGCTCCCAGCCTCTTCGTAATCCCTGGTGGGTCTCAGGAAAACTCAATCCTTTGAATTTTCCAGCTCCATAAGATGGTTCTCTGTGAAGTAAGGCACTTTGAACCAAACTTAGCTAATTTTCTTCTGATTTTCCTTTTCTCCCCCCTATTTTTTAGGCTCATCTTTTTTTCTTTTTCTTTTTTCATTAATTTGTTAGCTGTTTGCTATGTGTTTGTGTGTGTGTGTGTGTGTGTGTCTGCCACTATTTTTTTTATATATATTTTAGTTATAGATTAACATAATACCTTTATTTTATTTATTTATTTTTATATGGTGTTGAGGATCGAACCCATTGCCTCACACATGCTAGGCAAGTGCTCTACAACTGAGCCACAACTCTAGCCCTGCCACTACGATTTTTAAAAATATTTAATTTTTAATTGAAAGGTAATGTATGGGTTTATTTGGTACAATATGATATTTGAACATATGTGTGTATATATAAGGTGTATTCATTATCTATTTATCTATCTATCTGAATATGAATGAAATGATCAGTTCAGGATATTAGGTTATCTATGGTCTGACCAAAGAAATTTTCACAAGAAAGACCCTGTGTTGGGGCTGGGGATGTGGCTCAAGTGGTAGCGCGCTCGCCTGGCATGCATGTGGCCCGGGTTCGATCCTCAGCACCACATACAAAGATGTTGTGCCCGCTGAAAACTAAAAAATAAAGATTTAAAAAAAAATTCTCTCCCTCTCCCTCTCTCTCTCTCTCTCTCTCTCTCTCTCTCACTTTAAAAAAAAAAAGAACCTGTGTTGGGGCTGGGGCTGTAGCTCAATGGTAGAGCACTTGCCTAGCAAGTGTGAGGCACTGGGTTCAATTCTCAGCACCACATATAAATAAAAATAAAGGTCCATCGACAAGTAAAAGAAAGAAAGAAAACTTAAAAAAAATAATTAAAAGACCCTATGTACACAAAGAAATAATATATTTCTTTGAGATGGGAACATTTAAAATTCTTCTAGGTGTTTTGATTTATATAATACAGTATTATTAGCTGTAATCACTCTTCTGTGTCATGATATTCCAGAACTTAGTCCTCCTATCCAGCTGTCTTGTACCCATTATAACCAGTCTCTCCCATCTCCTCTTCTGTACCATTGTGTTTTCTTTTTTATGTGTGTGGTGTTAAGGATGGAGCCCAGGGTCTTAAAACATTCTAGGCAAGTGTTCTATCTCTCAGCTACCCCCAGCCTGTGGTTTTGATTACAAATAAGATCAGTTAACAGATTTCATTTGGTATATGTTTAGTTGTGATTTGAAAAATTTAGTTTTATTAAATTAAAATAACTCATTTATATTTATATGTAATAAATGTATTAATGTCTTTTTTTTTTAAAGAACTTTGAATGATAGGTGTAAATTATTATTTTTTTAAGTGAGAGACGAGAGAGAGAGAGAGAGAGAGAGAGAGAATTTTAATATTTATTTATTTATTTTTTAGTTTTCGGCGGACACAACATCTTTGTTTGTATGTGGTGCTGAGGATCGAACCCGGGCCGCACGCATGCCAGGCGAGCGCGCTACCGCTTGAGCCACATCCCCAGCCCCTATTAATGTCTTTTTTAAATGAGTTGATACATAGTTAAAACTTTCACTTCAATTTCTAATATATTCTGGTAGATATAATCCATGTAAACAAAAACTTCTTGGGAACTCACTTATTTTTAAGAATGCATAGAGTTCTTAAGACTAAAACATGTAATAATCATACTTGTAGACTAAATTTGGGCTGATTTTTCCTGGTTTATTGGTTGGCTTCTCTATAATGTAAGAAACCTTTATTTTGCAATTCCCAGCCCTTCTTTAGTCTTGGCTGTGCCTGTGGAAGGCATTTGCTGCTTTGGATTGCAGTTCTTATAACTGAGGAAGCTAGTCCCAGTGACCTGAGGGTCTCTGATCAAAGTTGACTTGTTTCCTCCTTTGAATAAATAACATCAACCTTCTGAGTTTCTTTTAGGAAAAAACAAATTGTTTGTTTTTAGGTGGTGGGTGTTGAACCTGGGTCCTTGCACATGCGGAATACATGCTCTAGTACTAAGCTATACTCCCAGGTTCTGATTTTTATTTTCTAAAACTTTGAGATAATTTTAAACTTGACAAGAGTTGCAAAAATACTCCAAAGACTTTCCATGCATTCTTTACCCAGCTTCCCCTTATGTTAACATTTTATGTAACCATAGAACTGTATCAAAACTAAGAATGAATTTTAGTATGATACTGTTGACCAAAATACAGAATTTACTCAGATTTCATCAGTTTTTCCACTCTTGTATTTTTCATGTTCTAGGATTCCCTGTCCAATTTAATTTTAAGCAGGGTGTGGAGGGGCACACCTGTAAATGCTAGCTACTCAGGAGGCTGAGGCAGGATGATCTCAAGTTTAAGGGCAGTCTGGGCAACTTAGTGAGATCGTGTCTCACAATAAAATAAAAAGGGGCTAGGGATGTATCTCAATGGCAGAGCACTTGCCTAGCATGCACCAGGCCCTGGGATCAGTCCCCATTGCTGCAAAAATAGTTTGTAAACATAAATATGAGGGGCTGGGGATGTGGCTCAAGCAGTAGCAGGCTTGCCTGGCCTGCGTGCGGCCCGGGTTCGATCCTTAGCACCACATACAAACAAAGATGTGTGTCCGCCGAAAACTAAAAAATAAATATTAAAATTAAAAAAAAACATAAATATGAGAACTACTTCTGTAGGTAAATATCAGGCTGGTCAGCACTACCCTTGATTAGTTGGTGACTTGCTATGACCTCATAAATGAGCCTCTGTTTTGCAATATCCAGAGTCCTGGCCCAGCCTCAGGAAGGCACTTGCTGCCTTGGTTTGTAGTCATTCTAGCTGAGGAAGCTGTTTCTTAATGACCCAGGGGACTTTGACCAAAGTTGGCTCATTTCCTCCTTTGAATGCATAGCATTGGATTTTTTTTTTTAATATTCCATTAAAAAGATCATTTGGCTTACTTGAATTTCATTATAACAGTAGGGTTTTTTTTCTTTTTTTTCTTTTGTATGTTGGCTATTGGTCAGTTCCAAATTTGAAAACTGCAAAGCTTGCATAGCTTCTATCCTTGAAGAACCTTGGTGCCTGCAATAGCTGGAGGCTGCTAGGCTGTAGTCATTGAAGTCAGAATACCCATCAGCCTGTTCCTTGGATGGCTACAGGGCCTCCATACTTTTTCCTTCTTCTTTCACACTTTACTTTCTTAGCCTCTGCTTCTTAGTGAAACATGCCTGCCAAATCCCACACTGAGGCAGGTACTCTGTATTTTGTCAGGTAAGCATATTTGGTGTGTTTGTAACAGGGTCTCTTTCCTTGATTAGTCTTGAGAGGCAGGTAAAAATGGCCAGGCGTAGGGGCTGTGGCTGTAGCTCAGTGGTAATGCACTTGCCTGGCTTGTGTGAGGCTTGGGTTTGATTCTCAGCACTGCATATAAATAAATAAAAATAAAGGTCTATCAACAATCAAAAAAATATTTAAAAAAAAAAAAAAAAGGTCAGGCGCAGCGGTGCATGTCTGTAATCCAAGTGGCTCAGGAGGCTAAGGCAGGAGGATTGAGCGTTCAAGACAGCCTCAGCAAAAGCAAGACACTAAGTCACTCAGTGAGACCCTATCTCTAAACAAAGTACAAAATAGGGCTGGTAATGTGGCTCCGTGGTTGAGTGCCTCTGAGTTCAATTCCCAGTACCCGGTTCCCCCCAAATGTAGTAGACATATAGTTTAGAAACTATATGTTTCAACTTTGTTCTTTTGACATATTCGTCCCCCAATTTCCATAGCACCTGTGACTTTTAAAAGCAACTACCACAAATAGTAGCCTGAAGGCCTTCTCTAATAATCACTTAACACCAGCTTTAAGCAAATCATTTGCTCAGAATTACATTGGAATAATTTTTAAAAAACAACTGTTTAGTCAAGTGTATAACTTCTCTTAGTTTGAGTCTACACATGGACTTCTAGGATTATAGCTCCATTTCCCATCAACCCTCCGTTCTTTACACAAAGCATATTTCTTTTCGGATTCACACGTGGCTTTCATTTTGATTCCAGAATTGAACTTGATATGTTATTTTCTTTCTGGCTACTGGTGTGTACAGAAGATAAAGACTTTTGCTTTCAAAAATTTGTGTACTCCTATTAGCTAAGACAGTGACTCAGTAATGGTGCCTCCTGGAAGGCCCTTTAGGTTATTATTCTGTCCCAAGTGGTTGGGAAACTTGGTCTTAAAGGAGTGGATTGAATACTTGAAGAATAGGTAGTGCCTCACCCATTCCCATTCACTTGGGCATGGCTTGCCTCTGCAGCTGTCTTTCTTTAGCTATTCACAAAATAGCCACCATTCATTTATTGAGCACTTTCTCTGTCCTAGGCTCTTATTTAACTGGTTTACATTCATTAACTCATTTACTCTTCCTGAGAGAATAGGTCTTATTATTTTACAGATGAGGAAACAGGGTTAGAAATGTTGAGTCACCAATTTAAAACTGAAGACCCAAGTGGCCCTGAGTGAGTGTTGTGAGTGTTTTTGGCTGTGGATAGCCCTTCATCCCTGGCTTCACTTTTATCCTCACAGTAGAAGGTACAAGTTGAGCATCCCCAATTCAGAAATCTGAAATCATCCATCCTAAAACTGAGACTTTTTTGAGTGCCAACATGACTATACAAATGGAAAACTCGGGGCTGGGGATGTGGCTCAAGTGGTAGCACGCTCGCCTGGCATGCGTGCGCCCCGGGTTCTCTCTCTCTCTCTCTCAAAAAAAAAAAAAAAAAAGGAAAACTCTGCAGATGACTCTTTGTCATCAGTTTCAGTCAAAACACAGGTTAACTAAAAATTTTCTATGAAATTACCTTTAGACTGTATGTATAAGATATATATGAAATAAAAATGAGTTTCATGTTTAGACTTGGGTCCGAACTCCAATATCTCTCTCTCTCTCTCTCTCTCTCTCTCTCTCTCTCTCTCACACACACACACACACACACACACACACAAATCCAAAACAGTTTTGGTCCCAAGCATCGTGAATAAAGGATATTGAATCTGTAGTTCCCTGAGGATTAGCTTCTTTAGGTGTGGGGCAAAAAAAAAAAAAAAAAAAGAGTGTTTCACAGATGGATTTTGAGGGGTAATGGGGATTGTATCTAGGGGTGCTCTCCCACTGAACTTCATCCCCAGCTCTTTTGTTATTTTTTAGACTGGTTCTTGCTAAGTTGCTGAAATTGGCCTCAAACTTAATGATCCTCTTACCTGAGTCTCCTGAGTCCTGAGACTACAGGCAGCACCACCACACCCAGCTCATAGATTGGATTTAGAGTCCCCTCTGACCTCAATGGTTTCTGTCTGTCATCTATTTACACAAGTGACAGCAGTGGTGTGTGCAGTAGCTGCAGCTCTAAGGTCACCTGCTGAGTACACCCTGAAGAGCCATGGGAAACTCAAGCCATCTTCTGGAATTTCAAGAACCCCTTTAGTGGGGCTTGGGATGTGGCTCATGCGGTAGTGCGCTTGCCTAGCGTGAGTGCGGCCCGGGTTCGATCCTCAGCACCACATACCAACAAAGATGTTGTGTCCGCCAAGAACTAGAAAATAAAAAAAATAAAATAAAAAAAAAAGAACCCCTTTAGTAAAACGGAAGTCCTATTGGTAACCAACAGGTAACAACCTCATGGAAAGGACTGTTTGGATTTCTAGATTTGGCTGTCCTTAGTGGTGCCCATGAAATGATGAAACTCTTTGGGTTTTTTAAACCCCCATCCTCTCCCCTACAAAGAAAAAGTAAGAAGCTTTTGTGTGTAATTCTTTACTGTGTGTTTTTGTTCCTATGAAATGAACTCAAGTTCTCTTTTTACAACCCTCTGTGTGCTATTTGCTCTTAACCTAGAGTACAGAGCACCATAGCTGGTAGTGTCAGACATCTGTGTGCATTTGGGGCTTGCTGTTTCAATCCTGGGAGTTGAACTCTGGCCGTCCTGATGTGTCTTTAGCCTGTGGCTTGTGTAATATGCCACTTCATACTATTTGCATTTACTTGGTCTCTCTTTTGGTTCATGTCTCTCTCCTGAAGCTGGCGCTTATAGCTATGCATGTGGCCCTTTTAGACCAGGAGTGGATGCTGTGTGTCCTTCTACAGTGTTTTAGTTAAACTCTAGTTTAACTTTGAGTTAAACTTTCCCTTTCCCTTGAAGATGCCAGTCTGGGGTGAGGGCAAAGGGATGAGCTGTAGGCCTAGATTCAAGCAAGAGTTTGCCACTTATACGCCTCTTGGTGCCCTAGTGGAGGAGAAGCAGGAGTTTGATTATATGTTGTTCGTGCTCAAAGCTAATGCACTTCTCCAAAATTATGGCTGTTATATCTAAATTACTTTAGAACTCATCTCTGGTAGAAAAGCCAAGGTCCACATGAATGACTTGGAGGAGCACACAGCCTGTGGACTTTCTTATGAGTGGTTCTCCCCTCCCCACATTCCCATCTCAGCATACATTTTTCTCTCAGCAGAGGTAGCTGCTAGTCACACGCAAGCACTCTTCAGTGTTGCAGCCACTGCTTCCTTGGAGAGGCTTCCTTGGAGAGTGCGTGGCAGGGCTCTCCTCCTAATGAAAAGGCTGGCATGTTGGGCTAGTCCACAGGGGCTCTGCCCTTCTGTACTCTATTCCCAAGGAGAAAGCATTGTACCTTAATTACCAACGGCATGCTGGCAGAGAGGAGTGGCTGCTAATTGATTAGATGACAGTCCTTTGCGTGGATGTGGAACCATTGGGGTGGTTTTGTTTGGTTTTGTGTTTTTGAGTAAACATGTAGATTTGGGCCAGGTAAATTGACTTTGGAGAGATGAAGATCTGTGTAGGGATTCCCTTTATTAATCTCATGTTGTTAATGTCACTTCTGTGTCCTCATTTCCTTTTTAATGTGATACTGGGGATGGAACACAGAGCCTTGCATTTTTTAGGCACCAGTTACCCTGAGCTATATCCTCAGCCCCATCATTTCTCACTTGGTAGTAAGAAGTCCTGAGTCGGCCTGCTTCTGTTTTGGTGCAGGTGGTGAGTAATATCTCTTCCTACCCTGTTCTCCCTCTGGTGTGCCCCCTTTTGTTTGGCAGCACCAGATTCCTTTATTTGGTTTGGTTTTCATTCCTTCCTTCTGTCTTGGAATGGTTGAACCCTATTCTGAAATATATTTTTAAGATAGTGTTTGAAAAGCAAACACCCTGCCTTCTTGAAACCACAGAAACTGCTTGTGAAACAGCCTATAGGGCAGGCTGCCAAATCTAGACTGTTAAAACCAATCCCTTAATGACAAAATGTCAAACACTGATGTTAAACCTTCATTATGATTGTGGTGTAAGGATTTTTCTGAATAACAAATGTTTAGATGCCGAACTCCCAGCTTCACATTCAGCATGCATACACTATAAAATTCTTCATGGTAAACCACTCCACAAGAGTCTTATGTAGCTAATCTGCTCTCTAAGGAAAGGTTTTAAACAAACCCATTCCCATTTATGCTCATGTGCATTTTTTTTTTTAATTCCAAGAAGTGATTTATTTTATTTTTTATTTTTTGGCAATGATTTGGACCCATCCTTTCACCAATTTTCATATTCTTTTAAAAAAACATATATGTTTAAATATATATATATGATATATATTAGTTGTAGATGGACACAATACTTTAATTAATTTATTTTTATGTGGTGCTGAGGATTCAACCCAGGGCCTCACATGTGCTAGGCAAGTGCTCTACCGCTAAGCTACAACCACAGCCCAGCTTTTCTATTCTTAAGGCAGGAGAAGAACTAGTTTAGAATTGTGTTTTTCACCCCTCAGAAAACTTGGCCTTAGTGTTTATCCCCAAGCACTGAATTAACTGACTTTTCTTTTTTGAGATGGCAGAAAATCTTCTGTTTGTCTAGGCAGTTTTCTTTCTTCTCAGTTACCTTCAGGAACAAGTATTTATTTCTTCCTGGTCTCTTCCTGAAGAGCTCTGAACCTGCTGGAAGGCTGAAGGATAGGGGTAAGATTTTAAAACTCGTGTCAATTGAACTGAACTATAGGGACCAGGCTTGACTCCCAGCAACTGGGTAATAAAGGGAAAATATACAAACGTGCCTCCCTATTTACAGCCAGTGTTGAGATAGGGGTTCTGGTACAGAACTTCAGGAATCCCTTCCAAATCTTTGCCAGTATAACTGGCTTCAGTTTCTGTTGTAGGGGCTTTTTCTGACTTTATTTCTGTGACGAAGAGTCCTGAGCAGCTTTCTTATTTTGTGCTTTTAAAGTTCTCATATCATCTTTGCTTGTACAGTAGGCTTGACTGTAGCTTCCAGATGGTGATGAAAGTCAGGAAAGCTAAGCCATGCCTCAGGGAGTCCCCTGAGTTGTCGTCGTCGTCACTCTGGTACTACGGGACATGGTCCACTTGGTACATAGGCGTCCCCTTCATTAACAACCCAGGGTCTGGACAGATCCTGGCAGAACTGATAGTCCTCACTGGAAGTGAAATCTGGCATCTTCTTCTCTGATCCCTCTTAGCTCATTGTTCCTCTGAAAAATAACAAAGACCACAGACCACTAATAAATCTGGGTAATTAGGCCAACTGTTACTTCTTGGCTTTGTCTGTACTGGACTGTGTGATTTGTGCTTCTCTGTCCTGTTAGATTGTCAACCCCTTTGAATGGACCAAGAACTGTGAGGGGTTGGGCTATGTTATTCCTCCTGGTCCTATTCCTTCCCCAAGAGCCTATTAGGTGCTTAGCCTATTAGGGTGCTTCACACATGGTCATCTCTCAGTAAATTATTTGAGAAATAAAAAATGGGCTGGAGATGTAACTTGGTGGTAGAGTGCAAGCTGTTTGATCTGTTGCACTACAAAAAATAAAAAAAAATTGTAATATGGGTGTTCTCCATTATAACCATCCTCAAGAAAGTGTATATATACTAGTTTGTAACCCAGACATCTGTCTCTATCCAGTTCTTTGGTTATTTAAGTCTTTTTTTTTTTTAAATGTTTATTTTTTTTTTAGTTGTAGTTGGGTACAATATCTTTCTTTATTTATTTTTATGTGGTGCTGAGGATCGAACCCAGGGCCTTGCACATGCTAGGCAAGTGCTGTACTGCTGAGCCACAACCCCAGCCCTTAAAGTCTTAATCAGTATCTTAGGTACAATAATTACTAAAAATAACTCCTTTTTGGAGTGGGGATATAGCTCGGTGGTGGAGCATTTGTTTATCTTGCATAAGACCCATGCCAGCACCAGAAAAACAAAACAACAAAATATCCACAACTTTTTGAGGATGAGAGGGAAGGTTTACACTATTGCTGGATTAAGAATCAAGAGAGGAAACCACAGGGAGAAAATCCTTTGCTGAGGAATCCCTGCCTGGCTTCCCGAAATAGGGACCAAAGCAGAAAGCTAAGCCCTTGGCTCTGCCTGAGTTCTATTCTTGCTCTTGATGCTCAGGCCATATATGCTGGGGACTTTTGCGTCACCAGCCTCATCCTTTCCTCTGTGTGGTGGGTGAACAGGTACTCGGAGTGTTGAGAATTTTGTCCAGAGTTGGAGAGATCATGCGCTCTGTGTCAAATAGCTGCAGTTATTTATAGGGGAGAAAAACTTGGGAGCATGGCACAGGAAGAACTGATTTCACACCAACTCAGCACCTGGTGGTGGCGAGGACCCAGATTGTGCTTCAAGTGTCTCAGGAGATCAGTTGCTTTTCTCCCATTCAAGTACCAATCAGGCCAGCCTTGCTTAGCTTCCAAGATTACACGAGATCAGGCACATTCAAAGTGGTGTGGATATAGACTGGTTCCTTTTCTAAGAACCAAGAACTGTGAGAGGTTGGGTGCAGTGGTGCATGCCTGTAATTCCAGTGACTCAGGAGGCTGAGGCAGGAGTATTGCAAGTTTGAGGCCAGCCCTAGCAATTTAGCAAGACCCTATCTAAAAAAACAAACAAATAAATAAATAATTTGTTTAAAAAAAAGATGAAAAGGGGAAAAAATAACTCTGAGGAAGTCAGGTATGAGGTTTTTCAGGACCATGTTGGGTAGGGCAGGAGTAAGAAAGATGATCATTTTCTCCTTTCTTTAGTCCCTGTGGTCTTCGTGTAAAAGCTCCATCTGACTTCTCTATCTCCCGTTCTGAACCCATGAAGAAGGCACCAGCTGGCAGGGTAGTTGCAAGAAGGACCTGTTAGACTGGTCTGCTTGGGTTTCCTCCCCTCCCCCAGCTGGGCACAGAGACTGAAACTGCTGCTCGCTTGGCTTTGCCAATTCAGTTTCTCCTCACGGATTATCTACTGGTGGCGGTCAGGTAGCTCCCCACCCAGGAGCCCTGAGGAACGGAGCTGCTATGGGAACCATGCGGGTGGGGGCAGGTGCCAGCCTTAGGTGTGCCGCTCACCCCACCAGGGGCTGCGCCTACTCAGCTGCTCATAAGAAGGTTGCAGAGCCCTGGGGCCTGTGGGAACTAGACTGTGTCTGCATGGTTCCTTTCACAGCACCTTGTGGCCATGTTCCTGGTGTTCAGAGAGGCTGGGAAGGGCCAGTAGCTTGTAAATGGAGTAATTGAAGATGGGGCTGGGAGGTTCTTCCCTAGGGCATCCTAGGTTAGGGTTGTCTGTTTGCAAGGTGTGCAACTTCTGGAGTTGTCACTTAGGTTATCTTTAAAATTTTCATCCTAGGCAAGGTTTTCCAGTGTGGGAGCCCTATGTCCAAGATATGTTAGGTGATGTTTACTTACGCAGTAAGACTTTTAGGCAGGTTGACTTGACGTAAGCCAAGGTCAGGAAGTGGTTTTCAGGACTTGCAGCCCATGCTCACTTCCTGCTGTGGTCTTGGGGACAGGACTGGAAGGCTTGTGAGCCCAGAGGTACTGAGAGCCCTCGCATCCACACAGGACAGACCCTTACAGCTTGTCTTAGTCCCCACATTCTCAGTGTGGAAACAGGTCCCAAGAGGGTAGATGACTTGTTCAAGGTTACATAACTTGTTTGGGTAGAGCTAGGTCTAGAATAGATCTCCCTTGGGACCCTTGGCACTATGCCCCCATTACCCACACTTCAGAGGCAGTTGTGTTGCTTAAATGGCCTGGGTGGGGACTACCTGTAGGCCTCATGGAGAAGCAAACTGGGAAGGGACAGCTGGAAGAACAGCAGGCCCCAGCTGCACACACCAGAGATGAGCTCTGAAATCCTGCCAGAGATTGTGTCCATTAAGGCCCCAGAAAACCCTAGGGAATGGATTTAAGACAGAGGACACCCAGCACTCTAGCCCTAGCTCACACTGAAGGGGTCACATGGAGCAGGGCTGTATCAAGAACTAAGGGGCGAGAAGCCTCTCTGAACAAAGCAGGAAAACCCTGACCCTATGACCTTCCAGCATGTCTTAGGGATGCATTTCTGGAGAGACTGAGGTGCCAGGCACTGAATTTGAGCACAATGACAGAGAAAAAATTGAGTCTTGGAAATTCCCCTGAGGTTGTGGTCAGTCTTGTTGAATGGTGAGCCACATAGCCACCAAATGTCAGGAAGGCCACTGAGCAGCAGTGGCGTCCTGAGTGGGAGATCACTTGGAGGGGCACACTAGAGACCCATGAACTGAGCTGGGTGGGTGGTTGGGTGGAGCTGGGAAAGCTTCCTGGAGAAAGTGAGATCTGGGTGGGGGTTGTGGCTCAGCAGCAGAGTGTTCGCTTGATCCTCAGCACCACATAAAAGTAGATAAATAAAGGTATTGTGTCCAACTACAACTAAAAAATAAATATTAAGAAAAGAGCCTCACATGCACAGGGTTCAATCCTCAGCACCATTAAAAAAAAAAAAAAAAGATCTACAGAGAGGCTTACCAGGAAGAGAAAAGGGAGTGGATGGTCCCAGAAGGTGGGAGGCTACAGCAAAGACCTGGAGGTCTGTGAGAACATTCTACATTCAAAGACAAATGTCTGGAACCCAGCTGCAGGCAGAAAAGATAGCAGCCAGGTCACAGTGCCGTTGTAGAGATAGTCCAGGAACCTGTGGGTCTAGAGCGCAATCAGTTTTACATACACACATAGGTAGACATATGAACAGTTGTGATGTGGAGAGGTTTTTTTTGTTTTATTTTGTTTTGTTTGGTAAAGACGTACTTTGTATATAAAACCATTGCTTCCTGTTCCCAGGGCTGGGTGCCCTGTGTAGAGGAGGCTTGGTGCACCCTCCACTGCAGTAGTGCCGTGTTGTAGAGTAAGAAGGACTGGTTTTTCTGTGCAGGTGTCCTGGCAGGGGACGTATGGCTGTGGATTTGGCTTTGCAGCAGGGTTGGCCTGGCACACTGGGGCTGTATCAAGCCCAGGGGTCAGAACTGCTTTCCCTTTTCTCACGGGGGAGTGACTCACAGAACTTTTCTGCCACTGGAGGTTCTGCAAGCTTCTCAGGCAGCCTGTGAAGGAGGCCCATGGTAGCAGTTGGTAAGAAAGAAGAAGTACTTCATGGCCACCACTTCTGAAGAACATTTGTCTCGCTAAACAGCACCTCTCTGTGGCAGCCTTGGACTCTGTGCTGGCAAAGAGAGGCACCCTCCCCTCCCTGTGGGAAGCCATCATCTCTGGCTTCTGCTCTACCCCTGGCCATAGACTGAATTGCACAATACAGCCCGTGAGAGTCCTGCTCTCCTGTCATTGGCAGTCAGTGGCACAAGTGCTCCGAATAACAGACCTTAACTGCTAGGATTGTTGAAGTGCTCCACACGGCAGGGGTCAGGGCACAGCAGCAAAGCATGTGAAATTGACCTAAGGTTAGAATGTGACTGTCCGGCTGGGAGAAGCTTCACAGGACCGCATTTTACTTCTCACTGCATAGACTGTCTCTCTCCCACCAGGGATGAATCCTGTTCCATGCTAGTCTTTTTTTTTTTAAACTGTTTCCCTTTTTGCCTTTCCCAGAGACCATACACCTGCCCTTCTCCTGTTGTATTCTAGTTATGATAGGAGTACCATTCAGAGTTCTTGGCAGGAAACCAACCTCTTCTACCCCAGTTGGTTCCCCCTCCTTTCGCCAGCTTGTTTGATGTGCACATTCCCCAGAGTTCTCCTTATGCAGCTGGTTGGCTCTGTAGTGGCCAGAGATTGGAGCTCCTGCAGTGGAATCCAGCTGCTTCCCTCCTGGGCTTTAGAGGCGGGGCTTGAAAGTAGAGAATCATAATCTCCCTTCCTCCTCCTCCCCCTACCCCCATGCTGCCAGGCAAACTGGAGTGACCAGCTCTGAGTGGGGACTCAGCCTGCCTCACTGCTCTGCATGACAACAGCGATCTGGAGGAAGATTAATGGATGTGTGAGTATGTGGACGCTGAACTTCATTACCAACTCTGTGTGCACATTATGAGAGCCACAGAGGCTTGCCCTGTGTGGCAGGTATGGACTCATTTTGATATTAGTGGAGGCAAGGGATCCTTAGGGGAGATGGTGACCCAGCCAGGTGTCTGCCAGGCCTGCCCAAGGCCTATCCCTGATCTTCAGGAGAGCTGTGTGGGTGGGTGGGTGATATGGGAAGTGTATTCTTGGAATTCCTTTCAGCGCCCCCATTACCACCCCAGCAAAGCCAGGTTCTTTAGTTCCTAAGCTGGGAACTTTCATTCCTGACTTACCTCCTTTAGTTTATTTAGCATGGATTCATCTTCCTCTCAACAGGATTGTGGGTAGAAGGTTAGAAAAGCAGTAGCTGGAGAGGGAGCCCAGGTTCCCCTTCAGCTGGTTAGAGGAGGGGCAGCACCACAGCCTTCAACCATTCTCTGGCTCCCCACAGGACATCCTCTTGCTCTGAGGCTGGAGTGCCTAAGGCAGTGGTAACAGCCAGGCTTGCTGAGTGGGGAGGCTGTGACAAATGGTTTTACAGAGGAGCAGGGGAGAGAGTCTGATTTCACAGAGCCAAAGGCCAGCTTCTGTAGGCTTAGCTGTTAGAGCCAAGACTCAGGTGCTGGTGCCTTTTACTCATCCCTCCTGTGTCTTTGGCTGTCATTGCCAGGTTGACCTGCTGCTTAACCCTCTCTGCCCTGGAGCTGGACCTAAAGGCGGTTTTTTCCTTCCCAGTTCTGACATGAGAGAGAGGCTGTGGCTCAGTGGTAGAGCACTGGCCTAGTATGCAACAAACAAAAACCAGTTCTGAAGTTCGCTCAGGCAAGAAATGGTCATGGAAAATATTGTTTTGGTAGTTTCGCTATTGGTCAGGAGTTTAGATATCTCAGAACTTTCTCTATCCAAACATACAATCAAAACATTCCCAGTGATTTGGCTGAAGCAGGAGGATCGCAAGTTCAGAGCCAGCCTCAGCAACTTGGGTTCTAAGTAATTTAGTGAGACCCTGTCTCAACAAAAATAAAAATTAAAGGGCTGGGGATGTGGCTCAGTGATTAAGCGCCCCTAGGTATAATCCCTAGTACCAAAATAAACCCCTCTTTCTCCTGAGGCTGTAGCTTGTGGTAAAACACATGTCTAGCACATGTGAGGCCCCCAGCACCACAAAGAAGACAAAATGTCCTTCCTTTTTAAGCCCTGTACATGTATGTCTTGGTAGGCCAGGAGGGTGTTGCTTTACTATTCCTTGAATTTAGGGCTTTTTAGGGACTCTCTGTTGCCCATTTCCCTTAGTCTCCCCTCACACCCAAGCCCCCAAACATAAACCTTTCATACAAAGAACATTGGAAAAATTAAGCAGTGCCTCAAGGTCACTTGGTCATAAGTGGTATTTGGCATAGGGAGCTGGTTTGGCATTTAGTGAGTGATTTCTACTTTATATTTGAGCAAAAGATTTTTTGGCAGGAGGCCTCTCTGCTCTGTTCCCAATGCTGTCCTGTGCACAAGGTTTGCCCCCTCCCCTCCTTTGACAGGTTGTTTTAATCCTCTTGCCTATAAACAAGTGCAGCGGAACGTGTCAGCCCAGTTCATATGACTGGTTATCTCTTCACAGGGTAACCAGCATCAGCGTTAGATACCGTAGCCACTTGACAGAGTAGAGCTCTCAGGTTAAAGGGGGCGATGCCAGGCAAGCCTGGGTCTGCCAAGGAACGGAAACAGGAGGGTGTGATTCCTTAGTGAGGACCACGCGTGAAAAGTGAGTGTCCACGAAGCAGGACTTTAAACTGTGGGAAGATGAGGGTTTCGTTCCTTCTAGGTTTTGTTTTCCTGAATTCTTAGTTTGGGCATCTCATTTATCTCTCTTCTATTCTTTGACTCTCTCCAGGGGCCTAGGACATGCAGCTGTCTCAAGAAACTGCTTCTGAGACAGATGCCTGCTAGTTCATGGGAGACAAAATCCAAAACCCCAAATCCCCTCTCCCCCAAACAGTGAGCCTGTTATGTTGTGTGAAGGACAGCTGGCAAGTCCCAGGTTGGGTTTTCACCACCACCATCACTCCCCGCCGCGCCCCCTACATGCACACACGCCTCCTCCTCTCACAGCTGAAGTGGCAGCCTGAGCTTTAGTAAGTGTATGAGGTGCACTTGTTCTGGTCCACTGCACAAACGTGTGTCTGAAACACATTTCCTACTGTGACTGCTGATTTACACAGCTTCTAGGTCTGTATATCTAGAACGTCCAGGCAGGATTGCTAACGCTTGGTACCTGGGGAGCCGAGGTGTGCTCTTGTCTTTTCCTGGGGTGGGATGTGTATGTTTAAAGTGCTTTTTAGGGGCTCAAGTTGAGGCTCAGTGGTAGAGCACTTGCCCAGCATGTATGAAGCACTGGGTTCAATTCTCAGCACCACAGATAAATAAACGAATAAAATAGAAGTCCACCAACATCTAAAAAATATTTTTAAAAAACAAAAATAAAGTGCTTTTTATCTGAGGCAAGTGAAGTGGCCTTTTATGGAAGGGATAAAGCAATTGAGCCGCTGGAACCTTTTCTGGCTCTGTTAAGAAACTCAAGTCCATGTCTGAGCCATGGAGGAGAGGACTAGAACTTGACCTTTGACCAAAGAACTCTCTTGGGCCAGTTTGAGAAGATGCATCTCTTTTTAGAAATGCAGAGTATTTGTGGCAAGTTCCAGTTAAAGCCTTCCAGACTGTATCTTCTGGAAACCTACCGAGTCAGGAAAGTATATAGAATTACTAGCAGGCATGTCGTGAGTAGTTGATACTCGCAGGCATTGTTCTAAGTGCTTTGAGTGGTATTGATTATTTGCTAATTTCTGATTTTACTTCTGTTTTCAAGACTTGGTAGAGACCCCCTTATTCTTGTGGGGTTCTTTGTCCTTGGTGGTTATCAGGGACTAAAATGGGCAACAGTACAGTTAGCAATTACCCCCTGCTGCCCAGCCGGGTTCTGATTGGAGGTGTTCTGGGTGGGTTTTTCCTTCATGGCTGGATTTAAGTCACCATGCCTGTTGCCAATTAGAGCTGCCCTTTAGAGTTTGATGGGAGTGGAGGAGATATGCATTCTTCTTGTAGCCCTCCTTTCTTCCCTGCCCTTGTTGAGTGAATTCAGAGGTGGAAAGCTGCAGACTTGGCTGCCTGCCTCCTTCAGAATAACCAGCATTCTCTTGTAAGGCCTAAAAGTGGCCCCCTTCCTCCCCAGCACCACCTGTTAATTGGTAGTTCTAATTCCTGCGGGCTTCCACCAGCACATGAGCTAATCTTCACCAAAGAGTGCTATTGTCATGTTCCTGTCACAGAGGTCAGAAAGCCCAGAACCCAGGTCTGCCAGCTGCCCTGGCCAGGGCTGAGCTGGCCCTTCTCTGGACCATTCTCTTCCCTTGGAAACTAGTGTATTCACGCTATCTTCCTACGGGCTCTGAAAAGATGAATTAACATGCAAAAGTGTTTTTAAGCTGGGTATGGTGGCACAGCTCAGGAGACTAAGGCAAGGGGTTTCCAAGTTAGGAGGTCAGCCTCCACAGCTTACTGAATGAAAAAGGACTGGGAGTATCACCCAGGGGCATCCCTGGGTCAAACTCCAGAACTGGGGGAAAAAAAAAAAAAAGTTTTTTAAGAAGACACTTATAATAGAAGATGGCTTTCATCTAGTTTGCTATACTCTTGCTCTCAGACCAAAAGTACAAACAGCCAGGGCCCCCTGAAGCAAAACTTTTGTTGCTGCCATTAATTGAACAACAGTGTTCCTAGGGTGCAACAGTGCATCCTAGGCCTAGAGCCATAAGCTTACACACACTGGGTCTCACTGAAAAGTTCAGGCTTTCCAGTCGTTTCCTCACTGCTGACAGATGAACCTTCTCCCGTTTATGGGGCAAGTGAGCCAAGGTGCCCAGTCAGGCCATGACCACTTAGTGACAGGACCCAGCATTCTCTGCCTTGAGCTGCAGTGGTGGCAGGCCTGGGAAGGGAGATCGGAGGCACCTCTCCTGCTTCTTCAGTAGGCAGTCGGGAAGCCAGCTCTGAAAAGCACTGGCCATTGTGTTGGGACACTGGCCCTTATGTTAGGACACCAGTGCAGGCTCCCTTCTCTCCAGCAAGAGATTACCCTCTCTGGTCTTCCTTCGCTAGCCCTCTCTCCTGGAAGGCAGCACCCATTCAACTGTCTTTCCTGCAGCCTCAGCTTCCCCTTCACCTGAATTCACGCCTCCTCCAGTCCAGTCTCCTACTTTACTGCAAGCTCCAGCCACCCCAAGTGCTTTGAAGCCCTCATGTTCAAGTCCTCACCCAGAGTTTGGAGGTTAGGGAACCCCAGTGTCTGCTGCCCTTGGTGCTTAGAGAACAAAGATATTTTCCAGGGTTCCAAGTTCAACTATTATTTAGCTTTTTTTTTTCTTTTTACTTATACATGACAGAATGTATTTTGACATGTCATATGTACTACATGGAGTATTAACTTCACAGTCTTGTTGGTTGTACATGATGTGGAATGAACACTGGTCGTGTATTCATATATGAACATAGGAAAGTGATGTCCAGTTCATTCTACAGTCTTTCCCATTCTCATCCCTCTTACCTTCCCTTCACTCCTTCCCCCTCAATCTGGTGAACCTCCACACACACACACACCCCACCTATTGTGAGTCAGCATCTGCATATCAGAGAAAACATTTGGCCTTTGGTTTTTTAGGGAGAATTGGCTTATTTCACTTAGCATTTCATCCTTCTTTATAGCTGAGTAATATTCCATGTGTATATGTACCACATTTTCTTTATCCATTCATCTGTTAAAGGACACCATATCTTAGCTATTGTGAATTGAGCTGCTGTTGACATTGATGTGGCACATCGCTATAGTATACTGATTTTAAATCCTTTGAGTATATGCCAAGGAGAGGGATAACTGGGTCAAATGGTGGTTCCATTCCAAGTTTTCTGAGGAATCTCCATACTGCTTTCCAAAGTGTTTGCACCAATTTGCGGTTCTACCAGCATTATGTAAGAGTACCTTTTCCCCCACATTCTCACCAAGAGTTATTGTTACTATTACTTGTTTCTTTTTTTTTTTTTTTAAAGAGAGAGTGAGAGAGGAGAGAGAGAGAGAGAGAGAGAGAGAGAATTTTTTTAAATATTTATTTTTTAGTTCTCGGCGGACACAACATCTTTGTTGGTATGTGGTGCTGAGGATCGAACCCGGGCCGCACGCATGCCAGGCGAGCGCGCTACCGCCTGAGCCACATCCCCAGCCCTATTACTTGTTTCTTGATAATTGCCATTCTGACTGGAGTGCGATGAGATCTCAGTGTAGTTTTAATCCGCATTTCTCTAATTGCTAGGGATGTTGAACATTTTTTCATACATTTGTTGACCGTAATTCTTTTTTTGTGAAGTTATCTGTTAAGCTCCTTTGCCTGTTTATTGATTGAGTTATTATTATTATTATTATTATTATTATTATTATTATTATTATTTGGTATAAATTTTTTTGTGTTCTTTAAGCTCTATCTGAGGTGCAGGTAGCAAAGATTTTCTCCCTCTGTATAGGCACTCTGGTTACGTTTTTTTGTTGTTTTTTTTTTAAGAGAGAGAGAGAAAGAATTTTTTAATATTTATTTTTTTGTTTTCGGCGGACACAACATGTTTATTTATATGTGGTGCTGAGGATGGAACCCAGGCCGCACGCATGCCAGGCGAGCGCGCTACCGCTTGAGCCACATCCCCAGCCCTGGTTATGTTCTTGACTGTTTCCTTTGCTACATCACTTAACTTCAAGTATAGTTCATATACCACTTAGATCCAGTGGCAGACCCTTGTGGGCTGACCTGAAACACGATCACCATCAATAAGACATTTCTATGAAAAATAGTTCTTTCAGAAGGAAACTTTTTTCTTTTTTCCCTGGTGCTGGGGCTGGAATCCAGGGCCTGTGCGAGCTGGGCAGGCGCTCTACCCCTGAGCTGCACCCTAGAAGGGAACTTCTGGTAAGTAGGGGGTTTCTTGAGGAAACCTGGCAGCAGATTTGCATGTGCTTGTGGAAGTGTTTTGCACTTTGTAGTCCTAACACCATCTAGCTCACAAGTAAGTCGTGTTAGATGTCAAATGGCAAAGCGGAAAAGAAACACCTCTCTTCTGCCCAGGGCAGTTGCTGGGGGGTTGCAAATACTTGTGATGGCACCGAAAGATAGGTCTGCCTTCCAGCTGATGAGCCATGGTCCCGTAGCCTCATCCTATAGCTCAGGACCCTCTATGGGTTGACTGTGAACTGCTGCAGGAAGCAGACAGCACTTCTGCCCACCAGCGGGAGCAGCCCAGTGTGACTTTGCTTCTGGAAAAAGCAGCCAGTTGGATATTTAATGGTCACTTGGTGGAGCAGCCACACTGCTGAAAGCTTGGTCTGATAGGGGCAGTTGTGAGGCCAGGGTGGTGGGAATACCCTTGGCGGTTTCTGTTGGTTTTTTTCTTACTGGCACTCTACCTCTGACCATGATGACTTCTAGAGCAGCAAACTTTGTCCCAGTGTTCTTTCTGACATTTATTCTTCCTTCTTCAACTTCTTTGAACCTGGAGGAGTAGGAGGCAGTAGTTTTTTCCTCTTCCATGGGAAGATGCAGTGGAAAGAGGCGCATGTCTTATTCAGCACCTTCCAGCGGCCACTGGAACTGGACAGGAGCAGGAAGGCCTGCTTCCCAGCCTGGGGATGGCTTTGCTCCTCAGCATAAAGGCATCAAGGAAACCACATCTGCAGGACAGGAACAAAGGGTTAAACCTACACCCAGGTAGAAAGGCTGTTGCATAAATGCTGAGAGGTTTTTTTTTTTTTTTTAAGATCTCGTGCTTCTTTTTTACTTTTGTGTTGGCAAAAACCCCAGGAGAAGATGGGAGACTCTGGGAGGAGATGATTATGCTAGTGAGTCAACTGAGCTCCCAGCTGCCGTTTTTAGTTCCATTGCTTTGCTGTAACTGGAGGCAATTTGGGAAGGTGGGGGCAGGGTAGAAATGCTGTTTTGTGCAGCAGGACAGGAGACAGGTGTGTATTGGTGAGTTTTTTGGCCTCCTAGGATTGACAGGGCCTTACGGTCAGCACATTGGTTCAAGAGGGAATCATTAAAGCATGGTTGTCAGTGTGGTAGATGGTAAATAAATGTCTTCAGCGAGCCTGATACGAGTCATGATCACTTAGCTGATGAGTAACTTTTGGAATGGCTCAAGTTGCATTGCATTCTAGAAACAACACACAATGGTTTTTTGTTGTTGTTGTTGTAGCTTTTTTTTAAAATATTCTTTTTAGTTGTATATGGACACAGTACCTTTATTGGTTTATCTTTATGTGATGCTGGCGGTCAAACCCAGTGCCTCATGCATGCTAGGCAAGTGCTCTACCACAACCCTGGCCCCACACAATGGTTTTGATGGCAAAGCAGTGCCAGGGCTAAAAGTAGAGAGGCAGAGAAAAAAACTATCTATCACTGAACTACATCCCAGTCCTTTTTAATTTTTATTTATTTATTTAAAAAATATTTTTTAGTTGCCAATGGATTTTTTTCTACTTTATTTATTTATATGTGGTGCTGAGGATCGAACCCAGAGCCTCATACATGCCAGGTAAGCACTCTATCACACTGAGCCACAACCCCGGTCCACTTTATTTTTTATTTTGAGAGAGGGTCTTGCTAAGTTTGCAGAGGCTGGCCTTGAACTTGGGATAGCCTGCATCAGCCTCCTCCTGAGTCTCTGAGATTACAGGTGTGCACCACTGCACCTAGCAGGCCTGGGTTTCATTGAGGGGGCATCAGGAGGCAGGTAGGGTGGGCCCTGTTGGTCCCCAACTATGCCAGTATTCTAAGTCTCTCTTCAGTTTCCTTTGGTGAGTACCTTTCATCCAGGGGATTATGGGACTCACTGTCTACTTGAATGTCGTGTATGTACACTGATGGGGGTTTTGGGTTCCAGAGACCATCATGAAGATACCTCAACATGTTTTCTTTTTTAACATTTTTTTTAGTTGTAGATGGACACAGTATTATTTATTTTTATTTTGTGCTGAGGATCGAATCCAGTGCCTCACACATGCAAGGCAAGCACTCTACCACTGAGCTACAGCCCCAGCCTCCCCAACATGTTTTCTTATTCATTCATTCATACACATTTATTTGATCAGTACTTGATTAAATACTGCACTAGGAGTCCTTCTGGGTCACAAATAAGACAGACCAAGTTTCCCTCTCTTTGACAGTAACCAACCAACTTCTAAGGCAACAGTGCCCTGAAAGGGGAAATTGGTTTCGTGGCAAGTTTTGATCTTCCTTCCTCTGCCTTTTTCTTCTGGGGTCAGGAGAAAGCAACTTTAAGGATCAAAAAGTTGAACCTGTGAATATATTAACTTGGGCCAGCCAGGTGTGGGCACTGTTGGGCAATAAGGGCATATGTAGGTGAGTGAGACACTGGCTCTGACCCTTCAGAGAAGGAGGGAGTTAAGGTTGTGGGGACAGTAAATGTAGTATGCTGGGAGAGTCCAGAGAAGGCAGTCACACTCCTAGAAAATATGTGAATTTGGAATAAACAAAGAGAAGAGGGTTTGCTTAACCCGATCCCTTAAAAGAAGGCTTCATGGACTGGAGTTGTGGCTCAGTGATAGAGTGCTTGCCTCACACGCGTGAGGCACTGGGTTCGTTTCTCAGCACCACATAAAAATAAATAAAATATATTGTGTCCATCTATTAAAAAAAAAAAAAGACAGCATCATGTACTAGATAGTGCACTTCTCCCCAGTGCAAGTGCACCTCCATAATGTGTCCCTACATGGCAGCCAGAGTGAGTGGAGCTGCATCCCACCACAGATCTAGCTTCACAGTGACCCCTTCCCTGCTGTGCCACACAGCTGCCCAGTACACAGCAGCAGGGGTCGGGGTGGAAGCCCAGAGTGCAGAAAATACACCCAAAACAAACTGCTCAGCTAGGCTAGCAGGAGGCCCAGGCACCTCAGGTGCACTGGTTAGAATGCATGCATTCCCCCAGTTCCCTGTGAAGTGAGCCAGACCTTAGGCTGCAGACTGCCTTCTGCCTCCCCCCACCACCCCCATCCCCCAGAGCCCTGGGCTGCTGGCAGGCTGGCTCTCCTGTGATATGGAGGAACTTGCTGGTCTCCATGGTTACTGTAACCCACTGGTATGGGAGGAGCCAAATGAAGTGCAAGGCTGGCAATGTGAGCTTCCCCCAGCCCTTGGCACCATGTGGTACTGGTATGTCGGCTGTTTCTTGGACCTTTTTTGAGAGGAAGAAGTTAAGGAACTAACAAGGAAAGGAAGGACCTGGGTGGGAACTATCAGGACAACCTTCATCCTCCTTGGACAAAACAGTGCAGTGGCATGAAACCTGCTCATTCATACATGCCTCTTGGCAGGAGGGCTTCATGTTAGGAAAAAGGGTCCTCTTTGCCTGACAGCTCAGCCATGGCAGGAATTTGACTTTTCCTTGTTCTAGGAGGAAGACCATGGCCGTGCAAATCAGCTTAGTGGCACTGATACTTGTAGTCACTACGGTTCTTTGAGATGTAGAACAGAAGTGAACAGAGGCAATAGGAAACATCAAGACATTCCTGAGCATCAGGCATTGTGGATAAGCACATGGGTGCTCTCATTTAACCTTCACTTTGGTCCTAGGAAATGGGTATAGCTGGTATCTTCATGTTCCAAATCAGAGGAGTAAAGTAATCTTGCTCAGGTACAACCAGCTAACAAGTAGCCTGGCAGCACTTGCTCTCAGGCTGTCTGCCTGCCAGCCCACCTCCCCGCCAGCCCACCTCCCCTTGAACAGCAGTGGAGACTACAGATGTCCTTTCTGTAGTTCCCCTCTTCTGAGTCTCAGAGGCAGGCATCAGTTCTCACTCAACTTTGCAGCTGACCCCTGTCTGTAGAAGTAGGTGCTCAACAGAGTCTTGCTGGATCAAAAGTAGTTGGGGCTAGCTATATAACTCAGTTGGTAGAGTGTTGCCTTGTGTGTACAAGGCCCTGGGGTCAATCCTCAGCACCCAAAAAAAAAAAAAAAAAGTATTTGGAGAGAGACAGAAACAGGACTGCAGTGAGCACATTCTCAGGGATGAGGTGATGCTAGAATCTTCTGAAGCCCTGGGTGCTCAATAGATATGCTGTTTGGGGCTAAGGCTGTAGCTCAGTGGCAGAGCACTTGCCTAGCATGTGTGAGACACTGGGTTCGATCCTTAGCGCCACATAAAAGTAAATAAAATAAAGGCATTCTGTCCATCTATAACTACAAAAAGTTTTTAAGATATGCTGTTTTAAAAGGAGCCCAACATTTCCCATGGCTCTGGGATCCAAGACTGAGGCAGGCTGTTGCACTGTGGCTTCCAGGCATGAAGGGCGAGAACTGGAGTTCTCTGTTTTCTGACTTCTTGCTAGTTCCACCTGCTTTTCCCTGATAGCCTCTGGCTTTTGCTGTGGGGCTTCTAGTCAGGGTTTGAGGCGTGCTCTTTCACTGGTCTCCTTGCCCAGGTCTGAGGATTGTGGCTAAGAGGGCAAAAAGGATAGCCAACAATCTAATCATTGGCATAAGTTGCAGACTCTGCTGCTGTCCCTTACCTGGTGACATCCACCCTGGCTGAAAAAAGGGAGATTTCTTTGAAGCTTTGCATAGTTCCAGCTTCCTGCTACAATGGGATATTAAGGGAATGTGGATGTTCTCAGTTAATTTGGGAGGCTTTTTTTTTTTTTTTTGGTACTAGGAATTGAACCCAGGTTGAACCACTTAACTACATCTCCAACTCTCTTTAATTTTTATTTTGAGACAGGGTCTCACTAAGTCTCTTAAGACCTCACTAAGTTGCTGAGGCTGGCCTTAAACCTGCCATCCTCTAGCTTCAGCCTGCTGAGACGCTGAGATTACAGGTGTGTACCACTGCACCCTGCTCCTTTGGTTTATTGATTTCTTCCAGTTGAGAGTGACAGTTGCTCAGGATCAAAGGATGCAAGGAAGCCTCCTGGATACAGTGAAGGAGTGAGAGAGATTTGAAAAGCTGAGGGTTTCCACAGCCAATACCTTTTCATCTGATCTACCCTACCTCTCCATAACCTCTCTTTGAAGTCAGTTCTTGCTACTTCCTCAAGTTCACGAAACCCCTTACTGTCTCCCACACATAGGACTGGGGAAACAATCCTTCTGTCACATTGCAAAACCCTAGGGACTGGAAAAACCAAGTTGTGTGATACTTCTCTGGCTTTTAAGTTTGCCAGTTAATGAAAGGCCAGGTGGTCCCAGGCCAACCTGAGTTCGGGATCCAGTGTAAACCATGACTCCCCTGGGATCAGGGTCTATTGGCGAGGGGTAGGAGGAGGAAGGCTTGCTGTGGGACCATCTGGATAAATTCCCTAAAGCCAGACTCATTCCTGGTCCAATGGAACCCTTTTTTCCTGTCGCTCCAGGCACTTTACTAAGCTTCTATCTTCTCCTTCAGCTAGTCTGTAGGAGCCAGTCTTACTTTTTGGGAGAGTCTTACTTTTTGGGAGAGGTACGCAAAAAAACAAATACAGGGGTAGGGATTGTAGCTCAGTGGTAGAGCACTTATTTAGCATGTGTGAGGCTCAGTGTCCCTAACAGGATGTTTTTTTGTGGGGCGAGTCTGGGTTGGTAACTAGAGACTTGGAGATGAGCAGAAACCTAAGGATAGACTTCCAGAAGCAGGGTTGGAAGGAACTTAGGAGGAACATTTGGATTGTTCCAACCTGAGTGTAATCTAGGATTAAGACTGTTTATTATTCCCAATTTATCGAAAAAGGCATGTAAACCTAAACCTCCAAGGGGCTTCGCAGTGTCCTCAAACCCCTGATATAATCTCTAAAATACTTAATACTTGGTATCCAAGCAGGGTGTGCATTTTTATAAAGCTAAATGCTGTGTTGTTTGGAAGTGGGAGGCTCATCTGCCACTGGGGGCTTGCTGGCTCTGCTGCAACCCCGAGGGAGGCTTGCCGACCTCGCCAAGGTTGCCCGCTGGGCCAGCACATGTGAGTCACACATAGCCTTCCTGGCCATGTTTGAGGCCTTGTTAAAATGCTGTGCCCCTACGCAGGTCCCACCTGCTGCAGGTGAGATAAGGGCTTTATGATTGCCCTGGCTGAAGGGAGTCTCCTCCTCACCCTCTCCAGCTGTTACCCAGCAGAACACCTAGGGAGGGTGGGGCAGTCCACTTCCGGGGAGGGAGGAAGGGGGAGGGGATAAGGAAGTTGGATCTAAACCCGCCTCTTTCTCTGTCGCCCTTCCTGCCCTGTCTCTCCTGCCCCTCTCCTCCCATTCTGATCTTGGAGCACTGGCCCAGAACTGCACACCTTCCTGACCACCAGACCCTGGTCTTCCAGAAGCCCCAGGCTTTGTCCCCGTTGCTCTCCTTGCCAAACCACACTCTCTCTGCTAGTGGTGGTTTCGGTTGCAACACATACCAGGTTCCCAGGCAGGAGCCACTCAGCCTGGCTGCTTTACTCCTTTTCACTGAGGAGGTGGTGGAAGGTGTCGCCTGCTCCGGCTGAGTAAGGGTGGCTGGCTGAACAGGCAGCCCCCGCCCTGGGCCTGGCTCTTCTCGGCCTCTGTACTTTGCCCTCGCTGCCTGACAGGTTCTGCTGTGGGCTGTACTGAATGGAAGTCGCCGATAATCTTTGTCCCTTTCTCCGACCGGGTATGTTTCCCCCTTTTTACCTCTGAGACTCCTCTCCTCTCCCCTCCCTCCTACATGAAGCAAGGGTCTCTCAGGAATTGCTTAGTAGAGCCAGGCACCAGCATGGAGTGAGTGGTAGGAGTCACTGGAAGGGTGTCCCAGTGTAGTGTTGAAGAGATGTGTGACTAGGAAAGGAAAGTCTCCTCTGAGTTTGCATCTGTGGGGCAGATGGAGGCCTGGAAGGTGAGCTGCAACAGAGAGGCACTCGGAAGCTATGGTGAGGGCCAGCTGGGATCTCAGGCCAGTGCCCAGGGGACGTTTTTCTTCACTGTGCCTGGCCTTGTTCCACCTCTGGCTGAGGAGACCCTGCCTGTCACCTCTTCCAGCCCTGGAGAAACCTCAGAACATTTGAGGCCAGCCCTCCATGCTGAGTCCCAGAGCATAGTTTCTAGAGGGGAGAACTGTTGGTGGGAGCTTCCAGCATTCGTGCAGGGGGCCCTGCCTACCTGAGTCAGTGCCCAGCCTCTCAGGGTGGAGGCTCTTCCGGGCAAGCCTGGCAACGCGCCTAAGGCAGGTTCTCAGCTCCCAAGCTGAAGGGCTCTAGCAAACTGTGGATCTAAGACTCTTCTCTTACCCTTAGTGCCCTGCCTTCTATCCTCTGTTTGATTGCAGGCCCCAAGTTGTTTTCGCCTCACTTCTGTAGGATCAGGCCTGCTGAGTAATAGTAATGGGTCTACCTTGGTTCCACATACTGCCTTGCAGGGGAAATCCCTTATTTCTGAAGTCTTTTTGGGAGCGTTGGGGGTCTCCCTGGGATAGATGTAGATATAGGCCAGAGCTTTGGGGTGTCTGATGTTGTACATCCTACTGTGAGCAGGGAGTTGGTGGTAAAAGGGAGACCAGGGCTTTAGCCAGATCCTGTTTCTTTGGCCTACAAGGGCAGATAGGCCTCAGCCTGCCACCCCGTTGGTGAGATCCAGAGCCAAGATGAATGGGCCTTGTCTGAATCATAGAAGGGAAACTCCATAATAGCCACCTGCAGCTTGCCTCCTCTTCACCCTTCAGAGCAGCAGTGGAGGCAAGGAAGTTGCCTCGCCTGGGGCCTTGGCCCAAGCAAGAAGCATTGTCAGTGGGAAACTCCTTTCTCTATTCCCATCTTCTCCTTTCTCTCCTTCCTCCTGGTGGACTCTTGCTTACCCTGTCCTACATCCTTGCTACAGGAAACATCCTGCTGCATAAAAGAGACATGATGAGAAGAATTGAGTATTTTGAGTCCCAACAGTTAGGTGGCTCAGGCCTGAAAAGGGAATTGGTGACTCTGGAATAGGGAGTCAAAGCCCACCCCATGTGAGTGTCTGGTTCCCTCCTGTCTTATGAAGGCCACAGGTGCTGGGATGGAGGATAGCACATGCTCAGCCTGGACCAGTCTCCCAGGTAGAAGGCCCCTTGGTATCTCTGATGGCCTGCAGCCACCTTACCAGTACTTGGCTTAGATGTAGACATTTGTAGACAGACAGACATTGGCTTAATGGACAATAACATTTGGTTTTTTGTTTTTTTTTTTAAGAATTTTTTTAGTTGTAGATGGATATAATACCTTTATTTTGTTTGTTTACTTTTTTTTTTTTTTAAATGTGATGCTGAGGATCGAACCCAGTGCCTCACACATGCTAGGTGAGCGCTCTACCACTGAGCCACAACCCCAGCCCTTTGTTTGCTTTTATTCGGCATTGGATAAAGCATTTTAGATGGATTTTCTCATCTACCTATGAGAAGTAGGGAATGTTTTATTTCTTTTTTATGAGATAAGAAAACTTGGGCTGGGGATGTGGCTCAAGCGGTAGCGCGCTCGCCTGGCATGCGTGCAGCCTGGGTTCGATCCTCAGCACCACATACAAACAAAGATGTTGTGTCCGCCGAAAACTAAAAAATAAATATTAAAATTCTCTCTCTCTCTCTCTCTCTCAAAAAAGAGAGAGAGATAAGAAAACTAAAGCTAGTAGGTAGGAGAACCAGTACTTAAATCTAGTTTTGTTGGTCTGTGGAACTCCTTAGAACCCAGTAGATTACCTCACAGATGAGTGGAAACACCCATGGGTCATCTTTTGAGTGATTTCCCCCCAAACTCCCACCTCTTGCATCCTTACCTTCTTCTTAAGGATGATGTTAATGAAGTTAACACATTAAGTGGCAGCTAGGATTTGAACTCTGGCAGTTGACCTCTGGTATCTACACTCTTAACCTTAACCAATAAGGAAGAGGGTGGGTGGCGAGTACCACTTATGGTTGTTGATGGTTCTTTTTTTTTTTTTTTTTTTTTTTAAGTTACTTTCACATTTGTTGTTTTTTTTTTTTTGTTTTTTTTTTAAGAGAGAGAGAGGGTTTTAATATTTATTTATTTTAGTTCTCGGCGGACACAACATCTTTGTTGGTATGTGGTGCTGAGGATCAAACCTGGGTCACACGCATGCCAGGCGAGCGCGCTACCGCTTGAGCCACATCCCCAGCCCTGTTGATGGTTCTTGAAGTCCAGCATGTAGCCAAAGCTGAGGGGGATGCTGTCCTGCTGTGCCACAAAGACAAGCTCCAGGGCCAAAATCACCAAGATGGATGGACAGGGCGGGCTTGGATGGGCGTGGCGTTCCCGGCTTTGCCCCATCCCTGGTAGATGCCAAGTCCCTATTTCAGGTTCAGGCTTGGAGGCTGTCAGGCTCCTGCTGCCTTTGGCTGTGCCCTCAGAAAAACAGTGTAACCAGAAACCCAGAAAGTACATTAGAAGCTGCCAAGGAAGCTTTCCCACCCATCTTCCTCTCGTGAGAGCTGAAACAGAAGGAAAGTTTCTGTTGTTGGCTCCCTGGAAGTGGGACAGGGGCACTGAAAGTCCAGCAGCTTGTTGGGGAGGATGAGGCTGAGAAGTGGTAGGCCCTGGAGGCTGGGCCTTCAGACCTGCTGGATGGGCTGAGTATCCTTCAAAGGAAACACCCCACTTGACACCAGCAGGACCTACAACTGCCCTTGTCTCCAGGAGGTGGGAACCCCGGAGTTCCTTAGGAAGGGAGAAAGCAGGCATGTGAGAATCTGGTCATCTAGCTGGACTCAAGACTTGGGGTACGGGGAGAATCATAGACCAAAAAACTCTGCAGCTGAATGGACAGACGGAAAGGATCGGTGTCTTCATGGGGAGACGTAGCAGAGAGGGCCATGGAGGCAAAAAGGGACTCTTTTGGTCTGTCAAGAGCCCCTGCTTCACAGTTTGCCATGTGCATAGGGTCTTTTCTCCTTCAAGGGGCTTCTGGGATCTGCTCAGGGAGCTCAAAAACATAGCCCACTTGCTGCATAGAGTGGTGCAGCAACTGGGACAGCTGAGGCAGGAGGATCCCAAGGGCTGGGATGTAGCTCAATGGAAGAGCACCCCACATGTACTAGGCAAAGACCCTCTGTTGACAGATTGGCAAGCAGGGCCAGTCAGAATCAGGTACTTGTTATTTTTCTATCTATCGAGCTAGCAAATGCCTTGCAGTTCCTTGGGTTGTAGCAAGTCATGCTTTTTCTCTGTGGTTTTAAAGTATTCACTTGGAGCCAGGTGGGGCCAGGGAAGGAAGAACTTGACTCACACGTTTCTGATCACCCTATTAACCTCAGTCTCTGAAGTTTCTAAAGTAGCTCCAAAAGGATCTGGAATGAGGCTCTGGCACCAAGTGATTTGGGGCTCAAGATAGGAATTAGACCAGACTCTTTCTTTTCTCCTTTTATTTATTTAATTTTGGGGGATTGAACCCAGAGCTGCTTAACCACTAAGCATCCACATCCCGAGCCCTTTTTATTTTTTATTTTGAGATAGGGTCTCACTAAGTTGCTTAGGGCCTTGTTAAGTTGCTGAGGCTGGCCTCGAACTTGCCATCCTCCTTCCTCAGCCTCCTGATTCACTGGGGTTACAGGTGTTACTCCACTGTGCCCAGCTGAACCATAATGCTGTTTTATATTGTCTTATTATATTTGTATTCATGTTCAGAGCCAACTTCTGCTGCCATGCTTGGACCCAGTTATTCAGTTCATTTGTTGTGCAAGGATTCATTTAGTATCAACCGTAGTTCAGTCTCTCTAAGTGCTGGGATCTATCAGTGAAGAAAATAGATATGCAGGCCCTCATGGGTCTCTCTTCTCACTGAGAGCCACAACGAATAAATGTAAAGTATAAAGTGATAAAGGGGTTGGGTGTCAGTGAAGACTTTGAAGCAGTTCTGCTCATGCTGCACCTGTGACTTTGGATGCGGTGATCTTCTCTTATGAACAGGACAGTAGGAGGCCATGTCTTCTACCTGAGGCAGAGGAGCTGCTGGGCTATTGCTGGGGCCTCAGTAGCACCCATGCTGGATCAGCTCTGTTCCCTGGGATCTTGGCTGTGCTTTATGCCATGCTCCTTTGGACTGAAGGCTGGCCGCCATGTCCTCCCCTCCTCCCTTTCTCCCTGCCTATCAGCCCCTTGGAGTCTGCCCCCGCCTCTTATGTCTCTTGAAGAGAGCTGAGGGCAGAGGTCTAGGGAATCTGAAGGTTAGTGTGTAAAGGTATGTCTGTTTCTCCCTGCAGCCCACCTTGGGACACCTTGATTCCAAGCCCAGCAGTAAGTCCAACATGCTGCGGGGCCGCAACTCAGCCACCTCTGCTGACGAGCAGCCCCATATTGGCAACTACCGACTCCTCAAGACCATTGGCAAGGGTAACTTCGCCAAGGTGAAGTTGGCCCGGCACATCCTGACTGGGAAAGAGGTGAGCACTGGGCTAGGGGTATGGCAGCAGCTCCCATCCTATCGACACTCCACAGGTAGTGGGGGGACACCAGCAGCCAGCCTCTTGTTTATCAGGCCGAAATGAGATCTGACTGAGGTGCTAAGAACTGAGGGATGAAAAGGAGCAGGAAATACAAAGGAGGAAGTAGAATCAGGTCCTAGGCTTAGCCTGGTCAAAGAAGTGATCTTGGGCTTTGTTGTCTCATGTTCAGGTAGCTGTGAAGATCATCGACAAGACTCAACTGAATTCCTCCAGCCTCCAAAAAGTAAGCACCAGCTCCTCCTCTCCCTTTCCAAGCTTCTCTCAGGGCTCAGTGATCTACTGGCTCCATTTGGATTCCTACTTTAAGTCCTCTGGCAATTCCTCTGTGTCCACCACCCACCCCACGTGGCCCTGCTCTCCAGGACTTTGCTCAGATCTCCTGGGTGGGCCTACTGGCCTCAGGCACTGGCTCTTCTGCAGTCTTTCTGCCCCTTTCCAGCCACTAGGCCCACCTGTCTCATCTACTTCCTATACCTTGTTCTCTTCTGGCCTGTGGCCAGCCCTGTGCAAAAACACGTGTTTACAGCATTACTAGAAACACACACAAGCTACTCCAGCCTGGAGGAATTCAGGAGACTGGCTCTAGAAGTATAGGGTAAAGAGGCAGGGAACCTGGCAGTGTGTTCTCTGCCAGCTCTATTTCAGAGTGTGAATATGGAAGACTAGAAGTTTTAGAAGTTGGACTGTAGTTCTGAGTCCCTGACAAGGTGTTCAGAATAAAGAGAGGTACTTCCAATTTGCCTTCTCACCTCTAGGCTCACTGTGCTAAATGTCACAAGTGATTTGCACATGGGTTTTTGTTTGTTTGTTTGTTAATATTTTTTAGTTGTTGATGTACCTTTATTTTTTATTTATTTATATGTGGTGCTGAGTGCCTCACACATGCCAGGCAAGTGCTCTGCCGCTGAGCCACAACCCCAGCCTCTGCACATAGTTTTTGCTGGAGAAGGTTGAACTTTTCTTTCACTCATTTAACAGTGGGAAACTGAAGTCCTCCATGTGTAATGGAGGAATCCCCCAGCAGTAACACAAACCCTCTACCCAAGGAACTTTAGAGTGTGGTAGAAGTAAGAAAGGAAAGGGAGACTTTGTTTCGCAGAGGGGAACAGCTTGCCAGTGACTGGTTACCCTAGAACTGGAAACTGCCTGTCTTCCCTTCCTGGGCTCTAGCAGTTAAGAGAAGGAGGAGGCGCCTCTCTAGCTCCATAAAAGTTGTCCCTATTTAGATCTGTCAAGCTTCATTTGGGCCCTTCTGTAGCTGACCCTGACTCAGATTTTCTGACCAGAACCTGGTTCTTTATATCTTGTGGCCAGTGGAGTTTTTCTATTCTTTCTTTCTTTCTTTTTTTTTTAACATTTGTTTTATTTATGTATTTTTATGTGGTGCTGAGGATTGAACCCAGGGCCTCACAGCGTTCTACTGCTGAGCCACAACCCCAGCCCTGAGTTTTTCTTTTCGTGAGCACATTGTGGTAATTTTTTTTTCTTTTTTTGTGCTGGTGATTGAATTCAGGGTTGCAAGCACTCTACCAACTGAGCTCTATCCCTAGCCCCACATTGTGGTAATTGAGCCAGGTAGGAGGGTGACTCCACGAGAAGTGTCAGGCGAAGTGGTATGAAGAGGCTCAGGACTAGGGGCCGGGGACTGTTATGGAGGGCAGTGCTCCTGGAACTATGGTAGATGGCACGAGTTCCTGATAAGCTGACAGCTGGAACCAAGGTGTCCCCTGAAGGGTTTGGCTCAAAGGAAACACTGCTGTCTCACCAGGGCTTCCCTGCTTATTACAGGAGGATGGGAAGAAGGACTGGTGTTTATTTTATTTTGGTATTGGGGATTGAATCCAAGGGTACTTTACCACTGAGCTATATCCCCAGCCTTATTTTTTGTTTTTGTTTTTTGAGACAGAGTCTCACCATATTGCTGAGACTAGCCTTGAACTTGTAATCCTTCTGCATGTAAGCCTTCTGGGTTGCTGGGATTATAGGTGTGCACCACTGTGCCCAGCTCCCCCTTTTTTTTTTTTTTTTTTTTTTTTTTTGAGACTAAGGTCTCAAAGGTCTCACTAAGTTGCTTAGGGTCTCACTAAATTGCTGAAGCTGGCTTTAAACTTCTCATCCTCCTGCCTCGGCCTCCGGGAGTCACTGTGATTACAAGTATGTACCAGCCACCCAGCTCCCAAATCATCCTTTAAATTTGATCTTAGCAGTGATCTCTAAAGCATCAAGAAGATAGCACCTTCAGGGTCTGGGCAAGCCCAGAAAACTCCAGTCTCAGGAGATTGCTGCTTCCAGGCCAGGAGGGTGTCCTCACGGGAAGAATCCTGGCTGCTGGTTCTGGGCCCCATTACAGTGCTGCTCCCCATTACTGCTCCTGAGGGGAGTCTAGGATTCTTTGCTTTTTCATCTACAGTAATTGTTGAATCTGGGAAGGAAGCAAGAAAAACCTGGAGCCTAACAAAGAGGGAGCCGATAAGGTTCAGGTTCCTACAGATTAGAAAGGCACTTGCCTCTTTTCCTTTCTCATTAATGTTCACTTTATCCTATAAATTGTATTATGGATTAGGGCTCCAGACAACCCCCACCCCAAATCATAAAACCAAAAACAACTGGTTCTGTTCTTTGTGCAAGTGGTGAAGCCTAGAAGTTACCAAAAAACTCCACCTCCGATTCTCTGGCCCCCGCAGGGAGGAAGGAGTTCATTTCTGTCATCTTTCTTTATGGAAATGTATGGTTTGGAGCCCCTGATTTTGTTTCACAAAGAGAGCGTGAGTGTGTGGAGGTGGATTTGATTAAAATTGGCATCAGCTATATATAGGAGTGGCTTCTTCTATCACCACCCCAGAGGCCCGGGAGAGAAGGCCTATCCCCCAATGCAGGCCCTCTGACTTCTCCAAGCTTAAAGAAGATGGGTGCCCCTCGAGCTCCACCCCATCACTGGGCCTGCTGGGGCATGTCTGGTCACTGAACTGGGGAAGGAGTGCTATGCTGAGGATTCACTTGCACTGGCTCATGGTCCCCAACAGAACTCCTCAGCCAGACCCAGCTATAGTCTTAGGGCTGGATTTGGGCAGATGTAGAAGGGGAGCCACTGGCTCATCCAATTCTGAAGCAGCCTGGGGTGGCAGGTCAGCAGAGGCCAGCCTTCTTTCACCCCTGCCTCCCAGCTGCAGGAAGCCACAGTGAGCCAGAACACTGCCCTGTTTCTTTCTCCTTGCCTGGCTTTGTTGTGGTTGTTGTTGGAGTTTTTTTGTTGTTGTTTTGGGGAAAAATTCCTAGAATGGGCTCTGTTTGGAGGGATCTGAGGAGAGAAAGGGAAGCAGGCATGACCCCTGGTGTTTTCTCTTCTAGCTCTTCCGTGAAGTGAGAATAATGAAGGTTCTGAATCATCCCAACATAGGTGAGGAGCAGCCGCCATTCCCCTCCTCTTCCCTCTTAGCCAGGCCACACTTGGCAGTGGAGTCCTTCCTACCGGTGGCACTGCCTTCTGGAGACTGTAGGCCTCCAGGGTGTCAAGGAACCCTCAGGGGAGGCTCAGCTCCACGTCCAGCTTTACCCCTGGCATACTGGCTGGTCTTAGTAGTTTGACTTGTCCAGACGAGGGGAGACTGGAAGTAGGAACCTCCATCCGTCCCATGCCCCTGGACATTCTGAGCTTAGCATGTGGCCCTGCTCCCTGTCTAATTCTAGGCTTGGCCTTTTCTCTTGTAGTTAAGTTATTTGAAGTGATCGAGACTGAGAAGACACTGTACCTTGTCATGGAGTACGCCAGCGGCGGTAGGTGTGGAACCACCCCTTCCTGTTGTGCTCCTGCCTCTCTCAACCCTAATGGGCTCTCACTGGGCTTTTGCCCATCTCTTTCAGGAGAGGTCTTTGATTACTTAGTGGCTCATGGCAGGATGAAAGAAAAAGAGGCTCGAGCCAAATTCCGCCAGGTGGGTGTGCCTCCCTCTGTGGGCCGACCGCTGCCTTTTGGGGTTTGACATACAAGGAAGAGCTGCCCAGCTGAAAGTGCCTCCACCAACCCTGTGGCCCACTCTCAGACCCCCCTGGACTGACCCTTCTTCCTTCCTTTCAGATAGTGTCTGCTGTGCAGTACTGTCACCAGAAGTTCATTGTTCATAGAGACCTAAAGGTGAGTCACGTTCTCCTCTCCTGTGCCTTGGAGTAGAGCTGGGTGTTCCCCCTCTTTCTTCAGTGAAATTGCTGTCAGTGCCATCAGGCCCTGTGTATTCAGGAAACTGCGAGAAGCCCCTAGGATTGGCTCTGACAGAGGCCTTGTGCCTGGACTCAGCCCCCCATTGCAGAGGCAGCAGGGGTCTCTGCCCTTTCTGAGCTCCCAGGCATGACTGTAGCACTACAGGCTCTCCTGATCCTTTAGGCGGCCTGGCAGCTGCCCAGGGGAACAGTGAGTGTTCCACAGTGGTGTCATAGCTGCTTTGCAGGCACGCACACACACACACACACCCACCGTCTCTGTTACCAGGGTACTTGAGTTTGAGACTACCTGTGAACCCCCTGGCCGCTGAGTCCTCGCAAACATGACGTGACTGTGAATCCTAGGCCTGACTGACCCTGAAGCTTTGTGCTGCTCCCAGGGTCTTGAGGCTGTGGCTCCCAGCTCTACCTTGGCTGCCTGTGTGAGGGGTGGCCTGCATGCCTTCCTCCTGCCCAGCCTGCTCATGCTGTCTGAAGCCCTGCCCTGGAGTTGGTGAAGAAAGTTCTGAGAGTGGAGACGACTTCCCGTTGGGTCTCCCTCCCCTCAGCTCCTGCTGCGCAGTGCCTCGCTGTGATCTACTTGGTGTCCTGACATTTTCCATCTCACCTCCCAGGCAGAAAACCTGCTCTTGGATGCAGATATGAACATCAAGATTGCGGACTTTGGCTTCAGCAATGAATTCACCTTTGGGAACAAACTGGATACCTTCTGTGGCAGTCCCCCTTATGCTGCCCCAGAACTCTTCCAGGGCAAAAAATATGATGGACCCGAGGTGGACGTGTGGAGCCTGGGAGTCATTCTCTACACACTGGTCAGCGGATCTCTGCCTTTTGATGGACAGAACCTCAAGGTGGAGTGATGTCAGGCTTAGATCATTTTTGTTACTTCTCATTTCCTCTCAACCTCTGGTCTTATCCCTCACCTCTACCCTTTTGCAACTGTCTACATTTTCCCCCAAGCCAGAGCTTCAGAGAAGGGCCTGCTAAGGTAGCCACAGTTCAAAGGAAATTAGTAGCCTTGATTCCCATCTCACAATGGGGTACATGGTGTGTGTTCACCCTCCAAAGCACTCTGGATGGCAGGCATCTGCCTAGCCAGTGTTCAGGTCTCAGGGTCCTGGATATTAGTGTCTTCCTGGTCCTTGGGGTGATTTAAGTTTTCTAACCACAGGAGCTACGGGAGCGGGTACTGAGAGGAAAATACCGTATTCCGTTCTACATGTCCACGGACTGTGAAAACCTGCTTAAGAAATTTCTCATTCTTAATCCCAGCAAGAGAGGCACTTTAGAGGTGAGCAGCCTTCGACACCAACTGGCCCAAAATCCTGGGGGCCCATGTTGACCTCTAAGCTGAGTTTTTCCCCCTCTGCCCTTGTCCCTTCCCTTTGCTCTACAGCAAATCATGAAAGATCGGTGGATGAATGTGGGGCATGAAGACGATGAGCTGAAGCCTTATGTGGAGCCCCTCCCCGACTACAAGGACCCCCGGCGGACAGGTGAGGCTGCTGCTGGGCCAGGAGGTTGGACCTACCTAGAAGTTGAGGCCAGCCTTACCTGTGTGTTCTCCATGCAGAGTTGATGGTGTCGATGGGTTACACGCGGGAAGAGATCCAGGACTCACTGGTGGGCCAGAGGTACAATGAGGTGATGGCCACCTATCTGCTCCTGGGCTATAAGAGCTCTGAGGTACGTGTTCCCTACCCCATTCCCTGTCCTGGCCACTCTTGCTCTAGGTAGCACCCCCGCCTTGAACACATGTCTACAGCAGAGGCCTGTTTCCAGGGGGTATGCCCTCTGCCGACCGGCATGAAGCCTTGACTGTGCTCAGGCCTTTCACTCATCTCCCTGGTGAAGGAGTGAGGAAGCTGAGGGGACTGGGCTCAGGCTGGGCTCCCTACGGATGAGTTGAGCTGGCTATTCTGCATAGATTAAAATGGGACTCGGTCGTCTGATGGGCAGTTCTGTGTTAACCCAGACATCTTTATGTCACTCCATGTCTGGGAGTGTACGTCTTGGTTGAGGTGTATGTCTCTGTCTTATGGAAGTTTTAGTCTGTGTGTTGCCTCTTCTTGTTGCTTGCATGTAGGCATGTGTTTCCATGTGCATGTGTATGTCCTCCTGGCTATGAATTGGAGGCCTTAGGATTAGTTCTGCCCATTTGGGTTTGGTTCGTCCTCTTTGAGTTCCCACATGCACTCAGAGCCTCCCACTCTGCTTTCCCTGAGACCGGGTGGGTCCCCTCTGGGTTCTCACTTAAATCTGCTTAAGCGGTGTCTGGCAGCACTTGATATGGGCCAAGATTGCTTTCTGGGGGTGGGTGGGCAGGGGGCTGGTATCTTGAGCCTCATTATGTGTTCTTGTGAGTATTCATGTCTCTGGATGTGTGGACATGTGTATCCCTCTCTGAAGACAGGGTGTCTTTCTGTTGGGAGTGTCTGTGGCCGTTTGTGTCCCCATCTGTATCAGGGCATGTCTCCAGAGTAGAGGAGAATATGTTTAGGTGTATGTTAGTTTCGTGGGGTGATGTCTCTAGTGAGCCTGCAGTGGTTGTGAGGCAGGGCAGGAAGGTATGTGAGAGGGATCTTTGCGCAACTCCTGCCCTCCTTGATACCATGTTTTGTTCTTATAGCTGGAAGGTGACACCATCACCTTGAAACCTCGGCCTTCAGCTGATCTGACCAATAGCAGTGCCCCATCCCCATCCCATAAGGTACAGCGCAGCGTCTCAGCCAACCCCAAGCAGCGGCGCTTCAGTGACCAGGGTATGTACTTTTGAGAATCACAGGTGGGGGCCTACCCTTCTCCAGAGCCATCACTGGTTGTGGTAGCTTTGGAGATAGTTGAGTTTCGGTCCTAGTTCAGCCTCTTCAGGGTAGCACAGCCAAGGGCAGGTCATTAGTTTTCCTCCCCATCTGTGAAACCGGGACACGCATGGGGTGGGTCTTCAGCGGGCAGTCGCCTGACCTTCTCCATTGCATCTCTGGCTCTCCAGCCGGTCCTGCCATTCCCACCTCTAATTCCTACTCTAAGAAGACTCAGAGTAACAATGCAGAAAATAAGCGGCCTGAAGAGGACCGGGAGGCAGGGCGGAAGGCCAGTAGCACCGCCAAAGTGCCTGCCAGCCCCCTGCCGGGCCTGGAGAGGAAGAAGACCACCCCTACCCCCTCCACGGTGAGCCATGGCCCCTACCCAGCCCCAGGTCCTCCTTCCTGCCCTCCACCCTTCCTATGTGGGGCCTGGCCCTCTGGCTGCTACAGTTGCTTACTATGCAAGTGTAGGCCCCTGCCTGCCCTTACCCCAGAAGTGCAGAATCCCTTTTTCAAACCTGCAGCTGTCTACTTGAAGGGAGGAGGAAGGGAAGCCTGTCCGTCCCCTGGGGGAGAGCCTGGCTAGAGAATACTTGGCTTCCTATGAGACCGCTCTTGCCCTTCATTCCTCACAGAATAGCGTCCTCTCCACCAGCACAAACCGAAGCAGGAATTCCCCACTTTTGGAGAGGGCCAGCCTCGGCCAGGCCTCCATCCAGAACGGCAAAGACAGGTGAGTGCCGGGCTATCTGCTAGGCTCACAGGAGCCGCCTCTCCCAGCGGCACGTGGTGCCTGTCAGTAGCACCGTCTCCTGCCCCCCCAGAGCACTACCCCTGCTCCCTGGAGTCCCGTCCTGGCTCTGTTTAGTCTGGCCGTCCACCTTCCCCTCCCCTGCTCCACACCATCCCCCCCTCCCTGTCCTCCTCTGACTGCTCCTATTGTTTGCTGAGGGTAGGATTCCAGTGGTCATCACGATGGGCTTCTTGCTTCTTGACTGTGGCCAGGCCTGGAGCTACCTTCCTCTAGGTACCTAAGGCTTTGTCTTTGGGGCCCCAACGCAGGGCAGAATCAAGAGCTGCCCATCTGAGGGGGACTCCAGCTGTGCTGGTGAGAGCACAGCCCCAGTCTTGACTGTTAGCCTTCCTCAGTGTCTCAGATTCCTGGCTCCACCTCTTCTGAGCTTGAGGAAAGTCTCCCCTTAGCAATACCTGCTCTTCTGCAGAAGGAACAGCCTTGTTGTTAAAGTTCCTAGGAGACCGATGCAGCCAGAGGCAGTGGGCTCCCCTTGACTTTCCCTCTTCCCAGGCTCAGCCTTACCTTGTTGCTTCCTCACCCTGCCCTCTACTTCCCATCTTGTCACCCTCAGCTCTGACTTGCCTCTCACTGCTGCCCACCAGGCCTGAACTGCATCCTGCTGATGCTCCTAGCTCTGGCCCTGTCCTTGCTTCCTAACCCAGGCTTCTACCTCACCCACCCCTAACCTGGGCCTCTCCGCTGCTTTTGTCTCCTAGCCTAACCATGCCAGGGTCCCGGGCCTCCACGGCTTCTGCTTCTGCCGCAGTCTCTGCGGCCCGGCCCCGCCAGCACCAGAAATCCATGTCGGCCTCCGTGCACCCCAACAAGGCCTCTGGGCTGCCCCCCACGGAGAATAACTGTGAGGTGCCGCGGCCCAGGCAAGTGTGCTGGGGCAGCTGGTGCACCTGCTGCCCTCAGCCTGCCCTCCCCCTTAACCCCAGCCATCTCTTCTTCCCACCTAGGCGACCTGCTCTGTTCTTATCCTCCTAATCACTAGAAATGGCTCTATCCCCTGAGGCCAGGAAGTGGAGGGCACAAAAAAATACCATTAATGTCCCTCTTTTCCTCTAGTCTTCCCTCTCAGAACAGGTATGCAGGAAGCTGTTCAAAACTCCAAAGGGAAGCCTTTTCTGTTCTGAACCTTCCTGGATTTCCTTAGGGACCCTCAGTCCTTGAGAGTTGGTTCCCAATGTCCCCTCGAGGGTCCAAGGAGCCAGTTGTGTCCATTCTGTACTGCTCTCACAACATAGGTCCTTCCTTGTCTCCCTTCCTTCCTTCCCAAATCATCTCCACCTCCACAAGACTCCTCACCGCTGTCTTCAGTGGTCACACCCTTCCTTCTGTGTCCTCTGTGATGGCTGCCTCTGCCCTAGCATTCCCCCTCCCTGTCCCCACCACAGGATATTCCAGGTGCTCGGGGGTGTATGGCTTCTTTGTACCTGACATGTTCCCTCGGCCCCGCCTTTTTTCCTACAGCACAGCCCCCCAGCGTGTCCCTGTCGCCTCCCCCTCCGCTCACAACATCAGCAGCAGTGGTGGAGCCCCAGACCGAACTAATTTCCCCCGGGGTGTGTCCAGTCGAAGCACCTTCCATGCTGGGCAGCTCCGACAGGTGCGGGACCAGCAGAATTTGCCCTACGGTGTGACCCCAGCCTCTCCCTCTGGCCACAGCCAGGGCCGGCGGGGGGCCTCCGGGAGCATCTTCAGCAAGTTCACCTCCAAGTTTGTCCGCAGGTGAGCAGGGAGCTTAGTGTGGCAGAGAGGCTGGGGCCAGGCCTTGCCCTGGGAGGCGGGTGGAAATACCAGAACTGGGATTGGGTCCTAAAGGTTAGAAGAGGCCTCAGGAAGCCTAAAAAATTGGGTCATTGTCAACACTTTATGTGTCCAGACCCATCCTCTTAGGCCTCTCCCCAGTTCCTCTCAGGCACCCCTCATTCTGTGGCCCCAAGCAGATGGGCAATACCGCCTCCTCTCTAGGGGAGTGTGAACTCAGATGCTAAAATAAAAGCCCCCCTCTTCTCTCCTGGGTTCCCATGGAAACTTATATTTGGTGACGCAGCTGCAAAGTCATGAGGCATGAGCCAGGCTGAGCTGACAAGGAAATTTTTTCCTGGTCTCTTAATTTGCCCCCTTGACCTCCTTTCCTCCACCAGTTGGTGGTGTCTGGCTGCTGCCATTTCTCTCTGGGGTTCCCAGAGTGAAGCCCACAGTGCAATAGCTGGCAAGGGCCTACGGTGGCCTCCCTACAGCCTTGGCTCCGACAGCTGCCCACTGTGGGTCCAGCTTACACCCGAGCCCCTGAGATGGTCAGGGGCATCCAGCCTCTTGGCATGTTCTCTGTCCCACTCCCCTCCCCCACCTTGGAGTTAACAGCTCAGGAAGCAATGGAGGCTTTGGGATAGTGGGCCTGCCCACCCTGCCTCCCACATCACTCACTCACTCCATGGGGCTGGAGTAGTCGAAGATACTGCCCTGCCCAAGCCGCAGGGTACAGTTGTAAGGACTGCAGAGGGTGGGAGCAGACCTGATAACCAGGATTCTAGTCTCGCTGAGCGGCTCTTCCAAAACTGGGGTGACCTTCGCACCTGGGAAGCCCACTCCCCACCTGCTTATCCACATACCGTCTTGTTGGTTTTTTTTTTTTTTTTATTTCTTTTTTTATTTTGTCTTTTTTTGTTTGTTTTTTTAGAAATCTGTCTTTCAGGTTTGCCAGAAGGTAGGCGTTGAGCCCACTGTGTGTGTGTGTATGTGTGTGTGTGTGTCCTGTGTCTGTCCTGCTCCATCACTAACCCCCGCCCCCCCCAGCTCTTGATTCCTCTCCATCTGCTCACCTGCTCTGTGTGGCCCTCCTCTCTGCCATCTTAAAGGGATGAAGACTGCTCTGACTAGGCCTCAGCCTCAGTCCACCTTCCCTGCCCCCTTCAGACAGGCAGGGCTCAGAACATAGGGCCCCTCCGAGGCGACTTTGAACCCCCAAGGCAAATGGCTTTGAAAGTAAGGGGTCTTCCTTGGGCCACAGGTATACCTTTCCTCAAGCAAGAGACCTTTTCAAGGATTCTCCCTTTAAGATTGTCTCTACCCACCCCAGGTTTTGGTCACAAGCATTGGGTTCCTTCTCTGGCCCTTCCCCTTGTCGTGTGCATGCGCTATGAGGAGGCTCCACTGGGGTAAAAATGCATCTGGGATGGCATCTCTTGGGGTCTCTTGGATTTGCTGAACTTCAGGGCTGTGACCTCTTCCTCCCTGGCCTATCTGATGGCAAGATTTTTGAGGTACTACAGGGACATTGGGGTCCCTAGGCTAAAGTCTGACTCCTCCAGGCCCAGGGAGCCTTTGCCTCATGAATGGGGCGCAGCACCCCCTTCTGGCAGCTCTTGCAGAACCAGCCTAGCCCACCCTGCCTGGCATACTGCCTCTGGCAGGGTTTGATGAGTCAAGCCTTCTCTCCTCCGGGCTGCTTCCTCCACATGTGTCCTGTGCCTGCCAAAGAGCCAGGAGCAAACAATCTCTGACAGGGGCCATTCTGCCTCCAATCCCTGACAGAACATCAGGAGAACCTCACTTGAGGCCAGGATCCTGGCTCTTTGGGTCTCTGTGGCCCTGGGTGAGCCAAATACCAAGCTGCAGACCAAAGACCAGGTGGGACCCTGGGTCACCTGGTAGGCATATTGGTATCCCAGCTGAGGGAGAAACAGGCCAGATGGGGTTCTCAGGACTTCCCTATTCCCTGTCCACCCCCCGCCCCTCCTGCCCAGCTCACTGCATGGCTGGCTGGGTCTGCACTGCAGGGGCCTGAGGAGAGCAACTAGGGCTCCTTCCTGTCACAGCTGGGCCCTGCTCACAGTGCGCTTGTTGGCCTCCATGTGTCTGTGTCTTCGTGTCCCTTTTACATGTGCTGCTGCTGCTCTCCCTCCTCAGCCTTTCCTCCTTCCTGCCTTCTTCTGCTCTCCCCAGTTTCCCAGCTTCAGGCACCCATCTTTAAGGCAGGAGCTGGAGAAGCCGCTCAGCGGGGCCAGACCTCTTCCCCACCCACCCAGGTGTCTTCCTGGCCTCTAGCCCCCCTCCTGTGTGAGCAGCAGGCCTGGCAGGCCAGCCATAGGGGAGTTTCAAGTGCATGGAGCAGTGGCCTTTCCCATCAGCCACAGCAGCTGCCACACAGTTTGGTCTTGGCACTTTGAGCCTCTGAGAGAGGCTTCTGAATACCCCCAGCTCCTTCCTCCACGAAGACTTTGATCTGAGACCCTGGTATATTGGTATAAAGGACCAGCTCCCAACCCTAACCCCAGTAGAGCATGAGCCAGGCAGTGGACCCAGGGTTAGCAGCTCCTGCTGGGCGGGGCTCTGTGCTTGCGCCTGCGCAGCCACACCTCCTCCCCCAGCAGAAGCTCCTCCCAGCACACGTCATTGGGAGTGTGGGGAGGGACAGGCCCCATGTGCTGGGCTCCTTGTTGGTAAGGGACAGTTGAGCTGCCAGTATGAGGTGCTGCAGAGCCATGTTGGCCTGCAAATGACGGGCAAGTGGCCTTTGGGCTTGGTCCTGTCCACCCACTGGTGGCACCTCCCCAGACCCACTCTCATCTGGGTCTGTGGCGGCGGAAGGAGCGAGAGATCCCAGCACTAAACTCTCCCTCGCTCTGTTTTTTGAGGAACCTGAATGAACCTGAAAGCAAAGACCGGGTGGAGACGCTCAGGTGAGAGGGCCGGAGCCAGCACTGGCCCTGCCCAGGCCACCGGGCTTGCCACAAGCCGCCTGCTCCTCTCTTCCTTCTGCCTCTTGGCCCTTTCTCCGGTGGTTCTGCCCTGTCCGCACCCTCTTGTGGGCCTCCCTTTCCTTACAGAATTTCCCTTTCCCAGGCGCACTTGCAATAGTTCTGGGTCCTTCTCAGATCGTAATATATTCCAGAAGTCAGAGCCTTGCGTCCGGCGTTTGGGGCTCTAGGTCCCTGCCCCTTGACTGCCTTCGCTGCTGCCTCAGCCTCTCTGGAGGGACAGTCTGTGCCACATTGCCTTGAATGCACTCATTCCTTGCATAGCCCTCTCCTCTTCAAAGAAAAAAACTGTAACCGCATGGAACTGTCACCCCACCCGCCTGGCTTCTCACACCCTACCCTCTACCCCGAGAGACTGAGGGCCAGAAGACTGCCCCCGCCTCTCACCCCGGGCTGCCCCTGGACCAGAGTGTGACCCTCCCTCTTCCAGCTCGCTGCTCTGTGCTCCCTCCCGCTCTCCTCCCTAGTCTCAGGGTCTGTCTGCCAGGGTGGCTCTCCTGTGGGTGGGTTGCCTCAGCCCCCGGCTGACACCGCCTCTGCCCTCTTCGCAGACCCCACGTGGTAGGCAGTGGAGGCAATGACAAAGAGAAAGAAGAATTCCGGGAGGCCAAGCCACGCTCACTGCGCTTCACGTGGAGTATGAAGACCACGAGCTCCATGGAGCCCAACGAGATGATGCGGGAGATCCGCAAGGTGCTGGACGCCAACAGCTGCCAGAGCGAGCTGCACGAGAAGTATATGCTGCTGTGCATGCACGGCACACCGGGCCACGAGAGCTTCGTGCAGTGGGAGATGGAGGTGTGCAAACTGCCGCGGCTGTCTCTCAACGGTGTCCGGTTTAAGCGGATATCAGGCACCTCCATGGCCTTCAAAAACATTGCCTCCAAAATAGCCAATGAGCTGAAGCTTTAACAGGCTGCCAGGAGGGGGGCAGCAGAGGGCTGCCAGCCGGACTTGGCTGCTGGGGCCCGCCCCTGTGCCCCACCTGGGCGAGACTGCAGCAATGGATTGGCGTGTCTCCCCTGCTGGCACTTGTCCCCTCCCTGGCCCTTCTTGGTTTTTTCTTCCATGTTTGTGGGGGATGGGAGATGTTTCTTCCCCATCCCACATTCACCCTGCCCAGAAATCCCTCCTTCCCCTCTCTCCCCACCGGAGGCAGGGACGGGGAGGGGCGGTGGGGGGGCAGGGCTCCCCCTCGGTACTGCGGTTGCACAGAGTATTTCGCCTAAACCAAGAAATTTTTTATTACCAAAAAGAAAAAAAGAAAAAAAAAATCCCAGCAGCCACCTTTCCTCCCTGCCCCATTGGGACAGTTGAGACTGGATCTGTGGGGTTTCCCGGGAGGGTGGCTCAGGGCTGGAACACTCTCAGGCAAGAGTGGTGGAGTTCCCTGGCAGGCCCTCCGCCAGGCCCACTTTGGGCTTCTCCCCTCTCCTCCCCTCCTTACCCTCCAAGCGAACCACCAGAGGTGGCCTTCCCCTGCCCTCAGGCCCCTGGGCTGCAGGCCTGGGCAGCTGGGGGCTGGGCGGGGGTGCTGCACAGCCCTGGAGAGGACAGGGCCGTGGGCGGGCAGGCGGCAGGGGCCCAAGCCTCCCTCCACACTGTATCCTCTGCCCCCCTCCCCAGAGCTGGGCATTCCTTCCACAAGCTGCTGTGGGGACGTTTGTTCCCCTCCTCAAAAGTCTGTGCCATCTTCTCCTACCCCTCCCAGCAGAAGGAGGGCTGACCCAGGGCTGGGAGAGGGGAGGGGACTGCGGGGCAGATGGGCTCCTCGGCCCCAGGGGGCCACTTGGGCTGCTCATCTCCCTGACAGGGACGCTGGGCTTCTCCGTTCTGGGAGAGTCTTTGTCTGAAAGCACAGCCCCTCGCCATCCCTCCTCCCCACTGCTTCCCCGTCATTGGCATTAATCTGGGCACCAGCTCGCTCCACAGCAGTGACTGCCCGCACCACTCTCATCTCGGCCTTGCCTTCTTCTTCCTGACACTGTCGCCCCTCCTCTCAGGAGACTGCCCAGGGCCTCCACGGCCACCTGGCGGAAGGCTGGATTGGGCGGCAGGGCCCGGAGTGTCTGCCTCCCTGGGATGGGGACAGATGGGCGAAGCGACCCCCGCTTGCTAACCTCGGCCAGTGTGGGAGTGGGTGGCTGTGGGCGCTTGGCTGGTGGTGGCCACTGCATCCCTTAATTTATTTCTCTGCTGTTTCAGTTCTTGAGAAATGGGGGGAGGGAGTCCGACAGGCTGCCCCTGCCCTCACCTGAGTTGTACATTTTTTTTGTGATGGGTTTTATTTTTTATTTTATTATTTTATTATTATTATTTTTCTGATTTATGATGACTCCACCCCTGTTCATCACCCCCACTCCCAGGCCAGGCTCAGCAACACATCAGAGCCCTTGAGTCCCAGGAAGGGGCCTCGCCAACCTCAGCCCTCCTTACCCCCTGCTCCACCATGGCTCCGGCTCAGACCAAGGGCTCCCCCTCCCTCCCTCCTCCTGCCCTACAGAACAGCCCGGGTGCTCCTAGGGGGCCGGGAGGGCATGGCTTGGCTCCCAAAGGGGGTGGGGGCCAGGGGCACCCCGGCCAGGTGGCCCCTCCCCCCTAGCCCCTTCCTCCCACCCAGCCCTGCACTTAGTTTCTCCTCTGGATCAAACACGTAATAAAGAGAATGTTTGGAATCTGAGCTGCCTCCTCCAGTTTCTTCCCCCAGCCAGGCAGGGACCCAGTCCCCCAGGGGCAAGATGTAGCCTGGCCTGCCAGCCATCCTTACAGGAGAGAACTGATTGTGTCAGCTCTGAGGAGAGTTGGTGCTGAGGGAGGCTAGTGCTGGGTGGGCCAGCTCCCTCCCACCCTCTGGGCACCCAAAGGCAAAAGACCCAGCCAACTCAGGAGGTTGTATTTATTTATTTTTAAAAAACATTGAAAAATAAACCCATGTCTCCCTAAGTTCCCAGCCCCCCTTTCCCCAAGCTCCAGGGAGGACGGGTGAGGTGGGCACCCTCAGGGCCCTTCAGCATTCCCACCTGGCCCTGCAGAAGAATGGGACTCCCTTCAGGACTCTGCCCACCTCCCCCCACCCCTCCCCACCTCACCCCCAGACTTATTGCTAAAAGGAGGGAAAGGGGAATGAGGACAGCCAACACCCCAAACTGTCCTACCCTGCCCCCATGCTAAGGTCACTACCCCCTACACACAACAGGCAGGCCCAAAGGCCAAGCCTCTTGCAGATAAGGAGGCAGCCATTCCAGTCCTAGCCAGGAAGCAGAGTCCTCAGGCCAGCTCTGAAGGCCCCTTAGCCCCAGCCTGCAACTCGGCTGCCAGGACACACGCAGAACCCACAGGCTGGGCTGTGCCAACTGGCAGCTCTGGGTCTTTGAAAGATCTGGCAAGAGCTCTAGTCCCTTCTGTCCTCAGAGATGCCAGCAAAGGGGTTCAGGAGCCCGTGGGTGGTAGAGGACCCCAAGGCTCAGAGTGAGGGTGCTGGAGGTTCCAGAGGGGCTCCGATCAGGGTAGGTGGGGGCTGAGGACCAGGGCGGGCACTGTGGCGGGAGGCAGGCAAGGCCGGGCGGATGAGAGGTGGAGGGGGCTGATTAGGAGCGAGCCGGGGCTGCAGGAAGCGGCCCTGCTGTAGTGGGGGTGGCTGGCGAAGCAGGGTGGGAGCCGTGGGCAGAGGTGGCCTCAGCAGCGGGGGAGGCTGGGACAGCGAGGAGGGCAATGGAGGGGGTGGCGGTGCAGGGGGCACCGATCTGGGCACAGATGTTGAGACAGATGTAATCTGGACCTGAGGAAAGAGGAAAGAATGAGAAGGGCACTTATGCTTGCCCCCCAGCCAGCTTCGGGGCACTCCAGCACCTCTCCTCCCCTCTGAGGGCTTCCTTCCCCTTCTCACCTCATCGTCCTCCTCTAGGGCTGGGGCTGGCAAGGGAGCCCCTCTCCTGGCCTGCTCCATGGGCACTGGGGCTCCGGGGGCCCCATCCTGCTCGGCCTCCCACTCCTGCAGCACCTCCTCCAGATTGAAGCGGCGCCGGTAGCTCACAAAGAAGGTCTTCACCTGGGTCAAAGTCTTGTTCCCAATCACCTCAGCAATAGCCCCAAAGTCTTTGCCATATCTACGGATGGCTGCAAGGGTCAAAAGGGCAGCAAAAGTGTGAATATCCTTCAGAACTAGTTACTTCCCTGCCCCTTCCCATCAGCTTTTTGGAAGGTAAGAGGTGGATTCCTGGGGTCTTCTGTCCTCCTCAATAGTCTAACCCACCTTGCACAGCCAAAAGCTGCTCATCTGTGGTCCATCGGGAGTTGAACTTGGTATTGGCCTGAAGAACAAGGGATATGTTTTGTTTTGGTACCAGGTTTAAACCCAGGGGTACTTTACCATCGTGCTACATCCCCAGCCTTTTTTTTTTTTTTTTTTTGGTACCAGGATTGAGCAGAGGGTTTGCTTAACCATTGACCACGTCCCCAGTTCTATTTTGAGACAAGGTCTTCCCTAAGCTTCTGAGGGCCTTGCTAAGTTGCTAAGGCTGGCTTCAAACTTGTGATCCTCATGCTTCAGACTCCTGAGTCCCTGGGATTTCAGGCTTGTCCCACCACGCCCAACAAGGAATATATAATCTTTATAATAAAGTAAAAAGTTATGGAAACAGGGGCTGGAATTGTAGCTCAGTGGTAGAGCTTACCTCAAACGTATGAGGCACTGGGTTCAATCCTCAGCACCACATAAAAATAAATAAATAAAATAAAGGTATTGTGTCCATAAACAACTAAAAATATTTTTTAAAATGTGGAAAACAATGTTTACTTTAGCAGCAAATATACTAAAGTTGGAATGGTACAGAGAAGATTAGCATGGCCCCTGTGCAAAGATGACACAAATTTGTGAAGCATTCCATATTTTTAAGTACATGTATTAAGACAAGAATGGTGTAACTCCACTTTGTATACAACCAAAGATATCAAAAATTGTGCTCTATATGTGTGATATGAATTGAATCACATTCTCCTGTTATATATAATAAATTAGAATAAGTTAAATTTATCTATATATGGAAAACAGGGGCTGGTGATATAGCTCAGTTGGTAGAGTGCTTGCCTCACATGCACAAGGTCCTGGGTTCAAACCCAGCACCACACACACATACACACAACAAAAAAGGAAAACAGAAGCCCTGTACCCCTTATCAATACCCGCTTTCTGTTCTGCCTCCGAGAACTCCCTTTTCCACCCAGTTGTGAGCCTTACCTCAGGGGGGCGGAGCGGGTCGATGCCACCCTCCAGGGCTTGGCGGAGGCTGCTGTTGGCCTGCTTCATGCTCTGCACCTGAGAAGGCCAGGAGGGAGGGACATCTAACCCTCTGTCCCAGGAGGTCACCATCCCTGCCTCACCTGAGCCCCAGTGTGCAGTCAATCCCACGTCCCCCAACAAAGAGCTGTGCCACCGGTCCATCACAACCACTCAGTGGAGCTGACACTGAGAGCCTCCCCTGTTTGCAAACCACTTTTTAGAGGGCCTGCATCCCAGAGGATGGGGCCACGACAGGTGTCACACCTGCGCCATCTCCCCTACATCACAGCTACCCCAGAACTTAGTTCCCAGGAGCTGCTGGCCTCCTAGGTCCCCACCTGGCGTTTGAGGGAGATGAGCTGGGAATCGAGACCCCGGAGTGTGAGGTTGGCAAGGTCTGGGCTTCCTGACACTGCAGTGAGGCCCTCAGGACTCAGGTACATGCCCTTGGGTGGGCGTCGCCGGGTTCGGAGCGGGTGGTGGCGGTACTGAGACACCTGGACCTCCTTCTTTCCAGGGCCTGGGCGCGTATTCAGGGGCCTAGAGGGCAGAGGCTGCAGAGAAAGGAGAGAGGGCAGGTGGTGCAGAGCCGGAGGGTGGGGGAGGCAGGTGGGCAGGTGGGGCCACAGCAGCTGGAGACCTCACCTCTCTCTTGGGGTCTCCAGCATCTGGCTCTCCCTCACTCACGGTTCCTCGTCCCTCTTCAAGCTCATCGCTGTGGACACAGGAGGGAATGAGGCAGGGTCCCAGGAAGTTTGTCTGCCCCCACCCTGTGATGACCCAGACCCCACCTGTCTTCTTTGTCCTTCCGGCCACCCAGCCGCCGTGCCTGTCTGTCCATCACACTGGTTCGGCTGCGGGTCTTCTTCCAAGAGTAATAATACTTCACCAGGCTGGGAATGAGCTTGTCAGGCAGCTGAGGGAGCAAGGCCAGAGGTGGGCACCCAAGGGAGCTGGTGGGAGTGGAGGGCTGGGAAGCGCTGGGGGCGGGGCGGGCGTTACCATCTGCTGGATCCGCTGGAAGCACTTGCCGTGGAAGCCGAAGGCCTGCTCGAACAGCACCTTATCCTCCACGGTCCACTCATCAGGGAACGGGGTGAAATTGGCCAGGTCAGCCAGTGACTTCTCCACATCATGCTTATGCCACAGGAGCATGCCCAGTGCCTGGCCCAGGACAAGGGGCAACTCAGGCTGCACTGCCCCCAGCACTGTCCCATCCCCTCCCCCAGATCTCCACAGGGGCCAGGTTCACCTGCTCGATGTTGTAGCCATGCTTCTCCTTGGCCATAGCAATGTACTTGTCAACTGCAAGGGAGGGCACAGTTCCTAACCCAGGCCTGTCCAGAGAGGGGAGGGGTACCCCACTCTGGAGCGAGGATCCTAAACCTGAGTCCCAAGGCAGAGGTGGAACCCTCAGTTCAGCCTCCAGCCCACTTCTTTCTTCTTCTTTTATTTATTTATTTTTTGGGGCGGTTAATGGGGTCTCCCTATGTTGCCCAGGCTGGTCTCAAACTCTGGGGCTCAAGCCATCTTCCTGCCTCAGCTCCCAAGTAGATGGAACCACAGACACAGGCCTCAGCACCTGGCTTTCTGCCTCAACCCAAGCCACCCCCTCCCAGGGCTGAGCCTGAGCCCGGGGTACTGCCCTACTCACGCTTAGCATCTGACACGCAGTGGTTGGGTGACCACACCAACATCCCCTTCAGCTCCTTGTTGCTGTAGCGAGCTGGGCTCTCTGAAAGGCAGAGAAGGAGGAAAGACACTCAGATTAGCCTGGTGGCTCTAGCCTGGACCCAAGGCCAGAGGGCAGCAGGGGAGTGGGGCCTGAGAGGTGAGGCAGGCCCAGAAGGGAAGGAGGAGCAGAGACCAGACAGGAAAGCAGAGCAAGAAAACTCACCATGCCATGGGGCCACCCACCCCCGCCTGCCCGCCAGCCTGTCCTTCCAGCCAGCCAAGGGCTCCCCAGGTGCGGCTGCAGGCCAAGCCAGGGCCCCCACCCCTCCCTCTGCCGCCTGTCCTGCCACTCACCAGGCTTGCACTCCGGAATTACGGCCTGGTAATTGGTTCCAACTCGGATCATGCTGTCTGTGGAGCCAGGGGAAGGCAGTCAGGACTCCAGGGAAGGAGGGAGGGCGGGAGGATGTGGCGGGGGAGGTAGCTGGGCTGGAGTTCTCCCTCCTGACCACCCAGGGCCCCCACCTTCCAGGAGGCTCACTTTTCCCTGATCTTTCCCCAATTACCCTCAGCCAAAGAGGGGACTAGAAAAGAGAGAGACCCTGCCTAGTCATGGCCACATCGGATGGGGAGGGGGCAAGCCAGGCCAAGCAGAGTGCTTTGTTCCAGCAGAAGGTGGGGGCTTGGAGGGCAGACCCTAGACCTGGACCACAGCCCTGCAAGGAACCCAAGGCTCCTCCCCACCACATGAGCCTCAGCTCCGTGTGGAGGTGTCTTTCCGGCCCTTGCCCCAGCCAGACCTCAGTCCCCTGCAAGGTGGCAAGGTATGAGGGACCCAATCTATGCAAGGGAGGCACGCCTAGGTCTCTCAGTGAGTAAGGGCAGGGCCAAGGCGGACAGGACTACCTCCATGGCCAAGCCTCCAGATCCCCTGTGCCAGCAGCCCCAGACTTGAGGGAGAAGCAAGGCAGAGGCTCCAACCCAGGAGGACAGGAACCATCAACATAATATGCTCCTTAGTCTGCAACTCTTCTCCCTCCCCCACTTCGCGGCCCCTGGGCCAGTCAGTGCGCCTTTAACCCCAGGCCGCCGGGCTCACCGTGCGAGTGCTCCTCCTCGCTGCTGTCATCCTCCGAGTGCGGCTGTCCGCCGTTGGGCGCCGTCTTGGCCCGGCTGCGGGACAGGATCCCGGAGCCCGCACTCGGCTTTTCCATCACCGAGGGCATTACCCCGCCCGGCTGCCCCCGGGGTCGCGGGAGCCTTCGGAGAGCGACGGTGGTTACCGCGCTCTCCTCGAGTGCCACGCGCGGCCCGGCCTGGAGAGGTCGCCACTGAGGCTACAAGAGGCAGGAGGTCAGCGTGGCTAGGGTCCGGCGGGGCGGGAGCCCAAGGGGCAGCCCCAGCGCTCCCCGCGACCCCCACGGGCGAGGGCGTCAGAAAAGTTTGTGCAGAAGTGGGGTACGCGGGGGATGAGCGCAAGGTCCGGCTCTGCTGGGGCACGCTAGCTCTGTGCGCCCCTCGGGGTTGAGGCTCCCCTGGAGAAGTCGGGGAGCCCTGCCCTCGGGGCGCCCGAAGCCCCGCCGTCCGCCTGCCCACGCCGTTCACCCGGCGAGTGCTGCAGCGTAATTTACGTCCCCCGCGGGCTCCGTGCCTCTCGGCTGCGCCAGGGATGCCCCAGTCTCAGGGTTAGGACCCCTGCCCGGACCAGACCCTCAGCCCGCGACGGCAGCCGGCGGGGCCGCGGAGGTGGCGGGACGGCGCGCACGGCGCGCGGCGCTGGGGCAGAGTTGCCGGGAGGCGGGCGGAGCGCAGCCGCGGGCGCCGCCTCGCACCCTCCCCGGCGCGCTCGCTCTCCCCGCCGCGCTCGCGCTGCTGCTCGCTCGCCCGCTCTCCGCCGCCGCTCGCTCCTCGCGCACACAATGAAGCTGCTGGCAGGGAAGTAGTGCCGGCTGCGGCCTCAGCACCCCTCCCCCAGCCGATGCCTCCGCCAGCTGAACATCTGGCCCTGGGGTGGGAGGGAGGGCCCGGGGGCGGGGCCTGGGGGCCGGGGCTAGACCTCCAGGGGGTGGGGTCAGGACCGGGGTGGGGAGCGAGTCCCTCCTCGGGGCCCTCTGCAGTCCCTGGGCCCCCAGACGTGCTCCTGGGGGAGATCCCACTGCCCCCCAGGAGTAGCCGGGGGTCAGCCCCACCCACGCGCTCACCGGCCCCACACACCAGTGGGCTCGGGTTACTGCCGCCTGCCCCGGGGGCCCAGAGGCCGCCTGCCCGCCCGCCCGGGTGGAGCCCAGCTTTTCCTTCCATTTCCCTTCCTGCCAAGGAACTCCCCGCCCCCCCTTCCGCAGGGGGGGGACCCCCCTTCATGCGCCCTTGGGGGCCAGAGCGGATGGGAGGCCGGACAGGCGAGGAATAAATTCCTCCAAGAGCTACTGGGCCAGAGCCTGGCTTCTGGTGGATCTGTGGGTCCCCAGGGGTCACCCCAATTTTCTTTAACTACTGCAGCCTGCACCCCCAAGACGGTGGCATCAAAGGCTGAGGGATAGAAGTGGAAGGTCGAAGGGAAGGTTTGAACTGCTAGGGGAGAGAGGGGTGGGTCTCCTCCCCACTGGGTTCACTGTCACCCCAGCTGGAAGCAGCATCCCCCTCCCCCCGGACAAGCACGGGCAGAGTGACAGACAGGGAAGCGGGTAGGGAGGCACAGACGGAGATGGGGGAGGGGGTGGGCAGAGACTTTCAAAGCCAGACCCAGCCACCCTGCCAGGCACACAAAGAGCCAGCACACACACCGGCGGCGGCTCTGAGACTGCTAGCAGCGCCGGAGCCCGTCCCCGCCGCCCAGGGCACGTGCTGTAGCGCACACAGGCCCAAGCCCCCGCCCGCCGCCCCTCCCACCTGGAGCCCCGGACTCTTGGACACGCCTTCACCCGGTCACACCCCGGTGTGCCCAGACCGAGTCGCGCCTGCACTCGCGCCCTCTCTCCCTTCCCTTCCTAGGCCACTCTGTAATCAGATTCCTAAATTTAGAAGCAGCCCAGGGCTCAGCCAGGCATCCCTGCCCCCACCCACACTGCCTGTGGCCGACCGGACTGGGTCCTGCGGTGGGGCCACGACCTGGCTGGGGCCTCCTGTTCCTAGGGGGCTCCTTGCGGGCGGCCAGGCAAAGTCAGGCGCGACCCCACCCGGCTGCTGTGCTATCCGCTGTCGGGGCATTTGGGGCCACCCAGCCAGCAGCCACGTTGCCCGCCACACCTCAGGCCAAGGCTATGGGGCCTTTTTTCCTCCTCTTAAATCATGGATTGGGCACCAAGCCCCAGGGTGAAGAGGTCTGGACAAAGGAGAAAAGTGAATGGACCAAAGACCCGGTCAGAGCTTAGGGGTCCGCTTCAAGACGAAAAGTCTTTCCAGACTGAGCCCTCCTGAGTGGCGGGGTGCCATCCCTGCCCCCAGCACCTCCACCCTTGAGGGAGGCTGTCACTGTCCGTTCTGCCTGGCAGGCAACCATTGTGTGCACCACCCTCTTCCACCAAGGCATCTTTCATCTTGCCTGCTGGGGCCTATTAGGCAGGGCCTCAGTTGGGTCCCCCATCCCCCTCCTTGCCTCTTTGCATACTCAGATCTAGGGTCCTGGGCCCAGCCCCCTAAGCACCCCCCTAGGCCTCAGCATCTAGCTGATTCCTCACCACCACCCGCTGCACCTCCAGTGATGCCCGAAGAAGCTTGCCTCCATCTGCGGGGATGCAGAGACCGTCCCCAACCTGGAGCACCTAATTCTGTTCACACTTCTCTTAGGGCCAAAGGAAGATCCTGCTCTGGAGGTGGGGGCAGGGAAGAAAGGTTTATTCCTTGGGGTGGGGGATCCGGTCCCTAGGCCCTATGAAGTGAGGTTTTAAAGAAGTAAGACATGACACCCAGGGTCATGGTAGGAGTTGTGGGCAGCTGTGGGGGCCATGGGATCCAGAGAGGAGCAACCTTCCCCCAAGGGGCAAGGGCACACAGCAGGGTTGGAAAGGGGAGGAACAAGGCCCAGCCCTCCCCACCTGCTGCAGCCGCCCCCTCCCCAGATGGCCCCCTCTTTTGTGCGAAGGCACACAAAGGACAAGGGGCCCCGGCCGGCCTGGCCATCTGCTCCCAGCAGCCTGAAGGCTCTTAAAGAGACAGCACCCCCTCCCTTCCACCCTGGGGCTATGGGGTGCTGTTGTACCACAGGACTGAGTCACAGCAATACCCCAGATCCCACGTACCTTTCCCTGGCCCCCTGAGTTCCCACTTTAGGAATTATCCTCCCACAGACCTGGGGTGCAGAGGTGCCACGTGGCCAGAAACATGGGGTATGGGAGAGGAGAGGAGAGGCAGCCCAGGGACCAGCCCCTCCTCTCCTCCACCCTGAGGCAGCGGGAAGAGGCCAAAGCAGCCTGGTAGCCTGGCTTGTCAGCCTGCTGTGGGAACCAGAATCCCTCACCTCCCTGATGCTACCTGCAAGCTTGTCAGGTAGAGCCGGGAGGGAGCCGCAGGTCTCCCTGGAAAGCCCTGCCCACCCTTTCAGCTGGGGCGCTCTACTCATCCTTCAGCTGGGAAGAGGGATGACAGCGCCTTGTCTCTGAGAGCTGCAGGCCAGGATGCAGGCTGCCTAGCAGCTGGCAGAAGCTGGTGAGCAGGGCGCATTTGTTTCCTGCACACTTCAGATGAGGAGACTGAGGCTCCCACACCAGGCCTCGGCCCGAAGCCTTCCTCCCTTCTCCAAAGGCCCCTTACCCCTCAGGTCCCCAGGGAAGTCATCCCTGGCCTGGCCAAATGCACTTGGTGCTGGGCCACACAGTTCACGGGCACAAATGGACTTGATTTGTAGGATGGTGTCACTGAAATCACTGCTGTGTTCTCAGGGCCTGTCATCCAGCAGGCACTCCATCAAGTCAGGAGCCCCACAGAGCACTCCTCTCCTCCAAGCTCTTGTGCAGTCTGCCAGCCAGGCATCCTGTGTCTTCCCTCAAGGTGAGCAGAGGGGACAAAGGTTGCACAGGGATGCTGGGAAAGGAAAGGAGGGTGACCTTGAGTGAGCCATCCAGCCCCCCTCCCTCCTCCCAAAGGCGGGGCGGTTCCAGCCAATCCCCAACCCTCCAGGCCTGCCAGACAGACTGGGACTGTCCCCAGTGAGGCAGTCCGCTGTGGTGTAGTGCCTGGGACCCTGGCCAGGCCCTCAGTGGCCACAGCCAAGGGGCTAAACTTGGGGAGGAAGGCAGGCAGTTAGGCCTGGGGTGAAGGAGGGAGGGTGATAGGGCCTGGGCAGGAACCTGGCTGAACTGTCTATCATGGGGGCTGAAAGTGCCCCCCTCAGCTGGGAGTGGGGGGAGGTGAAGTCTCTGTTGCCCTCCCCCCATGCTGCCCAGACAGGAATTTGGTCCCTCCCTGTCTTCGCACCCTTTGGGCCTTCTGATGTGTGGCCCAGGTAGCTACCCTCCCATTTCTGGGCCCTCCTGGTGACACTCTGGCCTTCTAGCCAGCTCTACCCGGAGGGGTCCCTTGTGAAAAGACAGAGATGACAGAGGTAGAAGGCTGCTGCTTGGGGGAAGGACAGAGCTAAAGCCGGCATGAGGTCAGCAAGGAGACCCCAAGCTTCCTGACACCCAGGATGAGGAAAGCCCACTCCTTGAGCCAAGCAGGAACTGGAGGAAGGGTCAACAAGACCTCAGGAGACAGAGGCAGAAAGGCAACAGTGACCTCCTGGGCTCCATGAGGGGGCAGCTGCATGACCCAGGAACCCTCTCCTTTTCTCTGGAAGCAGTGAGGGGGGGTCTTCCCTACCCCTTACCTGGGCAAAGCTGCGCCCTCTGGTGGTGGCAGCATGAACCAGCGGGGTCCTACCATAGCCTGGACACAGACATCTTCCCAGGGAGGCTGAGCCTGGCACACGTAGGAGCCCCAAGTTCCTGGATTGAGTGCCTGGACCATGGTTCCCTCAGGGCCACCGAGAACCTCTCAGAGTAGTCACATGCAGCAGAGGCCCCTAGAAACATAGCAGTGGAGACTTAAGAGTGTGGAGGACAAGAGCAGACCAGGAGCTCAAATCTAGGGTGAGTCCCAGCTCACTGTGTGGCCTCAGTGCAGGTCCTTGGCCTCTCTGGACCCCAATCCCTTCATCTATAAAGGGAATGAGAGGGCTAGAGTTGTAGCTCAGGGGTAGAGCGTTTGCCTACCATGTGTGAGACACTGGGATTGATTCTCAGCACCACTATATAAATAAAAAAAAATAGGGCTGGGGATGTGGCTCAAGCGGTAGCGCACTCGCCTGGCATGCGTGCGGCTCGGGTTCGATCCTCAGCACCACATACCAACAAAGATGTTGTGTCCTCCAACTAAAAAATAAATATTAAAAATTCTCTCTCTCTCTCTCTCCTCTCTCCTCTCTCTCCTCTCTCTCCTCTCTCTCTCTTAAAAAAAAAAAAAAGGTATGACAATCATCTTGATCTCATTGATTATTAAGAGAATTCAATGATAGAATGTAGTTAAGAACATCAATTGAGCTGGGCACAGTGGCACACACCTGTAATCCCAGTGGCTTCAGGGACTGAGGCAGGAGGATCACAAGTTCAAGTCCAGTCTCAGCAACTTAGACCCTGTTTCAAAATGCTAAATAAAAAGGGCTGGGGATATGACTCAGCGGTGAAGCGTCCCTGGGTTCAATCCCCAGTATGAAAAAAAATAAAAAAGAAAAGTCATCAATTCTGAAGCTGGAGTCCCTACTTGAGCACCCTGGCAGGGCCCTCTCTGCACATGGCTCTTATACCCTATAGACCAGCTCAAGGTTATCCCTAGTTGGATTCCTGGATCTAACCTCTCACCTCCAGAGCAAGAAGCTTCCCCTCCATGACATCAGACAATTGACATCCTCCTTTAGACTTGTTAACAGCTCCACATTCCTGCCTCAGCCTGATCCTTCCAATCCTTTAGGCACACAGAGCTGAAAACACATTTTTTTGTTTGTTGGTTTGTTTTTGTACTAGGGACCAACCCAAAGACACTTTACCACTGAGCTACATCTCCAGCCCTTTTTAGTTCTTATTTTGAGAAAGGATCTTGCTGAGTTGCCTTGACCTTGTGATCCACCTGCCCCAGCCTCTTGAGTGGCTGGGATTGCAGGTATGCTCCACTGCACCAGGTGCTGAATAGAGATTCTTATCTTTCTTTCTTTCTTTTTTATGGGGGGGGGGGTTACAAGGGATTTAAATCAGGGGCACTCAACCACTGAGCCACATCCCCAACCCTATTTTGTATCTTATTTAGAGACAGGATCTCACTGAGTTGTATAGCACCTCGCCATTGCTGAGGCTGGCTTTGAACTTCTCCTGTCTCAGCCTCCCCAGCCGCTGGGGTTACAGGCATGCGCCACCACGCCCAGACAGACTCTTAAATACAAATACAGCTTGGATCCTGTCCCACTCCTGCTCAGCAGCCTTCCAAGGTTCCCCACTGCCTTCCAGGCTAAGCTCTCCTCTCCCAGCCCAGGACTCAAGGGTTTTCTAGCCTGTGTCTGATCCAGCCAAACAGGTCTGCTCACTACCCACCAAGCCCCACCGGATACCCCAGAACGCCCCACCCCCCATGCAAATCCTGGCCTAGTCCACCCATCTGCAGGCCCCATGCCCAACCCTTCAGGACTGCTGTGTCCTGCAGGTGAGCTCTGCCCCCGCCCACCGCACACCCAGAGCTTCAGGTCTGGCAGCAAGTACCCCTCCCATCCGACCTCCCCCCCACGGCCAGCTGGCCCTCCAGCACTCACCACCACCCCACCTTCTGTGTGGCTCTTAGCCTTGCCTGTCACTTCTGGAGAGACCTGAAGCCATCTGGGAAGAAGCCCTTCCCTGGCTGCCCCTGCTCCCCCAGATCCAGCTCCTGTCCTCTCCTGCTGGTGCAGATGCACCCCTCCCTTCAAGCCTGATCCCACTCCCAGGGTCCATGTCCCCCGTGGGGCCTTGCAGTAGCTTGGTCCCCACCGACCTCTCCGTAAGGATCGTCTCCCCTTGAGCACCAAATGCTGCTCCCACCCATGCCCCATTGCTGCTGGCCCTCTGTGGACCTTGTCACCCTAATGGCCCCTTTCTGCTAAAGCTTCTGCTGCCTTAAAAAAAAAAAAATCTTTTTCCCCCAAATTGAGCTTCTTGCGTTATTCGTTATTCACACCCCTCCACCTTTGTCCTCACCTCCCACTCACTCCCCAACGCCCCGCAGTGCCACTGCAGCCTATGCCACTCCACAGACCATGTCCCTGCCAAGGTCACAAGTGGTTCTGCTGTCTCTAAATCCATAGGTCCTTCTGGGGTATGGGCTCACTCAGCCTCTGGGCAGGACTGGACAGAGAGGGCCACCTCCTTCTCCTGCTCACCAGCTCCTCCCTGGCTCCCATTCTGGGACCTTCTGTTGGTTCTTTGGGGTCTGTCCAAGACCTTCAATTCCTCCAACTGAGGGCTGTGGACACCCCCCAACCTCCATATCCCCACATCCAACCAACTACCTTCTGAACTGAGGTTTAGCTTGTTAACGCTTAGATCTGTTCAAAAGTGATCTCAGAATCTTTATCGCCATATGACCAGCAGGCACCCTCCTTCCTGCCAAGATTCAAAGGAGGAACTTGGAACTGCCTTCCACCCTTCCCTCTTCTTCACTCCCAGATCCATCCATCAGATTCCTATCAATGGGGGCTGGGGTTGTGGCTCAGGGGTAGAGCGCTCACCTAGCACATGCAAGGCCCTGGGTTCAATCCTCAGCACCACATAAAAACAAATGAATAAAATAAAAGTATTGTGTCCAACTACAACTAAAGAATAAATATTAAAAAAATATATATGCTGAAAATGCACCTCCCCCAATGCCGCTACCCAGCCTTATCCCATTTAGGTTTTGGGTTTTTTTGTTTTGTTTTGTTTTTTTATCTTTTTTTGAATACCAAGGGCACTCAACCACTGAGGCACCTCCCCAGCCCTATTTTGTATTTTATTTAGGGACAGGGTCTCACTGAGTTGCTTAGCGCCTCACTGTGGATGAGGCTGGCTGTGTGCTTGTGATGATCCTCCTTCCTCAGCACCACACCCCCAGCCACTTCATCTGGCTCCATGGGGTTTTTTGTAGGTTGTTTGCTTTTGATTTTGCTGTACCAGGAATTAAATGCATTGGTGTTCTACCACCAAGCCACATCCTTAACCATTTTAATCCACTTATATATTTTATTTTTGTGGCACTAGAGATTGAATTCAGGGTGCTCTACCCTAAGCTACATCTTAAATTCTAGTTCTTTTGTTTTTGTTTTGCTTTGTTTTGTTTTGCTTTGTTTTGTTTTAACACCCCCTTGCAGAGTTGCGGAGACTGGCCTTGAACTTGCAATCCTCCTGCCTCAGCCTCCTGAGTCACTAGGATTACAGGCAGGCGCCACTGAGCAAGGCTTCTCATCCCAGTATGGAAAGAGCCTGGTCCCAGCGGGCCTCCCTGACTCCTCTAATCTGTCCTTTATTCAACAGTCAAATCAGCCCTTCTGATCAAGTCAGTCCTCTGTTTCTCATTATCCTTGGGTTACATTCAAGTTCAAGCTCCTTATCTCCTTCTTCAAAGTCTGTGCCCCTAACGTCGTCCACTTGCCCTTTCCTGTTCAAGGATCCTTGTGGTGCTGTGGGCTTGATCCCACCTCCATGTCAGCCTCCCCAAGGCCCTAGACACCATGATTGGCCCAGAAGTTGCCTAGGACCTGAACTGGCCCAATCAGCTTGCTGCAAATATGGAACAAAGCCCAGGAAGCCCAGGAGCTCTGCCTGCTGTCTTTGATCTTCACAAAAAAACCAACATTGCTGAGGGTAACTTGAAAAGATGGAGAAAGCGGCCCACCTGTAATCTCAGCAGCTCTGGAGACTGAGGCAAGAAGATCACAAGTCTGAGGTCAAAATAAATTTGTTTGTTTTTGCTTTGTTTCTGTGGTGCTGGGCATTGAACCCAGGGACTCATGCATGCTAGGCAAGCACCCTACCACTCTGCTGAGCCACCTCTCTAGCCCTTAAAAGAAAAGTTTAAAAGGGCTGAGAATATAGCTGTGTGATAGGGCACTTGCCTAAAATCCAGGAGGCCCTGAAGTCAATCCTGAATAACACACATGCACACACACAAAGACACAAAAGAACTGGTTTCTCAGTGACAACATTGAGCCTCTAGACCAACTTGAGCTGAAGCCACAGAACCTCGGAACTTTTTAGTCACGTGAGCTGATTTATTTTCTTATTGCTTGAGCCTAGTGGATGTCTATGTTCCGTATCCTGCAACCACAACCTCAGAAACAATTCATCCTAAAAATGATTCTTCATCTACCTGCACGAATCGAGTCTTCTCTTGGGCCTTGGAGTCCTTGTACATGTGATTTCTGAAATGCAGCTCCTAATTTTTTTTTTTTTTTAAAGAGAGTTGAGATGATTGAGATTGAGATTGAGAGAATTTTAACATTTATTTTTCTTAGTTTTCGGCGGACACAACATCTTTGTTTGTATGTGGTGCTGTGGATCGAACCTGGGCCGCACGCATGCCAGGCGAGCCGCTTGAGCCACATCTCCAGCCCCAACAGCTCCTAATTTTGTATTATATTTTTTGCGGGGGGCATTGAACCCATGGCCTCCTGTATGCTAGGCAAGCACTACTACTGAACTATATCACCAGCCCCCAGTTTCTGCTTTTCTTGCTGACTAATTTTTATTTACCTCCCAAAAGATAAAGCTCAGGTGTCACCTTGTCTATGACATCTGGCTCCCTCCCTTTCTCTCTCTCTCTCTCTCTCTCTCTCTCTCTCTCTCTCTCTCTTTCTCTCTCTCTCTTTTCTTTTTTTTTTTTTTTTTTTTTTTTGATACTGGGGATTGAACCCAGGGGCACTCTACCATTGAGCCATTGAGCTACAACCCTAGACCTTTTTTTGCTTTGTTTTGTTTTGTTTTTGAGACAGTGTTAAGTGGCCCAGAATAGCCTCCTGCTTGTAATCCTCCTTCCTCAGTCTCCTGAGTTGCTGGATTATAGGTGTAGGCATTCACCTCTACCCCAGGCTCCCCCCACCCCCATCTCAAAACTGACTACAGTCTAATGTAACTATCTACCTATTTATCTTTCCATCTCCTCCTCTGTGAGCCCAGAGACTTTGGCCTTTGTCTTATTTATCTGAACATCCCGGATCTTTTTGGTGGGGGAGAGATTTCTGGTGATTGAATCCAGGGGTGCTTTACCACAGAGGATATACCCAGCCCTTTTTATTTTTTTTACTTTGAGAAAGGGTCTTGCAAAATTGCTTAGGGTCTTGCTAAGTTGATGAAGCTGGCCTTGAACTTATGATTCTCATATCTTAGCCTCCTGAGTTGCTGGGATTACAAGTGTGTGGGATCCCAGCTTCAGTGATATATTTTAATTGTACACACTAGTGGGATTCATTGTTACATACACAAAATGTAACCATTTATTTTGGTCAATTTCTTTCCTTAGTACTTCCCTTTAAGCCCAGTTCTTCATTTAGAATAACAAGTGGTATATGGTAGGTATACAATAAATGGCCGCTGAGAGAATCAGCCTAAGGTATCCCAATTACCACCTCCTCAGGAAAGCACCTGCCCTAGCCCTTCTCAACTGCCCCACCCCCTTCACTCCATAAAGATTCACATGGCTAGGCTCCATACTGCTTCTGCCAATCTTCCACTGATTTTACCAGTATATAAGGAGCTCCTTAAAGTCAAAAGAGTAGCAATAATAATAGAAATGAAGGTAAACCGAGCGTGGTGGCACACACCTGTAATCCCAGGGACTCAGGAGGCTGAGGCAGGAGGATCACAAGTTTGAGACCAGCCTCAGCAACTTCATGAGGCCCTAAGCAACTTAGCAAGACCCTGTCTCAAAATTAAAAAAAATAAAAATTAAAAAGTCAGATGGGGTGGCACATGCCTGTAATACCAGCGGCTCACATCAGGAGTTCAAAGCAGCCTCAGCAATAGTGAGGCACTAAACAACTCAGTGAGACCCTGTCTCTAAATAAAATACAAAATAGGGCTGGGGATGTGGCTCAGTGGTAAAGCGCCCCTCGGTTCAATCCTCAGTACCAAAACAGAAAAAGAAATAAGAATAGAGGTCAAGTGCCTATGAATTTTTCACATCCCCAGACTCTAATTTGTACAAATACATAGTAGGCACCTAATAATACTGTTGAATAAACTAATAGAAAAATAAACAAGTGAGTTAAATGCTTCACATAAGAAGAAGAGAAAGGGGGACCTACTTCCTTTAACTAGACCATCTCCTAAATTTACTACCACTTTACATTAGCCCAGTAAATTATAAATCCATCAGTGGATTAACCCACAGAGGAGGTCAGAGACTTCATGATCCAATCACCTCTTAATTCCCCCCTCTGAATGCTGCTGCACTGGGGAATAAGCCTTCAACAATGAGTTCTGGGGGGACGTTTCTTTTTTTTTTTTTTTCTTTTTTTAAAAATATTTATTATATTTTTAAGTGTAGATAAACACAACACAATGCCTTTATTTTTATGTGGTGCTGAGGATTGAACCTGGGTCCCACCCGTGCTAGGTGATCACTAAGCCACAATTCCAGCCCTCTGGGGGGACATTTCTGATCAAAACTATAAACAACAAGTTGGGCTTGGTTGTGCACACCTTTAATCCTAGCGGCTCAGAAGGCTGAGATAGGAGGATAGCAAGTTCAAAGCCAGCCTCAACAAAAGTGAGGTGCTGAGCAACTCAGGGACACCCTGTCTATAAATAAAATACAAAATAGGGCTGGGGATGTGGCTCAGTGGTTAAGAGCCCCTGAGTTCTATCCCCAGTACCCCCCCCCCAAAAAAAAAAAAAACTATAAACAACAATCTCTGCTGCCAAGTTGTTTTTTCTTTTTTCTTTTTTGGTACCAGGAATTGAATCCAGGAGCACTTTACACTGAGCCACATCCCCAGATTTTCTTATTTTTTAATTTGAGACAGGATCTTGCCAAACTGCTAGGGCCTTGTTAAGTAGCTGAGGCTATCTGGAAATTTCAATTGTCCTGCCTCAGCCTCCCGAGTCACTGAGATTACAGGTGTGCACCAGTGTACCCAGCCTCTCTGCCAAGTTTTTTTTTTTAACTGTTTTATTTTTTTTAAAGAGAGAGTGAGAGAGAGAATTTTTTTTTTTAATATTTATTTTTTAGTTCTCGGAGGACACAACATCTTTGTTGGTATGTGGTGCTGAGGATCGAACCCGGGCCGCACGCATGCCAGGTGAGCGCGCTACCGCTTGAGCCACATCCCCAGCCCTCTCTGCCAAGTTTTAACCAGAAGATATTGACTGGCAGATATCCAGAAACTGCTGATGAAGACTCAGTCTGTTGTTTGCTCCATCAATAAAGTATGCCAGGAGGGATTCTTGATGTCTCCTAGGAAATGGATTGGTGAGAGTCAGAGAGAGAATCCACAAATTATGGACAGAAAAGTCTGGTTGTGTTGGTGCACATCTGTAATCCCAGCAAGTCAGAAGGCTGAGGCAGGGGGATCACAAGTTTGAGACCAGCCTCAGTAATTTAGGGAGGCCCTTAGCAACTTAGTGAGACCCTGTCTCAAAAAAAAAAAAAAAAAAAAAAAAAAAAAAAGATTATGGGCAGAGATCTTGACCTTAAACAGGAAGTCCCAGGGTCTTATACATTGAATTTTTCCTATCCAAAATCCCCATGTTGAAGTACTAACCCTCAGGACCTCAGAATGTGACTTATTTACTTTATTTATTTATTTATTTGTTTATTTGTGTGTGCTTCTGGGGATTGAAACCAGGGCCTCCTGCATGCCAGGCAAGTGCTCTACCACTGAGCTACATCCCCAGCACCTCTCTTTCTCTTTTTAATGTCCAGTGTTGCAGATGGAACCCAGGCCCTTGTACGTACTAGGCAAGTGCTCTAACATTTTCCTACACCCTAGCTCTGAACATAGGGTCAATTTCATTAAAGAGAGGTCATTGGGGGACCCAAATCTAATTTGACTGGTAGAAGGGGAAAATTTGGACACAGCCATGTAAAAAGAAGGCTATGTGTGCATGATGACTGCCTCCTACAAGCCAGGGACAGGACCCTGCTTTAATAGCACCTTCTCTCAAAGCCCTGCCAATGCCTTGACTGGACTTCTGGACTCTGGAACTGTGAGATTCTAACAGTGGTCCACTTTATGCTCTCTGCCACTGCCATTTATTTTTGAAATGGACATGTTTCTTTTTCTTCCTCTCTACCCCTCCTTAATCTCAGGGGAAACAGGATTATCTTTCTTGTACATTTTAAGCAGATTTGCCTTTCCTCGATCACACACCCACCATAGGAAAGAAGTAATCCAGACTTTGGAGATGCTACCAGAAAATCTCAGAAATGGCTATATCCCAAATTCACAAGTGAATTACAACTTCAACAGAGAACAGGGGAACATAGTTTTGAGTCATCTCTTTAAAAGCCCCCTGTTCCTGCGGATGGGAGAAACACAGCCTCTGGGACAGGAGTCTCCTGCGTTTCTCCTTCTTTTTCCTTTTTCTCAAAACTGTGTCCTTGTTATTGGGTTGGCACTGGGGACAAGGACCAAGCTTTTGGCAACAAGATATGCTTTTGTTGTTTGGTCTTCCCCGTCTGCGGCACTTGGTTACAGCAGCCATGGCAAACTAGAGAGGACCACAGTCTCTGTGCACAGCAGGTCTGTTCACAGGGGAGGTGAGTCACCTGGACAAAGACCTAAAAAGGCCTTGGACCTCAAAGCCAGGACATCTTTCCTCTTCTCCGCCCTTGGGAAGCAATCTCTGGGTCTTAGCTTCCCTGGTTTCCAGGGCCAGATAACCTAGATGACCAATTAGATGGTCAGAGGAAACCCAGGGTCTCCAATATGCTTGACAAGTGCTCTACCGGAGCTATGTCCCCAAACCACATGGTCACTTTGTTTATTTTGATTTTGATTTATTTTCTTTCTTTCTTTTTTTTTTTTTTTTTTTTTTTTGGTATGGGGATTTATCCTAGGTGCACTTTACCACTGAGTTGCATCCCTAGTCCTTTTTATTTTCTATTTTGAGAAAGAGTCTCAGTAACTTGCTTATGGCCAGGCTAAATTGCTGAGGCTGGTCCCAAATTTGGTCCTCCCAAGTTGCTGGGATTACAGGCTTGTGCCACTGCATCAGCTTATTTTGCTTATTTTTGAACCTTTAATGATAAATATATATACACTATGGAGTTCAAGAACACTGTCCTCATCGTGTCATTGGGTCAAGGGCTGGGGTTACACACTGCAGAACTAACAAACAGGGTATGTGTCAACAAAGATACACACACGGTCACAAAATGTAAAACTGGCGCCTGACACAGTTAAGTCTTGGTTTCCTCATCATTCAGCAGCATGATGGGCAACAGAGGTCCAGCCCCTGTTGTGCAGTGTGTGCCCTCCAGCTGGTCCACCTGTAGGTGGGGGGTCTGGGCTCAGCCCTGGCAGCCTCAAGGCTGGAGGCAAGCAACAGGGGAAGCAGGTGAGGGTTGCTTCTCACCTCCAGGAGCACCTGGTGCATCTTTCTCTTATTCTGTTCATAGCCCTCAACCAGCTCTTTGAGCACCTCCACCAGGTGCAAATGCAGACAAGAAGCCTGGATCAGGGCTGGGCACATAGCTCAGCTGGTAGAGTGCTTGCCTCCAGGCCCTGGGTTCTCAATCTCCAGCACCACCAAAAAAAAAAAAAAAAAAACAAATGGGACTTTGGTGGCCTGTGGGGTCTAGTAAGGCTGGAGAGAGGGAGAGGGACAGACCCCGGGTGGTACCCGGAGGCATAAAGGGAAGCCATGAGGGCCCCCCCCACTCCTATACTTTTGAGCTCAATAGATTATGGGTGAGCAGCCCACATGGTCATTTTATTTATTCATTTATTTGTTTGTTTGTGTTAGGTGTAGATGGACACAACACAATGCCTTTATTTTTATGTGCTGAGGATGGAACTGGGTCCCACCCGTGCTAGGTGAGCGCTCTGCCGCTGAGCTGCAACCCCAGCCCCACCACGTGTTCATTTTAGATGACTCCTTCCAGCCTTGACCAGCCTAGCACCTTCCAGCGAGCAGGGAAACCAGGTGTCATCCTTACCTATAGACACCAACGTTGCCTCCTACTGGGTTCTAGTGCGGGGGATGGGGCCCAAGGACCCTGTAGTTGGGGCCTGTCTTAGTGACATAGCAAAGGAAACTAAACCTTCTGTGAGTCAGAATCTCAGGAACAATCTTATCTTTGGATCCTGATTCAGGGTTTCCCGTGAGTCTGATGTGCAGATGCTGGCGAGGGCTTGACCCATCTGATAGCTTGACTAGTGCTGGGTGCTCCTCTTCAGCAGAGCCCCTCACTGAGTTAGCAAGCTGGGACCTGCTGTCAGGGAGAAGCCCTAGTCCTTGCTAGGTGGACTTCTCCACTGTGCTGCCCCTGGGTTCTGACAGCATGGCAGCTGGCTTCCCACCTCCCCAGAGGGAGCAACCCAAAACACCAGAGCAGAGAATGCAAGTCCTTTAGAATCTCCTCTGGGAAACCACATACTTTCACTGCTGCGGTATTCTGTTGTCACAGGGTCAGCCCTATTCAGTGTGGGAGGGGGCTACTCAGGGCATGAATTATCAGGAGGTGAGTGTCATTGAGTTCATTTTAATGGCTGGCACCACAATCTGGATATAAATCTGGTACTATCAGGGTTTCTAGGGACCAGGGGTCATGGAGGAAGAATTTTATAAATTGAATTTGGGAAATATAGAGCCGTGGGAATGTGTTAGTTTCCTAGGGTTGTTGTAATGAAGTATCACAAACCAGACAGTTTAAAACAACAGCAATTTATTTTCTCCCTGTTCTGGAGGCCAGAAGTTTAAAATCAAGGTGTCAGCAAGGTTGGTTTCTTTTGGAGGCTCTGAGGGACAGTCTGTTCCATGCCTTTCTCCTTGGCATGTAGCTGTATCATTCCAATCTCTGCTTCTGTCTTCATATGGCCATCTTCTCTGTGTGTGTGCATGTCTCCAACCTCCCTCTCCTTCCTCCCTCTCTCTCCATCTCTCTCTCTCTCTGTACTGGGGACTGAACCCAGAGAAAGTTTACCACTGAGCTACATCCCTAGCCTTTTTATTTTTACTTTTTTAAAAAAATATTTTTATTTTTTAGTTTTCGGTGGACACAACATCTTTATTTTATTCTTACGTGGTGCTGAGGATTGAACCCAGCACCCTGCGCATGCCAAACAAGCGCGATATGGCTTGAGCCACATCTCCAGCCCTTACTTTTTTTTTTTTTTTTTTTTTTTTTATAAAGACAGGATCTCCTAAATTGCTGAAACTGGCTTGGAACTTGCAATCCTCCTGTCTCAGCCTCCTGAGTTGTAGGGATTATAGGTATACACCACTGCTCCCAACCCTCTCCTTCTCCCCCACCCCTTTTACAGGATCTAAATTGCTGAAGCCCTCACTAAATTACTGAGGTTGACCTTGAACTTGAGATTCTCCTGCCTCAGGCTCCCTAGTTGCTGAGATTATAGGTGTGTTCCACCACACATGGCTCCTTTCTTTTATGAACACTATTAGATTTAACGTCCACCCTGAATCCAGGATGATATCATCCTAAAATGCTTGATTTAATTACATCTCTATATTCCTCCATTTTCTGTTACTATAACAAAAGACCTGAGGCTAGAAACTTTGTAAAAAGTTTATTTATTTCACAGTTTTGAAGGTTGAGAGATGGGGGAATAGCTCAGTGGTAGAGGTCTTGACTAGAATGAGGGTGGCCCTGGGTTTGATTCCCAGCACCACAAATCAAAGCAAACAAAAACCCATCATTTTGGAAACTGAGGGTTCAAGATCAGTTAGGTCGATTGCTTTGGCCTCTGGAGAGGGTCTAATGGCAGATGGCATCATGGTGGGAACCTGTGCAAGACAGAGAGATCACATGATGATACAGGATGTTAGAGACATCAGTTCTGCTCTTTCTGATTTGTTTTGTTTTGTTTTGTTTGGCAATACCTGGCCTCTCACATGATAAGCAAGTGCTCTGCCACTGAGCTACATCCCCAGTTCTTATTTTCTTTTGATTTTATTTTCAGATAGGATCTTGCTAAATTGCCAAGGCTGGCCAGGACCTTTGTGAGCCTCCTGCCTCAGCCTCCCATGTTGCTGGGATGACAGGCGTGAGCCACTGTGTCTGTCCAGTCCTTCTCTTTCGTAACAACTACTCTTGCAGTAACTACCTGGTGTCCCAGGAGAACTATGTCTTTCCTAGGGTAGTGCCCCCATGGCCTAATTACCTTGCACCAATCCTCACTTCTTAAAGGTCCCACTACTTCCCCCTATCACCACATCGGGACCAAACTTCCAACACATAAACCCTTAGGGGACAAACCTAAACCATATCTAAAATCCAGAAATCTGGGGCTGGGAATGTGGCTCAAGCGGTAGCGCGCTCGTCTGGCATGTGTGTGGCCCGGGTTGGATCCTCAGCACCACATACAAACAAAGATGCTGTGTCCACCGAAAACTAAAATAAATAAATATTAAAATTCTTTCTCTCCTTCCTCCCCCTCTCTAAAAAAAAAAAAAAAAAAAATCCAGAAATCGCAAAGACCCTATTTCCAAATAAGGTCACACAGGTACTAGAGGGTTAAGCCTTGGCTCTACATTTGGGGAGACTATCACCCAATGTAGGAGGCATCACCATGGTGGGGTTTCTTGATGCTGTAACATAATGTTCCATTTTGGCTCAGGTGTCACCTGCTCTAGGGAGCCTGCTACCTCTCCTTTATAACCCATAATAGCACCTGTTCCTGCTGCCATCCCTGCCTATTATCCATCCAACTGACATTTACTGAGTGCCTGCTGTCTGCCAGGTGCCATTTGGGTCCCAGGGGTACAACAGTTAAGGTTTCCAAACTTAGAATATGAAAATATGGGATGCCCACCTAAATGTGAACTTCAGATAAACAGTGAGTTGAAGTTTGTCCCATGTGTTGAATCTGCAACCCTAACCGCAGTGTAGGAGAAAAGCACAGCCCCCACTGCAGGGAACTGACAGTTTAACAGGGCAGCTGGCAAGGGCATTGGGAGAAGCTAGGAAGATGCCACGTGGAGCGAGAGAAGGCACCTGCCATCTAAGTTGGGACCTGAAGGGTGAGGAGGAGGAAGCAGAGGCCTTCTGGCAGAGGGAACAGCGAAGGCCCATGGTAAGATTCTGAGATGCTGAGACCCAGGGTGTGGAGTGGGGGGCCCTGGTGAGGTGGGAAGGGGCTGAATTTGCAGCCCTGCATGGACTTAACTGACCCAGCCAGGTGTGCATTTCAGAAAAATGGAGAATGGGGGTGTGTGGTGTCACAGAAACCAAGACAAGAGGGCATGAAAAACAGGGTGAGATGTGGCAGGCAAGGCCAGAAGATGAGGTCCCAGACAGAGAAGTACAACTGGGGGTGTCCTCAGGGGAAGGTGGGGTGCAGATCTCAGGGGTGGTGCGCTGGGCATGGTGAGGTAGACATAGAGCTTGTGGGGGTGGGGAGGGCTGAGAGCCTGCAGGAACCAGCAGGAGCCAGTGAGGGACAGAGTGACCACAGAAAGGGACCCAGAGCGGCTGGTGGGGATGATGGGTGGTGGGAGGGGGGGGATTCAGATTCTTTTTGAGAAGTCAGGGGACTCTCATCTGCCAGCGGCTAACACAGTGCTAGGAAGATGCTGTCCTCCAAGGTGTTCTCCTTCGCCAAGGAGCAGGCTGCCTCTCCTGTCAGTTCCCAGGCCCAGGAGAATACACAGAAGCCCCAGTAGTTCCCAGGACTTGACTGAGCCAGAGAATGAATGACTGCACAGGAGCAGCTGAGGGCTGTGGAGTGTCAGGTGGGGGGAACAGCTGTTAGAGGCAAGGCGATGGAATCTTTCGGGAAGCAGAGGCGAGGAGTCACCCAGGGAGCCCTGAGAGAGGAGGGACAGCATCCCTGTCCAGAGAGGAGGGGAATGAACAAGGGCTGCTCAGCTCCTTAGTAGGGGCTGGGACAATGGTTAAGTGGGCCACGAAGAAAGTCTCCTCACTGAAGGCCATGTTCCTGGGGAAGGGAGGGGATTCCTTTCCTGCCCTGGGCCTCGCCAGGTGTCTGATGTCACTATCCACCTTTTAATTCTCACAACCACCCCTGGGAGAAGATGCAGATGAGGGTGGTGATTACTTTTGATGGCCTCCATATAAGTGAGGAAACTGAGTCTCAGAAATGTTAAGTACCTTGACTAATGTCAAAAAGCCAGGAAGCAGCAGGAAGCCGGTCTGCCTCCAAGGCAGGCTCTGCCCATCACCATCCAAGACCAAGAAGGCCCTGAGCAAGGGGGAGAGCCCTGAAGAGAAGGGTGTTGATTTGGGGGCAGGAATAGGATATTGGCTTTCTCAGGCTGGGGGAGGGGGAGGCTAGATGATGTCATCTCCCCAAGGGACTACTGGGCTCCCCTTACCAGGTCTCCTCTGTAGGGGACGTAGTTTAGTGGTGGGGTTCTTGCCCAGCCTGTTCTAGGTTCTGGGTTCCATCCCTAGCACCACTAAATAAATAAATAAATAAAATCTAGCAGCCTGGGGGAGGGTGACCAAGAGTGGGGAGTAACGGAAGGGACAGGGCACAACGGGAGCATTGTGGCTGTCATCTGCACTGAACAGCTGACCATAAAGTTCAGTGTGAGGAAGGAGACAGGAAAAGCCCCAACAGGGTGAAGGCTGCCTGGCTCAGTCCCCTGTCCTTACCCAGACTCCTTCAAGTCTCTCTGCTCTGCAAATACCTTGCTTTTGTTGGAATCTCATGCTTCCTCTCCTCCTCCTTCAAGGACAAGCTCAGATGTCCCTTTTCCCCAGTTGGCCACCTTTGTCCTGTCCTTACTACCCTCTCCTGGTCCCCAGAGTGGTAGCAGCTGCAATAGATTCTCTTTTTTTTTTTTTTTTTTTTGCAGCACTGGGGATTAAACCCAGGACTCACACATGCTGGGCAAGCACTGGATCACTGAGCTCCATCCCCAGCCTGGTTTAAAAAAAGACTCATTGATTCATTCACGTCCACCTACGGCTCTCTCTGTGGGCTTATAATACCTTCCATATGCTGTTGTGATATTAGAAATTGAACCCAGGGCCTCGTGCATGTAAACCAAGCACTCTACCAACTGAGCTATAGCCCCAGACCAATATCCTCCACATGTTAAGTGGCTAAATGAGCTAAGATTTGTATCTACAGCCTGGACCCCTCCCCTGAACTGCCCACTGACTATTCCACATCTTCATGAGAATGTCTAAAAGGCATCTCCTGGGCTTGTGGCTCAGTGGCAGAGCGCTTGCCTCTCACATGTGAAGCACTGGCTTTGATCCTCAGCACCACATAAAAATAAACAAACAACAAAATGAAGATATTAAAATATATATTTAAAAAAAGGCATCTCCAACCTGAAGTGGCCCAAACCAACTTCCCATCCCTAACACCCCAAAACCTGCTCCTTCTAAAATCATTTGTATCTCAGGGGCTGGGATTGTGGCTCAGCAGGAGAGCTCTAGCCTAGCATGTTCGAGGCCCTGGTTCGATCCTCAGAAACACATGAAAATAAATAAAATAAAGGTATTGTGTCCAACTATAACTAAAAAACAAATATTAAAAAAATAAAATAATCTGTATCTCAATGGAAGACATTTTTCCAACAGCTCAAGCTAAAAACCTTGAAGTTACCTTCTCTTTCCCTCACACCCCATATACAATCTGCTAGCAAGTTCTGGCTCTACCTTCCCATATGCATCATTCCCTGAGGCCTTCTGACACATCTGCTCTATCCAGCTGTGGGGCCTCAATTACACTGGCCTTTGTACTGTCCTTCCTATGGCCTTGCCCCTAACCTGTCTTCTCAACCCGCAGGCTTGTGGTCCTCTAAACACATTAAGCCAGCCTTACCACTCCTCCACTTAACTTCCCAATAGTGACCTTGCTCACTGTAAATCCCAAAGTCTTTCAAAACCTACAAGCCCTAAATGATGCTCACCTTACCTGCCTAATTCTACCTTCTACTATTCTCCTGCTGACCCAATCTGCACCAGCCTCACTGTGCTCCCCCCATATTGGGGATTAAACCCAGGGGCACTTACCACCAAGTTAACTCCCTAGCCTTTTCTATTTGAGATGGGGTTTCACTAGGGATGGGGATACAGCTCAGTTAGTAGAGTGTTTGCCTTGCCTACACAAGGCCCTGCGTTCAACCCCCAACACCACCTAAAAAGGAAAAAGGGGGCCTTGAACTTGGGCTCCTCCTGCCTCAGCCTCCTGAGTCACTGGGATTACAGGTATGTGTCATGATGCCTAGCCTCCTTTGCTTTATTTTCCTTTATAGAATATCATTTAATGCACTGTGTAATTATCTGTCTCTTTTTCTTCTTTTATTTTTACTTTTTTCCTCCTGGGGATTGAACCCAGAGGCACTTAACTACAGAGGCACTTAACTACCGAGCCACAACCCAGTCCTTTCTATTTTTTTTTTTATTTTAAGACAAGTATTGCTAAGTTGCTTAGGGCCTCACTAAATTGCTGGGCCTGGCTTTGAGCTTGCAATTCTCCTGCCTCAGTTTCCTGAGCTGCACTGAGCACTGAAGGTGAAATAATCATAAAATCCAATAAAGTGCCGGGCAAGGTGATAAACACCTGAAATTCCTGCAGCTCAGGAAACTGAGGCAGAAAGACTGCAAGTTCAAAGGCAGCTTCAGCAACTTAACGGGCTCCGTCTCAAAATAAAAAGGGATGGAGATATGGCTCAATGGGTTCAATCTGCAGTACCCCCCCCCCCAAAAAAAAAAATCCGATAAAGTCTGGAGTCTTGAGTAGCGGTTCTCTAATTCTCTGACTACACCTCTACCGGGGGAGCACTTCGGACTCTGGATGCCTCGGGGATTCTGGGGGTAGTCCCAGGGGTTTGCAAGCAGCACACACTCCCCAGGTGACTCCCATGCAGATCATGGGGGTCCACCCTCTCGACTGTGGGGACAGATGGAAATTAATACTACCCAGGACACCTGAGGTCTCATTTTAGCGGCGGCGTTAAAACAACTCAAGCAGTCGTTAGGTCCCGTTTCCCTGTAAACAGCGAAGTCCGGGCGGCGAGGGCTTCTCCGGCTTCTCGCTCCGGTGCGGTGTGCCCCTGGACTCGGCGCGAGCGAATGAATGGAGGGCGAGTGAATGATTAGACGGTGGGTGAATGAATAACAGGGCTCGGGCTAGAAAAGGAATTCCTAGAGCCAAGCTCTGGAAGGTGGGAAAGCTTCCAAAGTCTTCCGCGGTGCCTGAGAGGCTCTGGAGGAGCCGGTGTTTCAGAGGTCGGGACGCGATTGGCCTGTAGAAGCGGCTGCTCGGCGCAGGGCGGTGGAGGCACGGAGCTCAGGGAGGCGCTGCCACCCACCTCGCAGCCCAGCGGCGCGGCGCTTCTGGGTATGGCGCTCCGCCAGGCCCCGCGCGGCCGTTGCCATAGCTACAGACACAGCCTGGCGAGGAGGCGGGGCCCGACGGAAACGTCATTCCCAGCGCGACGCTCCTCTGCGCCGCCCGCCCTGCTGGTCCGAGACCCTCGGCCGGCCTGGCGGGCGCTCCACCTGCGCGCTCTCCCCGCTCGCCGTCTCCCGTTCTGCGCCGGCGCGGTGCCCGCTAGGGCGCGCGGGGGAGCTCTCGGGGCGCATGCGCAGTGCAAGACCCGCCGCTCTGGTGTCGCCGCCGCCGCTGCCGCAGCAGCCGTTGCCGCCTCCCTGCCTGCAAGTGTGTGAAGGAGGAGCCGAGGGTCGCCGCCGCTGCCACCGCCATGGGGGTGAGTTGGACAGGGAGAGGGCACAGGAGGTCCAGGAACGACCCTCGTAACCCTCGCCCCCTTCGCCCCCTTTGTTTCTTGAATCTCCTCACGTGACCCGGGCCCCCTCAGGCCTCACGTGACCCCCAGCCCCCACATGACCCGACTCCCCCATTCTGAGGGTCCCCAAGTTCGGCCTAGCCCAGGAATCCCCGAGAGCCCCCCTTTCCGGCCCCTCCCCCTCGGTGCCCCCTGCCCCTCGTTTCATGCACGCCCCTTCCAGCCTGGGAGACCCGTTACCGGCCTCCCCACCTGCGGGTCCCCGCGGTGTAGCCCCCTGCTCCCCGGGGTCCCGCATCACCCGGCTGTCACTGGCGAAGGGGCTACCCAATTCGGACGCCAATCCTGGCTGGGAGGAAACTGAGGCCAGGAGGAAAGAGGGCGTCCCGGCCAAGGTCACCCACGCAGTGCCTGGGGCTGCAGACCCCACCTCAGTGGCTCCCGCTCCTCGAGTCTCAGTGTAGCCCGTTGCTGCGCTGTTGAAAGCTCTCCACAGTGCTCCTCCTGCCCTGGTGAAACCTCGTCTTCCCGTCCCACGCAGGCCCACCTGCCCGGTGGCCAGTCGTCTTAGCGCTGCAGGTGGCTTTTCATGGGGGAAGGTGGGCATGTGAGCTGGGAAGATGGGGGACCGCTGGTGATGGCCACTGACCACCTGTTCTGTGCTGATAGCAGGGAGGTGCTAATATTTCAGTGCCCTTTCCTGGCATATAGAGATATAGGGTTGGGTAGAAGTAATTCCATGTTTCTGAGCTCACCTAAAGCCCAATTTGAGAAGTACCAGTCAGTCTCTTAAAGCGATAACTGGTTCCCTCTATTATTGGTATTTACATGGAATTTCCACCACCTTAAGGGAACCCTGACTTGGAACCAGAGATGCCTCGGTGCCCCTACTAGCCATCTTCGTTGGCTAGTAATGTGACATTGTGCCAGTGACATGGCCTTTTTGGGTTTGAATTTCCTCACCTGTGTATTGGGGGTGATGATACCTCCCCCTTAGAGTCCTAGTGAAGATAAAAGGAGTTAAAGGAAGTAAATAACCAAGTAGGTACCTCAAAAATAGTGGTTGTTATTTTTGCCTGTATTCTCAGCCTTTACTTGAGTGGGCTAAAATAAGTTGGTGCTATTTTTAACACACTGGATTTGTCCCTACTGTTATTAACCTAGATTTTTTTCTCTTACTCAAATATTTATTGACTGAACAGATAACTTTTTAGACAAAAATAATTGTCTTGTCCATGTCAAAACAGATTTTCCAGGGCTGACGGTGTCCTTCAGTGGTATAGCCCTTGCCCAGGATCCCTGGGGGCCTGGGTTCATTCCCAGTACTGCAAAACAAAACAAAAAATCTTTTAGGGTCTGAGGATGTAGCTCAGTGGTAGAACATGAGCTTAGCATGTGCAAGGCCTTGCATTCAATCCCCAGCACCAACCCTCCCCAACAAACATTTGTCATATTTTGATGAGAAATTTGGAGTACTAGTCTGACACTAGTATACTAGTGTCTGACACTAGTGGGTCCTTGTATATTTTATATCTAGAAAATCAAGTCTGGAGACTTTAACCTATAAAGGTCCCAGACCCCAGCTGTTGGAACTAAAGGAAACCTGTGTCTCTAGTATCACTTATGTCTACCCAGAGTGAGTCATTAAATATTGAGCCAAAAACAAGGATAAGGTGCCATTCTGGTTTAACACTTCTTCATTGGTTGAGCTGAAATATTAGGCTTTAGAGATACTGCAAACCTAGCTTCCTTTAGGCCCCAGTCTTATTACTCATACTTTATAGACATGTTTCTTAGAACAGACCCTGAAAAGTCTCTTCTGGCTTAAAACTCAGCAAGAAGCTAGTTGTGGTGGCCCATTCCTGTAATCCTAGTAGCTTGGGAGGCTGAGGCAGGAGGATAGCATGTTCCAAGCCAGACGGAGCAATATAGCAAGACCCTGTCTCAAAGTAAAAACTAAAAGGACTAGGGGTGTAGTTCCCTGGTAGAGCACCCCTGGGGTCATTCCCCAATAGCAAAAAATAATGACATCTACCACCACCTTACAGCAACAGAGAGATTTGAGTTATCCTACTTGAATCAAAGCTGCAGAGCTGGAACCCTCTCAATTATCCTTATTCTACTTTAATTGGGACTTTCTATCACCTGATGACAGACAGAACTTCATTATTCCTAGTGGTCACGCTTGGATAGAGGGCCCTGTTTTTTCTGACCTCAGGTTGAGAGAGAATAGTGTTGAGATAGGACCTCGCTAAGTTGCTTAGGCTGTTTCAACTTGCAATCCTCCTGCCTCAGCCTTCCAAGCCTCTGGGATTACAGGTGTACGCCACCAAGCCCAGCTCCCTACCTCTTTTTTATTTTGAGTTAGGGTCTCACTAAGTTGCTAAGACTGGCCTGGAACTTTCTGATCCTTTGGCTTCAGCGTCCTGAATCTCTGAGATTACAGGCGTGCACTGCCATGCCAGCTCCCCAGTTCTTTTTGTTTTTTTATTTTGGGACAGTCTTGCTTAAGTTGCTGAGACTGGTCCTGAACTTGGGATCTTCCTGCTTTAGCTAAGTCTCTGGGATTACAAGAATGTGCCCCTGCTCCGGCTTATATAGCACTTTTTAACAAGTATCATATGTGATACAGTGGGAGGAGCATGGTCTTTGTGGTTCAAACCTAGATTTGAGTCTTAGATAATTCATCCAACAGATAGGAACTAAGTACTTACTGTTGACTGAGCACCTAGTATACAATGGCAAATAAAGCTGATCTAGATCTGGCTCATGGAGTGCAGTCCAGGGGGAAGGTATAGGAAGACTGCTGAGAACTCTATTTGCTGGCTCTGTGACCCTTTCTCTGCCTCTCTGTGCTTCAGATTTCTTTTTTCTTTTATTTTTGTACTGGAGATTAAACCCAGCAGTGCTTGAAACCACTGAGCCACATCCCCAGCCTATTTTTATTTTTTATTTAAGACAGAGTCTTGCTAAGTTTCTTAAGACCTCGATAAATTGCTTAGGGCCTTACTAAGTTGCTGAGGCTGGCTTTGAAATTGCGATCCTCCTGCCTCAACCTCCTGAATCACTGGTTTGCTGGTGTGAACTACTACAGCCTATTAAAACAGATGATTTTTATTTTTTTATTTTTGTGGTGCTGGGGATTGAACCCAGAGCCTTGTACTTGTGAGGCAAGCACTCCATCAACTGAGCTATGACCCCAGCCCCAAAACAGATGATATTTATGAAAGCACTGGCAGTGGCTAACATTAGTGGGTCCTTGTAACTAACAAAAGATATTAGTATGAAGGATTTTTTTTGATTGGGTTATGAAATCCTTAATGCAATCAGTAAATTAATCCCCTGATGGGATTGAGTGGAAACTGAAGGAGTAAGGTGTGGCTGGAGGAGGTGGGCATTGGGGTCTTGCCTTTGGGGTATGTTTGTTTCTGGCAAGTGGAGTCTCTCTGCTTTTATTTATTTTATTTGTTATATGTGACAGCAGAATGCATTATAATTCATATTACACATATAGAGCACAATTTTTCATATCTCTGGTTGTTTTCACAGTATGAAGGATTTTTATATGCAGTGTGTTATACTATTTTGTCCTCACAGCAGCCTCTTGGCCAATAGTGTAGGCATTGTTAGCCCCATTTTATGGATTAAGAAACTCTGAGGTTCAGAGAAACAGAGTAACTTGCTGTAAAGGTTTTACATTGCCTACAGTCATACAGCTATTAAGTGAAAGAGCTGAGAATCAAATCCAGGTCTCTTGACTCAAAAGCCTACACTCTTTTATTATATAAAGTTCCCTTGGGAGAGACACTTAGCCACAATGAGCTTTACTGTTCACTTACTTATTTCCCATTTTAATTAGGAGAGTTTTCCTGTGTCCCTGCAGGACAGCCTTACCTCCACAAGGCAGGGGCAAAGCTAATTGGAACAGTAGGAGACCACTCTTCCTGGTGCTTGCTTGCTGGGTCTGAGGGAGAGCCGTCTGCTTGGCTCAGCCTGCTCCAGCCTGCCTCCCACCTCTGCCCTGTGTTCTTCAGGCTGCAAAATGCTTAAGGCATACTCCATTATCTCAGGCCACAGCAGCACCCTGCCTTACTCTGAGGATTGTCTGGCTTTCCAGTTCCTGAGTGTGAATGAGCCAGTAAATCACCTGGAGGCCTGGGTGGCCCTCCTACTGCTTGTGCTTAGGAATTACTTCTTTTGCTTAGAAATGAGATGCTGCGGTGGGAACCCAAGTTTCAATGCTTTCTGGGTCCTGGGAGTCACATTTGCCTACCAGCACCTTTCATCTTTTGCTCTACATTGTGTTAGGGGTGGAAGAAGGGAGCTTGCCTCTGTTGTGAAAGTGTGCTGGTGTCTGACCTTCCTGCATCTCCTCCATGAGGCCAGCTTTACATTCCTGTCTTGCTGGAGATGAGTTGCTTTCACAAGTCATGCTGTCGGTGGCAGGACGGCCATTGGCCTGATCTGGTTGATGCTAAAGCTTATGTTATTCTGCCCCATTGTGCAGCCCCAGAGACCCTCTGACTGGGCTTTCTCTCCATCTGCTTCAGTGTGGAGGGCAGGGCCTAGGTGTGCTCTGTTGGCAAGCTGTTGCCAGGTGCACGGGCAATGAGGAACGGGCTGCTGAGTGCTTCTGAGGCCCCTGGTCTTGGCAGGATGTGAGAAGATCTTTGTTTAATGACTGAGTGGAGTCCTATCACATTAGACATAGGCTATCCTACTGGGAGACAGTGGGGCTGGTGAAACAAACCCTGGATCTATGGCCTCACTCTTGGGGTTGTATCTCCCTTTAGGCACTTACTGTCCAGGAGAGTCATTTATCTCTTTGAGCATCAGTTTTCATTATCATCATCATCATCATCATCATTATTATTTTGCAGTACTGGGGATTGAACCCAGGGGTGCCTACCATTGAGCCCTTTTTATTTTGAGACATGGTCTCACTAAGTTGCAAAGACTAGCCTCGGACTTTTGATCCTCTTGTATCAGCCATCCAACTTGCTGGGATTATAGGTATTCGCCGCCACTCCTGGCCTTGAGCCTCAGTTTCCTAATGTGTAAAGGGAGGTGATGGTTTCTGCTCTGGGATTTGAATTGCATACTGAGTTTTTGTTTGTTTGTTTTGAGGTATTAGTGATTGAACCTGGGGCCTTGGGCATGCTTAGCAAGCACTCTGCAACTGAGTGACATAATGTTTTTGCAAGTACTTTGCAATCTGTGAATGTCTGAATGTTGTCTTACAACCTAAATTCATAGAGAAAAATATGAATGTTGTAAAACTTACCCAAGGTAGAGAGAGAGTAGGTCTGCAGCTGGATTGCAGCCTCTTGAGGACAGGCTATTTTCTGTTTGTCCTTTCCTCTAGGCAGCTGAAAAATGGGATCTAGACTGCCTTTTGCAAAAAGTGCTCAGCCAGACAGTTACTAGCTGGCTCTGGTGGGGTTTGTGCTTCTAAGATCAATCCCTGTGAATTCCTGATGTCTGGGCTCTGCTTCTTGTTGTTTGAAGTAGGAGTTAAGCAGTGTCATTTCTTAGAAATTTGCTGGGGCAGAATTTATCCTGAGAAACTTTTCCTAGCAGCTGGTTCTTTAACTCAAGCGCATGTTAATCGTTGTGTGTCCTTTCCTGGGGCCAGTTTTTCAGGGCTAGACTGTAATTGTGGGTTGTCAAAACCTTTCTCCAGTGAGCTCTGGGAAAGGAAGGCTGGTGTTGGAGAGGCCATGCTGTTGGTAAGAGCAGAACCAGCTTGCCCAGGCCTTTGGGGTACTTGGACTGGATGGTTCAGTTCCTCTGCTTTGCTGTCTGGTCCTTGTGAGAATGAGAACCATCATTTTTTGAGCACCTGTCATATAACCATCTTGGTGTTAATACCATCATGGAGGTATTAGGAACCTTTCTCTCAGACCAGGGAAAGGGCTTCAGAGAAGGGCCATGTCCTCCTAGGACCTAGAGGGACAGGAGGCTTTGCAGGAGCTGTGTCAGAATCCCGAGCCTGGCTCTTCACCAGGGGAAGAGAGAATCTCATGTTAGCCTCAGAACAGGATCTATAGCTGTGGGCAGCTTGCTGTTTGCCCTTCTGCTCAGGGAGCCTCCCTTTTCCCCTCCCCTGCTGCCTGTGTACCCACCACTTGGTCCTGCTGACTGGCAGCATCGCCTTTGGCCTGAGGCGAACCCCTTGGGGCCCTTCAGTCTGCCCTCATAGCTAAGTGCATAGTATGCCTAACACTGAAAAGCACTGCTGGGAATGGCTCTGTATTCACAGTTCCCTGGTCCTTGCTCTGAAAGGTGACCTAGCTCCCACAGGACTACCCCCAATCATACCTTTGTCTCTTGTGGCCAGAAGATACCCAAAAGTCTTTGCATAAACTTACACTTAGAAACAGCTGTTAGTGGCTACCTCAGATGCCATCTCCCTGAAAGCTGCCCCGAATGGGCCTGAAATTGGGTATTTCCTCCTCATGAGGGAGCTCATGAGTGGATATTCATCACTGCTGGGGGCCTGCTCTGCTGCAGGGTCCTCACAGTGATTGGGGTCAGTATTCTTCTTGAAAGGAAGTCTAGTGACACCGCTTAGGGCTCATGACAAGGAAACAGTGTTCCCTGTTTAAGTCACACACCAAGTGTTTGGCCTTCTGGGTGGGAGGCTTCCTGCTGCTGGGCCAGGCCTGTGGTCACAGGGACCCTTTGATTTCTCAAAGGGAAAGTCAAGTCTCTTCTTTGCTAGGCCTCAGCTCCTCCAACCAGTGTGGCTTTTCCCTGTTGCAGAGAAAGTCAAGCAAAGCAAAGGAGAAGAAGCAGAAGCGGCTGGAGGAGCGTGCAGCCATGGATGCTGTCTGTGCCAAAGTGGATGCCGCCAACAGGGTGACTCTTCTTTTCACTTCTGCCTATTGGAACTTCAGCTTGCTTTTTAATTTGACTTCTTTTGGTGCCACCGTGTGGCAGAATCGTGACACTGCCCACCCGTCCTCTGCCTCCTATCTGCTGAGGGAGAGTTGGAAAGAGGTGCCAGCAGTTGGCCCAGTTGTACAGGGAGATGTGAATCCCAGTGGCAGTGGCAGCTTCTCTTACTGATAGTAGAGAGCCTCAAGAAATTTTTGTTAGGAGTTTGCATTTTGGGGAGAATTCCTCCCTAGTGAAACATGGTATGAATTTTCTCATTCATTTCTGCAGACATTCATTGACTGTTCAGGCTGTGCTGGACCAAGGGGATACAGCAGCCTAATCCTCCAGGGGCCCCAATCACAGGAGGAGTGTCTGTGAATCAGCACCAGATGGGCTGACTGGGAGCAACCTGGTGGCCACAGCCTCCAAACTGAACCTGAGAAACTCTGACCATCCTTCTGCCCCAGCCCATATCTCACCTTTTGTTATTCTTTTATTTTTATTTATTTGTTTTTATTTTGAAGTACTTCAGATTGAATCCAATGATGCTCTGCCACTGAGCTACATCCCTAGCCCTTTTTATTTTTTATTTTGAAGCAGGTCATTCTAAGTTGCCCAGGATGGCCTTGAACTTGCCATCCTCCTGTGTAACTGGAATTACAGGCTTGTGCCACTGTACCCTCCTTTTTATTATTCTTGTAGTTCTCTCATAATCAAAATTGCACATCTACAAGAACACAGCTTCGGACTGATTTTTCAATTTGGAGATTTGAGTAGGTGAAGATAGGAGCAAATCCTGTGGCCTCTGTATTAGCTGTACTGTGAGCAAATCCTGTGGCCTCTGTGTAAGCTGTACTTTGAGCAGTATTCTGCCCCATAGGCCAGTGAAGTCTGTTCTTACCCTGTCAGGTAAAGCTAAACTTAACTCCTGTGCCTCTTGACCAAAGTTTCCCTCCTCCATGTAATTTCAGAATTTAGGCAGATGGAGGGCCCTGGGAAGGCTGCTTCAGGGGCCAGGAGCTCTCCTCCCCTCAGGAGTCCCTGTGGCATTCTACTCTCAGGATTTGGGGGCAGGGCCAGCACTTCCACCCACCTGTCTGTGCTACTCCTCTCCTTTCCCTCCACAGCTTGGAGACCCTCTGGAGGCTTTCCCAGTGTTCAAGAAATATGACCGGAACGGGTGAGTCGTATTTAGCATTCTCAGAAGTTGTCTCCTTGATTGTCTTCAGGAATTCACTTCTCTAGAGTAGGCTTTCTCAGATCTAGATTTGAAATTGCCGGGCGCAGTGGTGCATACCTGTAATCTCAGTGGGCTGGCCGAGGCAGGAGGATTGAAAGTTCAAGGCAAGTGTTAGCAACTTACTGAGACCCTGTCTCAAAAGCAAAAAATAAAAAAGGCTGGGGATGTAGCCCAGTGATAGAGTGCCCTGGGTTCAGTTGCTAGTACTGAGAAAAAAGAAAAGGGAAAAGCAGAAATTGGCTAATGCCTTCTGTTGCTGTGAAGTCCCCCATTAGGGTGACACAGGAATTGGTAAATGGACAAAGATTTTACACCTAATCTAAGATTGATGTCCCTTTAGGACTTAACTCTTCTCGCTGTAAGAAGAATAATAAAAGCTGAAATAAACTTGGAAAATTGTCCAGGCTGACATTCTCATTTTATGGGAACGTCATGGGACACTGAGGCATAGAGAAGTTGAATGAGGTTCTGAGTTTCTGGAGTTTCCCCTCACAGCCAAAGGGACTTTTTATTCCCAGTCCACTGTATTTTTCCTGAGTATATAGTATAATTGTAGTGGCTGTGTGACCCTGAACAAGTTATTTACCTTTTCTGTGTTCTAATTTTCTTTTAATTTTTTTTCATTTGTAGGTAGACACAATGCCTTTCTTTCCTTCCTTCCTCCTTTCTTCCTTCCTTCCTTCCTTCCTTCCTTCCTTCCTTCCTTCCTTCCTTCCTTCTCCAGACATTCATTCATTCATTCATTTATTTATTTATTTTAGTTGGTTGCAGCATCTCTATTTTATATATTTATTTTTATGTGGTGCTGAGGATCGAACCCAGTTCCTCACACATGCTAGGCAAGTGCTCTCCCACTGAGCCATAACCCCAACCCCTGTCCCCTAATTTTCTAATCAGAAATTGACCTGATAATAGAGCTTTCCTCAGGGGGTTGTCAGGTGGATTACTTCCTGGGGCACACTGAAAGTTAGATAAGTATTAATTGTTGTGACTCCTGATTTGATTTGCTGTATGATCTGGATTAAAGGCCCTTTCTTGTTTTAGGTCCTTTGGTTTTTAGAAAATAGGAAGCATAATCTGTTTTACCTGAGATGATGTTGCTGAGTTAAATTTCTGAAATGGAATATCTTGGCTTGAGGAAACAGGGTTTGTGGCTTCCCGGGATTATGGGTTGAATCATAGCAGAGCCTCTTATTAAACCTACTTGGGTAATTCATTTGTTGTTGTTGTTGTTCTTTTTTTTTTTTTAATTTTATCTCTTTATTTTTATGTGGTGCTGAGAATTGAACCCAGGGCCTTGTACATGCTGGGCGAGTTCTCTACCACTGAGCCACAGCCCCAGCCCCTCAGTTGTACTACTTTTTTTTTTTTTTTTTTTTTTAAGTTTTTATTTTTTTAGTTGTAGTTGGACACAATACCTTTATTTCACTTATTTATTTTTATGTGGTGCTGAGGATCGAACCCAGGGTCTTGCATGTGCAAAGTGAGTGCTCTACCGCTGAGCCGCAACCTCAGCCCACAATTGTAATTCTTTTTTTTTTTTTTTTTAATTTTTTAAATTTTTTCTTTAAAGAGAGAGAGGAGAGAGAGAGAGAGAGAATTTTCTTAATATTTATTTTCTAGTTCTTGGCGGACACAACATCCTTGTTGGTATGCGGTGCTGAGGATCGAACCCGGGTCGCACGCATGCCAGGCGAGCGCGCCACCGCTTGAGTCACATCCCCAGCCCCACAATTGTAATTCTTAAGCCTCATTTTCTTACTTGTCAGTTAGGATGATGATGATGCCAACCTTCAGGGTTGTTTAAAGGAGGAGGGACAATCTATTCAGTACAAGAAGTAGCAGCAAATATGAGTATTTTAATGAAAAAGAGAGACACAGGTTTGTAAATTATGAAGTTGGCAGTGTTGTTTGCTTTTCGTGGCTGTGTTTCACAATATCATGGCACCATAGTATTCCTTTATTCTAATGTCTTCCTATCTGTGAGCGAACGTGTTACACTTCCTGAAGGCACAGTCTTTCAGCTTTTGGGAAGTCCTTTGACATGGTTTAGAGATCTCTTCCTGAGGTATCCTTTAGTGTTTCCATGTCTGTGTGTTCTCACTGACTTCCAGAAACAGGGAATAACTTGGAAGCACTTACCAGTTGACTCTGGGTTCCTCCGATTCCTGGAGTTTTGTGTGATTCTTGTGGCCAAGCTTCTACTTTCACAACCTTACTGAATACAGATTTAGTGGAGGAATTCTGCAGACTGGTCTTTGGACCTTTTATGGCTAAAACAGAAGTAGTGCTGTATTGGGGCAATTCTTACTGCTGTGTGATTGGTACTTAAGAAGAAAGATTCTTAAAGGGGAAGGAGGTTCTGTGTTTACTAGTCTGTGTTTACTAGTCTGCCTACTAGCACATGGGCAATGCCAGTCAGCTGACATGTGGTGAATTCCAGTGGGAGCATCCCCTGGAGTTGGCATGAGAGGCCCCTGAAAGATTCAGACGTGTTGCTCCTTAAAGGCTTACATATTGCTGATTCCAGTCCATTCACAATGGGTGCTTCTTTGCCTCTTAGAGGTGGAAATGTACCACTTGGGAGCTTTAGAGGCTACAGATCTGGATGAAGGTGGAGGTGGCTGGGGGAGGTCCTAGCAATGTGATGGGTGTCATTACTGCCTCCTGACTCCAAAGTAAGTTTTTCACTATAAAGAAAGAAAGGAAAAGTAGCTGTCCAGAATGTCGTTACTTATAGAATGTCATTTAATAGATTTACTGGGGAGTTTAACTTTATTTTACTTAAATTTCCTTTAGAAACATACCTGCCAGGCATGGTGGCACATACCTGTAATCCCAGCAACTCTGGAGGCTGAGGCAGGAGTATTACAAGTTTGAGGCCAGCCTCAGCAATTTGGGTGAGACCTTGTCTCAAAGTAAAATAAAAAGGGTTGGTGATATAGCTCAGAGGTAAAGTATCCCTGGGTTCAATGCCCAGGACTAAAAAAAGGAAAGAAACAAATACCTTAATACTTATAGAATTTGTTAGTTTAGGAAAACAGTGGTGGATTACACCCTGTACTACCCTCTTTAATCAACTGAGAATACCCCCTGAGTCCTCAGATGAAGAGGCAGGTGGGGCTTCTTGAGGGGTATTGAACTGTAGATGCCTTGAAGGACCCAGGGTCTCCCAATTGGTTTTGAAGGCCAAATTGGTATAGATGAGAAGGAAGAGAGCCTATGGGAGCCCAGCAATAGTCAGTGCAGAATTAAAGCAACAGGAAGAATGCCTGAAGGCAGGAGCTAAGGGACAAATAAACACTAGTGTTTATAACAAAAACAAGAGGCCCAGTGGGTAGGAAAAGAGCAGTAGAGGTAGCAGAGAGGAACAAGAGGTTGACAGAGTACTGAGTCTGACAAGGACCCGGCAGGGGAGGCAGGAGAAGGGCCCTGTGGTTAGGTGGCAGGTGTGGCAATGACAGTTGTTGATCTCGAAAGGCTTAGTTTTCGGCCCAGGCACCTTCTTCAGTCATGTCTGGAGTCATCTTGGTTTCTCTTGGGAGAGTGTTTTAGTCAGCTTTTTTCTGTCTCTCTGACCAAAAGACCTGACAAGAACAGTGTGGAGGAGTTTATTTGGGGCTCATGATTTCAGAGGTCTCAGTTCACAGAGGGCTGACTCCACTGCCCTGGGCTGAGGTGAGGCAACACATCATGGCTGAAGGGCTAGAGGAGGACAGCAGCTCTGGACAAGGTGATCAGGAAACAGAGAGCTCTGCTCACCAGGGACAGAACAGAAGCCCAGTGACCTCCCTTTTCCAGCCACTTCATACCTGCTCCAGTTACCACCCAGTTGATCCATAGTGGGGGTTACCACAGATTAGATTACAACTCACAACCCTGTCATGTCACTCCTGAACATTCTTGCACCTGAGCTTTTGGGGGACACCACATATCCAACCCAAAATGGTAACTGAGATCAGGCGTACCTCTCTGTCGGAGTTGCAGGGTGGAATGCAGTGCCCTGGCAGGAGCACAGACTCGGACCAGCTCTCACACCTCCCTGTTCTCTTCTCAGGTTGAATGTCTCCATTGAATGTAAGCGGGTGTCTGGACTGGAGCCAGCCACCGTGGACTGGGCGTTTGACCTGACCAAAACGAATATGCAAACCATGTAAGCAGGGCTGACCAGAGGGGAGCCTTGTTCCCAGCTGGCTTTTCCCCAAGCCTTCCTGTCCTGACTGCTCCTGAATTCCTCAGGTATGAGCAGAGCGAGTGGGGCTGGAAAGACCGAGAGAAACGGGAGGAAATGACGGACGACCGAGCGTGGTATCTCATTGCTTGGGAGAACAGTTCTGTGCCTGTTGCCTTTTCTCACTTCCGATTTGACGTGGAGTGCGGGGATGAAGTCCTGTACTGGTAGGAGCCAGGGCCTAGGGGCGCAGCCAAGGGGAGGAGACCATGTGGCAAAAGCCTTTGGGTCTGGGCTGCAGGAGCTACAGGCTTCTCTGATGGGCCTTGCAGCCCCTTCGTGCAGCAACCTGCACTCACCCTCTGCTTTCTTATTCCAGCTATGAAGTGCAGTTGGAGAGCAAAGTGCGGCGGAAAGGCCTGGGGAAGTTCCTCATACAGATCCTGCAGCTTATGGCCAACAGGTAAGGGCTGAAAAGAAAGCGAGGAACCCAGAGACGGTGAGTGAGAAGTGAAAGATGGAGACCAGGCAGAGATCCACACAAGAGTTTATTTGTCAGAGCTGACAAATAAAGGCCATTTCTCCATAGACGGAGAGAGGCGAAACAGGCTTGGGGTTCAGGACTTTTAGGGGGCAGGCTCAGGGATTAAAGCTGGGCAGGTCCTAATGTGGGTGGTTAAGGATGAGATTGGTACGAGGAAGTGGTGAGCCTTTCTCAGGAACGCCAAAGGGAAAGCAGAATTTTTCTTAAAATGGCGGCTGTCACTTAAGATGGCCGTCCAGGTGCTAAGTAAAAAGGGCCCCCTTCTTAGGAGGTCCTGTGTGGGTTAGTTGGAAAGAGCTGCCTCTGAGTCCACTGTTCTTTGAGTCTCCTTGGAGGACAAATCATAAGAAATGTTCTGGAGACAGCATCTAGAATCTGTTCAGTATCCTGCTCCTTGCCTTGCTGGACTCCAGTTTTGTCCTTCAGTTCAGAACAGGGAGCATCTCTTTAAGTTGTCAGTGGACTTTTATTTAATTTATTTATTTTATATGAGGTGCTGAGAATTGAACCCAGTGCCTCACCTGTGCTAGGCAAGTGCTTTGCTGCTCAGCCCCAGCCTCAGCCCTGGGAGCATCTTTTCAGGGCCTGATCTGTGCTGAGTTCTAAGCCTAAGTAATGGGGCTACAGAGAAAGGGTGGGGAAGCTCCTGGCGCAGTCTGACCACCCTGCTGTGGAGGGAAACACTGAGTGCTGTGGTACCTAGGGTCTTTGCAGGCTGGACAAGAGACTTGGGGACTCCTTTTGGGTTAATTTAGGGGAAAGTAGCAAGGACATGAGGGAGAGGAGGCATGGCCTTGACTCTTTCTAAAAAGTATTTGCTCTGCTGGGCACGGTGGCGCAGGCCTGTAATCTCATCTACTCAAGATGCTGAGGCAGGAGGATTGCTAGTTCAAAGCCAGCCTTAGCAACTTAGTGAGGCCCTAGGTAACTTGGTAAGACTATCTCAAAATTTAAAAAAGGTCGGGGGGCAGCTGGGGATGTGGCTCAGTGGTAGAGTACCCATGCCTTAAATCCCAAGTACCAAAAGAAAAACAAAAGAGAAAAGCTTCTTAAGCTCCTGTTCTGCTTTCTTGCAGTACACAGATGAAGAAGGTGATGCTAACAGTATTTAAACACAATCACGGTGCCTACCAGTTCTTCCGAGAAGCACTACAGTAAGGAGCTGGGCCCTGACATGGTCCTTCTGGGTGGTCAGAGGCACTGTCCCTGTGCAGCATTCCTGGTTCCAGCCCCCATTCACAGTCCATTGGGGCATGGGAGGTTGGCATTGGTAAGATAGTACATCAGTGTCCTTTGACTTGGTCCCTTGCACGTTGGTTCCAGGGGTCTCATCAGTGGCACTGTTGGAAAGTTCTCAGGCTAGGGAGGAAGGCATTCAGCTGCCTGCAGTCAACTCTTTCTCCTGTCTACCTTGCAGATTTGAAATTGATGACTCTTCTCCCAGCATGTCTGGCTGCTGTGGGGAAGACTGCTCCTATGAGATCCTGAGCCGGAGAACCAAGTTTGGGGACAGCCAGCACTCCCACGCAGGTGGGCACTGTGGCGGCTGCTGTCACTGAACTCCCAGAGCCACTTATGTCAGAATCTGCTCTCCTAAGGCCTGTCTTCTCCCCTGGTCTCACGTCACTTGCCAGGTGCCCTCAGAGCTGTGGTTTCCTCAACCCTGTATGTACCAGGTGGCACCCTGAGAGCACAGAACCCTGGGGAGGAGTGGTCCACACTGCCCCTTCTCCTCTCTCTTGGAAGAGCAGAGTGCCAGGAGGGAATGGAGGGAGAGGGTGCTACAGGAAGACCACTGCGGGCCGGCGGGAAGCTCCTCTCTTGTGGCTGCCTCCTCACTCCACTCAGAAGGTTCCCCTACTTCCCCGCAGTTGGATTCCTGATGGACCTTCCCCTTCCCTGGACAAATGGAATGTTTTATCCACACTTATGAAAGTTTTAAGAGTCCTGGTCTGGGGTCTGCTGGGCCCCAAAGAGGACTGGACTTTGTATGATCCAAGTGCAAAGCAAGGCTTCAGAGAGACCCTGGCTCCCTTACTCCTCGATCTCATGGATGGCGCTTGCGTGGAGACTGCATAGGCCTTCTACGCCAAGATACAGGGAAGCTCTTTCTAGCCACGTGCTTGTAGATCCACAGAGTGGAGTTGTCCAGGGACCGGCCAACCGGAAGGCTGCCTCTCTCCATTGCTGTCAGGGAGGGCGGACAGGACCAGCACCAGGTGTCCTGGGGGCTGCCATGGGGATGCCTGCTTCTCTGGGCTCTTAGACTTTGCTGCATTCTAAGCTTGACCTCTTGATCTCATGGCGGTGACTTGAGCTTTTAATTCAAGAAGAAAGCCAGAAGCCCTGCCTGTTCCTCTCCATTGCCCTCTCCACACTTTCTCCCCTGCCTCTTGCCTCCACCCCAGATACCTCTGTTCTTAGTCTCAAGGGGGGAGTAACATCAGGGAGCCTCTTGTCTTCCCCCAGAAGGATCCCTTGTTCCTGGTTTAGTTGATACTTTCCTCTCACCTGTTGGTGCTGATATCTCTCTGAAGGTGGGATGTCCCTCCCACCGCTGTCCTCCCTCTTCAGAGAGCCCCCAGCCAGCAGCAGGCCCCTCTGCCTGCACCCCTAGCCTCACCCCTCACTGTTTCAGTGAGGCACTGGTGCCACTGTCCTGGCCAAGCCGGGCCACAGCTCAGCTGCAGCAGGAATGCCCTTCAGTGGCCCAAACAGCTGCTCTGCTTTTCTCTCTCTGGTGTCATCCTGTGTCAGCAGGTTGGAGCAGTGGGAGGAGAAGGCCTTCCTCTTAAGAGGTGTAGAGGATGTGGGCTCTGAATTTACACTCATCCTGATCTCTAGGCCTTTTTCCTCTTCCAGAAGAAAAACCAAATCTTTATCCAGGAAAAAGCACCTAACACCTCCCTTTTGACGTCCCAAGCTTTGCTTCAGGGAATGTCATAAGGTTCTAGCCTTTGTGCAGTTGTCTCCTATGGGGTCTGTCAGCCCCTCTGCTGCTGGAGTCTGCTCACTCCACCCTCTGCCCTTACTCAGGTGATCTGTCCTGGCAGATCTCATTAGAGTGGTCCTTGCTTCTCACCCAGAGTCCTGCCTGCATAGCAGCCTGTGCTCATGAGGCCTCGCTTCCCATCCTGGCCTCTGCTAAGTGCCTGGTGCTGCTCTCAACCCCACCAGTAGCGGGCCTGGCACTCCTGGGAGAGGGCCTTGCAGCTTTACACTGGATACGGCCACGGTCGCCTTGCCTGCTGGCTCCCCGGGGTTTTACCCCAGTGAGAGTTGAACTTTTGGGGTAGGGGTTGGCAAACTCCTAAGAATCACAAAACAACAAGAGCACGTTTAGGAAGAGTCTGATCCCTGTCTCAAAGTACAGAGTGCTAAATATTTATTGTCTTAGATCATGAATTTCTGATACCTCCCACTCAAGGGGACCAAAAGGAACCCCCAGTATAGACCCCATTTGAGGTGAGCTCAGTTTATGTTGTCTCTTTCCAGTCATTGGTAATGGGGTGCTCAGGGCCATGCCCTGCTTCCCCCAGCCTCTGCAGGCCATGTCCCAGAGGCGGCATCAGGAGGGTAGGCTGGGAGGTTAGGCACTGGCTGAGACTGCAGGTGTGGGTGTTGGGCCCTCATGTCTCAGATGGCAATTTCCACCTCCCTTGGGTCTTGGTTTTGAGAAACAGCAGGCCTTTTTTGTTGTTTTTTTTTTTTTTGTTTGGGGCATGTTAAGATATATTTTAAGTTTTTTTTTTTTTTTTAAGTTGTATCTGCTCTATTTCAGGTTATTTGTTGGTCTCAGATATGTATGGTTCTTAACCCTTTGTGTTTTTTTTAGAGGAAACTTGGAAGATAAACTTCTTTGATATATATATTTTTTTTCTTTAGCAACTTGTTATCACTGGAATCAAAGGGAAAAGTGATCTCTTTTTTGCATTGGTTGTATTTGTATGTCACAAATAAAAGACACTTTGTTCATCTGCTGGGATGGCTTCCAGATTCTGGGGTGCCATGGGCAGCAAGCACTGGGCCTAAACCTTGGGAGGCACGTGGCTGGACTGGCCCCATGCCCCTTCCTGGGAAGGCGGGCTGGGTGTCTGGGGCAAACAGCCAGGGTGGGAACAGAGACTAAATGTATGTGTTTGTGTCACTTCCCAGAAGTTCTGGATGTCCTACTGAGGGGTGTCTACTCTATATCCTGGTGCAAATCCTAAGCCAAGCATTGTGACATTTGACATTTGCAGCCAAGCATAAGTTCCAGTGTCCATGTGTGGAATTTAATAGATAGTATTTGTTTCCTCTCTTTTACTTTTTTGGGTTACTCGAAATATTCTTGGTTTCTTAAAAAGATACTTCCTCTCTAAGGACAGGTCCTCCTGGGGGACAAAGGCTTAAAGGAAGGGTAAATGTCAGGACTGAAGGGCCAGAAAATTATGAGCCAAGAGAGGATCAGCCTGTCTGCCCTGAGGGGCTCCTGCCAGTTCCTGGGCTAGGGCTTGCTAGGAGGGGAGACAGGAAGTGGGCCATTGAGCTGGAGCTTAGATGCACTTCCTGTGGACAAAGCAAAGGCCAGCTTCACCTTACTCCTTGGTGATTTGCACATTTTAGGTGGAGAGGAAGGCCAGTGGAGCCCCTGATACATGAAGTGTTTGGGGAAAGAGGAGTGGGGTTAATGGTTGTCAGTGGGTACCTGCTTTGTAGATTGTGACCTCTTTCCTGTGGGTGGGGGTGCACCCAGAGGATGGTTCCAGCTGGTGTCTGTCTTTGAGGTCCAAAGAAAGGTATTGTGACCCTTGGGAAGGGAGAGTGATTTGCTGGTCTAATGATATAACTTGACAAAATTCTGCCCCTGGCCACACAGTTTCTTTGTTACTTTAAGGAAGTCTCAATCCCAAGCAGAAGTTTCCTTCCTCCCTCCCTCCTTTTTTTTTTTTTTGAGTCAGGGTTTCACCTAAGTTGCCCAGTCTCACTAAATTGCCAAGGCTGGCCTTGAACTTGTGATCCTCATGCCTCAGCCTCCAAGTTGTAGGGATTGCAAACAGACACATGCCACTTTGCCCAGCTCAGTTTTCTTTAAGTGTCCATCCTCTGTTGCACAGTAGAGCCAAAGCTGGAAGGGCGTGGCCAAGGGCCTTCTCCTGCCCACCTCCCAGCACATTCTGTCCTAGCTGCGCCCTCAGCCTTAACTGCTCCAGCTGCAATTCCAGCTTCTTCACTCAAGTAGTCGTAGCTGAACTGCCACACTGTTGGCAGGCAGAGAGAGCAAGGGCACAAATTGTTAGTGGAACCTGTGCTGGCTTGAAAGGGACTAGATTTCCCCAGGTGGTTTCTGCTGCTAGGCCTTTTTTTTTTTTTTTTTTTGGTACTGGGGATTGAACCCATGTGCACTTAACCCCTGAGCCACATCCCCAGCCCCCCACTTGCCTTTTTGTTTCTTTTTACCTAATTGTTAATGGACCTTTATTTAATTAATTATATGTGGTGCTGAGACTCAAACTCAGTACCTCACACATGCTTCAGTTCAAACTTAGGGGTGATTTTCGTTAGGTTCCTCTTTTCCCTAATATAGCAGTGGCAGGGATGCTGCCTGCTGCCTAGGATGAGGGTCTGGGGCAGGATGGTGTGCAGAGGAGGTCTTTGCAAGGGGAAGAAGTTGGCCCTGCTCAGTTGTCAGCTCCATCCTTGTGCTCCTGCGGGGCTCTTTGGAATGCCTTCCCTGCATTTTTGTTTTATGTGCACAACCATCTTGTGCCATAGGTGGTGCTGTTACTCAAAAATAAGTGAAAAGTGACTTTTCTGTAGTTCCAAAAGGAAGTGACAGAGCCATGATTTGCACCCAGGTTAGGAATGTTATCCCCATCTGAAGAAACCTGAAGCCAGAAGCAGCAACTTGACTCCAAAGCCCCTTCCCTCCCCACTGCCTTCCCACAGGGGCCATCCCAGGAGGCCCTTTGTCTATGGTGCTGGTGGCCAGGCCTGGGATCTGGCAATGCCAGGGTGGGTGGTGATACCTTGGACAGGATGTTGGTTTCTGTGAAGTCCATCTGTTTCTGGATTATGTCTCTGCTGGAGTGGACAAGGGGGAACCTGTAAACCTGTGTTGGTACTTTGGGAGTTTCTACTGTGTAGTTTTGTCTTTTTTTTTTTTTTTTTTTTTTTTTGTACCAGGGATTGAACTCAGAGGCACATAACTACTGAGTCACTTCCCCAGCCTTTTATTTTGAGACAAGTCTTGCTAAGCTGCTTAGGACCTTGCTAAGTTACTAAGGCTGCCTTTGAACGTGTGATCCTCCTGCCTCAGCCTCCCAAATCACTGGGAATACAGGCGTGTGCCACTGTGCCTGGCTGCTGTGGAGTGTTGCATAAAAAGGACTATTTGCTATGAACCAATCAGGGAAGATAGCTACTCCTGCTGGGGCTGAGGTCACACCACAGGGCAGAGCTTAGTGTAGGCCAAACCAAAGTTGGAGGGATGGGCTTACAAGGACCTGGAGCTGGCTGCAGGGGCCCTGAGCAGTTGTGTCCATTTCTTCATCTTGGACTGTTGCTCCAGGATCTGCATCTTTGTGGTTCTGCTCTGGCACTATTGCAAAGTGGGCATGAGGGGTGACCTAGACACTGGGCCCCTGTCTGGCTTCTCCCATCCTGCATCCCTTACCAGTGGTAACAAAGAAGTAGCAATACTTCAGATCTTCGTGAGATAGTGAGGTGTCCAGATGCTGGACTGAGGCCCATGTGGTGGGGCACCCTGTGAGTGGTGTGTGGTTTCCACAGGGCCTTCAAACCTGGAAGTCAGGAGAGCACTTCTGGAATGATTCTGTGACCTCTACATTTGGATTTGAGGGGTGGGAAAGGTGGGGTATGTGGATAGAGGGGCCTAGGGTCCAGAACTGGGGTGCTAAAGTACAAAACTTGAGGTCCCTCAGAGTCTGGCAGTGAGATTGGGTCTCAGGAAATAGTGAAAAGGAATGGAGGATCTGAGGAGAGGTTGGGGGTCCAGAGGCAGAGAGTACTGAGGATTGGACTTGGGAGTCCAGGCTGAGGGCTCGAAGCAGCAGAGTCTGGATCACAGCAGGGTAGGTGTATAGCTGGGGGCCAGAGCCATTGTCAAAGGTGAGTCTGGTGACATTGTACTCATCACAGGTGGCTTCTGGAGTGGAAGGAGTTAATTACCTCTGGCTCCTGCAGATCCCCCAGTCCCGGGTGGCTGCCCCATAGTCTCCTGTGACTGCCAGACCCCTGGGGTGCCAGCACAGACATCTGAAGGGGGAGCAGCACCCACCTGCTCCTGTGTAGATACCCTGTTGTTCCAACCCCAACAGCTGCACCTGGGCACACTGCTGGACACCTGGCGCCTGGTGACAGCTGTGCCCCGGGAAAGAACAAATACCCCTCCAAGACCTTGCATTCCTCTGCCTGCTCCAGTTTCTCAAAGCAGCCTTGTTCTTCCAGTGAGGCCACCCCCCTTCCACTTTGTCCTGCTGAACCTAGCAGCTCCCCCGGATGGAAAGGGACATTCTCAAGGTCACCCAGAAAATCAATGTTAGACCTGAACCACCTCCATCTGGCTCCTCTTCCTCACCTTCGGGCACTGGGCACATCTGAGACTATACTGAGGTCTTCTGCTGCCACCCTACCCGGGGAGTCTGTTGTTCCCCCACAGGCATGTGGAGAGGCCTCAGCTGCCCTCAGTAAGAACCTGAGGTTGAGCTCCCAGAGACCAGCCAGCTCTGTTTCTGCCCACCTCACCCTGCAGCCCTGTCTCTAGCTCATCCCAGGAAGCAGTGCCTGGCACCACTCACATGCTGGGGAGAGTATAAGCTGGCCCAGTGGTCAGGGTCTTACCAGCTCCAGGCCAGATGCTCTGGAAGCTGGCAGGGGAGGAAAGCATAGAGACTTCAGCTGTGGGCCTTATAGGACTGGCTGTGGCCTTTCCTCTACCCTTACAGACTTCGTATTTGGATATGGTCCTGGAAGCTATTGGATTTTTCATGAACGGAGAGTGAGGAATGGGATAAGGGGCATCTAGTGTTCCTCCAGCCTGTGTTTAGCCTGCAGGCTGGAAGCCAGCTGAGATGGGGCACCTGGTGTCTTCTCAGTTCATGTAGTGGCCATCAGGGACTGGGAAGCCAGAGTGTGAAGCTGATGTGAGGGCTAGGGACCAGCTTCCCTGCCCATCCCCAAGTTTAGGATCTGTTCCTAGTGCCCTTGGATCAGAGATGGGTTCCTGAAACCTTTAGGTCTCACCCTTGGCAGAGAGAGACTCCTGGCAGTCTGTGTGTCGGGGGCAGTTCCAGGGTGTGGGTGGCATTCCTGTTCTTGCAGGTAGCACAGCAACTGCCCTATATATTAGAAGGAATCTGCCTTGTGGAAGCCTGTCTCACCCTGTTGAGCAAACCTCCTTCATTGGACCATCGTGGACCACACCATCTGTGTTTTATTACTGAAGCTGGCTTTGAACTTGCAATCCTCCTGCCTCAGCCTCCCAAGTTGCTGGATTTATATAGGTGGCACCACTGCCCTGGATTTGTTGCTATCTTGTCAAAGGACTGTCCTGTCCATGGTTTGAGTGAAGGTGGAATGCTGGGTGACAGGGAGGGAGCAGAAACATTGGTATTAGTTCAATAGACAGATCTAGGTGCAATCCCTGTCCTGGTACTAGTAGCTTCTCTTGCCTCCTTTCTGATGGGGGCTTTAAAAGTAGCCTTATCACAGGGACCAAAGGAAAACCCTGGGACAGAAAAGACATTCTTCTTTTTCAAAAAATACAGTTCTCCAAGGAACCCTTCCTAAAGTGTTTCTAGGCCCCTTGTCTAGCTGTGCTCTCATCCGGGAGTCATTCCTGTGTTTCACAGTGCCAGGCAAGCCTAGGAAGCAGTAGGAGAGTCCTTGCCCCTTCCTTTCCTCAGTGGGGCTCTTGGTTCTAGGGGTGGGAGAGGGGACTTTAGAAGCATCTGTCTAGGGGGCTTTTCCCCAGGGCCCCAGGCAAGGTAAGTGCAGGGGTAGGTAGCTGAGGGTGGGCCTGCTGGACATTAAAAATATTTTAAAGATGGGGTAGATTAGGTAGGGGAAGGATGAAGAGGGGCCCAGCTTGGAGTCTGGGAACACATCCCTTTAGAGATAATTTAGGCACCGTTTACCTTCCAGGACACTTCAGGTCCATTGTCTGGGGTTGAGGGACTGAGGTTTGTTTCAGAACTGTTTTCCAGTCTCTAGCCAGCTCATCCCCACCCCTTTCAGCAGCCTTTAATGCTACTGACATTGATGTCAAAACTGGAACTTTTGGAAACTCGCTCTTTGCAGCAGCTTGTGGGGTGATTAAAAGAATGGGTTTTGGAGCAGACAGCCCTGCCCTAGAATTCTGGCTCAGCAGTCTTATAGCCACATCATCTTTTGTAGGTCACCCAGCTCTCCAGGACTGTTTCCTTGTTGTAAAAAAATTGAAACAGCTTCTTTGTGACTCTGTTGTGAAGTTGGAATGAGAGTAGTTAAAGTCTGGCTCCACGTCCCCTTTCCTGCTTTGCTTCTACCTATTTGAATACCTTTCAGTCTCCTGAGTTTCAGGAACACTGTCCAAATGTCTGATCTGTACCAGCTCAGTAGGAGACAGGTGGGGGACTTCAGCTATGGGCCCTATAGGACTGACTTGGATCAGAGATGGGATCCTGAAACCTTTAGGCCTCACCCTTGGCAGAGAGAGACTCCTGACAGTCTGTGTGTCGGGGCAGCTCCAGGGTGTGGGTGGCATTCCCGTTCTTGCAGGCAGCACAGCAACTGCCTAGTATATTAGAAGGAATCTGCCTTGTGGAAGCCTGTGTTGAGATGGAGACCCATCCTGTGGCCAGTGCTATCACGTCTGCTGCTGGGTGCAGAGAAGGGTCAGGCCTGGGATGGCCTGTGGCAGGACCACCTCAAAAATTACTTCCTAAAATATCATAGTTATATTTTCACCACAGTGCTTACATATTTTCTCTTTAAGTGATTGTCGTCCAGAATGTCAGTTCTGCCATGAGACCTTGTCCACCTTGTTCACTACTGGTGCCTAGAACACTTCCTGGCACACTTGGGGCTAATGAAAATTTGCTGAGTGAAGTAAGTTTATCATTAAGAGAAGGCCAGAGAATAGGAGTTTTAAAATGTTCTAGGTAGAGCATAAAATGCAAAGAGGCAAAAGGCTTGGAGTGGTGGAGGGGAAACCCCCAAACGAGGAACACTGGGGGATGAGGTTGGAGAAGTGACATCCAGGAATTAGGACTTGTTTAGAAAGCAATGGGGAGCCACTGAAAGTGTATAGGTTCTTCAGACGTAAGTTTGGAAAACAAGGAAAGGAGGAAGGAAGGAAGAGTAAAAGGAAGGAAATGAGGGAAAGAGGAAGGGAGATAGAGATGAATAGAGAAAAGATGGGAGGGAAGGAGGAATGGAAATTGGGCGCCAGTGCATGGAGACTGAAACTGAGTGGGTAAATGAATAAGTGAATTCAGTTACGAAGCTCGAGTTAGCAGTTCTGGCCAAAATTATGAAGGCATGGCGGACTGGAGAAGAGAGTGGAGAGATTTAGAAGTATGAATGGAGGGAGGAGTCAAGAATGTAGCATAGACTTCTCGCTTAAGTGATTGGGTAGCCCAAGATGTCACAGGGATAGCCTTCTCGGAGTGGGAGAATAACCAAAAGAACGCCCCTCTGCTCCGCCCGTCGGTGGTAGAGCGTTATCGATTGGCTATTTCGAGGAACGCGCCAAAAACTGCCAGGGACTGTAGGGAGGTGTATCCTCGCGTCACTTCCGAGATACTTCCGGGTCACCGTTTCCGGACTTTTTCAGTTCCGGAACTTCCTGCTGGCGCAGCCATTTTGACTTCCTGACCTTGGACTCCTGCTGCAGATTGTCTTTAGTCTCATCCTTGTGGTCATGTCTGTCCTGACGCCGCTGCTGCTGAGGGGCCTGACAGGCCCGGCCCGGCGGCTTCTCGTGCCGCGCGCCCAGGTCCATTCCAAGCCGCCGCGGGAGCAGCTCGGGACCATGGTGAGGAGAGGCCTGGGAAGGGCGCAGGAGGCGCCGCGGGCCCCGCTGTGGGTTCGGGGCCTGCCGGTTCCGGCGCGCGGGACCCCGGGCGGCCCTGAGAGTGTCCTGCACCTCGCAGCCCGCAGCGTAGCAAGAAGCTGCTGTGCTGGTTGGGCCTGTCTGAGGGCGCAAACGCGGGGACACTGCCCGGGTGCTCATCAGCATGGAGTCTTTCCCAAAGCCCTAGGATCTTGGGTCCGACCCTGTCAGTCCCAGCCCTGTCGCTCACTCGTTGTGCAGCTTCGAGCAAACTTCCTTAGCCCTCTCAGCCTGTTACTATGCATTCGTTCGGGAGGACTGTCAGCGGTATGCTGTTACCGCCATTAAATATTAGTTGCTGGGGAGGGAGGCAAGCAGGTCTTTGGGTTTCCAGAAATGTAGGATCGTTTAACTCTTGATGACAGCTTCCACCTGTTTGGAGCTTTTGTACCTCTGCTATAGTAGCAGAACTTGGACCTAGATTTAAGTCTTCAGAACCCAGGTTTGTGGACCTTGGGTTAGGAAAAGCAGAGAGCACTGCACCTCAGAAAATAATGATAATCAAGGCATGCGTTTAGCCCTAGCTACTGGAGAGGCTGAAGCAGGAGGGTTGATTAATTGGGCAATGTAGTGAAACCCTGCTCAAAAAAGGGAAAAAAATTTGACTGGGGGTGTAACTCAGTGGTAGAGGATGTGTTTTGCATGGTGAGTCCCTTAGGTTGATTTCTAGCACCTCAGAAACAAAAACAGATAGTCACTGGGACTGTCATTAGGCACCTGCTGTGTGTTAGGCACCCTAAAACTCCTGTACTGGTTTCATTTATGCTTTCTAGTGACCCTGAAAAGAATAAATGATTGTCTCCATTTCTTGATTGAGGTACCAGAAACATAGGAGCAGGCAGGGTGTTGACTTGTCAGAAGTCATACTTTAAGTGGCAAGGAGGGGATTTGAATTCTAGACTGACTCCAAATTATTCTGATCTTAACTGCTATGGAGAAGATGGTAGTAACTGTATCTGGTATAGTAGCATATTACAGTATGCCTGTAATCCCAGCTACTCTGGAGGCTGGGTCAGGAGGATCACCCATTTCAAGTTTGAGGCCAGCCTCTACAATTTAGCAAGATCCTGTCTAAAAAATAAAAAAGACTAGGGATGTAGCTCAGTGCAGGGTACTTGCCTACTTGCCTAGCATGTACACACCCCAGGGTTTGATCCCTAGCATTGGAGACAAAAAAATAAGTCACTTATCCTTAATCTCAGAGACCCTGACAGGTCTTTGGGTTTCCAGAAATGTAGTATCCTAGAGAGGTGGATGGGAAGAGTGTTTTTTTTTTTTTTTCCCCCTTGTAAACAATACTGGGGATTTAACCCATGGGCTCCCTACCACTGAGATACATCACCAGCGCCCCCCCACCCCTCTTTTTTTTTTTAAGACATGACCTCCAACTTGTGACCCTCCTGCTCAGCTTCCCTAGTAGCTGGGATCACAGATCTGCGTCACCATCCCAGGTTAAGGGAGGGTTTTTGGCGGGGGGGAGGCTACTGGGGATTGAACTCAGGGACACTCAACCCCTGAGCCACATCTCCAGCCCTATTTTGTATTTTATTTAGAGACAGGGTCTCACTGAGTTACTTAGCACCTTGCTTTTGCCAGAGCCAGCACTGAACTCTCGATCCTCTTGCCTCAGCCTCCCAAGCCACTGGAAGGGAGGAGTTTTAAGACACGGAAGGTGCAGTTGTAGAATTAACCAAGTTCCCAGGTCCAGCAGACCAGCTTGAAAACAGGTTTAAATCCTCATGTTTGTCCCCCCCTGAGTTATCATTGGGTGATAGATACTCCCTGGGTTCTAACACAGGCTGCTGCTCTTTCCAGTCCTTTGTACCCGTAGCTGTAATTGACTCCTTACATGAAGGCTTAGAGTAGCTTGGGTCTGTGACGTCCTCTTTCCTGAGGCATGGGTTCCCTCCCTTCCCTGATTAACCCAGAGCCCTACTGTGCTAAGCACCTGCTCTACCATGTGGGAAGGTTGGATCTCCTACCTGCCTCTGAGTCATGGCTCCCTGAGGAGGCTGGCCACTGTCAGCACTGCTGGGACTTCAGAGTACCTGGGGGGATCTTTACCCTTGGGGTCCTTCTTTTCTTGTGCTCTGTGTAGGATATCACCATTGGGCTCACCTCCTGCTTCCTGTGTTTCCTCCTGCCGGCCGGCTGGGTCCTGTCACACCTGGAGAGCTACAAGAAGCGGGAGTGAAGGGGTCTGTTCTCGCCCTCGCCCTGTGACCTGACCACCCCTGCCAGCCCATCCTGACCATGTCTGCATTCCTGGCTGGCTTCTCCTGGATCATGTCCTTCAATTCCAGTCACCTCTTCTGTAATCATGATTTCTCAGTATTTCCATGGTGACATCTGGGACCACTATATTGGCCCTGCCTGGTGGGGTTCCCCTTGTAACAATAAAATCTATTTAAACCTTGCTTCAGAAACTCATAGTGCCTTCTGCTTGGGCTCCTGCCTCCACTCTTGAGCTGAAGATGGTGCTGGGTGGGCATGGAGAGCAATGCCTGGCTGGCCACAGGTTCGGTACAGCTGACTGCCCCATGGTAACTTGTGTGTGCTTTGACCTAACTCCTTGTGTGCTTCTCTGCATTTATTTATGTATTTATCTATCTAACTACCTATCTATTTGCTTATTAATTAAATAATTACTGGGTATTGGACCCAGGAGTGCTTCACCACTAAGCTACATCCCACCCTTATTTTTATTTTTAAGTTAGTTTCTCTTTAAGTTGCCCAGCTGCCTCAGCTGCCCACAAAACAGGGTTTACAGGCAGGCACCACCACTGGAGCGATCCCTGCATTTAAGTTCTGCCTTCTTGTGAAAACAAACTGTGTTATCATTGAGTGGTCCTTCTTTTTTTATTTTCAATGTATTTTTTTAGTTATAGGTGGACACATATCTTTATTTTATATTTATATGGTGCTGAGGATCGAACCCAGTGCCTCATGCATTCCAGGTGAGCACTCTACCTCTGAGCCACAATCCCAGCCCGAGTGGTCCTTCTTGCGCATCCCCTCCACCTCCCTTCGCTGTGTTAAACCCATTGGCTGCCTCTGTGTGTCTGTCCCTTTGGGCTGCTTTGCAGCTGGAAACTTTAGGGGACCTACTTTCCCTTTTCTCTTTCAGTAGTCCATTTCTTTTTTTGCAGGTGGTGGGTGTACTGGAGATTGAACTCATGTACACTCCACCACTGAGCCACATCCCCGGCCCTATTTTGTACTTTATTTAGAGACGGTCTCACTGAGTTGCTTAGCACCTTACATTTGCTCTGGTTGGCTTTGAACTTATCATCCTTCTGCCTCAGCCTCCCGAGCTGCTGGGATTACAAGTGTGTGCCACCATGCCCGCTTAGTGGTTCATTTCTTAGGTTCTTATTGCCCTTTCTTGGTGGAGGGTGAGGCATTTGGCAGGTTTTGTTTTGTTGTTTTGTTTTTGCAGTGCTGGGGATGGAACCCAGGGCCTCACCCATGCAGGCATGCTCTCCACTGAGCTACATCCCCAGCTCTTGTGTTTTTTTATGTCAACTCAGGGCCCTTTTCCTTTTAACACTCTAAATGCTTATCGACTGGCCTTCCTTGTTGACTCTGCTGATTTTTGTTTCTCTATCCCTGACTTGCAGAATTTGCTGCTCCTCAGTGATTCTTTCCTGTGGTGTCTGGGGTTCCTAAGCAGGGATGGTGCTTGTGAAATATTGCATGCTGCACTGGATTTTTATTTTTTTAGTTGATAGACCTTTATTTTATTTATACATGGTGTTGAGAATCAAACCCAGTGCCTCACTTATGCCAGGAAGGGTGCTACTGCTGAGCCCCAGCCCCAGCCCCGGAATTTTTTTGGCAGGTGGGTACTAGGGTTAAACTCAGGGACACTCGACCACTGAACTACATCCCCAGCCCTATTTTACATTCTATTTAAAAACAGGGTCTCACTGAGTTGCTTAGCACCTTTTGCTGAGGCTGGCTTTGAACCCACAATCCTCCTGCTTCAGCTTCTTGAGCCACTGGGATTAAATTTGCTATCACACCCAGCTGCCTTGGAATCTTGACTGCCAGTGTCCGGAAGGAACAGGACTTCTGTCAGGCATGGAGGACCACATGGCTTTACATCTCCTTTGCAGCTTCTCTGCAGGGGTAATTTAGTTGATTTCTGAACAAATGCAGGTTTAGTATTTATTCCCTGTGGAGCGGGGGCTGCCAGGATTCCTGGCACTGGAAGTGAGAGATGATCCCTTTGCTCTAGGCCCTGTGTGTCAGAAATTCTCATCTTCCCAGTGCCACTTCTGCAGGGCTCTTGTTTTCTGGTTTATGTCAACGAAGCTGCAGGTGAACCTGCTCTACCACCCTTTTCTGTCCCTGTCCTTTCCATGTGGTGTCCAGGAGTGGCTGTGGGACACAGGGCATAGGTACTATAACAAGTTCAGCTCTGGCCTGTTTCTGCTTCCCTGAGGGTAGGAAGGTGCTCCCTGCCTCCTGGATATCTGTTTCCTTCCACACAAACAGGCCTGAGGCCGAAGGGCAGGGCTTGGAGAGCCATGGAGTAGTCAGTTACCCAGGAATGCTGGGTCAGGGGCTAGGGGAGCCAGGTTGGGATATTGGCCAGGGGAGGGGGAACCCTCAGCTTGAATCTGAAGGGCTGCCTTGAGCCAGGCTGGAGTGCTGAGCTAGGGGCTCCCACTTGCCACCTACAGGTCTCTTAATGTCACTGTCCCTGGGTAGAGTGGCCTTATAGCTGTTTCCTTCCACACACCATGCGTCACATTGGAAGTCTTTCCTATTCACATTAGCTCCTGGTAGGGTGGGAGCTGAGTGCCCACTGGCAGCTCCCTGACTTCCTAGGGGAGGTGCCCAGCCCCCAGTGTAGGGGAGCTGAAGGGCCATTCTGACCAAGCTTCCACTTCTCTGAGGAGATGACTGCATGCTACCTGGCTTTAGGTTGGCCCAGGGTTGCTTTCCTCCAGCTGTGGCCAGATTATGCATTGGTCTCAGAGTCACAGGACACCACACATCAAGGAAGGGGCAAAAGAAGAGAGCCATCCTGAGTTTCTATGGTAACGTCACTACACTGCTAACGATCTGACTTAGGTGTCTCCTGCTTTTGTGTCCCTGGAACTCAAAAGGAGTAAGAACCAGATGCTGTGGAACATACCTGTAATCCCAGTGATTTGTGAGACTGAGTCAAGAGGATCCCACGTTTGAGGCCAGCCTCCGCAACTTGATAAGACCCTGCCTCAAACAATAAAGACCTGGGGGTACAGCTCAGTGGTAGGTCATCCCTGGGTTCAATCACTAGTACCCAAAAAGGAAAGAGGAGGAAGGTGGGTTATAGTTCCCTTGGTGGAACTATAACAGGGAGGACTCCATCCTAGGGGAACTCCTCCCACCCAAACTTTTTTTTTTAAATTTTATTTTATTTTTGTAGTTGTAGATGGACAGCATGCCTTTATTTATTTTAAAGTGATGCTGAGGATCGAACCCAGTGCCTCACATGTGATAGGCCAGCACTCTGCCCCGGAGCCCCAGGCCTCCAAAGTTCTGTGTCTTGAGTCGCTGCTCACTGTGGGAAGCCAGTGGCTGTAGACAGGCTCTTCAGGCCCTGGTCTGGAAGGCCCATGGTGAGCCTGTGTTCTCCCCTGGGCCAGCTCTACCAGCATATGTGAGCCTGCGGGTGAGTGATGATAGGTTTGAGGATAAGATGGAGGATTTAGAGGTCAGGTGACCTACTGTGCTTTAACCCTGTCCTCATTGGTCTTCTGTGGCCACCAGGCTGGAAATCTAGTCACTTTTCATTGATTCTTATCCCCAACCCAAACAGGGGCCCCAGAGGAATACCTTATGGGGAAAGCAAGGCTTCATACTCTGAGTGGCATTTTGTGTCCCTGTCTGGATGTTTGCCTGGTGTGCACACTGTGGGAGGGAGACTGTGGTCACCATATAGATATCATGTCTGCAATCAGGGGCTGGGAGATGGGAGACTCAGGTGTGAGGCCTGGCACAGCCATTTACAGATAGATGACCTTGGACCTGTCATCTAGTCTCTCTGACCTTTAGTTTTCAGGACTGCAAAGTGAAGATGTGGCAGACAGAATAATGTCCCAGCTCTACTTCCTGGAATTGGTGAATAGGTTATCTTACATGGCAAATGTGATTTTGCTGTCAGCCTTAGTGGCCCACTCTTGTGATCCCAGGGACTCAGGAAGCTGAGGCAGGAGGATTGCAAGTTTGAGACTGGCTTTAGTAACTAAGTGAAGGCCTAAGCAACTTGGTGAGACCCTGTCTCAAAATAAAAAATAAAAGGGGCTGGGAATATAGTTCAATAGTAAAGCGCCTTCAGGTTCATCCCCAGTACCAAAAAAGAAAAAAAAAAAAAAAAGTGATTTTGGAGATGTGATTAAGGTTAAGGACCTTGATGGAGATTAACCCTGGATCATCTGAGTGGGCTCAAGGTGATCACCAGTCCTGACCTGCAAAAGATCCTGCCTGCCCTTACTGGTTGGAGAATGAAGGAAGTGGCCTCTAAGAACTGGGAATAGCCCTCAGTTTACAGCCAGCAAGAATATGGGGACCTCAGTCCCACAGCTCCAAGGAACTGAATTCTGCCAACCTGCGGGTGTAAGTAGTAGATTCTTCTTTAGAGGTTCTAGACAGAACAGCTTCCCTGCCTCTCGATTTGAGTTTGGTGAAATTTAGACTTTTGATTACCAGAACTATAAGATAATAAACTTGTGTCATTGTAAGCCACTGAGTTTGTGGTGATTTCTTACAGCAGCGATGAGGAAAGTGATAAATCTGCCCTCTGAAGGATCTGGGCTGATTACCTTCTGGGATAGAAAATGGACTGAATGCTGTGCATTCACAGGAAGACCCAAGAAGGAATGTGGGGGTTTGAGTTGGGATTGGGAAGCTCTCCCTGTCACCTCTGCCCCTTGGCTTGCTTTCTGCCTCAGGTGACCTGCATTCCACACAGCTGCTGCACCTCAAATATGAATCCTGCTCAGCCCCATCATCTTGGCCACTGCAGTGGTGACAGTCTCCCTAGACCATGATTTTAGGACCAGCTGTCTGTGGGCCACTGTAGGTCCATCAGTGGCCATTCTCGGTCCTCTGGGGACCTGACTTCGAAGTCCCCTGGGGAAAGACTGCCCGTTCTTTGTCTTTGGTCAAGGTTCTTGGTTGTCTGTGGCTTCCTGTGAGGACTGTGGCTATCAAGGATGCACATGGCATCCCTACCTTGGTCTACTCAGCATGGTCCCTGTCCTGTGAGGTGGAAGGGGGTTGGGTGTCTCTGAGTGAGCTGTTCTGTACACTTTCTCTGTGGCTGAGGTTTCATAGTTCTTGGTCCCAATGTGGAGCCTCCTCTCCCTGCATCTGACAGAATCCTGCAGACATGGATGTGGGGCTCATGGACTAATTCCAACCAGCAGCTTGAACGGCCATGGCCTTGTGCTGCCTATTTGGTTATAGGCCTCTGGCAGTCAGGGCCCATGGCACATGACCATTTGTGGTGGCATATTGGGAGGCAGAGACAAACATCTGGGTCTTTTGCCAGGGACTCCTGGTATATCTGCAGGTGGGTTTAAGATGCTTCAGGATAAAGGGTCAAAATCCCAAAGTGGTGAAATTAACGGGACAGATGGAATAGGGATAAGGGATCAGTTATTAACCACCAAATCAATGGGCTTTGAAAAACCAGGTGTTGGAGCTGAGGATATGGCTTAGTGGTAGAGCGCTCGCCTAACATGCATGAGGCACTTGGTTCAATCCTCAGCACTACATAAAAATAAAGATGTGTCCATCTGAAAAACTAAAAAACAAGTATTAAAAAGAAAGAAAAAGCCAGGAGCTGCCAGGTGTAGTGGCTCACAACTGTAATCCCAGCAGCTCAGGAGGCTGAGGCAGGAAGATCGTGAGTTCAAAGCCAGCCTCAGCAATTTAGCAAGGCACTAAGCAACTCAGTGAGACCCTGTCTCTAAATTAAATACAAAAAAGGGCTGGAGATGTGGCTCAGTGGTTGAGTGCCCCTGAGTTCAATCCCTGGTACCAAAAAAAAAAAAAAAAAAAAAAAAAGCCAGGTGCTGTGGCTGGGCCTGTGAGCCCAGCTAGTTGGGAGGCTGAGGCAGGAAGATTGAAAGTTTGAGGCCAGTCTGGGTAACACTGTGAGACCCTGCCAAGAAAGGAATAAAACAAAACAGAACAAATAACAGCTGGATAAAAATTGACCTGGAGGGGCTGAGGTTATGGCTCAGTGGTAGAGTGCTTGCCTAGCATGTGTGAGGCGCTGGATTTGATTCTCAGCACCACATATAAATTAATAAATAAACAAAGGTCTATCAACATTTTTTTTTTAAATTGACTTCCTGGAGCTGGATTAAGAGTCAAAGCTTCCCTTTGGCCATGTCCTTCCCATTCTATCTGACAAAATGGGGAGGGTTGAACACTAGAAGGAAGAGAGCACCAAAAATTTGCAGCCACTGTGCACCCTGAGGGTGCAGGTCTATTCTTGTAAGCCCATGACATTTATCTGGTATTGGCAACCGGGGCTTAACCAGCACTGAACCATACAGGGAGAGCAGATGTTCCCTGTCCTGATTGTTAGGCCTCCCCTCACCCCCACCATGGGCTGCCTAGTCCAGGAAAGGGAGGCTGATTTCAAGATTTTTACAAAGCTCGCCTGCTGTGGTGGTGTATACCTATAATTCCAGCTACTTTGGAGGATTCCAAGGTCAAGGCCAGCTTAGGGAGACTCTGTGTCAGAATAAAAATTTAAAAAGGGCTGGGTATGTAGCTCAGTGATAGAGCACTTCCTAGCATATGCAAGACCCCTTGGTTCAATCTCCAGTAACACATACACACCCACAAATTGAATAGAAATCAGGTCTTTGTCATAGGCTGTCTTTGCCCATCACTTACTAATACACATTCTGTCCTACTCGCAGATCTCATTAACAGTTATGGATTTCATTGTTAAGTGGGGGGAAGGAATAAACAGTTTGATAGTTACAGGGTCCAAATATGGTGGACCTTTTGTTTTCTCAAGTTTGGAAGCAACCCAAAGACCCAATGACTCAATAAATGGTCATTTGTAATGGTGCTGGGCTACAGATTTGGTATTTGTAGTTATTGCTGTGAAAAAGCCAATGTTGGACTGTGTAGGAAACCCAGGCAGCAGCTGCACCTGCTCCAGTGCTGGCAGTAACTAATGATAACATTCGGGCCTATTCCATGCCTGTCCTTTCATGAACCAAGGGATCTGATGTGGCTCAGGCATAGCTTTCTTGACAGCTAAAGGACCACTGACATAAAAGGGCCTTCCACAGTGAAGATGGGAACCAGAGCCCCAGACCAACCTCTTTTTTTTTTTTTTTTTTTTTTAAAGAGAGAGAGAATTTATTTTTTAGTTTTTGGTGGACACAACATCTTTGTATGTGGTGCTGAGGATTGAACCCGGGCCGCACGCATGCCAGGCTAGCGTGCTACTGCTTGAGCCGCATCCCCAACCCACCAACCTCTTTTTAAAAAAAAATATTTATTTGGTTTTCAATGGACCTTTATTTATTTATTTTTGTTTATATGCAGTGTTGAGACTCAAACCCAGTGCCTCACGCATGCTAGGCAAGTGCTTTACCACTGAGCCACAACTCCAGCCCCCACAGACTAATCTCTTAACTAATCTCTTAACAGCATCATTGGAATCCATGACTTTGCCATTTAAATTCTAATTTAATAGTAATTTTTAAAAATTTTTAAATAGTTCACAGGCAATTTTAAGAAAATGTGCAAAAGGATCCTGTGTACTGTTTACCTGGTTCTCCCCCACTGGTAGATAACATTAGAAAACTATGATAGAGCACACCCCAGGACATTGACCTTGACACAAAGTATGACACAGGTTCCTTTCCCTTTTGCAGACACATGCATTCCTCCATACCCCCTTGCAACCATTGTTTTCCTTTTCTATTAGGTCCTTGATTTGTTTTATTTATAATTATTTTGCATTGCTAGGAAAGTGCTCCACCATTAAGCCACATCCCCAGTCTAACTTCTTGTTTTCACTTATTTTTTGCGATACTGGGAATTGAACCCAGGGGGCCCTCTACCACCGAACTGTATTCCCAGCCCTTTTTAAATTTTGAGACAGGACCTGGTTAAGTTGCTGAGGCTGGCCTCAAACTTGTGATCCTCCTGCTTCAGCATCCCAAATAACTGGAATTACAGACGCTGGAATAACTTCTTGCTTTTAAAATGACCCTGCTTTCTCCCAACCAGGATACGGAGATCAAAGTTAGGTTCCAGGCTTTTGCCTTGACACCAAAGGAGATGTTCTCTCTGTCGGAAGCAGGTCACCATGGCCGATTAAAGTACAGGCTCGGTGGGGAGGGGCAAGGTGCCACGAGGCCGGGGCCAAGGGGCGTCACGATGTTGGCACCACTTCCTGTCTCCTCGTGGGATGCTCCGCACTGCAGCTACAATCGCAGAAGCCCACAGCAGGAATGTTGCTTTCGGTGATTTTAATTTCATTGTCCTACTTATGTCAACTCAATCCGAGTTTCGAACTCCATAAACAGAAAACAGAGTTGGCTCCAGAAAGCTCTTATCACCCCTGGGACCTTTAGGAAGCTGGGAATTTGGAACCAAGCAAGTGTGCAGGGTGGAGGCGCGGGCCGGGCGGACCCGACTCCCACAGGGACCTCGGCCCGCACGCCTGAAGCCGCCAGAGCCCTGGACGCCATCGGTTGACAACCGCAGCGAGGAGCTCGTTGCTAGGGGCGTTGCCGAGAAGGGGGCCACGAGGAGGGGCCCACTTCCGGGGGGAGGACAACTGGTAACCCGGAAGCGGTCGGCAGTGCGGCGCTGTTTAAAGATGGCGGCGGAGGAACCTCAGCAGCAGAAGCAGGAGCCGCTGGGCAGCGACTCCGAAGGTACACACCGAGGGAGGGATGTCCATCACGGGCTAGCCGGGGGCGAGGCCCTGCCGACTGTTCCCAAGGAGGTCGAGGAAGCAAGGCGGCCGGGGGCGAAGCGCGCGGACGGCCCCTTCCTCCGCCTCCGCTGCCTCCCCTCCCCCTCACAATGGAAGGAGCCGACGCCGCGACCCCCGGCCGGGCGGAGCCGACCGAGGCCCGCGGCTCTTTTCCCTCGCGCACGCCTGGGGCGGGGCCTGCGCCGTCCCGCCCTCCGCCCAGCCCCTTGGCTCCCGGCACCGACTCCCGGGCCCGAGCCTCTGGGCCCCGAGCCTCTATGCCCGGGTCTTCGCAGTCGGCTCGAGGCCTAGGTCGGGGCCGAGTCTAGAGCAGCCCGTGTCTGGAGGCGCGTAGTGACGCGGGGCTGCAGACCACGAAGGACCAGGCTGGCCGTGCAGGCTGGCGTGGGGCTGCGAGTGTCTGCCCCTGGGGCTTCGGGGCAGCTTTCTCCCTAGAGCCTCCTCTTCTGGTCTTTCGGACTTCTTCTGCCTGCATAGGCATTGTTTTCTTAGACCCTGAAGGATTTAGAACTTTCCAAAAACGGCCACACCCTCTCCTTTTCTACCCAGAAGTTGGGCCCTTGTGGCCGAGTAGGTCACAAGGGTGTGTGGGGGACAGCTCTGCTGTGGGGCGTGGGCCTGGCCCAGCTAAGAACCTGGGATGAGCTGGTCCTAAAGGATTGACCTTAAATGTCATTCAGCGCATACTCAAACCCCACTCCACCTGCACACTTGAGGAACTGAGGACTGGCAAACCCAGGCCCCCAGAAGGGCTTTGTTCAGGATCACCTATAGTCACATATATGTATAGATCACATAAGGCAGAGTCAAAACTAAAATTTGGGTCTCCTGGCCCCTTCCCAATGGCTACTTAGAGTGGGGTCTCCATAGTAGACCTGTTCAACCCTTGGATGACTCCACAGTACTCTTAGGTACCACCTGCTATGGTGAATACCATAATATTATATTTGGAGGAAGGTGGTAGTGTTAGCCCTATTTCACCGGTGCATAAAGGGCTCAGTAGTGAACTGGTAGAGGAGAAATATTGTGAACAGCTTAGACTAGAATCATAAATATGGATTTGACCACAGCTTTTTACTATTGGGCAGATTATTCACCTTTGCACAGTTGTTTTGTTATTTGTAAAATGGGCACCCTTAAGGATACCTAGGCTAGCAGGAAGAGGAAGAGTATGATAGGTAAAGAGCAGGCTCACAGAAAGCTCCCATCTAGCTCAGGACTCCACCTCGTCTTACTTTCCCCAAGAGGCCTCTCCACGCCAGAGCACTCCTGGTCTGCTGGGAAGTGATGTTAGAAAGCAGGGAGGAAGCTGGTATCATCAGGAAGAGCGAATCTTGTGGGGAATGATTACTTTTCTCCCTTATTTTTATTCTAATTCTTTGGCAGTGCTGGGGATTGGATCCAGGACCTCACACATGCTAGGCAAATGCAAGCTCTATGCTCCCATCTTTTTTTTTTTTTTTTTTTTTTTTTTGAGATAGGGTCTCATTATTTTGGCCAGGCTGGTCTCAAATTCCTGGGCTCAAGTGATCCTGCTGCTTCAGCCTCCCCAGTAGCTGGAACCAAAGGTGTGTCCTAGCATGCCTGGCTATCCTCTCAATTTAAAGACTGAGGAAATGAAAGCCCAGAAGGGGAAGGACGTTGCCAAGATTACACAGTGGGGTGGAGCAGGGCGTAAGACACTTGCTTCCAGATTTTAAACCTGCTTCTCTGCTCCTGGGCTGTGCTTGTTCCTGGCCTAGCAACCTGCAGCGGAGATGCCAGGACCTATAGTAATCCTTTTTTTTTTTTTTCCCCTTTTCTAGGCGTTAACTGTCTGGCCTATGATGAAGCCATCATGGCGCAACAGGACCGAATTCAGCAAGAGGTGAGGGGCTAACGAGGGTGGGAGGGAGTGGCTGGTGACCCCATTATGTGGATGAATAGACTAGGCCTGAGGTCTGTTATCTATCTGTACTTCAGAATCCCATTCCTTTCTAGGCTGTGCTGGATGCTTTTATGGGGGTTACTGTACCACTGGGTTATCAGCCTAGCTCCCCTTTTGTAGGTGTTCTGGTTGTTAGGCGTGGGTCACTGCATCTCCATGCCACAGCATGATGGGTTCCTGCCTTCTGCAGATTGCTGTGCAGAACCCTCTGGTGTCGGAGCGGCTGGAGCTCTCCGTCCTGTACAAGGAGTATGCTGAGGATGACAACATCTACCAACAGAAGATCAAGGTGGGAGCCTGGCTGGAGGGGGCAGGAGGGTGCCTGCTTCAGTCATGCTCCTTGCTCAGCCTGGTCTCTGAGAGGATAGGGTATTGAGGAACACCTGTCAGTGCTAGTGTATGCATGCTCTGGACTCAAAAAGATATCTCTTCAAATCCACACTGCCACATGGCAGCTATGTCCTTGGCAGGTCCTCCATATCTTTGTACATGACTATCTTCATTTGTAAAATAGGGACAGTGAGGGCTGGCAAAGTGCTTGCCTTGCACGCACAAAGCTGTGGGTTCCATCCCCAGTTCCAAAAAAGAAAAGGAAAAAAAAAATAGTGTGATAGTGAAAGCATCTACTTGTAGGGTGGTTTTGAGGTAGAGGGAGGTGTTGCTCTGTGGGGCCAAGTACAGGCTGGGCAGGAGCCAGCCATCTTCATGCCTACTGAGGGCTGACCAGGCTGGTGCTGAGCAGGGCAGGAGGGCTGCATAGGGATGTGCCCCACTGCCCACCTCCTGGACATTTGTGGAGAGTGGGCAGTGGTAGAGAAGCAGGGCCACAGGCTTGTACACAGGGCCCTGCAGCATCATTCAAAATAGGCAAGCTGCTTTACCACCCACCTTGGTTTAAGTGTGAGAGTGGGTGTGTAAACAGCATTTAGTAGGCTCAGCACAGAGTTAGTAAATCTTACTCTTCTCACACTCCCCAAAGATCAGAGATGCTTAGACCCTTCCACCTGGAGAAGGCGCCTGCCAGAGGCCAGGCAGGTATGATTGAAGCTGGTGAACACTGAAGGCACCACGGTTCACAAGCTGCCAGACTGTGACAGGGAGTATTTGGACTGTCACTCCACTGTTGCCAGAGAAGCCAGAAATAAAGAAATCTCCTGACTTCTAACAGTTGGCAGCTAATTCAGACTTTAAATGTGTGGGGCTGGGGTATTGCTCAGTGCTGGAGTATTTGCCTAGGATGTGTATATATGTGAGGCCTTAGGTTATGTCCCTAGCACCAAAAAAAGTAGGTCAAATAGCCTACCTGAGGGCCAGATCCATCTGTGTGTGGTCTGAGATCTGCTTATACAATTTGCTCAGGGTGTCGTAGCTTCCCCAAGAGGCCCGTGGGGAGATGCAGGCATTGCCTTAGGAGGCCAGTACACCTGGGTTCTTCTTGTGACCTCTGTACTCCATCTGTGTGGCCTTGGACAATGCACTGAACTTGGAGCTTCAATTATTTGCTTATCTCTGGCTGGAGGGAGATTCTGATCAGATGCTGGTCAAGTCAGTGCTATTGCTCAGTGAGGCTGGGAAGCAGTAGGCTCCTCCTCTCCTATGTCATGGGTGAGTGGAGTGCTGTCCCCATTTCCTGGCCTACCTGCCATACTAGGCCACTATGGTAAGGACAGGATGGTCCTTGCATTCTTCCCACTGAGTCATTCAGCAAATGTTTTGAATGTCCAGAGCCAGCTATCCACAGGAATGCACCTTAATGTCCCATTCTGATACCCCATTCTGTGGGCTATGGCCAAGACCACCTTTTCTCCCTGAGCAGAGAGACAGGGTGATAACAGAAGTGCCCATGTGGACCTGGGTGCAGACTTGGTTCCTCTGCAGAATGGGCCTATGGGAGGAGTCTAGGATGATGATCATGAGCACTCAGCAGAGGGCTTGGCACTGTGTGTGCGTGCAGGCAGGGGGTGCTTCAAGGAAGCTTTTGCAGTAAAACCTGCAGCAGGCCAGAGTGACTTAGACCCAGGTGGTTTGGGTAAGCAGTGACAATGGTTGGCTAGAGATGCAGTGAGGGAAGAACCTGAAGGATCTGCTGTCGGTGGAGATAGGTGAGGGAGAAGTGAGCAGAGCCACAAAGTTGAAGTGATTGAAGTTGGGGGGCCTAGGTGAGGAGCAGGTTGGTGTGAGGTTGAGACAGACTTGTTGGTTGATGCCAGTTAGACAATTCAGAGAGGTGTTGGGGAGCTGGGCACAGTGGCTCATGCCTGTTATCCCAATGACTTGGGAGGCTGAGGCAGAATTGCAAGTTGGAGGCCAGCCTTGGCAACTTAGTGAGACCCTGTTCCAAAAATAAATGAATGAATGAATGAATGAATGAGACAAAAAGGGCTGGGAACTCATAGCATGCATGAGGCACTGGATTCAATCCTCAAAACCATATAAAAATAAAAAGCACCCTGGTTCAATCCCCAGTACCAAAAAAAAAAGGGGGGGGGGAGCCAGGGGCAGAAGTGGAGCTGGTAGGTAAAGATTGACATTTGGGACTGCTTGGATTGTCAACACTGATGTCACCCAGCAAATGTAAAGAGTTGAAAGGTGGAAGCCATCCCAGGGCATCACCAGGCATTCCTATGGCCCTTTTCTGGCAGGTGCCACGTGTGTCTTGAGGAAGGGCACTGCAGGTTTGTTGGAAGCCCTGCCCTTCAGAGTGCAGAGGGATGAGGGGCAGCCTGCAGGGAGGAGAGGGTGCAGCGTCCCCCAGCCAGGTAGGGAAGTGCCCATGTGGAGGGCATGATGTGGGGGTAGTGCTGGGAGAGGCCAGTCTGGGGAGGGCCAGATTTGATCCTCCAAACTAGGAGGGCTTTTGTGACATTGGCTGGAGCAAAGTCCTCTCACAGAAAGGTGAGCTGACTGAGCAGGGAGAATGCTATGAGTAGTTTTGCTGCAGAGGAGCCAAGACAAGAGTGATAGCTGGAGAGCACTCTGAAGTCAAAAGAAATTTTGCTTTCTTTTTTTTTTTTTTTTGAAACAGCGATTGAACCCAGAGGTGCTCAACCATTGAGCCACATCCCCTGCCTGTTTTTTATTTTTAATTTCGAGTCAGGGGTTCGATCCTCAGCAGCACCACATACCAACAAAGATGTTGTGTCCGCCGAGAACTAAGAAAAAATAAATAAATGTTAAAATTCTCTCTCTCTCTCTCTGTCCCCCTCTCTTTCTCACTCTCTCTTTAAAAAAAAAAAAAAAAAATTTCGAGTCAGGGTCTTGCTAAATTGCTTAGAGCCTGGCTGTATTGCTGAGGCTGGCCATGAACTTGTGATCCTCCTGTCTGGGATTACAGACATATATTTTAGTTTTGTTTTTGGTACCAAGGATAGAACCTGGGGGCGGTTTAACCCCTGGGTCACATCTCCAGCCCATTTTATATTTTATTTAGAGATAGGGTCTTGCTAAGTTGCTTAGAGCCTCACTAAGTTGCTGAGGCTGGCTTTGAACTTGTGATCCTCCTGCCTTAGCCTCTTGAGCTGTTGGGATTATAGGAGTGTGCCCCTGTTCTCAGCTTGAGATTTTTCTTTTTTAAAGCAAGACATAACTAGATGTTTTCTGCTGATGGGTCTAAACTTGTTGGGAGAGATGATTTGATGCAAGAGGAGAGAGGACTTCCTGGAACAATGTCCTTGAGCACTAGAGAGGGAACAGGCTTGTGTGGAGTGGAGGGGCAGTTCAGGTAGCAGTTAGGACTGAGGGACAGATGGGAGAGATCAGGAGAGAAGGCAGTGGGTACACTGTGGTGGCTGAGGAGGTTCTCGGTTTAAAAGTGACTGAGGTGGGAGGAGAGAGTACTAAAGCAGAGGAGCAAGGCCTGTTGGTTAGGAAGCACTGGTAGCCACTGTGGTGGGGAAGTATAAGAGAAGTCTCTCTCCCTTTGGGGAAGAAAGTGGAAAAGTTGAATGGAAGCCAGTTGCCAAGGCTTGGGAGGCTGAGACGGGAGAATCGAGAGTTCAAAGCCAGCCTCAGCAATTTAGTGAGGCCCTAAGCAACTCAGCAAGACCCTGTCTCTAAATAAAATTCAAAAAAGGGCTGGGGATGTGGCTCAGTGGTTGAGTGCCCCTGGATTCAATTCCCGTTGCCAAAAAAAAGGCTGACTGGAGATGGTACCTGTGAGTAGGCAGGTAGAACCTAGAAATAGACAAGGAAGGTTGTTTAAACTCCAGAGGACTGTGGAAAGGCTTAGGTGGGAAAACTGTTCTCAATTAGGCTGAGCTGGACTGTGCCGCGAGCCTTGGACACCTGGCTGGGGCGTGGTACTTGCCACTGCACCCCTACCCTGATCTGCTTACCCTGAAGGTCTCTTGGATGAAAGACTGGAAAAGTTGCATTATCAAAGACAGATTCACTCTCCTGTATGTTAATGTTTTAATTTTATCATCTGTGTGTGCCCGCATGTTGCTGGGGATGGAACCCAGGGCCTTGCATCTGCCAGGCAAGAGCTCTACCTCTGAGCTACACATAGCCCCTCTCCTTTTTTTATTTTTTTCCTTTCCTGATGCTGGAGATCAAACCCAGGGTATCACAAATGCTAGGTAAGCACTGACCTTGTGCATTTTTATAAACAAACAATGCTGTAGCCCAGCTGTGTGGCCTGGCCAGTGGCTGGCAGCAGTTTTGGCCACCCAGGCAGCTAGTTTGTACATAAGAGCACAGCTTCCTGAGTCACTGGGCAGTGATTCCCTTCATCCATTCTGCAGCCTGGAGTGGCTTCTTGGAACTTAGTTGCCACCTGCTGTGTTGTGACCTTTGTTGGGGCCATTTCTTGGGCTAGCCCTAGTCTGGGCAAATGTTGAGGGGTCAGGTGTGGGGGGGGGCTGCCTCTCTGCAGGACCTGCACAAAAAGTACTCATATATCCGGAAGACCAGGCCTGATGGCAACTGCTTCTATCGAGCTTTTGGATTCTCCCACTTGGAGGCACTGCTGGATGACAGCAAGGAATTGCAGCGGTGAGGAGGGTGGCGCACGGGCACCAGAGGGCAAGGCTTGTGGGCCTTCTTCCCTCCTGAGGGATAGGAGGACGGTTCCACCTTAGACCGGGTGGTTGGCTGGACTCCTGCTGGGGGCTTCCCTTTGAGCTGGGGTGAGGGTGGCCTGTCTGAGCCTGGACAGTGCAGCCTGGGCCTCTGTTTTGCTGGCTGAGGAGCTCTTCCGCTCCTACCCACAGGTTCAAGGCTGTGTCTGCCAAGAGCAAAGAGGACTTGGTGTCACAGGGCTTCACTGAGTTCACAATTGAGGATTTCCACAATACGGTGAGCTCTGCACCTGTCTCAAGCTGAGCCAAGATGGAGGGTGGTTGGCCTGGTTGGGTGGGGTTGACCCCCTCCTCCCTCACCTTGCCCTTTTTCCCTCCATGGGGGCAGTTCATGGACCTGATCGAGCAGGTGGAGAAGCAGACCTCAGTAGCTGACCTCCTGGCCTCCTTCAACGACCAGAGCACCTCGGACTACCTTGTGGTCTACTTACGGCTGCTCACCTCAGGCTACCTGCAGCGGGAGAGCAAGTTCTTTGAGCACTTCATCGAGGGTGGGCGGACTGTCAAGGAGTTCTGTCAGCAGGTGCCAAGCCCCCTCCCACTAGGGACCATCCCTTGTCTGTTGCCCCAGGGTGGCAGGTGCCAAGGGAGTGGGAGTGCACTAGGGCCCATGGGTCCTGGGGAAGGGTGCTGGGAAGGGCCTGACCAGTACCTGTGCTGCAGGAGGTGGAGCCCATGTGCAAGGAGAGTGACCACATCCACATCATCGCGCTGGCGCAGGCCCTTAGCGTGTCCATCCAGGTGGAGTACATGGACCGTGGTGAGGGTGGCACCACCAACCCGCACGTCTTCCCTGAGGGCTCTGAGCCCAAGGTCTACCTTCTCTACCGGCCTGGACACTACGATATCCTCTACAAATAGGGCTGGCTGGCCTGCCGCTGCCCTGCCTGCCTCCCCCTCTGCCAGGCGCTAGACATGTACAGAGGTTTTTTTTGTGGTTGTAAATGGTCATATTTCACTCCCTCCCTTTTCCTGTCACACAACCTTCCACGTTTTATTAAAGGGGATGCTGGTGGTAAGCTGCGTGTGTGCGTGTCCCTGCTGCTGCCTGCCCACTGGCTGCTGTGTGTCTGGCTGCCCCGCTTCCCTCAGGTGGGTCCCCCAGTTTTCTACGTGTCCAACCCCAAGCTTTCTCACCAGGAGCAGTTTTGAGGGGGCTAGGCCTCCTGGGGGACCCTCCTGGTTGCTTGGAATTGTGTGCTCTCTAAGGCCTCCGCCTTCCCCCTTCCGCTTCCACACTTCCAGTTGTGGATGTTTCTCTGGGAGTTGCCTAGGTCTCTGGCTTCCACCTTGCTGTCCTGGCCAGGGCCCCAGACCCCAGTCTTGTGCCCTCCACCAGGGATCTGCATGACTAGAGAATCCTGGGCAGAGAGGGCTCACAGGATGGGACTGGCCTAGGCCAGGTGGCGGAGGGGGCACCAGCCTGCTGCGGGAGGAGTGGCCTTCAGTCCTCAGGTCTAGGCAGGGCTTGCCAGTTCCCCACTCTTCCCCGCCTCTAGGCCCCCTGCCTGCGCCTGCTTTGCACCCTCTTTGCTTGGGCCAGCGTCTGCATTGCCTGCCTTTTGCCTTTGCTTCTCTTCTTCACCCACCCCAGCACATGTGGGGTCTCAGCCCCAGGCTGTGAGCTCCTTGGGGGCAGGCCCTCAATAAATGTGAAGTGCTGCTGCCGCCTTCGCTGTCCAGCCCGTGCCTCCACCACCCGCCTGGCTCACCAAGAGCTCTTGCCAGTCCCTATAAGCCAAAGCGCCTGACTGGGGCTCCATTTTGGGTTGGCTTCCCATGCTCCAGCCCCAGAACAGTCAGAGCTCAGACATTGGGAGCTGAAATAGTCATTTTATTAAGAGGCTCCTTAGGGGCAGGGAGGGGGGAGCGAGGTGGGGTGTGGAGCTGAAGGAAAGAACAGCTTGGCCTTGCCCAGGCCCAGACCGCAGGCTTCAGCTACCTCTCAGAGCTGGGAGCGAGGTCCTGCAGGCCTGGACAGGTCTAAAGGCAGAGGAGAGAGGTCAAGAAGCTGAGGCCTTCAATCGCCCTGGTTTCCCCTCCTCCCTACCTGGGGGTGAGCCCAGTAGAGGCTGAGCAGGTGTTAGTGATAGGTTAGTGTGTAGGGCAGCCTTAAGGGCCCAGGCCCTGCTTACCAGTCCTGCTCAGGCTGGGCTGCGGGGAGCCTCAGGCTGGAAGGCAGAGGACAGTGAGAGCCCAGCCCAGAGCCGAGAGGGGAGGGGCAGGGCTGGCAGTGGGGTGGGCGCCTTTGGTTTGGGGCAGCGCGGGGCACGTACCCACGGGGAAGTAGTGGGGCAGCAGCTGCCGGTAGATGTTCTCGTCCTTCTCAAGGAATACGCAGATGATCAGCCGATCCACCTGCGTCAAAGGGGTTGTTCAGCCTGTCTTATTGCTAGGCCCCCTATAGGTTTTTACCTGCCTTGCTCTGGGGGTGTCCCCTCCTCTGGTCCTGACTATAGAGCTCACACTGAGCCTTCTATAGAAAGGGCTTGGGGTTGTGCTCCCGCCACTCCCTTCTCGCTGCTACCCACGAAGAAACAGGCCTCAAAGAGGGCTGGCACGACCCGGTTGGCCCTACGCTCAGCACCCTTGCTCCAGTGTGGGGCTGGTGAGCCGGGCGGTGTTGTGGGTAGCGCCCGCCATCTCACTCCACGGGGCCCAGGCCCCACCTTGTCTTTGTGCTGCTCCAGCCACTCGCGCAGCGCCGCCAGTACTACTTCGGCCGCCGCCTCGTTGGGGTAGCCTAGGGGCGGGGCGGGGCGGGGCAGGTGAGTCCAGGTTCTGGCCCGCCCCGCCCCGCTGTGTCTAGGCCCGCCCACTCCCCGCCGCGCCCTGCGTGTGGGAGTCCACTTCCCATTCCCCTCTTCTTCCAGACCCCACTCACCAAACACGCCGGTGGAAATGCAAGGGAACGCCTGGAACGGGGGGGGGGGGAGAGGGGATGGGGACATCATCACTCTGCACCCCCACTTCCTGCCAGCCTCCTCCCGCGGGCCGCCCCCGTTCCGCCGCTTGGCGACCCTCACCACCGAGCGGAGCCGGTGCTCTAGCAGCAGATCGAGGCTACTCAGGTAGCAGCTGCGGAGCTCCTCAGCCTGGTTGGCGCTGGGCTCCCCGTGGGCAATGGGCCCCACCGTGTGGATGACGTCTGCAGGGGGCAACAGGGTCAGCCGGGCCGGGGTCTCCGCTCCGACCAGAGCTCGCGCATTCCCCCTGCCGGCCTGGGTTGCAGGGGGGCAGGAAACAGCCTTCTCCCCTCAAATTCTGAGACTCCCAGAGGACCCCACCCTGTGGGCACATGGGTAGGGTCCGAGTCCACACGTGCGCGCTGACCCGCACGCCCATAGCTCAGTGGCCACAGGAAGCGTGTCGCGTTACGCCCAAGTCTGTGTGGACGCCCACTGAGACCTGGGCGCTGAGCGGGGGAAGATGCCTCCCCCTCCCTTCAGGCCCCTGCTGACCCCCAGCTCTTGCTGCCTGGGATGTTGGAGAAAGGGTCAGGCCCTGGCACTTGAGGTTAACAAGTGCCCCCTGTGGCTGGGAGACCGCACCCCCTCATGCTCACTGCCACACAGGTGCCCTGGCTGCGCCCCAAGGCTGTGGCCTGTCAGGGACTCACACTTGGCCGGCAGTCGATAGCCACTGGTGATCTTGGCCTTGCCGGTATCGCAGTGCTGCAGGGTCCGGCACTCGTCGGTGAGCAGGGGTCCGGCGGCCCGGTGAATGCAACCGTCCACTACGGGGGAGGAGGGAGTGAGCTGTGCGGCTCCCCGCGTCCCTGATCCCCTTTACAGAGAAGGCTGAGGTCCGTCGCTGAATACTCCCAAGCCCAAGAATCCCTTCCCTTGGCTCTGCTAAGACTTCAAACACCGCGCCTTTCCCCGACAGTCTCTGTCCGCTCGCTTCGTCCCGCCGGGAGGTGTTAGTTTCACATCTGGGGAGACCCAGGTGTCCAGTGTGGTTGCAGCTGGGCTCAGCGGGAAGCGGCGCGGGGCGACCAGCAGGGGGCGCGCCCCGCCCACCCTGCTCTTCCGGCCGCGCCAGAGGGGCTCGGGCAGGCCGGGCCCCTCACAGCAGAGCCCCCGCTACCCCGAAGATCGCACTTTCATGTCTGCCCTGGCGGATCGCGAACCTCCAACCAGTCGCCGCCACCGACAGGCCTAAACGTCGGGTCCTGCCTCAAGGCCCATCGCCCCGGGCGACGCCCCTCGGGGCTGTATCAAACTCTAGGGCCCACTTTACAAATGAAGAAACCGAGGCCATCTAATTACAAGTGGCAGATCCTACCAGGGGCCTGAGCTTGGGTCCTTCTGCACCGGGCGGCGGCTTCCAAGCCATATGCAGGTATCTTAGAGCTTGCAACCCTCCTGCTGCCTAAAGAACCAGCAGCCATCAGCTTAATTGGGGCTTAATTGGGACCAGGCCAGGGATTGTTTATTCGAAGGTGGCTCCAGGGCCTTTGGAGCCACCCTGGGGACCCCAGCCCAGATAAACAACTTCGGAGCAGCCCCGAGGCGGGGAGGAGTCCTCTAGCTGCCGACCCTGGTGAATTCCAGGCTGGCGCCTCATGGCTGCCAGACTGAGTCCCTTCCTTCTATCTGGAAACCTTCTATCTGGAAATTATTAGGGCCAGTGAAACACCTTCAGGAAAAGGGAAGAATGTAACACATCTTTGCCGTCTGATTGCACCTCAGGCCTGGATCCGAAGCTCCTCCAACACCAGGTGCCTTATGCTCCCAGTGCCTGGCATCAAGAAAGGACCATAATTTCCCCCATTTTACAGACACACAAACCAAGGCTACTTCCTCCTGTCGCTCCATCCCTCAAAGTCTTGGCACAGTTCCAGGGACTCCAGCTGGACTAGACCCCTCTTTTTTCTGCTGTTTCTCTTGTGCCCTGTGGGGTCCAATTAAACCTAATTTTACAACCTCTCTCAGAGCTGGCACCAGGTGATTTCTCAGAGGTGGGTGTGGGTGGGACAGGGGTTGAAGAACACTAGGAGTGGCTCAGGTCTGGTCTTTCCAGCCCCCTCCTCTCCTTTGGGGGAATAAAGACAGCAGCAGCCTCAAGGAGGAGGCAGTGAAACCCACCCAGGCCCTGGGAGCAGGTGCTGCAGAGCAGGGGCAGAGCAAGTCTGCTGTGGGTGAGAGCGCATCATGGGCCACAGCAGGGGCCTGGGGGCTGGGCAGCCCGAGAGTTTAAATCCCCCCTCTGTGAGCCACAGCTGTGTGACCCAGGGCACATCACTCAGCCTGTCTGGGTCTAATAGCAGTACCCACTTCATGGAGGGTGTTGGAAGAATAGTTAATTCTTTTTTTTTTTTTTTCCCTACAGATTTTAGGATCAAATCCAGGGCCTTGTGCATGCTAGGCAAGCACTCTTCTGCTGAGCTACATCCAGAGCCCCAAGTGAGCTGATTCTTATAACATGCTTCAGCCAGGACTTGGCATAAGCAGAAGTGAGGTTGGCTGGCTCTTATTATGACAGTATGACAAATGTGGCATGTTCAGGGAATGTGTGTACACCAGAGGTAGGTGTGCACAGGTGACCATGGAGTGTTGGGTCTTGACCAGCTCCAGTGGTCTCAGCCTCCTGGCACCCAGCTGCTAGTCTCCGGGGGCTAACTGCCCTGCAGGTGACCTTGGCTGGCTGTGGGAGCTGTGCGGAAGTGGAGCTCGGTGAGATCTGTGTCTCAGGGACTTAATGTTTCCTGCAGAAGTGGACAGGCCTGCAGCCAGGCCCTTGGGACTGACCTGGGGGCACAAGGCAGGAGGGAGAGGGTTGGAGGTGGTACTAGCAGAGGCTTTGGGCTGCAGTCCCTCCAGCAACTTCTAGAACAGGGCCAGGCACCCACAGGAGGGGTTCCCCTAAAGCAAAGATGGGAGACAGGCCTAGGATACCACCTCTGCTCCACACCCCCAAGCAGGACAGAGCCCCGACTGAGCTACCTCTCCTGCCCAGCCCCTCCCTGTTCACCCAGCAGCCTTCCTGCTCTCCCACCCAAGTGCAGAGGGGAACCCAGCCCTCTTGTCTTTGGCCACAGGCCCAAAGGGCCCACTCCCCTCTACACTACCAGCAGCCCTAGGTTCTGGCCCCCAGGCCTCACCCTGGCTCTTACCTTGGCATTGGCCAAGACTTTCTGGGATCCTGTACAAGGGAGGTGTCCTTCCTTCCTGCCAGGCCAGCCCCTGAGCAGCTGGGAAAGCCCTGGCCCCTGGGGCTGTCTGGTGGGAGGTGAGGTGTCCCTGATTCACTGGCCAACCAACCCTTCTGCTCTCAAGATCAATGCCACCAAAAACCCCTCAAAACTTCCAGCTCAACCTTTCCTGGGGAGATTGTTGAGCCCACTTGGGGGGCGAGGACTTTCTTCAAGTATCTGTCCACCAGGTCTAGCTTTCCTCCAGTTGTGGCACCAGCAGATGCCCCTGACGCCTACTCTGCCCCTCCTGTTGGCCCCTCCTACTCCTCCACCCCTCTGCCCCCACCAGAGAACCCTTCCACACACTCGGCAAGAGCCCTACCACTAAGCCACGCCCCATCCCCTATTTTATTTATTTTGAGACAACCTCTCCCTAAGTTGCCCAGGCTGGCCTCCAGCTTGTGATTCTCCTGCCTCAGCCTCTGGAGTAGCTGGGCATATAGGCCCTGCCCTGGCTTCAGATGGCTCCGTCCAGCCCCCGCGGCCCAGGCCAGGCGCTGGCTGGTTTGAGCCTCCACCTCCTTGGAAGGTGCTGCCATTTTTTCTGATTTTGGTAGAAGACACTGAGGGCCAGAGAGAGACCTGGCATTGTCACAGCCAGAGGTTGGGTCGCTGTCATTTGGTATCCTACTTCCTCTAGGACCACTAGATGTCTGTCCCTCTTACCACTGGGCCCCCTGCCCTGGCTGGCTGGCCTGGGGTTGCCCCACTTCATTCTACACCTTCATCTGCAGCCACGCCCAATCAAGGGACTTCTTTGGGGACCCTCACCTTTCTCCACTGCCCGACTTCCCCTGCATGGTTGCCCACCACCTCCATCCTGCGGGCTCTCGGCCTCCAGGGCCCCCACTTGGCTCCCCATCCTTCCCCGCCAGGGGGGGAGGGGCAGGGTGGGGCAGGCAGGCTCCAGAGGGGTCACCGCCAAGGCGCTGAGGATGAGTTGGCGGCTATTTAGGGTGCTGTAATATTCATGAAGGGAAGATTAGATATTTAAATTTATTCAGCAATAAATGCGTCTCAGTGGGGGAGCATTCCTCATGCTAAACAAACAAGCAAGTAGGGGCTAATTAATTATTTACAGGAACACAGGAGCCTGTGGCCTGGGGAATGAGGGGGGCAGCCATACCCTGCCAACGGGCAGGACACCCTGGCCAGCCTCCACCGGCCATTCCGCCTTCACCACCCTGTGGATCTGGCCCCGGGTACCCCTTCAGGAGTCTTCTTCCCAGAAATCCTGCCACAAGATTGCCAATGACTTTAGGCAAGAACCTGGGCCTTGAGAGTCACGGGAAGCAGTGACATTCTGGGAGGTGGCTGAGGGACAAAGACGGAAGGCCAGAGGGGTGTAGCAACTTGCCCAGGGTCTCACAGTAAGAGGCAGAGCAAAAGCAAAGAGTAACCTCCATTTTACAGAAGTAGAGACAAAGGCTCAGAGGGGCAAAGCCACCTCCTCAGAGTCACATAGCAAAGCAGGGGTCCTAAGGCCTTTCCTGGGTTCTTGTGGGCCCACAGAACAGGAAAGACAGCAGAGAGGACAGGTCTTCAAGGTCAACAGATCATGGCCTGCCTCCCCAGGGCTCAAGTCTCCCAGACTCTGCAATGAGCTCACTGGGGCCCAGTGGGGGCCCTGCTTCCAGTGACAGAGCAGCCCCAGGCCCGAGGGACTCATGGGCGGGGAGCCTCCCAGCGCTCGTCCCTCTCTGCTCTTCCACCTTCCCACTGGCCACGCCTCAGTTCCTAGTCTCCATAGCAAGGCCCTCCTCCCTGGCGAGGCACCAAGGAGGAGAGGCCTACAGTGCCTGGTACTTGGTCACATTGTCACTCTTTCTACAGAGGGTGAGACCGAGCCTCAGTCACAGGCCTTAGGCAAGCATCTGCTGGCCCTCCAAGCCCTCAGGGACTCAGGAGCAGGCTGCACTGCGGGTGGAGAGGTCCCTGGGAAAGCCCTGCGCAAGGCTCCTGGCTGGGCCTCTGCAGCCTGGGCCTGGCAGGAGGGGCTGCCGAGGTAGCGGCCTGGGCAGAGCCCGGGGAGGGGCACCTCCCAGCCCAGGAAGGCACGGAGGGCTGGGGCTGGGGGCCACCTGGGGACCTGGGGCAGCACACACTGTGGCCCACCCACAGCTCCCGCAGCAGGTCTGAGCCTCCCTCTTGGAAGAAGGAAACAGGGAACACCAGGCTGGAAGGGGCCAGGCCCCGCAGGGCAGATGGGAAATGGCCTCCCCAGGAGGGTACCCAAGGATCTGGGGCAGATGTCTGGGCTGCTGATTCTCAGCTTCCCTGCAGGGGGCAGGCCATGAAGCCTGGATAAATGACCACCAAAGGCCTTGTCCCCTCTTCTGTTCGGCCACCCAGACTCTCCAGTTGTGGCCTCTGTTCATTTCCTCGGGAGCAGGGACTGAGAGGATGCACTTGTCAGACCATCCTCTAGTCGCTCAGTCAGTCAACAAACCTGCACCGGCCCCAGCTCTGTGCTGGCAGGGGCTCGGTCCAGGGTGGGAGCAGGGCCCACTTCGCCAGGCCCCGCCCTCGAGGTGCCACCAGGGTGGGCGCCCCAGGGAGAAGATGGATGGACGACAGTTCCACGATGTGATCTGAAATTCATTACGGGGTGAGATCAGCTCCTTAAATGGGGATTTGAAAACATTAGGGCTTCATTATGTACACAACGGCCGTGCTTCATTCATCATGCAAAAATCACTCCCGTTATTAAAAGTCCCCGTGGCAGCTGCATGCAGGGGCTGGGTGGCATCTCGCCTGCTGGGGGCAGGGCACGAGCCCCATGGGCCTGCCTGGCCTACGCTGTAGCCGTGGAGCAAGGGCCAGAGTCCCTGCTAGGGGAACGGTCCCCATCCCTCACCCAGGTGGGGGAGGGAGCACAGCTCCAGGGACCCGATGCCTCAGTTTCCTCATCTGCCAAACGGAGGTGCCAATAGCGTGTGCCCCTCGGCTCTGGGCTGAGGGCACAAGAGTGTGCGGAGAGGCCCGGCCGGGGCCTGTGGTCCGTGCAGTGAGCGCGTAGGACATGGGTCACCCTTAGCACCGTCGTCAGCATGGGCTGCAGTCAGGCAGGTGCAGGAGGCTGCAGGCTGTCCCTGGGGAAGGGCACGTCAGCCCCCTGCTCAACAAAGCATGCCAGGCCTCCCCTGTGCCTGTGGCCACCCTGTGCAGGCCCAGTTCCAGGGAGGGGACGTCCAGCTGTGACGTCACCAGTACTGGCACGGGGGCAGGCACAGGAGGAAGCAAGGGGCAGAAAGGGGTGGAGAGAGGCTTTCGGCAGAGGCCTGAAACTGGGACTGAGGGACACAGGGAGGAGAGGTGGAGGCCCTTGGACCAGGGGCCCGAAGGGGAGGGCCCGGTCTGCAGGTGAGAATTCTGGTAAGAACTCTAATGCAGTGGCCTTTTTTTTTTTTTTTTTGGTACAAGGCATTGAACCCAGGGGTGCTTAACCACTGAGCCAGGTCCCCAGCCCTTTATTTATTTATTTATTTATTTAATTTTGAGGCAGGGTCTTGCTAAGTGGTTTAGGGCCTTACTGAGTTGCTGAGGCTGGCTTTGAATTCGCGATCCTCCTGCCTCAGCCTCTCAAGCCACTGAGATGACAAGCATGAGCCACAGCCGGCACAGTGGGCCCTTGTGGGGGGGAGGGGGAGTTGCGAGGGCCTCTGGGCCTTTCCCTCTGTGCTGAACACAGCCACCCCTACCCTTTCCAGACAGCCGCAGTCTGCACTCCCACCAACCCGGCCACCTGCTTCTTCCGAGCCCAGCATGGCCAGGGAGGGTGCTGGGCACAGCTTGGTCTTGAGAGCACTAAGGTGGCCCACAGGGCCACACAGGCCGCATTGCATTATCTATCTCACTGAGCCAGGCCGCAGCTCATCAGCGCGGCCCAAGCTGAACTTCTTCCTGGAGGCCACAGGAAGCGATCGCAGCTCAGCAGCAGGGCTGGCAAGATAGTGCCAGCAGGGGCGGCGGGCTGTGTGACAGGCAGCCCTTGCTTGGGGTCTGAATGCTTAGACACCTCACTAATCCTGTCCATGAGCAGAGAATGGGGGGGGATATGATAGGGAGAAAGAGGAGGAGCAAGAGAGGAGGAGAAACAGTTTGAGAGACAAATGGGAGCAACAAGGCAGAGGAAAGGCAGCAGAGAATACCTGAGACGGACAGAGAAGAGCAATACAGACTGAGTGAAGCCACCGGGGCACACGCCTGCATCCCAGTGGCTCAGGAGGCTGAGGCAGGAGGACCAGAAGCTTGAGACCAGCCTCAGCAACTTAGTGAGACCCTGTCCCAAAATAAAAAATTAGGGGACTGGGGTTGTGGCTCAATGGTAGAGTGCTCGCCTAGCATGCATGAGGCACTGGGTTCAATCCTCAGCACCACATAAAAATAAATAAAGGTATTATGTCCATCTATAACTAAAAAAAAAAAAAAAAAAAAAGGACTAAAGGCCTGGGGGTATAGCTCAGTGTGACAGAGAGAGAGGGAGAAGGAGCCAGAGAGGGCAGAGGGAAACCCCAGGTTGTGGGTATGAGGAGGGCAGAGGAGGGGGAGTGGGCAGGGCACCTGGGCACAGCCTGGCCAGAGGCAAATCTGTGCTGAGCACTGCCTGCCCTGTGCATGCCCGGAGGTGGCCCCACGGCAGGAGTCAGGTAGCTCCTGAACAACCACACAGACAAACATCTCAACATCAAGGCCCTAGCACACCAGCCACAACAGGCACAGGTGACCATACCCCAGTGTCAAGGACAATGCCAGCAGGCCCCATTAAGTAGAGCTGAGGCTTGGCCAGACAGGCTACCCCAACACAGAGCAGGTGACAGCTGGACAAGATGGACAGCAGAGGGGTTCTCAGGCATCAGCATGTGCAAAGGCCCAGTGCCAGCTGAAGGCTATGAGGGAGACCAAGCCACCAGGCTTCTCCCAGGCGTGAGGACCCTGGGGCCAGGTTCACAGGACACACAGGGATGTGTGATGAGGGCCTAGGAGCCCGGAGGAGCACAGCCATCAGGCAGGGGCGTGGCAGGCTGGCTCTTGAAGGTGGCTGGGGTGCTACCCTCTGGGAGTCCCAGGCAGGGAGTGTGGGTGTGGGGTACTGGTTCCCCCCAGGCTGCCTTGCCCTCCTGCCTGACCCTGCCCCACCCCCTGGAGTTGGCCTTTGGGGAGCTGGCCAGGCCCAAGCAGAGATGGCGACAGGCAGGCAGAGGAAGGCGGCCCTGAATTAATCTGTCACTAAAGCTTGGCCGTGGCAGGCGCAGTCATGATTTAGATGAATAATTGAAACGCTCCGATACATTTATTATCCCTTTAGTGCAAAAGTGGCAGAGAAAGACGAGGGGTAATTGAAAAAGAGCGCACAAATCTCCCCGAGAAAGCGGCTCCTTATCGCCAAGTAAACATTTCAGTCCTAATAAACAGGAGAGGCGCGCGTCAGGCCTGTCGATCCGCCCGGATCCAGGACCCGCCTCCCTCTCACAGTTCAACAGGAGAGAGTTTCAAAGTCTTTTATGGAGCCAATAAAAGGCTTTCCAGGAGGGAGGTGGGAGAGGGGTGGGCCTGGGGCCAGCAGCTCTGGGGGAGGCCGGGCTGCCCCTGCCGCAGGTCCCCCTCCTGCAGCTGGCCATCCTGCCACCCTTGCGAGCTCCTATCCGCCCCTCAGAACCCAAGTCTGACGCCCCAGCTGCTGGGAAACCTCCTGTCACACCTGGTCTCTCGGAGGGCGGAGTCCCATGGCCTCCCCCCCCCAATCAGGGATGGGGAGTGGGGCGCTTCCCCCAGACTCACCGGGTGGCCACGCCACCTAGCCCGCAGCCCTGGGGGCTCTCACCGAGTCAGGGAGGGCTGCAGCCCCGCCTTCAGCCGGAGCCACTGCAGGCTCCTAGCTCAGACGTGGGCCACTGCACCCAAGCCCTCAGCGCAGGGCCTGGGCCCCCTTAGGAGCCCCAGCTGCCCGGCACCTGCTCAGCGAGGCAGCCACGGATGGCCAGCTGTCCCTCCCTTTGCAGGCAGGTGGCCCTGGAGGGCAGGCGCAGAGCAGGGCGGCTCTAGGGGCTCCATCTCCTGGAACCCTGACCTTGGGGAGGGGACACCCCTCAGGAGGAGCTTCATGCCCACGGGAATTCCAGGGTCTTAAGGCAGTTAGGTGGGGACGCGGCGGCCAAGGGTTGAGGCTGGGGACAGGGGTGGCAGCAGCCATGAGGCAGATCCGGGGGCAGGGGATGGCACAGGGACCTGTGCCTGGCTCCATTTTAGCCTGCGGCTGGGCAGGCCCCCACCCACCGAGGCCTTGTCCCCAGCACAGTCCCCTCCCCACCACCCCACCTTGTTCCCTTGTTCCCATCACATTAGCAGAGTGACAGCCCCAGCGAGCAGAGCACTTGGCGGCTCCATAAATCTCTGCAGCGTTAAAAGGCTGGACTCAGGTCCCACTTCCTGGGGGCGCCCCATCCGTCAGGCTCCAGCCTCCTCTCACCCCCAAGGCCGCAGGGGGAGCCAGAGCAGCTCCCGTGATGCCCCAGGCTGCCGTGCAGGTGGCCCACGACTTCCCAGCGTGAGGTCACCCCCCCTTGCTCTTCCTAAACCCACAGGTTCTCGCCCACCACCCTCGGCGCTGTCCCCACTGTCCCACCAGCTGTCCCCGCTGTCCCTGCAGTTCATCCTCCATTCGATACACACGCTCTAGGCACCTACTACAGGGCCAGATCCAGCTCTGGTGATTCAGTCTTTCCTTCTGGGGACGGGTGACAAGGAGCCTATGAACCGAGGCGTGTTGGAAGGAGCTACATGCTCCGGGAGAGCCACACCAGAGCAGGGCGAGGGGCGGGCAGCGGGAAGCTGCAAAGTCAGCTGGGGGTCAGGTGGGCCGCACCGGGGAGGCGGGCATTGGCCACTTGGACCTCTGCAGGAAGAGCCTTGGGGCAGAAGGCCGGTGGGCATGGCTGGAGCCCAGTGGGAGGGAGGGACTTGGGGGGACAGTCTGGAAGGTGATGGGGACTTTGCGGCACAAGGACCTAGGCCTTGGCTCTGATCGAGGTTCGGAGAGGAAGAGGAGCTGAGTTCAAACTGAGACGCCCCCCGGTGTTCTGACCCCACCTTCCCAAGTGGAGTGGCTGAACCCAGCTCCTTGCTGGCCTCTAAGGCTCCTGCGCCAGCCCTGGCCTCCCTGTCTCCGGGCCAGGCTCCAAGGACCCTGCTCCGGGTCCTCCTTCCGGGTCTGCGCTGTTCCCTCTGCCTGGGACACCCCTCCGTCCTCTCTTCCCTGGGTGCGTTCCTACCTGCCTCTCGCTCGGTGCCAGTGGCACCTCCTACAGAAGCCTTTCTGGTGCCCCAGCTGGGACAGGTGTCCCTGCCCAGCTCCTACGGCCAGTGCCTCCCCGAGACTGCCCTGGGTGGTGGGGGGCTCTGTCTCTGCCCTGTGAGCTCAGAGGGCAGGGACGGCCCACTGAGGTCCAGCAGTGACTGTCCTGGCACCCAGCTTGGGGCCTGCACACAGTGGGAACTCGGTCACCAGGTGGTGACTGAGGGGACACAGGAGAGGGTGCTGTGGGTGCAGCTCGGCAGGTGCCAATCAGCCACAGCCCCCAAGTCCTCCCAAAGCAGGCTGAGAGGGGCCTCTGAGTGTGCGCCACATCCCCTCCCGGTAGCTGTGACCTCCACAGGGACAGCTAGAGGAGAAGCGGGGAGGGAGGGGACAGTCTCCAGCCACAGCAGCCCCCCCTCCTGGCTGGCCCCCCAGCTCTCAAGCTGTTCTTATTTATTCCTGACCTCTGCTGCCCCTTTTATTTTCCCCCTTTTAAAACCTGGCCTGGGCCCCGCCACCACTGCCGTAAACACAGCCCCCGGGATTTATCCGGCGTCGCATTAACCCCTGGCCCCCGGCTCACCAATCATCCTGCTGCCCGCTCAGACAGCGGCCGCAGGGCCAGCAGGGCCCACGCCTCTGAAGGGCTGTGGGGCCTGGTGGGCAGCTGATGGGAGGAAGCCATGGAGGCCACAGAGGCCCCCTTACCCCATGCACCCACTGGCCTTGGCCCACATCCCTGGCCACCAGGTCCCCTGACCTCTGACCTCCTGCTGGCCACAGTCCCTGCTCCCTGATGGACATCAGTAACAGCGAGTGACCAGTGCCCTAGGGCCTCAGCTGTGGGCGGAGTGCCCCTGACCTCATGAGACCTTGTCCTGGCTGCAGAGCCACCTGGGTCACCAGCACAGGGCAGAGATGGTCACGTCACCCCCATAGGTGGGGACCCGGGCCAGTGGGCACAGGGCTTCCTGAGGCCACATGGCAGAGGGGTGCAGCACTGGCCCTGGTCAGGCCTCATCACAGAGCAGGGGCCTGGGCTGGGAGACTGGGCTGTCCAGGTGCCCAGCTGTGGCGGAACCGGGCCTCCAGCTTGCCTCGGTGACAGCAACCGGCCTGGCCGAGAAGCAGGGGCAAGGAGACGTCACCAGGCCACCCGTCCCCAGCCGAGAGAGGAAGGTCCACTCACCACCTCCACCTCCAAGCAGGGAGCTGTTGGCTGCAAGAGAGAGAGAGAGAGAGAGACAGAGAGAAGGTCAGTGTAGAGCGGCTTGGGGACGGGGGCTGTGAGGACAGGGAGGGGGTGGCCCATCAGAAGCCTGTGCCCTCAGGCTCTAGGCACAGGGCCTCCCAGCCCGAGGAGGGACCGATGATGGTGGACAGGAGAGGGGCCAGGAGTCCTCCCCCATGGAGGCTCCTAGTGGACCTGAGGTTGGTAGGGTGACAGCGATGGGGACACAGGCCCTGGCTCACCCTGAGCAGCTGCACATGCGTGCAAGTGACAAGTGCCCAGGGTCTTGCCAGGCCCCGTCCGTTCACCCCCAGTGTGTCCTGAGGCCCTTCGGAGGCTGACCTGACACAGGATGGGGAGGACAGGGAAGCCCTGCTCCTGCCCAGAGGGGCCACCAAGGGCCACAGACTGGAAGCCACCAGGAGCAGCTGTGCCACTGCATGTGTGGTGGGTGCTGCCTGGGAGCCACCAGGACTGGCTAGGCCCAGGGAGGGAGGAGCACCCACATCCGTCCGCCTCGCCACGTGGGATCAGGCGGGACGGCCCCCTCCTGGGGTTGGGGTGAATGTCCAGGGACGTGGAGCCCCCTGCCTGGACGAGAGCAGACCACCAGGCAGAGCAGGTCTGAAGGCCTCCACCTTCCAGAGCAGCCCGGTCCACCTGCCTCTGCTGGGCTGGCTGTCTCCTCCTGCCTCCACCAGGAGGCTGGCAGCCCCTCCTCCGGAGTAGCAGGGCTGGGCTGGCCAGCGCCCCCAGCCCGGCCTGGCCTCCCCCTCCTGGCCCCACAGAGTGCCTCTGTGCTAAGCAGGGGACGTGGTGCCAGGGGGCAGGTCCAGTGAGCAGGCCCCAGGTGGGGAGGCCAGCAGGGCCTCAGCCCCGGCTCAGGAGGCCTGGCTCCGGGTGGGGCCTGGTCCGTCCCCACCTCACCGCCAGGCCTGGGGGCACCCTTGTGTGAGGCTCCCCCAGCTCTGGCCCCGGGGCCGCATGCGGAAGCGGTGGACGCTGCTAAGTGGAGTCGGTGGCTCCGAGTGGCTGGTCTCCCAGACCTGACAGCTTTTCGCTTGGGGAATAATTAATTCCACAGCCCGAAACCCAGGGCTGCAAGACGCCACGTTACTGCGAGATTAATACGAGCAGCTAATTAAGATGGAGAGGCGAGGACGGCCCCGCGCTCCCACAACAGGAGCGGGCCGCGGGAAGGCAGGGGCCAGTCAGGCCAAAGTGGCCGCGGGGCGGCATGGTGGCCCCCGGGGGCTGTGGGCAGGCCGTGGGGGGCTGGCTCCCGGGGCGCTGGCGTGGCCTGTGCCCCAGGAATGCACATCTCCGCCCCCTGCCGGGGCGAGCGTCTTTCCAGGTGCAGACGGAGTGCCTGGCACAGGTGACCCCATTTCCCAACACGGCTCTGCCACGGGCAGGGGCTGCTGTTCCCAATTTACAGAGAAGAAGACCAAGGCCCGGATCGGTCCCAGTGGCAGCAGCGGGGTCGGTGCTGGGTCTGACTGACTCTAAGCAGGCAGACCCCAAGCGGGACTGCCAGGGCGGACTGTCTCCACCCCTGCCAGGCCTAGGGCCTGCCTCTGCCAAGTCCCGTCCAACAAGCAGTGGGCCCTGCCACATGCAGCCTTGACCCTGCTCCTGCCTCAGCAGATCTGACTGCAGGGATGGGGGCGGGGCCGCTGGGCAGCTCTGCCCAGGAGCCAGTGAGGGAGGACAGTGCGGTTGGGGGCCCAGGTCCTGCTCTGGGCTCCCCCGGCCCCGGGGGCTGTGCCGGCGGCTGGCAGAAGCTGCCCTCCGTGGCCTCGCTCACCTCCCCCATCACCTCTCGCTCTTAATTAACACCAGCTGCAAACGAGCTGGCTCCTGCTCAAAGAGCCAGAGGGGTTGGCAGCCAGCCCTGGAGGGACAGGAGGGGGGGCGCTGACCTGCTGTTCTGCAGGCCCCGGTCAGGGGATGGCCAGGCACCCCAGCCCCGCCTGGGTGGGCTCGGCCTATGGCAGCCAGCAGGTGACCTGCTGAGGCCGCCAGCCAGGGGCGGAGCAGGGAGAGGGCCTCTCCAGGGGAGGCCTCCACCAGGCGGGCGAGGCCAGGCCAGGTGGCCTTATTGGCCACGGGTGGGAAGGGGTAGGGAGGCCCAGCACTGGGGTCCCCGTGGCCATGGGCATCCTGGGGGCCCGTCTGTTGTGTCCCTTCTGCCAACCTCAGATGGCCCATGGGGGAGGGTTCTGGTGTCCTTGCCTGGTTCCCTGGGGCTCCATGCTCCTCTCCCCAGGGACCTTAATGACCAGCCACATGAGCCCCAGAAAGCTGTCCCCAGTCCCCCAGGGGGCCAGGCTGTCCAAGGGAAAAGGCCTGGAGGCTTCAGGAGGACAACTGAGAAGGGCGCAGTGCCCACAGACTCGGGAGGTGGTCCCTGCGTGTGCTGCCACCCTGAAGCAGGGCAGCTCCGGGCTCTGCAGCTCCCAGACGCGGGCCCCTGGCTGCCCTTCCCGCCTCACCTGCCCCTGGGCCCCCTCTGCCCCCCAGGCTTCCCTCAGTTTGGAGGCTTTAATCACAGCTGGACCTCCACCCTTTTCTCAAACGGGGAAACTGAGGCTCCAGGGTGACAGGGAAGGGGAGGAGGTGGGCTCCGCCCAGGAGGGCTGCCTGTCACGGCCCATTTTCTTTTCTTTTCTTTTTTTTTTTTTTTAAAGAGAGAGGGAGAGAGAGAGAGAGAGAGAGAGAGAGAGAGAGAGAGAGAGAGAGAGAGAGAGAGAGAGAGAGAATTTTAATATTTATTTTTTAGTTCTCGGCGGACACAACATCTTTGTTGGTATGTGGTGCTGAGGATTGAACCCAGGCCGCACACATGCCAGGCGAGCGCTACCGCTTGAGCCACATCCCCAGCCCCACGCGGCCCATTTTCTTAACCCTGCACACTTTCCATCTGAAAGGAGGCAGGGGACATGTGACCAGCCAGTCCACTCCAGGGCTCAGACCTGACCCCAGCAAAGGGGTCTGTGTATGTGTGTGTGTGTGTGTATCAAACCACGGCCTCACGCGTGCTGGGCAAGGGCTCTACCACTGAGTTTTGCCCCTAACCCCCTTTTGATTTTTATCTTGAGATAGCCTCTTACTCTGTTGTAGAGGCTGGCCTCGAACTTGTGATCCTCCTCCCTTACAGGTGTGCACGGTCACACCCAGCAGTCACTTGAATTTTAAGATCCAAAACTGAAGAGTCAACTTGCAGAAATAGGTATTTGGTTTATTGTGTTCAAATCAGTGTTTTGATCAGAAATTCATATTCAGTAATAAGAATAAACAAAAATTAATCTGTGGGGTTTTTGTTTGGTTTGGTACTGGGGATCAAACCCAATGACACTTAACCACTGAGTCACATTTTCTAGCCCTTTTTATTTTTTATTTTGAGACAGTCTTGCTAAGTTGCTGAACTTGCCATCTTCCTGCCTCAGCCTCCCTCCCAGGAGGCTGGGATTACAGGCATGTGTCCCTGTGACAGGGCCACATTAGTTTTTAGCTCCTGCAGCACTAGCGGTTGGCTCTGCCCAGAACGCTCCAGTTCTGATCTGCAAGAATATGTAACAACTGGCATATTCTAGAAGCAGAGTCCTTTGAAAATTATTTAGCAAGATGAACAGCCTACTCTCCAAATAAAGAAAGACTGAGCGTTGGGCATGCACCTGTTTTCCCAGCTACTTGGGAGGCTGAGGCAGGAGGATCACTTGAACCTAGGTGTTCCAAGGCCAATCTAGGCAACATAGTGAGACCCTATCTTCAAATGTGAGCCCATGTGGTGGCACAGGCCTGTAATCCCTGCAGCTCTGGAGGCTGAGGCAGGAGGATCACAAGTTCAAAGACAGACTCAGCAATGGTGGAGGTGCTGAGCAATGCAGTGAGATCCTGTCTCTAAATGACATGCAAAATAGGGCTGGGGATGAGGCTCTGTGGTCAAGCACCCCTGGGTTCAATCTTAGGTACAAAAAAAAAAAAATTCCAGGTAATTGGCTAATAACGACCAGGTGCTGAGAAAGAAAAACACCCATTTTGAGCCTTAAGGCGACCCCGGGGCAACCTGTTTCATATGTATTTTCATTAAAGACTGAAAAGGAATAAGCCCTCAGTCCTCAATTTTGTCCAGGAGCATAAATTTCTGAAGAGAAGCACTGCGTCTCCATCATCACAAACAACATGTTCAAATTTCTAACCGCCATTGGTATTTTTTCTGGCTGATAACTTGAAAACGCAATTCTCTGAGATCTCGGGAGTTACCAATACTAGACAGCAAATGCAAGCTGTCCCCAACACGGGGCACCCAGGGGGATAGATCCAGAATCCTGGGGGCTGCGGCTGGGGCTCGGTGGTAGAGCACTTGCCTGGCATGTGTGAGTCCTGGGTTCGATTCTCAGCACCGAATATAAATAAATAAACAACTGAAAACAAAAACAAAAAAATCTAAAATCCTGATTAAGGACCAGACAGAAATGACCGCTACCACCGCTCAACAGAGCTAAGGAAGCCCTGGCCATGGCTACGGTCACTAGTGCACACTTGAGATTAGGCTGAAAGGTCTAACGGGTCACCCTCTTCACACCTCTGATGAGTCCACGTGCTGAATGGTGACCACTCTGGTGCTGTGGACAGCTGGCCCCTCCTCAGCAGGTGGCACCTCGGCCCCCTCTTCCTTTCAGCCGGGGGTCTTTGGCCTCCGGGAGGGGTGCAGTGAGCCTGTGAGGCTGACTCGGGGCCCTGGGCAGGCTCAGGGCTTGCTCAGGTCCCCACCTGGCACCCCACCTTGAGGCTCTGGAGGTGCCCCAGCATCCCCACAGGGTCGAGTGGTTCTCTGCGTTGGATGCGACCCTGCCACACCCCCCTGGGCTCCATTAGCTGGCCCCGAGTCCAGTGCTGCCCCTGTGACGTTGACGTTCCTTGGATGCCAGTCATTGCTGCCACACATCCTCTCGGGCCCTCCCGCCACCACCTGCTGCTCCTGCAGTGCCCTCCGCCAGCCCCCCTGCCCCTCTGCCTGCGCCACACCCTCCCAGGCCCAGGCCCAGGCTCCCGCTGCCCCCGGCCCTGGTGGCTGCCCCCGGCCCTGGTGGCTGTCCCCAGCTCTGGTGGCTGTCCCCGGCCCTGGTGGCCGTCCCGGGGGTGGGCAGGGCGAAGTCTCCCCAGTTTGTGCCCCAGCTCCCGGCCGAGTTAGGACCTGGCAGGTGGCCACTGCCCAGTGCGGGGGAGACAGCTAGACCCAAGTGCTTGGCCACTGTCACTAAAGGTCAGAGGAGGCCCGGGAACAAAGGCGACACAGGCCCCTACTTCACTCTCTACATGAAGCACTTTAATTAAGTGCCAACTGTGTGCAGGGCTGGGCTCAGACACGGGCAGCATAGCCCCTGGGCCTCGCAGCCTCCAGCCTGGCAGGAGGGAGGGGAAGGGACAGAAAGAGGTCTGAGACCCTGAGGCCTGGACTCGGGAGGCAGGGACAGGGGCCCGAGGAGCCTTGCTTTTAACAGAGGGAAAAAATAAGTTTCTAGGTCAAAGAAAATATTTTAAAACACAAGATAAATATATTTGTTTTATACCAACAAAGGCACAAATTATCAGGGTTTTTTTTTTGGGTGTGGATAGCAGGAATCGAACTCAGGGGCACTCGGCCACTGAGCCACATCCCCAGCCCTATTTGGCATTTTATTTAATGACAGGGGCTCCCTGAGTTGCTTAGGGCCTCACATTGCTGAGGCCGGCTTTGAACTCTCGATCCTCCTGCCTCAGCCTCCCGAGTCGCTGAGATGACAGGCGTGTGCCACCGTGCCTGGTTTAAAGTGTCGTTTATTAACGGCTCTTCTTTATTTTCATTTTTTGGTGCTGGGGAGGGAACCCAGGGCCTTGTGCATGCGAGGCAGGCACTCTACCAGCTGAGCTATGACCCAGCCCCTTTAACAGCTCTTTAAGGGAGGAAGGGCCACGGAGGCACCCACCCGCTGGGCCTGGGCCCGTGAGTTCACCTGATGCCCACCCCGTCTGGGGGACACTCAGGTGCTCAGCCACAGAGGGCAGCCTGCTCCCCAGGAAAATCCCGACCACTCCGGCTTCACCCCGGCTGCCCAGTTAAAACCGTCCTGGGCCTGGGGAGGGCAGGGCCCTGGGTTCCCCCCCAGCCCCACAATCAATCAATCAATCAATCAATCAATCAATTGGTTGATATTTAAAACAACAACAAAAGTCCTTGAGACCCTCCTGGGAAGGGGTTTCCTGTTTTCCCTCAGGACAGTGGCCGCCAGCCTGCCCAGGCCTGTGGGTACCTCTGTCCCCTCCCCGTCTGCCTGGCCTTCCTGACAGGGACTAAGTCCTCCAGGTGGTGGGGGGTGGGGGTGCCCGAGGGGAGGCCGTGGTTCAGTGACCCGAGGAAAGCGCTGAGCAGGTTCCCGGGCTGGGAGCGGCTGGGCGCCCAGTGGTGACCTTGCAGCAGGCCGGCCCCTCTGCGTGTCCCTGGAGGCTCCTTCCTCCTGGCCCTGCCTGTGGCTCCACACACCTCCCTGGCTGCCGGGACAGCTAGACAGGCGCTGGGGCGGCTGCGCTCGGTCCCCGTGCCCCTGGGAGCTCGGAGCTCAGCTCCTACCATCTGCCCCTGTGTGCCGGGGCACTGGGACACAGACAGCAAGGGCCTCCTGGTCCAGGAGGGGGACAGACAGCAGAATCAGTACAGCTGAAGCCAGTGTCACTAAGGCGGAGGCTGTGAAGGAGAGGAGAGGAGGGGGCGGTGGGGCCAATCCAGAGGGGTGGACAGGAGCCAGCCCGGAGGAGCATGCGCCAGGCAGGCATGGCCGTGCAGAGGTCCTGAGGCAGGGCCCCCTGTGGCTGAGGCAGAGTGAGGGGAGAGGAGGGCTGCGGGGACAGGAGTGGCCCATGCCAGGGAGCCTTGGTGAGAGAGAGAAGGTGCTGGGGGGCCCCACTGCCCCTGACCCCCCTGAGCCTGGCTCCTGTGGGAGTCCCCGACAGTCCTCCTGACAGCCAGGGCGGGGCTGTCCATCCCCTGCCTCCCGCAGACCAGGTGGGACTGTGGTCCCCGAACCCCCTGGTTCCTGGCTTCAGGGTGGAATCAGACGTGAGACGTGCTGAATTCTGAAGGTAAAACCAGAGACCTCAGAGGCCTCCCAGCTGTGACAAGCACGTCCCCCAGGCTGAGGTCACTGTCCCTAATGGTGAGTGTGCTCAGGTGGGAAGCGGGGGGCTTGCTGGACACTCTCCTGGCCTGGGAGGGGCCGGGGAGTGGAGGCCTCAGGGTACTCCGTGTGTCCCCAGTGAGCTTCATCACCAAGCCCCGAGGATCCGCTCGACATACCCCCACCTCACTCCCAGGGGCAGAAACTGAGGTCCATAGAGATGAAATGGCCATGGGCCTCCGGAGCAGCCAGGGCACCACGGCCTTGGCCCAGTGGCTCCACCTCCCAGGACCTTGGTGTCCTCTTCTGGGAATGGGGAGGTGGTTTAACTGAGGCCTCTCTGAGCCCCAGATGATAAAATTAAAATTGCCGTAAAACCGTCACAGCGGGGAGGGCCTGTCTCAGTGAGTTTTCTGTTGCTGTAACAAAGTACCCAAGCCAGGCGCGGTGACGCCCGCCTGTGGTCCTAGCAGCTCAGGAGGCTGAGGCTGGAGGATCACAAGTTCAAAGCCAGCCTCAGCAACTTACTGAGACCCTGTCTCTAAATAAAAAATAAAAAGAGCCGGGGATGTGACTCAGGGGTTAAGAGCCCCTGGGTTCAATCCCTGGTACCAAAAACAAAACCCAACCAGATGCCTGAGTCTAGGGGATTCATGAAGAATAGAGGTCCACTGGCTCTCAGTTCTGGAGGCTGGGAGGTGCAGGGCCAAGGCCTGGGTACCGCGAGGAACCTTCATCTCCTCCCAAAGGCCTGCCTTGGAGTACTACCCCCAGGGGAATTAGTTTCCAGCACGTGAACTTTGGGGGGGCACACTGAAGTCACTGGGCCTGGCTGTGGCGGTGGCCAGGGGGCCCGAGGCCCAGGCAGGAGGAGGCTGGGGGCATGGGTACGGTCACCAGCCTTTGGGGAGCCACGGGCAGGCGTGCAGGGCCATTTCACAGCCAGGGCTGGCCTGAGACCACCCGGGCAGGGGACGCGGTGGGATCTGGACTCTGTGGGTCTGAGTCGCAGCTGGACTTCATCGGCCCTGGCTGGTGGCCCCCCAGAGCTGGGCCCCTGCCTCTCCTCTGAGGGCAGCTGGGGTCGCCACCGGGCAGCCCTTCCTGGACTCTGCTCTCCTTCCAGTGACCTCATTCCAGACCCTTCCCTTCCCCTGCACCTCCATCACCCTCCCTCAGCTCTGGCCATCCTGAGGGCTCCCGCCACGCAGCTGTCCCTGCAGAAGCTGCCCAGCCAGTCATTTAGCTCCAAGGAGGTGACCTGGCTGTGGTCTCCTGAGACAGGGACTCTCTGTCCCCTTCCTGCCTGGGTTCCTTGGGCTCTGCCCCTGAGGGGCCCCTGGAGACCCATCTCCCGGCTGGGATGCCCCGCGGGACCCCAAGCCCCCGGGGACCAGAGATCCCCTGGACACGGCTCTCCGCCCGGCTCTGGGCACCTTCCACACACTGGCGTTTGGTTACGCAGGAAATTCAGATTCATTGCCCCAAATTGGATAATACACATAAACAAACAGCGAGAGGAAAGTGAGTCACCCTGTCGCTCAGCAGGCAGCGCCCGCCGGCCTGTCACACTTCGTCCCCGTCCCCGTAGGAACTCTTAACTTTCAACCAAACCAGAAACTGGCTACTGGGGCTTTGACCCAGCACGTCCCCTGTCCCCTGTCCCCTGTGCCTGGCATTGGGCCAGGGGTGTGGGGTGGACCAGGAGCCCGAGGAGGGGGTCCTATTATTTTGGCCACTTGGTAGATGAGGAGAGGTTCAGAGGTTCAGCACCCCTCCCACCAGTGGCTTGCTCATGGTCACCGGGCTGCCAAAGCTGGGGAGCTGGGCCGGGTCAGGCACTGGCCTCCCAAGAGTCCAGAGCTCGGTGGGCCAGGTGCTGTGGGACCCCCGCTGCTGCTGGGCCTCCCCTCCCCCAGGAGCCAGGGCAGGCGCTCAGCATCCCGCCATTAGCATATCCATGAGCATCCCTGAAACCCAATTACCCAGAGGGCTTGGGCCCCAGCCAGCGTCCTGCCATCTCTGCAGGAAGAGGGGCCCTGGCAGACCGCGGGGGAGAGTGCAGGTAGGGAACAGGGGGCTGGGGAGGGCCTGCTGGTGGCTGTGGACCCCACCCCTGCCCAGCATTGGGCGGGCAGCCTCCTCTGCCCAGCTGCAGCGGGGTGGGTTCTGCTGCCTCCTCCAGCGTCCCCTCCCACCTGGCAGCCCCTCAGTGCCCCCCCAACTCCTGGGACCCTTTTCCACTTAGTTCTTACATGGAAAAGCGCGTGTATGTACAGATGTGAGCGCTCCGGTCTGCAGGTCCCCCCAGTTCATGTGCTGGAAGCTTAACCCCACATTTCACGGGTGGGTGGTGCGCGGAGGTGACCCTTTGGGAGGTGAGGAAGGCTCCATGAGGTCATGAGGGTGCCCCCCCCATGACATTGGTGGCCTTCTGCAAAGTGGGACGTGAGCTGGCCTGGTGCTCACGTGGTGTCCTGCGCCAGGCTGTGCTGCAGGAAGAAGGCCCTGACCAGATGCCCATGCCGCCGTCCTGGGCTTCAGAACCAGAACCATGACTCAAGAAACCTTTATTCTCTGTCAGTCACCCCGGCTCAGGCATTCACTTAGAGCAAGGAAACAACGGCCCTGGCAGCCTGAAGGCAAGCTCCTGCAGAGGCCCCACCCCTGATTTAGGAGAGTGCTTTCTTCAGAGGGCTACTACATGTGCCCTGCGACAACAGGTTGCCTAGGTTGGTGTGTCCCTGAAAGGTACAGGCCCGCGCCGCTCACCCACGCTGGGACGTCCCAGGGTGAGGCAGCCCCACACCCGGCCGTCCTTTCTATCTCGATCCACGGACAGGTGTGCCCAGCTTTGCCTCCCGCGGGCAACGGCGGTGTCATCTGTGCACGTCTGTGTGCACATGTGCCGGCGGCGTTTCTCTGGGAGCAGGTTGCAGGGTTGTGGTATATGCACATCTTTACTAGTTATTGCCAAATTGCTCTCCAAAGTGGTTGTTCAGATGATCGTTTTAAAATATAAATTAGATCATGTCACTTCCCTGATCAAAACTCTCAAATAGCTTCCTATTATACTTAGAACAAAATCCATATTCCTCTCCATGAATACCCGGCTGCATTCCAAGGTCTGCTCTGCCCTCCCCCACAACTTTCTGGCCTCCTTTCTTTTTGTTCAAATGGCCCTGGCTTTCTCATGCCCCAGGGCCTTTGTACATACTGTTTCCTCTGTCTCACACACTCTTCTTTTAGCTCTTTCCAAACTGGCTGCTTCTTATCTTTCAGGTCCCAGTGAAAATGTTATCTCTTCTAAGGAGCCTCCCCGGACCACCCAGTTGAAGTATCTGCCTATTTCTGCATCACTTCCTTTGGAGTCCACAGCATGGTTCTATAAAGACCTTTTACTCTTTGCTTGCTGGTCTATCCTTAATGGGCCTGGTGGCCTATGGCAGGAGGGCCTCATCTGCCTCACTTCCTCCTGGATTCCAAAGGTCAGCCTGGGCCTGGCACCCAAGTGCTATTCTTAGGACCACTTATCCGTTTAATAGACCTGGAGGGGTGGATGACAATGTGCCTGGTGTGTGTGGGGGTGGGCTACGGGAGAGGGGACTCAGCAGAGGGGAGTGCGCCGAGGTGAAGGTAGGGTCAGGCCCACGGCCCCTCCTGGAACCTTCCCCACGGCCATGGGGAATCATGGAAGGTGCCGGAGCGCGGAGCGGCGGGGTTGGGCTTGCATTTTAGACGCTCTTCAGAAGTGAGAGGGCAGTGAGTTGCAGGAGGTGGTGGCTATGTACACAGAACACTGCCCACGGCTTGGGTGGGAGGTGACACCAGGAGGATCCTCCCTGGACCCCAGCAAGGCCCCCTCGACTGAACCCCCCCCACACCTCGTACAGCTGGGAACTGAGGCCTAGGAGGAGAGGAACCCGAAGCAAGATGCTGAGGGTCCTCAGTGGGAGTCCTCCCTGCCCTGGAGGACTCAGGACAGCCATCTGACCCCTCCAGGGTCCTGTCCTATGGGGACAAGAGGGCAGCCCAGCGGGGTCCCTGCTCTGCCCACCGCAGGGACCCCCTGGCTCGGGTATCCCCTCCTCTCTGCCCTCCTGCCCTCCCAGCTTGGGCTCCACACGGGGGAAGGAGAGGGAGGAGGAGGCTGGCCGTGGCCGCCATTGGTATGCGAGGCCCAGCCTCGGCCCTCAGCGGCCCAACCTTCCTGCTCGGCTCTTTAAGAATCCCTCCTCGGAGCTGCCGCGTGGTGGTTGCCGGGCAACCACATCCCGCCCCGCCCCCACGGCTGGCGCTGGCTCCCCTCCCCTCCCCCTCCCTGGCTCCTCCCTCCCTGCCGGCCTCAGCGGCGCCCGGGCCTGGGCACCTGGGCCTGCAGGTGAGGGGCTGGGGGTGAGCCCGCCCAACCTGGCCCCGGAGCAGGCTCAGCACCCCCGGATCTGGAGAGGGGGACCCGGGCTTAGCACATCCTTGCTCATCACCCTGGAGCCCCCCAGGGGCAGGCGGAGCCTGGGGGAGGTTCCAGAAGATGGTTCTCTTTCTTCCCCAGAACTCTGGGAGGGGACCTGGGCTCAGAAGCCCAGTCCTGATTCCCATCCCCTCCCGGGGCTGGGTCTTGGGTGGTTTCTGCTGCCCTGCAGAGGTGGGGGGCCGGGGAGGCTGGGGGAGGCCCAGGAGGTGCCTGAGTCCCGGGCAGGTGAGGGGAGAGGGCCCTCTCTCTGCAGCCCCCGGCCGGGCTGGCTGAGCTGGGCCCTTGGACCCTGGCATGGCCTAGAGAGCCCCAGGGTCGTGGGGGAGACTGAGGCAGTAGCCATCTTGGACAGGGACAGGGACGGGATGGAGAGGGAGGAGGTGAGGACCCTAGAGGCTCTGGGTCCCTGAAGAACCCCCCAGCCCCTGGCCTCACCCTCCCCTTCCCTCTGGCCGTCATGGGGAGCTCCGGATCTTGGGCTGACCTCTCCCACAGCCTGGCACTCCCCCTCCCCGGCCCTTGGCCCTTGCTGTCCAGCTCCCACGCTGTCCCTCTCGCGGCTGGCCTTCGAGGCAGGATCCACATTCCCTCCTGTGGAGGGTGTGTGAACGGGTGCCCCTGGCCAGTCAAGAAAGCCCAGGTCTCCACAGAAGCAGGTCCTCTGCTGGGGATGATGGCTGGGCATCTGGAAGGCGTGGGGACAGGGGAGGTGGTATCACTGGTGGGAAGAAGAGGAGGCTCGCAGGGGGAAGGGGGGGGCATGAGAAAGGCCTGGAACCTCCTTCAGGTGGCAAGGTCCTGCCAGCCTGTCCCTCTCTGGAGTTCTCCCCCCGCCACCCAGGGCACCTGTTGGTCTGGGTCTCTACCCTCACAAGCCGAGACCCCACCCTGCCCTCTCCCCAGGAGCTGTAAAGGGGTCTGGCCTCCCTCTGAGACCCTGGAACCATCATGCTGGGGTGGTTCCCAATTTTAGGAGTCATGGCTGGCCTTGGGACAGCTCTGTCACTGTGACTCGCCTCAGTGTTACAGTCATTCACTCAGTAATGCTGGGCTATGCTTTCCCCACGCACAGGGCTCTGTGGCAGGTGCTGGGGACACAGAGGGACCAAAACAGATCCTGGCTGTGACTGACTTCCCAGTGCTGGAGGTCGGGTGGAAGAGACGGGCGCTAACCAGGGTACAGACCCCCGCCCCCCCACCCCCCGCCCCCGCCGTCCTAAGTCACATGCTGTGGCATCCAGTGGCTGAAAAATGGAGTCCCACGAGTCATGGGAAGTCACAAATGAACTAAGAGCCACCACCGAGAAGCAGGGAGCAGAGAGAAGAAGCTGAGGGCGTGGTGTGGGTGTTTGTCCTCCCAAATCCATGTTGGAATTTCATCCCCAAAGTCATATGTTGATGGCTTGGAGGGGGGTTTTGGGCAGGTAATTAGGGTCAGATGAGGTCATGAGGGTGGGACCCCCATGATGGCCTTAGTGCCTCCTGCCTGTCTTCCTTATGGTGGGCAGTCCTAGCCAGGTGGCACACATCTGGAATCCCAGGGACTTAGGAGGCTGAGGCAGGAGGATTGCGAGTTCAAAGCCAGCCTAGGCAACTTAGGGAGAACTTCAGTAACTTAGACTCTGTCTTAAAATAAAAAATAAATAATAAATAAAAAGGACTGGGATGTAGCTCAGTGGTAGAGCACTTGCCTAGCATGGGGGAGGCCCTGGGTTCAGTCCCCAGTTTCTCTCTCTGTCTCAGCCTCTCTCTCATCTCCCCTGGCCCCATGAAGAAGGCTCCTCCAAGATGGCCCCTACTGGATGCAGGCCCTCAACCTTGGGTCTCCAGAACCAAAAGCTGAATAAACTTCTAGTCTTTATAAATCATCTAGTCTGTGGCATTCAGCGATAGTAAAGAAAATGGACAAAGACAAGAGACGCAATCAGAAAGGTAGGATAAAGGGAGGTTCTTGGAAGACAGGATGACTGAGCTTTGGTCTAAGGGTGAACAGGAGTCGGTTAGGGGTGGAAAAGCATGGAGCAGTGGGACCTGATGTCGGGAGCAGGAGGGGCTCAGAGATATGACCTAGCTTGTGGGGTGCTGCTACTCTGGCCTGCAGCTTCCCCAGGCCAGCGGCCAGTCTGAGCCACCCTGCTCCCAGTGTCTTCTTTGCGGGGTAGGTGACCTCATCACACTGGCCTTATTTCCTCTGTGCCTGATCCTTTGAGCACACGGCTGAGAGCTTCCTCCTGGACTGGAGGCCTGGGTCCCTGACTGTCCCTGAAACTGCTCTGGGCCCAGCCTGCCACTCCTTAGAGGAGAACCAGTGTTCCCAGGGAGGAGCCCTGGCCCCTGCCATGTCCACGGGGCAGCTTAGTGCAGGGTGGTGGTGGTGGTGGGGCGGTGGAGTTGGAAGCTGGGTCCCAGAAGCACCTGGAAGTTTCCGCCGAGGGCCGAGGTGCACAGAGAGCCCCCACGGGCCCTGCTCGTGGATTCACGTAAACATCCCTGGTCTCACCTCGCAGCCAAGGACTGGTGAATCCAAGACTGAGACCCCCAAACAGGAACAGGAAGTCTCTCAGAGGCCCTCTGGCTCTAGGTGGGGCTGGGAGTCCTCCCCTGCCCCAGGAGATGGCGCCACGGTGGGTGAGCATTGCTGTCTGTCTTGGCGTGGGCCCTGACCTCTGCCCCAGGATGGCCTCGTGCCTGGGTGCCTGGATGCCCAGGACAGAGCCTGCCGGTGAGGGTCCCTGCTGACCGTCCAAGGCAGAAGTCCTGTCCCTCCGTTGAGTCTGGTCACCTGCTTTTCCCGGCCCAGAACAGGCTCAAGCCAGACCTAGAACAGCACAGCCGGTGGTCAGCGGTCTAAGAGTGGCGAGTCGGCCGCCACAGCGCTTCACAATGCACGGAGCCCTTTCCTTGGGACCTCACCTGGGTCTTAGGACCTAGCCTGTCACCCCAGGCCTTGGAGTTCTGGGATGGCCACATTAGTGTAAGAAACAGGTGCAGGGAGGCTGGGGGAGTGCCCCGGGCAGCAGCTGGGAGCGGGGAAGGACAGCAGAGCCCAGAGGTGAGAGGGTGGCTGGGGAGGCAGGCCTGGGGACTGCTGCAGGACCAGGGTGACCTTGGCTGGCCAGTGGAGGGCCCCCTCACGGGGATGTTGGACACTGCCTGGGTTACGGCCACCCTGGGAGTTGAGGAGCTCGGGCTTGGCAAGCTCAAGGTTGAAGCCACAAATTGTGGTTGGGTGACTTACACTGACCTCATTGCTGAAAGCGTCCCCACAGGTGCTCAGCTTGCAGGACTAGCTGTGTCCTCCTGGGCCAGGGCAACCCTGCCTTCTCCACTGACCATCACTTATGGAGCCCACGCACCTGAGTGCCATCTTCTCCATCTCAGCTGACTGTCCCACTCCTGGGACTACCCTCCTTCTCTGGTACCCACTCCTCCCCAGGCTGCCAAGGCCCTTCCCACCTGGCCCAGCTGACCTCGCCCCTCTGCCTCCCATCCCCCAGCTCCATCAAGAAGAGCTGATCAACGCCGGCTGGGGCCTGTCCTTCTCTTGGCCCTGACCCTCTAATACCAAGAGCCAAAATCCCCGGGCAGCTGTCCCGGATGTCCCACCTGACTCGGGCCCTGTGTCTGGGGGTCACCTGGTAATCCTGTCTCAGCAAGATCCTCTACACTGTGCCTGTCTAGGTGCCTGGCACTCTGGAATTCCAGCTTTGCCAGGGCGAGGTCCAGCGGGTCCGGATTCAGCCTTGGTCCCTGGTGTCCTGACCAACACGCAGCACACCGTGAACTTCCCGTCAATCTTCCCCGCACCATGTGTGGCCCGCAGGCATGGCTGGGCGGGCTGTGGTACATCAGCGGGTGGAATATCACACAGCCATTAAAACCACAATTATGAAGATGATATTTTGATATCTAAGTGCAACGCGTCAAACAGAGCTGTATCCAAACCATCCGTTCCACCTGGAGGCTCGAGAGCCTGCTCCGCGCTGGCCCCGGGCTGGGCGTGTCAGGGATGGAGAGAGGTTCAGTTTAGAAGAGGAGGAAGACACGCACATAAATTTGGAGCCACACACTAAGGGACGCAATGGAGGAATGACAGAGCCCCGGGGCCCCTCGTCCATCTGGGGGCCTGGGCAGGCAGAACGGAAACCACTGCTCTGGAAAAATTATAGCCGTCCCTGCGTGGACCAGCCTGCAAGGGAGCAGAGGCACAGAGACTGTTGACGCCACAGGGCGGTGGCATTGTGGGTGATTTTTCCTTCCTTTATTGTTGGTATAATGCTGTTTGGGCAATAAATAAAAATTGGGAGAAAAAAATAGCTGTTTGGTGAATTGAGCAGAAAAGCAGGAGAAGGAAGAAAGGGAATTAGGGGGCAGGGAGTGGGGAGGGAGGAGCGGAGAGGAAAGGCAGGAAGGGAAAGGCGCTGCTCACAGCAGGTCAGAGGTGGCAGCCCTGGGCCAGGCCCCAGACTGCTCCCAGGTTGGGGGCAAGAGGGACAGCTTGGGGTCAAGAGGGAAGGACAGGAAAGCACAGGAGGAGGGGGAAAGAGGGGCTGGTGTCCCTATTGGTGACCTTCTCCCAGGGGTACCCTGAAGGATGTACAGCGCAGGGGTGACTAGGCCCCTGGAACATCTGCACAGTCTGGAGTTGGGACAGTGGGGTGGGAGGTGTGGGAACAGGTTCAGAAAGGGGTCTCAGCCAGATTGTGGGGCCTGGGGCCCTGGTTTGGGGGGGTTCTGGGCAGAGGTACAGACTCACTCAGGGGAGTGAATAGGTAGGAACAACTGAGCTCTGCGACACAGTGACAAGGTCCTACCTGGGCAGGTGAGGCTAGGTGGACTGGAGAGCTCCTTAGTGTCCCAGAGAATGTCAAAGAGGGTGGGGACAGACTTTCTAGGCTAACCACCTCCTCCCATCACCCAGACCCCACACAGTGGAAGTAGACTTTTCTGAAAGGCAGGCAGAGGCTCAGCCACCTTCCCATTCAAGGTCTCCCCAACCCTCATAAAAACCTTTGCAAACAGGCCCTGAATGCTCCCATTTCACAATCAGGACACTGAGGTTGGAGAGGTTAATCAACTTGCCCAAGGTCACAGTCAGCTGGTGCAGGAAGGAATGGGCCTGGCATCTGACCCAGGCTGCCCACTTTGCCAGCTGGGTGGGGCACTTCTCAGAGAGAACCCAGGGGTTCAGAGCACACGAAGGAAGGGGGAGTAGCAGGTGAAGGGGTTTGAATGGGGAAGGGGAACCAGACAGGGAGGAAGGGGTTACCTTGGCAGCAGAGTAGGCGGTGGGTACCTGTTTGTGAATGAATGCATGGGTGGACAGATGGATGAATGAATGAATGGATGAATGAGTGGGTGCAGAGGAGGGGTGCGGGAGGAGGCGGCGCGAGAACGAGAGAGAGAACCCCTCCTTTCCCCTGCCCCCCCTGCGCTGGAGGCTGGTTTTGGGCGCCTCCCTCCCCCGACTCCCTAGGGGGGCCTGCTTCCCATCCTGCCCTCCCCCCCCAGTCATTTTAGCGGAGGGTAGGAGGAGGGAGACGCGGAGGCCGCTTCTCTCCGGCAGGGCCAGAGTCCCCGCGCGGCGGCGCAGCCTCCCGCGCCGGGTCCCGCCGGCCAGTGCGCAGCGCGGCGCCCCCGCCCCCGCCGCCTCCTCCCCGCCCGCCGCCTCCCCTTCTCCCTCCCTCCCCGCTCCGCGCCTGCACGCACGGCCCCGCCGCCGCCGCCGCCGCGAGGGGAGAGGCGGCCGCACAGCCCGGTTCCCCGCGACCTGCTCGCCAACGCCGCCGCCGCCGCTTGTGCGGGCGCCGCTGCTGCCCTCGCCCAGCCGAGCGCACTCGCCCGGGCACACGCACCCCGCCGGGGGGCGCAACCCCGCGCACTCCTCCCGCGGCTCCGCCGGGCGCCCGAGCCGGGCAGATGCGCCGCCGCGCGCCCCCCGCCCCGGGCCCGCCACCGTGCTCCGCCGCGCGCTGGGGGCTCCCCTCCCGAGCTCCCCGGGCGCCCTCCGGCTCCGGTTCCCGCCTGCTTCTTGGAATAACCCCAGAGGCTCCAGCCGTCGCCGCAAAGTTTCCCGAGGAGACCCGCCTCCCCGGCCGCTGCGCAGGTAAGGCTGGCTGCGCGGGGCGGGGGCCGGGGGCCGCGGGTCGGGACAAGGCGCCCGGGCGGACGGGGCGGGGGCCGCGGGTGCACCGAGGCGCAGCGGGATCCGGCTGCCGGGCTTTGCCCCGGCGCGGTGAGGGACGCGCAGTCTTTGGGATTTGGGGAGGGGGGCCCTGAGTCGCGAGCTACAGCCAAGCGCCGGTGGCGCTGGCCCCGCCACGGGGAGGCGCGGGGTTCGCGGCCGGCGGCTCTGCTCCCCAGAGCAGCGGCTGGGAAGGGCGGGGGCTCGACTGGAGCCGGGGACCGAGCCCTTGCTGCGCCCCCGAGAGGCAGTTTGCCCGCGGGGGGCTCCAGGCTGGGCAGATCGGTCCCAGCTCCTGCCCCACACCCGGGAATCGGAGGGTGAGGGGCGCGCGGCGAGGGCAGCGGGCCGGCCCGGGCGCCGCGCTCCCGTCCCCACCAGCCGCGTGAGTCACGGTTAGAGCGAGGTTTTATTTTTAAAACGACTTCAAGGGGGGCACTGGCAGCCTCCAACTTCCCTCCCAGTGCGCGCTGTGGACTGTCAGCCCCGAGCCGGTGGGGGACTGGGGCTGTACACCTGGCGGCTAGAACAGTGGGACTTAGGGGCTGGGGGCGCAGCGGGGTGCCTCTCCCCCCCAAGCTCTCAAGACCAGGAGACAACAGACCCGGCGCACGCCCCTCGGCGCGGGGAGGAGAGGCCCATGGGTGGAAGGCTGGGGAGCGTTGTTGCCCAGCTGCAGGGAACCGTAGCTGATCAGAGCTCTCCAAGGAGGAGAAAGTTGTGAAGCGGCGACATCAGGGAGCTGCCCCAGGCTTCCCGGTGGCCCCCGAGGGCTTCAAGGCTCTCTGGAGTGTGTGACTTTGAGAGAATACAGCCCAGCTGGGGTGTGCCAGGCCCAGGAGGCCCAAGACAGAGCTCTGATGTGAATAAATAAAGCCAAGGCAGAGGAGGTGGGGGAGGACTGGGTCCAAACCTGCCCCACCTTGGCCCCTGCACCCTCAGGGAGGATGGAGACCAGCCCCACCCACATCCCCTCCCCAGGAGGCTTAGTGGGTGGGAGGAGGCTGCCTGCTGGACCCTGGATGCTAGTGGTAGAGGTCTAGGAGCTGGGGCACCCTCTCCCTGCCCAGTGGCAGTGGGGGAGGCTGCCATGCTCAGGGGCCCAGGCTCAGGTTTCTGGAGTTGAAAGCCAACTGCGTTCCTTCCTGCCAGCCCCAGGAGGAGAGCGCAAACATCACCTGTCAGCTGGTGCTGGCTCCGTGGGCGACTGTTCAGGGCTTCCTCAGAAGGTTTTAAATGGAAATGGCCCAAGCTGCCAGGGCCAGTGCCTGGGAGGGGATGCTGCCCAGCTGGGTTGGCACTGAGGGTCCTGGGAGGTCTGAGGGGCAGGAACAGCTGAGGGGCTGTCACATCTGGTGGAAGGGTCAGCCAGCGCAGGTCTGAGAGCAAGCAGCTTGTATGTGCAGTGAATGGCGTGGAGGGGCTAGGTGTGCGCCCCACCCTGAGTTCCCACACGGAACCAATCACTCAAAAAATTCTCCCCCGCAGAGCTGAGGACAGGAAGGCCAGGCCTCGGCCCGCGTGCCCAGGGCAGTGTGTCCTGGGCTGACTTCACCCAGACCTGGGTCTGTGTGTCCATGCTCCACCACCTACTGGTTCCAAGTCCCTCCACTTCTCTGTGCCTCAGTTTCCCTTGGTAAAACCAGGCTGCTTGCACGCCACCTGGGCCCCCAATGGGGGTGGGGACTGCTGCATAAACTGCAGCTGCATTTGTTCCATTTCCTTAATGGTCCTGCTCTGGGGCCTGAGTCCGAGGGGTCCTCAAGGACTGAGGGGACCTGTAAAGACCTTGGAAGTTCGTGTGCTGTTGCTGGACTTCATTCAGTCTTACCCTGGCGCTACGCAGCAGTCCCTGCTGTGTCCCTGCTCCGGGGTCCTATGAGGCCTCCCAAGGAAGCCCCTGGGGGACCCGCCCAGCTTGTTTCCAAGGCCTTGGAGGGGAGGGGGTATGGCCACCCTATGTGTCACCTGCTGCCAAGGCTGCACAGAGGGGTGTTGGCCCAGAGGACTGTCATCCTCTGGGTCACCCAGGCCTGCAGCTTCCCCAAGGGCCACTGTGCCCCTGCCTCCGTGGGAGGACACGGCCACTGTCCTGCCCTCTGAGGAGGGGTGGGTGCCCTGGGCATGGGTGAGCAGGGAAGGACGGTGTACAGAAAACATGGGCAGATGGTGTGTGCACTCGGTTCAAAGTTAGCAAGAAAGGGACTGGAACCCCAGGTGGCCCTGGTATAGCAGGTGTCCAGGGACAGAGAGGCAGGCCTAGAGCTGGCTGACTGCCTGAAGAAGTCCAGTGTGGTGCTGTTGTCAAGAAGTGGCTACTCTGGTGCAGGGGGACAAATCCCTGAGGCCAGCTGGGCACAGCCACCTCTGCAAGGTCAGGTGGGACTAGGCAGTGGGAGAGGCAGGGAGCATGGTGCTGGCAGGGCTGGCAGATGGCCCCACTTGGGAGTTGGGGACCCCCTGGCCACCCCTCTCTAGCCAACCACATTGCCCCAGAGTCAGGGCTGGAAATTGGCCTCATCTCAGCCATGGGGCCTATGAAGAAGACTTGTGGTTGGGTGGGTCCTCTTGCCCCAGGATCTGAAAATGATTGATCAGTTGTCATCCCAGTCGGTTGTGTTCCTGACACTCTGGGACACTGCCCCAAGGAAGGATTTCTCTGCCTGGCTGGCCTTCAGCAAGTGCCCAGACCTCCCTGGGCCTCAGTTTCCTCATCTGTAAAGTGGGGCACAGGAGGTGACTCATATAAGGTGTCCAGTACAGAGTTCATGCTTAGCCACAGGGGTCCCCTGTGGTCCTCCCCCAGGTCCACTCTGGGCTTCTCTAGGCCTTGGGCTAGTAAGGAGGACTGCGAGGCCCCTGCCCCAACTGTCAACACCTGTTCCCAGATGGGCTGTCACCCCTGCTGTCCCTAAGTGCAAGTGGGAGTGTCCAAGAGCAACAAGGGGGGTCTTCACTTTAGGCCCCTTGGGGGCTGGAGTACGTGAGGGGTGTGGGCCAGAGCCTGTGTGTTCGCACACCAAAGAGCATGGCCCTGGCGGAGGGTGGGTCGGAGTGCCCCTGCAGGCAGTAATGGGGTAGTAGGTGAGCCACCATCAGGGGACAGCACAGGCGGGGGTGGGGAGCACTGGCTCAGGCCTCAGCCCTGGCTGCTGCCCTTGAGGCTCAACCCTGTGTATGTCTATGGTGGGGCGTCCCCTCCCCAGAACCTGGCTCTTCCACCCTGACACAAAATTCAGACCCCAGTCAGGGCACACCATGGCTGCATTCTGTCCTCGCTGTGGGGTGGTCACCCTAAGCAGGCTGAGGGAGGGGCAGGCAGGGAAAAGGACAGCGTCCCTGCGGTGTCCTCCTCACCCACAGCCGCCTGCAGTTCCCTAGCAGGAACCCGAGGGCCGCCCAGCCCAGGCCTGCGTAGGCCTGCATTTGCCTGTTTACTGCGGCCCGCCCGCGGCCCCCAGAGCCTGGCTGCTCCCTGGGGTCAGCAGCTCTGCGGATGATGTCAGGATTCCGGGGCCTCGACTTGCTTTATGGAAGACATTTGCAGGACTCCCACGCGGGGCTGGTGTGGGCTGCCCCCACCCGGCACGGCACAGGCCAGTGGAGCCCGGAGAGGCTGCGGGCAGGCTGGGGCTGACACTGGAGGGCCCTGTCCCTCCGGCCTTCACCCTTCCCTCCTTTCCTGCCTGCCACTCATTCACTCTGAGTATCAGCTCCTGCCAGGGGCCCGGCACAGCACTGGGCTCTGGGACACAAAATCAGCCCCCTGGGAGGGACAAGCCGGGGCCTGGGGGCTTCCTGGGGAAGAGGGTGCCTGAAGGTGAGCTGAGCTGGTGAGCAGGGACAGGCATGAGGGCATGGTGGACACAGGGACGGAGAGGCCGTGTGCAGACCTCTTGGTGGGCGTGGGGAGGGTCCTGGGCCTCTGGAGGCCCGTGGGGGCTGTTGGCAGCTGGTCACTGTCTCCCTAGGTTTCTGCTGGCCTGACCATCGCTATCTTGCAGGACACCCAGGCTTCCCACTCTGGCCCTGCCTCAAGCACCCTCTGTCTAGTCCTCCAGGGTGGGCTTCCCAGGCCCAGCAGATGGTCCCCTGCTCCTGAGAGCCGTGTGTTCACCTGCACGAGTCCGTCCCACTGTGTGATGGCGGCCAGGATCCTTTGGGGCACACTTTGATGAGAGCAGTGGTCCTGGTGTGGAGGGGCTGTTCCTGATGAAGGGGGTTCCTGAGACCCTCCCCCAGCTCTGAATGTTCCTGGTTTGGGGAAGGGATGTTGGACGGAGAAGGAAGGCTGGGGTGCTGGCCGAGAGAAGGCAGAGAAGGCTGTCTCTGGAAGCCACCAGCGCCCGGCTGTACAGGCTCAGCTAACCACTAGGGGACACTGCCTCCCAGGCAGAGCGCAGAACCCAGGCATCCAGCACCGGGCTCCAGGTGTGGCTGCTGTGCCCTGGGGGAGCCCGGGAGGCGGGCGGCTGTGCCCTACTGGGAGGGCTTGATAGTGATTGAAGCCGGGACTGGGAGACTGGGGGACCGGGACTGGGGGACTGGGGGACCGTGCCCGGGCGCGGAGCTGGCCCCGCCTCTCCTCCTGCGTGGCTGAGAGAGCAGCTCCTGGCGGGGGTTTTCACTCCCTTTCCCTCCTTCTGCCTGAATTAATCGTTGGCACCAGATTACAACAGATTTAGCAAACTGTAAAAAAAAGAGAGAGAGAGAGAGAGAGGGAGAGAGAGAGGGAGAGAGAGAGGGAGTGCAAACTAGAGAGAGGAAGACAGAAAAGGCAGGGGACAGCTCGGAGAGATGGCGTTTATCTACAGAGGCAAATCGCTCCTGGAGAACCTGTCCCCCGCTCCTCCGCTCCTCCACCCTCGGTGACGCCTGGGAAATGCTGCTCAAGGAAATGTCCTTAAGAATGCCGCTGGCGCCAGGGGCTTCTCCTGGGGGCCTGTGCCTAGGGCTGCCTGGTGGAGCTTCTGCCGGTGGGAGCCGGGAGTGGAGGGCAGGTGTGGGTGGAGGACACCTGACCTGCTGGTTCCACAGGCAGTGGGCCTGGGGAGGGGGCGGGAGGCCGGGATGGCAGAGGGCAGGGTCTCCGTCAGTCACGGCTGCAGCCCTGGGCCCGGTGCTGGGCCTGGCAGATTGAATGGGCGCGTGGAGGAAGGAGTGACCAGCAGAGGGGCCAGCCTGCCCATGGCAACCTCTGGGGACGGAATCTGCTGCCCTGAGCTGCCCCACCAGGGACATGCTGTCCCAGGCCCAGGATCCAGCAGCTGCCTGCTGGCTTTTCTGGAATGACCCCGACTTACAATCCAGCTAGACCTGGGTTCAGAATCTGGCTGCTGGCAGGCGAGCATCCTTCCCCAGAGGCAGGGCGAGCTGCAGAGGCTCGTGGGAGTTTAGCCGAGCTCCTGAAGGTGCCTGGTCCAGTAAGGCACTGGATGGGGTCCCGCATGGCCCCTGCTCAGGGTGGGGGCTTCCTCCCTCCCTCCCTCCCTCTTCTCTCCCGGGCAGCAGCCCAGGTGGGCCAGGCCTGAAGGGAGGCAAGACTCTGTGGTGCTCACACTTCTTAAACGCTGACACACGGGCTCACACCTGAGGCCTCCTCCGTCCCTCCCTGGATCAGCACTGGGCTCTGGCACCGCGTGCCCACCCAGCGGCCTCCAGGAAGCAAGTGCCAAGAAGAGGCTTGAGCAGCCACCCCTACCCGGGCCCAGGACCTCTGCCCTCTGTCACCAACGTGCTCTTCCTGGGCCCCTCCCCAATCCCTGCTCCAACTGAGGAGGCCCCAAACAGCTGACCTCTGGCCCTGGGGAGGGGCAGTCAGCTGGGTGTTGGGCAGGGCCACCAGGCTAGCAGAGGGGCTGGCTGGTGAGCAGAGGGCTCTGAGGAGGGCCAGAGAGTCTCTTCCTGCCCCCCCCAGGCTGCACCCCCCAAGACTGCACACCTGCTTCGGAGAGGCAGACCCCACACTTCCCTCCCAGACCCGGTGAGGCTCTGGCCTGTCTCCTTACCACTGCTGGAGAGGGGCTGAGCCACAGGGCCCCTGAGGGCCCAGCAACGCCACCCATGGCTCTGGGACTCAGCCCCGAGACTTCCCGGGTTTGGGCTAGGGAGAGGGGCTGGCCAGTGCCACGCCCCAGCTGCCGGGCGCTGCCAGCCTCTTCCAGGTGTGTCTTCCCACAGAGAAGGGAGACCAAGCGCAGAGTGGTGACAGGCTGGGTCCAAGGCCGTGTGGGAGCGAGTGCCAGGCAGCAGGGCTGTGGGACCCGAGTGCTGGGCTCGGGTTCAAATCCTGCCTCTGCTGCTAATCAGCTCAGTGCCCCGGGGCCTCACTTTGCTCTGGGTGCCTCGGTCCCCACACCTGTGAAATGGGAAGACAGAGCGCTCTTCCCGGGGGAGCAGGAAGACGGTGTGATGGAGTCCACGGAAGGGCTTGGTAGGGGCCGACAGCGACTGAACTCAGCAGCAGGAAGGACCGAAGGATGCAGTGCTGGGCCCTGACCGTGCCCACTGGGTGCACCACCACCCTGTGCATGTGGGTGGCTCATCTGCCAAGCGGAGGAGGGCCCTGCGGGTGGCAGGTGGAGTGGGCGGGGAGGGGTCTCTAAGCTGCTCCACTGTCATGAGGCGGTGTTGGGTCTTTGGTGATCCTGGGATGGACTGGGCAGGAGGGAGCCCCTGAGGGCCGGGGGAGGGCGAGAAGGGCAAGGGCCGAGCTGCTGCAGGAAGTGAGTCCCCTGGGCGGAGTCTGGCGGGACCCACTGGGTCTGCTGGATACCTGCTAGGTGGCAGACCCCAGGTCCAAGGTGTCACCGGACCTCAGCCCTGGGAGGGCAGCAGGGAGGTCCTGACAGCTGCGGTCACCGGGGTCAACTGGGCCCGCCAGGTGCTTTCTGGAGCACTGAGCCGGGACTCCACTGTGCGGAATCTGTGGGGCTTCACGACAACCCTGTTTCACAGAAGACTGAGGCTCAGACCAACCCAGTGACCACCCAAAGTCACAGAGCCAGGATGTGGCGTCCCAGAGCACAGCCCCTAAGCACACAGCAGAAGTGGAGAGTCCTGGTCACAGTGGTGGTGGCTGGCACCTGCCCTGCGCTCATTATGTGCCTGGCGGTAGGTGGTGACCCCAGTCAGCCTCTGAGGCAGGCACCAGCATTATCTGCTTTTACTCCAGGACAACTATGTCCTGGGATAAATTGAGGCACAGAGTGGTGAAGTGACCTGCCCAATGTCACACAGAAGAACGGACACCGCAGCCTCGTTCATTGCCTTGTACCTGGTCCCAGGCTGTGCAGAGAGGACACAGAGGCACAGAGATGCAGGTAGCTGCCCGCAGCCACTGGGGCCTGAGCTTTGGTCTTTCTCTTGGGGGGTCTTGTGCCTCCTGGGGACCTCCCCGGGGCCACTGGGCTGTCTCATCTGGTCATCAAGCCTCACACCTCTCTGGCGCCCTGCTCCCTGGCGCCATTTCCTGAGGCCCCATGGTGTGCTGGGCGTGGTGCTGCCATGTGGGGCAGCGCCTGTGGCTGGGAGGTGGCCTCGCAGGAGAGGTGCCAGTGCAGCCAGGTGGGGGGCATTCTTCCTGGAGGGGACTAGCCTTGGCCGACCTGTGTCCAGGACAGTGGGTCTGGCCTGTCGGGCTGAGGCAGAGCGGCCTCGTTGGTGGCGGGTGGTGTGTGCTGAGCATGCTGGCCCCGTGACGTCAGCAGGTGGCCCAGCTCCCGCTGCCCACTGGAGCCTGGGGAGGAGGCGGGCGGTGTGGGGCCTGTGGTCACGGAGCCATCTCCATTAGGGCCCGTGAGCGCGTGGCTGCAGCTGGAATCCTATTAAAAGCTTTTTCATTGTTCCCTGCGATGCGGGCTCCGCCGGGACCTGGGCATGTTGATAATTTATTTGTGGAAGGGAAGGGGCGAGGCGCGGGGGAGGGACAGCAGGGGCGCCCAGCCCTCGGGGGGCGGGGGGGGGGGGTGCAGCTGGGGAGGCCTGGCAGCGGGTGGGGGGTCCTCGATGCTCCACCGTCAGAGGCCCCTCAGCCCTGGGTGTGTGGGGACTCCAGGGAGCTTTGCTCAGCTGCCCGGGCTCAGCTGGCGCACACTGGGACAGAAGGGTGTTGCCCGGGCCTCTGGCTGCCCAGATTCTGTCTTCGACGTGGAAGCCCCACGGCAGGCAGGGGACAGGGGAGTCACAACCTCGCTGGGTGCTGAGGTACACGCTCCGGAGGTTGCTCTGGGGCCTCCAGAGCAGAGGCAGGTAGAGAGCCCCAACCCTGCACCTGGCCAGCTGCTGGCTAGGCAAGTCCCTGCACCCAGAGAACAGGGGGGCGCCTTGCCTCTCTGGGGGACGGGAAGGCATTCTGCACTAACAGTGATAATACGATGGCAGGGGCACGGCTGGCATCACCGAGCATTCGCCACGTGCCCGCATGGCTCCGCATGTCACATGGAGTATCTCACTTAATGTCAGATGACATCTATGAAACTGAGACACAGAGGCCAAGGTCACACAGCACCTAATGGCCAGGAGGGATCTGAACCTCAGCTTCTCTTACTGTGGCTACTGCCTCCGGTGGGGGCTCCCAGAGACCCGGGCCTCCCGAGCCGGGGTCCCCTGGAGTAGCCTCGCCACCCCTTCATCCCCAGGGCCCGGCTTCCAACATGAGGAAGCCCCGGGAGAGGGACAGGGCTCGCTTCCTGCAGAGCATTCTAGCGGCAAACTGGTTGTTAGTCTGGGATGTGGCTCAGGGACAGAAGGCTTGCCAAGGTAGGATCCAGGGTTCTAGTCCCGCCCCGCCAAACCGGACCAGACCAAACCAAACCAGAACAAACCAGACCCCAAATCCCAAACTCAGCTGTGGTGGCTCTGTGGGGCACCGCATGGGCGGCTGAGAACCAGACTCACAGAAGCAGCTCTGGGTCCCTGAGGATCCCCTGTGCTGGGTGTCTCCAAGGGACAGTCCCAGGCGGTGCCAGGCTTGGGGCTGCCTGACTTTCGGGGATAGACAGGCTGGGGCAGGGGGTGGGGCCCGTGGCTGTTCCTGCCCCAGTCTCTCTCACACACCCTGACCCGCTGGCCCCAAGCCCAGCTTCAGGACCACATGGACCACGTGGAAGCTTCCCCCTCGCCTCCCTTCCCCGTCCTCCTGCCCAGGCCCAGACGCGGCCACACATTTTGAGAAATTCTAAGTTAATCCAGCCCCTCCCTGACTCTGGGACCTTCCGTAGCTCCCTAGTCCCTGAAACTTCAAGTCCAAGGCCTTGGGCCTGGCATTTCAGACCTTCCCAGCCTTCCCGGGTGCCATTCCCCAGGTAGGAAGGCCAGCCTCGGAACTTCTGTGTGCGTCCCACAAGCCTTTCCTGGGAAGGAACCAGACTTCCTGCCCCCACCCTCCCAGCCCACTCCCTGCCCCACCTCCCCACCCCGCAGCCTCCAATCTGAGATTCATCAATTCCTCCAGGCTCGAGCCTGGGGTGAGCTGATAAATTACTTTCTCCTACGCAGCCCGAGGAGTGGGTGGCCTCGGCCCATTTTATAAAGGAGGAACCTGAGACTCAGGGAGGTTGACACCTGGCCAAGGTCACCCAGCAATCAGAGGCAGAGCTGGGGACCGAGCCCCACCCTGTGTCACTTCACCCCAGCTGCTGTGGGGCGGTCTGGGGGCAACTGTTCTGGTGTCCGCCCTTGCCACTGCCTGGCAGCATGTGGGGTGCTAAATGTGGGCCTGAGGTAGCTGGAGGCTCTTTTGGGTGGGCCGTACTGGGGATTGAACTTGGGGTCCTTTACAACTACATCCCCAGCCCCTTTTATTTAGGCTCTTCTACCACCAAACTCTGCCCCCGGCGTCCTCCCCCAGCGCTGCTTTTAGAGATGTTTTATCTTAAGTTGTCGAGGCTGACCTTGAATGTGCAATCCTCCTGCCTCGGCCTCCTAAGCTGCTGAGAGTACATGTGTGTACCACTGTGCCCACTTTATAGATGAGGAGACTGAGGCTGGGAGAGGCAGAGCCTCAGATGGGGCTTTCCCGTGCCCCTGTGCCAGGCCTGGAGCTGCCCAGCCATAGAGGGGACCCTGGCCCATCCTGCCTACCTGAGGCCCATTCTGACATCCTCAGAGGAGGATGAGGAGGCTGGTGAGGCAGCAAGCCCAGGAGCAGGGCTGGGCGTGGGCCCTGCCCCCATGCAGCTGCCTCCCTGGCCCAGTGGCCTCACAGACAGACGGGGCTTGTGAGAGCCGGGAGCCTCGGAGGAGACCGCGGCTCCTGCCGGCAGCTGCTCAAAGGCCTCTTTGTGGCAAGAGGCTGGCCGTGGGCAGCTGCCCTGCCAGAGGCGCAGACAGCCCAGCCTTTGTGCCATCCTGCTGCCCCTGCCCTGACCTGGGGTCAGCAGGACAGAGGCCCTTGTCTGCAGGAGCCTGGGGGCGTCCTGCAAGGGGCTGCCCAGGACCCCCGATGCCCACCACAGATCTGCCACGGAGGCAGAGGCCGAGGAGGGCCTCAGAAGCCGAGCAGGGCAGTCAGCGGCAACAGCAGCAATGACAACGGGGAGACAGGGCTGCTGGCCTGTGGGGAGCTCTTCCTGGGTCTGCCCAAGAGCGGGTCAGGGGCTCTGACCCCTCAGCTCCGAGGAGTGTGTCGGCCCATTTTAGAGATGAGGAAACCGAGGCCCTGCAAGGACTCCCAGGGTTCAGCCAAGTCCCCCAGAGCCCATTCTTTTTTTTAAGAGCTGGGCACTGGGGCCCCTGCCTTTATTTCATTTATTTATTTTTATGAGGTGCTGAGGACCGAACCCAGGGCCTCACACCTGTGAGAGGAGCGCTCTGCCCCTGAGCCCAGCCCCAGCCCCCTCCAGAGCCCATTCTTAAGCACCAGAGCCCCCCTGGTGCACAGGGTGAAAGCCGTCTCTGCCCTGTCCCCACAGAGTTCCCAGCCAGCTCAGGGGACCCTCGCTGCAGTCCCGTGGGAGGGCTCCCATCACCCCATGTTAAAGCCAAGGAAACTCAGAGGTCGGGCCGGGTGCCCAGTGCCAGGTCCGCGTGGGTGATGGGCAAATTGTGCAGGGACCCTTTGTGGGGGGGGGGCTCCTTGCCTGCACCGTGCAGCTGAGGTGGCGTGTTCACCAGGGTAGGGGACAGCAGGGGAGAAGCAACGGAGCCCCAGGAGGAGATTTTGGGATTTGGGGGCCAAGGCACGCCCACGGACTGTCCCACTCTTGGAAGGACCCACAGAAACCGTCGTCAGGGAAACTGGCACAGAGCAGGGGTGGGGAGGGACGGCCCACGGTCCCCACCTCCGGGCTGGCCTGGTGGGGATGGGGTGGTGATGGCGGCTAAGCTCTGACTCTCCACCTGCCCGCCTCACTCCATCCCACGGCCGCCCAGGGGGAGGTACGGAAGCCGAGGCCCCCTCCTCGGGCTGCACTGACCTCTGGCCCGGGCGCCCTGATGACTTGGGGTGGGGGTGCATGCTGGAGAGGGACAGGGGCTGGGGCAGACAGCCGGCTCGGTGGCCTCCTGCTGGGCAGAGGGTGTGCTGTGGCCCAGCTGGCCTTCCATCCCAGCAGGACCAGTGTCCCCATCTGCGAAACGGGTGCTGAGCCCGTGTGGGTCCCCCAGGTGAAGCCCGGTCGGAAGACCCTGTTACCCTGAGGCTGGGACCTTGCTGAGCTGCTTCCCTCCTGTCTCCTTGGCCTCCTCCCCAAGTCCCTTGCTGTGCCCTGGGAAGGCTGTGCCCCAGACCCAGAGCCACAGCCTCCCTCCAGCCCTGTGGCCTGGGGATGACTCACAGCCCGCCCGCCCAGTCTGGATGCTGGGCTGTGAATAAGTAATGCTATTGGTATAATCACGAGCAACCTCCAAGATGAGGCCTGTCCTCCCCCAGGGCCTCTCCAGAGGGCGGGGAGTCAGGCCCTTTCACCAGCAGAGCCAGGTGCAGGTCCCAGCCCCTCCTCCACCTGGCAGCCCTGTCCTCTGCTCCCTTCCTGGACACAGCCAAGGAGATGGGTGAGGGCCAACCATCCCATTTCCCACTGGAAGGAACAGAGACCTAGAGAGACTGAAGAGCGACTCCAGGACTCCCAGAGCTTCCCCAGGCCCAGCCTCCACCCTGCACGCCTCCGCTGTGCTGGGCTCCCCCTGGCTCAGTCCCCCGAGGGCCCTGGCCTAGGGGCCCTGGGAGCCCAGGCTGAGCGTCCTGGGACCTGTGATCTGAGTGGGGCCTCCTGCGCCACCACCTTGCCTCCTCCAAGCTCCAAGGCCTGGGGGTTACAGGCAGCTGAGCGAGGCTCCTGGTGACGGCCCCGCCCTCCCCAGGACCTGTGCTGATTGAGTCTCCTGTCACAGGGCGGCACACCCTTGCTGGAGGCCCGCTCCCCGGGCGGCTGTTGGCCTAGCAAGCTCACAGCTGTTTTTTTGTTTTTTTTTTTTTTTTTTAATTTTTTATTAGTTGCTCAAAACATGACAATGATCTTGGCATATCATACATTTGATTCAAATGGGGTACGTGATCTTACTTTGCCACGTGTACAGATGGCAGGATCACATTGGTTATACAGCCACGTTTACACACAGGGCCACACTCGTGTCTATTGTCTTGTGTTGCCCTTCCTCTCCCCACCTCCCCTCAAGCTCACAGCTGTTTATGCAGAGATGAGATCTGTCCAGGTGGACAGACGGCCATGGGCCTCTTGCTGCAGTTCCACTGTGGGAGAGGGCTGAGGGCAGGTGACGCAGGCACAGGCCCAGATGGTGCCCTGAGCTCTTGCAGCAGCTGAAGTTGGCCAACTCCTTCCCTCACGGCAGGGTCCTGTCCACCAGATGGCCTGGGAGTGGGCTCAGACCCTCAGGGATGCCCCTGACTTCTGCACCCTGAACCCATGAACATGTTCCCGAGGTGTCTGTCCACCTCCATGGGTCTAGCTGGGGCCCCTTGGATATTGGGGCCACCTGTCCCATCCTGAGGTCCTGTCTTTCCTCTCTAGGGGCTGTAAGGGACACCTGGGTGGACATTTCAAGGCCACCTGGTCCCTGGGCACCGTGTGGCATGCTTACGCCACCCCTGTCGGGTAAGCGCCTGTTCGAGTTGCGGCTGCTCACGCACCTGGCTGGTGTCTGGGGAGGCATCTGGGGGAGGAGGAGGGAGCAAATCCCTTGGAGTGGCCCCAGGGCAGCAGTTGGCTGCAGACAAGCCCCCCAGAGCGTCAGTTCTAAAGCACACACACTCAGTGCTGGGTCTCCCAGGGTGGTTGGGGGCTCAAATGAGCCTGATCGGAAAGGAGCCGTACTGAGCTGGGCCGCTTTGTGCAAGGACCGGAGAGAACTGTTTGCTGAACTATGGGGGGCTAGATGCTGCTGTGGACAGGCTTTCCTTAGGGGCTGGGGGTGTGCAGAGCCTCCACCCTTCCCCATGCCCCTGCTGCGCCAAGAAGGGTTCACCTGGGACTGGAACCTGGAGTACTGAGTAACAAGTACTGAGTGCACACGAGGGAGGGCCATGGCTCCGTCTACAGCTGGGACTGGAACCCCCTGTCCTGACTCCAGAGCTTCATGACCTCAGTGAGGCTGGTGGCCAAGGACCCTTTTCTCGGGGCCTGCGGTGCCTGTGCTGAGCCCTCTGTTGCTCGGCTCCGCTCCTGCCGCTCGGGCAGAGGTGGCCAGCCCGGATCTCCCTCTCACACTGTCCCTCCCTCCTGGCCTGTTGACCTTTACTGGCTGCCACCTGCCTGTGCTGGGGTGTGATCACAGCAGCCAGGCCGTGCGGTGTGCAGCAGAGTGTGACGAGGGGCTGCCGATCTCCCGCCAGCACACTGGCTGCCCGAGGGGTGTCTGGGCCCGGCCGGAGGGTCAGTGGTCATAGGCTGGCGCGGGCTGGGGGCCTGGGTCTCGGGTCGAACATGGAGCTGAGGCCGAGCTCCAGCCAGGGGCGGGCATGCTGGGGGCTGGGGGGACGCTCTCCTAGTTCAGCTTCATGCTCATTAGGAGGGAGTTCTGCTGGCTTTGAGGTTACCCTTTTAATTAAGCCAATTAATTAGTGTCTTTAATGAAGCAGATTAACCAGGCCGGGCTCTGTAAATGGGGGGCTGTCACAGCTCACACTTGCCTGCAGGGCTGGGTTTGAAATGGCTGCTAGGCCAGGCCTCCCTCCAGGGTGCTATGGTACTGGATTGGGCCAGGGACATCTGTGTCGTGCTGTGGAGTGGGGCCAGGAACCCAGGCCTGGGTGGGGGAGGCAAGGTGAGTCTGAGGCTGCAGGGAGAGTCCCCGACCCAGACACCTGGGCAGGAACAGGCCAGGGCGGAGCAGGACGCAGGAGGAAGGAGGCAGGTGGGGACCCTGGCCTGGGCTCCCTGGGCTCTTCAGCGTGTGGCCTGGGCCTGGGGTTGTCCGTCTCCTTCTCTTGCCCTCCCTCCCTGAGGCTGCTGGGACCTGGCAGCTTCTAGCCCTGGGGGTGGGCAGAGCCTCTGGAGCCCCTCTCCTGCTCCCCCGCCTGCAGAGCGGGAAGGGGGTCTGCTCAAGGTCACCCAGGAGCTGTGGCAGGGCGGAGATGGGAGTCCTTGTCCCTGCGTTCCTCCCACGTCATCCTGCCCACCCACCTCTGCTGGCGCTCAGCTTCCCACGGCGGTTACTTGGTTATGGAGCGTTTCCTATGCGCCAGGCACCATGCCGAGCACTCCACGATCCTGAGATCTGCTGGATGCCACTCTCCAGCTTGGGAAGGGCTGGAGGGAAGGCCCTGGCCCCGGTGGCAGGAGGCAGCTGTCACCTGAGCCTGTGAATGGGAGGAGAAGCCAGCCCTAGGGCTCCCGAGTCCTCCCATGGAGCAGGAGAGGGGAGCCCCACTGTTAGCCAGGGGCAGCGGAAGGATGAGGAGCCACAGGAGGGGAAGGGGGCCCCCACCTCCCTGGAGACGTCTGTATGTCTCCCCTGGGAACGGAGGACAGATGGAAGCCTGCTCCAGGGTGGGCTAAGCCCTGGCAGAGGTAGTTGGCTCAAGCCATGACAGCAGAGATTTAGGTTAGACAGAGGAGGAACTGCCTGACAAAGGGGATTATTAAGTTTGCAGAGGCAGGAAGCGCCGCCTTCCCACGGAGACTGTGCTCTGTGGTGGCGTGGTGACAGTGGGCCTTTGGAAAACACATGCTCTATAAATCCAGGGTGGCACCCCTAGTTAATATCAACCAAGTGGGCGCTGGGTCCGATGCCCTCGCCGCTTTCACCCCTTTCATCTCCTCTCTGCCTAGGGGCATCTGGCAGGGTGCAGGCTGGCAGCTGACCAGCGGGTCTCGGGTTGGTCCAAGCCCCAGGGCAAGCGGGGGTTCCTGGGCCTCAGTCTTCTCATCTTTTAAAGGGGTAGAGAGCTTCCTGGGGAGAGAAGCGCCCCTCTCCGTGCTCAGAAAAGACAGGGACACCTTCCCTGCTACCAGATGGATGTACTTTCTTGTCCCTGTTCTGTCCCTCCACCTGGCCAGCCCCTCCCTGCCCCGTGGGCCCTTCCCTTGTCATTTATTCTCCATCTTCTTGAGTGTCCACCTCATCGGGTGGCAATCTCCAGCCAACTTTCAAGGGCCCTGTGGTGTCACTTGTGAATAATGACCCCTGAGCTGGGCAGTCGCCCACTGGTAGAGCAGGTGTTGAGCATGCGTGAGGCACCAACACCCCAAACCTCTGAGGCTCTCCTTTCGCCTTAGCTGCCGTCCTCTCCTTCCACCCTGGCTCTGGATTTCTCAAGTGGCTTGTGACCCTCCCCCCGCAGCCCCCTGCACACGCCTCCCACTTCCACAGAACCTTCTTGCCTCTCCCTGGAGACACCCCTTTCTCCCCGAGGCCTGCTCTGCGTCCCCAGCCTGGTCCAGAAACTGTCCTTCCTCACTGCCAACCCGTGGGTCCTGAGAGTGGCCTTCAGCCCTAATTGTCCCCAAACCCCTTGCACCCAGTGTAGAGGCTGCCCGAGAACAGGCACTCCTCTGGGGCGGGGGCAGGGGTGAGGGGCAGCCGTCCCTGCTGGCTTTGTCTCTGATAGACCCTCAGAGGGACACTGTGGGGTGGGGCAGGAGACAGCAATGGGAACAAACGCCATCATCACCTCGGAGACACCTCTTTAAAAACCAGCTGGAAGCAGCCGGGTTCCTGGGTGGGTGGCATTGCCCTTCATTAGCGGGAACCACAGGGACAGGCGCTTCGTACAGGCCAGGAGGGAGCTGGAGGGGGAGCAGCCTGTCCCCACCCTGGGGGGTCTTCCTGCCTGGGTAGAGCTAATAGCCAGAGGCACCTCCTGTGTCCTTTCCCAGCACTGGGTACTAGGTGACATTCTCTGCCTGTCCGTTTCACTCCCCGAGACAGTGTGCTCCGGAGGAGGCTGTAGCCTCACCACCTGTCCCGTGTCCCCAGGGCCTGGAGTGTTAAAGTGGTGACGTCTGAGGATGGCGGCTGGGTGGTGCTGGGCGGTGGGTGAGCCCAGTGACACTTGGCTACTCCTGGTGCCTTGCTTCCCTCTGCACAGAGAGGACCTGGTGAGGCTCAGCCTTCCCCCCAGTACAGTTCTTAACACCAGTGACTGCTGGGTTGTGCCCTGTCCCTCCAGGGCTGCTGGGGCAGGCAGGGTGGGGACAGAAGCTAACGCTGTGTGCACAGGCTCTCTGGGATATGCCATCAGGCCTCTGGGCCTGGCCTCCCGTCTACAGAAGGGGAGCACGAGTTGTCAGTGTGTCCCGGCTGTGGGAAGGCTGGCAGGGGACGTGTTAAGAGCAGAGAGAGAGGAGGGGATTCTGAGCCTGCTCCAGCTCCCACTAGCAAGGTGGAGCTGCAGAGGGACCCGGCCTCCTCTGCTCCCGGTCCTCGGCTTCCTGGTCAAACCACCCGGGGAGGCGCTGCCTGTTTGGCTCTGGTGGAGGGGCTGTGCGGGGGAGCCAGGCATCAGGCTCAGGGTCCCCGCAGCCCTGTCCCCACTCCCTGCTCCCCACCCGCCAGGCTCTGCCTCAGTGCTGGGGGGACTCAGTGCTGGGGGGACGGGGCTCCCTCCTGTGGAAAGTCACACCCACAGGCCGAGCTTTCTGCAGGGAGGAGGCTGGTGAGGACGGGGAGCAGCTGCAGGAACAGGAGGCTGTGCGCAAGGGGGACAGACGGACAGAGAGACGGAGCCCAGATCTCCATCTGGAGGCGACAGCCTGGGGCCAGGTGGGTGGTCCACCCGACCCCCACCCAAACCCCACACAGAGGGGCGGGGCAAGGGTGGCCGGGCTGCCAGGGCTAGCTGTGATGAGGATGCGGGCCACCGGGTCCTGCCCACTAGCCGCACTCTCTGGGGACCGCCGAGAATCTGGTGGGGGTACTTCGCCAACCCAGGGGTCTCCACCATGTGGGGGTGGGTAGCCTAAGCCCTGGTGAGAAATGATGTGTCTGGTGGGTCCCACCCCTCAGAAGTTGTCCCCCACTGCTGTGGTCCCGGCCACACCCAGACTCCCGGCCCTGGGATCAGGCGGCCTCCACCCCAGGCGCACTGGCAGGCCTGAGCCCCCTCTCAGCCTCGCATCCCCGACTGCCCACGGCCTGCCTGGGGCCTCTGCACCAGTGCCACCCATGGCTAGCCTGCCCCCCCCCCAGGTGTCACTTAGTGAGTGCTCGGCTGGCTCTCAGGTGGCCAACGGCTGGGGGAAGGTCTCTGGGCAGGCTCGGTGGGGGGCTGAACTTAAGGTGGGCACAGTCCACTGCCAGGGCCTCCCTGTACTGAGGCAGGCAGGAGAGACGGGGGTCCCTCTGCCCTGTGCACGTGCAGCTCCTGCTCAGTGGGCTGAGTCACCAGTGGAGGTGGGATTAGAACGTCCTTGCAGTGCCAGGCTCATGCCAGCTCCGAGGACGGGCAGGAAGCAGACCCGTTCCTGCCCTCAGGATGCCCTGGCCAGGAAGGACACGGGGCCAGGAGACTCTCCAGAGCTCCCCAGAGATGAGGGAAGGACGGCATCCCGAGGCCAGCTGGCTGACTGCCCACAGGGACGTAACGTCCAGGGGCCTGTGACCTGGGAAAAGCAGGGTTGAGAGAGTGAGCTGAAGGCCTCTGTCCACAGACCTGAGGGCCATCTTCCCACAGAGGCCCATGGCGAGGCCAGGAGCGGGGGCGGGCCTCGGTCAGGGCTCACTCTGCCCGGCTCTGCACAGGTTCCCAGCCCAGCCAACCCTCACAACCCGCAGGCAGGCGGCAGCGCCCCCAGTTCACAGATGCAGAAACCGAGGCCGAACGGGGGAAGCTGCAGGGTTTGGTCTCAGGCGGGTCTGCCCCCAGAACCAGGTCTTTTGCCACCCCTGCCACCCCTGTGCGGTGGTTCCCAGAATAATGCTAACAGCTGCCTCCCTAGCTCCCACCTGGAGGGGTGGCCCGGCCCCACCCACAGCTCGCCTCCTGGGACGGCCATCCCCTACCATCTGTGCACCACGTAATACTGCACGGTGGAATCTTCTAACACAGGGCGGCATCAAATACGATCGCAAACCCATTACCGTCCCGTTTTCCTAATATATGACACCCTTCCGCGGCCCCCAGCGACTGCAGGTCTGAGATAGACGGTGGAGTGTCGTCCACCCACGAAGTTATTAATTCTCTCATGTGGCAGGTGGCTGGGGGGCAGAGCATTTGATCAGGGAGCCTGCTCCTGCTGGTGGGTGGGCACCTGCACACCTGGGTGGGTCGGTGTCAGGCCAGGCCCTTCCCGGGCAGCAGCTGCTTCGTGCCTTCCGGAAGGGGCAACAGATGCCCCAGGCCTGGTAGATGAGGACACTGGGAGGGGCAGCAGAGGAGCTGGCAGCTGCCGGGTGCGGCGGGCATGGCCCTGTAATTGGGCAGCCTGTTCCCAGATAAGGCCCATGACACTGAACAGCTTCCCTCTCTCGCCGACCAAGGCGCTCATTTCCTGCTCCCCGGCCGCAGTGATGCCAATTACCTCGCCTCCTGCTCGCCAGCGGCGGCTGTTGGGGCGGCCAGATGATTCCTCTGTCATCAGCCTGGGCCTGGATCCTTTCTAGAGGGTGGGAGGGCCTGCAGAGGACAGCCTGCGGGTGTGGGCAGGACGGCCATGGGGGCACTCCCAACTTGCCTGGTCTCGGCCACCCAGGGCACAGCTGAGGCGGGGGTGACACATGGACCCAGGCCTCCCTGGGAAGGCCCATTTTCTTGTCTGCCCCCACCCCAAAACCACAAACAGGGGTTTGGGCCTTGTGAGTGGGCTGAGGAGCTGGTGGGTGGGCATGGGAAAGGCCAGCAAAGCCCGTCCACCCTGGGCTTCAGCCGCTCTCGGGCCTCGCCCCTTCCCCTGCCCGCCTCTCCTCTCCTCCCGCTGGTAGGGCTTTGGACCCAGCAGACCCGTCCTGCTCGTGAGGCCCTCGGGATCTACTGCCTGGTGTAAAGCCGGTGAAGGCAGTGACCTCAAAGCGTGGGCGTGAGGACTGGCCAGATGAGATGTCTGGACACGGGGCTACCGCAGCAGAGAGGAGGCTCCTTCGACCTCAGAGCTCCACGCTCAAATTCTGCTTGGTGGGTGGAATGAGGATGGGCACCCATTTTGCACTGGGGGAGTCTGAGCCTCACACATAGGTTTGATGGGTGCTGAAAGGACGGGACTGCCCCTGGCCCTTCTCCTCCTCTTCTGCCACCCCAGGGGACAGACTGGGGGGAAAGAGAGAAGGAACAGCCTGTGGGAAAGGGCCAAAGCCTGGCTCCAGACCCCACTCCCTGATGGGGAGAATGGAGAGGCAGGTCAAGGTGTCATCCAGGCCACTGCAGAGGGGACACTGTGCGCCTATCTGGGGGGACACCTTGGCTATCTGTAGGGGTGGTGGGAGGAGTCACACCCAGGTGGGAGGCTGGACAGGAAAGGATGTGCTCCTTGGTTTTGAGGGGCACCCGGGCCCTTCTACCAGCAGACCCTGAGCACCAGTGCTTCCCAGGCCATCCCTGCCACAGGCACTGCGGAACAGGTGGCACTGTGACCAGGGAGGTGTCTGGGTCTCCTAAGGGTCTTGGGGAGCTGGGATAGTGATGGTAGGTGTCCCTCAAGCCCAGAGAGTGGCAGATCACCCAGCTACACCCCACCACTGAGTAAACGGAGACCTTCCTGTCAAGTCTGGATCTATTTCATCTCCAAGGGGATCATCCCAGATATTCATTTTGAGGACCCCAGGGGAGTTGACAAACCTCCCCCTCCACAGAAGCCCACTCCTGTGTGCTGCTGGGTTGCCATGGATTGCCAATATTGGAGGAATCTGGACTGCAGAGGTGGGGGGTGGTCAGTGGCCACGCTGGGGTGCAAGGGAAGGGGAATGTGGGGTTGAGGTGCCCTGGGCACTACGGGCAGAGAAGGGCGATTCAGGTGCCAGACCCCCTCCCTTGCTACAATGGGGGAGGAGGGCGAACAACTCCCTAAGGGGCAACTAACAGACCAATTAAGCTGCCAATAAAAAATTTAATCAAGTAATAATGCACCTTACTTTGTTTAATTAGTGTTCTGTCAAGTGAATGAATATTTAAGGCACGGGCTGCAGTGCCAGCATCTGCCCAGTGGGCAGAGAGGCGGGGCCCACATTTCAATCGGCCTGACAGCTCCCCACGCGGGCATTGATCGCTGCCATCGCTACCTAGGAGGCCCCAAAGCGCCGGCCTGCGCAGCTCTTCATCCCCTTGTACGCGGGAGCTGGGGCTCTGGGTCCCTGTCCGGGTCTCAGTTTCTTTATCTGTAAAATGGGAGGCAGGCCTCCAGACGAAACCCAACATTTCTGCTAATCCTAGAAAGCCCTCTGATGGATTTTGTTTCTGGAACCCCAAAGACCCAGGCAGGTGCGGAAGGCGTTTGGGATTCTGGGAGCCTGGTTTGTGCTCCCTGCATCCCCCACCTCATGGGGTGCTTGGGGTCTGGCAGCTCTGAGTGCCTGGCAGCCGTACCTGGAGAAGACTCCAGCCCTTTAAGACCCTGAGAGGTGCCCTCCAACTACCCCCGCGCCCCGTGCAGCCCCAAGAGCCCCAGGTTGGGGACTGAAACGGAGTTCTCTGGGCTGCATGACCTGGGGGTGGCTAGCTTCACTTCCCTCCTCCGTTCATTCGTTCAGCACCCTGGGGGCTGGGCTCTGTATGGCGCTCAGGGTCTTTCCCCGGAAAAAAAACGTGGAACTTCTGTTGCCTGCAAGGCCCAGCTTTGGAGTCCTGCAGCGGCTCGGTGCCCCCTTTCGCCTGGCCTCCCTCCGCTAGCGCGAGGCTGTGGGCGGCGGCCGGAGCCCTCGAGTCCCGCCCCCGGGGTCGTTTGCATATTCATGACCTTGGCGGGCATGCGCACCTCGGCGGCGAGGCTCCCGGTCCGCCTGCGACGGGGCGGGCGGCGGGGCTCCCCTCCCCAACCCGAGACCCTCGTCCGCGACCGCCGCCTCCCTTTTCTTCATGGAAAAGGCCTGGCGTCTCCCCCTACACCCAACCACCTGAGAGCCCCGCGCTGGAAGGACTTTGGTAATTATTTGTTTCAGTTGAGCTGTTTTCAGTCTAGGCTAGGCTGAGTCTTGTAATGAGTATGGATTTGCCAGTAAATAAGTCCCCCGCTTCTAACCCCTGTAATAAATGCATTTGGAGTAATCTGGCGATCACGCGGTGTAATTGCTGGCTGTCAGGGCAGATGGATGCTCCCCGCGCTGACTTTGCCGCCGTCCGCCCTTCCTTCACGCTGCGCCTCCGCCCCCTGCCCCCAGCCCCAGCCTGGAAGTGAGGGCCGTCTGCCAGGGGAGAGGAGTGGGCCTGGCCTGCTCGGACCCCAGTCCTACCCCCAGGACCTTGGGGCCCCTCCCCCAGTCCTACCCCCAGGACCTTGGGGCCCCTCCTGCACCCAGCGCGGCTTTCCAAGTGGCCTGCCTCCGACCCTGGCGCAGCGCTACACTGCGCCACCGCCACCGGGGCCTTGTTCAAAAGGCAGGGTCCTGGCCGCCACCCGTTACTTGCTGGGTTGGACTGTCTGTAGCTGGGACTTAAAACGCTTCTCCATGCCCCAGGTTAGGCATAGAGGGCTTTGGGGGGGGGGGGGAGCATCAGATTCCAACTTTAATTTTAAGAAGAGTAAATTAATGCTCCAGAACTTGGCTGTCTTCCCCCCACCCCCATTTCCACTGATTCCTTTTGGCTACTTTTTTTGGGGGGAGGGGTACTGGGGATTGAACTCAGGGGCACTAGACCGCTGTGGATACATCCACAGCCCTATTTTGTATTTTATTTAGAGACCGGGTCTCACTAAGTTGACTAGGGTCCCCTGTTTTGTTTATTTTTCTGGGTGGTGCTGGTGATTGAACCCAGTACCTTGTGCATGCAAGGCAAGCACTCTACCAACTGAGCTATATCCCCAGCCCTTAATGCCTCTCTTGCTTTTGCTGAGGCTGGCTCTGAACTTGTGATCCTCCAGTCTTAGCTTCCTGAGCTGCTGGGATTACAAGCCTGCACCACCCCGCCCAGCTTAGCTATTTTTCCAAATAAATTCTGCTCTGTTCATGCCTCTGAGACTTGTCCAAGCCTCTGCCTTGTGGACTTTTGCCCCTTCTCTGCAGTGGAATGCCCACTTGTCGGCTCAAATGCCCCTCCTCCATGAAGCCTGCCTGGACTTCCCCAAGGTTTCCATGGTTGGACATTGCAACTGACTTTTTACACAGAGGCCTGGTCCTGCCTCACTCTGAGTACAGCTCCTCCCCTTCACTCCTTTGCATGGCCCCTGTGCTTTGCACAGTGCTTGACGCACAGTAATCATTCAATAAACACAAGATGCATGAATCAGTGAGTGGTCAGCTCTGGCTGTCTCCCAGGGGAGCCCCAAATTGATGGGCTGGCTTGGGTTGGTTTAATCAAAGGTCCTCCCGAAGCTGGGGGTCTTATACCTGCCCATACATGGGACCACCACTGGGTACTCTGGATGGGGGCATGCGATCAGGTACTAGAAGAACCATCCCACCTCTCGCATGGCTGAGGGACACGGATTTCAGCCTCCAGGCACAGCCTCCTCCTGGCCTCTGGCACCCAGCTTGGGTGAGTGGGAGAATCTCCTCACTCTGGGTCAGGGTCAGCTCTTCTGGTTGGTTCTAGGTGCTGGGGATGGAGTCATCCAGAAGCCTGCAATGTCCTGTGCCTCTGCTCTGCAGCGAGGCTTCCCCAGGAAACCAAAGGCTCTTTGTGCCACCCCTGCCTGCTGGGGCTCTGGATGGCTGGTGTGACTGGCTCAGGGCTGTCCCCACACTCAGGAGGAGCCCCTCTACCCTGGCACCACCTCCAGGCCAGCCCTTCCTGGCCTGCTCTCTGCCTGGCTCTTCGGTGCTCTGGCCTGGTGTAGGACTGGGACACCATTTTTGGCTGTGACGGGTTAAGGGAGGTAACGTGAGGGGAAAGTACCTCTCTGTGCCTCGGTTTCCTCATCTGGACAGTGTGGAGCGTTACACTAGCACTCCCCCCCCCCCGGGGGGGCGGATACTGGCTAAATGAATTGACAGCTGGAGGATTCCTAGGGGCTTGCTGAGTGTAGGGAGGGACCACAAAAAACCCAGCGGAGACCCGGTGCCACATGCCAGGGAAGCCCAAGGAGCGGAGGAGGCAGTGGAGGCCAACTTCTATAGTGACCTGAAGGATGGATAGGGGTTCATCAGGGTTGGGGCCCCAGCGCCCCAGGAAGCTCCATGCTGCCCTGCGTCCCTGCTCCAAGGAGCTCCCTTAGGAACAAAAGTGCCTCGGAGGAGTGAGGTTTGGGTGATGTGGGTGTCTGCTGGAGGGTGGCCGGGAACACACCAGCCCGTGCTGAAGCCGCCACTCCCCACGCGGGCAGCCACTGCTGGTCCTCGCCGGCTGACAGCCAGCAATCATGTCTAATAAACGCCCCAAATTAGACAGCCGAACATGAGCACCTTGGTCTAACAATGCAATTAGCACAGACAATGCCTCCCGCTTCCTCCGGGGCTCCAGAGAAGGTGGCGCAGGGTGGGGGACGAGCGAGGCCCTCCCCAGTGAGCTGTGGAGAGGTTTGAAAAGGAACCGGCGATAGACTAAGAGGTGACAATGAATCGCATCCGAGTGACGGGTGCTCTGGTTGTCAGGCAGCCGCGAGGGGAGGGAGCACGTCTTCCCTGGATCTTTCCAGGCTGCCCGGCCGGCTTTGAACAGCAGCACCCACACAAACCCGAGGTCCCCTTCTCTCGGCGCTGTCTCTCCCGACCCTCCGTCTCCCCCGCCCCCCTGCATCCTCTCTCGTCTTCTGAGGACAGATGCAGGCTGGGTTTACATGAATAAAACATTAGCAAAGGGGGGAAAAATCCCAAACTGCACAGCCCGGGGTTGGGGACAGAAAGCAACCAAGCAACACTGCAGCCTCCTGGTGCAGCTCGGTGTGTGCTGGGGGCGGAGGGGTGGCGCCTCATCCCAGGGAAGGCCCTGCTTACTGGGGCAGACCCTGTGGGACTCGGGCTTCCGATGAAAGGCTGAGCAGGGTCAGCGCTGGGGCTGGCACCAGCTCCTCTGGGCACCGGGGCGAGCAGCAGTCTATTTTCTTTGGGCCAGAAAGAAAGGGCCCCCTCCATCCTGGCCGGGCGGGCAGGGCGGGTGCATGTGTGCGTGACAAGCCTCCGGGAGCTGCCTGGTGGCCGACGGATCTGCTTCTCCTCTCTGGCCCTACTGAAACCCCAGAGTGTCCTGACAACATCAGGGCAGGATGCAGAGCACCGGGCCGCTGGCAAGGCATTAATGGCCCAGAGCGAGGGAGGGGTCTTTCTGTGAGTTGTCCCCACTCTTCCCTGCGGCCCCCAGCAGGCAGCCAGGCCTGGCAGAAGCCGGCAGAGGGGGGCTGCCAGCCAACCCTCAGGCACTCGGTGGCCAAGTCCTTGTTTCACCAGGACCTTGATCACTCATTCATTCCAAGAGTGCTTTCGGAGCCCACCCACGATGCCACAAGCAGGGTGCCAGGCAGGAGGGACACGGTGGTGACCTAGACAGACTGGGGTTCTTTCCCCATCCCCCAGCCCTGGAGCACAGCCTGGAGGGGAAACAGGCCATTCCTGGGGCAGTGGCGGATGATGCTGGGGACAAGAACAGTGATGAAGCAGCCTGGGGTAGGCTGGGCCCAGGATGGGCACCTGAGCCACCTGGGGGTGCGGGGAAGACTCCAGAGATGGGCCTGGAGAAGGGGAGGTGGCCGAGAGAGGGTGCAGGAAGATGACCTGGGGTTCAAGCAGGCCCTAGGGGAGTGCAGAGGTGAAGGACCAGGAAAGGGGAGAGGAGGGCAGAGGCTCTGGCAGGTGGGCAGGCCCCTTCCGCCAAGCTTGAAGGAGGCGGGGTTTTGTTCCAAGGGCAGCTGGCGCCTTGGAGGGTTGGTTCGGGTTGGTTCGTTGGTTGGTTTTGGTTTGGGTGCCCCTGAGCTCAGGTCTCTGCCTTGGAAGGTCTTAAGCCAGGTCCCGATATGGTCAGACTTACCACTTTCAAAGCTGTTCCCCTCTATAACAGCACTTCCCCAGGCCCTAGTGAGCCCCGGAAGGGACTGTGGTGGTTCTGGGTTACAGAAAGCTTAACAAGTGAAAAATGAGTTGGCCAGGGAGGCACATGCCTGGAATCCCAGCAGCTAAGGAGGCTGAGACAGGAGGATCCCAAGTTTGAAGCCAGCCTCAACAACTTAGCAAGGCCCTATGGAGACCTTGTCTCAAAATAAAAAATAAAAAAGGGCTGAGGGGGATGTGGCTCAGTGGTTAAGCACCCTGGGGTTCAATTCCTGGAACCAAGAAAAAAAACAAAAACAAGTCCATCCTGCAAGGACACAGGCCACAGCAAGAGCAGAGCACACTGAGGCTCCCAGGAAGGCTTCCCAGGGGAGGTGGCCTTTGGGTGGGTCGTGATGGATGACCAGGAGCTAGCCAAGCGTTATAAAGTTGTATTTAAATAATCACTCTCCTTAGGGGCTGTGGCCTCCCAGGTGGGAACAGGATGGGAACCACCAGGTATGAGGCTTACTTACTCTGCTCAGGTGCCCTGAGCAGCCTGACCCACCGAATCCTAACCCCATCCTGTGAAGAACCCCATTTTACAGAGAGGCAACTTGAGGCACAGACTAGAGCAGATGGCCCGAGAGCCAGGACATACAGAGCCAGGTTTAGACCCAGGATGTGGCTCCAGAGCTCATGTCCCCAACCACTTCCCGGCCCTGTCCCCGGTGTGCTGGAGAGTCCCTCTCCTCCTTCACACCGATGGTTACTGCAAGATGGCATGAGGGGACCAGTGTCCCGGTCCACTTGCGGGCTGGGTGGCTTCCTTGGGATGGGAGGCCTGAAGGCAGAGTACGCGAGCTCCCCTTCTCCTCAGGCCAGGCTCCCCCACCCTCAGGAACCCGCAGCTCCCAGGCAGCACAGAGCAGGGGATGGGGAGGGCGGAGAGGCCTCCCTGGGCGGCCCAGGCGGAGGGCGGGTGGCCTCATTTAGAGGGCGCGCTCGCTGTCTCTCCCGAGGATGGTGAGGGGGAATCCATTATCGGGCAAAATAGCAGCTGCTGACGTGAAAATGAAATATAGATTCAATACCTGCGCCTTCCTGCTCACAAATCATGCCCCCGGCCCAGGTGATAGCCGGCACAGGCGCCCGGCTCAGATAACAGAAGGAGGGACAGTGGGGACAGAGGCAGTCCTTGCCACCCACCCCAGCTCCCCAGCAGTTCTGTACTGGGGCCCTGGAGCAGGTGGGGTGCACAGGGGAGAGTGCCCTCAGCCCCTGCCATCGGGGGCCTGGCAGGCTGCAGCCAGGCTTGTGATCTGGGGAAGGCCCCCAAGGCCGCTGGTTTCCCAGACTGCAGGCAGCTGTGCCACCCCATGTTCCCTCCAGCGCCGCGCCTGGGGGTCAGGGAGGAGCTGAGCCCCACTTCCTGCGCCTGTGCATTGGTGGCGGTTTGCTCGACTTTTTACGAGTGGGCTGGCGGGGAGCTCATCCCGTTACGATGCACTCAGGGACCCTGACGACTAATTTAATTTAAAACAGCCTTGCAATAAAAGCTCAGGACGGAAAACCGCCGAGTCTTGGGGGTTATTTAACAAATTGCCTCACAGATAAATACATGACAATGATTCTCAAACCGGAGTCGTGCGAAGTTGAAGTAAAATTAAGAAAGTCGAATCAAAATGTAAATTAATGGCGTTGAGAGACAGCGTTTGCATTGGCAGGAGTCACGCTTTGGGAGTGTTGGCAACGTTTTTGCCTTCTGTTCAGTGACGTGGCCCCTCGAGGCTGGGCCAGAAGTCCCTGCAGTCCCGGCAGCGGGCAGCTGCGGGGGTGAGGCTGTCCAGCCCCACCCAGCATCTGCTTGTCCCAGTGTCCCACCTTCTGGGTGCCTAGACCATCAGCCCCTGCAGGCCCAGGCCAGGGACCAACAAGACTGGCCACTTCTCCTCCTCGGGCCCAGCTCCCGGCATGCCCACTGTAGTTCTCTTGGTTGAAGGCAGCAAGGAACAAGGAGATTGGGCATGACAAGAGCTGGCACAGACTCGAGCCTGCCGCAAGCGTGAGGTCCTAGAACGACAAAGCTTAGCTCTTTTCAGTGTGTATCTCTGGATGAACGTGCAATATTCCCTGCCCCAGCAAGCCCATTTGATTGACAAGTAGACTGAGGCCAGGTAGGCACAGGCAGCACCGGCAGGACTCAGTGCACCCAGTGCTTCTTCCTGCTGCAGCCTGCACCACAGTCCTGACCTCACTTCTGAGTGCAGAGAAGCTGAGGGTGGGCTGGCTGCCAGCTTGGGTGCCCAGATAATGGGCTCAGAACCCATGGCACTCCTAAGGGCATGTCCACTCCTGCCCATTGTGGGCCTGTGCCCCCAGCAGCTTCCTACCTGGCCAAGATCAGCCTTGGGGCTTCCTTGGAGGATTTTAGAAGTGATGGGTGCCCATGTCCCCCTCCCCCAGGCTGGAGTGGGGGGGGTCGGCTGACAGTCAGTCCTAGGCTCCTTATTTGGAGTGGACTTGCTGGATGAGCCCTGTGCTAATCAGCCTGGGTGGGGGAAGAGGGACACCAGAGCCTGTGCAGGGTGGCAGGACAGTGCTGGGGCAGGAGATGAAGCCCTGGAGGCTGGACCTGGGAGGCAGGTGGGGGTGAGGAACCACGCCTCCCCCAGCCTTCAATCCTGGCAGGGGGCAGAGCTGGACAGGACTGGGCCAGCAGAGGGTGCGGTGGCTCTTCACCTGGAACCACAGTCCCATCTGACACCCTAGACAGCTCGGAACCTGGGGGGAAGGTGCTGCCAGGCCTGGATGAAGGGCGCTGTGTGTCTGCTTCCTGTCTACCCCTATACCAAGGAGTCGCAGGGAACCCTGGGGGACAAAGGAGCCAGGTCCCTCCCCAACCTGGCCTCAGAGACCTCCAGCGGGGCGTGGGGGTGACTCCACACCATCCCGGGTCCGAAGTTGCCAGCCCTGGGTAGGGGTAGGGGTAGCCCAGCCACCAGAAGGCTCTCCCGTCCGCCAGGTGGGCCAGCGGTGGGGTCAGGGCCGCCGCCCTACGAGGCCTGACCCCGTCCTCCGCAGGCAGGCAGGCGGACCCCTTCCCCGCGGGGCTCCAGACCCCAGGCGGAGGGGCGCGGTGCCACCGCCCCGCCCGGGCCTGGACAGCTGCGTCACTTAACATTTCACCGGGAAACCTCAGGAGCTGCAGGCGGCTGCGACGCAACAGGCTTCTTATTGACAGTCATTAAGTCTTTAGCAAACGGTTGAGGAGAAAAAATAACCCTGATGAGGATTTATCTCGAGCCCATCCCAGGCCTCCGCTGCAAAGGCGCGTGCCACCTACCCCCTCCCAGCCAGCCAGTGTCCCTCCGCAGGGGAGCGGAGCAGGGGGCGGGGGCTGGGGGACCGGAGGGGGTTGGTGAGAGGCGACAGCAAGGACCTAGCCCCCACGCGTGTGCTCCCGCACCGCCTCCGTCCCCCGGCGAAGGGCACTGCGACACCCCTTCCCCAGAGGTGGAAACTGAGGCCTGGGGACCAGGTCTCCTGCTGAGTTAGGGTCACACAGCTGGTGGGTGGCAGAGATGGGAACCCCTGATGCACCCAGCGGGGCATCTGACAGGGCTGATCAGAGCCCCGCAGTCCCCCAGGAGCCTAGGCCGACGCTGGGGAAGGTTCCCTGGGGCCCTCGGAGCTGCAGGGGGGACTCAGCCTCCTGGCTTTTCGAGCTTGTTTCTTCTGTAAAATGGAGCCGGCAACGGCTCCCCAGGAGGGAGGCGGGAGGGAGCGGAGGGAAGTGTTTGGAAAACTATAAAATGCCAAACAAACAGGAGGCTGGCGGGAAGCTTTCCCGACCCTCCCAGTAGGCAGGCTGGCGATGGGAAGGCAGGTCAGGCGGGATCCAGCCCCGCCCGCCGTCACCTCCACAGCGGAGCTGACTGCGCTGCGCTGCGCTGCGCTCTGGGGCCTCCCAGCTGATCGGGGCAGATTTAACAGGACTTTGAAAAATAAAAAAGGTAAAACAGCCAAACCACTGCCCGCTCCTCCTGCTGCAATAAAAATGGATTTATTTGTTCGTGGAATGAAATTTAATAACTTTGGAGGGAGATGAGGCGTGAACAATAATAGTTTTTTTGCTCTTTCTCGTTTTGGAAGTGGGGAGAGCAGGATGAGGAGCAGGCAGAGGCTCCTCTGGGACACTGGGAAAGGGGATGCTGGGGGACCAAGTCCTCGGGGGGTGAGCAGACAGAGGAGGGGCTGTCTCTGCTCCACACTCCCAGGAACAGATTCCAGGGGTCAGGCCTGCGCTCAGCTCTTAGCCAGGCCTCTCAGGGCCTTTGCACCTGCTGGGCCCTCCAGTGGGGGGCGCCTTTCTACGACTCCACAAGACGTCCTCCAAGGCTCTCCTACCACCCTGTTGGAAGCGGCCTTCCCAGCCTCCTCAGAGCCTCTGTTCCATCTGTCCCTCAGGGAAGCCACATCGTTTCCCACCCAGTGCAGGGCCGTGTTGCGGGCTAGGATGCTCCCAGATTCCAGCTGGGATCCTGGTCCTGCTGGCTCCATATCTGGGGCCCAGCCCAGGGCAGCTCTCAGGCCATGCTTGTTGAATGAATGAGTGAAAGTCGAGGATGGAGACCCAGGGTCCACTTTTCCCCTAGCCCAGGGCTAGGGCTGGACTGAGGCCAACAAGAGTGTCCCTTTGACTGGCACCCCAGGTGGCCATGGGTCCTGAACTGGCCTGGGGCTAACTTGGGGCCCCTCTTAGACCAGGGTGCTGCTCTAGGCAGGGTGACAGGCCTTAGTGCCCCACCCCAAGAAACTACTGCTCCTCCAGGTACAGGTGGCGTCTCCTTGCCTCTCTGGGTCTCGGTGTCCCCACCATGAAGTGGGCACCACTGAGTTTCCCAGTCTGGTGGTCATGGGCAGGCCCTCTGTCCAGTAGGAGGCCCCAGGGCCAGGCATGGCTGGCGACTGGCCTAGCCCCTCCTCCCAGGGCTGTGGGGTGGGATGTGTCTCTGAGTGCCTGTGGGTTGGGAAGGAGCTGGTGGTGACCAGAGGCCTTGGAGGGGACCTCAAGGAGCCTGCCCCACCAAAATCTGCCCAGCGGAGATTCCCGGGCCCAGCTCTGCAGCCCAAGCGGCTGAGGGGACGTGGCCGGCTCCGGAGCTGCTTGGCAGGTCGATAGCAAAACAAACGCACTATTGACCGCGGCCTCGCACTAAATCCTCCCCGCAGACACAATGATGTGAGCCCGGATCCATCGACTGCTGAACTCTCTCCCCGGGCAGCTGGGGAGGGAGCGAGTGGGAGCGGCTGCTGGACCCGGGGCAGTGGGGGTGCAGGGGGTTGCCAGCGGCCCTGGGGTGCAGGGTTGCCCTGCAGCATCTCATAGGACTGGCGTGGGCGCCCCGGGCCAGCCCTTTGGGGCCGCCTCTGTGGAGGCAGGAATCCCAGGAGCTAAAATTAGGTCCAGCCAGATTCAGCCTTTAAAAAAAAATAATAAAATAATTACACAACAGATAAATATCAAAAAACTGCGTGGGGCATCGCTCAGTTCCGAAGCCAACAAACCAAACACCAGGTGAAGCTGCCCACGCACGGGGCCCAGGGCTCAGGGAGGGCAGCCTTCCTGCTGGGTGGCTCTGGGCCCCTTCTTCACTAGCAGCGCTTGGTCCCCATGGCCATGCAGTGGGCACAGGCGCCGAGTCCTGGTGCCATCCATGCTGAGGACGACAGGAGTTAAGATCTGTGCGCTGGGGGGCACTGGGCGTCTGTTCATGGCTTCGCTGGCCGCGCTGCAGCCTGACCCCGGCTGTGGCTCCGCGGTGCTGAGCTGAGGGTCTGGCCCCCAAACACTCCCGGGCAACCTCAGGATGGGCGAGGGCGTAATTTTTCTCGAAAACGGGTCAGATTCTCAAAGTGACCTCCCCTAAGCGGGTCTGCTCCGACGGCCCGTTTCATGAAGGGTTCTGCGACCTGACAGGCGTCGGGACTTACCCTGGCCAGCCTGGGCAGAGCCACAGGCCTGGCTCCCAATGGCTCAAAGCCTCTCGTCCCTGCTGCAGGACACCTGGCTCTGTCCAGGGAGCTGGAGAGAGCCAGTGACCCCCACTACAGGTTTCTGAGACACAGACCCCCTGCCTCAGTTTACCCCTCACCCAGCTGTCCGCTATTCACAGTTCCCAAGTGCCAATGGGAAACAGCTGTGATCTGTAAGCTGTCCCCCAGCGCGTGTCCTGTGGCCTCTGCAGACCCCCACGCCCACCCTCTCTCCTCTCTGAGGCCACCCAGACCAGACTTGGGGTCCCAGAGTCCTGTCTTTGAGCCCCACTTGCCCCTTCTGATGTCCCTCTGGGCGAATGCGTGCCTGCCCAAAGCCTCGCTCTGGGCATCCCTGAGATGGACAGAACGGAACGAGGATTTTTGGAAGGATTAACTGAGGTCATATGTGGCACTTATTAATTAACTTATTAATTCAGAATTAGTGCCAGTCTCCTGCCGTGCCGAGGCCGCGCGCCCTGGCCCGGGGAGAGCACATCTGCGCTGGGCGCGGAGCCTGTGGGTCTGGCGCGTCAGATGGTGTGTGAGTGTGCGCGTGGGTTCTCGCCTCCCAAACATACTCCTCGAGGAGAGAAAGCCAGGCCTTGGCAGGGTAAACACCGCAGCTTCCCACGGAAACCCGGCAGCCACCTCCAGCCCGTCGCGGGAGGGAGGCCGGGCGGGCCCAGGTCCTTGCTGGACCCGAGTTGTGGCCTGGACCTGGGTCTGCCCAGCTGCACTGGGCTCTGGGGTTGGAGGACAGGCTGGGCTCAGGTGGGGCAGGCGCCGAGGCCCTGGTGGTCAGGTGTGTCTGGGAAGCCCAGGTGCAAGGGAGAGGAGTCTGGCCAGCCCACCTGCATGCCCACCTGGGGTGGCCTGGGGATCCCGCCATGGGAATGAGGTGGTGGCCGTCCCCTCCCCTCTCTGGCCTCACCTCCCTCCAAAGAAGAGTCACCTGGAAGGTAACAAGCAGGACCCGGCTCAGACAATCGTCTCCTTCTATAGTGGGGAAACTGAGGTAGAGAGTCCGGAAGGGCCCCCCGAGTCCAGCTTCTTGCCACTCTTCACCAGGATCGAGGCTCAGGGGAGGCCCCTCTTCCTTCCCCACCTGCTGAACTTCCATGTTCCTCAAGGCCCCCGCTCTGGCCCCTGCCTAAAACCTCTGAGGGTCACAACGCGGTGTCCTGGGCCAGGCCTCAGTGGAGTGCCCCACCTGCAGAACAATCCTGGGAGGGAGGACCTGTCGTGTTGTGGGTGAGGAAAAGAACTCAGAGAGGCCGAGTTTCTGTCCCAAGGTCACAGAGCAAGTAAGGGCTGGGGAAGCAATTCGCCCGCGGCTTCTGCGCTCCCTCCACCGCAGCGCCTCTTCGATGCTGAGCCCAGCTTTCCTCCAGAGGGTCTTTGCCTTCCCAGCATGTCCTGGTCATCAGACCCTTCTGCCCCCGCGACCAGACACTATCACGTTGCCCCGTGGGTCCCTGAACTGTTGGGGGCTGGGCTTCTTCTGTCACCTACTTCTGCATCAACAAAGCCGGTGGGTTAATCTGGCCTCTGCCTTCCTCTTGTTCCATCCCACCCTGACATAGGTCTGGAGGCTTCTGGGCCCCCATAGCAGCCCATCATTCCCCCACTATCTCCAGGGCCCAGAGCAGTGCTTGGCACGCTGGGGCCAGTCGTCTGTACTGAACGAATGATCTCATCTGTGCAGGGTCCCGAGCTGGCCCACAGCTCTACACCCCCAGCCAGGATCAGCTCTTGTCATCCTCACAACAGCCTCATCTGGTGGACAGCGTTAGTATCCCCATTTACTGGAGGAGAAAGCAGAGGTACAGAGAGGAGGTGATGTAGCCCAAGGTCACACAGCCCAGGAAGAGGTCGCCCTCTCTGTCTTTAGGAGCTGGGGTCTGATCCAGGTGAGCCCTGGGACGACCTTAGAAAGTTCACGGCACCAAAGCAGAGGGTCTGCCTGCTGCCCAGGGGTGGGGTGGGCGTGGCAGCCAGGGTTCGGAAAAACACCTCTGGACCTCGCCCACTCGGGCAGCGGGACGGGTTGAGGCAGGGAAGTGGACAGACTTGCTCCAAGGAAGCAGGGTTGCCAGGTTTAACCAAAAAAAAAAAATACCAGATGCCCAACGAAAGCTGAATCTTAGCCAATTAACCAGTCATTTTTATAGCAGACAGAAATACACCTCATGCAATATTTGGGACATAAACTAAAAAAATATTTGTCATTTGTCTGAAGCACAATTCAGTGACTCCCGCATTCACCCAGCAGCCCTGAAGGGAAGGGTACAAGGGCCCAGGAGTGGGAGCCAGGCTGTGCTGAGGCCAGAGCAGGAGCTCGCTGTTGGCAGAGGTCAGGTGGAATCTAGGTCAGGACACCTGTCCTGCCTCTCCGTGACCAGACCTGGTGCCGCCCCTGCCCCCGCCCTTCCTCTGCCTCAGGCATCGTCCCCCCCCTTCCCACGCTCCCCACGGGCTGGTCCCTTGGGGCTCGACTTGCTCACGTGGAAGGGATGGGCTTGGAGTGAATCTTCACAGCTGGGTTATCACCTCCTAAAAATAGGGCCAAGTGACGGATGGGGCTGTCGCCAGGCCCCGGAGCCAGGCGGAGTGCGTGGGAATGGCGGGGGTGGGTGGGTCACAGACCCCAGTGCCCTCAACCTCGGGTGACACTCCCACTCCCGGTGGGCTGACCCTCTCCCAAGGGCCAAGCTGCTCTGTGCCGTGGTCTTCAGAGCTGGGGCTGAGCTTCCGGGTGGCCCCGGGACGACTCCTCCTGCCAGGGGCCCTGCTGGGCAGCTGGGAACTGGCAGCTGGGCAGGTCAGGAGGGCACACCATGTGTCAGGGGCCAGGTCTCTGGAGGAACGCCTGAGAAGAGACCCTGGACAGTGCTGCCGGCCTCTTGCTCCCTCTGCCCCGGTCAGTCTCGTTCAGGATGCATCGGCCTGACCTCAGGATCCCGGCGGATGGCGACTGTGGAGGACTGGCTGGACCTCAGGCCAAGGTGGGGCAGATGCCTCCGCCGACCACCTGACCCCACGCAGACGGGTGGACGCACACGCTGACGGAGGCACACGCTCACTCGGACACACAGGCGCCTACACATGCACACTGCCCCCCAGCACAGGCCTAGAGGGAAGGGTCACCGTCCTTCTGTGCATGGTCACCTGGGAGTGGTCAGCACTGCGGAGGGAGGCACTCCCAAGCCACCGCTGGACTCCCGGCCGCCCAGGGCAAGAAGGCTGTTTGCGCGACACTTGGGCCGGGCTCTCCCTGCGACCTTGGGGAAGCTCAGGAGCCCGAGGCCTTCCGAATGGCAGCGACAGCTGTGCGTTCACCAGCTCTGGGGACTGTGGTCTGCATCCACGTGAGCCTGCGTGGCCCCTGCCCAGCCCGGACTCCCAGCCTTTTCCTCAGCTTGCGGCCAGGGCTCTCCCACGTCCCAGGCCTGGGCGTCAGGGTGCTGGGGCAGTTCTGCGAATGCCCCTTTCATGGCCTTGCTGGGCATGTGCCTGCAGGGGGGCGCCGGGGACAGTGGCTCCTTCCTTTTCCCACCCCCACCCCCACACCTGGCCTCTTCTATGCGGAGGCCCCCGCTTGCCTGCAGGCCTCCCCCCAGCCTGGGCCGTCTGCATCGCGGACTCTCGAGGGCGAGACGGCTGCGGAATCACGACATTAAATGCAGCTGCACCGAAACATGGTCTCAATCCAATTACGCCAGGAAACAAGAGGAGCCGCTTAGGCTAATCTGGTTATTCCGGCCCGGCCTCCCCTCGAAGCCTCGGAGGGATGCCCAGGAGGGGAGCTGTCTGGGTGGGCAGCCGCCTGAGCTCAGCCCTGTCCCCAGGGGCCCCACAGGCAGCCACAGGATTGCCCGCCTCTCTCCCAAGGAGGTCACGCTCCTGTAGGCGGGGAGGCTGTCCTTCACAGTGCCCCAGCCCCAGTTTGAAGTCACCTGGCCTGTTGCAGGCAGGCCCTGCGCAAGGCGCCCAGGCAGGCCTGTGGGGGTCCCAAAGACCATTTCAGGGGATGGCTGCAGGGAGGGGGGCCCATCTGAGGTGACGTGGGGGCAGAGGCCAGCACAGGGACAAGGAACTGGCTGGGGGAGACTGTCCTGGCAGAGGGGACAGACGTGGAGAGCCTGCGGCAGGTTCCAGAACACTAAGGCAAGCTCGTGTGTGGGGAGGGGCCGGAGGCTGGGGACCCCCGCAGAGAACCGGGTTTGTTCCAAGGGCTGCTGTGGCATATGGGTTCCCAGAGGCTCACTCTCCTGCAGCTGCCTGTGGACAGGTCAGGGGCAGAGGGGAAGCCATCGCTGTCTGCCAGGGAGTGCCCAGGGCCCGGTGGGAGCTGCCCAGGGGAGGGCTGGGGCCGGGCCCATTGGCCCAGGGAGAAAGGCTCATTGAGAGTGCGGCTGAAGGAAGGCGGGTCCAGGGCGCCCAGTAGCCGGGCAGCACACAGGGCTGGCCTGTCCCAGGACTCTGCAGTTCCAGTACAGACGGATTTGGAACAAGAGGTTATAGGAGGGAAGGGGACTATGGGGGAGTGAGCAGGGGACACTGGGTACTGGAGCCAGGATCAGAAGGACCAGCGAGAATCGGCCAGGCTAGCAGGGCTGCAGGGTTGGGCATGAGCACTGCCCAGGAAGGGGGCCGGGGGCGCAAAGACTGGGAGGAGAGAGACTGCAACCCGCTGGAACAGAGAGGGAGGGTCTGCACAAGAGGCCCTCAAAGCCATGGGAGCTGAACCCCCTGGAGGAAAGGAGAGGTGGAGTGGCTGGGGCTAGGGACAGAGGGGACAGGAACATGGAGTAGTGGTGAGGAGGGAGAAGAGGGCACTTCCATCTGGAGGGGCAGCCAGGTGTGAGAACCACTTGGGCCTGGGAAAGAGCCAGTGGGAGCCAGTGAAAGTTCTTGAGTGAGGAGCAACAAGACGAAAGCTGTCTTCACTCATCAACGAGGGAGGCAGTGTTATTTCCTGGGAAGCCCTGAACTGACCTGAGTTCAAGTCTCAGTTGTGTTATCTGTTCATGTAAAACCGTGAGTGGGATCTGAGCCTGGGGTTGGCTTTCTAGTCCTCTCTTTCTCTTTGTTATCCCTGGTGCTGGGGACAGAACCGGGGCCTTGCACTCTACCACTGAGCTACACTCCCTGCCCCAGGGATCGTTTTTGTTTACAAGCCTGGTTCAAATTCACTTTTAAAAACTAAGATACATTCAGCCCTCGGTATCCACGGGGAATTGGTTCCAGTGTCCCCCCCAGGACACCCAAATCCGCAGCTGCTCCAGTCCTTTGTATGAAATGGCGCTGTATTTGCATATAACCTGTGAGCATCCTCTAGTATGCTCTAAATCATCCCTAGATTACTTATAATTCCTAATACAATGTAAATGCTATGTAAATAGTTGTTACGCCGCGTTGTTTAGGGAATAATGACAAGAAAAAATATCTGTATGTGTTCAGCACAGATACAGTATTTTTTCCTTGAGTGTCTTCCACCCGGGGTCGGTTGGATCCTTGGATACGGCTGCAGATATGGAGGGTCAGCTGCTCGCCCACCGTGAGGTTCGCCCCTTAGACAGGCAGAGCAGAGTGGCTTCCCATGTACCCACAAGGTCGAACCAACGTCTGTTCTAGAACACTCCCACCACCCCAAGAAGTCTCAGGCTTGTCATCTGCAAATTGGGGATAAAAATCAGCCCGAGGCTGGTGGTGCAGGCTGGGTGCACAGCAGGCACGTGACCGGGGGCAGGTTCTCTAGCGGCGCCGAGCGTGGCCCTTTCCCATGTCGCTGTCCTCCTCTGTCCGGGGTGCTTCCTCCTCCGTGCGCACACACTGCACAGCCTGAGGACACCCCGAGCCAGCCTGGGACAGCAGGAGAGGAGGTGGGAGGCGGGAGGTCCCCGCTGGGCCCCACGGTGGCTGTTGGAGCTCACTGCTGCTCAGAGGGGACTGGAGCGGACCCTGGTGAGGACAGGACCCAGGGCAGGGGTCGAAGGTGCTGGGAGTGGGCCTCAGCAACAGGTCACTGGGTGCCATTTCTGCACCGAGGACTTGGGTGAGGGGGAGACTTCCAGGGGCCCCCCAAGCCTCCTGAAGCCCCTACACTGTGGGAATTCAGTGACATTATAGAGTTCCTGACCTGCTCCCCCACAAAGGCTGCCCGCTGAGTCGTTCACTACTCCGTGAGGACTGGCTGGGTTATCTGTCTGCCGGGCACACTCAGTGACGTCACGCGGGGTCCTGGGGCCTGCCCTGCAGAATGCCAGCTACGGCCCAGGACCGGCCTCCCTGGGGTCTGCCTGGCAGTGGGTGCTGCAGGTGTCGATGTAACTCTCCCACCCCATGACCCTGGCGTCCTCAGAGCTGGTGGCTGGGCGTCACAAAGGGGTGCCGGGGGACAGTCTAGTTCTATGGTGGACAGTCTAGCATGCAGCTGGAGCCCCATAAATGCTTCTCCACTTGAACCCAGCAGGGAGGGGGGGGTCGGAAGCCTGTTCCTCCCAGGAACACCCCAATCTCGGGACAGGGCTGTGCCCGTGAGCTGCTGGGCAGGCAGGGAGAAGTGTGGGGGACCCTCCTCCCCAGTCCACAGACACTGAGGCGGCGGTGCTGGGCGCTCGGTGCCAGAGCCAGGGCTGGACTCCTGGGGCTCGAAGCTCACTTCTACCTGCAGGGTTCTAAATGGCCACGTCGTCCCGAGAGCCGTGGCAATTGATCAGCCCTTTCAGCAGCGTGTGAACTGTCCGGTGCGGCGCTGGGGCCCAGGCCGTGGGTGAGGTCAGGGCGTGTCTGCCTCCAGGCTTGGAGCCCCAGCACGGAGGCAGGACCAGCAGCAGGCCACACACACCTGCTGGACACCCGCAGTCCCGCAGGCTGGGTACCTGCTCAGCCGAGGGCAGCTGGGCCCTGGGTGGAAGGAGATCTGCCTCCTGCCCTGCTGAGCAGGGATGTGGGGAGGCCGTCAGCCAGAGGGAGGGAGCCCTAGGCATGGCCTCTCCCGGAGCGCGCAGTGAGGGGTTTGGGGGCACTGGGGACTGGGTCACTGTCCGTGGGGGTAGGCCAGTACCATGAAAGTCGGAGCTCGGTGCTGAAGTGGGTTCAGATCTGGGTGAGGCTCAGGGATCCAGGGGCTGAGGACCTCTAGGTGCTGGCACCCGGTGAGAGGGAGGGGCTCCCAGCCTGGATGCCCAGGCTCTTGCCCTTCTCTCCCTCCCTGCAGGTTCCTGGGCCCCGCATGGAGAGGGTAGGGTGTCGGGATCACCCACAGCTCTCCCACTGAGAGGCATCTGGGGGGACAGGTAAGACCCCGGAAGTCTTGAGCCGCCTGCCCCCAGACCCACCCTTGGCTCTGGCTTTGCCAGGACCTGGAAGGTACCAGGCACAGAGACGGGCAGGGTGTGCCTGCTCCCGCAGCTGCCCCGACCTGTTCCTCCGCGTCTTCTCTCCTGGTCATATTAACCGCTTTCCGGCTGGCGACGGAACCCGTGGCCTCGGGCCTGCTGGGCGCCCGCCCCATCACTGAGCCACACCCCAGCCCTTCCTGTCCATCTCCCCTTGTCCCACTGAGCCCTGACGACGGGCAGTATCACTCCCACTCCACAGGCGTGGACCTGAGCTCAGAGAGGGGCAGTGAGTCTTAGGGCAAAGGTGACTCCACGGCAGGATCTGAACCCAGCCCAGGAGCTTCACGGCAGGGTCCCCGCCTCCCTCCTCTTGATCCGCTAGTATTATGTGGCATTTCTGTAAGCTGCCGCAAATCCTCAGCCAACGAGCTGAGAATAAATAAATAGGTTCATAAGTAAATAACGAGGGGCGGCCGTGAGCTTCTGACGGGGTCTGAGCTGGGACCTGGTGGGGGGAGTGGGGGCAGCACCGGTGCAGACTGGCACCTGGCCTTTTGCTATGGTGGGGCAGGGCCTGGTACCCCAACCCAACACCCAGCTGGGGCTGGGCACACAGGGAGGGTGCTGGGGGGGCAGGGCTTGGGTGTGGCCGGCTCTGCTGGCAGGGTGCCGACGGGGACCAGGAGCCTGCTCCCAACCATGTGGCCCCCCTCTTGGAGCTCAGACCCTGGTGCTGCTGTTACAGTGCAAATATGTGGACACATGAGTCTCCACCCTCAGGGCACAGAGAGGATCAGGACCGGCGCTGAGTCCCCAAGACGCTCACCTGGATGGGAGCAGAGCTGGGGACAGCAGGAGCAGTTTGAGGGCTGAGTCCAGGCTCCCAGACAAGGGGTTCCCAAAGAGAGTCCTCAAGTTCTTTGGAGGTGACTAAAAGGTAAAAGAGACCCCCAAGAGGGCACTGAAGGGCCCAGAGGATACCCTGTCCCCACTGGACACTTCTGCCCCGCCGTGTGGAGGGAGTGCGAGGTCATCACGGGGCAGAGCTGCAGGCCCTGCCTTCTCCGGGCTGGAGGGAGCCAGGTTCAGGGTCAACTTCTGCTGGCCCCTCTGGAAGCCAGGCCAGGGGTGAGGACGGGAAGGCAGCTGGCCTGTCCCCCTGCGGCAGGCAGGTCGTGGGTCTGTGCGTGGGGCAGGGGCACCAGCGCCTTCCACAGCCCCCGGGAGAAGCGCCCGCCCACCCTCCTCCCCAGGCCTGGGCAGAGGAGCCACTGGGACTCAGCCTCGAAGGTGACACAGCTATTTCTGGGCCTGGATCCCTGCCAGCTCGGCAGGAGCACGAGTGTGAGAATGTGGGGCAGGTGCTCCTGTCGGGGGCAGAGCCCGGGTAGCACTGCCCACCACGTGCACCTCCCCCGTAGGCAGGACAGAAGCTCGGAAGACAGCACGGAAGCCCCGAGCGCGATGGGAGAGGTGCGGGCTCTCGTCCAGGGCTGACCGGGGCCATTCTTGCTAGAGGCCTGGGGCAGCTGAGCCTCAATTTCTGTACCTGTAAAGTGGGTGGGAAGTGACCACTCTGGGAAACATCTAGAAGGATCCAGACAGTGTACTTGGGCAGGGCTCACCCCTGGGGACAGGCACGCTGGGCCACTCTGTCCACCAGCCTGTGCTCTCAGCCCTGACTGGGACCCCAGCATCCCTCTCACCCACCGGCCCAGGCTGGATGGGTCAGCAGCTGCTGGTCCAGGCGGGAGCAGGACACGGGCTCACGGGCTCTGGGATGTGTGGGTCCAAGGGCCTCTGGGCCACAGTGCTGTGTGGGGACCAGGGCTGCCACTCACCCAGGGCTCTCTCTCTTTTTTGATTTTCTTTTTTGGTGCCGGGGGTTGAACCCGGGGCACTCCACCACTGAGCCACGTCCCCAGCCCTACTGTGTACCTTACTCAGAGACGGGGTCTCACTGAGATGCTTAAAGCCTCACTAAGTTCCTGAGACTGGCTTTGAACCCGCGATCCTCCTGCCTCAGCCTCCGGAGCCGCTGGGATGACAGGCGCCCGGCCAGGCATGTTCTCTCTATGTGATGATGGAGTCTCCTGAGAGCTGGGCTTACTCTTGTCCCCGTTTTACAGATGAGGACACTGTGGCTCTGAGAGGTTTGGTCTCTTGTCTGAGATCCCCAGCAGTCAGGCCCTGGAGTGTGGGGGGTAGGGGAATGGGGGTGCTGGTCAGAAGGCGGGGCACACCTTGGTGGCCGAGTAGGGGACCCTCCACACTGAGAGGGGCTGGCAGGCTCGGGGAGGCTCCTGGAGAGCAGAGCGGCTTCCTGGGCACCGCGGGAGGCCACAGTGGAGGTGGTTCCCGCCCAAAGCTGATTCTGTCCTGTTCAATTTCAGACCAAAGTGCAAACAAGCCGCAGCCGCGTCCCAAATCAAATTGGTGCTGTGATTTCTCTGCGGACAGCGGGTGGCGGGCAGCCTTCCGGGGAGGAGGGGGAGGCTGGCATGGGGCACAAGCCGGCAGGGACGAGGCCATTTGTCTGGGGCAGCCGGCTTGGCTGGCCGGGATCTTCCACCCAAATTAAATTTTAACCCAGCTCATAAATCTTCCTCCAGGCCCGGCCCCCGCCAGGCCCACCGCTGGCAGCACTGTGGCCTGGCACGGGCAGCTTTGTCCCCCCAACAGGCCTGCCTGTTGGGGAGTGGGGACAGTGGCCCACAGGCAGGCTCTGAGGCCTACAGGCTGCTGGTGGTCCCGGCAGAAGCTCTATTGTCACCTGCGGCCCGTGGACCCAGGGGCTGCAGCTGAACTCTGTGCCCACAGTCACACCCCTGAGGTCGCAGCCCCAGGTCCCCAGCTGAGTAGTGGGCACCACCCTCCAGTCAGAAGCCAGGGAGGAAGGAGAGAGGTCCCAGGGCAGGAAGGGGTGCTTCCCGGGGCCACTCCACCCCCACGGAGGCCAGGCGTCCCTACCTGCCCCACAGAGTGAGTGGCAGGAGCCCCGGGGTGTTGGGGGAGGGGGCTGCTCTGCCACTGTCCCTCCCTGGAGCTCTGGGGTGAGCTAAGTCTGCCCTGGGAGGCTGGACTGGGCAGGCCACCATGCTGGGGGGCCAGGACTCAGCAGGTGAGCCCTCAGGCCCTCCAGGCAGAGGGCTTCCTCTGTTTATTCGCTGTTATTCGGGTGTAAGGTGCCCACACCCAGCCCCAAGACTTACAGCCCCAGCTCAGAGAGCAAGACATTCCCTGTGGCCCTGCTTGGCCCGCCTCCCTCTCCACTGCCAGCTGCCTTCCCTCTCCCACCACGCCCCAGGATCTCAGGATGGACAAAGTCCAGGCCCCTTCCCCACTGACCTGCCCTAGGCTGGGCTTCCCACCACACACCCCAAAGGCAGCCTTCCTCCTACCCTGGGCCTTTGCATGTGCCGCTGCTGCTGTTGGGGGGCTTTTCCTCTCCCTGCAGCCTCACTTTCCTCCTGACTCCCTTCCTGCCCTCAGTCACGCTGTAGGTGTTCAGCCATGTTTAGGGAAGAGAGATGGGGGAGGGAGGAGGGAGGAAGAAGATCACCGCGCACTGAGGTCAGCAGGCTGGGCCAACAGGGCAGCCAGCGGAGGGGAGTGGAAGCGGACCCACACTCCTTGGCCACCCTGGGAGGCCTGCAGCTGCAGCAGGGATGGCGGTAGCTGGAGCCCTCTGCCCTTCCAGCCACGGGAGCAGACCTGGTTTCTCTCTAAGGACGCGTGCGAAGGGCCACCAGAGGAGCCTTTCCATGAGGGCGATGACCCCTGGCCTGGCCCCCCAGACCTGCTCCCTGTCCCTCCACCAGCCCTGCCAGTGGGTCCCGGCAGCAGCCGTTTCCACGTGTGGCCCTGTGGCTGCCGCGGAGATTACTCCCCAAAGGCGCGCCTCCTCCCGCGGGCCCGGTTAGCACCACAGTAACCGCCAGCTGTCATTCACCCGCTCCCGCTCGCGGGCCACAAAAACATCACGGTAAATGGTGGCGCGGTGAAGGGTGGCCCCAGATCTGCAGGTCTGGTGGAGATGCACCTGTGCACACCCATGGCCACACCTTCCTGGGGACACCCCTGCCCGCTCCTGGGGACGGGGCTTCCCTTCTGCCAAACCCCCCAGCCCCACCAGCCTGGCCTGTAGCCCCTTCCACCTCTGATCAGCCCCCAAGAGCCCCCAAAGCCCACTCTCCTCAGGGCTCCTGGCAGGACAACAGGGCGGGTTCGGCGGACTGAGGGACCCCTTGGGAGCTCCCACCAAGAAGGCCACTTTCCAGTTGGGTGTGGGGCACACACCTGTAATCCCAGTTCTCAGCACCCAGGAGGCTGAGGCAGGAGGATTGCAAGCTCCAGGCCAGCCTGGGCAACTTGAAGAGACCTCGTCTCAAATCCAAGAGGGCTGAGGACGTAGCTCTGTGGCAGAGCAAAGGAAGGAAGGGAGAGGGAGGAGGGCCGAGGCAGACAGCCCCCGAGCCCCTGGTGCTGGCTACACCTCCCACCACCAAGGCCCCGGCTGCAGCACCAGGTAGGGATCCAGGTCTCGGGTGCGAGGTCAGCAGCACCTTCCGGGCTTCAAGGCCCACGGTGGACGCAGCTGGGGCTGGAGGTTGGGGGTGGCCCAGTCCGCCATCTCTGCAATGCCCTGGTCCTTGGACCACTCTCCCGGGGTCTGTTTCAGACGAGCAGGAAACAGGTGGGCAAAGGCCTGGATCCCCCTTTCTGGGCAGGGGTGAGGCAGAGAGACCTGGGTCATGGGGGAGGGGTGTCCAGGCCTTGTGGGCTGAGGGGAGCCCCTCAGGCTGGCCCTGGGAAGGGTGAGGCCAGAGCCCAGGGGCCGAGCCCAGGGGCCTGGCCCAGGTCACTACAGTGTAGAAATTCCTGAGGAGGCGGAGGCCCTGCATGGGCCACGGCAGGGGAGGCCAAATAGGAGGCTCATGGTGCTGCCCCCCTGCTCCTGGAGCAGATGGGTGACATCTTACAGAAGCTGGCCGGGGCCTGGCACAGAGTAGGGCCAGGTGAGGGAGGAAGAAAGAGGGGCCCTGCCAGGGCTGAGGGGAGGGACAAGGCCCCCACGCAGGTCTCTGTTGTAGAAGGTCCTGCCACCAGGGAAAGAGCAAGGACCAGGACTCTGGACCCCACTCTGCCCTGTGTGACTTGGGCAGGGCACTGAACCTCTCTGAGCCTCAGTTTGCCCCACTCTAGTGTCAGGGGGTTGAATCAGGTGGTATCTGAACAGTCCAGCAGTAGGACAGTGCCCAAGTGACAAATTAGAAGGGCAAGATGATGGCTGTGACTGGGACCCAAGGGCCGTGCCATCCTGTACGGGAGCCTTCTAGAGGGAGGCCCGAGAAGTGAAGACACAGGGGCTGGAGACGCATCCCCTGGCACCTTCCCAAGCCCCAGCAGCCACGGCCTGGGGGTGGGTGCTGGGAAATGAAGCTGGTGCCTCAACCCCAGGCCAGGCGTGAGCACCGGGCCTAGCCACCTCGGGCAGGATGGCGTGGTGTCTTCCCGACCAGGAGCCTAACAGCCAGAGTTATTCGACGTCATGTTCCTCGTGGGAGGAAAGCCACAGATAAGGAAGTCCAGGCGCAGGGCACAGTCACTGAGCCCAGAGCTTTATTTCCCCACTGGCTCCCTCCGCGGCTGGCTTCGCTCCATGGTGACTTAGGATGCTGCTCCACAGGGAGCGGGAGGTGGGCTAATGGCCACCTCTGCTTACAGCCCTGGGCCGGCTCTGCAGCTCACAGGTGGCTGGGGCAGGGCGGGATGCAGGGAGAGGATTGCAGGGAGAGGATTTGGGAGAAGGGGACAGTGAGACCTGGGCAAGACCCACAGCCTTGGACCAGGGGCGTCCAGCAGTTGGAGCACTGGGCAGCCCAGGTTTCGTCCCTGGCCATCAAGCCGACCTCTGCAGCAGAGGAGCCACCAGATAAAATGAGGGCAGGGGCTGCAGCAAGTCCCCACCAAGTCTCTCGGGGCTCGTCTCACATGGGGCTGGACAGAAGCACAGCCTGCGATGGGCTTAGCGCTTGGGCTCAGGAAAAACCTCGGCAGGGCTGGGAGGCAGGGAGGCCGCCAGGCCAGGGAAAGGGCTGAGCCAGACATGCAGGCCAGGGGACTCTGGAAGAAACGGCAGCAGGGTAGCACCTGGGCCAGGGCTCAGGCTTCGGCTCTGGTCCCCCCTGGTCAGGGACTGTGGGCCTGACCCATTGCAGGAGGAAAGGTGAGCCTCTGCCCTCACAGCTCTCAGGGCGGCCCAAGTCTCCAGCTGCGTGGCAGCGTTTACCCTGCCCTGGGGGCCGCCAGGGCTCATTTACGTAGGGATTTCATCATGTTTCTTGTTCTGTCGAGTTTCCTGCCGTTACAATTTCATTCTTCCCTTTGGGGACTTAAGGATGTTAAACTGGGCTGAGGTGGGGGTGGCTCCTTGGTACGGGGGAGGAGCTTGGGGAGGAGGGGCCTGAGGAGGAGGAGCCTGCAGGAAAGGGGCCTGGGAGGAGGAGCCTGCAGGAGAGGGGCCTGGGGAGGAGCCTGCAGGAGAGGGGCCTGGGAGGAGGAGCCTGCAGGAGAGGGGCCTGGGGAGGAGCCTGCAGGAGAGGGGCCTGGGAAGGAGGAGGAACCTTGGGGAAGGAGCCTGCAGGGGAGGGGCCTGGGAGGAGCCTGTGTTGTCCTATAGCCAGGGCTTTGGCTGGGAGCTTTGGCTGGGAGCAAGAGGGGGTTGCCCGGGCACCTGGCAGAGGGAAGAGGCCTCCCTGGCACACTGCCCCCAAGGCTATAATAGTGGCTTATGGATGCACAGGAAACCCGGCTGGCCCGGTCCTCTGGTGCTCACATGGTACCGGGTGCGACTCTCTCCACAGGCCTGGGATGCTGCTCCCATCCTGCCCCCATCACACAGATAAGGACACTGATGCCCAGAGACAGTAAGACACTTGCCCCATGTATCGAGCTGTTACTGATCTTCCTACAACGGCCCTCCTGATGGCAGGAGGCACCCCGGGAGGCAGTGGGACCCGGAGTCATCGGAGCTTGTCCAGGGTTATCTAGTAGAGCCCTCCATCTGGCCGCACCTCCCTTGGACTGTGAGAAACACACTGGGGGCAGTGGGGTCACAGAGGTCCCCTCTCGGCATGCTCAGGCTGCAGCAGGGACACCGGGGCAGCTGTCCTACAGGACACCAGCTCCATGAGGGAGGGCCACGTGGTCTTACGGAGCTGGTGGAATCTCATTTGCAAACAGGAGGCAGGAGGCAGACTGACCCCCAGCTCTGTGTGCCAGCCGTGCTGGGGACGGAACCAGCGCCCACACGTGTTACGCAGGCTCCCCACCACTGAGCGCACCGCAGCCCTGGCCACCCACTCAATTGACAGAGCACCTCCGGAGCCAGGGCCTGTCGCACACCCCGCGTCAGCCCAAGGCCACCAGCTGTCTGGTGCTGTCCCAGCCTGCGTCAGGAGCAGCATGTCCTGGGTGGCTGGTGTCCTGGCACAGTCTTCATCCAGCCCCCAGAGATGGCTCTGGAAAGAGGCTCCTTGAGGCTCTGCCCCAAGTAGTGCCCCCTGTTCTCGTCTTTTCTTTCTGCCTGGCTCTTAAAAAAAAAATTAAGCGCGGATGGTTTCATCTGGGGAGAATTAGTATTCCAGGCAGGGACCTGGGATGTGACGGGAATGTCAAGGCCGCAGCCACAGAGCTGGAGGGGAGGGAAGAGGGGCCGGGCCTGGCAGCCGAGTGGGGGCAGAGGGCGCTGATCCTGTCTGAGGAGGTATGGATGCCCTGGGGACCAGCTGCTTCAGCCTGCCAAGACTCCCTGGGGAGGTCAGGCGGGTGTGGACAGAGGGTTTGCCACAGATCCAGGACAGGAGACCACGTCTGGCTTGGACCTGTGGCTTCCTGTGGCCCCAGCCCAGCTCATCACACCCCCACCCCCATGCGCATGCCTACTGTGTGCTGAGCAGAGGGCAGGGGCAGGCCTGTCCTCACCACGGCACGCCACCAACACAGCACCCCTGTGTGACACACAGAGGTCACCAAAGACATGGGCATCACACAGCACCTCCCAAAGATTGACAGGTGTCACAAAAAATAAAGTCAGCTGGTAATGACTGAGGCCAACCGACTGAGATGGGCATCTTTGCCTGGGACTTCTCATAACCTTTAATTGCTAAGGTACCTTGAGGACCTACAGAGGGACCCGATTCTGCCACCTGAGTGTAGATCTTTTGTCCCTGGCCCCACAGGAAAGGTTGCTGTGGCCCTAAGGGCACATAACAGAAACAAGAATGGGTTTGCCATCAGGCTCTGCGCTGTGTGACCCTGGGCAGGCCCCTGAACATCTCTGTTCCCTTAGATGCAAAACTGAAATGGTCTCGGTGTAGCTGAGTCCTTCCCAGAACATCCTCCTGGCCCTTCTAGATGCTGGGCCCCGGAACACATCACACGTTTTCCTCTGGACCCAGAGTGCCAAGGACAGGGTCTGCCCTCTGTCCTGTGCTGGGCTGAATGTCTGTGGGCACTTCTCACCTGCATCTTGTGGAGCCCGGAACCCCACAGTGTTCCTGCTTGATGTGACAGGGTGGAGGCAGGGAGGGGGCGGTGTGGATATCACCTCCACTGTGTGGTCTGTTCCTCCTTTAATGCAGCCTGTCCAGGAACGAGGGCCAGGTGTTCCTCTGTATCTGGAAGAGTCAGCCATCTTGCTCCACAGAGAAGGCCAGGCTGAGAGAGAGCAGAGTGCAGGGGGCCTCAGTGGCCCCGTAAAGAAGCTGGGGGCAGAGGGGGGGTCAGGGAAGTCTGCCTGGAGGAGGGCACAGTTGTCAGAGCCGAGTGGTAGGTGCCCGGAGTGAAGGTCTTTTTATTCAGGGCCCCATGCACGCGAGGCAAGTGCTGCACCCCTGAGCCACATCCCTGGCCCTGAAGACCTCTGGGTCCCCTGGTCCTGCTGTCTAGTGACTCGCATCCTGGGACCGAGCCCCCAGAAGCCACCCATGCAGAGACAGGCTCAGGAAGGCCCGCTCACAGGCCTCCCAGTGCTGGGCCTCCTCTCCCAGGGGTCAGCTCGTCCTCCGCCCCCCATCACAGTGTGGTGGGCTGCCCAGGGGGTCCACGGGAACGGAAGTCACCGCCAGGTCAGGCCCAGGGGGGCTGCAGCCCAGTGCCCCCTCCCTGCCTGCACCCTCCGAGGGCCTGCAGCAGCCGTCGGGATGGGGCAGGGCCGGGCCCTGGCACCGCAGGCTCGAAGGTGCCTCCTTAGCCGCTGCTTCAAAGAGGCTCATTAGGAACAAAGCGACGGCGGATCTTTTCCCTTTTCCTTCTCTCCTTAAAGCAGGCGCCCAGCTGAAAGGGCCATAAGGAAACCCCAAGGAAGACGCAGCCCCCCCCCCCCAGGCTGGCTGGGTTATTTACTTAAAACCCTCTCCCCCTCCCCCGCTCAGCCGGCCCTGGGCTGGCTCTAAGTCCTTTTGAAGTGTTACAACCATTTTCTCCTCTTTCAATTAACAACAAGAAAAGGAACTAATAGCTTCCTGGGCTACTCGCTGTAAATATTAACACAGCCTGGCCCTCTGCTGCTCTCCAGGCGAGGTGCGCTGTCGGGAAGGAGCGGGTGGGCGATTCCCCACACACAGGCGAACCTCCCCTGGCACGGCTTCTGACAGGGCAGGGAAACGGGAGCGCTGGGGGGCGGGGAGCTGGGCGAGGGGCCTGTCCCCAGGGCTGGCACAGCGGTGCGGTGCGAGAGAAGCAGAGGAACGAGGCTGTGGGGGGACACTTCCGGAGGGAGGGGCAGCGCCCTCCATCTACACCTGGGTCGCCTGCCCAGAGCCGGAACGTGGCCCCGCTGTGGCTTTGAGTGAGGTTGGTGGCAGGGTGCTGATGGTCCCCAGGGGCGCACACTGGGCCCCCCTGCACCAGCACAGAGTCCCTGGGGAGGCTGGAAGTCTGGGGTCCCAACCTGCTTTGGGGAATTGGAGGCTGGGGGGGCAGGGCCGGCAGAGAAAGGGAGCAGACACCCCGTACAGAGGCTGGGTTCCCTGATACCCCTTCAGCCTTCTCCAGGGAAGCCTCTGTGACTATGGCCCCCTCCCTGTGCCTGTCAGCCCTGAGACACATCCTGTGGTGGCCAGCTAAGTGCCCCCCAAACATCTGTTTGAGAGCAACAGCGCTCTACCTGCTGTGGCGCACACCTGTGGTCCCAGAGACTTTGGAGGCTGAGGCAGGAGGATTGCAAGATCAAGGCCAGCCTCAGAAACTTAGCAAGACCCTATCTCAAAAAAAAAAAAAAAAAAAAGGTCGGGATATGGCTCAGTGGTAGAGTGCCCTGGGTTCAACCCCTGGTACCAAGCAAAAGCTGCCGCATGTGGACAGCACAGGCCTGTCTCGCAGCCAGGGTGCCAGGGACCTGTGCAGGGGCCTCAGCCCAGGCAGCCAGAGGGGGCCAGGCCTGCCTCCTCTAAGGGGCCAGCTAAGGCCGCCACAGCAGGGCAGGGCAGGGCGGGCAGGTCACGAAGCCAGCAAGATTGCCGGCAGAAGCCGCCTACTTTACTGAAATCCAAAGTCCTGACCTTGGCTGGTGGCACCAGACACATCAGCCCAGGCTCCCTCTAGGCTCCTTGCAGACCCTCCTGGTGAGGGAGGAGGATGAGCTGCCTCCCTCCCGGGAGCCCCAGGCAGAGGCCCAGGCCACCTTCTGGGCCTAGAGTCACGGAGGGCGAAGGAGCAGACCAGGGGAGGGCTACCGCGCCCCCCACCACGTGCACAGCCCCCTTGGGGTCTCTCCTCCTGAGGCCACGACAGCTGCCTGTCCCTCCGTGAGCCTGGAGGGGTGCGCGCTGCCCTGGGCCAGCCCTACGCGGTGCCCACTCTCTTGCCCAGGCTTGGACGAGGTTTCAAAGGCAGGAGAGCCCTCGGGGCGGACGAAGCATCTCTGGGCAACTGTGCGCCCTGTCCCCCGCCGCCCAGGGGTGACGTTCTAGATCCCCTGCCTGGTGGGGGCAGCACCTGCAGACTTGGGGCCTCTGCTCCACCTGGAGCCTGGCAGAAGGAGGACTTTGAGCCCAGCCATGCAGGGCCCCATGGGATGGGCAGCTGGCAGGTGGCCGCCCACCGTCCATCCCCATGTGACCTGGCCCAGCACTAGGGGACAGGAGTGAAGTCCCAGGCCAAGAAGGGAAGGAGGGACCAAGGAAGGAAAAGGAGGGGAGACAGGAAGGTCCACTCAGTGGCGGAAGTCCCGGGTCATGTCCTTCAGAGCAGCCATGGCCCAGGAGAGGCCTAGGGGCCCCAGAGCTCTCATCTGCGCTGAGCCCTGCCCCGTCGCCCATTTCCCCAGCATCTGTCTCTGAGGGTGGGCGCTGGCAAGGGTCCAGGCTGCTGGCTGGGCAGTGTGGGCTCCCGCGGCCACCCACGGCCAGCTGCCACACTCGTCCACACGCCCATTGCCCATTGTCCCTGGAAGTCTGGGTGTCGTCAGGAAACTGTCTAATTAGCAGAGTGGAGGTTCACACCGCCTAAGCAGCCTCTCGCCTCCGCCCCTCAGAGCTGCCGAGCCAGGCCCAGGGGCCAGGGATGGAGGGGGCAGGGAGACTCAGCTCACAGGAGCCTCCTGCTGCCTGCCGCTGCTCCAAGCCCATGACCTGCTCAAGCTGCCCAGGGACTGTGGGCCACAGCTCAGGGCCAGGCTGGGAGCCCCACAGCCGGCCAACTCTCCACAATGCTCCCAGAGGCACTCAATTGCCCTCCAGTGAAAAGGATGGGGTCCACTTGGCCCGCAGGCCTGTCTTCAGGGAGAACTGCAGAAGCTCCCAAGTCATTCGAGAGGAGACAGTTCAGCCTGGGCACCCTTGGCGGCTCCCCGCTCCCCTCAGTATGAAAACCAGGCCCCTCAGCACCACCCGCAAAGCTCCCCCAAGGCCAGGCTCCCCTCTCCCACTTCAGCTCAGTGATTTGGCTCTGGGCCCGTCCGCCTGCCCAAAGTACCCCGCCCCGCTTTGCACACGCTGTTCCCTTGGCCTGAAATACTCTTCCCATTATTTCCCATCACGCTGACCTCGTTCCAGGAGCCATCCTAGTCCCGAATGCAAAAGCCTTCCCTGGCGTGCGGCCCCAGCCCCAGCCCTCTGCCCCTGCTGCCCTCCGGGGACCGGAGCATGACCGTGGCACTGGCATTAGGGAGGAGCAACCACTCTCGGTGATGGGGCGGAAAGAACAGGCCCTGTGGCTGGCTGTCCTGGGGGGGGGGGAGCCAGCAGCCACGGAACAAACTCCGGGTCTGATCACAAAGGGCCTTTTCATCTATAAAGGTCAGATTCGGATGCTGACCTCAGCCTAGAAGTCCAAATGAAAGCGCACCGGGTCTCGCGGCTCGCTCCCGCGCCGACCTGCCGACGAGGATCTAAACTCTGCCCCTTCAACTCGAGGCAGCTCTGCCCAGGGAGGGGCCGACACCTTGATCACTTCAAACGCCGCTCTGCTAGGTCACCCGCCACAAAGCCCCCCTGGGCGTCCAGCAGCACATCCCAGGCATCTGATTAATGACACGCACAGATAAATCTGTCCCCAAGAGCTCTAGGTGGAAACCAAACAGGAGGGCTAATTGCTAATCTAGGACTGGTATCAGGGAGCGGCCTTGCTGGAGGCAGCCAGGAACTGTAAAGCCGGAGGACCATATCCACTCTGGAGGGAAGCCCCAGCTGCCAAAGGTGGGCACAGCTCTGGAAGGAGGACGGGTGGCCAAGGGGGACACCTGGCCGTGTCTGTCCCACTTTGCATTGCCACTGAGCTCATGTGAGTCTGAGGACCCCAGACCATGGCAACGTCTTCCCCAGGACGTCTCCTGGGACATCCCCCACGGGCTGGGCAAGGTGGCGCCCTTGTGTGTCTCAGGCCAGTCTCCTGCAAGCGGGGGGCTTTCCCGTGAGGCTGCAGCCTCCTGGAGTACAGGGGCTCCTCTCGGGATCCCCAGGGTCTTGTACAGTGCCTGGAGCATGACTGGACTCGGCCTATTATTGCTAAGCGGATGGAGAGCTGGGTGGACGGGTGGATGGACAGAGGAACGGAGGGAGGCAGAGCTGGGGGCTGCCTGGGGGGCCTCGGTGCCCTTAGCTCTGTCACCTGGGCCTGGAGCTGCAGGAGGGAGGGGCTGCTCTGGGAGTCTGGAGCACCAGCTTTTCTGCATGTCGCGAGGTTGTGTAATCTGGGACACGTCCCTTTCCACCTTGTCAGCCTGCACCATGAGGTGGTCCTCCCTATTCTGCCAGCTGTGTTGGGCTGTCCCAGGCTCAGAGGAGATGGCAAAGCAGAAATTACTGGAACAGGGTAAGGTGCATGTTTCCCTGGTGGACTGTGGGAATGGACAGGCAGATCTGCCAAAATGCAAAAGGAGGTGCAGATCTGCAGGACTGGGGGCTTGGCTGGCTTCTTTCCTTTTTTCTTTGAACCAGCAGGGCTTAGCCACTGAGCCACATCCTCAGCTTTTATTTGTATTTCATTTAGACAGGGTCTCGAGAGTTGCTTAGGGCCACGCTAACTGGCTGAGGCTGGCTTTGAACTCACGGTCCTCCTGCCTCAGCCTCCCAAGCCACTGGAATCATAGGCATGCGCCACCTGGCCCGGTTTGCTCTTTCCTTTCAAATTTCTTTTAATGCAACTGTGATGCTGTTGTTAGTAACAAAATAAAACTGGGTAAGCATGTCAGAAAAAAAAAGGGGGGGGTGCAGAGACCTGGAGCCTGTGGGAGCAGAGAAGGCCCAGGTAAGAGGGGCTCCACAGAGCTGTCACCTCTCCAGAGTCTAAAGAGGCCCCCATTCCTGATCCCTTGGGACCCCATGGATCCTTTTGTCCTTGGCTGACCCAACTGATCATGTGGCAAGTCTGCCCAGAGCCGTGAGCTTTGCCCGCTATGGCTTTACCAACCCAGTTCGCCATGGGTGCCAGGCTCTGGCCGAGGCGTCTGCCAGGCAGACACATTTACATATGTATTCCTGGGCCGCATTTGGTCCAGTGAATGCAGGTGGCCACTGATGATCGTCATTATGCAGCCACACGTGGGGAGAGCCACAGCGCTGCCCAGAGCTCATGCTTCCCAACCACTGCCAGCCAGGCTCACCTGGAAAGCCCATGCACCCCCCACGCCCACGTGGCCCCACTCACCCGTGGTGGGGACCCCCAGGAGCCCAGTATCTGCACACTAAGGTTCCCAGGAGGCTTGGGAGGATGCGGGGGATGGGTGGGGGGCCAGCAGGGAAGGCTGACCAGGGTGTGCAAAGCTGGACAGGCCCACCAAGAGCCTGGCTCAGACCCTTGGTTTTCTAAATGAGGAAGCAGAATGAGAGTTTGCTGGGTGCACTTATTAAGCACCTTCTGTGTGCACGGTACGGAGCCAGATGCTGGAAGATCCAGCCTTATATCCTCCCTCGAAGCCAGGGAGCTCACTTCCTGTGCTATGTCACTGCAGTCACGCTTAGTGGGGCCGCGTGCCTGGAGAGGGAAGGTGGCGATATCGCAGGGAGGGAGAGAGGGAGGGTGACGTTTGAGAGGACGCTCATGGGAGGGGAGCAGCAAAGGGATGGGCCTGTGTTAGGAGATGTCCATGGGTGGGCTGCGCAGGGCCAGGCCCTGGGAGGCCCTGGAGGACTTCCCAGTGTGCCTGTCCCCGGAGCCCTGGGTGGCGCCGAGGGGGAACATACCTGTGTATGAGCCGCCTCCTTCCTGGATTTGCAATCTCAAAGGCAGAGGGTGGTTTGTGTCTGTCATGGAGAGGCGGCTGGAGCATCTGGGCTCCCAGGACTCCATCTCCACGTACTGAGGTCCAGTCGCCCCACCCCCACCCCAGTGACAAAACAATTTCCTGGCCTGGCCAAGGAGGCAGGTGACCTCATTGGACTCTTTCCACCTCTCGCTTTCACAGAGAAATTACAATTTATAATTGGATGAATCGCACCGGTGGGGACAGCATGAGGGCTCGGACTGCAGTCTCCTGCCCTCCCTGGGGCCCCGGCCACCTGCCCACCTCACCTGCAGTGCTGGCCAGGCCTGGCCACTCAGGATTCCCCCCACAAAGCCTGCTGGCCTCAGGCCTCCTGCCACCTGTCCCCAGAAGCCCGGCCTCACCTTGGCAGCCCCCTCGCCCTGACACGCGTTCTTGCCCCGTGTTCCCGGCCGGCTGTGTACTCATGAGCAGACACCTGGGGTGTGGTGCCTGGTTTTTGTTTGTAACAATGAGCATTTCTCAAATCAGCCACCTCTGGCCCCCAAAAGAAAAGCCCCCAGAGGCAGCTGAGCCCCTCTGGATCTGTTAAACCAGCACTTCTGCTCTCAGATGTGTCATGAAAGCCCTTTTCCAAAGCAGGGACCCGTGGGGAACCGGACACCAAGGCCCAGGCCTTTCACACACCACGCTAATGAGGGGTGGCGTGGGGGGCTCTGGTTTTGTTTTAGGATTCCCAAGAACAGCCTGCCCTGACCCCGGGTCTCTGCAAAAGGGCAGAGCAGTGGAGTTGTGCAGGACTGACCCCGCCTAAGAGATGGCGTGGCCTCACACCAGCAGCCAGGGACACCAAGACCTACTTCCCAGATCCCTGGTGATCGTACCTCCCAGTCGGAAAAGCAGCTTGTTCTGGAAGCCTGGGCTGTAGTGGTCCAGTTGGAGCCTTTGAATGACATTTACCAAGAGGGGCAGGTGCTGGGGAAACAGCCAGCCCTGGCCTGGGCAGGTGGCCCTGCTCTTCCCATTCCTTCTGCCCCAGGGAAAAGGAAACCAGGTAGCTCTAAGGAAGGGCCCTGGGCCTGGCCAGCTGTTCCTTATGTGGGTTTGGAAAGAGATGGGAGATGCGGAACAGTGATCCCAGTAGGTCCCTGGATCCTAGGGAAGTGACATTCAAGAAAACAGGCTCCGGGCTGGGGGTGTTGCTCAGAGGGAAACTGTTTGCCAGGCCCTGGGTCTGCAGCCCAGGCTGCCCCCGCCCTGCAAGTGGTACCGCCCGGCCTCGTCTCCTTGGGCCTGATGGCTTGTGTTGTTTTTGGCAGGTGAGGAGGCAGGGAGTCGGTGAGAAGGACTCTTCTTTGGAAGACAAGACCAGGGAGTGAAGCTGGAATAGTCCCCCCCAAAGCAAGAGAAGCTTCTCCACAAACAGGGGCAGCCAAGCAAGACCGAGCCCCCCGCAGCCCAAAGCATCTTTCCAAGCAGGGCCCGTGGGGCCTGACAGCTCAGGGGCCCAGTCATCGGCTCAGGCCCGCCAACGTCTGAACTCCCCGGCGGGGGGGCGGCCCCTCCCTCCCCTGGAGGCCAGCCTGAGTGGCAGGAATCCCGATTCTTTGGAGAGCGGCTTCCTCTCAGCTCTGTCACGCAAGAACGCTCTCTGCACCAACCCATTCTGCCAAGTGACTTAAAGGGATTTAAAAAAGAAAAAAAATGTGGTAAAGAAAAAGGGGGTAAAAGCCACGCAGCCGCCTTTCAGAGGAGGTGGCCGCCTGCAGACAAAGGGCAAAAGTTGAAAGAGGGCCGTGGAAGTGACAGGCAGCCAGGCTGCTCCCCGGATGGGCGCGGGTCGGTAGGGCATGCCCCGGGAGCAGGGGGTCAGAACGCCCGCAGGCCCCACCCGGGAGCCCCCCAGGCCGCGGGGCTGCCCCTGTGCACTCCGAGCGCAGGACCCTTGCTGCGGGAGGAGCCAGCGGCGCCCCAGGTCGAGGACCACAAGGATGCTGCCTGGGACCCGCAGCCTTGCCTGAATTGGGCAGGGGAGCCCGGAAGTCAGAGGCACAGGGTCCTCACGTGCAGCAGCAGCGCTGCCCACCACCCAGGTCTGCAGGCTATAACCGGAGTGGGCTTGGCCTGTCGGGGCCCTGGGGCAGGAATGTGAGAGCAGCCCGCTGCCCAGCCCGCAGCAACGTTGGCAGGAGCCCCTGGAGCAAGACCCCAGTCGCACCGCAGGCTCCACTGACAGCCGTGAAGGAGGTAAGACTGAGGGAGGTGGAGGTGGAAGGGCCCAGGGTGGCCCTCAGAGGTGCCCAAGGGCTCCTCATGCCTAGAGAGGGCACAAGACAGCTGGGCCCCCTCCTCTAAAGGCCCCCGTCCTGACCTGGTCACACAGGGCATTTCAGCAGAGCACCCGGGTCTGGGGCTCCATTGCCGCCTGCCACAATTTTACAAAACGTGGGGCTTCAGCTTGCTCAGGCAGGAAAGATGTGCTACCTCGTCGCAGGGAGGCCTTGTCGTGGGTTAGGGAAGGAGCTTTGGGGACCAAGGCCACTGGCCTTGGCACCTGTTACCCTTGAACTGTAGGATGGCCACAAGACCTGTCCCTCTGGGCCTGCCCCTGCTCTGACTGGACGATCCAAAGCTGTCGCCCGGCTTCTATTGGCCGGACATCATCTGCTCTGACTTCCAGTGCTGGCCCTTGGTTGGTGAGAGGAGCAAGCTGAGGCCCAGAGACAAGCAGTGAGTGCCACAGGGTCACACAGAAGGTTCTGAGCGCTCCCTCTTTAGATCTGAAGTGGCCTGGGCGGGGCCTGCTCCCCCTGGGCGGGGCCTGTTCCCCCTGGGCGGGGCCTGCTCCCCTGGGCGGGGCCTGCTCCCCTGGGCGGGGCCTGCTCCCCCTGGGCGGGGCCTGCTCCTCCTCCGGCTCCCAGAGGCGGGAGGGAGGGCCACGCCTCCACAAACACACATCCCAGGCAACCTCAAGCAGCGGCGCCCTGGGCAGGGCAGGGAAGCCCCAATTCATTACCAAGATGGAAAATGACACTTCCCTGCGCTCTGCCCCAGGAGAGGGGCTGATTTATGACTGCGCCAGGGCCTGGGACATCCGTCAGCGCGGCGCGGCGCACGCCGGCTGCGGGGGCATTAATAGCCGTGTTATTAGCCACCGGCGTGAAGGATGCCCTGCGGATGGGCTATTTGCTGTTATTTATTATGAAGGCGCGCCAGCCCGGCAGGCAGCAGGGCCGTGGCGGTGAGCCCCAGCGCGCCCCTGCCCCCGTCCACCTCCCCACCCCACATCCCTTCCGCTGGCCCAGCACTGGTCCCTACCCTCTCCGGGGCAATTCCCGCTGGGGAGGCCGAGCCAGACCGGGGCAGCTGCTGTCCCCAGGCCTGCTGCCCAAGTACTGATGGTGAAGCTGCTCCAGCGGCAGAGGCACAACAAGGACCAGATGGGCTGAGGGGCCGGACACACCTGGGCTGGGCTCTGGCCCTCAGGTGTGAGCCGTGTGACCTCAGGCAGGTCCCTTCTCCCCTGTGTGCTTAAGGGACTGAGACCCTGAGGGGCAGTGGCCAGCTGGGAAAGGACACTGCCAACACTACCCCACCTGAGTCCACAGGGTACAAGGTGTCTCCTGACCTGCTCATGGTGGGAAACAGCCCCACGAGACCATCTTGAGTTGGGACGCTGCCCACCATCACCCTTCCTGGGCCAAACCCCCGGGAAAGGATTTGACTTGGCACCTATTACCCTTGCCAAGGCTGGAGGTGGCCGCCGGGGAGGGCTGACTTCTGTGCTGGGCCTGTCCCTCTTACACTCTGGGCCTCAGTCTTTCCTCATCTGTAGAACACAGACTATCTCTGAGTCCTTTTTGCCCCCAGATTCCGCGCTCCTGGGGCTGGGGTCCCCCCTCGTGTGCATCTGTGGGTGGGCAGGAAGGGGAAGAGGCCTTCAAGCTGGGAAGGTGGGCCCAGGTCAGATGCCTGAGATGCCCCTGTAGCCAGCCACCTGTGGTGGTGAGCAGGTCTTCAAGGGTTTGCTCCCTGCAGAGCCGAGCCCGGGGAAGGTGGGTGCGAAGGTGCCGGGCGGTGATTCTAGGGAGGCCCAGGCTCGTGCCGGGTTCATGGCCTACTGCACAATTCAGACTAAGCCCTTTGCCTGTCTGGGTGGCTGTGACAAGGGTCACGGTGACTTCCTGGGACGGTGCCTCCCTCTTTCATCCCTTCTACCCAGTCAGTCCCGGGTTCTAGGTGCTAGGGCCTCGATCATTGATTCAGTGGCTGTTTCAGGGCCCCTTCATGCCAGGGAGGAGTCAGACGATCCCCTGGGGACAAAGAAATTGGTAGTAAATAAACAGGGGGGTCTCGTTAGGAGCAGGTCAGGGACACCCATGGTTCCTGAGAGGCCCCAGCTCCCAGGGACCCTCTGACTCCGGATCAGGAAGCCTAGTCACCAGCGGTGTTTCCTGCCCACGAGCTTCTCTGGTTCCCTTGCTGTGGCCCAGGATCCTGCAGGTGGCAGAGGAGCCAACAACACAGACCCTCTGGCCACCCCACCCTGGTCTTGGCACTGCCCTGCCTTCCTTCTATGTAGCCCCCCACAAAATAAATGCCCATCGACTCTCCTCCCGCTGACCCTCCACTGGCTTTCCTTCTGCTTTCCAGGGGGATGGGTCTCAGTGCAGGCAGGCCAGCGTCAGGTGGGGGCGCCTGATTAAATGATGCTGAGGCAGAAACAAAGTTACTCGTGTCTCCTTTCATCGCCACTACCCCTTCCGGCCCGAATAGCTGAATATGGAACAATGTCATCAATATAATTAACCTCCCAAGACACACCGTTAAAGTCTGGTTTTTTGAAGCCATCCGTGTTCTCTGAGGCCCAGGAAGCCCGCCTCTGGGCACCGGCCCCACCCCGATGGCCCAGGCGGGCTAGGGCACAGGCTGCGCATATCTAGTGGATTTGCATACCTGTCTGCAATTACCGCCAACATAACAGCTGATGCATAATGCATGCAGCTGGAAATTAGAAAAATAATTAACTTTAGGTTTTAAAAGGATCCCCACCCCCACCCCACCGCATCCCCAGTGCTGGGTGGCACTACTGGACAGGCGCCGGAAGTGAAGTTGGGGCGATGGGTGAAGCTGGCTAGCACCTGCAGGTGACAGAGTTAGAAGGTCCTTGAGGGTCTCACATCTGGTCCACTGTCATGAGGGAATCCACTATGGGCCTGTGGGCCCTGGGCCTGATGAGGACCTGGGAAAGCCCCTCTAACAGTCTCAGCTCCCTGCCTGGCCCCCTAGCACCTGCACCTGGGGAGGTGCCACCACCTAAATGCCACCACCTAGGGCTGGTGACTGTGGCTCCCTCACTCTGGACATACTCTGCCAGGCACTGGAGTCACCTTATTTTATGCTCTCAAGAGCCTGGGGAAGTTGATCATCTATGGTCCCATTGTACAGAGGACCTGAGACTGGAGGCCACCTCTCAGCAGGCCCAGCAGCTGCACAGATCCCTGGCTGGCCGCCAGGCTACTCACCTTCCTAGGAGAGGGCCTTCCTGGGAGGGTGGGGAGGGGACACCCCCCAGGCCGCCCTGAGCACCAGGCTGCTGCAGGCCTCTTCCCTCCGTCTAGCTGACAGCTGAGCCCCCAGGACAGCTGCTGGCGGGGAGAGGGCCCTGGGGTCTGAGCAGTCCAGGCCAACGCCAGGCCATGTGGGCACACCACCAAGGGCTGGCCAGTAGGTTGGCAGAGAAGGCGCAGTGCCCGACGGGCCAGCGGAAGGAGTGGGGTGGCGAGAGGTGGCCTCCAACCTCCTCTCCGCAGCTTCAAAGCCTCACAGTCATGAGCACGTGTTTAGTTTCCTACCAAAATGTTAAGGGGGCCGGATGCTCGCCCTCTCTTACTGGCCCCCTCTGAGACCCCTGACCCCGGCTTCCCAGGACAGCCTGCTGGCCCCCCCTGCTCAGCAGCGGCCCCAGAGGGTCTTCTGCACCCTGAGCGCAGCTGCAGGAGCTGCGAAGGACACTGGAGAGAGGGCTCAATGGGGGGCACCACGTCACAGAGGAAGGTGAGAGCGCTGCGGGTTCAGGAGGGGCCCCGACAGTCGAGGCAGCTTGCTCAGGGAAGGCTGAGGCCTGAGGGGAGGGAGGGCAGGACTTGGCCCTGTGGAGAGGGAAAGAGGAGCACGGCCCAGGCCAGGTGTATAGGGAACTTAAGGCACCAAGGGAGGCCCCCGCGTAGGGGGCGCTGTGGAGAAGGAGGGCCACCTGTCAGGTGCCACCCCAGTGTCTGGAACACGTGGGCTTCTCAGCCTGCCCTGAGCTGCTCTGAGCCCCTCTCGGATCTGTCTGCAGGACCATGTGCGGGGAAAGGCCTGGCAGAGGCCAGCCCAGGCTCCTGGCTCTGGAGCGGACTCAGGCCTCTGGGTTGGGCTCCCTGACCAGGGCGTCCACCCGCGACACCCCCAGCATGGGGAGCCCAGGCATTATTGGCAAGAAGTGAGCGCCCAGCGCCTCCTGTGCCCAGGCCACCAGCTGCCTCGGGGGCTGGGCATCTCCCCACTCCGCTCCTGCCCTGGCCTCCTTCTGAGGAAAAGGCATGTGGGAGCTGCCCGGAGCCCTGCTCGGAACAGGCCCTGGGCTCTTCCTGGGGGCAGAAGCTCCCCTTCCAAACCAGTCAGGGCCTGGGCCTCGTGCACCACCTGACACCCCGCCATCACCACCCTCCCAGGAAGATGGGGGCCTCCACAACATGGCACCAGTGAGGCCCGGAGAGCGGGGGCGGGGACGCCACCTGTGGACCCGGCTCCTAGGACCTCCTGCTCTTTTCTAGTTCCCACGTCTCCTTTCTGGGGCCAGTAAACCCAGAATTCCCTGTTTCCTCTGGGGACCCGCATCAGGAGGTCCCCGGATGAGCTGCCTTCACTGGTAAACAAGGAGAGCTGGGACCGGCAGCTGGGACCCTGGCTCCGGCCCAGCCTGGCTTCCTTCAGGAGTGTGCCGCTGTCCCCCCAGGCCGGCAGAGTGGGTGTCCTGGGGGCTCACCCCCACTCCCTGGGGCCTCTGCCAGTCCCGGCTTGGCAGGATTTGGGGAAGACGACAGAGCAGGAGCCTGGAAGCCAGGGGTGACAACTGGGCACCATCCAGTTGGTGGACAGTGACAGGTGCTGCCAGACCCTGCTGCTCCAGGCAGGGGGTACAGGAGCCGAGCGGACCAGCCGCAGCCCACAGAGCTTCATGGGGGGGGCAGTGGAGTCAAGGCCTGGGGCAGAGTGAGGTGGCCTGTGGGGACAAGGGGAAGGGTAATGATGGCCCAGGAGCAGAAACAGCATGTGCAAAGGGCCAGGGGCACTGCTGGAGACAGTGTGGCATGTCAGAATTCCAGGGGGTCCAAGAAAAGAGCCGAACCGTGGGCCGAAGGTCCCTCCCCACCCCGGGCCTAGGCAGCCTCCCACAGGGGCTGGGGCCACACGGGAGGGCCTGGTGCTGCAGGGACCAGCTGCTGGCTTTGTGTGGCCCAGGCTTGGGGTCACTGTTTCCAACTCAGTGGGGGAGGGTATTGCCAACGGGGAGCATGCCCACTGCCAAGTAGGAGCAGGTCAGTGAAGAAGGGGCCACACAGACGAGCCCCAGGTGCCACGAGCAGGTAGGGGGCAGCCAGAGAACAGGGCAGCTTTTAATCCAGGCATCAAGGACACACAGGCTGCATTACAAGGAGCTTCTGGGAGTATCAACTCATCGTCCTCTCGTTTGTAAGTTTCCGACATACAGATGAGGAAACTGCAGCTCAGAGAGTGCAAGCAAGGTGCACAAAACCACACAGCCTGCTAAGTGGCAGAGGCAGGACTTGAACCCAGAATTGTCTATCCTGGAAAGTGGCGGGAGCCAGCAACAGATAGAGCACCAAGAATGAAGTGCAGCCCCCCTCAGCCAAGGGGGACCTCCAGCCTAAGTCATCTGCGGCTCCCCTCCTCCACCACCAGCGGCACACAGCTGTCAGTCACACGGCCGGCAGGTCATAACTCACACCTCAGTGGAGTCTGCATGATGACGACAGGTGATCCCGTAAAAGATGGGCCATTTACCAGGTTTAATTTGATGGCCACATCAACTACCAAACACAACAAGAAGCAACCGCCCGGGCAGTTAAGGGCTCCTTGGCGAGGTGCCACCTGCTGACGCTCTCCCCTCCCGGGCTCCCCTGTTCCTGGAGCCCCAGGGCTCACTCTCCAGGCTGGCCCTGGGGACGGGGGCGGCAGGGGAGACTCTGGCCAAGATGGATGAGCCGGCAGACGGAGGAGCGGAAAGGCCTTGGGTCCCTGCCTCCCGCGCGTCCCGGTTATCCATCACGCATCTCTGAAAGGTGCAATTTAGACTCTATTATGACGCCGGGGCCTCTGGAGGCTCAAGACCGTGGCCACGAGCTGAGCGGGTGCCAGGAACAGATGTCCATGCCAGAGAATGTGGTGGCTGGCCTTGGCCTTGGCCTTAACAAGTCTGCCCCGCCACAGCCAAGGGCAGAAGCCACGGGGTCCCTCGCGCCAGACTCAGCAGTGACAGACCAGGGAGGGTGTGTGTCCTCGGGCCAGGTGCAGGGGCCTGGGCAGCAGAGCTCAGACTTGATCCCAGAGACCAGGACAGGTGGCCTTGGAGCGGGTCTGGGTCTTCCTGGCTCCAGGCCCCACTGCCCGCCCGCCTTCCCTGCTGATAAGCCCCTGGGACAGGTTCCACACCCCTCGTGGTCCTGGCTCTTTACCCAAAGGGGAGCTGGCAGCCTGGGCGGGCTGTGACCCTGGACAGGCCCCTTAGCTCAGAGCCTCAGCCTGGTCCCTTGCAAAACAGAACCAAGGACCTGTGTGAAGGTGACGGTCAGGCAAGGTGCCCCCCGTGGGCCTTTGTACCTGTCACCTGGGAAGAGGGAGCAGGCAAGGCCTGGCCTGAGGGTTCACCCGTCCCCGTGCCCTGAAGGCTGGCTTGCCTGGGCCACATGCCATCTTCTGCTTCAAGACTGTCCTCTGCCGTGACCTGGTGGGTGCCCTTCTAGTCCCAGAGGCAATGAGAGGTGAGGGCTGGGTGCCCACGTGTCCATCTGCTCTGCTTACGCCACAGGCCGAGCAGGCAGGAGGCACCGCAGAGCCCCCAGCTGCAGCCCCCCTCGCCACCACTGTGCCCAGGGCAGGCGGGGACTCGTCCCCAGCAGAGCACTCTGGTCAAGCCATGAGGTCCCACAGTGAGAGGGGCCTGGGGTGGAGGCCAGGGACAGGGGCAAGTCTCGCATGCCTCAGTTTCCTCGTCTACACAATGGGCCCAGGGGACACAGCAGCGAAGAAGGCACAAAGTTGCTGGGTTGTGCCACTTGCCTCCTAGACGAGGACCTTTTTTTTTTTTTTTTTTGTACCAGGGACTGAACTCAGGGGCACTCGACCGCTGAGCCACATCCCCAGCCCTTTTTTATTTTTTATTTTGAGACAGGGTCTTGCTAAGTTGTTTAGGGCCTTGCCAAGTTGCTGAGGCTGGCTTTGAACTTGTGATCCTCCTGCCTCAGCCTCCTGAGCTGCTGGCATTGCATGTGCACCACCACACCAGGCTCCCGTGGGGTCTTAGAGGGCTTTGGGGGGGCGGTGACATGAGGACTTTTCCAGGTGACTCTGGGTGCCCAGGAGGGCAGAAGGGGCTGGAGAACAGGGGGCAAGGCTCTGGATCAGAGGGAGTTAGGAGAAGGAGGGTGTCAGAGACCGGCTTGGGAGTCAGGGTCACCAAGGAAACAGACAACAGAGACGTTGGTAGCTTTCCACACCACACACAGCAGGGAGCTCAGGGGAGGGGGCGCTGGGCTCTGTGTTCGGGAAGCCAAGGCCAATCCCCAGTCTCCAGAGATGTGAGTAGGGGCCACTGGGGTCCTGGCTGCCTGGCCTGGGCTGGGGCTTCTTCGCCCTCCAGCTCTGGGGCAGGCCCTGCACCCTGCACGCCCCTCCCTCGCCCTCAGTTGCTTCCAGACAGGACCTGAACTGGGTCCGCCTCATGGTCAAAGCCCTATGCCACCAAGGCCCTAAGAGGGGCCCATGCATACGCCAGGGCCAGGCGGGAGCTCTGCTGGGCTGGCCAAGCGGAAGTCCATGTGGATACCAGAGGAGCCTAAGGGTGCAAGGACAACTCAGGGCCTGCTCCCTCCCATCCTGGGTGGTCACTAATGCCAAGCCACACAGGGCCACAGGGCCACAGGACCTGCCTTTAACACCACAGTTTGGTCAGGAGCATGAAAACACCAAGTGTCCACAGCACACCACACTCGGAGCTGCGAGCCCAGCAGTGAGGGGCTGCGGCCTGTGACCCAGAGAGCCGGGCCTCCCCTTCACGTCTCAATCGGCCTTGAGAAAGTCGACGTCTCTAAACTTTGGCTTTCTCACGGGAGCCGGGATGTGGCTCACCGTGGCAGAACACCTGCCTAGCATGGGCAAGGTCCTGGGTTCGATTCCCAGTATTGACAGAAAAAAAAAAAAAAAGGAACACTGATTCCACGTTTGCTGGGAGAATTAAATGACTTAAAAATTCAGAAAGATCTAAGCAAAGTCTGTATTACAGTGTGAGCTACTGTGCCCACAGAATGGGTCCCCAGGAAGCTGGCACATGGTAGATGCTCAGTAAGGTGTGATGGATGGATGGATAGAGGCATGGACGATGGGTCAGTGGGCAAGTGGATGGGTGGACAGAGAGTGGGTGGATATGGTGGATTGCCGGATGCATGGAAGGACTGGCAGATGGAAGCATGGACAAGGGGTGGATGGAGCAGAGGACACTCTCCCTGGGGTACTTGGAGGACTTAGCAGAACTGGGTCCTGGACGGTGAAGACGAGTTTGCAGGGTGGAGAGAGTAGCCGGCCAGGAACACACAGGGTTGGCCTGGTATGGGGACAAGACACTCAGTCACTGTGGCACGAGCCAGGTGCTGGCTCTCCTCCACCCTCCGGGCGGCCCTCCCAGGCTGGAGCCTTGGCTCAGGCCTGAGAAGCCATCATGTCCCACCAAGGAAAGTCTCTGACCCTGGAGTTTCCCAGGAGACCTTTGCCACCTGTACAGAGACGCCTACCCTACTGAGTCGGAAAGATAATTTCTCTTTAATTGATTTTTTTTTTTATCACTATGAACAGTAAAATAATATGAGAAAAATCTACGCCGCAATTTTTCCATTTGTGAAAACTGAGATTACACCTTGCTGACAATTCCCTCAGCGTGCAGACGCCGCCTCCCCGCTTATTTGTCTCAATTCTGTAAATGCAAGAAAGCCGATATATATATATATATAGAGAGAGAGGGAGATCCAGATAGGCATAGACACTTTTTTTTTCTTTTCTGAAGAGCTGAAAGTTTGGGGATGGGGAAGGGCAAGGTGTGGAATGAGTTCCCACTCAGCACAGAACGCGGGGCCCGGGAAGGCGCCTCTGTAACGAGTGATTTCTGTAAATACACAAGAAAGCCGCTCTGCTGACACCTTCTCCTCCTGTCTATAAAGTGTACCAGCGACAAGCAGGAGAAGGTGTTTTGCCACCAGACAATGAAGCTCGGTGCTCGCCACCCACCAGTGACACAGCTGCCAGGTCCCAGCGACACCCGCTGCGAGCTCCGAGGCCTTTCAAAAGCTTTCCCTTCGGACCCTGGGCGCTGTCCGTTCCAGGGGGAAACGGCGGCTCCAAGTCCACACAGCATGCCCCGAGTGCACCCCTCCACACTCACCGGCACCTTTTAGCAGGGTCCATAAAAGTGGCTTAGCATGAAATCTTGCGAGGGGCCCAGCTGCAGCCCAGTGGCTGGGACTAACCTCCCCCAAGCCTCCCGGTGACACCCGGGAGCAGAAAGCGCCGGTTTAGCTCCTGGAAGGGGATGTGGCGTTAGCCAATGTTACTGAGCCCAGCCTCGGCCAGAGAGCCCACCTGGGCCTTAAGCCTGGCGTGGCGCTGCCGGACGAACGGCGATGACCCCTGGGCAGCAGGCGGCTGGGCACGCCACTCCTTTCTCAGGCTGCTGTCATTGTCTTGTGTCCTCCTGTCACCTGTCTTGTGCTCTCTGCAGGTGTTGAGGCTCCAGGTGAGGTGGGGCCCGGCTCCCCCAGCCGTCCACCATGGTGGTGGCACACCCTGCTGCCACCGCCACCACCACACCTGCCACCACCGTCACGGCCACGGTTGTGATGACTACGGCCACCATGGACCTGCGGGACTGGCTGTTCCTCTGCTACGGGCTGATCGCCTTCCTGACGGAGGTCATCGACAGCACCACCTGTCCCTCCGTGTGCCGCTGTGACAATGGCTTCATCTACTGCAACGACCGGGGGCTCACCTCCATCCCCGCAGACATCCCCGACGACGCCACCACCCTGTACCTGCAGAACAACCAGATCAACAACGCGGGCATCCCCCAGGACCTCAAGACCAAGGCCAACGTGCAGGTCATCTACCTGTACGAGAACGACCTGGACGAGTTCCCCATCAACCTGCCCCGGTCCCTGCGCGAGCTGCACCTGCAGGACAACAACGTGCGCACCATCGCCCGCGACTCCCTGGCCCGCATCCCGCTGCTGGAGAAGCTACACCTGGACGACAACTCCGTGTCCACCGTCAGCATCGAGGAGGACGCGTTTGCCGACAGCAAACAGCTCAAGCTGCTCTTCCTGAGCCGGAACCACCTGAGCAGCATCCCCTCGGGGCTGCCCCACACGCTGGAGGAGCTGCGGCTGGACGACAACCGCATCTCCACCATCCCGCTGCACGCCTTCAAGGGCCTCAACAGCCTGCGGCGCCTGGTGCTGGACGGCAACCTGCTGGCCAACCAGCGCATTGCCGACGACACCTTCAGCCGCCTGCAGAACCTCACGGAGCTCTCGCTGGTGCGCAACTCCCTGGCCGCCCCGCCCCTCAACCTGCCCAGCGCCCACCTGCAGAAGCTCTACCTGCAGGACAACGCCATCAGCCACATCCCCTACAACACGCTGGCCAAGATGCGCGAGCTGGAGCGGCTGGACCTGTCCAACAACAACCTCACCACGCTGCCCCGCGGCCTGTTCGACGACCTGGGGAACCTGGCGCAGCTGCTGCTCCGGAACAACCCCTGGTTCTGCGGCTGCAACCTCATGTGGCTGCGGGACTGGGTGAAGGCGCGGGCCGCCGTGGTCAACGTGCGGGGCCTCATGTGCCAGGGCCCCGAGAAGGTCCGCGGCATGGCCATCAAGGACATCACCAGCGAGATGGACGAGTGCTTTGAGACAGGGTCACAGAGTGGGGCGGCCAACGCGGCGGCCAAGACCACGGCCAGCAACCACGCCTCCGCCACCACGCCCCAGGGCTCGCTCTTCACCCTCAAGGCCAAGAGGCCTGGGCTGCGCCTCCCTGATTCCAACATCGACTACCCCATGGCCACGGGTGACGGTGCCAAGACCCTGGTCATCCAGGTGAAGCCCCTGACGGCTGACTCCATCCGCATCACGTGGAAGGCCACGCTCCCTGCCTCCTCCTTCCGGCTCAGCTGGCTGCGCTTGGGCCACAGCCCGGCCGTAGGCTCCATCACAGAGACCCTGGTGCAGGGGGACAAGACCGAGTACCTGCTGACAGCCCTGGAGCCTAAGTCCACCTACATCATCTGCATGGTCACCATGGAGACCGGCAATACCTACGCGGCCGACGAGACGCCGGTGTGTGCCAAGGCAGAGACCGCCGACAGCTACGGCCCCACCACCACGCTCAACCAGGAGCAGAACGCCGGCCCCGTGGCAGGCCTGCCCCTGGCCGGCATCATCGGTGGGGCCGTGGCTCTCGTCTTCCTCTTCCTGGTCCTGGGGGCCATCTGCTGGTACGTGCACCGGGCTGGTGAGCTGCTGACCCGGGACAGGGCCTACCACCGAGGCAGCCGCAAGAAGGACGACTATATGGAGTCGGGGACCAAGAAGGACAACTCCATTCTGGAAATCCGTGGCCCGGGGCTGCAAATGCTGCCCATCAACCCTTACCGCGCCAAAGAGGAGTACGTGGTCCACACCATCTTCCCCTCCAACGGCAGCAGCCTCTGCAAGGGCACGCACACCATCGGCTACGGCACCACGCGGGGCTACCGGGAAGGCGGCATCCCCGACATAGACTACTCCTACACCTGAGGCCGGCTCCCCCAGCCCCAGCCCAGCCCCGTCCCCAAGGCCGACCCGGGGTGGTGATAGGCTCCGCCCAGCCCGCTGCAACCCAAGAGAGCAAGGAAGACAAGGTCCATGACGACCGTCCAGCAGAAGGCCAAGTTTGGGGAGGGTCATCGATTTTGTAGAACACGACAGTGAAAAAAAAATTTTTTTTTTTCTCTAAACGAATAGAAGGCAGGAGGGGATTCCGCGTTGCTGGAGAGTGACTTACACCGCGTCGCGCCAGTTGGGGAAGGGAAGGCTAAAGAGATAACTGCAGAAAGGGTTGGGCTGGGGATTTTTTTTCCTGAAGTGGGAAGATACTACCTGTGCAACGTCTGTGGACACCTCGCGCTCTGTTCAGGGCCGTCACAAAAGAACCGTCAGGGAGAAGCAGCTGATCCGAAGCCCGCATGCAGCGATGTGATGGAAGGATTTCGGGACCCCCACAAAGCAGAAGGGGGAAGAAGAGATCTTTCGCTACGGAGATATTGTCCTGAAACCTCTTCCCCGGTTCTTCCCATGCCATTTCCCTTACAGATTTGCAGAAATACGGCATCTTCCACTGCGTTCTTGGAACAATTAATGTAGTCGATTAAAAAAAAAAAAATCCAGCTTTTTTTTTTCCCCTGCTGAATGTTCTTCAGCTCCGTGCAGCGTACTCCGTAGACGCCCTGACGGGAGCTGTAGCTTTCCCTGCCACCTGGAGGTGCGTCTGTCTGCCCGTCTATCTGTGTCACGTCTCTCAGTCCAGATGGGTAGACAGAGCTGCATAGACTGTCCTTAAAGTCCTTCTTGGGTCAGTTCTTACCATTTCCTGAGACAATAGAATTCCAAAAATGTTGCTTTCTCCTAGAAATCATTGAGTAAGTAAAACCACGTGTTGGGGATGGGAGTAGGTGGAGGGAGGCGCCTCAGCCTGGGTGGCGGGTATTGCTGTTTCCAGAGGCGGAGGCATGTGTCTCAGCGGGGTGGGTGAGGGAGGAGCTGGGCACGGGGGCCTGCATTTCCATTCCATCTCAGTGTGGCCAGAGCTGGGCCACGCTCCTTCCTGATACAGAGAAAAGCCTTCTTGGTCTGCCAGGACCCTCATCTCCCCTCTTTCTCCCGAAATAGATGTAGTCACCTCAATAACGTTTCCTGCGTGCTTCCTCCTGGGGCAGGTCATTAGTGCAGGGACTGATAGCTAATATAAAATCAGCTGATTGGATCTATTGGTTTCCACGGTTGCACAAACAAAGCCCAGAAAGAGAACATTTTCAGAAAATCACTGGGAGACACCAGCCTCCACACCTGGGGCTCTGTTCTCGGGAATGAGAGACCAGATCTCTTTTTAAAAATGCCAGCCTCCAAAAAGGCTCTGACGGGGCCCTCAGAAGAGCTGGGATTTCATTTCCTCCCGCTGGAAGGGATGCTGCCATCATTTATCGGCTGACAGTGTTCCGAGGTCAACACGACGATGAAGCGCGGGCAGCGGCCCTGGAGAGGAGGGAAGCGCAGCCCGGGCTCTGAGGCCTGCTGCTTCCCGTGCTCGGAAGCGTGGGTCACTGTTGGTCAAAGCGCCACTTGCCCTGCACCAGGAAAAAGGGACATCAGAGAAGAGATGCTGGCTTGCGGGCAGGAGGATGAGAGGCTTCTGGCTCCTGGCAGTGGCACCTTCAAAGGCCTCTGCCACTCTGACCAAAGCAAAGGCAGGAAGAAGAGTCCAGCCGCATTCACAGGACTGCTCACGACGTGCCGGGTGCTGTCCGCTCGCTGGACGTCAAAAGAGCTGAGCAGCTCTTCAGCGAAGAGGTGGGGCTGAAAGAAGGGGACCCAGCCGCTGCTCCAGGGGAGGAGAATGGGGCCCAGGCTCCCAACGCTGTCCAAGCCGTCACCCACCAACCAGGGACCGGATCCTCCAGCCCCAGGGAGTGCCCAGGGCATGGCAGGGTTCGTTTAAGGGAGACCATTTTTGTTCCTTTTTCCTGCCTGAATCCTTTCCCACACAAGGAGGTAGGAGAGTAGCTTCCCGAGCCTTAATTTCAGGTCTGTGTGCACACCAGTCCCCCCGCCCCCGCTGCAGCCAGCTGCCCCAGACGCAGGCCTGGCAGTGGCACCTGCCAGGAGGAACCAGAGGGGGCCCCGCAACACAAATGGGAGCTCAGAGGAGGGCCAGGTACATGGCACTAGCCAGGGAGATGAAGTCACAGGGCTCTGTATTTCTGAAGCAATGCATCCTCCAGGGTCCCAGGAAAGGGTCTCGGGCCCTTCTGGCCTCCCCACGGCAGGTCCCCAAGTCACCCCTCCTGCATCTGTGAGATGGCAGTGTCAGCATGCTCTGTCCCTAGCTCACGTGGTCTCCCACCTCTTTTCCCTGCCCCAGGGAAGGCCAGGTAATCCCCCTTGATGGCCAGGAAGCCATTGAGGGGTGGCAGGTGGCCCCGCCTCTGAGAGCTACTGAGAAGGCCCTGCTCGGCAGGGAGGGAGCCCAGGGCCCAAGTGCTGGAGAGCAGCAGGTGGGTGGCAAAGCTCCCTCCCTTCCCATAGAGCAGGCTCAGGCCTGCCAGAGCCCTGCCGACTGCCCGGACAGAGCACCCAGCCCGAGGACCACGTGGGTCTGCTCCCCTGGCTGTCACACCAGGCTGGAGAGACCAGAGTCTGCCTGACCGGCCCCCAAGGAGGAGAGGCACCCCCCACCCCCCACAGGGTCCTAATGCTGGTGAAGGTGGAGACCATCCAGCCAGGGCCCTGGGCCCCCTCTAGGATCCTTTCTAGTCCTTTCTGTCCCTGACCTTCACAGTGTCCTTTCTAAGGGCAAGCCACCAAGTGTCTGCTTTGCCAGGGCCCCCAAGCCAGAGAGGGTGGCTGAAGCCAAGTCCCCTTTGGAGCCCCGTCCCGGCCTGGCCAGCCCTTGTAAGAGGGAGGAGGGGCCTGGTGCCCAGCTCCCCGCTCAGAAGTGTGCGGTGACGACACCCCGCAGGCCCACGAAGACCTCCCTGCCGCAGGCTGCTACATGCCCACCACCACCCTGAGCCGCGGCCTCCTCCAGCCAGAACCACCTCGCTGGCCCCAGCATGGACCAGTGAATGTGGTGGCATTTAGACAGGTTTCAGGTTTAAAGAAGAGCAGCCCCGACACATCTCTGGTTAAGTGGTTTACCCTTCGTAGTAATCAGACGTAGCGATTGGGATCTCTTTTCTATTACATGGCAATTTTCCTTTAAATTTCCCCTAAAAAAAAAAAAAAAAAAAAAACTGGAAAGGAAAGAACAGGCGAGGAAGGAGGGAAGGCAGCAGGCCGCGTGTCATTTGCATTTTGCGAATGAGGCCTCTTGTAAGCTCAGCTCAGGCGCGGGGCCCAACGTATGGAATGCTTAAGAGATTACTAAGAATAAAATCTATTAATTAGTCATACTCAATTCTGCAGACATGATGTGCATCAAAAGCTCCCTTTCTTCCCTCCCCGCTTCCCCCTTGCCTCGGAAGCCTGTCTTCACTAAGTGGGCTCTGCTTCCTGGCCGGCCTCCACGGTCGCCCTTCCTGCCTCCCCACCAGGGACAGGAGGCTGGGGTTGAGGGCAGAAGCTCGGGGCTGCTCCTTCCTTGCTCTGGGCGATGTTGGCAGGGAAGGTGACCCTCACTGGAACACGGCAGGGACTAGGAAGGGCCCAGCCCTCCTTGCCCAAGCCCACACTGCCCTGCAAGCCACTCTCCCACCCTCCCCAGGCCCTGAGTCCCTCCACCTTCCCCAGGGGCCCAGGAAGGAGGGAGATGGTGCAATGGGGCAGGGTCTAGCTTCACTCAGGAAAACAGGGTGCTCCAAGGCCAAGTGGGGCCCCTCCCACCCACTGATTCTGGAAGATTCTAGTTGGCCCAAGGCAGGTAGGAGAATCCCTGCAGGGTCGAGGGGTGAGTCTGATCCTGCAGCAGGGGGTGATGGGCAGCACTTCCAGAACCTTCCAGGACCGCAGGCCAGCTGGAGCCCCTCCCCCAGAGCCAGCACTGAGGAGGGGACAGAGCAGGAGCTGGACGCCCTCAGGACAGCATCCCACCCTGGCCAACAGCAGCTCAAGCCCCAAAGCCAGCCCACTCCAGAAATCTGCTTCCTGAGGAACGCGCCAGGAGGACGGGGCTTCTGAGCCTCTCGCTTATGAAAAATACAACAAGGAAAATTGGAGGCGGCAGGCGGGGAGCTGAGGGGAGCAGGAAGCGGGCTCCGCGGGACGCAGTGGCCGCGCCCCAGGACCAGACCCCAGGGTCAGGGCCAGGGCGTGCCAGGGTCCGCAGGGCGTCCCATGCACCGTTTCCCCTGTTCATCCTGAAATCAGTGCAGGTGAAGGCAGCTGGCGCGGCTGGCGGGGCGCCAGGGCCAGCACTAACAAGCAGTCCTCGGGCTTCCAGAATGCAGAACGAGGAGGCATTTTTTTTCTTAAGGAGGGATAAAAAGGCTCAAAAATGCAAATCATTACCGTTTACAACCAAGCGAGTCTGCTAAATTGATTAGGAGAGATTAAACTCCTTGGAGGTGAAGGGAAAGGGGGATTTTTTGTGGTTTATGGACCTGTCCCAAGGGGCAGTCCACACAGCAGGGATTTTTCTGGGCCTGGCTGCAGGGGCAGGGGCTCTTCTGCTCCTTCCAGGCAACTTGGAGAGCTGGGGGTCTCTGAGGGCTGACACCGTGTCCTTCAGAAGCTGTCCCTGCCCCCAGCCTGAGACCCTGGCCCTGCCCTCCAGACTCGCCTGTCTTCAGACGAGCCCTGCCGTGGCGTAGCGGCTGGTGCGATGGCTTCGTAGGACTGCTGTTCTGGGACCTGCTCCCTGGGCCCAGGGAAAGGGGGAGCCCAACCACTAGGGAAAACCGAAGGCAGGGAAGACAGACTCTGGCCCAACAAAGGAATCAGGCAGTGAGCTTCCCATCACTAGGAGCATTCAAGCTCTAGATGGGGACAGGCAGCCCAGCTGGGCTGACAACAAGACCCTGGTTCCAGCCTTGACCCATCAGGAGAAGCACAGACACAGGCCACTGCTTCCCCAGCAGGAAGTGAGGACACGAGGGCTGACAGGGGCCACCTGCCGGCCCTCTGGCTCCAGATGAGGCTGCCCCGGGGCCTGTTCTCTCAAGCCTGAGCCTCCCCACAGCCACCGCCGCACTCGCTGCACTCGGAGGTTGCTGGCTGATCCATCCATCACGGCCAGTTGACGGCGCCTGGGGCACTGTTCACTCGGTGTTTTTAAGCATTTACGATTCTTTTGAAATGTTCCAAGTAGTTGCCTGAAATATCTACATTGGCTTCTTTTTTAAAAAAAACTGACAAAAAGATCCCTTTCGCTCTCCACCCCCTTCCCGCCCGGCCCCCTTCTGGTCTGTGCTCCCCGCCAGCCTTGGCATTTTTAATGTATGGCTCTTCTCTAGTTTGGGAAATTCTGTTATTCCTGGGGTCGGACCCACTTTTTCACCATGAGGGAGGTTCACAGGTGTGCCCAAGACCCCCGCCACCACGGGGGAGGATCCCCACCTCTTCTCTTCTGCCCTGGAGACCTCATGGCCAGGGCAGTTCTCGGCCCTGGGGCAGCTCCAGCTTCAGGAAGCTGAAGTGAAGTTTCATCCCTGAAGTGCCCAGCTTCAGAGTGGGCGCTCTGAGGGCAGTGTGCAGATGAATGGGCTGGCCAGCCCCACTTCCTCCAAGGCCAGACCCCGAGGCACTGTAGCCACTGGAGCGGCCCCTGACCTCCCCCACCCCCACCCAGGGGGTCCTTGCAGGAAGGTCTTTGCTCCCCGGCCTCAATCCCTACAGTTCCCACTGGGATGGCCAATGGGTGAGAGACCAGGTCCCCTTGCTCCCCGGCAGGGTCTGAGTGCAAGCCCCTTGCCCTCAGGAGCTCACAGAGGCCACGCAGTGCCCGGCACACGGGAGCGCCGGAAATCCTTTCTTCCCAGCAACTGAACGCTCCTGCTCCTGCAGGCTCCTCTCACGTCCTCCGCATGGCGAGGCCTGAGTGTCGGCCACCAACAGGCTCCTCTTGTCCTACACCTGCTGCTCTGGTGGCCTGGCATGGAGAGTGGCTCATCCGGGCACTTCTCTTGGAAGCAGCTCGCCCCACTCCGCCGCGGATCTTGCGCATCTCCAGGCTGAGCCTGAGCCCGAGAAGGAGCCGTGGATTCGTGAGGTCCAGCAAGGCTTCGGCCTCGTGGGTGACTCACGTTCTCTTCCCCAAGCCTTGCCCTGCCTGGAGGCAGTACAGCAGCAGAGGGCCCGCCACCCCCGCCAAGAACCCGCACCCTGCAGCCCGCCTGGAGGAACCCGTCAGACCCAGACAGGACATGACCGACAATCAAAGCCACGGTGGACCTGGGGTGCCCGGCTCATCTCCCCAGAGCCAGGGGTTCTGGGTAGCTCCCACCTGCCCAGAGGGAAGACGTGCTGGCATGTTCCAGACCACCCCTCACGACTAGTCCCTTTCTCCAAAGGTTCTGGGCCCCAAGGGGGAAGTCACACACACACACACACACACACACACACACACACACAACCCTGAAAGTAGCCTTAGATATTCCCCCAGAACCCAGCACAGCCACCTGCCAGCAGCCTCAGCGGAGAAGCCCACAGGGCATCCCGGGCAGGTTCAAGGGCACAGATGGGGACCCTGCTGTCTTCCAGCTCCTAAAAGAGGCTAAGAACTGTGGGAAGGCCTGGGCACTGGATCCTTGTCATCTGAGAGAGAGAGAGAGAGAGAGAGAAGTAGGGAGAGATGATGTTGAAGGCCGGGAGGTAGCGGGCTGTGGTCACAGGCTGGCGGGAGACAGTGGTTTATGTGATTCTGCTTGTTGGAGCCACCGGGCAGGTGTGAGCAGGGAGGCCCAAGGACCCCAACCCCCAGGCACTGCAGAGTGTCTACCAGCCACTCTCAGCACCTCCTTGCCTGCTGGGTACGAGAAGCCTCCTGAGTGTGCCAGGGTAAGCCCTTCCCTGAGGTCTGAAGGGGAGAAAGGGCCCGGGAGGTCGCCCGACCCTGCTGAACACACAGGCCCCCTGCTACTAAGGTGGGCTGCTGGCACGGGGCACGGCTGGACAGACTGGTCCCTCCCGAGTCTGGGCCGAGGCCTCTTCTGTCGTCCCAGGGTCCCTGCACCAGCGGCCCCGGCCTCCCCGACCCCTGGCCTTCCTACCTGTAGGACCAGCCCCACGGCCCCCTGGCTGCACGCTCCTTCTCTTTTTTCTCTTTCTCTGAAGGGCAAAGCGCACTCGGGGGGTCTGAGCGATGGCACCACCCCCGCTGCTGCCTGCTGCCGTCCGACCCGGCTGGCTGACCAGGCCTGGCTCCTCAAGGCCCAGCCGTGCCTGGCCTGGTGCCCGCCTGCCTCACTCCCAACCTCACCACCAGACAGGGGTTTCCAGAAAACCGCCACCCACCCACCACCGCGACAACACAACCAAAGTGCACTGCGAACAGCCCTTGGGCCTCCTTCCTGTAGGTGCCTTGAACTTCAATGTTGAGATGAATGTGATTTAACTACTTGGTCCTATTTTCTGTTTGTCTGTTTTCATATAAGATGCCCAGGTCCACCTCCTTGTCCTTTCTTGAAATAAATAGAAAGATTTAACTTTTACAGTCACCACGGTTGCTCACTCTTCGGTTCCACAGCCCAGTGCGCCCGGGGCCGGGGGTCTGTGATGCACATGGTCTCAGCGGTCCACGGCCCTCCCCAGGCCGCGCCCCGGGGGGTCAGTTCTGCTGCTAGTGGTGACCTGGCACAGAGGGGTCCACCAAGCAGGAGGGAGATGCTGGGGTTACTCAGTTCCCTGGAAATATGGGAATCGAACTAAGGTTCTGCTGCAGCAAGAGAGAAAATGGGACTGTGGAGCCCGGCTGTACCCTGGGGGGCCGGGTGACACCAGAAGTGTCTTAAAGCAGCCATGCAGGGTGGACTGACAGCTAGACGCAGACTCGGGGAGGGTCTCCACGTGGAGATGTATTAATCAAAGCTGTGGATTATCCCCTAAGAGGCTAAAGCCACCGTGTGGGCACCCAGATAAAAGAGCCGTCTAGGCATTTGGGGACACGTGCAATAAGCTGCCCCAGTGAACACCAGCCTGGGTTCATCCACCCAGATGCCCTTGCCCCCCGGAGGTGTCCGCTGCACTCAACTCTTGTAGTCTTATCTGTGTATCTCACACCCAAAAGGTTGGTGGGGGGAGGTTGTTATTCACGAGAACAGTTTCTGCGAAATTTAACATAAAATAAAAACCCATTACCTCTGCCTTAGATCTGGTCTCTGTCTGGACAGGGGTTAATGAGTGTCTTCCTCCTGTTCCCAAGAAGCTGTGATTTCTCCATGTGCGTGGTGGGTGGGTGGCCCCAGCTCTCTGGCCCCACAGATGTCCTCAGCCCCCCCACTCCTGTCCCCGTCGCGCTGAGGGCCGGAGCCAACCAGGGGAGGCCACTGCAGAGAGCAGCAGGCAGGGGGACTTCCGGGGAAGGGCACACCAGCTTCTCCCCAGGAGAGGCTCAGTGGCCGCTCGGGACGGCCCCCTGCTTCCCCACCTGAGGCACGTTCCCCGGGGCTGCAAGGGATTGTTCTGAAACACAGCCAGAAGAGAGCCACTGAGGACCTGCTGTGTTCTGGGGCTGGGATGAGGCATCACCCCCGCCTCACGGAAGGGCAGGTGGGACCATCCTGGCGGGCAGGGGCTTCTCTGGGGAGGCAGGGTGGCATTGAAAATGTCCCCAAGGATGCGGAGGACGGGAGAGCAATGGAGAAGACCAGCTCCGTGCCTGGGCAGGGCAGCAGGGTGCGTCCAATCTCCTCCTTCTGGAAGGCTCTGGCCCTGCCCAGCCACCCCTTTTGGCCAGTGGCAGCCCCCCTCCTGGCAGATGTGCGAGGACAACTTTCCAAGTACCACTGCCCTTGGCCACCCCAGGGTCTCCATAACTGCTTCAATTTTACCCCCACCCCCACCCCAGGGATGGTCCGGCCCCCTCCCCCCTCCCCCGCAGCAGTGCCACAACCCAGGGGGCACCTGAGGAGCTCCCCAAGCCAGGGCAGAAGGGCTGTGTTCCCAAACTGTGTTCCTCAGTCCTAGAGCTGACAGAGGTCCTGCCTAGAAAGGGTTCGCCATCCTCAGCCTTTGGAAACCACTGGGTCGTGTCCCCGCGCTCCTGCACGCGGGCCCTGGGGTCCCTCAGAACTGGACTGGACCCACCATTCCACCTGTTCCTCACCCTCCCGGGCCTGTTTCCCCCTCTGTCAGGGGGCTGGGGGGCGTTCCTCAGCCCTAGGAGCCCACACCCAGGCTGTCCTCTGCAGATCTCCACGCACCAACCCTGCGCTGTCCGCAGGCTCTGGGAGACGCCGGACGACGGTTCCTGAGCGCAGGCCCCGCTCCAGGGTTTAGGGGGCATTTGGGGCCCCCAGACAGAGCCTGGAGCCAAGCAGTGCCCCTCACAGAGGGCACCGAGTGCCCCAGGGGCTGGCTCAGGGGGGCAGCGTCTGAGCAGGATGAGGGCTACTCCCTAAACACCCCGCCACGGCCCAGGTCCAGGCTGGCCTGAGCCTGAGGCCTGGGAGGACTGGGGGTGGGGTGGGGTGGGGTGGGAGCGGGCATCTCAGGTTTTAGTGCCTGCCTTCTGGACACCCAAAGGTAACCAGCCTGTTCTGAAGAGGAGGTGGGGGTCTGAGAGGCAGTGGGACCCCTGTGCTCACAGGAGAGCAAGCAGAGCTGGCCCTCTCCAGTGAGCACAGGGGATGGGAGATGGACATGAGTGCTGGGGCAGTGCAGGGGACTCACTGGCCCTGGACACCCCCGACCTTGTCTATAGGCGGATGCCAGGAGAGGCCCCTCCAGCCCGGCAGCTTCAGGACCTGCCCTGCCCAAAGAAGTCTCAGCTCTGCTGATTGCTGAAGTTAAGGGCAGAGGCGGGTAAGACCTCCAATGGCTGCCCCACAGCCACGGGGCACCCCAAGGCCCAGGGCGGTTCCACCCAGAGTCCCAGTTCTAAGGAGGGCCCTCGAGGCTGTCCTCCTGCCCCTGAGCCCTGCTCCTACCTGGCTACCACTGGGTTCCAAAAGCTTCCCTTCTCCTGTCCCCCCTTCCCAGGAGGGGTCTCTGGCTTCACCACGCATCCTGGAGATGAGGTGTCCAAGCCCGAGAAGGGTCTGACACACAGAGCCACAGCCCCGCACCCAAGTTCTAGGCTGATTCTTGGCATCCTGCTTAGGATGCACCGAGGCCACCCAGCCAGCCCCCCAACTCTGACCCAGGAGGTCTGGGTGGCGTTGGCCTCTCCACTTTCAGGCACCCCAAATAAAGCCTGCTCCCCGAGCCGGCACGGCGGCCACCTCCACACACATCATCTTCCGGGGCTGACACGGCCACCTCCCTGCTGGCCTCCACGTCCAGCCTCTCTGAAGGACCCTCTCCTCCTGCGGCAAAGTAAACAGGCTCTCTCCAGCGCTAACTGACAGCACGGATGAGATCCCGCTCCCCCCTCGGAGATTTACAGGGGAAGTGAAATCTTATTTGCACTGCTGCCAAGCCTGGGACGCAATGAAATTACGCCTCGAGAAGAGACCCTGCCGGCTCCTCGCGGAAGCGGCTGCACGGGAGATGGCTTATTAAAAGCCACAGTGGCCACATTTCAACCTGTTTCAGGTGTTAAGTAATTCACTGCCACCCAGAATTCAGTGGCAGGTTTTTATCATTTTTATTTCCATGATGCAGACAAGTACCGGGGGAGCCGCTGCGAGGAGAACTGCAGGTCCACATGCCCCCTGCCCGGGCACTGCCAGGGAAACGGGTGAGGGCAGGGCCACGGCGGCAGCAGACACCATGACCCTCCCCAGGGTTACACCAGGCTTGGTCAAAGCTCAGAGCGACGGGAAGGGCAGCCCCTAAGACACGCAGCCTGCCCACATTTGGAGGCAAAGATCATCAGGACATTTTCTTCTTTTTGCACCGGGGATTGAACTCAGGGGCACTCGACCACTGAGCCCCAGCCCAGCCCTATTTTGTATCTTATGTAGACACAGGGTCTCACTGAGTGGCTGAGCGCCTCCCTATGTTGCTGAGGCCGGCTGTGAACTCGTGATCCTCCTGCCCCAGCCTTCTGAGCCACTGGAATTACGGGCGTGGGCCACAATGCCTGGCCTTGGGACATTTTCTGAAGGCGGCAAGAAGGTGAGCTCCGTGAGGAAAGTACCTGGCCACCAGCCACGGGGTCAATGTCGGGGCTGGGGAGGAGTTCCACATGCCCAAGACCCTGGTCTAATCCCCAGCACCCCAAAGTCAAGTCTTTATTGAACAACTGCTCTATGCCAAGCGCTACCCAGACAGGGGACACAGCAGCCCAGGGGACTCCTAGGACCCCAAACCCATGGAGCACAGGTTCCACCAGAGAGTGTAGAACAAATATTCCTGATTGGTGAAAGAAAATGTCCTAGAGGTGGAGGACCCTGGAGCGGAGGGGCACGGAGTGAGGGCCCAGCTTCACTGTGGCCTGCCAGTCATCTCGGCGGCCCCGGGCACAGGGACTTCCCCATGCCAAGCCTTGGGGTTCAGGACCCCACCCCACTTCACTGCTCCGGAGAATGCCGGGTCCTTCCCCTGCCGCGCCGTAACCGTGGGGAAGCACGGCCTCCTGTTCTCAGGGAGCAGGGAACAGGGACCCCGGGGTCTGGGGCGCTGGGTGGGCAGCAGCGCGAGTCCTCCCCGAGCCCCAGCCCCGTCTCAGCGGTGCAGGCGGAAAGCTGTTGGATGCCTGCTGGCTTAGGGGGATTAAGACTATTACGAGGCTCGGGGCTCATCCGACGCCCTTTCCAACACCCCCTTTCCCCACCTGTTTCCAGAGACTCCAGGAAGACCAAGGGGAATCTTCAAAGTTCAGGCTGAGCCAAGAGCAGAAATTCTTTAATTAGCTTTCTCTTGGATCGGGGCCCTGCGAATGGATTAGTCATGGAGCGGGCAGGAGGACGGCATCCGAGTCCTCTTTAAAGCTGAGATTACAAGCCTGGGGTGAAGGACTGCGGGGCAGTCTCCAGGGAGGGACTGTCCCCCACGCAGGCCCTCCCCAGCCAGAGGCTGCTGGGTGTTTGGCAGATGGAAGCCGCCACCAGGAAGACTCAGAGATGTGCTCTATGGAGACCGCGTCTTCAGGAAGCTGGCGCGGAGAGACACTTGGCACGGCCCAGGCTATGCGCCTGGTCTCCTAATGAATGTGCTTCTCCCCCGTGTGACCACTCAGATCTGCAACTTCATAATTAGGGGGGATTTCCTAAAGGGGTACCCATCTGTGAGAGGCAAGGCAGCGTGACCCACGGTGCCAGGTGCCAGGCATCTGTCACATGACCCGTCCTCACGACAGGCTGGCACAGGCAGGGATTAGACCCAGGGGTGCTTAACCACTGAGCCACATCCCCAGGCCCTTTTTTATGGTTCATTTAGAGACAGGGTCTCAACTTGTTGCTTAGAGCCTTGCTAAGTTGCTCAGTCTGGCCTTGAACTCGTGATCCTCCTGCCTCAGCCTCCCGAGTTGCTGGAATTAGAGGCCTGTGCCACCACGTCCTGCACTTATTCCCATTTTAAAGGGTGCAAACCAAGGCCCACACCTAGGACCTAAGCAGCTTGCCCAACGCTGCAGCGTCAAGAGTTGGTGCTGGGGCTGGGGGTGTGGCTCAGTGGTACAGCGCTTGTCTAGCACGGGTGAGGCACCGGGTTTGATTCTCAGCACCACATACAAACAAATAAAAGTTCATCAACTAATAAAAATATTTAGAGGGGCTGGGGATATAGCTCAGTTGGTAAAGTGCTCGCCTCACATGCTCAAGGCCCTGGGTTCAATCCCCAGCACCACAAAAATATATATACATGAAAAAAAGAAAGAGGTTGGCGCTGGAACCTGGCTGTCCAGGCTCCTTCCCTTGCCCTGCAGGAAGCCTTCCTGCTAATCACTCACTGCAGGACTGTACCCTGTTGTCCCCGCAGAGGGTGAGCCCTAGTTAGTGGCCGGGAACGGGTTTGATCATTCCATATTTCTGAATGCAGGAAGGAAGGTGGCCCTACCTCTGTCTGGGGGCCTAGAAGGAGAGATGCAGCAAGGGCCAGGGTGGGCCTCAGGGGAAGGAGGACGCGGATGGGAGGAGCCAAGGGAGGAGGCTGCCAGGACCCCAAGAGCTAAGCTCCCCGCCCGCCTGCTCTCCTGCTGGCTGGTTCCCACTTGGGTGGGTGGGCCGAGGATGATTCAAGGACTCAGAGACCCAGATTCCCCAGGACCGCAGCCGTGTGAAGTGCTCCTCGCGCTCTCCCTTGAGCTCCGCATCAAAGGCAGCTCCGCTGTGGTTGGGCCACTCTGGGCTCTGCAGATAAGGGAGTCTGGACGAGCTGGCAGAGAGGAGCAGCCCTGCCGCAGGCCCATATCCTCCCTCCCCAGCGTCTGAAGTGCTCCACCGGGCTCCCTGACCCTGGCGCCCTGATGGGCCCACTTCCAGGGCTGGACCACTGCTAGCGACCGCGTAGCACACCAGGGCGCCCGGCCATCTCCCCTGCTCCCCTTCGAAGCAGCAGCACCTGTGGGATGAGGGGACACCCAAGAGGGACACCGCAGCCAGCTCCAGACAGGTTCCTGGAGACGGCTTCTCAGCCAGGACCTAGAGGACGGCGAGAGCTGGCCACGGAGGCTGCAGGTGGGCATCACCCCTGAAACCTGTGGAAGTGAGCAAGAATGTGCAGTTTGAGACGCGGCCGGAGGGGGGGGGGAGGAAGGGAAGGCACCAGAAAAGGCAGGAGGGGCACCGAGGCCAGATGGTGTGAGTGGGACACGCAGAGGGTGAGGTCACAGCCAAGGTGACGCCGTCCCCCAATCGAGGACCAGAGGTGTGTTTGCAGAAGCCATAAGAGCCAGAGCCACCCAACTCCAGGGTCTCGTTTCCATCTGTTGTCCCCGAGCACGGCAATGTCCCAGCCATGCAGTGGCACAGCAGAAGAAGGAAGCAGCACTCCCCTCCCTTGAAAGCCAGGCCCCAGAGGAGCCCAGCCACAGCCAGGGGAGAGTGGACCCCAGAGCAAGGGAGCGGGCGGTGGTGACCTGGAGCTCGAGCTGCTGGAGCATCTGTGGTGGTGGCCCGTGCAGTGGGGGAAGCCAAGGCGGCAGAGGGGACAGGAAAGGCCCTCCTGCCAGCAGAGAGGACTTCTATGTGCTGTCTTAGAGCGAGCACTTGGGAGCACCTCCATGTGCCCATTTGGTGGGTGCCACTGGGCAGGAACCCCCAAGAAGGGACCCAACCCCCCCCGCCCCCCACCTGCCCCATGGACACCCCCAGTGCCCGCCTCGTGGCGGGTGAAGAATGATGTCCCTTACTTAATTAGCCTCTTCCTGACGCGGGAAGCTCTGCTCCCTGTGCTTATTTACTGGCCATTAGTTTTCCTCCTACCGGGAACTGCCCGTCCAGATCTTTCACCCATTTTTCTTATTGATTTGTAGGAGCTCTTCGCATATTCAGAGGGGAGGAGAGAAGCAGCCTTCTCCTGGGGCCTGGGGGCCTCCCTGGAGGGTCCTTGGTCCCAGGAAAAGGAGGAAGATGCGTGCAGGTGTCTGGATGTCCCTGCCCTGTCTGTACCCTCCTGGCTCCCCACGGGCCACCTGGGCCAGAAGACGGAGCCCCTCCTGTGGGGGGAGCCCCGGCCAGGACTGCGTCCGTGGGCGGAACCCAGCGGGGCCTGTTTTCCCTCACACTGAGAGGTCTACACTGCCAGTGGCTGGCGGGGCGCCCAGGATGGCACCCAAGGGGAGCTGGTTGGCACGACAGACATCGAGGAGGATGGAAAGACTTCCACCAGCCAGTCTGGTGGGGACCACCCCACAAGAGGCACCGGTCCCCAAGGCCTCAGGCCCAGGCTCCACCACAATCCCGCCCCTACCTCAGTCCTGGCACATCTTTTCCTTGTCCCCAGCCCCAGTTATGATGGTTCCTAAGGAGCGACCTTGGCCTGGGGGTGTCACACTGGAGCCCTGCCCCCTGCCCTCAGCCTAACGACCTTTCAAGGCCCAAATCATCCCTGAGTTTATCTCCTCGCCAGCATGTTCCACATTTCAGTGGACAAACAACGCAGACCATAAAACTGATTTCCAAAGCCCATAAAAGCAATAACATTTAGGGAGACAGGGAAAACACAGCCCCTCCTCTCCCAGAGTAACGGCCACCACGAGTCCTCGGGAGGCCCTTTCTGCAGTGGGGGTGGCTCGCAGGGCTGGCCTGCAGACTTCCCTACACCAGGTGGTAAATGACCGCTCAGCACCTGTTCCCAGGCCCACGGCAGCCAGAAGACTGCAAACGGCCTGCTTAGCCCTTCCCTGCTCCCCTGTCCCCGGCTCCATGGCTCCTCAGGAGGAAAGGGGCCGCTGGCAACCCGGGGCCACCCCTGGGACCTCCTCCACTAAGCTCTCTGCAGGACCCTGGGGCAGCCTCCAGGACCAGGCCACAGACCACGGCCTTGGTGCTGGCCAAGGTCACCTCTGCTGCAGCGGGAGCAGGAGGCCACCCAGGCTGAGGGCGGCCCAGTGGGTGTCCTGGGCAGCCAAGCTCTCGTCTTGCTCCCGCCACGCTCTGGTGATGACCGCCAAAGCAGTCACCGTGACCTCTTAATGGCAGGAGGGGGATGGGGCCTTTGTAGGGATCTGGAAAGCTTAGCTGTCTCCAAACCCCCCATCCTGGGCTGTGACCCAGCCACTAACCAGGAGGACACCCAGAGAGGTTCCCTCAAGGCCCACTCCTCCTGAGCCATCACAGGAAGTTCCCAGGAAACAGTGGAAAGACTGGATCCCAGACAGGTCACTGCAGGTCCCTACGCCACAGCCTCCCAACAGGGACAGCAGAAGGAACAGCAGCCACCTCCAGGTCACCACGCTGGTTGTCCCAGGCTCAGAAGTGTCCAGACTCCGCACATGTGGCCAGGGCCCACGGCAGCCAGAAAGACAGCAAGGACACTTCCCGCAGCTGCAGGACACGGGCTGGGCTCCGCCTGAGGACAGGGCACAAAAGACAGACCATGCCAAGGGGGAGCGCCCTCCTGGAGGCAGGGGGATGGACCAAAAGGCCCCAAGAGGCCCTTCAGGGAAAAGATGCCACAAAATCGGAAGTTATCTGGGACTAAAAACCCTGCCGGAAGGACAGATCTACTGTGCAACCCACAGGACTAGGGAGGACTAGGAGTGCCCCAGACCAGGGGGGACACACAGATGGCTTCTAGGGGCTCATGCCCAAAAGTCACTCCCCTCCCCCTCTGCAATCAAAACACCCTATGACATGGCCTCGGCAGCGGGAGCTAGCCTCTTGCTCAGCTGCAGGGAGGTGGAGAGAAGCCAGGGGAAGGGGCTTCCACCCAGATGCCCCGGGAGCAGGGTGGGGAGCGGGTGCCAACCCGGAGCAGCGGGGCCCGAGGCTGGCGTTGGGCGGGGAGCCCCGTGGGCTGGAATTTATGCAGCTGCCTGTGACTCCTAAGGCGAGACGAATCTCCAGGCCGCTTTTCTCAGCAGGAACAAGTCTTTCCCTCAAATCGATGGTGACACATTTTTAAACTCTGATATTAAGGAGGGAAAGATTTTGCCGGCCCCCCTGGGGGCAGCCCTTATTAGTCACGGGCTCATCTGAGAGAAGCCGCAGCCGCAGGCCCCATGGGCCTGCGCAGGACAAGAGGCCCAGAGGCCAGGCTGCGCCACCAGACAGTGGACACCACACAGCAGCACGCGACAGGGCAGAAGGGCCTCGGGGGCTGGAGCGAAGCCACATGGCAGGGAGGGGGGGTCTCTGGAGAAGATGACAGTGGGTTCCATCCCTAGCAACACACACACGCAGAAGGAGAGTGAAGAAAAAGGTACAGGGTAGAACAAGAAAGAAGCATTAATATTAATATAAAATCTAAATCGGCTTCCAAGTTTGGAGTTACGAAACCAAAATTCCTGCTTTGTGGGGTGTTTTTTTTTTTTTCTTTTTTGGTATCAGAGACTAAACCATGCTAGGCGAGCGCTCTGCCACTGAGCTACAACCACAGCCCCCCTTTTCTTTATCTGTGAGACAGAGTCTTGCTAGAACTTGCAATCTTCCTGTCTCAGTCTCCCCAGGGCCTGAGATTACCAGCTTGTGCCATTGGGCCCAGCTGTTTCCCTTTTTATAATGGCTGCTAGGAAGCTCAAAGCTGCATCTCATGTTCAGTTGGAATAAACTTGCTCAGTCTGTTTTTATTTATATATTTATTTAGTTGTAATTGGACACAATACCTGGCACTTTATTTATTCACTTTTATTTGGTGGTAAGGATGAAACCCAGGGCCTCACACATGCTAGGCAAGCACTCTACTGCTAAGTCACAACCCCAGCTACTTTTTTAGATTTTTTTTAAGACAGAGTCTTACCACGCCATCCAGGCTGGTCTCAAACTCGAGTCATCCTCCTGCCTCAGCCTCCCTGGTGTGTGGGACAGTAAAAGCAGACACCATCACACTCAGACTCACTTTAGTTTTGAAGTGTCATCTGGGCTGGAGCCAGGGCAGGGTGCCAGACACCAAGCGGCCCCAAGCAGCTCCCAGGAGCATAGACTACAAGGCAGGCATGAGCCATGGCCCCCGGGTAGACCAGACGCCAGCTTCAAGCAGCAGGCTGTAGGGCTGAGAGAAGGCCAAGACCAGGAACCAGGCAAGAGGAGGTTGGAAAGGCTGAAGGGCTGCAGTGATGGCCAAGAGCACAGGGCACATTCTAAAGAGAGGCTCCATCAGGTGTGGCAGCACAGGCCTGAGAGGCTGAGGCAGGAGGATCTCAAGTTCAAGACCAGCTTCAGCAACTTAGCGAGACCCCCAACTGAAGATCAAAAATAAAAGGCCTGGGGATGTAGCTGAGAGGTAGAACACCCCTGGGTTTCATCCCCAGCACCAAAAATGTGAGTCAGTCAACAAATGCCTAAGTCAGAGCCCTCTGTAGGGCTTGGTTGCTCTTCTGCCACCGAGCTGCATCCCAGCCTGGTCTGGCTCTTTCTGTTCCTGTTTAAGGATTCTTGGTTCTACTGTACTTATTTTTCAGTGGGAACCAGTAGGTTAAACTTTTTTTTTTTTTAAATCAATGGCAGCTCGCACGCCCACTTCCTCGGTAACAGCAGTCACCATTTATTGAGCTCCAACCACCTGTCAGGCGTCCCAGGCACCGCCCACAGCCTGCCAGCACCTGGGGAGGGCTCACTCCGAGGCTCACAGAGGAGGAAACTGAGGCTCAGGAGGAAGGCTCTCCTGCCCAAGGTCACAAGGGCTGGCAGTGGCCAGGGCAGGACTTGAACCCAGCTGAGTCCTGTCTGCCCCTGACAGGCCACCCTCCCACCCCAGAGCCTCGGGTCCCAGCAGCCCTCCCTGGCACCAGGGTGGCTCCCGCCTCTTTATAAAGAAGAGAACAGGCTGAGTCCAGGTCACCGACAGGGAGGTGGCCAGCTGACCCGCAGAATTCCCTCCCAGGGCCCGGCCAGGCCCCCTCCCAGCCAAATGCCCGCCTGAGCCTCCGGGGGAGGCTGCCTCCCGCTGCCGCCGCAGGATTTAGCTCCTGTGACAATCCTCGCCGCCGAGCTCCCGCGGCAAATGTCAATTCTGGGCCTTTTGCTTCGTAGGTTTTCATGTTCCGGCTTCTCCTCCACATCCGCAGCAAGGTGGCTCTCGCTCTTCAAAAGGGACGAGCGTTTGATGGTGTTGGAGCCGAACGTGAAATACAGCCAGGCGGCAACGCGAACAGCCCGGCCGCCGCGGGGACGCCGGGGACGGCTGGCGGCGGGGCCACGTGCGCGTCCAGAGGGGAGGAGGGGCCACCTGTGGCTGCCGGGACGGGGCGTCCTGCCGCGGGCTGGCCTGGCTGCGGGGGAAGGGCCGCCCCCGCCGTCTCCGCCCCCGCGGCCCCACTCGGCGCCCTGCTGGCCTCCGTCCGCGGCCTCCGCCTGGATATAAATAGCAGGGCCTCTCCCTGGCCGCCAGCCACAGAGCAGCAGAACCCGCGCGCCGCGTCCACCCCAGGGTCCCCAAACCTAGCGAGTCGGTAGCCTCTGCCCGCTCTGGCTGTGCCAAGAACACACAGCGCAGGCACCCGGGGGCTCCCCGCAGGGACCAGACCCAGCGACAGCAGGCTGGCAGGTGGACCCGGGAAGGCAGGACTGGTGCAAGCTGGTGGCAGAACCGGATTTTAGCTCTATTCTGTCTCATGAGCAGCCACAGCCCAGGCCACCTGAGGCCTGCAAGGATGGCGCCCACCAAACAACTCCAGGGGTGGGTCCTCCCTGGGGCACTCTTGTCTCTATTTTATAGAGAAGAAAGAGGAGGCTCAGAGAGGATCAGTGACTTGACCAAGGTCACACAGCTAGTACACAGTGAAGCTAGGACTTGTACCCAAGTCTCCAAGTCCAAATTACAAGGTGTCCCACTACGGAGACCCAACAGACCGCACGGGAGGTGAGGAGCCAGGGGCTGGATCCCCTGAATCAGCTTGTGCTGTGTCCCTGAGGCCAGCCCAGGACTCACCCAGGAAGCGGGATCAGGGTCTGGAGTGGGCAAGAGCCCACCCCAGGGGTCTGGCGGGAAGATTCAGTTCAACCCATCTACCAATGTCGCTGCACACAGCCCGGGGCGAGGGTCCCTGGCTGCCACCTGCGGCTGTGGCCAGACCTCTTCATCTAGGGACAGGGTGCCCATCTCTTAAACAGGCAGGCAAGCCACAGCCTCGTGGGGAGTCCTGAGGCGGCCGGGCAGCCCCGTGCCCAGCTCTGCGGGTCCCTCCAGGAGAGCGGGTCCCTCCAGGAGAGCGGGTCCCTCCAGGAGAGCGCGCCAAGGCTGCAACGCCAGCCCTTCTCACGCTTGGCCGGTTTAATGGTCCCCATTAATTTCAAAACACATACATCCCCCGGCTCAGGCCTGCTCAGCTCAGTGCTCGGACAGCACGTCAGGGACACGGGCAGGCGTAGCACAGGTGCGGGCGCTGAGGCCAGGTGGCCTCAAGGACAGGGGTGGGGGGAGCTAGACAGAAGGCCTTGGGGGGCCTCAGCTCATGCAGGAGCAGGCGGCCACTCCATGGTGGGATGAGCCCTGGACACGCATTCTGACACGAGTGACCATGACGAGGAGAAAAGGGACAGAGAGTGGCCCAGAGCCGAGAGTCAAGAGTCTGGAGAGTCTGGGCTCAGGCTCTGCTGTGCCTGCTGTGTGACCCTGCGTAGGTCATGTCCCTCTCAGTTCCTGTCCTGTCTTTCTCCCCAGGCCTGTAGGTGCCTTGAAGGCAGGCGCTGCGTCTTACTAAACCTCGCACCCACAGAGGCCCACAGAGATCCAGGATCCACGGGAGGGCCCTTAAGTGTCCGCCACCATCCTCATTTGTGAATCGGTCAGTACCTTCTGGCCAGCGGGGTGGACAGAGGGCTGAGCGGAAACAGAAAGGGGTCCCACAGCAGGTCACTGGTTCTCATAGTCCCTGTGCCACCTGACCCTACTCCCAGAAGCATTTACTCACTCATTCAACAAAACATGTACTGAAATCCAGGACAGGGTTCCCGGGTCCAGGCCCAAGTCCCTCTCCCATTCCCTGGGGGCAGCAGGAGGCTCTGGCCAACGCACAGGAGGCATGGCGGAAGACCTTGGGGTGCAAGGACCTTCAGGGTCCTTCCAAGTCCCGCCCACCGGACAAGGCTCTGCTCACTGGACCAGGCCCGGCAAGCCCAGGAGGGCATCTCAATAATTCAGGAGATCCATCATTTATGAATTTATGTAACCACGGTCGACCTTGCCGAGTGAGCCGCCCGCCGCCCGCAGCGGTGCAAGCGAGGTCCTGGCAGTACCCGGATGTTCAGGGCTTTTTAATGTGGGGAGGGGGGCCACCTGGACCCCAGGCCCCTCAACTGCCTCCCCATCCTCTCTGCCCCTTGCTCCCAGACTGGACCTGGGTGGGGGCTGCTGTAAAAGCAGAGCCGGCCGCTCCCCGCTAAAGCCCCAGATCCAAGACCAGTGCTGTGACCCTGCGGGGGTCTCAGTCTCCTAGTCTGCAAAATGGGGGGCATGTTCGTCCCAGCCTCAAGAACAGGCCATGTGGGCAACGGAGGGCAACCACTGCACAGAGACACTCAGAGACAGGCAGGTGACAGGCAGCCCAGCCCTGCAGGTCCATGGTGCACACCAGGATGGGGACTTGGAACACAGGACAACTGGGTGGCTGGAGCCCACCATGAGGCCTCATGGGGTCAACCAGCCCCAGCAAGCCCCAGATGTTAGTTTAGTTCCCATGACAAACATCAGCCCCCCTGACCTTCCCAGCTGGGAGGCCAGGAAGGACACGCCCACTCTGGGAAGCAAACTTCCAGCCAGAAAACCAGCTCCTGTGGCTTCTGGGATCTGGAAAGTCTTCATCCAGCTCTGCCACCATTTAGCTGTGTAACCTTGGGCAAGTTGCTTCCCATCTCTGAGCCTCAGTTTCCTGGCTGCTACAGGACAGGGAGTGAACGCAGCCGAGGCCTGGAGGAGATCTTCCCCCAACTTCTGGGCTCCTGTCCTCACTCTCACGCACTCCCAGGCTGGAGCCCAAGGGAAATGCCCACAGCACCACTGACCAAGTGCCCCCCAACTCAAGACCTGGCCACAGCACAGGCCGAACCCCTCAGAGCTGGCCCACAGCACCCCACCCACCTACCCTGGCCAGTGCTCTCCCTCTCTCCCCTGGAATGGCCTTGCCAGTGTTCCTCTCAGCCTGCACTCCAACTCAAGTGCCCCCTCCTCCAGGCAGCCTTCAGGATTGCTGCCTGCCCTCCGCCCCCCCCCCCCACTGGGGTTGGGATTAGGGGTTGAGTGTGTTTGAGGCCCAGGTGTCCCATGGTGCCCAGCAGGCCCACCATGGAGACTTGCTGGATGAATGGACAAAGGCCACCACTCACCTGTCACCTGCCCAGGTGGGGCATGTCATGGCTCTCCCCATGCTCCTCAGCTTGAACACCCACATGGGGTGACCCTGCCCACCCCCCGGCGACGAGGACCTTCCTGGCCGTCCCCTCTCTGTGCTGGGTGAGCCTGGAGGAGGCAGCCAGGGCCCAGCAGGATCAGGAGCTGCTAGCACCGCCCCGTCGCTGCCGGCCACGCGCCTGCCACTCTGGCCTGTGCCGCCCTCGCTTGCTGCCGGAGGGTTCCGCTGCCTCGCGGCCGGCCGGCAAGCCTCAGCAAACACATTTAAATCTGAAGTGACAGATAAAGCGATTTACGGCGACAGTTTAGCGTCAGATCACTTCCACCAGGCAGTCGCGTCCCTGCGGCCCCCCTGCCTGCCAGTCCATCAAGGCGCTCTCTAAATCACCACTCCACAGCAGCGGCCAGGGGACAGCTGGGAGCAGGGGCGGGGCCGCTCGGTGGCCGCTCGGTGGCCACTCGGTGGTCGAGGCCTCCTGATGCGCGGGTCCCCCCTCCGGGCAGCAGGGGGATAAGCCAGGGCTGGGAGAGCCTGGGCCGGGTGAGGGCTGCAGGTCTGCAGGGGCCCCGGCTGGAGCGCCACTCCTCGCCAAAGTTTAAATAAATAAGCAGCTTATCCGACCCCCTGTGAGGCCACTCATCGCTGTGAAACGCAGCTTCCCACCAGATCTTCGAGGCCAGCCCGGTGCCCAGACCCCACAAAGACCTCCCCGACCCGCCTCGCCTCCGGCCACCTCCTGAAGAATTAATTGGTCCCTGCAGCAGCACGCGGCACTTGATTCAGACCTCCCTCCCGGGCCTTTTCACATTATCTTCTACTTAGTTGCTCTGGCCCGACTGCCCCAGTATTAATCTACCCGGGCTCCCAGGCTGGGCCCACACGTCATCCTCCCACCCACCCTGGCATGGGGCTGGCGGGGTGCCACTCTTTTTTTTGTACCGCAGACTGAACCCAGGGGCACTTAACCACTGAGCCTATATTTCTTTATTTTGAAACAGGGCCTCACTGAGTTGTTTAGGGCCTCACTGAGTTGTTTAGGGCCTCACTAGGCTGCTGAGGCTGGTTGAACCTGTGGTCCTCCTGCCTCAGCCTCCCCAGCTGCCGGGATTACAGGCACACTGTGCCCAGCTGGACGCCATTCTTCAGATGAGGCTCTGAGGGGCAGGGGCCAGCAGGAGAGCTGGGGTTCCAGCCCACCCGGGCCTCTGGCACTCTCAGTGACGGCGCTGGGCTGGGACTGCTTTGAAGGGGAAGACCCCTGTGTCTTTACACAAAGCATCACTTTCATCTCCTCGTTGCCCATTGTGTCCCCAAGGCCCAAACTGGAGAGCCAGACCCCTGGCTTGACCAAGAATGGGGGTCTGTGTGCCCCAGACATTTCCTGCCTGGGCCTTAGCTGTCTGTCAGGAACAGGGGCCTGGCACAGGCCTGGGAGGCAGAGGCTCCAGGCGTGGAGACGGCTGGGCCAAGGTCATGCCCCTAGGGCCAAAACAGACACCGATACTCGGACGCCATGGGCTCCCAGGATGGAGACCCCCAGACCTGAGCTCCCCTAGGGCACAGTGCTGGGGTCACAGGCCAAGCTGGAGAAGCAGGCAGACAGGAACGGGGTGGGTGAGGGCCTCCCTGCTTATCTTGCCAGCATGGCAGCCCAATTTAATTAAGATGGATGTGGCATGCCCCCACGGGCAGGAGCCGTGGCGGGCACAGATGGCAGGAGCCTGAGATTCTCCCAGGCACTGCCCTAGCAAGTGGCCTTGGCCACCAGCCCGTGGGGAGGGCAGAGGTGTGACTGTTGCACAGACTTGGAAGGTCTGTCCCCAAGTATGCTCCTGCGACCTCAAGCCCTGCCACCCACCAGATACCCCACTCTGTTCTCTGCCCCCTCACCCCTACTGCGTACCACCTGGCATAGCTCTCTCTCTCATGTACAAACCCCCATCCACCATCATGCCCCCCACAGCAGCACACATACCAATAAAGTGGGGTGAAAACCAGTGCTGGGCTTGGGATGCCAGGGGGCCAGTGGGAAACAGTCCCCTTTCCAAAGTCTGCAGGGGGCCTCTGGGTGGAGCCTCCGTCCCCCCTCCCCCCTGAAGTGGGAGGGGCACGGTGTCCCCTCTGCAAGCCCCCTGGGCCCTAGACAGAAGGAGAAGCCCACAGCCTGGGAGTCCCCATCCCCCTTTCCCTCGCAGCCCCCCATGCCTCCCTACAGGGTCCCTGAGCCAGACCCAGCCAGTGACACCCCTCCCCACCTGGTAGCAGGGACAAAGAGAGACCCCTCCGCACAAAATCCAGAAGCTCTATCCAGATCTCCAGGCCCAGCCAGCCCACACCCACACCACCCCGGGGGCCACCGACACCCGCAGGGCCAGCACTGCCCATGGCTTCAAAAATAAAGACTTAAAAATTCCCACCCGAGATAATCGCTGTCTCCTTTTGCCTATTGTGGTGGCTCCACGGTCGGCGCTGAGAAGCAATTATTCACGGCTAATGATTATAATCAAGTCAAATAGAATTTAATGGACACGTATTCTCTTCCTGCTTGAAACTTTACATATGAATTAAGCACATATGGGTTTCACGAGGCACAGACGCAGATTTATGCAGCCCCGAAAAGCCCCGCGTTGCCGACGACTTTTATTCCGCTAATAAACAGGCTGATTGATGGGCTTGGCCGCAGCCGCGAGCTCTGCCGCCCCCTGGCGGGCGGCACGCCGGGCGGAGCCACAGCGCCAGGACCCCGAGACTGAGGACCCCCCTGCAGGTCTGACCAGGCCCGCGGCTGCCAGGACACCCCGCACCCAGGCTCTGCAGGGGAACCCATGTCCAAGGCCTGCTTCAGCCAGTCCCCGTGGTTCCAGGACAAGTTCTAGGTCCTCTTGGCTGAGACTAGAAAAAGGAGATCCCAGGAAAACAGGCCAACAGGGCGGGGTAAACTGAGGCAAGCAGAGGGAGATGGAAGCCCATCACCTTCCGGGGAGGGAGGCAGTGCAAAGTGCCTGGGATCCTAGGGACAGGGATGGTGCTCAGGATGATGCCAAGGGCCTCAACGGAACAGCGTGAGCTGGCACACACCACACACCCATGGCACAGGTGCCCCACTACCATCCCCTGTGCAGGAGAGGAAACGGCCAGGCAGCTACGACCCTTGCCCCAGCCCCGGGCAGCGAGATGCAGCCAGCGGCGGATGCTTCTCATGAGCAGCTGACAAGCTGCTGCACCCAGCCTGGCCAGTCACAGGGCACTTAGGAAGGGCCATTAATCATGCCTGTAGCCTCCAGAGCCCCCAGCCCGCTCCATCTGCATCTTGCTGATACCCGCCAGGGTCCTCCTCCGTGGTCCACGACACAGCCGTCCACCGGTGGGCTGGGAAGGAGCTCACGAGAGTGTCTCCCTCTGGTCACCACAACTCAGCAGGAAAAGGACCAGAGGGCCCCTTCTGCACCCTCGCCAATGACTGGGCAGCCCCATGACCTTCATGATCACCCCCAGGGTCAGCCCAGCCCCTCCCGGCACAAGACCTTGCTCTTCTTCCCTGGGCCTCCAGGACATCTGCCAACCCAGAAGTGGCTGTCTGAGTTCTGTCTGCCTAGACAGACTCACAGTCCTTGCTGCCACCCACCAAGGGCAAGTGGCCCAAGGGAGATACACCAAAACCACCAGCAGCAACAAAGACCTCCCAGCTCTCCCCACCAGCCTCTCCGAGTGGGAACTCCTGCCTGTGTGTGACTTGTCACCTGTGCACCCACCAGGCCACGTGCAGGGACAGAGCAGTTCCACAGACCCCATAGGGAGACAGCTGAGCAATGCCACTGCCGGAAACACTGCAGACCAGACAGGGAGGCCGGGGACACAGTGAGCAGCCCCCTCTGCCTGGACCCTGCAAGCCCAGTCACCTAAGGAGGCCTGGGCCCACTCAGCGCAACCCACTGGCCCCCTCTCTGGCACTGAGGTCAAGCCCAGCGGTGAGAGGGAGGAGATTCCAGAACCCCGGGCTGTCCTGGACCTGCATGGGTGGGGCAAGGGTCTCCACGACTTGGAGCCCAAACCAAGAAGGCCTGCCTTGGTGTCACCAGCCTCTAAGAGGTGCCCTCCTCTGATGCCGGGTGCGGCGTCTGCTGAGAGAGGGAGCAGGCGTCCAGCGCTGGGGTGCAGCACACCTGGCCCAGGAAGCACCCCCTGCACCTGCGGGGCTTGGCCTGCCCTTGGCGCCCCACTCCTGAGCACCCGGGTCCTTTCCCAGAGCCCTTCGACTCAGCCAGACGGTAGGGCCGGGCAGAGGAGCGGCACCTTTCTCCCTCTCGCCTCTGTATCATCACAATAAACTGCCACGCCAGCAAGAGGCGAGGGACACCAGGAAGCCAGCCGCTCGCGTTTCCAAGCGCTGGAGGGCTGCCAGGGGCCGCGGGAGGCCTCTCCACCCGCTCCCAGCTCCCTCACCTGCCGGCCGCAGGGGGCAGGGCGGCCACGCAGAGGAGGGGGCAGCTGCAGCCCCCACCCGGGACGACCGGCTGGGCCTCGGCCTTCCTGGCAGGGCCGCCGGGCACCGTTCCAGCCCGGCTCTCTCCCTTCGCCAGCCGCTAATGGCTTTCGGAGCTGCGAGGCGGCCCAGCGAGCGAGGCGCCCCCGACACAGCGGGTCAGGGTTTCAAGGGAAGAGGAGCCCAAGTGGCCGACGCGCTGCGCTCCGGCGGCGCCAGCAGCCCTCCTCGCCCCATCGGGAGCCTCTGTGGAGCCAGGTGGCGCCCACCCGCGTCCAGCCCAGCAGACCAGAGCGAAGGCTATGCAGCCACCAGGTCTCAGACCAGTCACTCACCGGCGTTGACGATGGCATCCACCTCCAGCTTGGTGATGTCACCACGGAACAGGGAGATCTTCTCATTGAGCTGCTTGTCCTTCTTGAACTTGGGCTCCTCCACCTTTGCTGCCACCCCTGGAATAGGTAGGAGCCACAGGGGTCACAGGGAGGCCTCCCCTGCAGAGCGACCAAGGCAGGGCCCACAGGTCAGGTGCAGCCCCACTGTGGCAGTCTGCAGCATGGTGACCACTGAGGCTGGCGATGACATCCCACCCTGAGTGAGGATGCAACACAAGGTCTTGTGGCCTCTCATGACACCATGAGCAAGTCCATCGTGCCGCCCACCCCCACTTCACAGATGTGGAAACCGAGGTGTAGGTGAGATAAGTGACCTGTCCCAGGTTACCGGTTACCAGGCCAGCATTCGCAGAGTCCGGGAGCTCACCAGCCCACCCCCCACGGCAAGCAAGCTTCAAACCTGGCTCCCGACAGCCAAGTAATCAGGGGCAGGTGGCTTATATGGCCTGGGGCTGGCTCCCCAGTGGTGTCGTGGGAATAAAAACTAAACTGGTCTCAGGCTGTGTAGTCATTAAGTGAGGCGACACCCACCGGCAGAGTCCCACACACAGCAAGCCTCCACCGGTCCATGCCATCGGCTGCTTCTCATCTGCATGACTCTTCCAGGCCACACGCCGAAGGGGCCACAGCCCAAGGGCACCGGGCCGGCCGTGGCAGGGCCTACCTTTTGCCGCCTCCTTCCAGGTCGGGATCTTCTTCAGCCGGATAAAGTCTCTGCAGAAGTAATGTTCCTCCCTCTGCTTGTCACTCAGGCCCTTCAGGAAGGCTGCAGGGGCGGGGCGGGCAGGGAGGAGAGTCAGGGGGGGCAGTCCAGGGCACTCTCGCCCTCCAGGCTGTCCTTCCCACGGCCAGTGGGGAGGGCACATCCTAGGGCTGAGTGTCCGAGAGTCCCCAGAACATCCTGCCCCAATCTCTGAGTTCCAAGTGGGAAACTGAGGCAGGGGAGGCTGAGGGACTGTTCGGACACCTGGGACCTCTCAGTTCAGAATTCAGTGTGGCCACTTTCTAGCCGTGTCCCCATCTCTGCGGGTCCCTCATTTCCTCCTTTGCAGATGAGGATTAAAACGTCCCTAGCAGGATAATTGCCACCTCACACGTAAGCCAGGAGGTGGGCACCCTCTGTTACCTTACCAAGGTCACCTCAACATCATGACTTGGGAATAGCAGGAGAACTGTCCTCAAAGTGCCACAGAACCAAGCAGATCTGGCACCTGTTGTCAACATCCCCCCCGGCACTGACTGAGGGCACCCCACGGATTTTTGCCCATTCTACAGATTAGGACACTGGGCCTAGGGAGTTGGGAAGCCACCCCTGGTCACAGAGCTAGTGAGTGGGGGCCAGGGCCCCACCTACTCAGGGATTCCGGGTCAGCGGGGTGGGTCCCCTGCTGCAGCCCCGCCTCCTGGGCTGGGCCATCCCTGTGGCCACACCAGGCAGAAAACCCAGAGCCAGCTCCCGGGCTTCTCTGCGGGGCAGCGCTGGTCCCTGCTCGCAGCTCACGGGCTCCTCCTGCCGGCCGCAGGACGTCTGCACACCCAGGCTCGGCCCGGCTCGGCCCAGCCCGGCCTCCTGATGGAGCAGCCCCTCTGCCTGCCTGCGGGGGTGGGGGTGGGGGGTGGAATCACAACTCCCGGCAAAAGACCACATCAAGGAAGTCAAAAAGCATCAGAAAATAGGTAGGAGGGGGCAGCAATTAGACGAGGTGCTGAAAGAGGGATGGTAGCCTCCTGGAGGCTTCCAAGGAAATGGCGGGGAGCAGGTGTTCAACAGACAGGCGGGTCCCCCAGGGAATGCCCTCTCACTGCCAAGGCCATCTAGTCCACCCGTCCAAGCCTCTGTCTGTCTCCTCATCCGCCCACTGGTGGCTCTGGTGACAACACCCCCAGGATGCCAAGAGCGTGGCCTGACGTAAGTCACAGAGAGGCTGGGTTCTGAGTCTGCTCACAGCTGTGGTGGGATTGCTGTTCAGGCCGGCAGAACCCCCACACTGCCTACCCGAGGCCCGTGCCAGAGCCACACTTTCTGGCAGCCACTTCCCGGCCCCTTCCACAAGCATTTACTGGGCACCTACAACATCAGATTGAGCCCGGGGATATGCAGAATGTGGCAGAAGTGACCCTGTGGATCTAAAATCCAGCGGGGGACCCTGAGGCTGAGGCAGGCATCACACCATCAAGCAACTCAAACTCTGAGATGTGCCGCAAAGGGATGGGCAGGAGACGGGGTAACAGAACCCTGGGGCCTGGGGAACATGGAGGAGAAGGAGGGGCAGGCATGAAGGATGATCAGCTGCAGAGCCCCCAAGGCTTATTAAGGTCTGACCCCATCCCAGGGATGCCGTGACAGACTGCAAAGTGTGCCCCCAATTTAGGGGGATTACTGACTCCCCAGTAATCCCCAGGACCTTGTGCACGCTAGGCCAGTGCTCTACCACTGTGCCCCAGCCCCAGCCCCCTCTTCATTCTTTCTAAGGGGACAGAAAGGCCCCTCCAACTCAGCGTCCCTCACACTCATCCTCCTGCACCCTATTCTCAAAGGACTGCCCTCCCCCGGGCACACATGGCAGCAGACTGAGAAGCCTCCAGGGCTCCCACTTGCCCCTTTCTTAGCGTGGGGGGGCCACTGAGGCTGAAGGAGCTCAAGCAACCCTCTGGGCTTGAAGCCTCCAATGCCCTCTTCTCTAAAACAAGGTGTGGCACGGTGGAGCGCACCTGCAGCCCAGGAACTCGGGAGGCCCAGCAGCACAATCGCTGGAGTCCCCTAGTTTGAGAGCAGCTGGGCAGCAAGGCAACACTATGAACAAACAAAGGAACCCCCCGGGGGGTCTGGAAAGTCGCCTCTAGCATCCAATGAGAAGTGGGCTGGGCTAGCACGGTACCCAGTGAAAGGCGGGTCTGCTGGCAGGTGGCACCGCGGAGGGCAAGGAAGGTCCTAGAGGAGAGGCTGGCCTTGAGCCAGGCTCTGTCCCTCACTGGCAGTTTGAATGCAGATCAGTTAATAAATATTTATTGAGCATCCGGCCCAGGGGCGCAAGGCAAGGTGAGGTTCAGAGTCTGACTGAGAAAAAGGGGAGAACAGGGAACCTTCTGGAAGGAAGTGATCCAGCTTCTCTGCTCCATCCCCAGGAGCTGCAGATCACTGGAGGAAATCCTCACCTCCAAGCAGAAGGTCCTGCAAATTCCTGAGCTCCCCTGCAGCACCTTCTGCCCAGACCTCAAGCTGCTTTCCCCAGCCAGCTCCCCTACTCCTGCTCCAGCCACAGAAAACAGGCGGCCATCAGATGCCGCCTCCACCCCCACCAAGCTGGAACCACCACCTGCCAGCACCTCGTCCTCCCTCCCTCCCACGGGTCACCAGGCATGAAGGTCCTTCCTCCCAGCTGCCTTCCAGCCCTCCCAGCTGCCTTCCAGCCCTCCCAGCTCCCCTGGGCCCTCCCACACTCCCCTAAGCCCACCCAGGGGGGTCCCCATCAGGATGAAGGTCAGGCTGGGGAGAAGATGGGAGGTAGAGCACTTGCCTAGCATGCACAGGACCCTGGGTGCATTCCTAGCACAGGGAAAATTTTAAAAGATCAACGTCGGGGGGGCCCAGGGTTGAGGCTCAGTGGAGGAGCACTAGCCTAGCAGGTGTGAGGCCCTGGGGTCGATCCTCAGCACCACATAAAAAATAAAAAAAAATAAAGTTCCATCAACAACTAAAAAATATATTCAAAGAAAGATCAAGGTCAAGGTCACCTGCCACTTGTCCTCCTATGGACAGAAAATCTCCCCTTTGCCTCGCCTCCTCTTTCAACCTGCACCTCCCTAGGCCCCCACATTATCTCCACGGATCCAGCCCCTCTTCCCACACCTCCAGCCCCTCCTGACTCCTGGGCCCTCCCCAGGCCCTGGCTGCTCTCACCCCTTAAAGTCACATCGGCAAAGCAGAACTCTACTCCTTCCAAACCCGTGCTTTCTCACGGCTCTCCTTTCCCGCTTCCTTCCTTGGGCCCAAAGGTCTTTCCCTCCCCTTCCTCTTACCCCAGATCCCATCCAGCTATGAGCCTGTTAGATTTATCCCCTTGACGCCCCTGGGGCCGACCCCACCACCACACCCTGGCTCCATCCCCAGCCGGTCCCCCAACTCCACATCATCCCCTCACTTTTTTTCTGGTACCAGGGTTTGAACTCAGGGGTGCTTGACTTCTGAGCCACATCCCCAGCTCTTTTTATATTTTATTTTGAGACAGGGTCTCACTAAGTTGCTTAGGCCTCACTAAATTGCTGAGGCTGGCTTTGAACTCACAATCCTCCTGCCTCAGCCTCCTGAGCCACTGGGATTACAGGTATGTGCCACCATGCCCAGCCCACATCACCCCTTATCCCATTCCTTGTACAGCTGCCCAGGGAGCTTAGGAACATAAGCCAGATCCTGTCCCTCCTCTGTAAAACTCAGCTCAAACACCAGTGCCCAGGGACAGCTCCCCCCCATCTCCCACCAGATCACTCACCATTCAAAACAACCAAGTGGCTCCCTGTCTCAGGGCCTTTGTACCTGCTGTGCCCCCTTCCTGGGATGCTGCTCTTCCTTTGAAGTCCCTTCCCCACCACCCTTCCTCTCCCTTCCCTGCTTCCTAGACAGATTTGCCTTTGTTTTCACTTATTTCTGACTTTGACCTTGGTCACCGCCTTGTTTTACAGAAGAGGCAACAGGATCTGCCTCTGGTCACACAAGTGAAAGGAACTTGAGACAGGGCTGTCCTCCCCATTAACAGAAGCCTGGTCTAAGTGACACAAAGCTGCAAGACCTCCTCTCCCTACCAAAGTCCCAAAGATGCCACTTCTTCCCGGAGACAGCCCCCTGGCTCTGCCACCAGCCAGCTGGGTGCCAACCTTGGGGACATCTGTCATCCTGTGCCAGTCTCAGGCCCCCGTGTGCAAAAGGCCCGAAGCACTGGGCTGGGCACTTGCCCCTCACATCTAGAATATTCCACCTCCCGTCAGAAGGACAGATGCAGATGTAAAGCACAAGTGAGTTTTATTTATTTTTTTTAATAAAAGATGTAAAACATGCATTTTCATTTTCCATCATTTTTGAAGAGGCGAGAGTATTTCACAGCTCACTGAGACAGGTGTTGTAAAAAGATGTTCGCAGTAAATTTTGATGGCGGGGGCTGACCCCAGACAAGGCTCCCCGCGGCTGGCGGGAGGAAAGGCGGGCAGGCGGGGGCAGCTCCGCCGGGCCATAAAGCGCGCTGGGAAAGTCAATGATGTGTTCTAAGAAGTGTCTTTATGGCGCTCGGCGGGACGGGGTGGGCCTTCCGGAGGAGGCCAGGCGGGGAGGGCTGATAACGCCCGGTGCCCGTGACAAGGTGGCGGTTAGACTCGGTGGCAGGGGCATTAATCACCTGTGCCCGAGGTCCCCCAGGAGCAGGGCTTGTCAAAGCCTGTAACAGGAGTGATGGGGACAGGGCACAGGGCTCCTCAGAGCTTTCCTGCTTGCCTCCTCCCACACGGGGACATGCCAAGCTGCATCTGGGCAGATGGAAGATCACCCCCCATTCCCAGGTGTGCCTGGAGCATTTGCCGGTTCAGCGGCCACATCAGACACATGATGAGCTCCCGCGGGGCCTGAATTAGCCCTGGCCCCTGCCCGCGGGATCTGCAGCTAGAGAACAGGAGCCCTCGCTTGAGCCACCTGGGGGGGGGGTGAGGCTCAGAACGTGCAAGGACAGGGTCTGCAGGAGCCAGTGTCACTGTGCCCAAAATGGACCTGAGCGACCGGGGTCACGGGACCCTCTGCAGGCCATCGCCGCTGATGTGATCTCCATCCCATCTCACAGACAGGGAAACCGAGGCTCAGGAGCAGGGGCAGCAGCACCCAGGTCCAGTGACACCCATGCTCCCTCCCTTTAGCACACAGCTCTGCCCCCACGTACAGGTCAGCGCGAGAAGACAAGACCAGGCCCCTCCCGCAGTGACACGGCAGGCCTCAGGTGTCCCCAAGAGTTCCGCCTTAAGGCCCCTCACACCCACCCACCTTTCCACGTGGCTCTCTGCACGGTCTCATGGTGGAAAGGCACCAGGGGGACTAACGTGGCACTCCAGGACTGAGACGACCGAATCAGAGAAATGAATGCCTGGGCAGTGGGATGGGACACTGCCAAGGAATGGAAAAAAGATCGAATGCCTCCCAGCCAGCAAGACCTGCCCGAGGGTCTTTACTGACCGGAAAAGTGGGCGATGAATGTGGAGGTGAACAAACCGGGCCATGTGCAGGGGCACCCTGGGCCCAGAGCACGCACCCCACACGGCACGGACTGAAATACTGAGCAGCCAACCAGGTGAGGAGATTCTCAGTGGGCGGTGGGTCCCCTCCCAAGAAGGAAGCTTGCCATCCTGTCCTGGGACTAGCTTCCAAAACCATTCCACCCACCCCTGGGTGAGAACACGCACTGCTGAGCAGGCCTAAGGCTACCATCTGGCTTCCGCCGGGCTTTTCCACAGCGGGAGGCACCCCTGCCCAAGCACATGAGGGTTTCAGCCCATTGCCTTCTGTTTCCCCACCCATGAACTGCACATCTTCCTCTGACCTACACATCAGTCTCTTGTGAGTTTGGTTACTGCCAATCTTAGAGAAAGAATCATATCAGGCAAGCTGACAAGCGTTTGGAGGCCTATCTAGCTATATTCTTGAGAGAAATGAGAGCACATGTCCATCAAAGATATATGCAAAAATGTTCAGAGCAAGTTTTATCCACAAGAAATGCCCATCAAGAGAAAAACAGGTAAACCATGGTACATCCTTAGGATGGAATATTAGACAGTAGTAAAAAAGACAACCACACACTGTTGCTTCACCCGATGATGTTCACAGATCCCACAGACATGGAGTAAAAGGAGCTGGCCATGCTGTTTCCACAGAGCTCAAGAAGACGTAAAACAGACAGTGAGAAGAGTGACAGGTTTCTCAGGGGTAGTGGGAGTGCGCTGGCCACCAGCTAGGGGAGCGCCGTACATGGATGCATAGCCACCAAGAGCTGTGTGCTCCCCGCACTCTGCTGTGGGACTGACCTCAGCTCCAGATGCAGTTTGAATATAATGAAAACAACTGAAGGACATTGAGGACCATGGGCAGACTCCAGTTAGGGGCAGTCTAGCTGGGGCAGCTCTGCTGACCTCCGGCGGGACACTGTTCAGAAGGCAGAGCCTGGGCTGGCTCGGGGTAGAGTGCTCACCCAGCGCAGGCAAGGCCTGGGTCCTGATTTCCCTCCCTGGAGAGTGGCCAGGCTCCCGGACTCAACTCTGGATCCTTGAACAAAGTGGGAAGAGGCCGTGTGGGACTCTGACGACTAGGCCACCAAAAGGGACTGCAGCTCCCGTTTCGGTCTCCTCTGTCCCCTATGCTTTGGGGGAGGCCAGGACACTCAAGAGCCCTATGGGGAGGTCCCCAGGATGAAGAACTGAGGCTCTAACCCACCACTGTCATCGGGATCGCTCCTCCAGCCCTAATTGGACCCCCACCAACTTTAAGGGAGACCTTGAACCACAAACACCCAGCTTGGGTACTCCCAATCCTGGCTCTCAGAGACTCTGAGTTAATACGCGTTTGCTGTCTTGTCACAAAAGTTTGGATCGCTTTATTTATTTATTTATTTTGCAGTACTGGGGACTGGACCCAGGGTCTCCCACACGCTAGGCAATGTTCTACCACAGAGCCCCAGCCCCGGCCCCTTTTTTTATATTTTATTTTAGACGCAGAGTCTCAGCTGGCTTTGAACTCTCGATCCTCCTGCCTCAGCCTCCCCAGCTACTGGTTCCCAGATGTGTGCCACTGCCTGGGGTGATTCTTACGCAGCAATAGAGGCCCAAACACCAAGAGCTCTGCACCTCACCCACGAGCCACTGACACCTTGGTGGAGACACCTACCTGCATGCTGCTGTGGGTGGGCTTCTGGGGTGGGGGTTAGGGTTAGAGGCAGGAGACCCCCAGGTCCTTTAAGCCTGACCAGCTGTCACTCAACAATGGCTCACTTAGTTCAGGCCACCTTCCCTGACAAGACCCCCATCCCCCCCCAGCTCAGTGGCCCCCTCTAGCTTCTTCCTGGCACTGACAAGACCTGACACTGTCTCTCCTGTAAGAGCTCCATGAGGGCAGGCCGGTGCCTGTGCCACTCACCACTAAATCCCCGGCACTGTGGGGCTACCTGCCACATAGAAGATGCTCAGTAGCAATCTGCCAAAAGAATGGCTGGAAATCCCAGCTCCAAGCAGAGGAAAGAGCCCCCGGAAGCCACAGCAGCCTGGGCACCCCGGGCTCCACCAGCTTCCACAGGTCCAGCTGCTTTCAAGGGTACCATGGAATGGGGGGCTGGGAGGAAAAGGGCCTGGGTCCTAAGAGCCGCAGCAGACCCCAAAACAAGTGCAAGGGACTACCTGTCTCCCCAGTTCTTTCCCACCATCCTGGCTTGCGCCTCTCTGACAAAGAGTGGCTCCTTGAGAGGACAGTGACTCCTCTGCCAGGTGTCTCTGACACCCCTACTCCTGCCCTAAGGGGTGGTTAGGACAAGGGCTGACAGTGTGACAGCCTCTGGTTTTCCCAGTACAGCAGGTGTTTCAGGATCCAGGGTATACAACACAATCCAAATGACAGCAATAAATCATTTTGATTTCTACTGCTACTGTCGCCAGCCCCAAGATAGCCACCTTCCTTTTACTTCCAGGCCCAAGCCAGCTTGCCCTGCTCCATTGCCACACCCACCAGCAGCCCAGCCAATGAGGCGCCTTCCTTGCTCTTTTGAAAGAGGACCCGGCCAGGAGTCGTCACTAGAGCCCAGGGGGCAGGCCCTGAAGGGCAGGGGCAGCTGGACAGTCCAACAGGGCTATTTGGAGCTCCTAGTCCCCTTCCCAGTCCAGGGATTCATGGCCCCTCCATAAATTGTGGCAGGTACAGAGGGGGAGGAGTAGTTTGACAGAAGGAAGGTGTCAAAGATTCTCACAAGCAACGCCCCATCTCCATCTGTTCCCCAGCCCCCTAACCTCCTTGCCCCCAGGAACGCGGCACAGACAGCTGCAAGTGGCCAGAAGCCAACAATGAGGACAAAAGAGTACCAGACCGTAGCCAGGAAGGCCCTAAGCCGGGCGGTGCTAAGAGCAGGGCAGTCCTGCCTAGGGAGGTCACTCTGTGGAGCTATCTGACCCCCTAGATGGACGGCCTGCCCCAGAGCTATTTCCACTTGGTCTCAAATGCCACCACTTGAGAACCAAACTACAAGTATGGGGATGGTCAGTATCCTAACTTCAGCTCAACGAAAATCGCGGAGTGACCTTGGAGAAGTGGGTTCTGGCCCTGGGCCTCAGTTTCCCTCCTGCACAATGGACTAAAGTGGTAAGGTCCCAGATGATTTCTGGGAGTACCCAGCGACCCATTCCAAAGGTTTGGCCGCGGTCCTCACACTGCCCCTGACAGGGGACGCGACCTGGTCTTGTGTGAACCGGAGCGTGCGGCAGGGCACCGGGCAGGGGGCGTGGCTGCGAGTGGGGGAGGTGTCCGACTCAGGGCAGACCCGGCCTCAAGTTCCCCAGGTCTCCCGGTGGAAGGGGCTGCTCGGGGTGCTGACCAATCGGGAGACCCACGTGGGCCACCCTCGCTCCTCGCGCTTCCACTTACATTTTGCCTCCTTCCAGTCGGTGGAGGTGCTCAGGTCCACCTTCGCCGCCATGGCCAGGGGGGCCCAGGTGCGCACCCCGGGTCTCCGCCCCACCGCCGCCGCCCCCCAAGCCCCAACTCCCGCTGAGGTCCGCGCGCGGGGGCCGGGAGCGCCCAGGGACGCCGGAGGGCCGCACGCACTGCTGCGGGTCTGCGTGGGACCCGAGGGGCCGGGCCGGGGGCGCGAGGTGACCAGCAGCTGCCCCGCTGCGCGCAGCTGTGCCAGGCGGCGGGACACTCGGCTTAGCAGAGACATGAGCAGGCGGCGCGGGGCAGTTGCCCGCCCACTTGGACTCTATTTAAGGTGCTCGGGAGAGTCTCTCCCTATTTACTCCGGGACCGGGTGGCGCGTGCCAGCCCGTGGCGACCTGCTTCGAGCAGGCGGGCGGAGCGGCCAGAAAACCCGGGCGCGCCGCTGGGCACCCTGGAACTTGTAGTCCGGCCCGCCCGCGGGGCCCACGCACTCGTGTACACACGTGCGCGCCCCTCCCGGCCGCCGCCGCCCCTGCGCGAGAGCCCCGCCCCCAGCAGTCCGGGTCCGGGGTCCCTCGACGGCGGGCGCCTGCTGCAGCCCGCCCCGCTTCTGCGCCCCTGGCCCCTCCGCGGATCGCGGGCCTCGGCGCTCCGAACGCAACTCAGGAAGCAGGCGCCGCGCCCTCGGTGCAGATGGAGAGACCCGGACTTTTCTCTCCACCGTCATCCCGGCGCCGCCTCCATGTCCCATGCAGCTCCCTATCTCCTCCCAGACCCCAGGAGAGGCTAGTTCTAGCCGGCGGGCGCCGGTGGGCAGAAGACAGGTGCCCAACCGGTATTCCGGGTGTGGCGACTTTCCCAAACCTCTGCCTTCTAAAAAGCCCCAGGGGCGGAAGCCAGCTGGAACCCGAATTTAGAGCAACCGGGGATGTAGGGACCTAGTGGAATCTGAAGGCAGAGATTGGGTGCCCTGTGGCTTTCTCGGGTGGAAGAATTAGGTCGATTTTTACCTTTATATTTTCCCTAACTTTTTACAGTCATTAGGACAGATAGATTTTTAATTGAAATATTTTAATATTTTCCTATACTATTAAGGTCATTTTTATAATAATGGGTAGATTTCGGGACTGGGGGTGCAGCCCAGCGGTGGAGGCTTAGGTAGCAGGCACAGGCCCTGATAGGTTGATCCCTAGCATGAGGTGGGGGTGGGGAGATGAGGTGAGAATTTCAGTGCCTGGGAGTTAGAAGCCAGGATTCCAGAGAAGGTTCCCATATAGCCGCTTTGCATCTGTGAACCTGCCCCTGCAGCAATAGCCCTGGCCATCTGTGAGGGTGGCTGATCTGCCCTGTGGGTGCTGGTGGCACCCCCACTGTGACCACCGCCTTGCACTTCAGACAGTAAATCATCTGGAGGGTGGGCCAGCCCAAACCCTGACAGTGACCGCGTCCTGGTAGAGAGGATAATGGGGCCAATCAGAAGCCAGGGCCAAGAACTAACTCCCCCAACCCCACTTGGACCCAGATCTGATTGGTCCCCATCTGATAAGTCTTCTTTGCAGATGTCACTGATTGACAAAACAGGGGGCTGACCTTCTGAGTTCGGACCTATTGGTACTGTAACATTACCACAAATTACCTAGTAGCTTAAAGGACACCAATTTATCTCATCTCTAGGTTTCATAAGACAGAAATCTGAACACAAGTTGCTGACATCGAATGATCCTCAGGGCCACATTCCTTCCCAGAAGCTGCAGGGGAGGAGCTGTTCCTTTTCCCACTTCCAGAAACCACCCACATTCCTTGGCTGTTGGTCCCTTCCTCCAGCTTGGAAGCCAGCAGTGCAACCTCTCTCTTCCGACTTCTGTGGTGGCTTTTCCTCTGGCTCCCATTTCCCTGTTTCAAGGACCCCTGGGTTTACCTGGGGCCCGATGGATAATCCATGATAACCTCACTACTTACCGTCAATGGACTTGCTACCTAATTCCCTCCTTGCCGGGCAACATTTTCATAGGCTCCAGGTTTAGGATGTGGACGTGTTTGGAAGGCCTTTATTCTGCCGTTTCTCTCCTTGCTGGCAAGGTCTGGGGACGTGGATGCTAGGAAAGGCAGGGATCCCAGCCAAAGAAAGTTTAGTGCCCAATCAGGAGATCGCCTCTCACCTGGGCCTGAAAACCTTGCATGCCCTGGCACCTCCTCCAGCGGGATGCACGCTGTATAGCAGCCCCTTCTCCATGTTTATGCTGGGTCTCCGCTCTGTTCTCAAGTGGTAGCTGGGATGGTGAAGGTCCCAACCAATAGCCCTGCGTGGCTTGGTCTGTCAGAGCCTGGGTCATGATTCTAGCTAGGCTAGGCTCTCTTCCTAGAATTTGATCTGGGCCTTTGGGGAAAAGTGAAATTTTGCCAGATACCAAAGGTACGCGTTGAGGGCACTGCAGGCAGCGGGACCCCCCAGAAGCAAAGGCATTGGAAGTCTCTGGAAGACTGAATCCTCCCCGTGGAGCTGTGGCATATCAGCTGATGATTTTTAATGTCGGAGAGGACTTTCATGCAGAGAAAGGCTACCTACTGCTGCTAGTGTTTAAATTAATACTGTATTTATTAAACATATAAATTAAAAAATTTTCTTAAACATCCAAGTGTAACTTGCAAATCTAGTTTTCTATTTATAAATCTACAATTTTCATAAAAATAAGAATGATTACTTTCACTATTCTTTGATTAATATTTAATTAACTCATAAGTTTAACAGATTAAATTCCTCTTAAAATAAATGCCAGTTATAAACTTAGGTAATTAAATTCCCTAATAGATTTTAAACTACATTTCACAGAGTGGAAATACATCAGTGGGTCCTCAAACGCCTTATACTCCAACAGAAGCGATTACACATCTAACAAGCACAAATTTTTCCTGATCATTTAAGCAACTCCTGCACACTGATAGACTAGACTCTAAAATGTGGTGGTGGGTTGTCATATGGCACACATCTGTAATCCCAGCTATTCAGGAGGCCAAGGCAGGAGGATTATAAGTTCAAGTCCAGCCTGGGCAACTTAGCAAGACCCTTTCTCAAAGAAAAATATATAAAAGTCTGGGGATGGAACTCAGTATTAGGGTTCTTGCCTAGACAAGTGAGTGGCCCTGAGTTTGATCCCCAGCACTACAAAATGAATGGGAAAAAAATATGATGAATCAATTCTTATAAATCCTCAAACACTATTTCTGAATTTAGGTCCTCTTATACTGTGTACTTATTTATTGCTTCATAATAAACCAAAAAAATTTCCTGGTTTAAAATAACAAACATGGGCTGAGATTGTGGCTCAGTGGTAGAGCGCTCGCCTAGCACGGGCGGGACCCGGGTTCGATCCTCAGCACCACATAAAAATAAAGGCATTGTATTGTGTCCATTTACACCTAAAAATATAATAAATGTTTTAAAAAATAAAATAACAACCATTCTAAGCAATCTAGGCTGGTATGAGCTGGATGGTTTATCACCTGGTGTCACCTTGGTCACCCCTGCACCTGCAGCCTACAGTCATCTTGCTATCTCATGGGGGCATCCAAGATGGCCTCGCTCATGCAGCGGGCAGTTGGCGCTAGCTGACACCTGAGTCCCTCGGTTCTGTTCCACATGGCCTCTCATCTGTTGGGGACCACATCCAATGAGGCTTTCCCGGTACTGGTCCACCTGCAGTTGAAAACCAGAACAGGACCCAGGGGAATGTGTCCACACTAACTCCTCCTGCTGGGTACGAGGCATCACTGGGCCCTGAATCAGTCACCTGTCAGCCCACCCCATCTTAGCCCGGCTGTCTTTCTGCCTTTTATTACTTCATTTAGTGGATGAGCTTCCTTGCCTCCTGCTCTGGGTCCTCTGATGTCTGCTCTGGGTGACGATAACCTGGCATGCCACCCCATCCAGGCTGTGACTGTCTCTTCCTATTTGACTTTATCACCTGCCTACATTTCATTTTACTGCCTGTTTCATTGACCATATTGTATAGTCATTATGTTGAGAGGTACATAAGGACAGACAGGTGACAAGGTGATAAATGTCCAGAGCTTCCAGCTATAAACTAGGAGCCAGGACAGCAGGACACCCCTCCTCCATCTGACTCCCCACAGGGTGGGTCTGAGGATCATTTCAGGTGCCTGGGAAAGGCCTTATGATCCAGACAGGGTCAGGCAGGTCCAGGATGCTCTTTACCCATAGCGCCTTCCCCAGAGAGGCCTGGGTAGGCCAGAGCCGGAAGTTCCCGGAGCTGGTGAGTGGCTGAGGGAGGCTGTCACTGCCCTTGGACTTCAGAGAGGGCCTGGGAAGGAGCTGGATGTTCAGGGGACATTTGGCTTGAAGTGCATGAAAACCTTTAAAGTAATAATTTATTGTAATGAAATTAAGCAATGTAGAAATAGAATTAAAACATAGAATAAAAAAGAAATAAAATAAAAAGTGAGGGCCAGGGCCATAGCCCAGAGGTAGAACATTTGCTTTGAGACCCTAGCATCACCAGGAAAAAAAGAAAGAGAGATGATCCAGTTGAAATGAGGCCCAATGATAGTAACTAAAATGCTTTCCCACTCTCTGGGCCATTCTAGCAAATAATTGAACCCAAGGGAGGGGTCATGTACAGGGAACCCTCCATGTACAATGAGCTGGTCAGAAGTACGAGGGGTCCAAGACTTGCTACTAGTGATGAGGGTGAGCCCTATTGCAGTCCACCAGTGGGAGCTGTTTGGTTTTGTTTTGTTTTTTGGTACGGAGGATTGAACCTTGGGGCACTTAACCACTGAACACTTCCCTAGCCCTTTTTTATACTTTGTTAGAGGCAGGGTCTTGCTGAGTTGTTTAGGGCCTCACTGCGATGCTGAAGCTGGCTTTGAGCTCATGATCCTTCTGCGTCAGCCTCTGGGATGACAGGTGTGTGCCACCGTACCCGTCCTGATCCGTGTTTTTACAAGAGGAAAGTTGGCCAGGCACGGTGGCCACACCTGTCATCCCAGCCACTCAGGAGATTGATGCAGGAGGATCACAAGTCCAAGGCCAGCCTGAGTAACTTCTGGAGACCCTGTCTCAGTATTAAAAAGGCTGGGGATGTAGCTCAGTGGTAGAGTGCCCCTGGCTTCAATCCCCAGTATCGCAGAAAGAAGGAAAAAAAAGAGAGAGATGAGAGGAGAAAAAGAAAGTTGGGCATACAAAGAGACCCCAGGAATCCTAGGGCACAGAGAAAAAACCACTCAGGACACAGCAAGAAGGCAGACCTCTGTAAGTCAAGGAGAGAGGCCTGGGAAGAAGCCACAGCTGCTGATGCCTTGATCTTGAACTTCTAGCTTCCAGAACTGGGAGAAAATCCTTTCTGTTTTGAAGCCCCGGGTCCATGGTCCTTTTTACGGCAGCCCTGGCAGACGCGTCCCCATTCCGGAGCCACAGAGGTACTTACTTTAGCCGTTGGCTGTGTACTCTTCTAGACTTTTTTCCATGCATATATAATAAAACATGGAGATTTACATGCATAATTTTTTGTGTCCAAAAATAGGATTTGGCCATACACAGTGTTCCACAGCTACTATGATCTGTTTTTGATTCACAGCACTTCTGACACCAATTGGGTGTCAGATTCTGACCCATTCTCCAAAACCAACTGGGTGTCCTACAATTCAAATGCATCCTGGCACTAGCTACCTGGAACAAACCCATCCTGACACTAAGATACCCGGAAGTAACATCAGATCCCACAAGTTAAGGGCTCAATCATGTGAGGTGGCCCCCACATCAGCTGCTAGCAGCAAGTCTAGGACGGGACCTCCTGCACTTCTGACCAACTGGGTATAGATGGGGAAATTCCCATGATCCCCTCCTTAGGGTCAGCAATTTGCTAGAAAAGTCTACAAAACTAGCTGGGTGTGGTGGCACAAGCTTGTAATTCTAGTGACTTGGGAGGCTGAGGCAGGAATATCCCAGTTTCAAGGTCAGCCTGGACTAATTAGTGAGACCAAGTCTCAAAATAAAAATTAAAGGCTAGGGGCTGGGCACAGTGGTACACCATGTCTTTAATCCCTGGGCTCCGGAGGCTGAGGCAAGAGGATCACAAGTTCAAAGCCAGCCTCAGCAATGGTGAGGCACTTAGCAACTCAGTGAGACCCTGTCTCTAAATAATATACAAAATAGGGCTGGGGATGTGGCTCAGTGGTTGAGTGCCCCTGAGTTCAATCCCCAGTACCAAACAAAAAATTTAAAGCTAAGGATGGGTCTGAGTGGGAGAGTGCTTGCCTATCATGTGGACTGGATTCCCTGGACTCCATCCCCAGGACCCGCCACACACACACACACACACACACACACACACACACACAGATGCTGGGAAGGAGACAGCAGGGTTGGGACATTGGGATCTGGGGGACTGAATCATTCGACCTAGAAAAGAATGAGCAGAATGTGGATGCAGAAGTCCAGAGGGAAGGTCAACTTTCTGGGAGAGGCTGAGGGAGCCGGTGGGGGAGTGGAGGGCGGTCACTTCATTCGCTCACTCAGCAAACGTTTCTTAGGCACTGACCAGAAGCCTCATGTTGGGCTTGTGAAAATAAGAGAAAATTATCAAGTAACAAACGTCAAAAGAGCCTTTTGGGAAAAGTCAAGAAGCCATTAGGAAATTCCCGCTGCTGACAGAAACGTGAACTTTGGTCATCTCCACCCTTTGACCTTGGAACCACCTCAGTAGGGTGCAAATTACCCTGTGCCCAGAGGTTATGGACTCTTGGACCTTTATTTTGTTTGCAGTGCTACCACTGAACTACATCCCCAGCCCTTCTATTTGTTTTGAGACAGTCTCGATAAGTTGCCAGGCTGGCCCCAAACTTGCAATTCTCCTGTGTCAGCCCCCTGGGTGCCCAGATTAGAGGCGTGTGCTGCTGGTATGGCAACTCCTGTTTACGGACATTTCTGTTCTGTTTATGCGTTCTTTATCTTCTGTGGGTCACGGTCACACAGCCCTGTTCCTGCTCAGTCTATAAGCTCCCTCTCTTCCTGCCTTTTAGGAACACGGAGTCACAGCTGTCTGAACCCCTGTCTCCTGAGCTGTAATTCCTGAGATCCCCAAATAAAGTTGCTCCCCCCGCACCCCCCCTATTTTTTGGTTCTGGAGATGGAACCCATGGCCTTGCTAACCCAGCCCTAGTTTAATAAGTTGCCTTTTATTTATTTATTTATTTATTAAGAGATAGGGTTCTAATTGTGTTGCCCAGGCTGGCCTTGAACTCCTGGGCTCAATTCCTGCCTCAGCCTCCCAAGCAATGGCCCACAGGCATGAGCCACTCCTCGTTTTATTTTATTTTATTGTTATTTGATTTTATTTGGCACTGGGGATTGAACCCAGGGATGCTCTACCACTGAGCTAAAGCCCAGATCTTTTTTATTTTTTTATTTTGAGACAGGGTCTCACTAACTTGCCCATTCTGGTCTCAAATTTGCCATCCTCCTGCCTCAGCTTCCTGAGTCACTGGGATTACAGATGTGCACCACCATGCCTGACTAGTTCTAGAATTAGCCATACTTCACTCCATAAAGCAGAATAAGTGGTTCAGTGAGCCAGGCAGGAGGGATCCTTTTTATAGACACAAAAGGGCTGAAGAGAGGAGAGACAAAAACACTCAAAGGGGTTGGTCATTGCAGTGACCTTCCTAGCAACGTGGAGACGGGAGAGAGAATAATAGAAAAATTAGCTCAGATTACATCAATTTATCTTTTGTGTATAAGGATTATGTCAAGGGAAACATTATTATGCCGGTTGAAACCTGTCTTTCTGGGAATTTGTTCTCTCTCTAATCCTGATTTCTTGGAAGGTCAGATAAACAGCTTAGTTGCAGTTTGGTGACCTGGAACTTTAGCCCGAGTGACTCCATTTTAATTTTTAGTCTGCTCTGCTGGGGCCCAGCGCAGGAGCTTAGTTCAAAACAATGCCTCCTACAATTTTTATTTAATTGAATGAAACATGGTTCCTGCCCTCATGGAACCAGCATCTAGTGTGGGAGACCCAGGTAAATAGTATTCACAGATCCAGGTCACTTCAGAGCAGGAAAAATCAGAATGGCTGAAGCATATGGAAGCAGAGAGAAGGGGGTGTCCCCAAGAGGGAGGCAGACCCACACGCCACCTGGGACTGGGATTGGATGCTGAGTTCACTGGGGTTGCAGGGAGGGAGCAGAGAAGCTGGTTTAGGCGGTGCCTCTGACTGCTGGGTGGGAATGGACTTTGAGGAAGACTGGCCACTGGTAGCATTAGAGATCAGTAGGAGGCACAGCTGGACAGTGGGGGATGGAGCCTGCAAGGGGGCATGGGAACATCTAAGTATAGAAAAAAGCCCTTGGAGGTGATTTTGCTGGTTGTCTGCTCCTGTGGGACAGCCCTCCACTACCTTGCTGTCTTGCCATCATGGATGGAAATAGTAGCCATGTAGTTGTGCTTTGTTATTTGGGTTTGGTCAGGGTTCAGCTAGGTGACTCTCCAGCTTCCTGTGACCTCTGCAAGGGTCACTCAGTGCGATTCACTTGAGGTCAGGCTGAGCTGGGTGTCTAAGGAACTTGCATCCTGGGCTGGGATGGCAGGAACCCTGGCTCTCTACGTGGAACGTCCTGATGGCCGCAGTGCAGTCAAGAGTGAGTGCCCCAGGGCTGGGGATGTGGCTCAAGCGGTAGTGGTAGCGCGCTCGCCTGGCATGCGTGCGGCCTGGGTTCGATCCTCAGCACCACATACCAACAAAGATGTTGTGTCCGCCAAAAATAAAAAAAAATATTAAAATTCTCTCTCTCTTAAAAAAAAAAAAAAGAGTGAGTGTCCCAAAGTGGGCATGGTGGCGCACACCTGTGACCCCAGTGATTCAGGAGGCTGAGGCAGGAGAAGGGCAAGTTTGAGGCCAGCCTGAGCAACTCAGCAAGACTGGGTCTGAAAATAAAAAGGGCTCAGTAGTGTCACTGGGTTCAATCCCCAGAACAAAAAGAAAGGTGACTTTTTTACATTTCTGAATCCTATTAACATTTGGGACCAAAAAAATTGTAGGGAGCCCTCCTGGGCTGTGTGCTGCATCCTTGGTCACTAGCTCAGACACATACCACCAACCAGAAGTGTCTCCATGTTGGGCTTGTTACATGCCTGCAGTCCCAGCTCCTCAGGAAGCTGAGGCAGGAGGATCGCTTGAACCCAAGAGTTGGAGACCAGCCTAGGTGACATACAAGATCTATCCCCCCCCAAAAAAATAACATAAAAAGATAAATGAACAGCAATGCCTTCAGACAGTGCCGAGAGTCAGCTAAGCCCGTAACTGTCCTGCTTAAGAACCGCCACCTTGGGATCCCCCTACTGTGACTCTAGGCCTCCAACCTGCATCGGGAAACTTCACATCAAAAAACTGGGGTTGCATCCCCAAACAGGTGGCCCCAAGTTGGAAGATCCCTAGCCCCATGAGGGGTTCTAGTCCCCCATCTATCAGGGCTGATGTAGAGGCCCCCAGTAGACTTGCCTCAGTGGTACCTTGAAGGACAGAAGCTCCTCTCCCACCCCTCATCCACTCCCAGCCTCACACAGGACATGACCTGGGTGCCGAGGCGAGGGGGCCCTTGCAGAATATCTGACAAAGCTTCTCCTCTGACTCTGGCCACCAGCTCAGGAAGCCAACACTCTTTGCTCCTTCCCAGTCAGAGAAGGTGGCTGATGGGGAACAGAGGGGTTTGGACCTGCTGACAGAATTTGCTGGGAGGATGTGGGTGTGAATGAGGAGAGTCACACATGCCTTCGTGGTTTTCAGACGGAAGCACCAGAAGGCCAGGGTGCCATCATGAGGGGGAGTCAAGGGAAGAACAGGTCGGGAGAGTGTATTGGGAACCAAATTTGAACAAGTGGAGAAGTCCACTTGTCATCCCAGGGTCCATGCCAAGCTGGAGAGACAAGCCTGGAACTTGGGAGCGTGCTCCAGGCTGAAGCTAGAATTATGGGCATCATCAGGGATGGTATTTATAGCCACGAGACTGGCGGAGATCACCCAGGGAGGGAGTGTGGAGAGTGAGGTCCTGGACGGTGCTCTGGTGCTGTCTGATTAATAATAATCAGATAATAATTACCATCACTTTAGTCCTTGGAGTATCTGGCATGGTGCCTGGCCCTCTGTACGAATTCACTGCATTGAATAGAACTTTTTCCCCATACTTTATCCGCCACCACCCCCAACTTTCCTCACTAATCAGAACTCGGTCTTAGCAAAGACCTGGGATGTGGGGCCCAGAGGCACAGCTTGGGAGGCTGAGGCAGGAGGATCATGAGTTCAAAGCCAACCTCAGTAATTTAGTGAGATCCTAAGCAATTTAGCAAGACCCTGTCTCAAAATTTAAAGAAACATGGGGTTGTGGCTCAGTGGTAGAGTGCTCGCCTACATGCACAAGGCACCAGGTTAGATCTTCAGCACCACATAAAAATATTGTGTCCACCTACGGCTTAAGAATAAATATTTTTAAAAAGATATTGTGTCTGGGGCTGGGGATGTGGCTCAAGCGGTAGCGCGCTTGCCTGGCATGCGTGCAGCCCGGGTTCGATCCTCAGCACCACATACAAGCAAAGATGTTGTGTCTGCCTAGAACTAAAAATAAATATTAAAAAAAAAAAAAGATATTGTGTCCACCTACAACGAATAAATATTTAAAATATAAATGTATGTTCAATTTAAAAAATTTAAAGAAATATAAAAAGGTCTGGGGATGTGGCTCAGTGGTTAAGAGCCCCTGGGTTCAATCCCTGGTACCAAAAAAGAAAAAAAAAAAAAAGGACTGGGAGATAGGATCACTCAGTTAAGTGGGAAACGTAAGTATTCTCTAGACTTGGGCAGTTACCCCAGAATGAAATCTTGTTCTCACAGGGAAGCCCGGGTTATCTGAAATTCCCACTCCAGCAACAAAAGTTATCCCAGAATCCCGAGCTGCAATCATCCCTCACCCCCATGCCCCAGTATGCTGAATTTCAACTATTTTACTTTTTCTGATAAGAGAATTTTAAAACTGGGAATTTGCTCTGCAGGAAAGTGGTCACACTGGTTAACCCTTTCAGTCTCTCACCCGCTTCAGGAACTATGGTCTCAAGCTGACTCCAAATGCAGCCCTCGACCTTTCCACACCCTGATGAGCAGAGGCACTGAAATAGCAGCATGAGTCACTCAGGGACTGTCATGTGACGCACAGGCCAGGATGCCTTCTGCAGTGAAACTCCCGTGTTCCAGAGACCTGGGCTAAGGAAAGGGGACACTGGCCATCCCATGTGGCTGCCTCTTGGGAGGGCTCCAAGTTCACCAAGAGGTTAGGAAAAGCCTGAGTAGGTGGAAATTATAAGAGCTCACATTTTTTAGTGTTTCAAAGTAAATTTATCATGATAGTGAAGGAGCTTAAGTTTCAGGGTACCCCAGTTTCCCACCTTCTAAAGCCCCACATCTCCTTTTTTTTAATATTTATTTTCTTAGTTTTAAGTGGACACAATATCTTTATTTTACATTTATGTGGTGCTGAGAATTGGACTCAGTGCCTCAAGCATTCTAGGTGAGCACTCTACCACTGAGCCACAACCCCAGCCGCCCCCCCCCACATCTCCTTTTTCAGTTCTAAGTTTCCTTTTCACAAAAGAAGCTTGTTTTCTTTCTTTTTTCCACCCCACCACCTTGTACTGGGTATTGAACCAAATGGTGCCTTACCACTGAGCTACATCCCTAGTCCTTTTCATTTTTTGGTGAGACACAGGGTTGGGCTAAGTTGTCCAGGCTGGCCTCAAACCTGCTGAGGCTGGCCTTAAATTCTTTGATTCCCCTGCCTGAGTCTCTGGAGTCACTGGAATTACAAGCATGCACCACAGCGACCCAAAAGCGATTTTTGCATTTTCACTCACAGTTTTTACCCAGTGCTTACAATTAATTCAACACCTAATAGGGTGTTTGATACTATATGATGAATTAATGAATGCCTACTATGTGCCAGGTACTGTGCAACACATTAGGAACCCCAAATTAAAGGAAAACAGACACAAGGCCCTCACTGACCTGACTGCAGTGCTGATAACAAACTCATTTAATTTGCACAGCCCACAGTGCTATAAAAGAGGTAAACACTGGTGTGCTTGAAGGGCACCAGCTGTCAAGGAACTCTGATAGCCAGGCAGCCTGAGAGATGGGCAGTTACTCCAGCAGAGGGACAGAATGAAGAAGTCTGCCTAGTTCAAGAACAGAGACTCGGCTGTGGCTGGAGTCTGTACTGGAGAGGACAGGGAAAGACGGTGGGAAAAGCAGGCCTGCTTAGTGGGTCCTAAATCCCATCCCAAGGCCTCCAAGAGTTTTGAGGGAAGATTACCGCGTATGAGATCTGCTGTCATTTTGGTTGCTGAGAATAGAAGAAACACAGCGGGATGAGGAGCAAGTATTGACAAACGGGGACCCTGGGGAGAGATGGCACTACCCACAGTGGGTAGGAGGAGGACACAGCAGGGCCCAAGACTCTCATCCAACTCCCCGACCCCAAAATCAGGAGGCTGCTTTGCTCCAGTAACCACAGCACACCTTGGCAGCAAAAGCAGCGTCCTAATCAGCAGGTCCATCCCTTCACACCCCAGGCTCTTGCGTGTCTTGCCTTGCTTCCACATTTGGGGCTGGGGCTTAAGGCCCTACCAGGCCGCCCTGGCCCACAGGTGAAGTAAGTAGCTCATTCAACCGTTTCCTTTCCCCCTTTCAGTCTGTGATTCCCGCGGGCTAACACTGCCAGCAGACTCCCCCTCGCTCCTCCGTTACCAAACCCTGCACCCGAGGGTTCAGAGAGGGTGTGCGGCTCCGCGGCGGCCACCCAGAGGACCAGCCGCGCCGCGGGGAGAGCCTGGGCCTGTCCCCAAGCCCAGCACCTTCACTGCCTCGCGGCCTTTTTTTTTTTGAACATTCAACCCAACAGCTGGGATGCAGGGAAGGGCCCGAGGTCGGGGCGCTGGGCAGCGCAGGCACCCATCGGCCAGGGCCAAGCTCTCCCAACTAGGCAGCCGCTACGGTCACCCTGAAGGCTGGGACCCCAAGCCCGACGCACGGGGCGAAGGGGATCTGTCGGTCAAATTCTCGGCGGAGTGAGGCAGGAAGCTGGCCTAGAGGCTGGTCCCGCGGCCGCCCAAGTCACAGCGACAGTGGCCTCAGACTCCAGTCAACCACCGGCCAGGCTAAAGCAGGCCCTCTGCAGGGCAGCAATTTAAACCTATCAGCGCAAAGAGCTGACAACTCCCCGCCCAACTGAAGTTTTTTTTTTTTTATTCTGAAGACGGTCGCGTCATGGAGTCCTGCAGCCCAATGAGAGAGGTGGAAATTTCCAGAAAGAACAGGACCAATGGGCGCGGCCACTTCGTCCGCGATTGACGGACTAAACCGCCAATCCGTGTCGCAGAAGTCCGCTCCTCCCTCCATTCGTCGAGCCTGCGATGGGCGGGGCTTTTGGGGAGAGTCCAATCCCAATGTGCGGAGGAGGCAGGGTCGAAGCTATTACTCTCCAATGTCCAACGAGAGGGAAGCAAAGATGATGGGCTGGACTCCAAGCCAATAGTAGAGTAGTACAGACAACCTCCTAGAGGAGCTCGACCAGTGAGTAGGCGAGGAGGGGGCGGGCGCCGGAGTCCCGGCAGCTTCTAGTAGGTTCCAGAAGGCGGCGCGTGCGGTTGCGAACGCGGAGCGGACGGGAACGCGGAGCGGTCGGATTCGATTCAACGGGGTTCCGGGCCAGGCTATGGAGCAGGTGAAGGGGGAGGGGCGGGCTGAGGCCCTGGTGCCTTTCGGGGTCCGACCGAGGCCAAGCCGCGGCGAAGAGGCGGGGTGAGGCGGGCGCCGGGCCCGGGGCGTGCAGCTGCGGCGGGACGCGAGGGCGTGAGGGCCGTAGTCGCGGCCGCAGGGCGGGAGGGAGTCTGCAGCGCGGCCCGACCAGGGGAGCGACCATCGCCTCCTGGCTCGGCGAGGACGGCCGGAGGAGGCCGGGGTTCGGCGTGAGGCGGGCCCGCGGCGGGAAAAGGGGCCGCGGCCGAGCCCCGGGGGCCTCCAGAGAGGTGGCTGCAGGCTAAGCAGGGGGATGGCGCCGGCCTCACTGGAAGGCTGGAGGTCGGCGAGGGGCCTTAGTTGACACCGGGGAGGTCTCGATCTTGGAGGCCAGAGCCTGCCCATGGAGGAGCCACCCAGCACTTGGCCACGATGAAGTTGGAAAATCCAGGGAGCGGGAACCGCAGTACCCTGGGAGTAGCCGGGGCACTCCGGAGCCTGGGACCCAGTTGGGGAAATGCTCCTTTTGTGCATCTTGGAAGGTCAGGGTAGAAAAGTTGAGTAGACTTTGCCTGATGCAGGGGGTGGCGGTGTTGCAAAGTGCTTGGGAGAAATTCTGTCTCTACCTGTGTTTTACATATGTATGCACAGCCCCTCCCCCTCTTTTTGTCTGTGTGACGGTAGGGTGACTGAGGACTGACACCTCTGGAAAGTCGGTTTCTGATTACACAGGAATTAGTAGCTATAGACCTAGTGAGCGAACAGAAGTTAACTTGCTTCTGCGCAGCATTTGGGGGGCCGAGTTGAAGCTGCTGCTCTTGCTTTCTGTAACTTGGTTAAGTCCACCGTGACTTACAGCTGAGAGGTCTGGAGAGTTTTTTTTGCAGAGTAAACCGTTTTTGAGCTGTAGTGATTTATCTGGAAAAAGTCAGATCAGCTCACTCTTTTTGCAAAAAAGCTACAAAACTGAATCTTTAGTGTGGTATAGCTGCAGCTCCTGTAGTGAAAGCTGGAGTTTCCTTGTTAAATTAATAAGTGGAAATTTAGAGAATAATAAACTTTTTATCCTTTCATAATCAAAAGGGTTTGTGGTGTGTGACAAGAATAAGAAAGGCAGTTGCTCTTAACAAAATATTTTGGTTAGGGGTTCGGTGGATTGAACCCAGGGCCTTGAGCATGCAGTGTGTGTGCTCTGTCACTGAGCTGCATCCTAAACCCAAAATAGTTTTCTTAAAAAACACACCAGAATTGTAGAAGGATACATACGCACAGGTAGGCTGTGATTGACTAAACTGAGAGCTGCAAACTTACATGAGGAATACACAAATGATTCTCCTTCCCCCCCCTCCCTAAATAAGCATCTGCATTTACAGTTTATTAATTTGTTTATTTTTAGGAGATGAGGGTCACACTATGTTGCAAAGCTGGGTCCACATTCGCATGCTCTGGAGAACCTCATGCCTCTCGGCCTCCCCAGTAGCTGGGACCACAGTGCACACTACCACACAGGCTTGTTTTCATTTTAATCTGTGAGAACCATGTTTCAATTTTGGGAAATATTCAAGATGGACAATTTTTTTTAAGATATTTATTTTTTAGTATAGGTGGACTCAGTGTCTTTATTTTACTTTATGTGATGCTGAGGATCAAACCCAGTGCCTCATCCATGTTAAACCAGTGATCTACTTCTGAGCCACAACTCCAGCCCTCAAGAGGGACAAATTTAAATGATCAAATACTTTTTTTTTTTTTTTTTTTGGTACTCGTGATTGGAATCCATTGGTGCTTTTACCACTGAGCTACATCCTCAGGTCTTTTTATTTTATTTTGAGATAGGGACTTGCTAAGTTTGCTGAAGCTAACCTGGAACTTGTGATCCTCCTGCTTCAGCCTCCTCGCCTGCTGGGATGACAGGTGGGTGCCACCAGGCCACCTCACAGTGATACACTTTTTACATTTGACCCAATACAGATTTGCAACTCTAGATGTGGTTGGTTGGTTTGTTTTTTGGCAGTGCCAGGAATTGAACCCAGGGCCTTCAGCATAGTAGGCAGCAGCTTTTCAAAATTGGTCTCTATAATACAGAAAAGTATTTCTTCTTTTTTTCTTTTTCTTCTTCAATTTTTCATGATTATTTTTGTGGTGTTGGGGATCAAACTCAGGACCACTTTATTTTTTGAGATAGGGTCTCACTTTGATCCTGACTGGCCTTGAACATGGTAAGTCTTCTGCCTCAGCCTCCTGAGTCGCTGGGATTTTAGGCACAATCCCTAGCTCACTCACTCTTCCTTTTTTTCCTTTTTGTGGTACTGGGGATCTCTTGTCTAACCTCAAACTTGCAATCCTTCTGCCTCTGGTCTCCTGAATAGCTAGGCTTACAGGCATTTGGTACCGCACCCAGCTGAAAAGTATTTTTCATGTCTAGTTCTGACCTGCAGTGGGAAAGGAAATCAGTTTTGTAGGTCACAGCCAGCATTGTTTGGTTTTTTTTGGCTCTGAGGTTTGAACCCAGGTCCTTGAGCATGCAAAACACATGTACATTCTACCACTAACCTATCTATACTCTCAGCCCCTGTATAACGTGTAATAAAACAGTATTATGTACACTGTGCTGGTATTTTCTGTTTTACTTGCTCTTTTAAAATGCTAGTCAAGAGCCCGGCATGGTGGAGCATACCTGTAATTCCAGCAACTCAGGAAACTAAAGCAGGAGGATGGCAAGTTTGAGGCTAGGTTCACCACTTAGTGAGGCCATGTTCAAAATAAAAAAGGAGCTAGGAGTGTAGCTTAGTGGAAGAGCATCCCAGCATCAAAAATACAAAATGTTGGTCATGACCTACAAAACTGATTTCCTATCCCACTGAAGGTCAGTATTGAGTTTGAAAAATGCTCCTCTGGAAGGTAGGCAAGAACTTCACAAAGCTGTTCCTTAGCTGACTCTCTCCCTGCCCCAATTTTTTAAATTATAAGGATCTCACTTAAGTTGCTGAGGCTGGCTTTGAACTTGGTATTCTCCTGCTTCAGCCTACCAAGTTGTGATTATTGGCCTGTGCCACTATGCCAGTTCTCAGTTGCCTCTTCACACCAGTTGAGTGGAGCTTATGAAGTTTCAGCTTCATACCTCAATCCTGGACTCTGAGACTTTTATCCCTTGTTTGCTAAATTTTGGTTGTTTTCCTCTGCCCTTTCCCTCTTTACCCTTATGTTTTGTATTTTGATTTTTGTTGTTGTTGTTGTTTTGTTTTTCTTTTGCAGTGTTGGTAATCACACTCATGGACCCATGCTAGCCAAGCAAGAACTGTACCACTAAACCACATCCCTAGCACTTTGCCCTTGCTCCTTTAAGATCTCTTGGGATGGGGCCAGGCATGGTAGCATGGGCACACACCTGTAATCCTGGCCACTTGGCAAGATGAGGCAGGATTGCAAGTTCAGGGCCAGCCTGGGACACTTACTGGACATCCTGTCTCACAAGTGCTGGGGATGTAGCTCAGTGGTGGAATACCCTGGATTCCTAGTTTGAATCCCCACTACTAGGGCTGGGGAGAGGTTCCCATGGATGAAAGTTCCTGATTGATGTGCATCAAGATTTCAAAGTCATTTAACAGAATTCTTTAGGGGATGGATGGGTTACTGAGGCCACTTTACCACTGAGCCACATCCCCCAGCCCTTTTTATTTTTTTGAGATAGGGTTTTGGTAAGTTGCTATGGCTGGCGGGTACTTGAAATCTTCCTGCCTCAATATCCCGAGCTGCTGGGATCACAGATGTATACCACCATGACTGGCCAGAATTCATTTATTCTTAATATTAATACACTGGGTCCTGGGTGTATAATGACTGCCTTATTAGCTCAAATGATCTGGAATCCCACGGATTATGTTTGTACGTTGGAGGGTGCTATGGATATATGGTGGGTCATCTGACCTTTTATAGGATAATTCTCCTCTTAAAAACCCTTTCATTAAGACCTTGTTAGGCCAGGGCCTCCTTCCTTCACTTTTTAATCACCTTGGTGTGTTCTATCTTGCATTCTGATTCTGAATATTTGGGAGGATAGGGAATTTACTTTCTCTAGCCTCTTTATGTTATAGTAATATTCAAGCCTTTGGAGAACCAGCTTACTCATTTAGGATCAGAATTAATCTACCATGTGGTGACATTTTATCACGTGGATAAATGGAGATGGTAGCTGAGCCATGAGAATTTGTACACACACACAGAGATTGAACCTAGAGGGACTTAACCACTGACCCACATCTCTAGCACTTTTTTCTTTTTGATTTTTTAATTTTGAGACAGGGTCTCACTAAGTTGCTTAGGGCCTCAGCCTCCCAAGTCCCTGGGATTATAGACTTGCACCACTGCACTAGTTCATGAGGAGCATCTTGGGGGAGGGGGCAGGTACTGGGGATTAAACTCAGGGCCACTCAACCACTGAGTCACTTCCCCAGCCCTGTTTTGTATTTTATTTAGAGACAGGGTCTCACTGAGTTGCTTAGCACCTCACTTTTGCTGAGGCTGGCTCTGAGCTTTTGATCCTCCTGCCTTAGCCTCCAAGCTGCTGGGATTACAGGCACCTGGCTCTGAGGAGCATCTTGATGCTCTAGAGGAAAGGAAACCTTGCCATCCTAAAGCCTGTGGTGTGCATGAATCTACATTCCTTCCTGATCATCTCTCCCTGTGGGGAGTGCCTCTGCCTATGCTCAGTTTATCCTTTGGATTCTTTGGGAATCTGTGACAAATGAATTGGCGTGTGTTGGTTGGTTGGTTTTTGGTGATGCTGGGGATTAAACCCATCCCTTGGGCAAGTGCTCTGCCACTGGGCCACATCCCTAGCCTTCAGGTTTACTTTTCCAGTGTAGGAACATGTGGGTAAGATCTGGAGGGTTCTGACAGCTCTCAGTGAAAGGGGGACTAGGGTTCTTACCAGTCTGCACAAGAGCCACTGGAGAGCAGAGATGGGTTTCTTGTGCCTTGCTGCTCCCACCCACCCACCCACTGCTGGCTCCCAAAGGTGTGGAAAATGAGTGATCACATCTAATCTATAAAGTAATCTGTGTACTGGTAACTGGGGGAGACAGATTAAGCGTACTGTGGAGAGAAACTATAGGCTTCCTTTCTCCTCAGGTGAATGAGCTAAAGGAGAAGGGCAACAAGGCCCTGAGTGCTGGAAACATTGACGACGCGCTCCAGTGCTACTCTGAAGCAATTAAGTTAGATCCCCAGAACCATGTGCTCTACAGCAATCGATCTGCAGCCTATGCCAAGAAAGGGGACTACCAGAGGGCCTATGAAGATGGCTGCAAAACTGTTGACCTGAAGCCTGACTGGGGCAAGGTAAACCTGGGGGAGTTGGGACTCTAGCTCTTTCCCAGAAATGGCTTTTGGTACTCAGTCTGGTCTGCAGTACTTATTGGCAGGTCCTCCTGCTTGGCCTAGTTGCCTGTCCCAGAAAAGTGATGTTTGTTACCCACCTAGCCCCTCTCTGTGAGTATGCCCCTGAAAGTAATACTATATTTCACCAAATTTAAGTTCACATCAGTTGTGAGCTTTGTTGTATTGCTGAGAATGAAAAGGATGTCCCCCCAAACTGAGAGCACCTGTTCATCAGATGGATCCAGGTGGGGAGGGTGAGTGTTGATATTGGGCATGAAAATTCTTTTTTTTTATTATTATTATTTATTTTTTAATTTTTAGGTGGACACAATATCTTTATTTTTATGTGGTGCTGAGGATCGAACCCAGTGCCTCGCGCGTGCCAGGCGGGCACACTACCACTTGAGTCACATCCCCAGCCCATGAAAATTCTTAAAGATCAGTTGTTGTTGTTGTATTGTCCTTTTTTTCTTAATGGCATTCATGTGGATATCTTTTGGTTCATAAAATGCAGAATAGGTTTTTTGAGTTGGTTTGGATTTATGCTGTTCTTTTTAAAAATTTTTGCATCCTTTTTCTTGGGTTTAAGGGTTATTCACGAAAAGCAGCAGCTCTTGAATTCTTAAACCGATTTGAAGAAGCCAAGCGAACCTATGAGGAAGGTTTAAAACACGAAGCCAATAACCCTCAGCTCAAAGAGGGTTTACAGAATATGGAGGCCCGGTTGGCAGGTAGGTACCATTGTGTATTTTTTAAATGGGATTGATCATGAGGGCATGGTAATTAAAATGAACAGATTTCATAGTGATGCACTGTTAAGATTTGTTGTGCTGGGACCAAAATGCCTCACCAGAACAACTTAGGAGGAAAAGTTTATTTTGCCTCCTGCTCTCAGAGGTTGAGTCCATGGTGCACTGACTACATTGCTGTAGGTTCAAGATGGGGCGGAAGAGCTCCATGCATGGCAGCCGGGTTTGGGCAAGAGAGCCAAGAGGAAGAACAGTCCTTCCAGGACATGTATATGTGTGTCCCCAGCATTAACACAGGTGCTTTTGGGGACACCTCATATCCAACCATAATGTGTACTCTTCCTTTATTCAAACAGAGAGGAAATTCATGAACCCTTTCAACATGCCTAATCTTTATCAGAAGTTGGAGAGTGATCCCAGGACAAGGGCACTGCTTAGTGATCCTACCTACCGGGAACTGATAGAGCAACTACGAAACAAACCGTCAGACTTGGCCATGTAAGCAGAGGCAGCACATCAAGTCTAGAAGGGAACGGTGGCAGAGGGTTCCCTGGTCCAGACTGCAGAGTTTCTGCGTTTGCTTTTTCTCTTCTGAGTGGCAGGGGTTTGTTTATTTGTGTATATGTAAGAGAGGGTTCAGAGGAGCACGTATTACAGTCATCTCAATCTTGCTTTGAATCTGTAAGGTCTCTTTCTTGCTCCTAGATTTTTTCAATTAAATTTTTTTTTTTTAATTTAAATTTTACCCCCCAAAAATTATTTTTCCCTTTGGCAGTGCTAGGGATCAAACCCATGGCCTTGTGCATGTTAGGCAAGCACTGCTCTACCACTGAGCGACACCCCCTGTCCTCTCCCAGGATTCTGACCTAGTACCAATCCCACCCTTTCCAAAAACAGTCCTGCTGTCCCTGATGAAAACCCTCTCATCAGGGTTGAGAGGAGCACTTGGTTTGGAGATTGCTTATAGATCTTGTACTGAAATCTGTCAGTGTCTGAACCCCTGGCCCATGAGGTCAGATAGTGAGTTTCTTTTTTTGTTTGTGCTGGGGATGGAACCCACGGCCTTGTGCATGCTCATGCAAGGCAAGCACTCTACCAACTGAGCCTTATCCCCAGCCTGATAGTGAGTTCTGTCTACAGTAACTCATTTCTCTGTCTGCGCTGACCTCAAGTAACACTTCTGATTTTTGCAACTTCATTTTAGAGTTTTGAAGGGTTAAGTATTTTCCCTTTATGACTTGTGAGTAGAGTAGAATCCAGCCATCCATTGATGGGTGAGAAGCTTTAGTATACAGGAACCGGTGTAATGGGGATTTAGGGTCAGTCATGGAGAGGAATAATGGCTATTTTTCTTCTTTTAAAATATCAATACTAGGAAACTACAAGATCCCCGGATCATAACCACTCTCAGTGTCCTCATTGGGGTTGATCTGGGCAGCATGGATGAGGAAGAAGAGGCTGCGACACCCCCGCCTCCCCCTCCCCCCAAAAAGGAAACCAAGCCAGAGCCAATGGAAGAAGATCTCCCAGAGAATAAGAAGCAGGTCTCATTTTTCTTTTTTCCTCACTGTCATGCATTTATAAACAAACAAATCACCTAGAAGCATGTATGCTAAATGGCAACAATGACAAAGGATAGCTCTAATTTTTTTGAGAGCTTGGTATGTGCTAAGTTTATTATTGGTAGCTACTCAGGAGGCTGAGAAAGGAGAAACACTTGAGCCTGAGAGTTTGAGGATCACCTGGGCAACATAGCAAGGCATTGTCTCAAAGAAAAGGAAAAGTTGCATATAAAAACACAGCAGCCTGGCTCGGTGTTTACACTACCTGTGTATCCCAGGCATGGGTTTACACACCTGTAATCCCCGTGGCTCAGGAAGCTGAGGCAGGAGGACCACGAGTTCAAAGCCAGCCTCAGCAACGGCGAGGTGCTAAGCAACTCAGTGAGACTCTATCTCTGAATAAGATGCAAAATAGGGCTGGGAATGTGGTTCAGTGATCAAGTGCCCCTGAGTTCAGTCTTTGGTAACACACACACACACACACAAAGGCAAAGACAAAAGATGAGCTTCACAAGAGATTTCTTAGTAATTGTGTATTTTGAAGCATCTTGGTGTGGCATGTCCCTTGTAGTTAACACAGCTGCCACACACTGCTGCCATCTGAAGAACTGGGCAAAACAGGACAGTAAAGTTGAGGATCCAAGTCCCTGGCATGGTCCAGAAGAATGCTGTCTACATCAGTCCTTAGGCTTGCTGTTTCCTGGTTGGAAATAGTTTGTGATTGAAAGTTTGTCCACTTAGCAACACTCTTTGAGCAGGAGGCATGTGCCTGAACAATTTTATTTCCCTTCTCGTAACGGCAGATTGTTGCCAAATTTAGCACCTTTAAATGGGTAAGCGTTGGTTGCTCACAGTGTCTCAGCTGGAAAAGGGCCCTCAGTGTGGGTGGTAGTAAGCTGTGCTGAAGTCTCCTCCTGCCTCCCTGGCCCCTTCCCCTGGTCCTTTCAACACCACCCCTCTGCTGACAGCTATGACCTGGAAACAGCCACGTGGCAGGAACCAGCCTTATGGCTACCTCTCAGCAAAACATGGCACAAAATTTTACTGTCTTTGCCATTGCTTTGAGTTGAGGGAATTTCCTCTACCTTGAAGCCCTCTCCTTTCTGAAAGAGTCAGGAGAGTAGGTGGAAAATGCAGATTGTCGATGGAAGCAAAGATAAATTTTAAACTTGATGGTAAATATGTGATTACACACCTGTAGCCATTTGAAGACGAGGCCTTTGTTATGGAGAACTCAGTTCCTTAGACGTGTTGCTTATACATGCCATCTCAGTACCCATGGCAGGTGATAGACTCGCCCTTTGGTCTTCTGAGTTGTATTGGCTCAGCACTTACTTCTCCCAAACCCCCCATCTAGGCACTGAAAGAAAAAGAACTGGGGAATGATGCCTACAAGAAGAAAGACTTTGACTCAGCCCTGAAGCACTATGACAGGGCCAAGGAGCTGGACCCCACCAACATGACTTACATTACCAATCAAGCAGGTGAGGCCCAGAAGCCAGGGCAAGAGAGTTTGCGGGCTTTTTTCAGGGAAGAGGCAAGGACTGACTCTTTTCACCACCCTGCTTGGCAGCGGTATACTTTGAAAAGGGCGACTACAATAAATGCCGGGAGCTTTGTGAGAAGGCCATCGAGGTGGGGAGAGAGAACCGAGAAGACTATCGACAGATTGCCAAGTATGCTTGACCTTCTGGAGCACCTCAAGTAGTGTGAAGGGTTTGCTGTCCAGGCTTAAATATCCTCGCATGGGAGGAGGGTTGCTGGCCCTGAATGTATCACATTAAGAAGGGGTTGGAGGGTCAGGGGATATAGCTCACTTGGTAGGATGCTTGCCTCCCATGCACCACATAAAAATAAAGAAAGGTATTGTGTCTATCTACAACTAAAAATACTTTTTAAAGGGGGCATGGGCTGAAAAGGTGGTCACAGGATCCAGGACAAGGTGTTGCAAGGGCACAGTGCCAAGGCAGTAATGTAGGTCTTTTTCCTAGTTGTAAGCATATTTTCCCTACAGGGGCTCACCTCATCTCTGGCTCTGCCCTCAGCAAATACTTTTCTCTCTTTCATCTTAACTAGAGCTTATGCTCGAATTGGTAACTCCTACTTCAAAGAGGAAGCGTACAAGGACGCTATCCATTTCTACAACAAGTCACTGGCAGAGCACCGAACCCCAGATGTGCTCAAGAAATGCCAGCAGGTGAGTTGGAAAGGAATGGGGATTGTTGTGTTTGTTGTGTAGAGGATGGAACCCAGGGTCTTGTACAAGTTAATCCTCTACCACTGAGCTGCACCCCCAGCCCTGTGGATTTTCTTAACAGTTGAGTGTCATTGCTATCACCTTAAATGTTTTTAAGTAGCAGCAACTCTGGTCATTTTACATGATACTGGTCTTTTCACTTAACATTGACATCCTGTAAGTTTGAGGCCAACGTCAACAGTTTAGTGAGACCTTCAGTAATTTAGCTCAAGACCCTGTCTCAAATTTTTAAAAAAGGGTTGGGGATGTAGCTCGGTGGTAAAGCACCCCTGGGTTCAATCCCCAGGACATCCCCCCACCAAAAAAAATATCCTCGCGTGGGAGGAGGGTTGGAAGGTCTGAGGATATATAGCAAACATTTGAGGGTCAGTGGAATAACTGTTATGGTTTTTATTGTAATTTGACAATCTATTGACACTTCTTGTCATAATTAACATAAGAGGGTAGTTTGGTCAGGCCAGGTCTGAGGGCATATGCCTGTAGTCCCAGCTACTTAGAAGCAGAGACAGGAGGATGACTTGAACCCGGGAGTTCAAGGCCAGCCTGAGCAACATAGCGAGACCCCAACTCAAAAAAAAAAAAAAAAAATGCTGTTCAGATATTTTATCATTATCAAATCATTTATCATTATCATTTTCTTGTTGGGCATATTTTTTTAATGAAGTGTACATCAGTACCATTCATTGTTTTATTGTGTGCCTTGATAATGAGAAATGTAAGATATTTCTTACGGTGCTGGGAATTGAGCCCAGGGCCTCAAGCATGCTAAACCCACACACTACTGCTGAGCTACATCCCTAGCCCAGGATTGTAAAGTTCCTAAAACAAAAATTAAATGTTACCAGCAGAACTCTAAAAATTAAAATCCCAAACACTTAGCCTAGTGTTTAGATGGTCATGGGAGTTTGAGTTACTATTCATTCCAAGGATCTTTTTTCTTAGGCAGAGAAAATCCTGAAGGAGCAAGAGCGACTGGCCTACATCAACCCTGACCTGGCATTGGAGGAGAAGAACAAGGGCAATGAGTGTTTTCAGAAAGGTACCCACACAGTGTTCGTGGTGGATGACGTGGGGGGTGTCCTGCTCCTGACTTGGGAACCTAGAGACAGAGGGTGGCTTACTGCTTGTTTCAAAAGTCTATTTTCTTATCCAGGGGACTATCCCCAGGCCATGAAGCACTATACAGAAGCCATTAAACGGAATCCACGAGATGCCAAACTGTACAGTAATCGAGCTGCCTGCTACACCAAACTCCTGGAGTTTCAGCTGGCACTCAAGGTGGGTCTGAGAGGCAGGCTGCTGCTCCTGTGAACCTTTGCAGGAGGAATGGGATCCATCTCCTTGTTTCCTTCCATCAACAGGTTGATGTTTTTTGATTCCAGATTTTCGGTGGCAGTACTTATGGGTATAAATCATGGGGCCTGTGTTTGCCCAGTACTGGCACTTGGTGTTAATGGGTGGGAGTACTTGAGAGGGTGTTCTTACCACCTTCCTTGAGAACCCTGGTACTTGTTGCTTTCCATTATCCATCACTGTGTGTGTGTCTCGGGGTGCTGGAAATCATACCCTGAACCTTGCACATACTAAGCAAGTGCTCTGCTGCTGAGTTATAAAAAGGGCCCCAGCCCCTTTTAACCAGCTCAGGTACACAGGTCAGCAGCATGAAGTTCATTCCCAGGGCATTTTCATCTCCTAAGCTGAAATTTCCCCTCGTCAGCATGGTTCTTTTTAATATTCATCATGACTACTTTAGACACCTATCAGTGGATCACACATGATTTGTCCTTTTGTAACTGGCTTCTTCCACTTAGCACAGTGTCCTCTGGGTTCATTTGTTGAGGAGCACCGTATTGTTTTCCACCTGGCTGTGCCCTCTTTCCCTCAATTTTTTGATGTTCAGTTTAGCTGTAGGTAGGTCTGCAGTTGTCAGTCATATCAAGTGTGTTCTCTTTGACACTGGAGAAGTTGTTTTGTGTCATTCTGACTACAAGTCACTCTGTTTTTGTTTTTTCGTTTTGAGATAGGGTCTCACTAAATTTCCCAGGGTGGCCTTGAATCTGGGGTCCCCCTGTGTACCTGGGATTTCAGACATGTGGCACCACACCTGGCATAATTTTTTTATTTTGAACATATTTAAACAGAAGAATACAAAGTGAATGTTTCATGTATTCTCCATCTAAATATTGTCACTTGCTCAACCATTTGTGAAAAAGAATGAGGCCAGGCATGGTGGCACATGCCAATATGCCCAGCTGATCAAGAGACTGAGGTTGGGGCTGCAGTCGTGGCTCAGTGGTTGAGCTCTTGCCTAGCATGTGTGAGGCACTGGGTTCGATTCTCAACACACATAAAAATACATAAAGGCTCTGTGTCCATCTACACCAGAAAATATTTAAAAAGATACTGAGGCTGGAGGTCATTTGAACCCAGTAGAGATCCAGACAGCCAAGACTAGGGTACTAGCCCTGTGCTCGAATGTTCATACATCCTGCTTTCTTGCCCGTCAAAAAATATGTCTTTGGGTTGGGGATGTGGCTCAAGCGGTAATGTGCTCGCCTGATGTGCGTGGGACGCTGGGTTCGATCCTCAGCACCACATAAAAATAAAATAAAGATATTGTGTCCACCAAAAACTAAAAAAAAAAAATTCTCTCTCAAAAAAAAAAAGTCTTTGTGGGCTGGGGCTCAGCGGTGGAGCACTCACCTGGTACATTCGAGGTGCTGGGTTTGATCCTCAGCACCATATAAAGATAATAAAATAAAGGCATGTGTCCAACTACAATTAAAAAAATTTTTTTAAATATACGTCTTTGAGTTTTGAACAGGTATCAAGTCTCAGCACTTAAGGGGTTGTTATATTCTCTATAGAACTAGGTCAGATACCTCGTTTGTTCTTCATTACATCAGCCTTGTGTAGAGTCCAGCCTTCGTTTTGTGTGGGCTGGTGATCTGGAGTGGTCTCTCCTGGTGGTGTCGCCCCGCTTTCTCCTGTCCTGCTTCACCTCTTAAGTAACCCAGGGGCCAGGACAAGCAGGAATGGCAGGGGCAAAAGCCATGCACGGCCTCTGTGATCGCTGGCCTAAGTGAGCCATGAGAGAAAGCCTAATCCCTCTACTGCTTCTTTCTAGGATTGTGAGGAATGTATCCAGCTGGAGCCAACTTTCAGTAAGTGCTTTTCTTCCTCTTCTCCTCTCCCCGGGTTTGATCAAAAGACTGAGGAGAAAGAAAGGGCCAAGGGCTTTGGGCCTGTAGCATTTTGCATCAAGTGAGGGGAGTCTGTGTTGGGGAGGTCTGGCGCCTTGGAGGCCATTGGAGGTCGTGCCTCACCTCTTGTTTGTCTGTAGTCAAGGGTTACACACGGAAAGCAGCTGCCCTGGAAGCCATGAAGGATTACACAAAAGCCATGGATGTGTACCAGAAGGCACTGGAACTGGACTCCAGCTGTAAGGTGGGCTGCCGCTGGCCATTAGTGGTCCCTGTCTGTGCTTTGGGTCTTTTCTGTTTGCTCACTGGTTCTGGCCTCAGGTTCTCCTCCCCTGTCCCTCAGTGAACTCTGGTGTCTTGGACCTGTCATAGCAGGTAGCCAGGTAATGGCAATGCCCTCCCCTTTGTCTTCTGGAATACAGGAGGCAGCAGATGGTCATCAGCGCTGTATGGTAGCTCAGTACAATCGGCATGACAGCCCCGAGGATGTGAAGCGACGGGCCATGGCCGATCCTGAGGTACAGCAGATAATGAGTGACCCAGCCATGCGGCTCATCCTGGAACAGATGCAGAAGGACCCCCAGGCACTCAGCGAGTAAGCCAAACTGCGGAAATGGCCGGCTCTGCAGGATGTGCATGGGCATGACGTGGTCTGTGTAGGAGGAATTGTGGAAATCGTCCTCAGAATTACTGGAGAGGTTGGCAGAGGGTGGCAAGGTAAAGGAGGGGGCCTCGTCTGCCCTCGTCCTGATGGCTCAAGCAGTTGATTGGAAAGATCAGTTAACCTGGAGAAAGGTCTTGACTTAGAGCCATCCAGATGCACAGTGGGCCCTCTCCTGGCTGTGAATTAGAGCTTGCTCTAAGAGTGAGGAAACCTTTTCAGGGTCAAGAATCACTTCAAGCCACTTTCTTTTTCCTCTTTAGACACTTAAAGAATCCCGTAATAGCGCAGAAGATCCAGAAGCTCATGGATGTGGGTCTGATTGCAATTCGGTGATGACTTGCTCATCTCTTCCCTTCACCCTCGTGGAAAGACGAGCTGAGATGGCAGCAAGCAGCATGGTGCAGGGGGAGAGGGAGGAAGACAGCCCAACTTTATATTTATACCTGCCTACGTGGAAGACACAGACTCATACAGCCGCTGCCTTGGGTCCTCTGAGCACTCGCATGGTCTCTCACTGCTGTCCTTGGGTTCCGTGTCTCCTTCCCCTGCCCCCTCAGTCGCTGTCTCGGCTGCTCCCCATAGTTAGTTATTTTTTATTTGGGGCAGTGGGCATATATGGGGAGGGGAGGGTGTTCTTCCCAACCTGGGGCCCCAGCTGTCTTCACATTGTTAACTCCACGCCTTCTTCAATAAAACAAGCCAATCAGGTGTGGTGACATGTTGCTGTGGCCTTGAATGTCGTCCCCCCCCCCCCCCCAAAAAAAAAGGACTTTCTCTCATGGGTGGTCCTGGACTGATGGAGGTTTGCAGTGACCAGGCTGGAAACCTGAGCCTGGCCTTTTCTGATGGACCAGCTTTGGGTGTGAGCTCCACTCGGTTCCACAAGGTGGCCTCTAGGTGGTGCTGTTGCTCAACAACTGAAGGTGGCCTGCTGACTCCTGCCCGACTAAAGTGGCACTAGGTTTAGGTCACCTTTGGAATGATCCCTGTGCTGTGAATTATCCATTCTTATCTCACAATCAAAAACCAACAACAGTTCTAGAGAACTGTCCAACCCAGAACCACATGGACCATGAGATGCTCTGACCCATAGAGAGCAGCTACTGTCAGCTGTCCATTAGGTGCAGAGGCTGGTCAGTTTTCAAGAGCTTGCTCCTGCCATCCGAGAGCTTACAACTAAGCTATACTTCATGTTTACAGCAAACTCCTAAAGCCCTCTTCCTGGCTGAGGAGGCCTCTGGCTGCTGTATACTTCCTCATTTGGTCCAAGAGCAGCTTCCTGGGCTAGCAAGACGCTGAGGCCAGCAGCAGGCTGTACTTCCTGCTCCCCTGGGTTTGCATGAGCTGCTCTTCCCCTGGGAATCCCCAGCTGTGCCTCTGAGGAAGGTCCACTGATGTCATTTGGGCTCCCACCTACAGGCCACACTGCCTCCCTCCTCAAGCTTAGGTCCTTGTGCCAGAGGAGTGGACAGAAGTTAGGCCACCTGAGGTGTGATTGTCTGGTTTCCTTGGGAAGCACACTGCAAGTGGCCATGTCACACAAAGCTGAGATGATGGCCAAGGGAGGTTGTAAAAGGTCAGGAAGAAAATTTTCAGTACTGGAGGTAGAACACAGGGATTCATCCTCCACTACGCTGCTGCCCTAGCTTTTTTTTTTTTTTTAAGATTGTACTTGTAGATGGAGAGCATTCCTTTATTTTTATGTGGTGTTAAGGATCAAAGCCAGTGCCTCACATGCTAGGCAAGTGCTCTGCCACGGAGCTACAGCACCCCCACCCACTTTGAGCCAGTCTTGCTTAATTGCCCAGGCTGGCCTTGAAGTTGAGGTCTTGCTGCCTCAGCCTTCTGAGTCTTGATTATAGGCATGTACCACCATGCTTGGCTCAGAACAATTGCAGTTGACAGTTTGGGGAATAGAGGTTGTTCAGAAGTAGAAAACAGTACCACACTTTCCTTCAGAGGTCTTGGCTGATCAGGCTGCTCAGGCTGAGCAGACTGACCTGAATTTCTAAAGGCCCTGGGTCCAAGCCTTTCGCCTCCACGGCTCTCCCACTGGCAGCCCAGGGATGTGGCTGGAGGGTGGAACCTCATGCCAGCTGGAGAGGAGCTGAGCTTCACGTAGAGGAGGCCAGCCCTCAGCACCACACCCATCAGGGGCTCCTTCAGTCTAAACCAAGTTTCCCTCCAAACGAAGGGGGACTGTCTGTGGCTTAGGGTCCACGGGCCTTCCCCTTGCTTCCTGTGCGCACTGGGGACAAAGAGGGGCCTCATTGGAGCCCTCTGCGCTGCCAGTGTGCTTCCTGCACCAGGGCCAGCCCGCCCTGGGGAGGGGCCAGGCCCGCCCTGCTGTGATAGGCGACAAAGGCTGCCCTCTGAAGGAAGCTCCCAAGACCCAGAGAAGGAGCCTCCAGGTCGAGGTGTGCATCCGGGGCCAGGGGTGGCCAGCGCTCCGCCTGCCCCTGCAGCCCAGCCTTCCTCAGGCCAGGTAAGTTCTGGATGCCTATCACCATCTCTCTGCCACTGTCCCCGCCACCCTCCTACAGCCCCACCAGCCTGCTTCACCCACGCTGCAGCCGCCTGGGTTTGGGCCTGAGCTGTGGGGAGGAGAGCTGTCCTGGGGGCCCAGCCCTGGCATCAAGTAGGATGGCCTTGGGTGAGACCCTCCCTACCAGACCTCAGTCTACCCATCTGTAAGCTGGGAATGGGCTGGACAGGATGGTCTCCAGGAGTCCCTTCCATTCAAGCCCCTGTGACAGTTTCTGAAGTCGGCTGGATCATGGTGGGACTCCACATCCTGTTGCTACCAGGGCACGCTGTTCTATGGGCTTGCTCCTCGCCTGTCACCCACCCAGATCACCACAGGGTTTCTCCTTAGACACAGGCCTTGCCTCCCTCACCCTCTGCAGAAGCAGCGGCAGCCATGGCGGGGATGAAGACAGCCACCGGGGACTACATTGACTCCTCCTGGGAGCTGCGGGTATTTGTGGGTGAGGAGGATCCCGAGGCTGAGTCCGTCACCCTCCGGGTCACAGGAGAGTCACACATCGGAGGGGTGCTCCTGAAGATTGTGGAGGAGATCAGTGAGTGCCACACAGCCCCTCCTGCCGACTCAGCACATGGGTGACAGCAAGGGTGTCTCTGGGCACTTCCGGGCTGTCCCTGCTGCGCAGCTCCCGATAACCATGTCACGGTGACTCAGGCACCAGCTTAATCGTTTGGTTCCAAAAAAGACATTTCACCAACTTCCCCTCTCCCCCATCCTGGCTCCTTTCCTCCCACTCCAGCGGGCTTTGCCGTGTGCCCGGAGTCCCCCAGTCATCCACTCTTAAGGGCGGACGGCAGGCCTTGCCTGGGCCCAGGACGAAGTCACAGTCTGAGGTCTGAGGGAAGGCCAGGGCTCCTGGCGCCCAGGGCTCCTGGTGCCCAGGGGACCTGCCCAAACACTCCCACCCCCAGCAGAGCCCTTAGCAGGCTGGTGACAGACCCAGCCTGGGTGGCTGGATGGGAAGGCCCTGCCCCCACAGGAAGTTATGGCAGCTTGTGGTTTCAGTCTGGAGAGATGCAGGGCCCTGACATGGGGGCTTCTCCCTGTCCTTCCCTGCCAGGGTCGGGGGCTACCCTTTCCTGGGAGGACAGCAGGACACTCTGATAGTCAGAGCAGGAAGTCCGGCCAACAAGAGTCCAGCCAGGACAGGAGCCTGGGGCGGGGCAGGGACCCGGAGGCTCCCTCAGGCCTGGCCTACAGGCAGCCCTGGAGGGGTTGGAGCACATCGGAGGGGTGCTCCTGAAGATTGTGCACAGGAGAGGCCCCGGGATTGCCTGGCCACTGGGCTGAGGCAGGGGGCGAAGCTTCCAGGGGCCCCAGAGAGCCTGAGAGCACAAGTGGGGACTGAGGTCCCCTGGGAGACTGGGTGTCGGATAGAGGCTGAGGAAGGCCAGCCAGGACAGAGCGGGTGAGGGCCAGTTTGTGGGAACAGCAGGAGGCCCAACAGATCTGCTACTGCTGGGCAGCCCCAGGCAAGTCCTATAGCTCTTGTCCCAGCGCTGGGGACACTGTCCCACCCACCCTACTCCCAGTCACCCCTAAGTGTGATGCACAGGAGAGCCACCTCCAGACCAGCGGAGACTTCCCAGGGAAAGCCACTTCAGACAAGTCCTGAGAGGTGGCCACAGTGGGGAGAAGCTGGACAATGAATCAGGTGCTCTGAATCAGGGCCTGAGGGCTGGTGAGGACTCCTGGAGCATGACATGACCTGACACCAGGCGGGTGGCCCCTCGGTGGTAGTCCCAGAGTCCCCGAGGCTCCTCAAGGGGCCTGGGCCCCACCCTGGAAGTGAAGCGCAGCCACCCAGCATTTTCCACGGGAGACCGCACACTAAGGAGGACCTGGCTCAGAGCCCTTTGGCAGCTGGTGGGGCAGGAAGACTCCAGGGGGCCCTAAGTTGTCCCAGTAGGAGGTGACAAGGCCTGTAGGAAGGCATGGTAGATGGCGAGAAGGTAGGGTGGGAGCTGAGGCTGACGTCAGCGGCTAAAGGTAAAAAGCATGATGCTTGGGCCTCTGGGAGAGTCTCGTCACCGAGCACCCAAATTGGCACAGAGGAGCTGGTGAGGAGAGGCATCTCAGTCCAGTGCAAGGTTAAGCCCTCTACCTCAAAATCTGGGACTAGGAGTCACTGCATTTATAGCCCCAATGTTGGGCACATGGCCAGGTAAATAGAGGTGTCTAAAATGAAGGAAACCTCTGGACATGTCCCTTTGCTGGTGGCATGTGAGTTTCTGGCCTGAGGTTAAGGACAGAGTCTGGAGGGGGCATCCATGCCACTGGAACTCCCAGCTATGGAACAGGAGAGGCCTCAGGAAGAGGGCCTGGCTGAGGAGGGAGGAGGTCCCCGGCTCTGGGGGAAGGACCGGGTGGGGTCAGGCGAGCACAGGAGGAGAAGGAGATGGTGTCACAGAGTGAGGACACGGACGGGAGGGCCAAAGCCAGAGGGTTGACCAGGTGGACAGAGAAGCTTCTCCTGGGTTGGCAAGACTGGGGGGGCAGAAGGTGGGAAGTAGGTGTGAGTGGAAGGTGGGGACAGGTGGCCACAGGAGGAGGTCCTGGGAGAATCCGAGAGGGGCTTTGCAAGCTTGAGGGGACCAAGCACCCAGAGCAGCTTTTCGTCACGCTTTGTTTCTGTGCTGGTCTCTCAGTGGTTCTCGCTCTTGCAGGATGGACAGAGTCCTGTGCCATCCATTTCTATGTCCCCAGTTCCTGGCTGAACGATGAGTGACGTAGTCATAGTTCACTTCTGTATGGTCACGTGCCTGCATAAGTATGTCACAGACACTCTGCTCCTACCGTGGAGCTGGCACTGGTCCTGGTTCATGAGTCGGGGAGACTATTACTTTTTTTTTTTTTTCTTAGAGAGAGTGAGAGATGAGAGAGAGAGAGAGAGAGAGAGAGAGAACTTTTAATACTTATTTTTTTAATTCTCGGCGGACACAACATCTTTGTTGGTATGTGGTGCTGAGGATCGAACCCGGGCCGCATGCATGCCAGGCGAGCGCACTACCGCTTGAGCCACATCTCCAGCCCGAGACTATTACATTTTACAAACAGAAAACCTGAGGTCTAGAGAGGTTAAGTGCCTCGCCCAAGGTCACACAGCTAGTAACCAGGACATGTGTACAGAGTGCCTGCTGCTCCATGCCATGCAAATCCCAGCCCCCAAGGACATATAGACATGGTCTCTGCCTCTCCATCTCCTGGAATAAAAGCGAGAGGCCAGGGCTGGGGATGTGGCTCAAGCGATAGCGCGCTCGCCTAGCATGCGTGCGGCCCGGGTTCGATCCTCAGCAGCACATACCAACAAAGATGTTGTGTCCGCCGAGAACTAAGAAAAAATAAAAGGTTAAAATTCTCTCTCTCTCTGTCCCCCTCTCTCACTCTCTCTTTAAAAAAAAAAAAAAAAAAAGGCGAGAGGCCATTAGAGAAGCAATTCCACCTGTGATCCCAGCGACTCAGGAGGCTGAGGCAGAATGATTGAAAGTTCAAGGCCAGCCTCAGCAGTTTAGCAAGACTCTAAGCAACTCATTGAGATCTTGCCTCTAAATGAAATATAAAAAGGGGCTGGGGATGTGGCTCAGTGGTTAGGCACCTCTGGATTCAATTCCTGGTACAAAAACAAACAAACAAAAAACTAGGCAATTAAGCCAGGAATTACTGGAGCCCACCTCTGGGGAGCATGAGGTTGGGCCACGACGATTGGGGCACCCTGACTTGGGACTGAGGGACTTCCCTGGGAAGTGATATAATGACAGATCCCCAAAAGGACCAGCAGGGGTCAGCTAGCACACAGCCATACAGGTGTCACCTTGCAGATAGACCCCAGGCCTCTAGATCCTGGGTTGTGCACAGTGTTAGGGACAGAAGCCAGAAGGCTGGGACGGACCCTCCAAGACCCCTGTGCGCCCCTGCGGCCCCCACAGATCGCAAGCAGGACTGGTCGGACCATGCCATCTGGTGGGAGCAGAAGAGACGATGGCTGCTGCAGACCCACTGGACACTGGACAAGTACGGGATCTTGGCCGACGCCCGCCTCTTCTTCGGACCACAGCATCGGCCAGTCATCCTGCGGCTGCCCAACCGGCGGGCGCTGCGCCTGCACGCCAGCTTCTCGAAGCCTCTCTTCCAGACGGTGGCTGCCATCTGCCGCCTCCTCAGTGAGTGGCACAGGCTGGTCGCTGGGCCTTTCTGCAAAGACTCCACAAGAGGCAGTGTCCCTCCCTCCCCAGGCTAGCCTCCGTCACCTGTCCTTGCTGCCCCGTTTCCCACCCTCTCCACAGGCCCCCCAGTGTCCAGGAGAGGGGTGGGGCCCACAGGCAGGGCTGGTTGCTGAGGTCCAGGTCCCCACAGGCATCCGGCACCCTGAGGAGCTGTCTCTGCTGCGGGCTCCGGAGAAGAAGGAGAAGAAGAAGAAGGAGAAGGGGCTGGAGGAAGAGGTGTTCGACTTGACCAAGGTCGTCCTGGCTGGGGGTGAGCAAGGGCCGGGGATGGGCTGGGGCCGGGCAGCCCATGAGGCCCATACCAGGGACAGGCCTGGCTGAGCCCAGCTGCCCCCAGGTGTGGCGCCGACGCTGTTCCGGGGGATGCCCGCGCACTTCTCCGACAGCGAGCAGACCGAGGCCTGCTACCGCATGCTAAGCCGGCCCCAGCCGCCCCCCGACCCGCTGCTGCTCCAGCGCCTGCCCAGGCCCAGCTCCCTGTCGGACAAGACGCAGCTCCACGGCAGGTGAGCCCTGCTGCCCCACGGCCACCGGCCTGGTGGCCAGCCCTGCTTGCCCCTGTTCCCCGGCCTCTGCCCCCTGAGCTTGCCCTGCGCCCAGCCCCTGCCCTGCCGCAGCCCTGACCCCGCCTCTGCGTGCCAGGTGGCTGGACTCCTCGCGGTGCCTCATGCAGCAGGGCATCTCAGCCGGGGACACGCTCTGGCTGCGCTTCAAGTACTACAGCTTCTTCGACCTGGATCCCAAGGTGGGCTGGGGACAGGAAGGAACAAGGGCTGGGTCTATTAGATGGGGGACCTCAGCTCAGGGTCCTGGGCTCTGGGATGTTAGTGACCTGGAGGGGCCACTCCATCTGCCCCTTGGCCCGTCTTGGCTGGACCTCGGGCTGGGCCTAGTAGCTGGACACAAGGAGGTCTCAGTGCCAGCTTCTCAAGGGGCCTCGAAGCTCAGGACCCAAGACCAGTGCAGGCAGTGCTGGGCTCCCCTGGGAGAGGCCCTGGCCTCTGGAGTGGGGGGAGTGTTGCAGTCCCCCCAAGAGTGCTGTCCACGTCTTTCTCTGCCTCCTGACCCCACCAGCAACCCATGTGCCCTGTGCGTCTGTCTCCATGGTGACCCAGGCCCCGCAGGCTCTTCTTCTGACCTGCGACCCACTTCTCTGCCGCTCTTCCCGGCTCAACTGACTTGTAAACCTACTTGTCTACAACTCTTCAATTCCTAGCACTACCAGAAAAAGGGAGGAAGTGCAAACAATCAGAGGCCTTGAGATCTTGGTGCCTGGTACCCTCTAACCAGCTTCCCCCACTGTAACACCATAACCAGAATTTCTTTTTTTCTTTTTGGCACTCCTCTGCCTCAGGCTCTGACGTGGCTGGGATTGTAGGCGTGCGTCACGCACCAGCTTTGGGGGTATTTTCTGTTGGTCTATCTTCCATTTGCTAATCTTTTCTTTGGCCATGTGTCACCTGCCATTAATCTCACACCTAGGAGTTGAATTTTGACTTTTACAATGTCTCTGAATCTCCTCAGTGCTCACCCTTTCTCCAGGCCTCTTGAAGACACAGGGTGTGTTGGCAACGACTTCGTCCGTGTTTGGTTTGCTGACTCTGGCGTCTGTGTTGCACCGGGGTCTATTTGTATGGACATTTTATCTCCTTGTTTGAGTTGCGTTTTTCTGTTGGGAATCGAAACCAGGGCCTCCTTCATACTAGGAAGCGCTCTACCACTGAGTTTATTCCCCAGTCTTTTCTCTCCTATTTTTTATTTTGAGGCAGGATCTTGCTAAATTGCTGAGGTTGGCCTCAAACTTGCAATCCTCCTGCCTCAGCCTCCTGAGTAGCCAGGATAAGACGATCATAGCTGGCTTATGCCTGATAATGTTTTATTTGGTGCCAAACATTGCAAATATCATGCTGAGCCTAGTGGTGTGCACCTGTAGTCCCAGCAACTTGGGAGGCTGAGGCAGGAGGGTGACAAGTTTGAGGACAGCCTGAGCAATGTAACAAGACCATGTCTCAAAAAACAAAAAGGACTGGGAGTGTGGCTCAGTGGCAGAGCCCTTGCCTGGGCCCTAGGTTCAATTTCCAGGAGGGAGGGAGGGAGAGAGGGGAAGGAAAGAAAAAAGGAAGCAAGGAAGGAGAAAAGTTGAAAGCTTATGTTCTTGGGCTGCTTTCCTTTGGTAGTCCTTTGAATATTTTAAAATCTTTGTTGGCGGTCTGGGAGGAGAGCTCAGTGATAGAGCCTAGCCTAGCATTCGTGAGATCCTGGGCTAGACCCCAGCATGCCAATCAAAATGTGTTTGGGGATGAGGTTAAGATGCTTGGAAACCAGTGCCTGCCAAGACTTGTGTTTAGCCTTAATTAGGTAGGACCAGAGCCCCCTCTAATCTAGAGCAAATTTACCTGGCAGCTCAGGGGACTCCGCCTGGGCACTTGAGCTGGTGCATGGTGCACTGAGAGGTTCTCTGCTCAAGCTGCAGGGTGTGCACCCGTCTGCTATGTGGGCTCAGGCGGCAGTGACATTCCACCATCCTTCCCACTGATCTCCCTTGGCCTGAGGAAGGGTCCTTGCACCTTGACTTGTACCCAGCTCCACTGAAGAGGACCTTTCCTGACCTTAGGGCGTTCTCTCTGCGAGCTGCCTCCCCTCCGCGCCTCTGTGCGAGCATTCCAGCCTTCCAGGGACCCCGGTTTTCCACTGCCTCCCTGCCGGCTGGAGGACATGCCGGGCTTCATGTGGGTCCCTCTCTCCACACGGCTGCAGCTGGGCTGCAGCTGGGGGACTCCCTAGGTGTGCTGGGACAATCTGTCAGATCACCTCCTCTGCTTCTGTCCTCACGGGGATGGCCGTCCTGGGCCATCTGCTGTCCAATGTCTAAAAACCATTTGGTGTTCGTTGTTCTTCTTGGTTTTTGCATTAAAATTTATTTTTAGTCAAACTTCTATAGGATGGCTTAGAGAGTTAAGTAGGGGCTGGGGCTGGGGCTCAGTGGCAGAGCGCTCGGCTAGTATGCATGAGGCACTGGGTTCGATCCTCAGCACCACAGAAATGTAAAATAAGGATATTGTGTCCACCTAAAACGAAAAAATGCATAGAAAAAAAAAAAAGAATTAAGTAGACTTAGCAAGTTTGTAATAACAACAACAAAGCAACTCCCTGTCCTATTTATCCTAGATTTCTGGTCTCTAGGGACAAGGATTGGATTTTAACTCTGTAGCTTTTTATTCTAGTGTTCACTTTTTTTTTTTTTTTTTTTTGTATCAGGGATTGAACCCAGAGGTGCTTAACCACTGAGTCACATCCCCAGCCCTGTTTTGTTTTTATTTTGAGACAGGGTCTCACTGAGTTGGTTAGGGCCTTGGATAAGTTGCTGAGGGTGGCTTTGAGCTCGAGATCTTCCTGCCTCAGCCTCCCAAGCCACTGGGAGCACAGTTGTGTACCACCATGCCCGGCTCCTAGTATTCACTTCTTTATCACCTCCTATTTATTTAATAATTTGTTTTCTATTAATTTATTAATTTCTTTTCTTTTCTTTATTTTATTAATTTTTGAGACAGGGTCTCTCTAAGTTTCCCAGGCTGGCTGGCCTTGAATTTGCTACTTTGCTTCAGCCTCCCGAGTAGCTGGAACCACAGGCATGTGCGACGGCACCCAGATTCCTACGTCTTGATTTTGCAAATCCACATGGGATCTGTTGACTTGTCACAGGTGAAGACTTAGCTGTCTTCCACCCTCTCCTGCTCCGACAGGGCACGCGCATTCCCTCGTTTCTTTCTAATGAAGTGGTGCTTATAGTCTTTGTTTAAAACAACATGGCTGGGGCTGTATTAGCAGCACATGTAAACAGTGAATAGCTGTTTGAGATCATGGGATAGCTGTGCTCATATTTCCTTTCACAGTCAATTGTTTTGGAGTTCATTGTCGTGCACTCTTTAACCCATGTGTATGTGTGTGTGCGTTTTTGGGGGGGCGCTGGGTATTGACTCCAACCCCAGGGCTTTGTGCAGGCCAAGTACATGCTGTACTGCTCACATTCTAAATGGCCTTCTTCCCCCCACACTGGGGATTGAACCCCAGGGCACTGCTGGTGCTCTACCACTGAGCTACACCCCCAGCCTTTTTATTTTTTTGTTTCGAGGCTGGCTACTGAGGCTGGCCTCAGACTTTCAATCCTTCTGCCTCAGCCTTCCAAGTTATTGGGATTACTTGGCAAGTGCCACAGTGTCCAGCTAATGGTTTCTTTTCTTTTCTTTTTTTTAACTTTATTTATTTATTTATTTATTTATTTTTATGTGGTGCTGAGGCTCAAACTCAGCGCCTCACACGTGCTAGGCAAGCGCTCTATCACTGAGCCACAACCCCAGCCCCTACTGGTTTCTTTTGATAAATAACGGTTCTTAGCTTTTTTTTTTTTTTTTAAATCAGTCATTGATCTGAGGAGTGCTTTACCACTGAGCTACACCCCCAGTCCTTTTTTATTTTTTATTTTTATACAGGGTCTTGTTAAGTTGCTGAGGCTGGCCTTGACCTGGGGATCCTCCTGCCTCAGCCTTCTAAATTGCTGGGATTACAGATGTGCACCACCATGCCTGGTTCTTATTTTGTTTTTAAAAACAGGGTCTCACTGTGTTGCCCAGGCTGGTCTCAGACTCCTGGGCTCAAGTGATTCTCCTGCCTCAGCTTCCCAAGCACTGGGACTACAAGTGGGTGCACCACACTCTTATCTTTCATATTTAGATCTGTAATCTACCTGGAATTGATATTTAAATGTGGTATGAGATAAGGGTCCAAATACTTTTTTTTTTTTTTTTAACATATGAGCATCACTTGGCCTAGTGCCACTTAATGACAAGAGTGTCATCTCCTTAGTGAACTGCAGGGCCACCCTTGCCCTAAGTTAGGTGAACATGTATGTTCGAGTCTAACTTTTGTCAGTTCCATTGGTCAATTTGTTTCTCTTTACCAATGCAGCACAATCTTCATCACTGTAATTTTATATTCCTGGTCTTGTGTTATGAGTGTGTGTGGTATTTGTCTGTATAAGGATTTTCATAAGCATTTAAGTTTTCTTTTGCTCCCTACCTGGTCTTTATTTCCTCCCAGCCTTCCCCCCACCCCACCTCCGTTCTTCTTGGTGTCTGTTTTCAGGCCAGTTGCTTTCCTTAAAGGTGAGCAACATAAGCCAGGCATGGTGGCACATGCCTGTAATCCCAGTGACTTGGGAGGCTGAGGCAGGAGGATCAAAAAGTTCAAAGCCAGCCTTAGCAACTTAGCAAGGCCCTGAGCAACTTAGTGAGAATCTGTCTCAAAATAAACAAAAAGGGCTGGAGATATGGCTCAGAGGTTAAGGTCCCCTGCGTTCAATCCCCTATACCAAAAAAAAAAAAAAAAAGCCAGTTGGGAGCCCTGCATCTGTGCGTAGTAGCATGTGTGAGTACCAGTGTCTTTTTGGTGGCTTCCTGGAATGATGGAGTGGGGCTGCTGCTCTGAAGTTTTCCCCTTTGGCCTGTTTCCTCTTTTGGTTGGAGATGGAAAGTTCACGGCTGTCTTGGGGAAGGGTAGGCCAACTTCTTCCCAACTCATCACCCTGCAGAGCCTCTGTGTGCTATCCCCTGGCTGCAGGGAGCTGGGTGGGACCTGCTCCCTGGAGCTCCCCACCCCAGTCCCTTCTGGCCATTCCCCCAGAGGATCCGAGTGGGAGCCTGTCCTTGGTCCTGCTGTGTGGCGCCATGTCTTAGCCAGATCTGGGCACTTCCTGCCATTTCTTGCTATTCTCTAGTGGCCTCACTGAAGAGCAGGAGAGGGGAAAGGGTGTGAAGGCCCAGGGTCTCTCCTGTGCCCCAGTCCCCCTTCCAGATTTCGTTGACATTTCCCACCTGCTCCTGTCCCCTCTCTTGTCCTTTTGGGTGTGCCTTTCTTGGCGTCAGTTTTGAGAGAGCATCAGAAGGCACCTCTGTGGGTAACTGGGACCTGTTTACGCCTTGGCCTCCTGCTTCCCTCCCAAGGGCGTCCTCTTCCGTCACCGTCACCCTTCTCTCCAGTGGCCCAGGGTCCCCCTCATCAGGTCCCCTCCCAGGGAAGCCTTTCCCTTCTCTCCTCACCATGGGAGTCAATGGCCCTGAGCTGGGTGGGGAGCTGCTGGAGGCAGCCCTCTCCCACCACTTTCTCTGCTCCTGAACCGGCCTCCTCCCTTCCCTGCCTCAGCTGTGCGCTGGCACAGGGTGAGCCTCGCTGCAGCAGAGACCTGTGGCACTGCCTGGGCAGCACCAGCATGGCGGGCTGGCAGGGTGGGTTTGCAGTCAGCTACCCATGTCAGGCACAGTGGGGAGGGCAGGGCCACAGGCCTTTGGGACAGCGGGCGTCTGACTCGCCCAGCCTCCCCTCCTTCCCTGTGCAGGCCGACCCGGTGCGGCTGACCCAGCTGTACGAGCAGGCTCGCTGGGACCTGCTGCTGGAGGAGATCGACTGCACTGAGGAAGAGATGATGGTGTTTGCAGCCCTGCAGGTGCCTGGGGACCTCAGGGTGGGCAGGGTGCAGGCCAGTCCCCAGGCAGGAAAGGCCTCCCAGCATGGGGCCCACCTACCAGGAAGCCCAGGCCGGGCACTGCTGGCAGCTGGACTCAGGTCCCCCTTGCCTGTGCCCCCAGTACCACATCAACAAGCTGTCCCAGAGTGGGGAGGTGGGTGAGCTGCCCAGCGCGGACCAGGGGCTGGATGACCTGGACGCAGCCCTGAGCAACCTGGAGGTGAAGCTGGAGGGCTCGGCGCCCACGGACGTGCTGGTAAGGAGGGGCTGGGGCTGGGGCCGGGGTCAGGGACAAGGGCTGGGAGCCGGGGATCCCCTCTGACTCCTGACCTCCCCAGGACAGCCTCACCACAATCCCAGAACTCAAGGATTATCTCCGAATCTTCCGGTAAGTCAGGAGCCACCTGGAGAGGGAGCTGGGAGGGAGGCCGCCCTCACAAACCGCCCGCACACCCTCAGGCCCCGGAAGCTGACCCTGAAGGGCTACCGCCAGCACTGGGTGGTGTTCAAGGAGACCACGCTGTCCTACTACAAGAGCCAGGATGAGGCCCCGGGGGACCCCATTCAGCAGCTCAACCTCAAGGGTGAGGGGGCTGGTGCAAGGGCGGGAGGGGCCACCCGCAGGCTGAGCATCAGTCCCTCCTGGACACCAGCGAAGGTGCCCTCTGCCCTGTGGTGGCCGTGGAGGGCAACCTTTCCACACGGGGACCTCTCGGCAGGCCTCCGGTCCCAGACGTCCCAGCCTACCCTTTCTTCTCCCTGCAGGCTGTGAGGTGGTCCCCGATGTCAATGTCTCGGGTCAGAAGTTCTGTATCAAACTCCTAGTGCCCTCCCCTGAGGGCATGAGTGAGATCTACCTACGGTGCCAGGATGTGAGTGGGGCTGAAGCTGTAGGGGTTGGGACCAGGGACGGGGCAGGGGCTTTGGCTGGCACTGAAGTGGCATTCAGGACAGGTAGATGTCCAGAGCTTCACTGGCCCCTATCGTCCCCCGTCCTCCTCGTTCCAGGAGCAACAGTATGCCCACTGGATGGCCGGCTGCCGACTGGCCTCCAAGGGCCGCACCATGGCGGACAGCAGCTACGCCAGCGAGGTGCAGGCCATCCTGGCCTTCCTCAGCCTGCAGCGGGCAGGCGGCGGGGGCTCGGGCAACCAGCCCCAGGGGTCCGACGCCTCTGCCGAGGGCCTCAACCCCTATGGACTTGTTGCTCCCCGCTTCCAGCGAAAGTTCAAGGCCAAGCAGGTGCCGGGGGAAGGAGGGTGGGAATGAAGTTCACCTGGCCACCTGACCTCCGGGAGGCCTCCTCAAGAAAGCCACACACACACTGCTCCTCTCCCGCTGTGTCCCCAGGAGTCCTGTTGTCAGTGTCCTCCTCCAGGCTTGTTCAGCCCATATGTGCTGAGTGGTGAGACACAGCACTTTGGTGGCCCCACAACAGACATTGTCCCTTCTCAGGCTCAGCATTCGGTCTCCCTGACAGGCAGGTAGGGGTCTCCGGGTCTTTAGAGCAGGGAAACCCTTCCTGGTCCCTCACCAGTATGACCCCACAGCTCACCCCGAGGATCCTGGAGGCCCACCAGAACGTGGCCCAGCTCTCGCTGACGGAGGCCCTGCTGCGCTTCATCCAGGCCTGGCAGTCCCTGCCTGATTTTGGCATCTCCTACGTGTTGGTTAGGTAGGCTCTGTCACCTATGTCCTCACCTGCTGCCTGCTGCTGCTTGTGCTAGCCCAAGTGGGTCCCAGTCACCTTCCCCTGCTCTGTGGGTAGACCTGATTGGAGGGATTGCGTCCCCTCCCCCACTGTGTACACTGGCAAATACAATGGACAGAGCTCAGACCAAGAGAGCCGGACCCAGTGTCTGCCCCAGCTCCGCCACAGCCCCGTTCCCCGCTGGGCCTTGGTCAGCTGTCCTGCAGGCCAAGGCTGACACTGGGTGTGTCTCAGGAACTTGGCCCCTTGATTCTTCATTTCCCAAAAGTGCAAAGATATAAGCGAGACAATGAATGACGGTGACAATGACACGACAAAAATAAGATTTAAAGGCATCGGCTACTTGCCTGGTTCTCTAAGTGTGTGACTCTGTCCCCCACTTTCCTGGTGAGGAGCTGGAGGCACAGACCCAAATGACTTTCAGGTGGCCCAGCTGGCGGGCCAGAGTTGGGATGTAAACTCGGCGGTCTTCCTCTGGTGTGCAGTCTGGGTGGGCTCTGGTCTGTGCAGGGGGGAGTCCTTGCTCACACCCTCTCGCCCTGGGGTCAGGTTCAAGGGCAGCAGGAGAGATGAGATCCTGGGCATTGCCAACAACCGACTGATCCGAATTGACCTGGCCGTGGGCGATGTGGTCAAGACCTGGCGCTTCAGCAACATGCGCCAGTGGAATGTCAACTGGGACATCCAGCAGGTAGGCTCAGAGTGAGCGTAGGGACAGGGGACAAACACTGCACCAAACCTGATCAGGACAGAGCAGGGGCTGTCTCCATTATCCCACCTACCCACTGACCCCTCTGACTACCTGCCCTGCAGGTGGCCATTGAGTTTGACGAGCACATCAACGTGGCCTTCAGCTGTGTGTCCGCCAGCTGCCGCATTGTGCATGAGTACATTGGGGGCTACATTTTCCTGTCGACTCGTGAGCGGGCGCGTGGGGAGGAGCTGGACGAGGACCTCTTCCTGCAGCTCACGGGGGGCCATGAGGCCTTCTAAGGACAGCCTGACTGCCCCTGCTCTTCTCACCACCTGCCACAGCCAGTCCAGGCCACACCCACAGGGACTCGTCCCACACCCTCTCCAGGCACACACCAAGCTGGGTATGTTCACCTGCTATCACGGTAGACCAGAGCCCTGGCTGGGCCCTCACCCAGGCAAGGGATGGTGGGCCTGACCCATAGTACCTTCCCTTGTCCAAGTGGCCTAGGCCAACAACCTTGACCTATCTGAGTCCCTGAGCACACGAGGAAGACCAGATATAGCTAAAAGACACAGAATCTTGGTTTCAAACTAGAGTTTCTTGATACTTTTTTTAGAGTTTTTTAAATAAATAAATATTTTATTGTTGGATCACCCTCCTTCCTCTCAGGCTGTGCTTGGGGCCACTCTGCTACTTTGTCTCTTTATCACCAGCCAAGGAGAGAGGCTTTCCTGCAATAGAGAGCAGTGATGCTTAGAGAAAGGGGAGATCGAAGTCAGTCTGGGTTCGGGGGCTGGGAAAGGGGTACAGGCAAAGGGCACAGCTCCAGCGTATCGGTGGAGGAGGCAGTTCTCACGGGTGGGGCGCAGCTGCAGGGCCTCCTTGAAGTACTTGGGAAGCAGGAAGCCATCAGCATTCCCTGGAGTCAAGATCACCCCGTTAGCAGAGCGGAAGAAGGAGATTCCATCTGGTGGCAGAACTAGAGATGTGACCCATGTTTTACCCCTCAAAGAAAGGCCTAGGGTAGTCCCTGCTGCTTCTATACTCACCTGACAGGGCCAGGGGTCCATTGATGAACACAGCCACTTCACAATTTGGGCGCATGCCTATAGGGTCAATTGGGGCTGAGACAACAAATCTGGACAGACTGATATCCTGTGATGGGTGGGAAGGGGTTCTGTTCCATGCAAGGGAGAGGGCAGCCTTGGACAAGGGAAGCTGTGAACTTGAAGGGGACCTAGAAGGACAGAGTGGGTAGGAACAGGTAGGTGGAGGGGGGCACTGACCACTGATGACACCAGCGTCTCCAGGCAGTCCTGGAGCCAAGTGGATGTGTGTCCTTCCCTGGCATGACAGGCCCTTGAGCAGGATGGAGGGCCAGTGCTTCCAGAATGTACCATGTACTAGTACCAGAGGCAGAGCTTGTGGCGTCTCCAGAGGCATCAGCTCCAACTCGGGTACCTGGGATGTGTGGTTGAATGGGCAGCAGTGAGATCCTTTTCATTGACAGGGGTCCCATCTGGCTCTCCCCCCTGTCCCCTTGACACCCACCTGCAGGGAGTGGCCCTGGTTGGCTCGGATGAGGGGGCCAGTGCTGGGATCTCCTGGCCGCAGAGTGAAGCGCTGCTTCCTGTTGGTGTTCACCACACGCTGCACGTCTTCAGTGGAGAAGCTGTGGAACTGGGGCAGCTGCAGAAGGGTGCCCAGGGGTACAAAGCCATCTGAGGGCAGAGAGGTGCTCAGGAGCTGCCCTTGTCCTGGCCAGGGCCACAGTTAACAGGGGGAGCCACGGGAATCTAGACCAGAGGCTGGGCCTAGAGGTCACAAGACCTCTAGAAAGTCTCTCTTTTCTAGGTTTCTGATTCTTTTACCTTGAGGAGATAGGTGCCCACTCTTGGGATAGGTGTTTATTGAGCCACTTGGCTGGATGGGATGTACTCAGGCTTGGCTCAGACAAGGGCTCCTTTCCCAGGGGACAAGATACCGGACTCCACTCTGGCCTTCTTGCACATAGGAAGGATGTGCCTCCTGCACCTTCCCCTGGGGCTGTGGTGCCTCCCACTGCTCCCTGGGCTCCAGCCACTCCTCCCCTAGCTTTTAAGACCCTCACTTACCAGCCCCCATGGGAAGGCCCAGCTTCAGGGCCCCGTGGCGCAAGGCATATGACAGAGCCTTGGACAGTTGCACATCTGGGTCCTGAAAGAGCCCAATGGTGGTCTGGATCTCAGTAGCCACCCTGCCCTGCAGCCCACCCTGAACCCTGAACAACCTGCGGCAGAGGAACACCAAAGGGAGGGGAGTCCCTTTGGTGTCTGGGATTCATCAGTCCCCCCCACACCCCATCAGGGGTCAGAGTCCTTTCCCCGGTCCTCCCACTGGAGGGCGGGGAGGGGCACACCTGCTCCCGGGGTCTGTGAGCCTTTCTACCCGTGGGCCTTGCTGCTTCCTGCCTCCTTCCTCCAGAGGAGTTCATGGTCAGAAACTGTGGGGGAACAGTGACATGTGGAGCTGCTTTAAGGACCCTCCCATGTCCCCTCTCTGCCCAGAAAGTCACAAAGGCTCCCGGCAGGAGAGCTGCGAGGCGCTTCCCAGCATCAAACCCCCCGGTGCACACAGGGAGCTGGGGCCAGGCTGGCGAGACTTGCCCACGGTCACACTGCAGCCTCGGGGCCCAGGCCCATCGCTGGCCCATCGCTGTGCGGGCAAGGCGGCCGGGGAGGAGGGGCGGGCGTGGCGACCGACTCCGGGAAAGGTCGTGTGCACCGGAGCCTCGGACGCGCTCACCCTCGGCGACCGGCGGCCGGCTGCGGACCCCACGGGCCAGGACGCCAGGACCCGCCAATGAGAAGCCTTGGAATAAAGGGGCGGGCACTTCCGCTTCGGGGGAAAGGGGCGGAGCCTGCGGGCCCAGCCGGCCGGTAAGTTACTAGCGCTGGTGAGGCTGGAGGTTCCGGACTTGGGAGGGGTGCTCGCGCGTCAGGGGTTGGAGGCAGGCCGTCTGGGATTGGGGACTTGAGCCTTGGGGGACCCAGAAACTTTGGGTGATAGAGATGCCCAAGAGTCTTAGGGATTTCTAGCAGCAGGAGACGTGGGCACCCAGCGGGCTCAGGACTCTTGCCCGGATGATAGGACTCCAACTACCCAAGGCAAGGCCAGGGAGGTTCAGCGAGGTTGGTGGTATCCCAAGAAGATATGTGTCCGAGGAGGCCAGATGCTTGGGCCAGGGATCCCACCCTGCCTCCATCCCACGGGTAACAGGCCTACCTGTGTCCTCCCCCATAGCTGTCCTGTCCAGGCCATGGATCCTGAGGTATCCCTGCTGCTTCAGTGCCCTCCTGGGGGGCTGCCCCAGAACCTTGTAGGAGTGGAGCTGAGCCCAGCCCATGACCGGCGCCCACTACCAGGAGGGGACAAGACCATCGCTGCCATCTGGGAAGCCCGGCTACAGGCCCAACCCTGGCTCTTCAATGCCCCCAAGTTCCGCCTGCATTCAGCTACACTGGCATCCACTGACTCTCCTGGTCCACAGCTGCTTCTGCGCCTGGGCCTTACTTCCTACCAAGATTTCCTGGGCACCAATTGGGCCAGCTCAGCCTCCTGGCTGCAACAGCAGGGAGCCATGGATTGGGGTGACAAGCAGGCCTATCTGGCAGACCCACTGGGGGTTGGTGCCGCACTAATCACAGCTGATGGCTTCCTTGTCTTCCTGCGGCGCTCTTGGCAGGTGGCCGAGGCCCCTGGGATGGTGGATGTCCCTGGTGGGCACCCTGAGCCTCAGGTGAGGTGCCAGGCTGGGTACAAATGCAAAAAGTCCTAGACAGCTCAGGGGAGCTGGAGTGCTAAGCCTTTCCTTCTGTTTTCTTCATACCTTAAAGGGAAAATTGGCCTAGTGTTTAACTGAGTCACCCCTGCTGCAGCACCTTCTCAGAGGGCTCCCCCAGGAGTAACTGTCCACTGCCCACAACCCTCTCACATTCCCAATCTGCAACAGACCTGTGGAGAGGCCAGGAAACATGGGGGGGGGGGAGAATGGGCAGAGGAAGATGCTTCACCCAACCCAGCCCCCTGTGTGACCTATTCCTAAATTGGACTTCTGGTTGTTCATCTGGAAAACGAAGGGCCTGGGGATCACAAAGACTCTTACACTGTGTCTACCCAGGCCCTCAGGGCCAGCAAGTGGGAAGACAGGGTGGGAAGAGGATGAAGAGCAGAGGCTGAGCCTGACTTCTCACAGGCTCTGTGCCCTGGTGACAGCCCCCAGCACAAGGACCTCCCGGGGGAACTGGTGGTACGTGAGCTCTTCTCCAGTGTCCTACAAGAGATCTGTGATGAGGTGAGTGAGGAGTGTTGCCCCTTCCTTCATGATGACATGAAGGAAGTGGGTAGAAACTGCTAGAATTCCATAGGTCTGGGTTGGAGGGAAGGTCTGCTGGTATTGAGGGAGCTGGGCAAAATCAAAATGGAATTCTAGTTGTTAGTTCCCTAGGCCTCAAGTTCTTCCTCTTTCCAGTGGAAACAATTTTGTTGATTCAAAAAGGAGTAAATGGGAGTCTCAGTTACTAAATTCACTTCCCTTGAGTGAAGAGATTTCCCTAGGTAGTCTGTTCAATCTCTTTGCTTCTGATTTTCCCATCTGTAAAATTAGCAGCTCAAGATCTAATATTCTGTGATCCAAGACACTTTTCTATGAACCATAAAATATTGTACAAGGGTAATAGGCAGTTCTCTATGGAGAGGGGCAAGGATATGGACAGTGGACATTGACAGGTGGGACCCCCTGCCCCAGGTGAATCTGCCGCTGCTCACCCTGAGCCAACCCCTGCTGTTGGGCATTGCCCGAAATGAGACCAGCGCCGGCCGTGCCAGTGCCGAGTTCTATGTCCAGTGAGTGGGCTCTGGGACACAGGATCTTGAATCCTGGGGAAGATGGGTGGAAAGCATTGGGGATGTGACAGTTGGGGTTCCATAGGGATTCTACAGGACTGAGCTGCTCCCCAAACTATCCTCATGTCCTTGCCCAGGTGCAGCCTGACTTCTGAGGAGGTGAGGAACTACTATCTGAGTGGGGGACCTGAGGCCCACGAGTCTACAGGAATCATCTTTGTGGAGACACAGGTGCGGGGTAACTTTCTGCATCTTGCTTGGACTATAGGGTTAGGGCCTGCAAAGAAATCTGGTGATGCATGTCTGGTGGGTGGGACTGGCTGGTACAGGAGACTCCCGGGTTTATTCCAAAGTCACAAAAAGAGACTCTCCTACCAAAGGGAAAGGCCCAGGGACATGTTAAGTCCTCTTAACATGTCTCCCTATAAACAGTGCTGTGCAGAGGGCTCTGAGGCTCAACCCCAACAGGAGACAAGGGCTAGATGTGTGGGTCTCACTGTCTTCCCCACAGAGAGTGCAGAGATTGCAGGAGACAGAGATGTGGGCTGAGCTCTGCCCCTCGGCCAAAGGCGCCATCCTTCTCTACAACCGAGTTCGGGGAAGTCCCACCTGAGTCAATGTAGAATCCCAGCCCTCGGGGACTGTCATCACAGCTCTGAAGACAATAAAGAACTTTATTCTTGGATTCCATTGGCATTTGCTGTTTCCATGACAGAGGGTTCGCTGGGAGAGCCCTGGGTGGGTGAGACCGAACGCGTCATAGAAAAGGAAAAAACAAAAACAAAAGCAAACACAAAAACACATCAGCTCGGCCTCAGTTTTCTCCCCTGTAAGGGGGGATGAGAGACGTGCCTCCCATGCCAAGACAATGCGGGGTGGAAGCAGCTCTGTAAACGTGCCTCGCTGCTGAGCAGATCAAAGCCATCTCCGCGGCACCGAAGGGCTGCGGCTGGGCCAAAAGGCTCGTTGAGGGTCGGGCTCAGCCCCTCCTGCCGCCCGGGACTGGAGGCCCGCGCATTTCGGCATCTCCGGGGACCTCTTCCTAGCGGCTCCGGCTGCAGAAAGCCGGTCTAGGGGCCGGGGGCGGGGTTTAGCCACATACTCGCACCTTCCGGTAAAGTGGGCGTGGTCTGAGTCTAAGCCAATGAGAGCTCGGGGGCGGTACCTGCGGAGGTGCAGGAAATGGCGGCGACTGCGGAGTTCGTAAGTGGAGTGAGGGCGGGACTTGGTTGTGGTTCCTCCCTCAACCTCCTTAAATCACTCTGGGTGGTTCCGGGGGTCCAGACCTGTAAGCCATAGCCTGGAAAGACCTGGAGGCAGGGCCGGGTCCAGACATGGGGGACTGACCCTGAGGTAGGAGGCCGCCCCCGGGCCTGCCTCGATCTTCTTTTGCAAGAAACCCCTGGCCAGGCTCCTTCGCTCTGCCCGGGCCGCGAAGAGTTTGATATCTGATCGGATCTGGTCTCAGTGCACCCCTCTTGCTGGTCTCCTTTCCCCAGCTGTCCTCCAGCCGCCATGCTGCCCCTGTTGCCCCTGCGCCTCTGCCGGCTGTGGCCCCGCAGCCCTCCCACCCGGCTCCTCGCAGCGGCCTCTGGGCAGCGGTGAGTTGGGCTCCTGGGGCCCCCGGTTGTTCAGCGGGTTTCTATTGAGGGCCTGCCCAGCTTAGGCGCTTCTTTGCTTGCTGAGATAGGTACCTTGCAGTCTTGTCTTAACCCTCACTTTCATGTTGAGGACATTGAGAATCTCATCTGAGACTGAGATGACCCTCAAGGTCATCAGCGAGTTAAATGGGAGATCAGAAATTTGAGCCCAACAAAACCCCAATACTCTTTCCATAACTCCACTGGTAGTCAAGCATAACTCACAGAAGTGGGGAAGTTGAGTACAAAGATGCAGATTCCTGGGCCCTGTTTTGGAGGTTCCATCCTGGAGGAATGAGATGGGTCTTCAGAAGCACCTTTGTCTTTTCTTTGAGAGGGGGTCGTCCTATGTTGCTCAGACTGGCCTTTAACTCCTGGGCTCCAGTGATCCTCTTGCCTCATGTTTCTAACTGGGATGGCAGGCATGTGCCACCATGCCCGGCTTGGGAATCTGTTTTAAATAAACGTTCAAAGTGTTTGTGATGCAAGGATCTGAGGACTACACTTAGAATCCTGATTCAGACCATCCCTGAAACACCCCGAAAAGGAGAGATGGTCTGAGGACAGAACTGTCTTGGGAACTTCCTGAGCTCTCTTCAGCTCCTTCCTAGTGACTGAGTTGAAGGGTGTGGTCCAGGGAGGCTGGGATGGCAAGGCAGGGTACCAGTTTGGGCCTCTATCCACAGGTCTGGCCCCAGGAATTATTATGAACTATTGGGCGTGCATCCTGGTGCCAGCGCTGAAGAAGTTAAACGAGCTTTCTTTACCAAGTCCAAGGAGGTATACTAGTGCTCCCAAGGCGGGGAGAGAGGAAGTGGAAGTCTGAGCCAAATAGGGGGTCACCCAACTTCCTAAGAGTAGGCCTGTGTCTCTGACTGGAACCCCATTCCTTCAGCCTGCCTGGAGGGTGGGTGCTATACTCAAGGATCTGCCCAGGTAGGAGGCAAAGCTGAGGGCACAAGACATCAATGTGCCTGATGAGCTTACTGTCTCTCTTGAGAAACCTGCACCAGGGTATTTGGAAAGGAGGATGGCAGATGTAAAGGGCTTAAATGAGGAAAGAGGGCTGGAGTCTGGGCTTCTTGACTTTTTGGCCTTCTGGAAGGGCGGGTCTTCTGGAGGGTTATTACAAAAGAGGGTCCCTGGGATTGATGTGAGCCCTTGTGGATCATCAGGATGGGAAGTGGGAAGGGTCACAGAAAGGGAGATAAGGGGAGTCCTGCCTTACCTCTAGCTGCATCCTGACCGAGACCCTGGGAACCCGGCCCTGCACAGCCGTTTTGTGGAGCTGAATGAGGCATATCGTGTGCTCAGCCGTGAGCAGACCCGCCGAAGCTATGACCACCAGCTCCGATCAGCTAGCTCCCCCAAATCTCCAGGGACCACAGCCCATCCCAAGTCTGCCCAACAAACACAGAGGTACAGGGGTCCTGCCCCTGCTTGCCCACACTCCCAAGTCTCCTGGAAAGCCTTGTCTTCACATTGTCCCTTCCTTTGTCTTCCAGCAGCTCCTGGGAACCTCCCAATGCACAATACTGGGCCCAGTTTCATGATGTAAGGCCACAGGGGCCCCAGACGAGGCAGCAGCAGTACAAACACAATCAGCGGGTCCTGGGGTACTGCCTCCTGCTCATGCTGGCTGGCATGGGCCTGCACTATGCTGCTTTCAGGTGCATCCTTGTCCTCCCCAGGGTGATGGGCAGAGGGTAGGAGGGTGGTGAAGCCACTCTGGTTAGCGAGCCAGCTACTGCACCCTATGTCCTGTGTGCTTGTCTCCCACACTAAGCATTTCATGAAGTCAGTCTTTGGAGCCTTCCCTTACTTCATAAAGGCAGCACTACATGACAGGCTAATGTTGCCATTTTCAGTTTTTCATAATTTGAATATAAATCTTTGATGCTGGCTGCCAGGAGGGCTGGAGCCAACCAAAATCAGGCATGAGAAGCAAATGCTTTGTAACAGCCTCACCAGCGACTGTCTTCATTTGGCAGCTGTCGTCTCCCTTCCACTCTCTCATGCATGCCTTGACATGGAGTTTTCTATTAAAAAAGACCCCCTGTCCACCTCCAGCAGCCTGCCTAGTTCAGAGGAGGAGTTGAACCTTTCTAGGCTCCTGGGAAGAGCATCCCTGTGTTCAGAGCAGCTTCACCACTTTCAGCAGGACAGATACTTGGGTGCCATTGCATCCTGGATGGGCCTCTGCCACTCTGTGCCCCTCTCCCCACCTATCACAGGCACTGTTGGGGCAAGGTTCCTACATATGTAATACAGAGAGAGATCCTGGAACAGGGTGGAGGAGGCTTCAGGAACTGCAGGAACTGGAGTATCAGGGTTAACACCAAAGGTCTTGCAGGAAGTTGGAGCAGATACACCGGAGCTTCATGGATGAGAAGGATCGGATCATCACAGCCATCTACAACGACACGCGGGCCAGGGCCAGGTCTGTCCCTGCTCTATCCTGCCTCTGTTTCCTGTCCTTATACTACTGTCCTGGATCCCTGACCCTAACTCTCAGGTGCTCTCTCCTTCAGGGCCAACAGAGCCAGGCTCCAGCAGGAGCGCCGGCAAAGGCAGCAGCAGCCGCTACCCTCTGGGCATCCCCAAGGTCCAGGGATTGTGCCTCCCAGCACCGGCCCCTGAGGGGCTCACCTAGATGGGACCTGTACTGTATTCCCTCCTTGCGCCCTGCCCCAAACTCCGCACTCCCCACGACGTGTGCAATAAAGTGATTCTTAAAGCTTCTGTCCCGCTCGCTCCTTCAAGCCCAGCGCCCCCCGCCCGGGCCTCGCGCTGGGGCAGCGCCCCGCCCAGTGGGTTCTGGCGGCGGCTGCGACCAGGGAGGCCGGCCCCCTGGGCGGCACGTCCCCTTTCCCCTGAAGCGGCGGGAGGGGGTGTGTGGAGGGGGCGGGCCCCGCCGGCGCCTCGCCCCCCCCGCCCCCGCCCCACGGCCCGGTGGGGAGCGCGTGTCTGGGTCACATGAGCCGCCCGCCCGCGAGCCCGGGCTCGGCCCCCCGCCGCCCCCGCCGCGCCCGCCGCCCGCCGCCGCCACCGGCCGCCCGCCCGCCCGGCTCCTCCGGCCGCCGCCGCTGCGCTGCGCTGCGCTGCCTGCGCCCAGGGCTCGGGAGGGGGCCGCGGAGGAGCCGCCCCCCGCGCCCGGCCCCCGCCCGCCGCGCCCGGGCCCGCGCCATGGGGCTCTGGCTGCCGCCGCCCCCTGCGCCGCCGGGCTAGGGCAATGCGGGCGCCCCCGGCGCGTGGCCCCCGCGGGCACCATGCGCCCCCTGCTCCGCCGCCTGCTGTTCGCCGTGCTCCTGCAGCTGGCCCCAGCCCAGGTACGTGCGTCCCCAATATCCCGCCTGCCCGCCGTGCCCTCTCAAGGTTGGCGGAAGTGGAGAGGCGCCGAGCGGCCTCTGCCGAGGGGATCAGCAGGTTAGGCCTCCAACTTGAGCAACGTGGGGACCCCCGGCGGCCCAGGCATCCACCAGGAGATACCCCTCCTCCAAGGCCCGCCAGTCCAGTTCTGGAGCCACTCCTCCACCCCACCCCATCCCCTGGGTGCTGTGGGGGGCGGAGTTGCTTCAGTGCCCAGAGACCTGGTTCAGCGCCCACTGTGCCCGCTCCTGACCTGCAACACCAGAGCAAACCTGGCTCCAAGGCTTGGAGGAGATTTGATGGCACCGGTAGAGCGCATCTGGCCGGTCTTGGGCCAGGGCAGGCCCAGGTGGCCAGGAGACAACAGGTAAAGCTAGAGTGGAGGCCCTAGGAACGAGGAATCGGAAAGATGTCAGTGAGGCCGTGAAGCATCCTGACTCAAGGGCAGAGCCCCAGGGATAGTCTCAGGACTACTTTCCCCTGGAGGGCACCTTGGGTCCAGGTCTTTTCTTCCCCACAGGCTCCTGTCTCCCAGCCTGATGTCCCTGGCCACCAGAAGAAAGGTAATTTTTACAATAATTTCACACAAGCCAGTTCTAAGGAGTTGTCACTGCACTGATTCGGGGCTCCTGATGTCTATCATCATGTGAAATCAAAACTCCCCTGTAAGATGCAAACTATCCCGTTTCACAGAGGAGGACACTGAGGCAGAGGGGTTACTTGACAATCATGGGCGGGAAGACAGGTTAAAAGAGCAGAGGGGGTTTGCTAGTGGAAGGTGGCTGTGACGTGGGAACTGGGGAAACAGCTGCTGGGAGCAGCTGCAGGAAACCCAGTGGGGATTAACCCTTGTGGGTCTGCCCGCAGTGGTGTCATGGATAGACGTGTATGCTCGTGCCACCTGCCAGCCTCGGGAGGTGGTAGTGCCCCTGACTGTGGAGCTCATGGGTACTGTGGCCAAACAACTGGTGCCTAGCTGTGTGACTGTGCAGCGCTGCGGTGGCTGCTGCCCTGACGATGGCCTGGAGTGCGTGCCCACCGGGCAGCACCAAGTCCGAATGCAGGTACCAGGGCAAATGGGGCAAGCAAGTTGGGGGGGCACTGGTACTCTGGGAGCTGAGCCAGCCCAGAGCCTGGAGGACAGGAGGCTGGGGGTTGGTGGCCAGGCCCTGGCTGTTGGATGAGCTCTTCTCTCTCCAGCCCCTTTCCTGTCCCCCTCCCTGCTGTGTCTCCTATTCTTCTCCTGAGCACAGATCCTCATGATCCGGTATCCAAGCAGTCAGCTGGGGGAGATGTCCCTGGAAGAACACAGCCAATGTGAATGCAGGTGCCAGCCAGGCCCAACTTCTGAACTTGCAGAGTCCAAGCATGGGGGTGCGGGCGTGGTGGTACACCACGGTGGGGACTGGGTTTCTAAGAGTGGAGCCTAAGATAGACCTGGGATCTTGGGCAAGAGAGCAGGATGCATGAATTTTCTGACCCTGTTCCTCTTTGTGCCTTCTCTTTTCAGACCAAAAAAAAAGGAGAGTGCTGTGAAGCCAGACAGGTGAGTCCCTTTGGGCTCCTGCAGAGCAGGGGTAGGATCTCAGGCCCGGCACTCAGAATATAATATGTGGGTGGCCAGGGAGTGCAAGAGCCAGTCAGGAAGCTGTGGTCCCCTCTTCTTCCTCCCACTTGGTTCCCCTGTCCATTTTCTTCTGCTCCTTGAATCTGTGCCTTCTCTCCAAATCCAAGTCCTGGGAAGACTCTTCCTTCCCGCCCCAGACATGTCGCTTCTCCTCCTAGGGCTGCCACTCCCCACCACCGTCCCCAGCCCCGCTCTCTTCAGGGCTGGGACTCTGCTCCTGGAGCACCCTCCCCAGCTGACATCACCCATCCCACTCCAGCCCCAGGACCCCCTGCCCACGCTGCACCCAGCGCCGCCAGCGCCCTGACCCACGGACCTGCCACTGCCGCTGCCGACGCCGCAGCTTCCTCCGTTGCCAAGGGCGGGGCTTAGAGCTCAACCCACACACCTGCAGGTGAGGGTTTGTGGGGTGGCACTTGATTGGGAAGGCATCAAGGCCACATCCTGGAGCAGGTCCAAGGCGAGCCTGCCAGTGGGAGAAGGCCAGGGAAGGGGAAGCTGTTGAGCTTGTTGAACAAACATTTACCAAATGTCTGCTGGCACTGGGATCAGCAGGAACACAACTCGTAAAGGGGAAAGGTGGTGCCAGCAGAGAATTCTAAGGGTGGCAGTGGGGCACCTGACATATTTGAGGTGTTAGTCAACTCCTGGAGGAGGTGACATTTACCTAGAATGGAAATGAGGAGGACAGAGGCAGAGGTCTGGGCCTTCCTAGAAGCCTATACCACAGACATTTTCCCCATTATATGGGTGCTGAGCAAACGGGATATATTGGAACCCCTTCTTCACCTTTGTCTGCGGTGTCTCCCACCACCCGTGTTCTACACTGAGGTCATGAGATGACATAGGCCAGGCTGGGGGTAGGGGATTCCTTGGAGATTCAGAGGAGAATGAGGTTCACAGGAGGTCACAAGGGAGTTCATCAGGAGGAGCTGGGGCTGCATTCCAGCCTCACAACCGATCTGTTCCTTCCATCTTCAGGTGCCGGAAGCTGCGAAGGTGACACATTACCTTTCAGACTCAGTGGGCCACTTGCTTCACAGGCCACACCCCAGTGGGAGAAGAGAAGAGCCTGGGGAGAATAGCCAGCCCCAAGTCCTGGAATCTGCTTTAGGACCTGGGCTTCTCAGAGGGCTTTCCTGCCATCGTTTGTCTCCCGAGGCTGCCATCTAACAAAGTTGATGAGGAGATTTGGCAGCAGCAAGAGGGGTCACATGCCAGCTTGGGGGGATGGGGTGTTGCCTCAGTTTTTAACTAACTTGTGCAACTGAGTGTCTTACACCTGGCTCCTGCCTCCCCTAAGAAGACCCCAACCTCTGCAAATAATGGGCTTTGATACAAAAACTGTGACCCCCCCACACCCTGATAAAAGAGATGGAAGGAGCTATCCCTGCCTGTGTCACTGTTTGTCACTGTCCAGACTGGCTGGTTGGGATAGGAGTATCTGTATTACTCACTGCCTGCAAGACCTGGAGCTCGTCTTGTGTCATGCAGATGGAGGCAGTGGGGCCGGAGCCCACACAGCAGATCCCAGACAGCCAGAACCATGGATTCAGCACATTTCTTGTCCCCTGCTTATTACAAGGGTTCTGTCTTCTATGGTTAATTACCTTGAAGTTGGACCCAGATCTGCTGAGTGACCTTGGCTCCCTCTGCCCATTTTTTTCTGAGTCTCAGTTTCCCCATGGACACATGGAGGGAACAGTGGATTTCTGTGTTTGAACACAAAGTCTGAGTCTTGTGTTCACCTGATCATTTCCCTGTTAGGCTCTAAGGCTACTATCTGTCCTGTCCTTCACTTACTTCTGCCTAAAAGGAAAGTACCAAAGGTTTGTGGCTGGTGGGCTCCTCTCAACCCACACTGTCTTCTCCACCTTCACCTCCTTGGCACCTTGGTGCTCCCTCATCTGTGGCTACATGAGACTCCTGACTTGTCTGAATCAAGCTCAGCATCCACTTTTCTTCCTGTAACCTTCAGTGCCCAGGGCTGGGTGGCAAGGCAATGGACCCAAAGTCAGTGTTGGGTACCAATGTTTTGCCCTGCTAAGGTACGACATTCAGAGGCAGAGTTAACCCAAAGCAGGTAGGTATTGGGTCAGAGGGTGTACTCATGGTCTTAGTGGGCCCAAGGAAGAAGTGGGTTAAACTGTAAGAAAGTTCCTGGGGCTAGGGATGGGCTCAGGCAGTAGCGAGCTCGCCTGGCATGCGTGCGGCCCGGGTTCGATTCTCAGCACCACATACAAACAAAGATGTTGTGTCTGCCGAAAACTAAAAATAAATAAATAAATAAAAATTCTCTCTCTCTTAAAAAAAAAAAGAAGAAAGAAAGTTCCTGAATGTGATTACTGCTTATAAATCATTTCATTAGCTGTGAGGTCAATTATGCCATAGGCCAGTTTGAGTGGGACAGATGAGGTTTAAGGCCCTAGAGCTACCACTTCTGGGTCCATTTAGTCCCACTAGACATGGATGATGCTGCGCTTTACCTCCTGGCTTACTCAATTCTTGAGGTCTGTGTCATCATTTTTTTTTTTTAACTGAAGAAATGGACTCAGGCAAATTGGCCTGGAAATTAGGCCTTAAGTGTCTCCTTAACACCTAACACTGCACCTAGGTTTAGCTGCTTCTCAGCCACAGGTTGATTACTTGTTGATTCCACCAGTTGGGCACTAGTGGGTGATGGGGTCCCTGAAAATTAATTTGTCCTGTAGGAATAGGCCCAGCCAGACTATTGCAGTCATGACCCGGTGCTCACTCGGTGTGCACAGGCAGGTGGGCACGGATGCTGTAGGAGAGGAGAGGGGAGGAGCCTTCACGAACTCAGGGCCTGGCACTGCACATCATCCCAGTCCTGCACAGGCCGTGGGGTGGGTGTCGTCAAGCCCATCTACCAGGCGAAGGAAACCGCTCAAGCTCCCACAGCCACAACCAATGGCAGATCTGGACTTCAAACCCGAGTGTTACTCCGAAGCCCAGTTCTTCCCGAACAGGAGTGTACGAAGAGGCCAGTGGCAAGCAGGATTGCTGTGGAAGAGGCCAGGGACTTCAAGACCTCCTGGGGAACCCATGACTGCTTGACTGTAACGTCACTCTGACCCTTTTTTTTTCTTAATAATTTTTTATTTTTTCTCTTTTGACATACATGACAGTAGATGTATTTTGACATATACATGCACGGAAAATGTCACTCTGACCCTTTTAGAAGTCATTTTGACCGAAACTAACGGACTACAACTCCACCGGAAGTGACGTGTAAGTCACGTGGCGATACGGGAGGCGGAGCCAGGGGAGAAGCGGTGCTAGGGGGTGTGGCAGCGGGTTTCGTATGGTCCAATAAGGGAGGGCGGCGTGGCCTGGCCTGCAGCGACAAGGACGCGCCTGCGCAGAGGCGGCAGCACGACCGGGGTTGACTCCGGGGGCGCGGCGAGGAGGTGAGCGGGGGCCACAGCCCGGGCTGGGGGGAACCGGGGTGCAGGAGGGCAGGCTGGATCAGGCCGGGCAGAAGCGGGCCGGGGCTCCGCGTGTCAGCGAGGGATAGGTGACGAGGAAACGGGCTGGGGTCGGAGCTGTCCGGAGATGCCGCAGGGGGAGGGTTCTCACGCCGCACGGGGCGGAGCCCTGGAGCTCGGGGCGGGACGTGGAATAGAAACGGGTGGGCCTTCCGAGCGGGTGCGGGTGGAAGGCGGAGCTCGGGAACGGGGGCTAGAGCTAGGACGGCTGGGGGGCGGAGCCTATCCCTTGGAGGAGGAGCTGGAACAGGTGGAAGGCGGAGCCTCGAGTTCGGAGACCGAGGGGGACGGAGCCCAGGCACTGGGGGCGGGGCCTCAGCCGGTGAGTGGCGTGGCTCCGGTTCAGGAAAAGGGGTCTAGTTCGGCTGAGGGCGGAGCTTCAGGGCCGGGGGCGGAACTGCACTCTCTAAAGGGCGGAGCCAAGGAGCCAAGCGAAGGGCTAAACACGAGTAATGGCCCGGGGCGTCCACGCGGGGGCGGTCTCCGTGGTGGCCGAGCCTGGGGACGCGGTAGGCCGAGAACTCCCCCGGGAGAGGTGGTATGGGTGGAGCGGGCTCGGCGGCCAGCCGACACTGGGCCAGTCTGGGTGCCTCGGAGGCCCCCCAGGGCGCAGAGCTGGGGTGGAGCCTCCGCAGGAGGCACAGGGCCAAGCTGGGGGGTACCTCCGGAGGACCGGGCCTCCCCGGAGCCACCCAGTGGGGATGTGTGGGTGCCTCGGGGCCGACCCCCTGCAGCGGCCTCAGAGGTGTGGGTGTGCTGGGCAGGGGGCAGCTGGGTGTGGCGTGAGTGGGGCCGCCCGGTTGGGGCAACTGCTGTGCAGTCAGATAGGGTCTGGACTTTGCGTAAAGGGACGGGTGGGAACTGAGGAGCAGAGGTGGGGACCGCGAGGGAGGGAAGGTCTGGGGGTGAGTAAAGGGGCGGGGCCCTGGCTGCTGTGGCCTCCCCTGACCCCCTCCCCTCGCTTCTGGGGTCCTCATCCAAGCCCCCTTCTCACTGGACTGGTAAGTGTGGCCGCGGAGCTTTGGGGGAGAGGGTGGTGACCCGGGACAGGGGAGTCCCCAGGGGCAGGCAAGGTTTCGCTGGGGGTGGAATCCTTTCGGTATCTGGTGGTGCTCCATGCCCTCCCCACCCTCTTCCCGGTCTGTCGGTCGGGGTCTGTGCCCGCAGAGACATGAGGCTGAGCTGGATCCTGACAGTACTGTCCGTCTGCCTGAGTGCCCTGGCCATCGCCACGAGGGCCGAGGGCAAACGGAAGCTTCAGATCGGGGTCAAGAAGCGGGTGGACCACTGTCCCATCAAATCGCGCAAGGGAGACGTCTTGCACATGCACTACACGGTGGGTGAGGGGCGGAGCTCCTAGGAGTGGGTGGGGCTTCTGGGGACCTGAAAGAACTTGAGTCTGGCTTTTTCCCCAACCAGGTGGGTGACATAGGGCAAGTCCCTTCTCACCTATAAGTACATTTTCATAGTTCTTTCTCATCCTTTACTGTTTGCTGCCCAGCTGGACACGAGAAGGATTCTTTTTTTTTTGTATTGGGGACTGTATCTAGGGGCACTAAACCACACCCCCAGCCCTTCAGCGCCACTAGTTGTTTAGGGCCTTGCTAAATTGCTGAGGCTGGCCTTGAAATTGTCATCCTCCTGCCTTAGATTCTTGAGTTGCTGGGATTACAGACCCACACCACCATACCTGGCCACCAGCAGATTTTTTAGAATGAACTGTGAGCAACACCAGGCTCTGTGCCCTTAAGGTCTGTGGCCACAGTGCTATGGGGGCAGGCCTGATGAAGGGCAGCTGAGGAGGGGGATCAGGAGTGGTTTCTGCTCACAAGTCTTCCCATGGTTCCACAGGGAAAGCTGGAAGATGGGACGGAGTTTGACAGCAGCCTGCCCCAGAACCAGCCCTTTGTCTTCTCCCTTGGCACAGGCCAGGTCATCAAGGGCTGGGACCAGGGGCTGCTGGGGTGAGTCTGGGGTTGGAGGGCTGGGGTGTGTATGGCCATGACCTAGGAGGTGAGCTGTGGGAGGCAAGCCCCACCGGGAGCCTGGGTATTGCCCTGGCTGAGCATGTGTTCTCCTGCAGGATGTGTGAGGGGGAAAAGCGGAAGCTAGTGATCCCATCTGAGCTGGGTAAGAGTCCCTGTGGGTTTTTTTTTGGGGGAAGGGTGAAGGTAGCTTCAGCCTCACTGATCCCCACCCTATCCATTCACTACAGCACATGCCTCCTTCCAGTCTGGCTGTGCCCAGCAATGAAGACAGGGCAAGGCTTGGGCATTTAGCTATAGTGCCCATCCTCTGTCCTCTAGCAGGCCTGTGGTATCCCTTCCTGTCTTCATCTCACCTCCATTTCTGGCCTTGCTTCTGCAGGACCATTCCTCTCTTTGCCTGAGTTATTAGAAGAGAACGTGGCACAGCTCACTTTGTTTCTTGTGTGTTTTTGACAGGGTATGGAGAACGGGGAGCTCCCCCAAAGATCCCAGGTAATAACCCTTCCTACCACCCCACCCACCCTCTCCCTGGAGCCCAGATTCAAGTTTAACCCTACTTCTCCCTCCAGGTGGCGCAACCCTGGTGTTCGAGGTGGAACTGCTCAAGATTGAACGACGTTCAGAACTGTAGCCAGCTGCCATGGAGGGGCAGGGGGTGGGGGGCCATCAGGGACCAAACTTTAAAAAACAAAAAAATCCTTAAAAGCTCAAGGAGTGAACCTGTGTTTCTTTGTGGGCTCTGAGAGGTTAAGACAGCTTCAGGGCTGGGGCACGCTCAGTGGTAGAGTGCTAGCTTAGCATGCTCAGGTCCCCCTCTGGCTTCACAAGACAAAAAAAATACCATAGTTCAGCCTCTCCCTTTTCCAGGTATCTCCCTACCCTGCTCTCCTTTCCTGACTGCAGAACCTTGGAGGTCTAGGCTCAGTGGCATGGTGACCTTGCCCAGGGGAAATAGTGTTCACATCTGTCACCAGCAACTCTGCTTCCCCAGCTCCTTTGAGTGCCTGGTCTGGGAGCCAGCACAGGTATATTGCCATGGCTACATGGCCCTTAGGAAGACCTGTGGTCACCTGGGGAGAAGCTGAGCTGGCAGCAATTGTAGGTCAAAGTGTACCCCCTAAAACACCAGCCAAGCCTATTAGCTGCTCCAAAGGATCCTAGCTTTATTAAAGGGCCCGCGCCGCAGTCAATATAAAAACACAAAAAGTCCCATCAGTTTAATAACAATAAAAAACCCCAAAAATGGAAAACTGAGGGGGCAAGGGAAGAGGCCCCTAAGCCAGGGGCATGGGGAACCCTGCTCATGGCACCAGGCCTGGCCACAGGGTCCTCTGATATTGCTGTTGCTACGAGGTCGGGGACAGCGATTGTCCTGTGGGAGCCACCATTCACCTGGGTCAGGGACCCTTATTTCTTCTGGGGTGTGCTCAGCTTCTGCATGCCCCGGATCTTGTCCAGCAGGCCAGAGATGAAGGCCTAGACAGGAGGGGGTGGCATTAGGGATACTAGACCCCCCAAGGTGATAGGAGCTGCGTCTCCATCCCACCCTCTGGGAAAACCACTTACCTCAGTGGGTTTGTAACAGTCAACCAGCAGCTCCTAGTGGGTGGGGTGAAGGAGGGGTAAGTACACTGTGAGTTCTCAGGGATGGGGGTCTAGAGTTCCCCTATACCCACTTCCAGGGAACAGGGGCCAACTGGAGGCAGAAATGTCACAGTTAGGCAAGTACCATCAAACCCATTTTTCAGAGGCAGAAACTGAGACCTGAGGTAACAGCTAAATGACTCAGACCAGAGAAGGCCTGGCTCCAGGGCCTCGCCTTCCCAAGGGGCAGTGCCTCCAGGCAACCCTCTACCTGCTGCCCAACCCCCCTCACCTTGACCCTGGCAGCCCGGGTATCATCGGTCTCCATGTCCAGGAGCTCATCCACGTCAATCTCCAGCTCTGGGATCTCTTCTTCCTGGGGTGGCAGTGGGGGGGGGGGGACAGGACAAGACTCAGGAGGAGTGAGAGGGGTTTGGAGTTGAGGTCCCTGCCTACCTCAGCACCAGCCGTGCCTTTGCCCAGCAGACAGGGCAGCTGCTCTGAGAAGGAAAACAGATCAAGCCTGTGCCAAGGCAAATTGCCCAATGGGGGGAGCTTCCTGTCCCTGCCAGTGGGCACCGGGGGTGCCAGACAAGGCCAGACAGCCAGGGCTGGGGACCTTGGGCTGGGAACCTGGCAGATGTGTCTCCTGGACTTCCGGGCCCCCCATCTCAACAGAGCACTGGTGGGACCAGCTGTCCCAGTTCATCACAACCCCTCCCCTCCCCCAAACACCTGTCATAGCTTCCTGGGAGTGAGGAGGAAGTAAAGGGTGAGGGGTCAGTGGGAAGAACCCAAGCCTGAAAAAGTGGAAACAAAGAGCCCATGCTTTAGGGAGGGAGGGGGCGCCCACCACCCCTCCCCCCCAGGAAGCAGCTATCCCCTTCAGAGCCAGCTGCATTCCAGGGCCAGGCTAGGGTAGGGTAGGCAGCACCGGGCAAGCCCACTCCTCCACCCTGCCCCGGGGGGCCTGAGTCACCATCTGAGCAAACAGGGAGTCATGGGGTGGAGAACCAGAGACCTGAGACCAAAGATGGAGCTAACTTGCCCGTACACCAAGACAGGGCTCCGAGCTCGCCCATTAAAACAAGCAGACCCTTTAGAGTACCCTCACCAGTCAGACCAGCGCCTTTTAGCAAGTCTAAGCTAAGCCGGTGGGTTAGACCTCCTTCCACTACCAGCCCAGGCTCGCCCCTGTCCTGCCCCATGCCAGGCTATCCCTCGAGGTTTCTGGAGGACACCACGCTTGACCTGGGGAGTGGCATGAAGGAGGCCGGGTCTGAGGCAGCGGAGAAGGCTGGAAGGACTTAGGTCAGACAAGAAAGAGCACACACTGGGGGCGGGGAGTGCGGAGAAGGGTGCGCGCGGAAGCGAAGCGCCCATTGACTCCGGTGACAGCGGACTCACGGTGGGGTTGCCTGGCAGACGACGCGGGGACTGATCTTAGGGTGTCGGCGCGGGGTGGGGAACACACCTGGCAGTCGTAGAGGCGCGTGAGCTGTTCCAAGATCCACTCCTCTAGGTTGAGGCGCTTCCGTAGCTCTTTGCGGTCGTACTTGACGGTGACCTTCCCTTGGCGTCTCACTGGGCCCTCGTCGTCCGCACCGCCCGGGCCCTCGCCTGCCGCCCCAGGGGGGCTCTGAAAGTACACGCGGGGCCCAGGGCCACCACCGCCCGGCCCAGGGGCCGGGGCCGCCAACGCCGCGCCCCCCGCGGGGCCGCTGTCCGCCATGGCGGCCGCCGGGGCCACGTGCGCGCCGCGGGCCCCTCCCTGCGCCGCCGCCTCCCGGACGCCCGCCGGCTGGCTCCGGGCCGCTGGCTCAGGTTAGCTCGCGGGCTCGGTTCCGCGCGGCTCCGCGGCGAGGGCGGCGGAGGGGGCGCCCGGGGGCAGCTGCAGCATGCGGAGCCCCCGGGCCAGGCCTGGCCGCGCCCCGCCCCCTCCCGCCGATCCGCCCGCCCTTTGTCCCCCGCGGCCGCCGCCCGAGCCGCCGCCGCCGCCGCCGAAGCCGCTTTCTCTGTCTAGCTCTCTTCCTCCGCCCCCCGACCACACCCCCTTAAAGGGCCAGCCCCGCTTTGGGCCCCTCACCCCCACCCCGCCTCCGGGTAGCGGGTAGAGGAGGGTCCAGTCCGCGGAGGTCTGGGCCTGGCTGTTCGCACGCCCCTAATTTAACCTCCTAGCCCCAAACCCAGGCTTAGACTCAGCGTCTGATACCAGGACTTGCGCACCCGCCAGATCTCTAGCCCTCGTTGGATCCGGTCTTATTCTGTCCTCATTGAGACAGAATGGGGGGCGGGGGCGGGCGCACAGAGGCATGGAGGGGAGAGGGTCCTGGGAGTAGGGCGTGGGTCCGTGAGGAGTCATGGGAGACCCAGGGGTCTGGGTCCTTCAACCCCTTGGCCTGCAAGGGACCAGCGGGCTCCTCTGAGCGGACCGACACGTGGACCGGGTTCCCAGGAATGGAGAAGTGGAAAAGGCGGGCAGGAGCTGCCCAGGTGCCCAGACGTCCTACTTGGCGGGGGTCCCACGCCCCCAGTGGAGGCGGCTCTGGTTGGGGTGGACAGAGCCGGCCCTCTGGCTAGAAGGGCCCGACCCAAGGCAGCCACCGCCCACCGGCCGAGATGGCGGCGGACGGGGCTTGTGGGAAATGTAGTTCGCCGTCGGCCCCTAGAGGCCGTCCCGCCCCTGGGGCGCAGCCCGGCCGGGAGGCGCAAACTTGTTTGGGGCGCCCTCCTAGGGCCAGCCGCCGCCCTCCCTGCCCCGCAACCTGAGCGCTTACAAAGGAGGAAACTCCAGAACCTACAACTGGCACATGGGGGAGCCAGGACTCAAAATAATAAAGGTAATAGTAACAGCTGACCCCTAAGGAGCGTTTATTGGGACCCTCACCCAGTGGTTCTACCGTGAGGGTAGCACCTCTGTCCCTCACACCTCTCTTAAGCAGGCTGAGCATCCTGTTCCCTCAATGTTTGATTCTCTGTATCTTCAAACTGACTCATTCATTCGTTCGTTCATTGTCTCCCACTTCTAGAATACGGGTGGAGAGCTGTGCTGGCCTTGTTGCTGATGCTCCGGATAGAGTCTGCTTCTCTGCAAACCCACTGTATTAGAAAGTTACCTGGTTCCAGCAGAACCCCAGTGCCTAGAATTATCAGACGCTTAGCAGGCAGCTCCACACTGTTGGGTGAACAAATGACTGAGTTAAAAGAATGAGTGACCTGGGCTGGAGTTGTGGCTCAGTGGTGCAGTGCTTGCCTAGTATGTGTGAGGCACTGGGTTTGATTCTCAGCACGGTGTATAAATGAATGAATAAAATAAAGGTCCATCAACATCTAAAAAAAAATTAAAAAGAATGTGTGACTTCCTCAGAAGGTAGTGAATATTAAATAGGAGCGTAGCAAGTTCAATTTTTTAAAATATCGTCCTTATTTTATTTATTTATTTTTAATGTGATGCTGAGGCTCGAACCCAGGGCCTCGCAGGTGCTAGGTGAGGGCTCTACAGCTGAGCCACAACCCCAGCCCAGGCAAGGTCAATTTTGATACTAGAGGCTAATGAAGTCACACGGCTAGATAGAGGGGGAGCTGAGATTTTGAGCTGTGTGCCTCCCACTCCTACAGTCCCCAGTCAGCCGGCTTACCAGTTCCAAACAGGGTCTCAGGATCCCAGATGTAGTAAGTCCCAGCCCCTCACAGACACTTTTTCTTCCCATGCAGGATAGAGCCCTCTACACTGGTAGGGTTTAGAGAGGGGTGGGATTGGCTCAAGGCCACACAGCAGGTGCTGAGCCAATCTTGAACCCAGGACTTCAAGTTCATCCTTTACTCTGTAATTGGGAAAAGAGACAAAGAGAAGACACAGGTGGGGTCTCTTGTTGAGGAAAGTGGGGTGGGGCTTAGTCCAAGGGAAGGGTAGAGTGAGGGAACCTCGCTCCCCAGCTCATCCCCTGGCCTTAGCCTCCTTCAGCCAGCCTGCAGGAGCAAGGCTGACCCTTGCTCTTGCAGATTAGGCAGGACCCACCCATCTAGAGCCTGGCCTCTGGCTGCAGGCCTGCTTGAGGGTCATTTTACCCAAGTCCAAATTCCCCACCATGCCCCACCTCACCCCATCAGGGCAGGCCAGCTTTCTGAACCCCAGTATTGATTCAGAATTTATGGTGCTCCTGGATTAGAGAGGGGACATACTTGAATGGATTTTAGTACCCAACAGCTATTGTGGGAGTAGTGCCTACAGATCTCAGTGTCCCCAAGTTGCTGATTATGAGTACTGGTCTTGTCCCTCTTCCCCTCAGGGTTGGTGTAAAGGTTTCCAGTCAAGTTCAAATGTTGGATCCCCCTTTAAGGGTTCTCTCCAGCATTCCCTCTCTGCCTTTCCTTCTGGTCACCATCTGTACCACCCTGAGAACACACCCAGATTCCTCGGGTTGACTTTCCTGTCTGTCTGTCCCTTCCCATGGCTACCCACCCAGAGAACAGAATGGGCATGCTGACCTGCGCCTTCTGGAAGCCAGGCTGCCCTGCACTGCCTGGGTTTGGACGTGGAGGACTAGGTTCAGATCCTGGCCAGGGGCAAGTCACTTACCTGTTCCGAGCCTCCTCCTGGAGGCTGACCACCCTCACCTTCTTGTGCTGGAGCCCAGAGCTCAGTGTTCCTGTGCCGATCTAGCCATTGCTCCTCCGACAGAGTCCTCCTGGGGCTGGGGTGTGCTCCTGCTCCTGTGCCTTCTAGCCTCAGACCGCAGCCCCACCCCTCCCAAGGTTCTGGCCCCCTCCCACCAGAGTGCAGCTAAGGCGGCCCACGGTCTCTTTCCGAAGCAGAGGCCCTGGGGAGGGTCCTGAGGGCCAAGCCCGCTCCCTTAATCGAGGGTAGAGGCCGGAAGGACTGCCTTCTTTCCACCATTACTGCTTGCCGAGAAACCTCATTACCATTACCAGTGCTGGAAGAAAGTGTCAGAGGAGGAAGGAGCCTTCTAATGGGGGGGTTGCCTTGGTCTCAGGGGACAGGGGTGGGTGGAGAAGAGGCCCAGGCCCTGCAAGCAGGCTCCCATTCTGTTTTCCAAGGAGCTGTTGTGTGCTGCTTCTATGAAGTATCCCTGCCTAAGGCCTATGCCTCAGCTGGGTCCCTGACTCCATCCCTGCTAGCCCTGTCCTGGAACTGACCCATGCCCTTTCCTTGCACTGGTCCCTAGATCCCTACAGCCTTCCCTCTTCTCCTGCCAAAGTACCTTAGGGGGTGAGGCATCTCCTACCTTTGCTTACTTCAGCTTCAAACAACCCTTAGCTTCTGAACAGTGAAACTGGGTTCTGCTGCTAGAAAGCACTGGATGTGAACTCAGGCCTGTGGAACAGAGGCCAGCCTCCACCCTGCTTGGCTTTGTTCTCCAAGTGAGGTCTGGTGGGCACTGGGTCTGGGAGTAGTATGCTTTGCAGCTCTGATGAGAGAAGAGTAAGATCACTGGTTGTCTCCCTTTGTCTCCTCAAGGGCAGGGAGTGGGGACAGGAAATCAGAGGGCTGATATCCTCCTACGGAACTGTGTGACCTTGGGCAAGTCCCTTTCCCTCTATGGGCCTCAAGTGGTGATAATAATCACACCCCACAGAACCAAAGCCAAAGACAAGGAGATTCACTAGGTTGACGCCAATAAGATGGGGATTTGGAAGAAGGCCAGTGCTGGTTAAGGCTCCCCCGGAGGATCTGAGAGCCTGGGGCAAAGGGGCCTGCAGGGCAGCTCCTCCCTGACTGACCCCTCCCCCAGGAGAACCAGCTCAATTGCTTTCTGGGTTTCTAGGTGACTTGGCTGGCCCCTCTGGATGAGTTCTACTTTAAACCTGCTGCTGCTGCTGCCGCCGCCTCTATATTGGGGGGGCTCCCACAGGGGCCCTGAGGCAGGAGCCCCCCCAACCAAGCCCTGCGGGAGGCGCTGCAGGCCCCACCCATCCCAGTGCCCATGCGCGATAACCCCTCCTCCCATCACTGGAACACAGATTTCAGGGCACCTGCTGCGGGCCAGGCACTGCAGAGCCCCTCTGCAACCTCCTTCTTGGGGACACCCAGGAGGCTCTGGCCCTCTAGGCAAACCTTCAGTTTTCAGCAAAGAGGCCCACAGAGGCAGACTGCAATCATAGGGTCGGCAGCACAGGAAGGGACTGTTCTAGGGCTCGCTCTGGAAGGCCAGGATGCTTAGGTCCTTGAAGGAGGTGTCAGGCGCCTGGTCTCCCAGGGCTAGGGGCGGGGGAGGGGCGCCTGCCGGCGGGAGGCCCATTAGCTAGCTAAGTGCTCCCAGGGAGAGGGACCGCCTGCAGCCGAAGGGGATAAGGCGACGTACGGGCACGTGTCTGTGTGTGTGTGTGTGTGTGTGTGTGTGTGTGTAGTGGCTTTTCCTGCACTCAGCTAAGTGCAGCCGCCTGCCCCCTCCTCTGGGAACCCCAGGCAGGCTGACCCTGGTAGACGCCTTCTACACCCAGTCCAGCTAGCTGAACTCCCAACAGCTCCGAGGACCCAATCGTCCTCCAGTCCCCGCCTGGCACCCGGAAAAATGAGTCTTACTGAGCCACAAAGCCCAGCACTGGTGCAGTAAGCCCCATCCACCTCTGGCTGCAGTCGCCGCCCCCGCCGCCAGGGGGAGCCGACGCGGGGCGGGCGGGCCCGACGCACCGGGTGGGAGGGGGCGACGCGCCGGGGCGGGGCGGGCCGGGGGCGGGGCCCGGGCGCCGAGTCTCTGGTCCGTCCGGGACAGACTGGCGGGCAGGCGGTCGCTGACGCCGCGGGGCTGGAGCGGGCCGCGCGGGAGCGCGCGGAGGGAGCAGCTGCGCCGTCGGTCCCCGTCGGTGCTCCGTGGGTCTCCGAGCCTTCCCTGGTTCGGCCATGGCGGGCGCCAGGCCCGGCGTCCACGCGCTACAGCTGGAGCCGCCCACCGTGGTGGAGACCCTGCGGCGCGGGAGTAAGTTCATCAAATGGGACGAGGTAAGTGCAGCGGTCCCCTGCTCAGCCCAGACCCGGGGACTCCTTCACTCAGGCTCAGGCAGATGCCGGGGACCCTCAGTCCAGCTTCGCCTGACCACTTCGCCTTCTCTCCCAGCCTGTCCGGACTCCGGAAACTTGAGTCCCCAGGCGTCCTGATATTGAAGACTTTGTCCCCCCAACCCTGTCCCTTGGGTCTGGTAAATTGTCTCCGCTCCTTGGCGCGGAGACTTTGAACCCCAATAAATCCCGCCCCGCTTTCATTCGCCCTTCCCACCCCTCCCTGCCAGACCAATTCTGGTTCCCCTATGCTGGCCTGGTCCCCAGACCCCTGCGCGGCCCTGGACTCCCGGCCGGCTCAGGGCATCCTATCCTGGGTGCGTACCCCTGGGACTTCCCGCTTCCCGGTGCGGTGGCCTGAGTAAGCCTCTTCATTCATCACTTCTTCACCCTCTCTGCTAGCACCCCTTCGCCCTGCTTCTGGATCCCAGCCCAGCTCCCTGGTCAGGTGGGAGCATCAAGTCACCCCCTAGTGGAGAATTTGCCCCCTAAGTTCCTTCACCCTGGGAACTTTACTCCCCACTCCTTAGTCTTGGGACTTTGAACCCCAATAAATTCCGTCCCCCCTTTCAGTATTCCTGCCCCTGGTGCTTTCCAGATGTCCAGGCCCCCACCTGCGGCTCCCCATCGGGGTTCTGCGCCCCACCTACAGTTTTCATAGTGCCCCCTCCTCTGCCCCCTGGGCCCCTCCTTCCCCAAGGCCTCCACGGGCGGCCAAGAGAGCTTCCTCGCTGTTCTTCCCAGTGAGGCCACAGGCCTGGAAGACGCTGGGCTCCTTTCCGGCTGGGTGGGGCGGGAAGGCGTGGGAGCTGGGGCGAGGGGAGGATTGGGGGCGTGGCCTGAGCGGCAGGTGTGCTGGTGTGGGGGTGCCTGGTCTCCCCCTTGGCGGGGGAGACCCCCCTCCCCCTAGGCCAGCCTGAAGGGAAAAGTTTCTTCTTTTCCTTCCAGTGTGATAAACCCAAATAAGGAAGTGGGAACAGGGAGAGGGCCCTGGGGGTGCGGTGGGGTTGCTGACAGGGCTTGGAGCTGGAGAGTAGGGGACCTGGGACATGTCTACACGCCAGACCCTGGGGAGGGTCCCAGAGAGGCCCTTGGAGCAGTGCTCCCCTCTCTTCACACTACTGGGAGTCGCAGCCCCAGGGCAGTGTTGGGAATTCCCAAGAGAGGTTGACCTGGGTGTCACCACACTGGGATGAAAGGACCATGCATCCCAAAGATTTGGGGCCTCTGTCCCTGTGTCCCCAGATCAGTTGCTGTCCTTTTTCATCAAAGCCTGCCATGGGTGGGGCTGGCGCAATTCCCATTATACAGAAGGGGAAACAGAGGTCTGGACAGTAGAGGACTAGCCAGGCCCCACTGTGGGTTATGGCTATGGTTAGGAGCTGGGAGCAGGGGACCTGGAACCCAGCTTCCCAGGTCAGTGGGCCCTGGAACTTCACTGCCGGCAAATCCTGGCTCCTCTTTGTGACCTTGAGCAAAGCCTTAGCCTCCCTGTGCCTCAGTTTCCTCATGTGTAAAATGGGGATGACAACAGTGTGTCCTCACAGGGTGGTCAGGGGCTGAGTGGGCTTGGAGTCATTGTGTGCATCCAGTGGAGCAGCCAGAATGTGGGCCACCTTGTCTTCTCCGAGGGGATTGTCCATCAGACTGCAGTTCGGATGGGGTGGGAATCCTCTAGCTGCAGAGGAGTTTTTCCTGTGGCCACCTGGCCCCTCCACCCTGGCTGATTCTAAGCCCTTGATGACACCCCCTGGCTGCTGGTCCTGAGTCACATGAGGTGGCGCTGGTAGTGTGCCAGGGACTGGGTCCTCCTCAGAAAATGGGACTGATGCACTCGCTCTTCCATGTCCCCTGGCTAGTCCTGCAGGGGGGACTCGTGTTTTTGTAAGAAGGGGACAAATCTGAAGGCTGTGAGGATTTCCTGTAAGGTTCAGGGTGGCACATGCTGGACTTTGAGACACAGTGAGGGGTGGCAGGCCAGGCATCACGGGTCCCCAAGGGATGCAGGGGAGCCACAGGGTCAGACTGCTGAGTCCCCAGCTCTCCTCCCATCAACATTTCATAGTAGATTCAACTGGGGGGCAAGGCCCCCTGTCCTGGAGCTGTGGCTCCTGGGGAAGCCAGTCCCAGGGCGGGGTCGGAGAGGCCTCCCAGCAAGTGGGTGGGATCCCATGGGTAGAGAAAGAAGGAACGACGAGGCAGGAGCCGGGTGAGGAGGAAAGGGCAGCTAGGGGCCCATGTGACTGGGTCCTAGGGAAGGGAAGCGAGGCTGGGAGGGGCACAGGAGCCAAAACACTGACGGTCACACTGAGGGCCTTGGCTTTGTTTTAGGGGCTGTAGCAGCCACGGAGGACCTGAGGGCTTCAAGGTTTCCTCTTAGCTCACTGGCAGAAAGCCGGGTGGACAGCTCCCTCAGACCTTACTCCCTGACCCCTGTTCTGTGCTGTGCCTAGGAAGCCTCCAGTCGTAACCTGGTGACCCTGCGGGTGGACCCCAATGGCTTCTTCTTATACTGGACAGGACCCAACATGGTGAGGGCAGATGCCGTTCCGGCTCATTCAGGCCTAGGTCTCTGGAGACCCCAGCCCTGCACAACCTGCAGATCTGCCGCCCTGGGGGCTGGGACCAGCTGCTGGCTGACCCCTCCCAAACAGCCATCCACACAGGAAGTGCTAGGGGTCGGGGCTGAGACTGGGGCTGCTGCTGGTGGCCACTCTCCAGCCTGGGTGGGGAGCTTGGGGGCCCCTGCTCTCTTGTCCTGCAGCTTCTCAGACCCACCCTGGCATCTGGTTTCCCCAGGAGGTGGACACACTGGATATCAGTTCCATCAGGGACACGCGGACAGGCCGTTATGCCCGCCTACCCAAGGTGAGTACCAGGGCCCAGGACCGAGGGAAGGAGGCCTAGGGGAATGGGATTGCCCTTCTCACCCTCAGCTCTCATTACTCAGGACCCCAAGATCCGGGAAGTGTTGGGCTTTGGGGGTCCTGATGCTCGACTGGAGGAGAAGCTGATGACGGTGGTGGCCGGCCCAGACCCAGTAAACACCACATTCTTGAACTTCATGGCTGTACAGGATGACACAGTCAAGGTGGGCTGGCGCCCAGGAAGCCCCCGGAAGACCCTGCTCATTCGCTGAGTTGCTTGTCACTTAGGGTCGCTGCTGCCTTCTGCACTGTTTTCTGATCTGTGCATCAGATCCCGCTCTGGGCGTGGACTGTGGCTGGGCCCGCCTCTCTGTCCCTGCTGCTCACCTCCTCCCACTCCCACTGTATGCCAACCCCCCAGGTCTGGTCGGAGGAGCTGTTCAAGCTGGCTATGAATATCCTGGCTCAAAACGCCTCCCGGAACACCTTCCTGCGGAAAGCGTGAGTCCCGGCTGCCCTGGGGGACATCGGGGATTCCGATGGCCTTTCATAGGGTGTGACCCCTGCCCCTACCTCCCCAGATACACGAAGCTGAAGCTGCAGGTGAACCAGGATGGGCGGATCCCTGTTAAGAAGTGAGCACCCCTTACCCCTCAGCATCTCTCCTGTCCTGACCTTGGTGACCTTTGCCCCCCACTGACCCTGAACCCTCCCGTCTGCATCAGCATCCTGAAGATGTTCTCTGCGGACAAGAAGCGGGTGGAGACGGCACTGGAGTCCTGTGGCCTCAATTTCAACCGGGTATGTGGAGAGGGGCAGGAGCGGGCGGGGTGTTGCTTGGGTCCCCACTGTTTTGGAGCTAGCTGCCCCTGAGCTCTCACCTCCCACTGCTTGCCCCCAGAGTGAGTCCATCCGGCCCGATGAGTTTTCCTTGGAAATCTTCGAGCGATTTCTGAATAAGTTGTGTCTGCGACCAGACATTGACAAGATCCTGCTGGAGATGTGAGCGGGGCTGGACCCTTCTCCCCACCCCTGAGCTCCCATGTCTGGCCTCTGCCTAGCGTACCTCTAGCCCAGTGAGGAGAGGGTGGTGCTGGTGGACTAGGCCTCAGAGTCCAGGGTGAGGGGGACAACCTGCGTGCGCCTCACAGTGCTCAGAATCTCAGTGTCCATAGCTGTTACGGGTGGCTGAGTGACAACCCTTTGCCAGGGCTGGTTTCATCTCATCCACTCTGCAGATGAGAACCAAATGGCCCAGGTGTGTTGTGGGACCTGTCAGCCCACACAGCAAGTGGGCTGAGATTAGCTCCAGGCTCTGGAAGTACAGGGTAGTGAGCTGGATACAGAGCAGCTCTCAGTGCCCTTAAAAATGCCAGTGCTCGCTCGTCCTCTGCCTGGATGGCACTGAGCGTGGATGGGGTCCAAAGGGGTCGGCCACTTGCCCAGTGACCCAGTCTGTGGGTACTTGAGCCAGGCGCAGGCCTTCCAACTCCCTCTCCCAGGGTGAGGGCCTGGTGTGGGGGTGTTGTTGCGACTCCAGCCCAATCCGGCTTCTGCCCACCCTCTCCAGAGGTGCCAAGGGCAAGCCATACCTGACGCTGGAGCAGCTCATGGACTTCATCAACCAGAAGCAGAGGGACCCGAGACTCAACGAAGTACTGTACCCTCCCCTGCGTCCTTCCCAGGCCCGGCTGCTCATCGAGAAGTATGAGCCTAACCAGCAGTTCCTGGAGCGCGGTGAGTGGCCTCTGGTGAGTGGCGAGAGGCAGGGGACGGTGGTGGTGGAGGGTGAGGGCCCTGCTGACCTGCCCCCGCCCCCACCCCCAGACCAGATGTCCATGGAAGGCTTCAGCCGCTACCTGGGAGGGGAGGAGAATGGCATCCTGCCACTGGAAGCCCTGGACCTAAGCGCGGACATGACCCAACCACTGAGCTCCTACTTCATCAACTCCTCTCACAACACGTACCTCACAGGTGAGATACCTCACAGGTGAGCAGCGGGAGCAGGGAGCAGGCAGCCAGCTGCAAGCAGTGGGGAGTGGGAGCCCAAGCAGGGAGCAGAGAGCAGGGAGCCAGGAGCAGGGAGCCAGGAGCAGGGCGCAGGGAGGGGGGCTCCTGGCCCTCCGCCCTCTGCCCTCTGCCCTGTACCTCCTCCCTCCTTGAAGTGCAGTTCTTTCAACTCATTTGCCCGCTCATCAGCCATCCGCCATCAGCCATCAGCCGGGTGGAAGGAAGAGAGCAGACAGCCCTCTGCCCCACTTGAGGACAGGAAGCTTCCCGGGGAGGGGCTGAGGCCGCCCAGCTGTGAGGAACAGCCTCTGCGGAGGCCTGGGGCAGAGACCACTAGGTGGTTAAGAAGAGGAGGGGGCTGGTGGAGTTGGTGTCAGGGCGCTTGCCTGGCATGCGAGGGGGCCCTGGCTTCTGTCCCCAGCACTGCCAGAGAAAGAAGAAGCCAGAAGGAGGCCAGGGAGGGGAGGGTGTGGGCCGGGCAGGCGCGGGGTGAGGGGCTGGGAGGGTTTGGGAGGCCTGCGGGGGAGGGGGTGTGAGCGGTGTGCTGTCAGAAGGCTGAGCCAGGTGCTCTGCGGAGACCGGGCTAGAGGCAGGGAGGGCCTGTGGTCCCCTAGGCAGGAGGTGGGGCTGCGGGGACGAGGCTCTGGGGAGCTAGGTGGTTTGGGAGTGGCCGCTGTGGTTCAGGCTGGTGGGGTGTGTGGGGGGTGAGGGTCCATCTCAGAGGGACTCATCTCAGTGAGCCCTTGAATGGGGACCAACCTGGCCACAAGCCCTGGTGGGTGCCTGCTCTGCCCACTTGGGTGGGCGCCAGGGGCAGGGGTGCAGGAGGTGCTGCTGGCTCCACAGTGACTTGAGAAATGAGCAGGGGCTCTGCAGAGTGTCCCAGGGCTGCACCATGCTGCTCCGGGAGCCTCTGTGTCCCTGGCACAGCTGGCTCAGTGTGGAGTGGGGTGGTGAGCAGCCAGACTGGCGGGCAGCTGAGTGACACGGCCTCACCCCCAGCGGGACAGCTGGCCGGAACCTCGTCGGTGGAGATGTACCGCCAGGCGCTGCTGTGGGGCTGCCGCTGTGTGGAGCTGGACGTGTGGAAGGGGCGGCCTCCCGAGGAGGAGCCCTTCATCACCCACGGTTTCACCATGACCACCGAGGTGCCGCTGCGGGATGTGCTAGAGGCCATCGCCGAAACCGCCTTCAAGACCTCCCCCTACCCCGTCATCCTGTCCTTCGAGAACCACGTGGACTCGTGAGTGGGCCCCTGACCCAGGACCCCCGGGAGTCTCTAACATGGAGACCTCTGATGGGGACCCCTGGTGGACCCAGAGACGGCCCTACCACTGTGCTCTGGTGACCTCTGACCTGAGGACTTGTACGTTCTCTGTTGGCCTCTGTCCTGCCTTACTGAAGCTCCCCAAGGCACCTCTGACCTCTGACCTTGCCAACAGGGCCAAGCAGCAGGCCAAGATGGCCGAGTACTGCCGCTCCATCTTTGGGGACGCGCTGCTCATTGACCCTCTGGACAAGTACCCGGTATGGCGGCTGGAGCTGAGGCGGGGTGCGGGGCGGGGAGAGTGCCTCAGCAGACCCTGACCTATCCATCCCCTCCAGCTGGCGCCGGGCGTGCCCCTGCCCAGCCCCCAGGACCTGATGGGCCGCATCCTGGTGAAGAACAAGAAGAGGCACCGGCCCAGCACCAGCGTCCCTGACAGCGCCACCCGCAAGCGGCCCCTAGAGCAGAGCAACTCCGCCCTGAGCGAGAGCTCTGCCACCACAGAGCCCTCGTCCCCCCAGCTCGGTACGCGGCTCAGCCTTTACCCTGCCTGACCCTAACCTCCTCCTTCTGAACCCTCATGGTACCCTAGACCCCGAGCCCTTCCTCGCATGCCGCTGAGCCTGGCCCAGTCCAACCTGGTGACCAGCCTGCACCGAGGTCCGCTGGCTTGGGACCCTCATCCTGACCCCGGCACATCTGGCTGTGGCCAACTCCTGACCCCTCAGCCTTGGCCCCCACAGAGCAGGCTAGGGCTCTTAGTTCTGACCTCTGGCCCTCAGGCCCCTGTCCTATGACCACCCGACTCTGCCCACCCAGTTGGGTGTAAATTCAGTTAACCTTTAGCCTGTTGTCACTGGGGTCCCTCTTCATCTGAGCCCCACCCTGGGTCTGACTCTGCCTGACCCTGACCCGCCACTCACCTTGTCACCTTTTCCCCTGCTGTGAGGCTGTTGTGCCCAGACTCTGGCTTCCCACCCCCCACCCATCCTGTCCACCTCCTGCTCTGTACACTCCAGACTTCACCTTGACCTCTGACCCCTCTGGCTCTAATACCATGGAAGCCTGCCCCTGCCCTTTCCCCGGGTCACACTGTCCTAAGAGTGCCACACACTGGTCACAGCCCTCGAGTTTCCTGAGCATCAGTGTGTGGTTCTGCCCTTTGACCTCTGGACCCTTGTGGCCTTGCCTTCTGCAGGGTCCCCCAGCTCGGACAGCTGCCCAGGCCTGAGTAACGGGGAGGAGGCGGGGCTGGAGAAGCCCAGCCTGGAGCCCCAGAAGTCTCTGGGTGAGGAGGTCCCGAACCGGGGCCCTGATGTCCTGGGGTCTGCTGACCGTGAGGATGAGGAGGAAGATGAAGAAGAGGAGGAATCTACAGACCCCAAAAAGCCCACCACAGATGAGGTCAGGCCCACAGGCGGACGGGAGCGGAGGTTATACATATTCCCTTCTCAGATTTGCCAAGTGCCCACCATGGGCCAGCGTGTTGGTGGGTGCAGAGTACTCCTGTGTGAACACCCTAGTGAGTGTGTGTGCACGCGTGTGCTCTTCATTCAGGCACAATAACAGTGCATGCATGGTTATTCTCATAAGCCAGGCATGGTGGTGCATGCCTGCGATCCCAGCAGCTTCAGAGGCTGAGGCAGGAGGATCACAAATTTGAGGCCAGTCTGGGCAATTTAGCAAGGCCCTGTCTCAAAATAGAAAATAAAAAGAACTGGGAGTAAAACTCTGTTAGAATGCCCCTGAGTTCCATTCTAAATGTCCCTCAAAAATGAGCAGCATGTCCCCATTCCCAGTTTCCCCCAGGAAGGGGTGAGATGCGGTCGGTGTGGGATTGTGGGGAAGGGGAGTCTGACCGGAGGCGGGAGGTTGGGGTGGGCAGACCTCAGGATGTGGGAACAGTACATGCAAAGCCCTGGGCTGGGCTTTAGTTCAGGAGGGGCCAGTGCAGGGTGAGAAAGTGTCATGAGGAGCATGAGCAGTGGAGGTGAGAGTCAGTCTGGCTGTTGGGGAGATCATATTGGAGACGGGCCCAGAGTGGGGGTGGTGCGGGCAGAGCTGTCTGTTTGCGAGGTAGTGTTGGAAAGTGCCTAGGAATGGAGATTGGTGGTTCACATGCTCAACTGGGGTTCCAGCTTCCGGGGGTCAGGAGAAGAGGAGGAATGGGGGACTGTTGTGGAGGAGCGGGATCCCAGGCATGGTGCCCAGGCCTGGAAGAGGCCCTGGACTGTCAGAAGACGTGGCTGGGGTGGGGGCATTATGGCCCTTGGGAAAGCTGCTTGCGAGGCAGCAGTGGGGGCAGGGTCAGCGCCTCCTCCTTGGGAGGCAAGCAGGGACTTGCACTGTTGAACTGGGCTTGGGTTTGCAGGGCACGGCCAGCAGTGAGGTCAATGCCACCGAGGAGATGTCGACGCTGGTCAACTACATCGAGCCTGTCAAGTTCAAGTCCTTTGAGGCTGCTCGAAGTGAGTGGGGCTGGTGGTGGGTAGGAGCTGTTCCCACCAGGCCCTGCCAGGCTGACACCCTCCCTCTGCCGGCCCCCAGAAAGGAACAAGTGCTTTGAGATGTCCTCCTTTGTGGAGACCAAGGCCATGGAGCAGCTGACCAAGAGCCCCATGGAGTTCGTGGAGTATCCTCCAGGGCCTCGTGGTGGGCTGGGGTGATGCTCGCAGCTACTCTGCCTAAGCCCCACACAGGGTCCTGGCCCAGCAGCACCTGGGCTGGGCGGGTCTGGACCATCTGGGGGCCTGGCTAGGCTGAGCAGTGGAGGCCAGAAGGGTAGCATGAGCCCACCTCCACCAGGGTTGGGTGGGGGACTTGCAGGAGTGCAGGCTCAGGGCAGGAGGGGGAGGCTGACAGGGGTTGGGCACCAGTACCCGCTGCGTCCCTGACCGCCAACCTCAGATACAACAAGCAGCAGCTCAGCCGCATCTACCCCAAGGGCACCCGCGTGGACTCCTCCAACTACATGCCCCAGCTCTTCTGGAATGTGGGCTGCCAGCTCGTCGCTCTCAACTTCCAGACCCTGGGTGAGCCCTGCTCTGCCTTGACCCTATACCATGGTGCCCCAGGGCCAGGCACATCTTGCCTGAAAGGACTGCTTACCCTGTCTAACCCCAGCCCAGACCTTGTCTGACCCTAGATCCCTTTCTGTCTGAATTTGGACCCTGTGATACCGTTTGATCCCACCCCTGGCCCTGGCCCTGGCCCTGGGCCTTGGACTTCACTTACTCCCAATGACCATTGTCCTGCCTGACTCCTGACCTCATTCAGCCTGCTGACTGACCGCTGTCCATGTCACCTAGATGTGCCAATGCAGCTCAATGCAGGTGTATTTGAGTACAATGGGCGCAGCGGGTACCTGCTCAAGCCTGAGTTCATGCGGCGGCCGGACAAGTCCTTTGACCCCTTCACTGAGGTCATCGTGGATGGCATTGTGGCCAATGCCTTGCGGGTCAAGGTGGGGCAGCAGAGGGCTTGGGCCGTGGGTGTTGAGGGGCAGGATGCTCAGCCACCGCCTCACCCACCCTCTTGGCCCACCCACCCCAGGTGATCTCGGGGCAGTTCCTCTCTGACAGGAAGGTGGGCATCTACGTGGAGGTGGATATGTTCGGTCTCCCCGTTGACACACGGCGCAAGTACCGCACAAGGACATCTCAGGGGAACTCGTTCAACCCCGTGTGGGATGAGGAGCCCTTTGACTTCCCCAAGGTGAGCACGCCTGACCCACCCTGGCTCTGGGGGGGCGGGTTAGGGTAGGAAGGGGAGGGTTAGGGTTATTTCCGTCTCTGGAGCAGGACCAGGCTCACAGGTGGCCAGTGAGGGTTGGAACATGGGGGAGGGGTCCTGATACCTCCCAGGCCCTGCATGTCCAGAATCGGGCTTGGGTCTTCTGCCTACCTCTTGGTGACAGAAAGGTGAGACAGAGAGCAAGGACCAGCAGGAGGTCCCACAGCCTGCCCAAGGCGGGAAGCTCTTGCTCAGGACCCACCCCGCTCAGTCCCCGATCTCCACGTTCTCACAGGATCTGGGGAAGGCAGAGACAGGCAGACGCCATGCTGGACTGGAGCTCACTGTAGTTCTGGGCGGTTGATGACCTGGCCTGTCCTGCGGTGGCCTGAGGGGGTCTGTCTGCCTGTACTCTGGGTTCAGGGCCCTGAGGGCCCAGTCATCCATGGGGCCAGGCCATGGAGATGTGCGGTCAGGTTGGTCAGCTTGTATCGGGACCTGCTCTGGGCGTCAGGCCTTAGTGACTGGTGTGGTGGCCCCGTGGCTCGTGCTCTGCCCCATGGCTCAGCCAAGTCTGTCCCTCAGGTGGTGCTGCCCACGCTGGCATCGCTTCGCATTGCTGCCTTTGAGGAGGGTGGCAGATTCGTGGGGCACCGGATTCTGCCTGTCTCTGCCATCCGCTCAGGTGAGCCGTGGCGGGTTTGGGCAGGACGGGTGCAGTATGTGGGGGACCTGCCCAGACCCCGCTGACTCGCCCTTCTGTCCCCCAGGGTACCACTACGTCTGCCTGCGGAACGAGGCCAACCAGCCACTGTGCCTGCCAGCCCTGCTCATCTACACGGAGGCCTCTGACTACATCCCTGATGACCACCAGGGTGAGCTGGGGGCAGAGGGGCAGCGTGGAGTGGGGACAACAGCCCTGAGGGTAGGTTCCCACCCTGCTGTGACCAGAGCTGGTGGGTGGGTGTGACCATCTGAGAGCCTCGCCTTCTGCCTCCCCAGACTATGCAGAGGCTCTGATCAACCCCATTAAGCATGTCAGCCTGATGGACCAGCGGGCCAAGCAGCTGGCCGCTCTCATTGGGGAGAGCGAGGTGAGCCTGCTGGCGGTGGGAGCAGGCTGGGAGGTGGGCAGGGCTCAGGCTCCCCTTGACCCTGGGACCAATGCACACAGTTGCTGTGGGTGTGGTTGTGGGTGCAGGTGGGCTGGCTATGGCTGACCTCTGGGCATGGCCCTGCTGGAGCGGTCCCTGCAACCCCCAGCTCTCCACTGTGTTTTATTCTGGTGCTGGGGATGGAACCCAGGGCAAGCGCTCGGCCACAAAGTAGTACCCCATGCCCAGTGGTGGGATCTTAGGAGATAGAAACATCCAAGAGGCCTTTGAATCAGACTGGACTAGAAATTCTCCTGTTCTCAGTGACCCAGGAGGCTAAGGCAGGAGGATCACAAGTTTGAGGCCAGCCTCAGCAATCTAATGAGACCCAGTCCCAAAAAATAAAAAAGTCTGGGGACGTAGCTTAATGGTAAATCACATCTGTGCAAAAAAAAAAAAAAGAGTTCCTGGCTAATTCACCAGGGAAGTTTTGAGGCCACAGAGCCCTTAAGAACATGGGGCCTGTGAGCATGGAGGAGGTGGTGGCTTCTCTGAGGAGGGGTCGGGTGCAGAGGTTTAGCCGCACGCCCAGAGCCATTCCCCAGGGACCTTCGGCGGTGGGAAGAGATGACTGCAATTAGGCCTTGGCAGAGCTGTTAGCAGGAGAGACTGGTGCCCGCTCTGCGGTCATTTCCTTCGTTGATTTAATCAGGAGCTGAGCAGTGAGGGCGAGGGACTGGGCCAGGGTGGAGGGATCCAGAGAGCAAGGATTCTTGGAGCTGGGCCAGGCCTTTCCAGAACCATCTGGGAGTTCCTGAGCACAGGCAAGGGGCTGGGCACCTCCCAGTCTTACGCCCTAGGGTGACGGGCTTGGAGGGGTTTGCTTGGTCCACTTTATTCTCATCGGCAAACAGACCAGAAGTTGAGCAGCCAGAAGGGCTGGGAGCTGGCAGGGTCGGGGGCCTGGAGACTGAGCATGGAAGGGCTTGGAGAGAACAGCCTTTCTGGAAACAGTGTCCTCTTCCTCCACCCCCAGGCTCAGGCTGGCCCAGAGACATGCCAGGAGACCCAGTCTCAGCAGCCAGGGGCCCAGCCATCCTCAAACCCCACACCCAGCCCACTGGAGACTCCCCCTCGCTGGACCCCAGGCCCTGCCACCTCCCCCACCAGCACCTCCCTCAGCAGCCCAGGTAAGGGGCAACGCGGGCCAGGGGTGAGCTGAGGGGAGGCCCCGCCCCCTCCCTGCAGCCTCTCACGGAGGCCTCTCCTCTCCAGGGCAGCGGGACGATCTCATTGCCAGCATCCTCTCAGGTAGGGAGGAGCGCCTTGGGTGCAGGGCCACCTGGAGGGCACTGCCCAGCCCAGCCCCTCCACCACCCTGCCCACTTGCACTCTGGTTCCCAGAGGTGGCCCCCACTCCGCTGGAGGAGCTCCGAAGCCACAAGGCTCTGGTGAAGCTCCGGAGCCGGCAGGAGCGGGACCTGCGGGAGCTGCACAAGAAGCATCAGCGCAAGGCCGTGGCCCTCACCCGCCGCCTGCTCGATGCTCTGGCCCAGGCCCGGGCTGAAAGCAGGTGCCAGCACCCACCTGATCCCATGAGTCTCCCACAGACTCTGCCACCCGAGCCGTGCCCCCTGGCAGGAGAGCCGGGCCTTGTGTGCACATGGTTTCCATGATGGGTGGGCGTGCGGAGCGAGGGGCCCCGACCCCACAGGAGTGTTTGGCGTATGACGGGACCCGAAGCTTCCCACACCAGGCCCAGATTCCTTCTCCTGGGGGTGACGTCTCTGTTGATGTCCCTCTGAGGAGTATTTGCCACACACCACTCCTCCTGGGTGGTGTCTGCCGTTGCTGCTGCCACATGCGCTGTCCCCACTGCTCTCCCGTGTGGTGGACTCAGCATCACCCAGAAGGTTCTCCCTACAGGGGTGCGGCCGCCGACGTGGAGGACATGAAGGAGGAGGAGGAGGCTAAGAGGTATCGAGAGTTCCAGAACAGACAGGTGCAAAGCTTGCTGGAGCTGAGGGAGGCCCAGGCGGACATAGAGGCTGAGCGGAGGCTAGAGCACCTGAGACAGGTGAGGGGGCATGTGGTGGCCAGGGAGAGCCTGCCTCTTGGGTTAACCTGGTGTTGGCCTGTGGCACTCATTGGCTGCTGTGTCTCCAGGCTCAGCAGCGGCTCAGGGAGATCCTCCTGGATGTGCACACAACTCAGTTCAAAAGGCTGAAGGAGGTGAACGAGAGGTAAGGCGGAGACCCTCGTGTGGGTGTGGCAGGGACTTCTGGCCCAGATGAGGACCAGACCAGGACCCTGCCACCAACCTTCCCCTTCCACTACCGGCTTCTCCAGGGAGAAGAAGGAGCTGCAGAAGATCCTGGACAGGAAGCGCCACAACAGCATCTCTGAGGCCAAGACAAGAGAGAAACATAAGAAAGAAGTGTAAGAGTGCTGGGGCCAGGAGTCGGGTGCCCGGGCAGGCAGCACAGTGCCCAGGCCCTGAGCCCATCCCACCTCCCTCCTCACAGGGAACTGACGGAGATTAACCGTCGGCACATCACCGAGTCTGTCAACTCCATCCGTCGGGTGAGTGCCACCCTAACCTCCCCCTAATCCTTCATTCATCAGAAATCCCTCTCCTAGCCGGGCGCCGTGGCGCTGGAGTGCGTGTTATCCCCGCGCCTCAGGAGACTGAGGCAGGAGGATCAGGAGTTCAAAGCCAGTCTCAGCAACTTAGAGAGGTTCCAAGCAACTGAGTGAGATGAAAAAATAAAAAGGACTGGGGATGTGGCTCAGTGAAGTGTCCCTAGGTTCAATCCCCGGTACCAAAAGAAAAAAAGAAGCCCATCTCCTTGGTGTCTGGCCTGATGGCACGCTGCCCTCCAAAAGCTGATAGGACCTTCCTCCAGGGTCCCAACAGCCCCCTGGTGCCTGCTTCATATCCAGGGACAACTGTCTGCACCAGTGCCCAGTGGCTTTGGAGCCCCCTGTAGGTCATGCCCAGCCTGAGCCCCAGGACCCTGACCTCCCTCAAGGTCCCTCAGCTGAGCCCTTGCCCACCCTCACAGCTGGAGGAGGCCCAGAAGCAGCGACATGACCGCCTAGTGGCTGGGCAGCAGCAGGTGCTGCAGCAACTGGCAGAAGAGGAGCCCAAGGTAAGGCCCTAAAGGAAGCTGGTGGGCAGATGCTTGGTGGCCTGGCCACCCTGTGACACCTGTCTTCCTGTAGTTGCTGGCCCAGCTGACCCAGGAGTGTCAGGAGCAGCGGGCGAGGCTGCCTCAGGAGATCCGACGGAGCCTGCTGGGAGAGACACCAGAGGGGCTAAGGGACGGGCCCCTGGTGGCCTGTGCCAGCAATGGCCATGCACCCGGGAGCAGTGGGCACCTGTCTGGTGTTGACTCGGAGAGCCAGGAGGAGAACACGCAGCTCTGACCTGGCCGTGCAAGAGGTGGCCACAGGGCCAGGGTGGGCGCTGGGCAGAGGGCAGGAGGTGAAGACACTAATGCTTTTTTTTTTTTTTTTTAACTTTTTATCTTTAGAAATTATATTTTTTTAAACCTGGGGCAGGTGCCCCACACTAACTCCTTTCATCTTCCTGGGGCCCCATTAACCCCCAGCCCCTCCTTCCTAACCTCAGTCCTAGGGAAGGGGCTGGGCTGGGCTGGGCCTTGCCCCCATGACACCCACACCCAGATGGGCGTCCTTCCCTCACTTCCCAGGGGCCACATGGAGCTCTGGGAAGCAGGGGTCACAATCTCTATGCTTTGGGGATTTTTTTACATGAATAAAAGTGGATTTCGGGGAGCCCGTGTGCGGCGTGGTGACTCCAGGCCGGGGTCCAGCCCTGCACTTCCCTTGGGTCCCAGCTTTCCTCTTCTAGAGTCGTCCGTGGGGTCAAGGTCAGGCCCCCGTCAAAAGCTGGTGGGCTTGAACTTGGCTGCTTTGCAGTGACCTTCCTCAATGCCACAGGAGGCTCTGGTTTCCCCCAGACCTTCCTGCCTCTGTGCCCTGTGACCCCTGGGCTTGTGTCCCGGCTCTCCCTGTCCTCCCTTCTCAGAGGCACAGGCTCCTTCAGGAAGCCTTCCCTGCCCCCTTCCTGTTGCCTGATATGATCCAAGCTCCCACCACCTTCTACTGAGTGGCTCTGGGGTCCCATGCAGGCAGTTCAGGGGGTGGTGGTGGATAGCCTGGTGGAACTGGGCTTTCATAAGTAAGCCAGTCAGGGGCCTGTCTCTGACCCCTGGAGATGGGAAACTGACAGTCCCAGACATTGTAGGGACTGGGACAACATGTGACCCCCTCATCCCTGTGAGGAAGATGTTCTGCCTGTTTTACAGATGAAGAAACTGAGGCCCTGAGCGGAAGCCAGGTGGTGCCAGGCCACAACTAAATGGAGATGTCCTGACCTGGAGGCAGGGAGGGCCCAGACCCTCTGTGGCAGACTGTCTTCGGCTAGCCTAGAAGACCTGCTCCATGCCTCTGACCACCAAGGAGCAGCAGAGACCCCACAGCGAGGGTGTGAGGGCGTGAGGGCCTGGCCGGGCGGGCTCCAAAGCAAGGCCAGGCTGGCACCTCTTCAAGGCCTCTCCCAGCTTCCTGGCGCTTCCCGAGCTGGCTGCTCCCTCCTCCAGAGGAAGGCAGCCTCTTATCTGGGCTTATCTCCTGCCAATTGAGTGTTTTCTTTGCTTTGTTTTTGCTGCAGCCTCCTGCAAACAGATGGGGTGGGGAGGCCAGAGAAACCAGGCAGCTGAAGTAGGGCCTCCCCAGGGCTGGGACCTGTGCCCTGGGCCCTTCCTCAAGGTGGATACCATTGCCTAAGTGACCCTCCTCCTGCTGTCAGAGCTTGTCCTGTCCCCCCAGTCTGCCAGTTCTCCTGTATGCCCATCCTGGCCCCATAACAGTCAGCCTGCTCCCTTTTCCCCCGCCCACCCGGCTGGCAAGCCTTTACTTACCCAAACACTCCATGTGGGTCCTGAGTCCCCAAAACTACCCTGTGTGCTACTGAGCCCCTCAGAAGCCTGGCCTCTACTGCTACCCCATCTTTCCTGGGTCCCCTCATCCTCTTCTCTGCAATGACAGTTCCAACTTCAGCCCACCCCCTCCTGGCAGACCTCCCTGACTGTCCTGCCAGAGGAGGCTGACCCCTCTCTGGTTCTGGAAGCCTCTGGGAGCCAGGCTGTGGAGAAGTTCATCTGTGTACCCAGCACAAAGCACTGGCCTGGACTACAGGGGCGCCAATAAATCTTTTGGAACAGAGCCCTTAGCCCTGCGCCAGGTCTCCATGCGAAGCTTCTTGGTTCCCTAGTGATTGCGCCGCCCCTGCCCTGAGCACTCTGCCAGGTCCCCAAGCAGCGCTGGCCTTAGGCCGGCCCACAGTAGCTGCTCGAAAGTACTGACCCAAATAGGAACAAATGACCCCTCTCTGGGGAGCCATGGCATGGTTTACAGAGCGCGGAATTCGGAATTCCAGTGGCAGCCGAGCCTTGGTTCCCAATTACCATACTAGAGATAAGCGCCTGGCAGTCTTTGGGGCCCAGTGGCCCCACCCCGAGGTGGATCTACTTACTGCCTTGACCCCTTCCCTGTATTTGTCCCTGGATGTCACCCAAAAGAGCCTGTTTCCTGCATGTGTAAGCTGGGGGCATTTTTTTAAACGTCAATGATAGAACCATCCTGGTCCAACCCCAAGCGACGTACAGAGGCGACGCGGCGGCACAGGTGTGACTTTTATTAGCATGTAGGTCGCTGGGCCCACAGCTTCCCGGCGGAGGAGAGGGCCTTGGCAAAGAAATGAGGGTTAAATCCCGGCTCGCAGCTTGGGCGGGGCTGCCCAGCGCCGTGGGGCGACCAGCCGTGGGCGGAAAACCTTCAAAACTTGCGTGGACCTACCCTCTGCGCTCCCATGCGCCTCCCAGCCAAGGGACAGAAGGGTCCCCTCTGCACAGGCCTGCGGAGACTTCCGCCCACACCCAAGATGGTCGCCAACGGCGACAGGAACCGGTGGAGTTCGGGATGTGGGGACGGTCACTGGGAGGGGGCGGAGCCTCGCCTCCCCAAGTTCCGATCCCACCAGGACTGGATGAAGCGCGTCCAGCTGGAGCTTTGCCGCATCTGCGACGCTGTGCCTGCGCTCCTCGGGCGAGGAAGTCCCTTGGGGTGGGAGGAGGAAAAGGATTAAATTAATCGGCTTACCCAGGCGGATCGAATCAAGTACCTCCATTTCCGGAACCCAGTGTAGAGGAGATCCGGGGAGATGTAAAAGACCACGGCCTCCAGCATGTCCTGTACCGAATGGTCAGGGAGCCAGCCACAGAGGACGCTTAGGCCCTCAGGAATGGGGACTGGGAAAATGCTTTGGGATCTAAGTGGAAGAGCCAAATATCTAGCACCTAGAAGATGGGACCGCAATTCAAGAATTGACGTGTGCCCCACGCGATGGGGCACGCCTGTAATCCCAGAGAGGAATTACAGGGAGGCTAAGGCAGAGGATTGAAAGTTGGAGACCAGACTCAGCCATTTAGCCAGATAGTGCCTCAAAAAACGGGGGGCACTGGGGATGTACCTTGATGGTCAAGGGTCCCTGGATTCAATTCCCAGTACCCCTCCCCCCCAAATTGAAGAAATATCCCAAGAGCCTTGATACCCGAAAGAGGCGGTCCAATGATTTAGGACGCGGAAGGAACTTGCGGGTAGGAGGCGGTCCGGGACTACAGGTCCCAACTGCCCCGGGATATGACAGGACCTGGCGGGTAATAGGTGATCCGGGACTACAGGTCCCAGCATGCCCGGGGACAGAAGGCGGTCCGGGACTACAAGTCCCAGCATGCCTTGAGACGTGGAAGGACCTGGTAGGGACAGGCGGTTCGAACTACAGGGCAACGCTTGCCGCATGCCGCAGGGCCAGCGCTCACCATAAAGGAGCCCTCGAATTCGTCGCTCATCCTCCGGAGCTCGCGGCCGTAGCGCTGTGCAGCCCAGAGATTGGGGGGCGCCGAGCGCGAGCGGCCGCGGAAGGGGCTGGGCTCCTCTTCCATCCCTTCATCCAAATCGGTATCTGCGGGGTACGAGCTGTGGCGACTCCGGGTCTCCGTAGCCCCGGCGCCTGCAGAAGGGTTAGCGGGTTGGGGCGAAGTAAATCTCTGCTGCTCTGCGTCCCCCTAGCTGCGAAACCCTCCAGTGTAAATGGAAGGAAGCTCGGGGGCTTTTGTGGGAAATCGAGTTAAGGCCTCACGAAACCCGCACATCTTTGCTAAGTGCCAATAAGGGTCGAGGCCTTTTAGCCCATTAAATAAATGATTTTACACTGTGCTTGGAACTAAAGAGGCAGTGGTTGTAATTACTAGGATTAGGGAGGCGTCCTGCACAAGATCTGCAGGGGTCTCCAGAGGATGAGAACCTGGCAGCAACACTGATGTATCCTTCATCACACCTGCTTTGAAGAAAATGTCCAGAACTGTTGACTTTTCTTTTTCTGTTTTGGTACTGGGGATTGAACTCAGGGAGGGACACTCGACTACTGAGCCGTATCCCCAGCCCTATTTTGTAGTTTATGTAGAGACAGGGCCTCACTGAGTTGCTTAGCATCTCGCCATTGAGGCTGGTTTAGAACTCCAGATCCTCCTGCTTCAGCCTCCCAAACCGCTGGGGTTATAGGCATGCACCATTATGCTGGGCTGTTTGTTGACTTTTTTGATGTGACGTTTATGGAACACTTACTATGCATTAATTCCCTCCTTATCTTCCTAACCACCCTGAGAGTTGAGTACTACCACTGTTTCCGCGTTACGGATGAGATGACTGAGGCTTAGAGAAGACTTATAAGCCCTGAGGCTCGAAGTCCCTAGGTTTGATAGAATCCAGGGTCCACTGAGATGGACCTCATTCCCTGTCCAACCATCTTTAACTCTGAAACAACTTCCTCACCTTCACGAGGGCCTAATCCTAGCCTTTACTCCCAGCAGGTGTAAGAGTCACACCTAATAAGGAGTGTGGAGATGCTCTGTGAATGGCCAGCACTGTAGGTCAGTATATTCAGAAGGATCTCTGTTGTGAGGTCTGATCTGGGTACCGTGTGCCACTCTTGACTCCTGCCAACTATACCTTGCTGCTCACACCAAGACCTAGGACTTCCAGGAGCAGAAAACCCAGAGCTAAGACATCCTGGGGCACACACTTGGCATTCACAGATAAGGATGTCGGTCAGGAATTCTTTGCAGGAGGGAAGATTTAGGCCAGGTGTGGAAGCTGGGGTGTATCAAACAGAACATCTCCCCTCTCCAGACAGACCCCCCCACTTAGAAGAGGATGGGAACCAAAAAGAGCCACCCTGAGGTCAGGCAAGGGTACCTCAAACCCTCAGAAGAGCCAGATGGAAGTAGCTAAATCAGGAATCAACTGGGATGGGGCTGGAGTGCCAAGAACAGAAACACTCCTGATAAAAAATGGGCCTCTCTGGGGCTTGAGTTATGGCTCAGCTGTAGAAGTGCTTGCCTTGCATGTGGAAGGCACTGGGTTCCATCCTCAGCACCTCATAAAAATAAAATAAAGGTATTGTGTCCATCTATAACAAAAAAAAAAAATTCTTAAGAAATGGGCCTGCCTGCTTTTCATTTCTATGGGACACAGGCAGTGGAGCAGGGATCAGTAATTCTGTGGGTCCAGCCAGGACCATGTTCCTGCTCCGGGACCTTGAGCCCGTTGGGGTCTTGGTGTATTTCTCTGTGAAATGGGGGCAGTCCCTGTCTCCCAGGACGACTGGGAGAACACAGGAGAGCATCCCACCCTGTCCTTGCACATCCCCAGTGAGGCAGACACCAAATCCTATCTTACAGATGAGGAATAGAGGCACTGAGAGGTTAGGAACTTTCCTGAGTCACAGTGGCACACCCTGCCTGCCACCAAATGTCCAGGCAATGTTAGCTTCTGAGAACTCAACATTTGACACGTGCAAGTCACCTGAGTGATGACTTTCCAATGAGTAGTGCTAACACTATCACTCTCCCAGGAATTAAGACAAGCAGAAGAGGCCTGGAGGATAGCTCAGCGGTAGACCACTCACCTAGCATGCTGGAGGCCCTGGGCTGGATCCCAGCACCACAAACAACGAAAAACAAGCATAAAGGGCTGGGGATGTAGCTCAGTTGGTAGAGTGCTTGCCTCACGTGCACAAGGCCCTGGGTTCAATCCCCAGCCCAAAATAAATAAATAAAAGCATAAGAACACGGGCTAGGACAGATTGGATGTTTCCAATGTATGAATTCATTTAGTCCTCATCCTGTGCTAACAGGAAATTTCCTCACGGTCACCATTTTACAGAGGAGGAAACTAAAGCAGGACAGGGTAATTTGCCCAAGATCATATAGCAAGTGGCAGGGATGAAGCCAAGTGTGGTGGTGCAGGCCTGTAATCCCAGCCACTCCAGGAGGCTGAGACTGGAGAATTGCAAATCTGAGGCCATTCTGAGCAACTTAACATGGCCCTATGGACTTAGCCAGACCCTTTCTCAAAATAAAACAAAAAATGGATTGGGGATATGGCTGAGTGGTTAAGTGCCCCTGGGTTCAATCCCAGGTACCAAAACAAACAAAAACAGCTCAAAGCCTGTACTATGGGATGGAAGATTCTCAGCAAGCCATGAATTTGGCAATATCAAGCCGTGCCATCACCAAAATGATGCCCATTTGCATGAAATGAATTATTATTTTGTAGCACTGGGGATGAAATCCAGGGGTGTTCTACCACTGAGCTATATCCCCAGACGTTCTTTTTTTTTTTTTTTTTTTTGTACTGAGGATTGAACCCAGAGCACTTAACTATTGAGCTACATCCCTGGCCCTTTTAAATTGTTTAGGATCTTGCTAAATTGCTGAGGCTGGCCTCAAACTTGTGATCCTCTGCCTCAGCCTCCTGAGGAGGTGGGATATTAGGTATGCCTCACCATGCTTAGTTGGGAAAACCAAAAGTATCTGTTTACTGGGGCAGGGGGGCGGATCCAGAAGATTGTCTGTGAACTCCCTAGGGAAAGAGGTCAGGTGTGCCTAAGCCAATTTCCCCTCTAGGGGAAGGGAGTGCTAGAGCCTGGGTGGATACCCAGTCCTGCCCACTCAGGCCATCCACCTGGAGTTTAGCCTGAGGCGGATAGGGTGTGGGAGGGGACTGTGGCCTGGCAACTCACCTCCAGCTGAAAGCTCTGACTTACCCCCCAGGCTTCTGGGCAGCAGGTGGGGGCCCAATACTTCCACCTTCCCGCTGCCACAGGCTCCCTCATAAAAACAGAGCAGTTCAGGCACTTAGAAGCTGTGAGCTTCCCCACTAGGCAGGGCCAGGCCTAGATCCCATCTTTAGGATGCTAGGCTTCGAAAGCCCTACTACCCTGCCCTAGGAGGCAGAGGTTGCGGCCCCAGTGCTCTGTCCCACCCTGACCAGTGGCCTCACAAGCCATCAGCATCCTGTAGCCCCTGTGGGCTTAGACAGCAGGCCCTCACCCTGTCAGAGGGGATGAAATCAGAAAGCTCTAAGATGGGGGATGGTTAATATTTTCTGTCAAGAGCTAGGAAGCAAATAGTTCAGGTTTGGTGGCCACAGTCTCTGGGACAATTATTCAACTTTACGCTCACAGCGGAAGAAGCCACAGCCATACGGAGCTGACGGTACATTGCAGTGTTCCACTACAGCTTTATTCAGGACACTGAAACCTGAATTCTATCTAATTTCCCTTGTTAAAAATACTGTTCTCTGGATTTTTGTCCACTATTTTAAAAAGTGAAAAATCGCTAGATGCAGTGCCACAGGCTGTAATCCTGGAAACTGAGAAGCTGAGGGGAGGATAGTAAGGTCCAAGCCAGCCTCAGCCACATTTAGCAAGATTCGTTCTCAAAATAAATACCCAGCTACTTGGGAGGCTGAGGTATGAGGGCCATTTGAGCCCTGGACATTCCCAGGTGCCCCAGGCCCAGCAACTGCACCTCCAGCTTTAAGCTCTTCTCGGCCCATTCTTAGACACAGAGATTTACCAGAGGCCGTGGTCTACCAGCCCCTGCTGTAAGCCCAACTTCAGCCATCTTCGCTTTAAACCTCCAGTGGGTCCTATTGAAGGTTTTTATTGAAGGCCATGGAGACACAGGACTGCAAGTGCTTCTGCACCTTCCCCTCTGCACTGTTGGTAACAGGCATCAGGTCCTTCCTGCAAAGGAGGCCACCTGAACTCCCATTTAACAATCCAACAGGAGCCCAATGGCAGGATATAGAAGGGCAAAGAGATCAAATGTGAGCTGCCCTGCCCAGGTAGAAGGTTCCAGGCCACACAGTACAGGCAGGCCACTGGCCCTTGTGATCTTTTTTTGAAAATCACTTGCTTTTAAGAACTGATTATTAGGGCTGGAGATGTGGCTCAAGCGGTAGCGCGCTCGCCTGGCATGCGTGCGGCCCGGGTTCAATCCTCAGCACCACATACCAACAAAGATGTTGTGTCCGCCGAGAACTAAAAAATAAAATATTAAAAAAAATTCTCTCTCTTTAAAAAAAATTAAATTAAAAAAAAAAGAACTGATTATTAAATCAAACAGAAACATTTAAACTGGGTGTGGTGTCACTAGCCTGCAATCCAGCTCCTCAGAAGGCTCAGGCAGGAGGATCAAAAGTTCAAGGCCAGGGCTGGGCTATGGCTCAGTGGTAGAGGGCTCACCTACCACGCGTGAGGCACTAGGTTGGATCCTCAGCACCACATAAAAATACATTGTATGCACCTATAACTAAAAAATGAGTATTACAAAAAATAAAAAATAAAATAAGTAAAATATAGGGGGCTGGAACTCTAGCTCAGTGGTAGAGCACTTTCCTAGCATGTATAAGTCACTGAGTTTGATTCTCAGCAAGGCATATAAATAAAGAATAAAGCCCATTAACAACTAAAAAAATATTATAGCTGAGCCTGGTGGCACACACCTTTAATCCCAGCAATTTTGAGAGGCTGAGGCAGGATGATCCCAAGTTCAGGCCAGCTTGTCTCAAAATAAAAAAATAAGAAGAGCTGGGGATATAACTCAATGACAAAGTGTCCTTGGGCTCAATCCCAGCACCAACAGAATTTTTAAAAAGCTGTGTGCCAGCCTGTCAACCCAGCAGCTTGGGAGGCTGAGGCAGGAGGATCAAGAGTTCAAAGCCAGCCTCAGCAAAATCAAGGCCCTAAGCAACTCAGTGAGACCCTGTCTCTAAATAAAATATAAAATAGGGCTGGGGATGTGGCTCAGTGGTCAAGTGCCCCTGAGTTCAATCCCTATTACAAAAAAAAAAAAAAAAGAAAAAAATTTTTTTTTCACTCAAAGTCCCCACAGACTGAGTGGGGCCTCAACTACCCTTCCCCACCTCCCTCCCTTGGGAGGCACACTAGCTTGAGGCAGTCTTGGCCCCTGGGCCTCCCCATCTGCTCTTCCCGGTATCTGGAAAGGTCTTCCCACAGACATCGGAATGGCTCACCCATAGCCTCTTCCAGCCAGGCCTCCATGTGGCTTCTTCCCAAGAACCACCCCAGTGACTCTGCCAGCCCCCATGACTGTGCTCCTCTGTACTCTCTTTGTGCTCGACCCCTGCACACACCATCTTCTAATGCATTCTGTGTTTCCAGCCTATCTCCCCCGCCTCAGTAGAATGCGTAAGCTCCACAGGGCAAGGACTGCTTCCCGCTCACTGAGGCACCCCAGCAGCCAGGACGGCATGTGGCACATATTAAGTTCTCACCACGCAGAAGTGAGGGCTGAGGATGGGGAGGGACAGCCAGGTGCGGGTGGAGAACGGAGTGGGGTGTGATCAGAAAAGCAGCACGCTGGAGATATGGATGTTAAAGCAAGTGTGGGAGGCAGAGCGGGAGCCACAAATGGGGAGGGGGTTATTCAACTTCAGAGGGCCATGACCTGACTTGGCTTTCACAAGACCTCTCTGTTCCAGGTGCCAGCCCAGTGCCAGGCACCAGGGAGATGCAGGCTACTGAGAAATGCCCAGGCCCTCCTGTGCCCATCCTTCCATGTGACCCCAGTGTTTCCCAACTCCCACACCAGTCACAGAGCCTGGGAGGGCTGTCTTCCACTTGGGGATCAACTGCCCTTCCCTGGTACAAGGGCAGCTCCCTATGCGTGAGCCTCAGGGTGGAAAAGCACACACCTACCTGGTGGAAGGCTCTATCCCAGGGAAAGGTGGCACCCTGTGGCAGGCATCAAGCAGTCTTCCAACCCACCTCCTATTTAGGTAATACCAAGCACGAGTGACCTTAGGAGAGTCACTTCCCTTTCTGGATCACTGCCTGCCTTTCACCGATTTCTGTTCCTGGTCCCATAACAACAGATGCCCTTTTTGAGCATTTACTATGCACCATCTCTATAATCAATGCCTTCTGCACATTCCTGCCAATTAACTCAATAGTACTACAAAGTGATGGTGATTGTTTGGCTTGCAGAAGAGGAAACCGAGGCTCAGAGAAGTTAGGAACTCCCCTCAAAGCTTTCAGTGAGTGTGGGTGCAGCTCAAGTATAGGGAGTGACTGGGCTGAAGGCAAAGTGGATAGGCAGGTGGTGTCAGTGGTGGGGAACCTACCTCCATGGTTGCTGCTGCTGGTTGCCTGCCACTGCTGGTGACCCGTGTCCCTGGGGAGGCCTGGAGCCAAGCCACAGCCTGGTGGTTGATTCTTGTAGGGGCCTGGCCGGTCCCCTGCGGGGCTGGGGCCCAGGCCCCCTTCTGCGGAGCTGGAGTCTTCCTGCTCACTGGGCTCAAACTCTGGGATCTGGAACATGCTCTGGGCTGCGAGGACAAGATGACAGGTAGTCAGGGTGCAAAACTAGGGAAACGGCAGCGGTGGGAGACAAGGGACAGGTGTCCCTTTCTCCCTCTAATACCTTAGCTCATTTAGGCCCGCCGGTCCTTCCAGGCCCTCATCTATCTACTGCATCTGGTCCGGCAGGGAGCTCAGGGAGTTGCCCAGGACCTAAATCTCCCCTCTTGGGGCCCAGGTGCTCGGGAGCAGCCCCAAACCCCTACCTAGGCCCCGCCCCTCCCCGCCCTGCCGGTGGTTTGGCGCACAGGTCTCACCCCAAGCCCGTTCTCAAGGCCCCTGACCCGGGCCCGCCGCCTCCCTCTAAGTACTGAAAGTGCCCGGCCCAGGTTTCCTGGGTAACGGGAAATGTCACCGACCTGGTCCAATCAGCTCTCGGAATGAATCGCGGTTTGGCCCGGAGGCGGGGCTACTCCAGGCCGGGTGCCACCCTCGCCGCCGACCTGCGGGTCCTACCGCCTTCCTCCCCGGTCCCTCCTTCCTCTCCGGTCGCCCTGACTTCCTCGCGCCTGGAGCGTGCGTGGAAGCGATGAGGGCTTTTTCTGGGATCCCCATTTGGAACCTGGAGGCCTGCTTCTGCGGACGAATCCTTCAGCCCCTCAGGGCCTTAATTTCCCCCGTGTAAAATGGAGATAATGACACCTCCCTCGGGGGCCGGTGAAAATTTTGTAAACAGAATGGTGATTACTGTGGATGAAAGCACTTTGTAAAGCCGTAATTGACGCTCAGCCGTCGGATGCAATTATTGCTGCTGTTATTGCTTCGCCTGGACCGAGTGATCGGTCGGGAAGTCCCACTCTCTCCTCCTCCTCGCGCTGCCCGCATCTGGGACCCCTCCCAGCGCCATCTCGGGAGCACTTAAGATAAGAGAGGGAGCCTCCTCTCTGGCAGGATGAATGCCCGGGCGCGGGAGAAGCGACGGGGGCCCCTGTGAGAGCGAGCCGTGGGGCTCTCGGAGCTCTGCGGCTGGCAGACAGCGTGCAGGAGGCCGGCCAGGTGAGCGGGCCGGTGACCGGGGCTTGCGGGCCCGCTGGGGGCGTTCGGAGTCCGCGGGTCGGGGCTCAGGGGGCGGGGCCGGGGGCCATCTTGGCTATGGGCGGAAGTTTCCTTCAGAGACTCAGTGAGGGGAAGTGGTTGTCGCCCCCACCCGGGCGGCGTGATCCTAGTTTGAGGATAGAGAATTTAAGCGTGGGAATGGGCGGTGTTCCAAAGAAGCAAGGGCCGGCAGCCCAAGGCACGGCCCATCCTGGCGCACGTTGGGTGCGGCGGTGCCTCGGCGTCTCAGCCGCTTGCCGGCTCCCGTAACCCCGGGCACCCGTTGGTGGCGCAGCCCGCGCTGATTCTCGAAAGGTTCCACGCCGGGCGCGGCGCCGGGCTGCGGAGCCAGGGCCGGCCTCTGCGCAATTTGCGTAGCGAACGATGCCCGCGCAGGCGCAGGAGGGGGCGGAGCAGCGGGAGCCGGGGAGCTGGAGCCCCGGGTCCCGGCGACCGGAGCCCGCTCCCCTAGCCGCGGCCTGAGGATTGGGCATCGGCCTTTCCTGCCCCCCGCGGCTGGAGGGTGGAGGCGGTGGGCGGGGGAGAACGGCTGGATTCTCCAGGACCGACAAAGAAGCCCCCATACGGATTATTGGAGGAGAGAGAGTCCCCAAGCTTGGGGAGGGGGAGAGCCGGGCGTTGGGCGCCCCCGCAGCGATCACTGCCCTAAGCTGACCGGTATCGGCCGGCTCTCCCCCTCCTGCCAGGCCGACTTGAGCGACCAGAGCCAGGGACTCCTCTCCTTCAGCCTCTGCATCCCCGCATCCCTCTGGCTCTGAGGCCAGCCCAGGGAGAGACACCCCAACCCCCCACCTCCTTTGCCCAGGAGAGGACTGCCCTTCTACATCCCAGAGCCAGGGGCCCAGGTTGCCTGTGTCTCCCAAGGCAAGGGTCTTTCTGTTGAGGAGGAAGGCCCTGGCCAGCCACAACTTCTATCCTTCTGAGTTCCCATCTCTGTCACTGCACCCTCCGTATTTATTTCCCTGCCCCTTGCCAGTCCTCCATCTCTTTCTCTGGGATTCAGGCCTCCTTCCCTGACATGGAGAGTAACCTGTCTGGCCTGGTGCCTGCTGCCGGGCTGGTTCCTGCCCTGCCGCCTACTGTGACCCTGGGGCTGACCGCGGCCTACACTACCCTGTATGCCCTGCTCTTCTTCTCTGTCTATGCCCAGCTCTGGCTGGTGCTTCTGTATGGGCACAAGCGTCTCAGCTATCAGACGGTGTTCCTGGCACTTTGTCTTCTCTGGGCCGCCCTGCGTACTACCCTCTTCTCCTTCTACTTCCGTGACACTCCCCGAGCCAATCGCCTGGGGCCCTTGCCCTTTTGGCTTCTCTACTGCTGTCCTGTCTGCCTGCAGTTCTTCACACTGACGCTCATGAACCTCTACTTTGCCCAGGTAATTATGGTAAGGGGTGGGGGATGAGGGGGGCAAGTCTCAAGAGCCCAAAGGAGTGATGGGCATCTCTGCTCTCAGGTGGTGTTCAAGGCCAAGGCGAAGCGTCGGCCAGAGATGAGCCGAGGCTTGTAAGTATTGGGGCACTGGTGGGCTCAGCCCCAGGTCAGGGGCAGGGAGAAGCCTACTTTTCAGGGCTTAGGCAAGAACAACGCAGGGAATGTTTGTGAAAGAGCTTGGAAAAGCTAAAGCACCTGGCACAGATGGCTCAGCAGAGGCTTGCATACGTGAGGGTCGACAGTAATAGAAACAGTTGTATACTGTGAGGGGAAAGGACACCAGTGTCACCCATGATGGAGAAAGAGCTGGAGGCTCCAACCCGTGGAAATCACAAAGCCCAGGTGCACTTCTGGGTGACCTTGGGCTGCAGTACCCCTGTCACTGCACATTGTCTTCCAGATCATAAAGAACTTTCACAAACATCTTTCTTTTAACAACTTACCTAAGAAGATCTTATCTTTATTTGCAACTTGAGGAAACTGAGGCCCAGCCAGATAAAGGAGCGTGTTCAAGGTCACAGAGCTGGCAGGAAGCAGAGCCAGAGCTCAGATCTAGACTTCTGACTTCCAATCTGGTGTTTCTTTGCAAGATGCCACAGCTATCCCTCACCTTCTGACCTCTTTGGGCCTCAGTTTCCCAATCTGTAAAACTGGAAGAGCAGGTTTCAGCCTGGATGATCTGAATTCTGACAGACACTGGGGTCTCCTGAGGGCGGTAGTGTGGTTGGTGAATGCCAAGGGCAGTCCATGGTCTGAGGCTGACTGTGCTGTGGGCTGCAGGCTGGCCGTCCGAGGGGCTTTCGTGGGGGCCTCGCTGCTCTTTCTGTTGGTGAACGTGCTGTGTGCAGTGCTGTCCCGCCGGCGCCGGGCACAGCCCTGGGCCCTACTGCTGGTGCGCGTCCTGGTGAGCGACTCCCTCTTTGTCATCTGCGCCCTCTCTCTTGCTGCCTGCCTCTGCCTGGTTGCCCGGCGGGCCCCTTCCACTAGCATCTACCTGGAGGCCAAGGTAGGGCCACAAGTCCTGTTGCACAGGTATCCTTGGGGATCTTTGGGCAGTGGTCATCAGGGTACAGAGGAAGTTGGGAGCCTCCTCTCCCTGAGGATCCTCTGTTGTCGTCCATGCCAGGGGACCAGTGTGTGCCAGGCGGCTGCAATGGGTGGCGCCATGGTCCTGCTGTATGCCAGCCGGGCCTGCTACAATCTGGCAGCCCTGGCCTTGGCGCCCCGGAGCCGGCTGGATGCCTTCGATTACGACTGGTACAATGTTTCTGATCAGGTGAGTGTTAGGCCGTTTACCAGCTGTGGCACCTGCTCTCAAGCTGGCCTTGCTCTGTCATGGTGCTACTTGAGTGGGATTGCAGACTGGCACAAGCTCCTGCCTTCCCACAGGCGGATCTGGTAAATGACCTGGGGAACAAGGGCTACCTGGTGTTTGGCCTCATCCTCTTCGTGTGGGAGCTCCTGCCCACCACCCTGCTAGTGGGCTTCTTCCGTGTGCATCGGCCCCCGCAGGACCTGGTGAGGATCTCCATTCCCCTCGATGGGGCTAGTGGAAAAGAATGGACCCTGGGAATCCTGGGCAGAAGTCTGGGGACACCTGTGGGGGATAGGAGAAAGCACTGACGACAGTGACATCTCCCCCCTCCCACAGAGCACCAGCCGCATCCTCAATGGGCAGGTCTTTGGCTCCCGTTCCTACTTCTTTGACCGAGCTGGGCACTGTGAGGACGAGGCCTGCTCCTGGGAGCATAGCCGGGGGGAGAGCACCAGGTAGGAGTCCTTCCTGGCTTCTAGCCTGCTCCATCAGCGGTAGGATTGGAGAGCCATGTCCCCCCAGCCCCCACCTCACACCTAGCCGTTGTTTCCCCATCTCTTTTAGGTGAGGCCCCCTCTGGGTTCCTAGTGCTAAGTCCTCCACCTCCGTCCCTGGATGCAGTTTACCCTGGACCCCGGGGGGCTGGGTTGTAGGGATTCTGAGCCTCTCTTCCCTGCCATTCTCATGAATGTGGCTCTGGTCAATGCCCTGGGACTGACCCTGCTTCTCTGCCTGCAGCATGTCGGGCAGCCTAGGCTCTGGCAGCTGGTACGGCGCCATCGGGCGTGAGCCAGGCTGGTGTGGGGGCAGCCAGACGAGGACCACTCCTCTGCTCTTCTCCCAGGTGCCAGGACCAGGCGGCCATCACCACAGTCTCTACTCGACCCCACAGACGTGACCCCCCTTGTGCTCCCCCCCAGAGCACTCGGGCCCCAGTCCCCCTCACCCCAGGCCCCTGTGCCACGTTTATCTGCCGCTTCTTGCCCAGAATCCTGGGGGCCATGACAGCCACCCCCTCTGGCCGGCTCCTTGCTGCTCCTGTCGTAGTGAGCTAGTGCCGTTGCCCCTAGGATGGGAGGGCACGGCCCTAGCTGCCAGATGCCTACAGCGCCCTGGCATGACCTGCCACCTCCGCTTCCACACTGGAGCCAGCTACCTCTCCTGTGCCTGCCACTCAATAAAGTGTCTGTGCCCCTCTTCCGTTCACCTGTTGCATCTATGTTTTGGGTTGTTCTCACCTTTGCCTGTGTAGTCACAAGCTGATCCGACTCTGGCCCTTAAAGTGGGCTGCTAGGCTAGACAGGGCTATTCACGTCACCAAGGCTGGAGGGCACAGAGAGGGAGGGATCTGCAGCCATCAAGGGGAGGCTGCACATGCTTTGGTTCTAGAAGCTCTTCTGGGGTGGGTTCCTCCCATTCCTAACAATTTCTTCTCTTTTGTAATATCTTCCTCAAGATTCCCCCACCCCCGTGGTTCTGAGAATTGAACCCAGGGGTGCTCTACCACTGAGCTACATCTCCATCCCCTTTTATTTTATTTTGAGATAGGGTTTTGTTAAGTTGCCCAGTCTAGCCTTGAACTTGTGATCCTCCTGCCTCAGCCTTCTAGGTAGCTGGGATTACAGGCATGTCTTACTTTTTTTTCCTTTTTAAAAATGGGCTCTCACTGTATTGTCCAGGCTGGCTCTGAACTCCTGGACTCAAGCAATTCTCTGGCCTCAGCCTCATTGCAGGTAGCTGAGACTAGCCACCATGCCCAGCCCACAACATCTCCCTGGGGCTGGGGCTGTAGTTCAGTGGAAGAGCACTGGCCTAGCATGCACAAGACCCTGGGTTCAGTCCCCTGCACTGCCCTCCCCCAAATCGCATATTTTATGAAGCTGAAGCCTTCCAATTTTTGGTCAGGAACTAAAGCCCTTCTCCTGAGCCCCAGTGCACTGTGGTTATGTGGTGCATCAAAGTGATGGGGTTTGTGGAGGCCTGGTTGGTTTCTCTCTCATCACTCCTAACCTAGCCTTCAGGTGCCAGGGCTCAACGAGGACTGACAGAGGAGGTGTTGATGTGGGATAGAACAGTATCTGGCTCCCAATGAGGTGTGGGTTTGCCCACATGGGTGGGCTGCCTGGAGGATCCCCTTCTCTGGCTGCCCTAACAGCATAATCCCTGCTCTGTTCCTGCCTCCCTGGCAGATCTATCTGGTAGCTGGGAGTTATTAGAGGTCTGATTCTTGAGGGTTCCAGCTCCTGAGAATCCCCAGGGTCTAGCACTAGCTTGCCTGGAAACCTTGTGCTTAGGGTTGTTCTGGGGGCCAGGCTGCAGGCCCCTGCAGAGCTCCTCTGAGAACCAGAGAATTAGATGGAAGTTGGACAATCACTTTGCATTGAAAGAAAAGTTGCTGACATTTCTAGGACACTTGATTGGGCGGCCAGGCTCTGTTTTGAGCATTTATAAACGCTGACCTCTCCAATGCCCTGAACAGCACCTGAAGTGATAATTAATTTTCCTTTTTCTGAAAGTGTGAACAGGGACACTCCAGAGAGCTTGCTAACCTATCCAAGGCCCTACCAGTAGGGGGCAGTGGGCCTTAAAGCCCAGGTCTAAAATCACCCACCATGAGGGCAGAGGACTCCAGGAGGCAAGAGGAGGGTCTTGGGTGAGCCCAGAGGTTGTAAAGAAGTGGGTGAGAGCAGGGTGAGGGAAGGTTCAAGACCCCCGGGGCCTTGGCTGTTCAGACAGATGGAAGATAATACTGGCACCTGCAGCTTAGGCCCCTGGGGCTGACTCCTGGGCATGGCCTTGGAAACCAAGGGCTGGGGAAAGGAGAAGAGGAGTAGGAGAATGCCCACTCCAGTGACTTCCCAGCTGGGGCCCAACCCCCATCATTGGCCAAATTCAGGTGGCCTCATGGCCAAATCCACTGAGCTCAAGGGACAGGCTGTCCCCAGAGATATAGACCAGGGCCCTTCCCAATCCTGTAATGGGCTTGGAGAATGCCAGGAGATTAGCGTGGTTCCTGTGGGCCAACTGATGCCCAGGCCAGGGCGGCCACTGACCACACTGGGCTCTTGTCTGAGATTAGAGGGTTGGACCCAGAGCGACCCTTCTCAGGCTTTTCTGCCATCCACTGTCGCCGGCTAGCGAAGATCTGGGAGCCAGGCGGCCGCAGGTACAGGGCTTAGTGCGAGAGTGGTGGCGGGGAGCGCCGGTGGCTAGGGCGCGGCACTGAAGAGAGGAGCGGCGCTGGAGGGGTTAAAAGCGGGAGGAGGGGGCTTCAGGCGGGGAGGGAGGGGGTCCCAGCCCGGGCGGCCGCCCGCTCCGCCCCTGCTGCCGCCGCCGCCTCCGCGGCCCAGCCGGCACCGGCGAGGCGGCACGGGAGCCCCGGCTGCAGCCGCAGCAGGGCCGACAGTAAGTGCGGGGCAGGAGCAGGGATGCAGGGAGGACTCCTGGGGATCGGTGCCCGGAGGGGGCGCGTGACAGGCCCGCTGGACGCCCACCTCCGGCGGGTGGACACCTCCAGGAGGGGTGCTTCCGCGTGTCGCGCCGCCCGTCACGCTCCGAGGCGTCGGCGGGAGGACGCGGGGGAGGCGGTGGGAGCAAGCTGCGGGTGTGCAGCGTGTGGGGTGGAGAGCGCTGCGCGGTGGCCCTGGTCGGTGTGTGTGCGCACGTGTGCGTGGACCTTCTGGGGTACCGAGGCACAGCGAGCTCTCCCATGGGAGTCCAGTGTGCCCAGGGGCGACGGGAGTGTACCCGCGGAGTACCGCGTGCAGCCTGGGCAGTGCGGCGGGCTGGAGCCGCAGGGTGAAGCGTGGGCGCGCGGGTCTTTGTGCCCGCGTGTGGTGGAGCATGTCAGGGCGAGTGTGTGCGTGTGTGTGGGCGCCGCCTCCTGCTGTCCCGGGAGCTGTCAGCTGTCCGGGGGCTGCTGCATCGGTCAGGCCCTTCCCGCCCCGCGCCTGGTCCCTTCCAGGAACCCTCCCTCTCTTGGCTCTCAGCCTCTCCACTGCGCTGCGGCCGGGACCCGCCCCTGGGTTCCTCGAAAGTCTGGAGGGGTGCTGGAGGGGACCCTAGAGGCTCCCTGCCTGGCCCGTCGCAGCTACCCTGGGAGCCAAGAGAGGCGGGAAGAGAGGGAGGCGCCGCGAAGATGCTGCCGCAGCCACAGCGGGCGAGCCGAGCTTGGACCATCCTGTCCCCGCCCTGCGCACCCAGCCTCGCCTCCCCCTCTGCCTTCCTGGGAAAGCCGGTTCCCTACGCCCCCGCCCCAGGCCTTCAGCATTCCTCATCACCCATCCTCTCTCGAGGCAGGCTGTCTCTCCTACCTTCTCCCTTCCTGATGCCCTCCTTTTCTCACACCCTGGAGCCCCTGGACAGGGGCTGAGGGCCAGGCAGTGGAGGTAAGAGGGAGGGTGGAGGTGGGAGGGCTGGGTGTTCCTTCCTACTAGTCGGATTTGAGGGGTACAGCCATGTATAGAAAAGCTGGAGGTTTTGAGGACCTTGGGTATGTAGAGGATCAAGAAGGAGGGTGTGGGTTATCAGGCCAATTTATTGACCCTGGCATCCCTGGTTCTGCCCGCAGTGACCGCCGCTCCCCAGGAGCCCTCTGCCCCACCTCCCCAGGCGGGCAGTGGAGCTGGCACTGCCCCTGGGCGTGCCATGCGCAGCACCACACTACTGGCACTGCTGGCGTTGGTCCTGCTCTACTTGGTGTCGGGTGCCCTGGTGTTCCGGGCCCTGGAGCAGCCGCATGAGCAGCAGGCCCAGAGGGACCTGGGGGAGGTCCGAGAGAAGTTCCTGAGGGCCCATCCATGTGTGAATGAGCGGGAGCTGGGGGACTTCATCAAGGTGCGTGGGGGGCCAGGGTCCCTTCAGCAGACCCCCACTAGGTCCCTGTGCTGGGGTGCTGCTTCCAGATGCGTACCCTAAAGACTGGGTACAGGTGGGGTGGGGGGTGCTTGGCAGAGACTGGGATCCTGATCTCGGTTTTCAATATGGCGGCCACCGGGTCCTTTGTTTTGCTGGCGGTGCCTGGCACCTTGCTGTGCTCCTGGAATGTCTTCTTGACATGGTAATTGAATGAAGGAAAAATGAATGAATAAATGCCTGGAGCACATGGGATGTTACTTTTGCTCTGGTCAATTCATCTCATTAGGTTGCCAGTTAAAATCCAACAGGCCCAGTTCCACGTGAATTTCAGCTAAACAACCAATGCCATTTTAATATAAGTAGGTCCCATGTAATATTTTTACTTCCTAAAGCTGGCAACCCTCCTCCACTGGCTTCTATACATTTTTGGAGTCACAGATGCCTTAGAGAAGCCCAAGAACACTGTGAACACTTCTCTCCATCCCCCAAGTGTGCATGGAAGCATACACAGATGATTCTGGAGTATTCCTGTTCTGGCACTGGGGAGAGGGGTTAGGGACCCCTTCCCCCAAGACACAGGCTTACCATAGCAGACAAGTGGGTAGGGCCAGAGCTCAGCTTCCCTGAGGCACTTTTGGTCAACCTCCATCATTAAGGAAAGCTCTGAGCTTCAGCTTTCTGGGTTCAGTTGAGGAGCTCCTCTCCTTTCTCTGATTTCTGAGTCACTGTCATATGAGAATCTATGATTTAACTTTAATAAATTAATAATTATTACTTTACTGATGAGCACCCCTGTTCCCTGCCTGTTCTTTGTTGAGGGAGGGGCTTCTGTTGGGGAGCCTCAGCATTCCAGCACATTCCCAAAGTGGCAGGAACCAGGGTAGAGATGAGGTGGGGAGGGGCCAGCCAGGACCCAGGTGGCCTGACATGCCTTTGACACTTCCAGAAAGCAGGACAAGGCTGAGAGGCCTGGGCGGCAGAGCCTGTGTCTGGCCAGACCACAGGGCAGAGGGAGGGAGGGAATCTGACCTATTTTATTTGCACAATGGAACTGCTTTTTTCCTGGATAAGAAAGAAGAAAAGGAGAGGCAGGACCTAGAAGGGAGGGTGGTGGCAACTGCTTTACTTCTTTTCCACCATAAGAGTTAACTCTCTGAATTAGTCAGTTGTGCAGCAATTGGACACCTACTGTGTGCTAGCATGGGTTGTGTTGGGCAGGAGAGTGGATCTGGGGCTGGAGCATATGCAGACTCTGCCTTAGAAAAGGCCACATCTAGGTGAGGAGAGAGGTCCAAGGACAGACCGGTCACTGTACAGTGCATGGAAATGGAGCTTCCTCTCCTTTTTTAAGCACTCATTCTGGGCTGGGTGCAAGGGGGTGAGAAGAGAGATTCAGGGGCCTTGGGGATAGTTGGCACATGAACAGAGCCAGGTGAGAGGGATAGAGTTTAGGGACTGGGGACAAATCACTCGCAGCTGAACAGCATGGGCAAGGGCGTGGAAGCTGGAAAGCTCTGGAGTGTTTTGCAGAACCTGAAGTTAGCAGATGCCTAGTCATTTGAAGTAGAAATTAGAACACAGAATGACGAAGGACTTTTTCCCCCTAAGTGGTTAATTTATTGGAAAAGTGTTGCAAAATAAAAGTTAAATCACTTTTAATTAGCATTTCACCTCTTGCTTTTATTTTAAAATCATCATTAAAGGAAATGGAATAATCTTAGAGAATCTGGGGGGAAGGCTGCTGTAACGTGGGGTGACAAATCAGAGTCCCAGGAGAGAAGACTGGGGAAAGAGGGTGGTTGGGACCAGCTTGAAAAGGGGTTTGTGTGCTGATCTGGAGAGTCTAGGCTCTATTCTAACAGAAGCTGTTACTTTAGTAAGATGAATTTGGAAGGGGTCTTGCTAATGAGAACTGTAGTCAGGGAGAAAAGAGATGGCATATGCCAGACACTGCCCTTGTGCTCCTTGGGGAAGGTCCCTCTGCATAGCTATCTCCTTATGCTCTGACCTCCCATCATCTAGGGCAAGCACTCTCAGAACACAGACCCTGTCCAGCGAATCTGCAGGCTAGCAAGAGGGGCAGACAAATGGACACTTCATTCATTCTCTAATGTTTATTGAGCACCTAGTATATAACTTCAGTGTGTTGTGCATGTGTGAACATCCTAATATTGGAAGCAAAATTTGCCAATATAAGAACATTTTTGGAGGGAAAGTCCCTAACTTTAATTATCTAAGCCAAGGGACTCAAACTGAGTCTCCACAGGGGCAGTGGGAGTGGTGGGGTCTGTGGAAATCTGGAAATCACAGGATGAGATTGCCACGTGGGAAGTTATCCAACAAATACACCAGGCTTACTCTGTTCTAAGTGCTTTAACTCTTGGGGACAAATCTGTAAGGTTGGTACTGTAATCATCACCAGTTGATAGATGCAGAAATGGAGGCACAGAGGGTCAACTTGCCCAAGGTTGCACAGCACCAAGATTTGAACCCAGGGAGTCTGGTCCCAGGGTTTCTATTCCTGACTGTAAAATTAGCAATCTATTGTGTGAAACTAGGGGTCTGGTGACTCGAATGTTCCTGAAACTTTGTGGAGGTCCCACAGACTTGCCTGCAGGTGGATTAGCTACCCAATTTGCATCCTTGGCTGCAAGGGACCATATTCAAGGAGATGAGAGGGAAGGGGAGAGGCGTGGTGGGGGATACCACCCTAGAGGCTGGTGGTGCAGGGAATTGGTCCAGATAGGAAGGAAGGACTGAGGTTCCTCCTTCTGTGCCTTGTCCTGCAGGATGTGGCTAAAACCCTGGGAGGGGGTGCAGACCCAGACACCAACTCGACCAGTAACAGCAGCCACTCAGCATGGAACCTGGGCAGCGCCTTCTTTTTCTCGGGGACCATCATCACCACCATCGGTGGGGGAGGAGATGCAGCATGTGGAGGGGGGCAGGGGCAGGGGCAAGGAATTTCCTTATGGAGGAAGATGCAAGGAGAGGCAGAGGGTGCCGCCGACAGCGCCTAGACTCCTTGCACCATCTCTCTGCCCAGGCTACGGCAATGCAGCCCTGCGCACAGATGCTGGGCGCCTCTTCTGCATCTTCTATGCGCTGGTAGGGATCCCACTGTTTGGGATCTTGCTGGCAGGGGTCGGGGATCGACTGGGCTCCTCCTTGCGCCACGGCATTGGTCACATCGAAGCAATCTTCCTGGTGAGCTACTCCACATCCTTCCTACCCTCATGCTGAGCTGGGATTTCCTTCCTTAGGTACCTGCCCGGGAGCACACACCCTCAGATGGCACAAGCTCCTGGGGCTGGGGCGGGGGGATGGGCGTAGAGGTTGTTGGTGTCTCTGTGGTCCTGCCTACCGCCCCTCCCTGCAGAAGTGGCATGTGCCACCAGAGCTGGTGCGAGTGCTCTCTGCGATGCTCTTCCTGCTGATCGGCTGCCTGCTCTTTGTCCTCACGCCCACATTCGTGTTCTGCTATATGGAGGACTGGAGCAAGCTGGAGGCCATCTACTTTGTCATAGTGACGCTCACCACCGTGGGCTTCGGTGATTATGTGGCCGGTGAGGCTGCTTTTCTTTTTCTTCTTTTTTTTAATAGTTTTTATTTGTTGATGGACCTTTATTTTATTTATTTGTATGTGGTGCTGAGAATCGAACTCAGTGCCTCACGCATGCTAGGCAAGCGCACTACCGCTGAGCCACAACCCCAGCCCGAGGCTGCCTTTCCCTATCCACTTTCTTCTTGTCAAAGAGCTCTGCACTCTCCCCTCTCTGAATTCCAGGAGGCACTACTCCTAAATCCATCAGGAATGCACCATCACAGTCTTCCACTCATGCGATACATTAACATGCACATTGACATCCCTGCATGTGTGAGTCCCATGTATCCTCACACATACAAATAGTGCACCTCGCCCACATCATGTTGTTGCATGAGATCAGCCCTGCTTGCATGCTGTTACCTTGCATGCCTTCAGCTTGTACACGCTGATCTTCTTGCACACAGTCACACACTATAGCAGATCCCCTTTCTCCTAGGAGGGCGTGCTCTCTCAAGGAGCTTCGAACCCAGGCATTGAAGCCCAGCAGTGAACCTGGGCTCACAGGCTTGCCCCCAAATCAACTTCTTTCCTTCTTCCCTGGGGCTGTTCCAGGCGCTGACCCCAGACAGGACTCTCCAGCCTACCAGCCGCTGGTGTGGTTCTGGATCTTGCTCGGCCTGGCCTACTTTGCCTCGGTGCTCACCACCATCGGAAACTGGTTGCGAGTGGTGTCCCGCCGCACTCGGGCAGAGGTACGAGCTCTTGGGTTGGTGTAGTACTAGTGTGCATTGCACTCCAGTAGCTCGTTGGCCAGTCTCTCTCCCTTCTAGAGTGTGGTTTCTTCACACTAGGTCTTTCAGGCACAGACTGAGACCCCATATGTGTCCTGCTGGAAGCAGAGCGGTAAACTCAGATTTGAGTTTACTAGCTCTCTGCCCTCATGGAAAGGGTTGGCAGATTTCTGCAAATAAACATGGAGAAAGTCATGGGTTTTAAGGAGGCTATTGAGAAGGCTGAGGCAGGAGGACGGCAAGTTGGAAACTAGCCTGGACGATTTAGCCAAGACCTTGTCCCAAAATGAAATAAGAAAGGCTGGGGAGTACCTCAGTGGTAGAGCACTTCCCTAGCACATGTGAGGACTTGGCATTTGTTCAGTAACAAAATTTTACTATATGTCTAAAAAATTGCAAGAGATATACTATTCTAAAAATTTATTTGCTATTTATCTAAAACATACATTTAAGGGGCTGGGGTTGTGACTCAGGGGCAGAGCACTTGCCTAGCTTCTGTGAGGCACTGGATTCGATCCTCAGCACCACATAAAGATAAATAAATAAAGGTATTGTGTCCATCTACAACTGAACACACACACACACACACACACACATTTAACTTGTGTTTTGCAACCCTACTGAGAGCAATCAGCAGGACAGTGGTGCAAAGCTCTCCCAGTACTGGAGGGGATTCTGAAATAAACATGGGGTTTTCTAAAAGGTGATTCGGGGCTGTGCCAGAGGGGAGAGCATGAAGCCTAGGCGAGGAGCCCGATCTCCACTTGCTGAGTCTGGAGGACCGGGCAAAAGGAATCCTGATGGCTGGTTGGAGAAGGGACAGGCTCCTGGGGTTGTAGAGCAGGTCAAGGACCCCTGGTCGAGGATTACTTTTCCTCCCCGCGCAGATGGGTGGCCTCACGGCGCAGGCTGCCAGCTGGACTGGCACAGTGACTGCGCGGGTGACCCAGCGAGCCGGGCCCACTGCACCACTGCAAGAGAAGGAGCCGCCACTCCTGCCCCCACCGCCCTGTCCAGTGCAGCCAGTCCTCAAACCTCAATCCCCTTCACCCCCGGAGAAGGTCCATACGCCTTCCCCGCCGACAGCCTCCGCCCTGGACTACCCCAGCGAGAATCTGGCCTTCATCGACGAGTCCTCGGACACGCAGAGCGAGCGCGGCTGCGCGCTTCCTCGAGCGCCGCGGGGTCGTCGCCGCCCCAACCCACCCAGGAAGCCAGCGCGACCCCGGGGGCCCGGACGTCCCCGAGACAAAGCCGTGCCAGTATAGGGGCAGGATCCCTGGCTTCTCAAAGGACTTTGTTCCTGCTGTGTCCCCGGCATGCTTGGCTTGTTTGACCAAAGAGCCCTCTTTCAATGGGACTGAAGCCTGGGAGGAGGCTACCGGTTGCCAGCGACCTCTCGCCCTGGCCCCTTCCTCACCTCCATCCATTTCCAGACCCCCAAGCCTTTTCTGTCTCGCTGCTCTGGCCGGGCCTGTCCCTCACAACACCTCACGACTGTGCCTCAAAGCCTGCATCAATAAACATCAGTCTGCACCGCCGCGGGCGTGCGCTCGGGCATGCGGGTGGGTGTGGCAGTGCTTTCCTCCGGCCACCGTGGGGCACGTCTGCCCTCCCGTGGCCCCGGGCTGAGGATCCCGGGCCATCACTTCGGACAAATTGGGTTGCACTTAGGCTCCAGTCCTTCCTGGAGGAGACCGGGTAGGGTCCGGCGTGGGAACCCTCCGAGACCAGCTGGAGTCTCCAACCTCAGCACCTGGAAGAGGGGTGGGTGGGGAGGGATGGGAGAGCGGTGGGGCATCTGGTGTGGAGGGCTGTGGTCTGAAGTCTCCGGCACGAGACCCGCTATTCCGGAAGGACACGCTGCCCCTCCCCCCTCCTGGAGCGTGACCCCCTCCTCCCCGCCCTGAGGCCTGTGGCCACAGTGTCCGTTAGGGCTGAACCATGGAGGAAAGGCCTTTAAAAGTAAGAACTCTTCCCGGACCCCTACCCGTCAGCCCCCCCAACTTCACCCTAGGTCCCATCCAGGCCCCTGGTGTCACTCTCAGCCCAGGCTCCGAGCTGCTCCCACCCATCCCCAGATCCCACAGAGTCCCAACCGGGTCCACTCAATGTCCCCGCCCCAGCCTGCCCTCCCTCCCCGCCCGGCTCCCCGCCACCCTTGGCCTCCCTCGTTGTGTGTGGCCCCCAGGCGTCGTCCAAGTCTTCACAACGTCGCGGCTCCGAGAAGCTGAGCCCTCACCCCGACATTCGCAATTTGTGGACCATGGCCTCGCTGTCCGAGTCACAAATGAACGTGCCGCTGTCCCAGGTCTGCAACAAATACTACGAGGAGGTCACAGTCCCGGGCGACAAAACTCGCCGGCGGGCCAGCTTGAAGGGCCGCTGGAAGGACGATGGGGAGTCCCTTTCTCTGAGGGACAAGGTCAGCTTCAAGACAGAGAATACGGAATTGAGCTCCGGCAGCTCCCAGCAAAACCGTGTGGATGAGAATACCAATTCCGAGTTAGGTCAGTGTGGCCTCGCCAGGTTGTGGGTGCCCCCAGGGCAGGAACTGGCCAAGGCCCCAATTTCCCTTGCTATGAAACGGGGGTGGGGGTAAGCTGAGAGGATCCAACTTTCCAGGATTGCCTGGGAGGGGCGCCAGGACGACTTTAAATCAACCAAACATTCCTGGAGCGCCCCCTACCGGGAAGGCATCTTACCAAACGCAGCTCTAGAGACTGCACCAAAAAGTTCCAAGTCAGACTTGTACCATCTTTTAAAACTTTTTTGGTACTGAGGATCCAACCCAAGACTTTCAAGCATTCTGGGCAAGCACTCTGCCACCAAATACATCACTACCTCCCCTCCAACCCCCAACCCTCACCCCTGCCCCAAGGCACTAGGAATTGAACTCTAGTGCTCTACCACCGAACTACATCCTTAGCCCTTTTTATTTTGAGACAGGATCTCCTTAAGTTGCCCAGTTTGGCCTCGAACTTACTAACCTTGAGCCTCAGCCTTCCCATAGCTGGAATTACAGGTGTGCATCACTCTGTCTGGGCATTGGTTACAATTTTAAGCATCTAGCACATGCCAGATACTATTTGGGATTTGCCTCTCACCTCTGCACTTTACCCTTTCTACTTTGATCATGGAATTAGAACCAAGAATATAACATAAGAATTAATACATACTGAGTCCTGGCTCTGTGCCAAACACAGGACTTTGCTTGTATTGTCACCTTTAAATTTCATGATCTCCATAGGGGCTTGCTTTATATATTTATTTCAGTATTGGGGATTGAACCCAGGGTGCTGTACAACTGAGCTACACTCCCAGTCCTTTTTTTTTACTTTGAGACAGGGTCTCACTAAATTGCCAATGCTGGCTTCAAACTTGCTATCCTTCTGCCTCAGCCTCCTGAGTCACTGGTGTTACAAGTGAGTGCCACCATGTTGGGCTAAAAACCACTCTTTTATTTTTCATCTTCTTTTTTTTTTAGTTGTGGACCTTGATTTTATTTATTTTCATGTGATACTGAGACTGGAACCCAATGCTTCACACATGCTAGGCAAGCACTCAACCACTGAGCCATAACCCCCGCTCCTGCAGTCCACTCTTATGACACTATTTTACAGATGAAGAAAATGAGGCCCAGAAAGTTTAGTCACTGGCTTTAAGTCTCACAGAGTGGGGCAGTAAGAATGAAACCCATGTGGGTGGGATTCTTAAAGCCTAGGATATAACCATTGTCCCATACTATCTCCAATTAATGTAGCCCATGGAGCTGGTCTTTGAACCCCACTTCCTCTCACCACATGCCTACCCATACATCTCTGCTCCAGGGAAACCCAGGAGTCTGTGGATAATTGACCCTCTTTTTTCTTTTCCCAGAAAGCTCTTCTTCAGTTTCAGTGATCAGTTTTTCGAAGTACATGCCCCATCGAGCCTACTGGGCAGAGCAACAGAACAGGGTTGGAGGGGCCCAGGGAAAGGGGTAGGGGATGTTATGGGGTGGAGGATGGATAAGTTGAGGGCTGCAGCAGTGAAAGGGTGGGGGTGGCTGGCAGATTGGTCAGGGGTCTTGGGGCTGCAGGGATGAGGGGCATTTCAGCTGTGGGCAGAACTGGGGTCCTCAGAATGCCTGAGCCTATCACTGCTTTTCCAGCTTCCGCTGCCCCTGATGGAACTCATGGAGAATGAAGCTCTGGAAATCCTCACCAAAGCCCTCAAGAGTGAGCTCCCCTCCCCTGACGACTTCCAGACACACACACACACACACACACACACACACACACACAAGATCCTGGTGGATTTTACAGGGTTTAGGTCTGTGGGAGTGGGGTTCCAGGATGTGTATGCGCTGGCAGATCCTTTTAGCACTCAAAAATACTTGAAGGGCCCTTCAAAAGTTAAAAGTTGAGAAACCAGACACAAGAATACCCAAGGAGGAGGGCATGGAGTGACCATTTAGTGGAGCTCCATTTAATGGAGCCCTCTTTTTAGCTAGTCCGGTTTTCCAAGGCGGTTTCTCTATCTGGCCAAGAGAATGACAGCTTTTCTGTGACTCTGGCTCCCTGCCAGAGGAGGGAGAGGACTCAGTGGATTATTTGGATAAACTTCTCCTGTTTATGATATGAACGTGCAGCTGGAAGAAGGGTCAAGAAGTTTAATACAGTAGGCGGTCCAGGTGTCCACCAAGCTGCAGGCTCCCATCTCTCTGGTTCTGGCCTGCAGCTAATTCTCCAGCCTTAACACTCAGTACCGGGGAGATCCAAAGTTCCCAGTTCCTCGAATCACACATGAGGCGCCTGCTAGTGGGGGGGCCTTGCTGGAGCTCATAGAACTGAGCCAGTTCTGCCCTCCTCCAAGGCTACCGGTCCGTGATCGGCAGGGACCATTTCATGACTAAAGAGCTGCAGCGATACGTCGAGGGGCTCAGGAGGCGCAGGAATAAGAGGCTGTACTGCACTTTTCAGTGAACTCCCGACTCCAGCAGCCGCCTGACTCTAACCCTTGCCCTGCCCTGTCCTGTCCCCAGACCCAAGTGGAATTTTAGCCCTAGAGAAATTAAAAGAGTCTATACGTGCTTTGTGAGTCAGTGCGTGGCTTCCCGCGTGAGGCGGACGCACGTGGCCCCGCCCTTCCCCGTGACCTTCATTCGGTCACCGCAGTGACCTTGAGTTTTCTCTGTCCGGGTCTTAACGGCCCTGCCTTCCAGGGATTCGTAGTCCAGGGATACTTGCATGTTTAAGGTCAGCTTCTCCCACCCTGGGTTCCGCAGCTTTATGGGGATATTGAGTCTGCGGCTCAAGTGCCCAGCGGGCGTTATCTTGGGGGAAGGGGAAAAAGAAAAAGGGGCAGCGCCCCCGTCGCTGTTCTAGGTTCCACCCCTCATGCATATGCAGATACCCCAACCTCTCCGTTCGTCCCGCCTTCTCATTTTCATAAGGATTTCGTCTCCCACGGCAGCTGCGGCCACTGATCAACCTCGCCCACTCCTTCCGCGCAAAGCGCGCCCCGCCTCCTTCGTTACGAAAGGGCGCTCCAGGCCCATCCCCACCGGGCTCTAATCCCTGGAGTTCCTCCGCATCTCTGGCCCCGCCCTCTAGGCCGCCGCGTAGGCATGTGCGCCGCTGAGGTTCGGTGGTGGGGCGAGACCTCTGTGGGCCCGCCTACTGGCTCCTCCAGCTCCGCCCCCGACCCCTCCCGGTACGCAGGCGCTGCCCGCCTCACTTGTCTGATTAGCATAGGGCGCCGGGCCCCGCCCCCTGTTTTGCATGCGCACGGCCGGCCCCGCCCCCGCTGTCAGCTGGAGGAAGCCGAGTAGGAAGCGGCCGCGATGTCCTTTTGTGTCCTACAAGCAGCCAGCGGCGCCGCCGAGTGAGGGGACGCGGCGCGGCGGGGCGGCGCGGCCCGAGAAGGAGGCGGAGGAGTGGCCGCCCGCGGCCCCCGGCTCACCCCGGCGTTCCGGGCCTCTCGGCCCCCATGCCTGCCCGCCCGCCCTGCCGGAGCCCCAGGTCCGGGGGCGAAGGGGAGCGCTGTGGCGGGGGTGGGCGGGCGGGGCGCGGGGGCCATGTGCGAGCGCGGCAGGGAGGCGGGCGGGGGGCGGGCTCCGGCGGGTGCCGGCTCCGGTGCCGGCCCTGTTCACGACCGGAACCTGGTCGAGAGCTAGACTGGGGTCAGGGTCTGATGGGATCCGGCGTTCGGGTCCTGGTGGGCTCTTTTGGGTCAGGGTCTGTCTCTGATTTGGGCTGCTGGTCCTGGGCCCGGTCAGTCTTGGGCCTCAGATCCAGCCCCAGGGCAGGGTTCAGTCCGGCACGTGGAGAATGCCGAAGTCCCTGGGGCGGGCTGAGTGGAAGATGGGGAGGGTTCTCTGTCACCGAAGGGGCTCTGAAGACCACGTGGGGGCGCTCGAAGGGGCCTAGGGCCACCCTCTTCTCTGGGTCAAAGGTCATCGCACCGGCGGGGGAGAACTTCTTCCTCCTCGGCTCTCCTCATTTACTTCCTGATAACCTGATAGAGGTTCCCCGCGGGCGGAGGGGGAGGGGAGACTAGCAACTTTAGGCAACTTCCCTTAGGTGTGCGCAGGTTTGCCGGGGGCGGGGCGGCCCGAAAGGTGGTGGACTCTGCGGCAGCTGGAGTGTGAGAGTGAGTGTGCAGGCCTAGGGTGCAAGGGGGTGGAGCCGCGCCCGACTGTGAGCCTGGGACTGGGCATGCTGGGGCAGGAAGGGGGCGGTGTGTCAGGGGTGTTCTTTCTCACAAATCTGTACCTGCGTGTGTGATTGTTGAGGACCTGGTGTGTGTATGTGTGATATCGGGCTTGAGTGTGAGTTTGTGTAGTGTGTCCTTTGGGAAGAGTGTGAGACAAGTGTGAGAATGAGTGAGGGCTGGGGTTTGGAAAGGGCCATGTGTGTGAAAGTCCCCAACAGAGAAAGCATGTGTGGGCATGTGGTGACACCTGAGAACCCAGGTGAGAGTGTGAACATATATCCACGCCTTTGGGCTTGTGTGCCTCAGTGTGCTCTCTCGAAGAGAGGACAGCCATGTGAGGGGAGACCTCTGAGGTCCCGCTAATATCTGGAGAAAAGAATGGAGGTGTCCCTCTTCTGGCTGTGGATTCCAAGGGGGGTTGACAGTTGCCTGGGGACAGAGGTTCCTCTGCCCCCTGATTAGAGTGGGAGTAGGGCTTTCCAAGCCTCTTCCAGGTTCCCAAGAGGGTACCTGCTGTCAGTTACTGGTCCTGGAGGCTCTGGAGGCTCTGGAGACTCCGTTCCCATGGCAACAGCTGGGGGGGCTTTTCATGAGTAACCCTTCCTTGGACTCTGCCCTCCTCCCTCCCCAGGACGAGCCTGGAAGTCTGGCCCAGGCCCAGGGTTAGGCAACGCATGTGGCAGGGTGCCTCTCTGTGACCTGACGGTCTCTCACTGCAGGTGACCAGCGCCATGTCCAGCCAGGTGGTGGGCATTGAGCCTCTCTACATCAAGGCAGAGCCAGCCAGTCCTGACAGTCCAAAAGGTTCTTCGGAGACCGAGACTGAACCCCCCGTGACCCTGGCTCCTGGTCCAGCTCCTGCCCGCTGCCTCCCCGGGCACAAGGAGGAGGAGGATGGGGAGGGGGCTGGGCCTGGTGAGCAGGGCAGTGGGAAGCTGGTGCTCAGCTCCCTGCCCAAACGCCTCTGTCTGGTCTGTGGGGATGTGGCCTCCGGCTACCACTACGGTGTGGCATCCTGTGAGGCCTGCAAAGCTTTCTTCAAGAGGACCATCCAGGGTGAGCCCCCACCCCGCTTCTGCATGCTTTTGCCCTTTGCCCTGGCCTGGCACCTCCCAATTGGTACACGGCTAGGTGCAGTAGGTCCTGAGACTGCCAGACGCTGTGAAGTTGGCATCTGGCAGGGCTCCTCTTAGAAATGAAATAAAGGCAGCAGCATGTGTGGCGTACTGGAATGGGATGTTAGAGGACATGGCCTAGGTTTCTGAGTGCTGTAGGCCCAGCACCTTCAACAGTGGCTCTGAAAAATTCCAAGGCAGCCTCTGCCTGTTCTGAAACTTTGTTCTTGACTTGGTTCCTGCTTCAGGTAGCTGCTACCCAGCAGAGAACATGGCCCCCTTTTCTCAGGTTTTGTGAAGCAGCACCAGTGCAAGGTAGATTTTTCTAGATACCTGAGAGAGGCCACATTGTATTTTTTTTTTTTTTTTTTAAAGAGAGAGTGAGAGACAGAGGGGGACACAGAGAGAGAATTTTAACATTTATTTTATTTTTTCTTTAGTTCTTGGCGGACACAACATCTTTGTTGGTATGTGGTGCTGCTGAGAATCGAACCTGGGCCGCACGCATGCTAGGCAAGCGCGCTACCGCTTGAGCCACATCCCCAGCCCCCCCACATTGTATTTTAGCTCCTGACTTAAAAGATTGTTAGGGAGTGTGGGGTGTGGCTCAGTGGTAGAATACTTGACTAGTAAGTGAGAGGCCCTGGCTTTCATTCCCGGTACTGAGGGTTGTGTGTGTGGAGAAATATATATATATATATAATCACCACATAAACACGATTAGGCATTTAAAAATCACTGGTTTTGGGGGACATGGTGGCACATGCCTGTAATCCCAGTTACTCAGGAGGCTGATGCAGGAGGATCATAAGTTTGAGGCCAACCTCTGCAACTTAGTGAGACTCTGTCTCAAAATAAAAACTTGGAAGTACTGGGGATATAGCATACAAAAATTCAAAGGGATGGTAGTATAGCTCAGTGGTAGAATACTTGCCAAGTATGTGCAGGGACCTGGGTACAAGCCCCAGACAGGTGGGAACTCCAGGGAGTAGGATGCTGATGTAAACATTACCTGGGATGAATGGGCCTGCTAGTTAAGTTGCTATGTGATTTATGTGATAATTGGTTACTTTGGGGCTGTACCAGGCACTCTGCCCTTTTGCTCTTTTTTTCGGCTCCCAACCAACCCTATGAGGTGTCAGTGTTGTCATTGTTGAGGCCTACAGAGATTTTTTTTTTTTTAATGTTTTTAGTTGGACACAGACCTTCATTAATTTTTACGGGGTGCTGAGAATCGAATCCGGTGCCTCACATTGTGCTAGGCAAGGGCTCTGCCACTGAGCCCTAGCCCCAGCCCAACCCTACAGAGATTTTTGAAGCTTTGTTCAAGTCTTACAAGTAGAAAATGGCAGAACTAGGATTTGATGTGGGTCCTGAGCTGGCTCTCAAATGCCAGACTGCTGTTCTACTTAATAGTAATAACTGGACTTTGGACCACTGATTGTGACAGCCAGTGAGTCTGAACATGGCTAAAACATGTTGGCCATAAAACTCCGGGCTCCCTGCTGACTCTGAGGACCAGTGAGGCTGCAGACCTAGGTCTAGGTGTCACCTTGGAATCTTTCATCCTGACTGTGGACACAGATTTATTGTTAGCTATCGATTATAGTCACTTACTGAGCACTTAAGTGCTGTGAATTATGCTAAATATTTTACATGGATTATCTTCTTTAATTCTTACAACCTGCCTTTACAACAAGTATGATTTTTTTTCATTTGGTGCTGGGGATGGAACCCAGGGTCTCGTATATGCTAAGCATGTGCACTTAGTACTGAGCTACAGCCCCCAACCCCAAGTATGAGGTTTTTTTCATGCCAATTTGATGGCTGGGAATTTGAATTGAGAGTTCCAGGTGTTAGATCTGGGACTTGCCTGAGGTCACACAGTTGGTAAGGGGTAGTGTTGGGCTAGACCAAGGTAGCCCCCAGAACACTTTGCTCTTCACAAACCAGTGTTCCAGTCCTGGGACTGAGGCAGAAACAATGAATTGAAACAATAAATTGCCCAGAACTGCCCTGTTACACTGGGGCACGTGTTGGAAGGCCAGGAACAGGATGTGGACGGAGGCCTGGTCTGAGTCTGGGGCTCCAGAGGGCCTCCCTGAGGACAGGTCCTGAGCCAGGTGAAGCCCTAGCAGAGCTAACGTACTAATGGCCTATTGGCTGGTTAGTGGTGGCCCTGCGAGACTGGGAGAGCGACAAGCTGTCAGCATCTTCAGTGTCAGCACTGGGGACATTCGAGGCCCTAGTGGAACTGACACTGAAGTGAGAGAGAGGTAATACGTAAATAGTTTGCTCTGTAGCATCTGAGGTGGCCCCAAGAGCTGAGAGGAATCTTTACAGCAGGGCTCAGGCTGGAAGTGCCTGCAGAGGTGGATTTGGTATTGTCACCAGTGGCCAGGGAAGGCCTTCCTGAGGTGACAGGGAGGAGGTAGGGGAGGCTGTGTGCCATTAGGACCAGAGCTTGAGGCAATCCCTGTGAAGGCCACAGGTTCACTTGGGCTTTCACTCAAGGAAGTCATTGGGTTTGAGCAGAGGAGGGACAGGAGCTGACACAGGTCTAACAGGATCCCTTAGGCATCGAGCAGGAGGCCAGTGAGATGAGGGGACGGTGACTGGTGTCAAGGGTGGAAAAACAGTAGCTGAGGGCAGGAGTTTGATTCTGGATGGGTAAGGTCAGGACCCCCGCAGAATTTGCCAGTAGGTTGGACGTGGGTGCAAGGGAGTTGAGTGTGCTGCCCAGCCTTCTGCCTGAGCAACCAGAGGAATGCAGTTGCAGGCTTGGGAGTCCGGGGGCCATGTTAGGGTTGAGAAGCCTCCTAGACGTGCAGGATGTCAGGGGGCCGCTGGATATGAGTCTAGAGCTCAGGGCAGGTGTAAGCCCCAAGACGGGAGTGGGTGGTAAGTGAGGCTGAGGAAGGCCAGCCCTGGGCTGTTCAGTGGAAGGAGCTCTGGGAGATTCACAGAAACCACAAAGCGGCCAGAGAGGTGGGAGGCAGAGGAGCCGGTGGAGTCCTAGAAGCAAAAGCAGAGTGTTTGAGAGTTTCTAGCACCGAGACCCAGTCGTGCTATTAGATGCTCCTCTTAGGCAAGTAAGATGAGGATTGAGAACTGACCAATGAATTGAGCACCCTAAAGGTCATAGTGGCCCTTGATGGGCCCAGATGAAGGCAGTGTGGCCCAGAGGTGTGACCTGACCAGGGGCTTGGGTCAGAGTGGCAGCCTGATTGCCTGTGCCCGGCCCCTCCATTGCCCAAGCAGGGACCCCACTCAGTGGCAGTTCCCTGCCCTGCCCTGCTCATGGCCTCCTGCTCTCCCCTTTCCTCCCCGTACCCCCAGACCTGTGCTTGCCCCGGGTGAGTGAGGGCTCTCCTGGCCGCTGGGCCCACTCCTGGCCCTGGGAGGCCGCCACTGGAGCCCTGCCTCTTCCTGGCAGGAAGCATCGAATACAGCTGTCCAGCTTCCAACGAGTGTGAGATCACCAAGCGGAGACGCAAGGCCTGCCAGGCCTGCCGCTTCACCAAGTGCCTGCGGGTGGGCATGCTCAAGGAGGGTGAGCGTTGGGCAGGGGCCTGGGCTGGGGATTGGGGCTGGGGGCAAGGCCTGGGAAGTTCGAGTGAATGGGCTGGGGAGGACAGCTCTGCAGGGCAAACCTGCCTCAGCCCCATCACCGCAACCCTGTCCTACAATTCAAGGGGTGCGCCTGGACCGTGTCCGAGGTGGGCGACAGAAATACAAGCGACGGCCAGAGGTGGACCCGCTGCCCTTCCCAGGCTCCTTCCCTGCTGGCCCTCTGGCAGTGACTGGAGGCCCCCGGAAGACAGGTGAGGGCATGGTGGAGCCCTAGGGCTCCAGGGCAAGTTGCCCCCAAGGGCCTGTCAGCATCATTATGGACACTGGACCCGGATTCCACTTTCACTCACTTATTCATTTCCCCAAGGAATATTTGTAAAGTAACTTTTCATGTGTCGAGAACCAAGCAATGTAGCTGGGTCCAGGGAGAGGTTTAATCTCAGTCTATTCAAGACCGAGTCGCCTGGGGAGGTGGTGAGCATGCTTCCCGGGGAGAGCTATCTCCCTCTGGCTACTGGCTCTCAAGGAAGGCCACAGGGGGACTACCTAGGAAGATGCAATCTCAAGGGGCCTCTAAGGCCTGCTGGATGGGAGTGCTCCTGACAGCCCTCCACCTGTCACTGCAGCCCCGGTGAATGCACTGGTATCTCACCTGCTGGTGGTAGAGCCTGAGAAGCTGTATGCCATGCCTGACCCAGCGGGCCCTGACGGACACCTCCCAGCTGTGGCTACCCTCTGCGACCTCTTTGACCGAGAGATTGTGGTCACTATCAGCTGGGCCAAGAGCATCCCAGGTAAAGGGCCCAGGAGACCTGGGACTCCCTTGAGGCCAGGCCATGTTTGGCTGGGATCACTCGCTCAGCCGGGCCTGCTCTCCACTGCCCCCCAGGCTTCTCATCACTATCGCTGTCTGACCAGATGTCAGTACTGCAGAGCGTATGGATGGAGGTGCTGGTGCTGGGTGTGGCCCAGCGCTCACTACCACTGCAGGATGAACTGGCCTTTGCTGAGGACTTGGTCCTGGATGAAGAGGGAGCCCGGGCTGCTGGCCTGGGAGAGCTGGGGGCGGCCCTGCTGCAACTGGTGCGGCGGCTACAGGCCCTGCGGCTGGAACGAGAAGAGTATGTCCTGCTGAAGGCCTTGGCCCTTGCCAATTCGGGTGAGTCCAGAGCAGGCATCCAACAGGAATCTCCACGAGGCCCTCCAACTGTTAACTCCATGATGGTGGCACAGTCCCATTTTGCAGATAAGGAAAACTGAGGCTTAGGGAAGACCAATGACTTATTCAAAGTCACAAAGCAAGCCAAGGGCAGGCCCTGAACTGCACACAGGATTTTGAGCCCTAGTGCCGTGCTAACCTGGAAAGGTAAACAGTTTAGTGGGAGGGAAGGTGGGGAGGATAAAAGGTGGCCATAGTTGAGGGAGAAAGGGTGGCTATTGGGTAGGAGCAGTGAGTGGTGCCCCTTAGTCAGCCAATCAGCTAATCCATCTGGCCCCTCCTTAGGCCCATCCAGCAGTGCCCCAGCAGATGTGGGTTCCGCCTTTTCCAGAGGCAGCCCAGGCCAATAGCCCTCTCCCCCTCCTTGTAGACTCAGTGCACATCGAGGATGCTGAGGCTGTGGAACAGCTGCGAGAAGCCCTGCATGAGGCCCTGCTGGAGTATGAAGCCGGCCGGGCCGGCCCCGGAGGAGGTGCTGAGAGGCGGCGGGCAGGCAGACTGCTGCTCACCCTACCACTCCTCCGCCAGACAGCAGGCAAAGTGCTGGCCCATTTCTATGGGGTGAAGCTGGAGGGCAAGGTGCCCATGCACAAGTTGTTCTTGGAGATGCTCGAGGCCATGATGGACTGAGGCATGGGGTGGGAAGGGTGGGGGTGCTGGCAGGAACTGCCCAGCATGGGGTCAGCCCCAAGGGGGCAGAGCTGGGGTCTGGGCAGTGCCACAGCCTGCTGGCAGGGCCAGGGCAATGCTATCAGTCCCTGGGAGCAGGCCCCATGCCCTCCTCTCCCCCTCTTAAGGGGGTGTCAAGCTGGGAATGTGAATGCCTAGAGTCTGGGCACAGTGCTGTCCCTTGCAAGCCATAATGTGCCCCCAAGAGTGTAGGGGGCCTTGCGGAAGCCATAGGGGGCTGCAGGGGATGTGGGAGGCAGAAGCCTGATCTCAGGGAGGGAAGGGGATGGAGGCCACAGTCTCCCAATGGGTGATGCTTTTGCTGCTGCTTAATCCGATCCCCTCTCCAGACTAGAGGGGTATTTGGAGAGCAAAGGCCCCTACCCCCTTCGCTCCTCCTCATTTGCATTGGGCATTAATGCCCCCCCTTGAAGCAATAACTCCAAGCAGGCTCCAGCCCCTGGACCCTGGGGTGGCCAGGGCCCCCCATCAGCTCCCACCCAGCCTCCTCAGGGGGTGGGGAGAGCACTGCCTCTATGCCCTGCAGAGCAATAACACTATATTTATTTTTGGGTTTGGCCAGGGAGGCGCAGGGACATGGGGCAAGCCAGGGCCCAGAGCCTTTGGCTGTACAGAGACTCTATTTTAATGTATATTTGCTGCAAAGAGAAACCGCTTTTGGTTTTGAACCTTTAATGAGAAAAAAAAAAAAAGATATACTATGGAGCTCAAAACCACTGTGGTCAGTGTATCATTGGGTCAAGGGCTGGGACTACACACTGTAGAACTAACAAAAAGAATATGTTAACAAAAATACACACGGTCACAAACGTAAAACTGGTGCTGGACACGGTTAAGTCTCGGTTTCCTCATCATTCAGCAGCATGTTGGGGATCCCGCGGCTGATGGGGAACACACGTCCTGACTCCGGGCATTGCAGGGTGCCCTCCAGCACGTCCACCTGTGGAAGGGTGGGAGAGGGCTCAGCACTGGCAGCCTCAAGGGCGGGGCGGGAACAGAAGGCGAGGGTCGCTTCTTACCTCCAGCAACACGTGATGCATCTTTCTCAGAAATGTCTCGTCGTTCACGTAGCCCTCAGTAGGCTCTTTTGGCACCTCCACCAGGTGCAACTGCGGGCAAGAAACCTTAATCATCCCTGGGCATGAAACCCTCCCCACGCCCGGCCAGACGCAGGGCTTCGGGCGGGTACCGGGGGTCGCGGTAAGCCGCCCCCCTTCCGAGGCAGGGACCACGGGGACAGGTGCTCACGGTGTCAGCCGCCTCCAGAAGCGCCGCCCACTCCACCTTGGGTATCATCCGCGCCACGAAGTCTGGGTTGAACTCCACGGGATTGATTCGGACTTCGGTGGCCTGCGGGGCGGGGAGGTCTAATGAGGCCGGGGCCGAACCCGAGTTTCTCTATCCCGCCGGAAGAGGGGCGAGACCCCAGGCTCGTACCTGGAGGCGCAGGGGGAAGCCACGAGGCCCCACCCCCCGCACATGTGAGCTCAGTAGATTGTGGGTGAGCAGCTTCATGTTTCCACCAGGGATCCTCCGCTCCGGAACCGGAAAGAGGCCACTCGGAGCTCACGTAAATTCCGGGGTCGCCGGGTCTTTGGTACTATTGGACGGCCCGAGGAGCGGAAGTGACGAACTTGCGGAAACTTTTCGTGCTTGCAGGAGCAGAGGTACTTGAAAAATCTGGTCCGGTCACGCGCTGCTGCCGGAAGCGTCTCGCCGGGAAGTTGCTGCGACGCACAGCAAACTCCACTAGCCACAAATCATATGTAACATGCAAATCATATGGAAAGCAGCTGCAGCGCAGAGGCTCTCGTGGAATGTAACATGAACATGTTTTAGGCCTCCACAGGCCCCTGATACTATCATTTCCTGCACCTTGCTTTCGGGTAAGGAACGGACACACTGCATCAGTAAATCAGGTCCATTAAAACAGCAGTAGCTCTTGCTTGCATGCAAATTAGCTCCGCCCCACTTACACTGCGTCATGGCCCAGCCCCTGACGCACGCGAGCCCAGAGTCCTGGAGCTCCTTTCCTCGCGCCCGCGCCCATGCCTGCGCTGCAGGGGCGGCCGCCGGGGCGGGGCGCCTGAGGCACCGCCTCCAGGAGGGCCCCGGGGTGGCGCAGGCTCCAGGCCCCGCCTCGTGTGATGTCTGGGGCAGGTGGGCGGGGCGGCTGTAGGGTCTTAGGGCGGGCATGGGGCTGGCGAACCTGGGCGTGCTGCGACGCCGAGCCTGCTTGGTAGTCACCAGCGCGGCTGTTGCAGAGTCCGCGGCAGCTACAGCAAGACGGCGGCTGGAAGGAGGAGGTTGGGCGCGTGGAGGGGTCCGCAGTTTCAGCAGCACCGCCGCAGCCATGGCCCCGATCAAGGTGACCGTTGGCCCTTTTCCCCGTCCCCCTTGTCTGGGGTGACCGTGTCCCTTGCCCTTCGTACCCCCCTCCTCCGCCGTCCTCGGGGACCCTCCTGCGATCTATTCCTTTCATCCCCCCAGCAAGACCCCTCGGCTCTCCCTCAGTTAGGGGCCTCGACCCTAATCCCCTGAGACATTCCCCGAGGCCCTCGAGCCCTCCCCTTGTAATCCTCCACAGCCACCGTGCGACACCCAGTGACAGGTCCCGGTCGTTTTCAGGGGATTGAATACCATGGCATCTCACATTCTTCCATCTTCGCGGCTGGGCCCCTTTTCAGCTTCTAAGTGTCTTTCACTTCCCCTGCCCCACACTTATGAGAGTGCTGGGCACCCTTCACCCCATCTTCTGATATAACTGGTCCCTCGGAGCCCAGCCACGTCTCCTCGATTCCCCCTCCCCCTCTCCATGGCTGATTCCTACCCTTCACTGTCTTTCACTCATCTTCTGGAACCAACCCAGCTCCTCTGACCTATCCCCTCTGTCTGACCTCTGCTGAGACCCTCTCCATCCTACTTCATCCTACTCCAACCTCCGGGGTCCTCAGACTCCCCAACTTCTGAATCTTGCCTTTGCCTCCTCCGGCTCCTGGAATCCCTCACCCACCCCCACGTGGAGAACCCCACCCTTCCTCTTCTTTATCCCCATGGGCGTGTGGGGGGGCCTGGATATCTTCCCTAACTCTTCCACCCCTCTTCGTCTGAGTGACCAGGCCTTCTCCCTCCCGCTTATCAGGACTTCCTCCTCATCCTCAAGTGCACCTCTCTGCCCCCTCCCCCACTGTATTCCAGCTGCTCATTTTCACAATATTGCAACATTTGGAAAGAACTTTCTTTCCTTTGTTGTCACCAAAGGCCCATAAGCAGAGCAGGGCCACCTGGAAAGCAGGAGGATGTTGGGTAACTAGGTGGTATGGGGGAGGGGATCGGGAGTGCCTCCTGGTTTTCTGAACTAGCTGATTGCCAGCAGCAATCGCGCTCTGCATTCCCTTTGGTTCTGGTTTGCTGCACCACCCCCCCTCCCCTTTGACCTCAAAGTCCTTTTATCCAGGTGGGAGATGCTCTCCCCTCCGTGGAGGTGTTTGAAGGGGAGCCTGGGAACAAGGTGAACCTGGCCGAGCTGTTCAAGGGCAAGAAGGGTGTACTTTTCGGAGTCCCTGGGGCATTTACCCCTGGCTGTTCTAAGGTGAGACCCTCCCCTTCCTGGGGTCTGGGAGTGGGATCTTTTGAATGGTTCTGAAGTTTTGTGTGTTGCCCCAGGGCATTTTGCTACAAGAGTCTGTAAATGATGCCACAACTAAAAAGGCTTTTCAGTGTCCGGAAAGTACTAGCCTTCAGAGGTAGGAGGAAGGGGCTGCATTTAATCCAACACCTCTTACCACGCCTGCTGCGTGCCAGGCACTGCACAAGATATTTGGGACTCAGGCAAGTAATCCTGCCCATGGGAAGTTCAAGGTCTTGACCACAGAACATTTAAGTCTGAGCTTCCGAGTGGTGAAGTCAAAAAGAGTTGTTCACGCGGCTGTCCTTGCCTGATCCAAGACACTGGATCAGGGAGGGGCGAAGCCTGGAGGTGAGGGTGGGCTGAGGCCCCACAGTGTGATCCCTTGGCTGACTCTTGTTTCCCCTCCTAGACCCACCTGCCAGGGTTTGTGGAGCAGTCTGGGGCTCTAAAGGCCAAGGGGGTGCAGGTGGTGGCATGTCTAACTGTGAACGATGTGTTTGTGACTGGAGAGTGGGGACGAGCCCACAATGCAGAAGGCAAGGTAAGATGTGGAGCTGGCAGGGGTATGGGCCAGGCCCTAGGAGGTTTTTCTTGTGACCTTTACTCTCCTGTCCCTTCAGGTTCGGCTCCTGGCTGACCCGACTGGGGCCTTTGGGAAGGTGAGTCTGCCCTCCTGCTCCGGGGAAGTTCCTGTGGGGCGCCTAGAAGGCAGAACCTGAGGTGTGGGGAGCAGCCCTTGGCCTGTTCTGGGGGTTCCTGATGCATTTCTCGTCTTTCCTCTTAGGAGGCAGATTTATTACTAGATGATTCATTGGTGCGCCTTTTTGGGAATCGCCGGCTCAAGAGGTAAAAGGGGGAGAGTTCTGCAGAGCCCTTCCCTGGAGCCCTGGCTCCTTGTTCCCTCGGGTCTCCAGGCCTGGGCTGACGCAGCTGCTTGGCCCCTCTTTCCCTCAGGTTCTCCATGGTGATAGACGATGGCAGAGTGAAGGCCCTTAATGTGGAACCCGATGGCACAGGCCTGACCTGCAGCTTGGCCCCCAACATCCTCTCGCAGCTTTGAGGCCCTAGCCTGGACACACTCCCTCTGCCCTCTCCTGGCTCACCTGCCCAGCTCTACCCCAGCTGGGGCCACCCTGCTGGAACCTTGGCCAGATTTCTGCCATTAAACCCTCCTGGCTCAAGTGTGTCTCCTTGGTGTGCAGACACTGGTTTGCTGCGGGTGGGGCTCGTTCCTTAGTCATAGTTGAGCTGAGGCTGTGAGGACAGGGCTGAAGGCCTCTTTATTTGCTTGTTTTCTAATTTTATTTGCTGAGTTCTGGGGTGGAATCCAGGGCCTTCCACATGCTTGGCAAATGCCGTACCTCTGAGCTCCATGCCAGCCCCTGGGAATGCCCCCTGAACTTTCCTCCTGGAAGCTGAGAAGGAGCCAGTGTCTAGGGCGGGAGAGGCACTGAGGGAAAGTCCCCACCAGGTGCGAGCTTGGCGCATACCCTGACCAACCTGCGTGTGCTGGGTGTTAGTCAATTTAATTTATTCCAGAAACCCCAGTGTTGGAACCTTGGCTCTAGGCTTCCACATCAGGGTGACTTCAGCCCCTTCTCAAGCACCAGGACCAGGGAGGGCCCCTTCAGTGCACACCGCTGTCAGCCAGGAGGGCTCCCTGGGCGAGGAGGCTGTAGGTGGAGCCTGACCAGGGGTGGGTGGGCAAGAGCCAGGGGCCATTGTGGGCCCTGCCTTGGGGTCTGAACTTTGCCCTGAGCCTCTTAGGGGAGTCTGGATTTGAGCAGGCTGGCCATGTGCTCTTTCGCCTGCAGTGAGCTCTGCCTCGTCCATGGCTCTAGAGCAGGCCATAGTCGGGGAGGCCAGGGAGAGGGTCAGGGAAGGACCTCTTGGAGGAAATGACTCTTGTGGTGGCAGAAATGGCAGAGAAGAGCCTGGGATAGAGTGGAGGGTGGGACAGCTCTGGGCTGTGTAGATCCCACCCAGCAGCAAAGTGGGTGGGGTTGCTGGGAGAGGCTGGCCTTGGGATCTGGGAAGCTGGTAGCAGCCTGTCCCTGCCCTGTGGGCACCTCGGGCATTGGAAGTTTGTGAATAGCCCTGGGGGTGGGGGTGGCACCAGCAGGGCGTTGAAGGGAAGGCTCCACAGTCTACCGTGACACAGGGAGGAGGACTCCTGTGTGTAGGAAGGGCTGGTGGCAGTGGTGGGGTCTGTGGGTGGGGTTCTCAGTCAGAGGACACCAGCCACCTTGTGTGGGCCCCAGTGCTCAGCCTCCTGAGCGCCCAGCAGGCCCTCCTTGGTCCCTGTGGTTCTTGCCCCAAACTCTCCACCTCTTGCCTTCCTCTTGTCAAATTCTGGGCCCCAGTACCTGGGGGATTCAGGGACACCTTAGCCAGGGCCGTGTCCTCCATGGGTGAGACTCTGAAGTCAGTCCTAGTGGGCTTCCTGAAACACAGGTTGGGACAAAGCTGGCTCCCTTCTAACACCCTGCATGACCTCGGGACCCCTCACCCCAAGACTGGCCAGATGCCTGAAGGGAGGGAGTGGCAGCCCCAGATAGTGAATGGCTGAGCTCTCCCCAGTGAGCCAAACCAGGAGAAGGCATTACCAAGGACGTGTGAAGGTCACGGCAGGCGCTTCAATATTTTCCTTGGCCCTTAGGTGCTGGGGCCTGAACCCAGAGTCACTTTGCCACCAAGCCATATCCCCAACCCTTTTTATTTTTTATTTTGAGACAGAATCTTGCTGAGGTGCCACAGCCAGCCTTAAACTTGAGTTCTTCCTGCCTCAGCCTCCGAGGCGCTGGGGGTACACGCGTGCGCCACCAGGGTCTCTGACGCCATGTCCCTTAATCTTTTTTGGTGAAAAAGAGGGAACTGAGGCTTAGGGCCTCCTGCGAGCCTGGGTGTCTGCAGCACTAGGTGGGGTGGTGAGAGAGCCCACCCTCAGCCGGGCACCCTTTTCCTCTTCTGAGGCTTCATGGCATCTGGCGGCTCCTGCCACCAGGGGAAGCCCAATCTCCATTTCTGTCACTCTAGCCACCTCTGTTTCCTCCACTCTTGGGCTTTTTATCTGAGCTGGTTGGGGCCCAGCAAGGCCTCAGGGGAAGGTTCTCTCTAGAGTCTTGCCACTGGGTGGCCCCTAGGGACTATGTGGTGGGGACTGGGTAGCATTGGCTGCTAAATGTTGTCACTTAGCTTCCTGGGATGCGGGGTGACTGGTGGGGACGTCTTCAGTTCTGGAGATTGGGCCCTTGAGGGCCTGAGATTAAACAGCACCTGGCAAGAGGATCCTGCAGTGGGCGGGGGATGTGGTTCAGGCAGTAGCGCGCTCGCCTGGCATGCATGTGGCCCGGGTTCGATCCTCAGCACCACATACCAACAAAGATGTTGTGTCCGCTGGAAACTAAAAAATAAATATTAAAAAATTCTCTCTTTAAAAAAAAAAAAAAAGGAGGATCCTGCAGAGTTCTATCTTCAGGACAGAACGGCCTGGCGCAGAGAGGAGGGGTGGGTGTGGCCTTCCCCAACTTTTGATGGCCAAAGGGCCAACTTTAAAACAACAACAAAAAGAAAAAACCAGCCAGGCAAGGTGCCACATGCCTGAAATTCCAGTGACAGGGGAGGCTGAGGCAGGAGGATCACAAGTCTGAGGCTAGTCTCAGCAATTTAGCAAGGCCCTAAGCAACTCAGTGAGACTCTGTCTCAAAGTTTAAAAAAAAAGGACTAGGGTAGAGCTCAATGGTAGAGTGCCCTGGGTTGGATCTCTAGTACCAAAAATAAGAAAGTAAACAAGTGAACAAAATAACCTGAAACCTCCATCAGTATGTGCCGTCAACTTGGCTGCTGCTGCTGCAACAGGATGGCTGAGGCTGGGTGATTTATAAGAAATGGAAGTTTATTTCTTACAGTTCTGGAATTTGGGGAATCCAAGGTCAAGGGGCTATATCTGGGGAGGGCCTTTAGCTGAAAATTGGAATATTCAATCAGTACAGTTGAGATTTCTCTCATGACTTTTTTTTTTTTTTAAGAGAGAGTGAGAGAATTTTTAATTTTTATTTTTTTTAAAATATTTATTCATTTATTTTTTAGTTCTCGGCAGACACAACATCTTTGTTTGTATGTGGTGCTGAGGATTGAACCCGGGCCACATGCATGCCAGGCGAGCGCGCTACCCCTTGAGCCACATCCCCAGCCCATGACCTTTGCTTTTTGATTATCAACTCATTAGACTTAAAACCATCACTTTAAGCTGACTTAGGTATGATATTCCTGCCTACATGTATCAAAGCTCCTCTGAACGGTGATTTGCAGGTTGCAAAAGAGGATTTTTAGCTGGGTGCTGTGGCGTACTCCTGTAATCCCAGTGGCTCAGGAGGCTGAGGAGGGAGGATCGCAAGTTCAAAGCCAGCCTCGGCAATGGCGAGGCACTAAGCAACTCAGTAAGAACCTGTCTCTAAATAAAATACAAAATATGGCTGGGGATGTGACTCAGTGGTCGAGTGTCTCCCCCTCCCCAGTTCAATCTCCAATACCAAAAAAAAAGAGGATCTCTCTCTTTTTTTTTTTTTTTGCACCTGTCTATAAATCATTGTCCACAAGTTAAACAAAAACACAGACAAGTGCTACATATTTTGTTTTTTGGTCCCAGTTCCTGCCTTCAAAGAGAGTCAAAGCTGAATTGGATTAGAGGACCCCCAGCTGATGTCTGCTGAGAGCCATTGCCAAGTAGGAATGACGCATGGCATGACCCAGGTCATTTGCAGTAACATTGCATGTAAGGTGACCTTGCTCAAGGACCAGGGCGGATCAGGGTTTAGGGGGCTCCTTGGGTTTAGGGCGGTTCCAGGTTTAAGGTGTACTCTGCTGGGAATAGGGCGTATCCTGCTGCCTCAGGTGTGCCCGCTCCTTGAGTTCCCGTTGAGTTCTTGCGGGATTCAGAGAGTATTTTGGGATACAGAGCCCAGTGGAGGTGTGGATTTCCCCAGAACATGTGCGTGTAGAGGGCCGGTGACAGTTCGAGAATAAAAGAGTTGCTGTTTGAATCTACAAGGTGAGAGTGGCTTGTGCCTAGCCAGACTGCGGCAGATGTCCACTGCTGAAGCATGGGTCACTTGCCAATGAGGTAACCCCCTCCCCCAAATCTGGTGTCAAACATCTGTGTTGACTTTAGTGGTCTGACAGCAGAGGAGAACAGGACACTTGGGTTGTTTCCCCAACACACAAGGAGAGAGAAACAACAGTAGCTCATAATAAAACAGGAGGATGATTATAATGTACCATACAGTAACAAAGTGGCCAGCCTCACTGCTCTTGCACTTTCTGAAGTAAACTAAGGAAGGACTCTTGGAACACAAGCCCGGGACTCTATGATAGTTCATCTGAGAACCAAGACAGCAACTTAGTTACCAACAGACGGCAGCTTGTGCAATGTGGACATGCTAGGCGGGGTGGAGCAGGACCGGATTCACCATGCTCCTCAGAATGGCACCCAGCTTAAAACGTCAATGGTTAATTTCTGGAATTTTCCATTTACTATTTTCGGACCATTGTTAACCACTCACAGCTGAAGCTGTAGAAAGGGAAACCTTGGGTACAGGGCCTACAGGGTGTCTCTTCCACTTACATCTCATTGGACGTGACTTAGTCACATGGTAGCTGCCCAGTGACACCAGCTTTATTCCAGGGAGACTTGTGTTTAGCTGGAGGGGGGGCTCGGTTACAGGCAGAGAGGGAGGAAAGGCATTGGGTGAACAATGAGCAGTGTGGGCACTGGGGTCACCTCTGAGAAGAGGGACCTTTGGGGACTCCGTGGCCTCCCATGAGTCACTTCCCTGCTTTCCCGTGGGCTTTGCAAGAGGCATGTCCTGAGCTGTTCCGACTTCTCCATGGCCTCCTTCTCTCCCCAGGATGCTGCTTCTGCAGGTCTCTGTCTCCGTCCCCTTCAACTTTGGCCTCCACAGTCACCCTGACTCCCCAGGTGGGTCCTCGCATCTCCTGGACAGTAGTCACCTCCTACATGGGACCCCCCCAGCCTCCTCTGTCCAAACCCTGCTAATCTTCAAGCCCCTGAGTCGCCCTGTTTGGTGAGGACAGCAGCCCTCATTTCTGGTTCCTGCTCTCCATTAGTCCATGTGGGGACTGGGCCACACAGCTCAACTTTATCAAAGATGGAGTTCTCAAATTAACATATAATTCATGTTTCACAAAATTCACCCTTTAAGGGTATGTACAGTTCAAGCCGGTGCCGTGGCCCACGCCTGTAATCCCAGCAGCTCGGGAGGCTGAGGCAGGAGGATTGCGCATTCAAAGCCAGCCTCAGCAACTTAGCAAGGCGCTGAGCAAGACCTGTCTCAGAATAAAAATAGAAAGAGCTGGGGATGTGGCTCAGTGGTTAAGCACCCCTGGTAACAAAAAAAAAAAAAGTACGGTTCAGTGGTTTGTATTTTTATTTATTTTTGGTGTCTAGGATCAAACCCAGGGGTGCTTAACCACTTAACCACTGAGCGACATCCCCAGCCCTATTTTGCATTTTATTTAGAGACAGGGTCTCACTGAGTTGCTTAGCACCTCACTTTTGCTAAGGCTAGCTTTGAACTCACGATCCTCCTGTCTGGGCCTCCTCAGCTGTTGGGATTACAGTCTTGTGCCCTGCGCCTGGCTTTTCTTATTCTTTTTGTACTGGGAATTGATTCCAAGGGTACATCCCCAGCTCTTTTTTTTTTTACTTTGAGACAGGATCTCACTAAATTACTTAGGGCCTTACTAAGTTGCTGAGGGTGGCTTTGAACTTGTGATCCTCCTGCCTCAGCCTCCAAACTGCTGGGATTACAGGTATGTCCTGCTGGTTTTTAGTATATTCGCCAAGCTGTGCAACCATCAGCATACAAATCCATACAAAGATGGATTTTTAGTCTCAGTGACTTCTCCCAAGATGAAGCTGCCTTTTTTCTGAGTATTGCAATCCTTACATGGTTATGAGAGGCATGATCAGATGTCTGGGGTTCTACTCTCTCACCACCGTGGTCCCTCACAGTCACACTGCTGAGTCATCTGGGTGCCAGGCACTGTGCTGGGCTCTAGGGTCATACGGTGTGTCCTCCAGGCCTGGAATCTGCAGTGCCATATGGGAAGGGTGTTCTAGGTGGTGGGAACAGCCTAGGCCAAGGCCTAAAGGGGAGGAGGGTGAGGGAGGTCTGGACTGAGCCTCAGCGAGAACAGAAACGGGATCTTGCCTATCATCTTGCCCTGGTTCAGCTGGACCCTCTTGGTGACATGGATGTCTCCAGTATTTAGCAGGAGGCAACTTCAGACACATTATTTGTTTCCTTTTGGGCTCCTTCCTCAGGGCGTGTTCCCAAATGCCAGTGCTGGGTCCCAGGGGTTGGGCCATTTTATTGGTTTCTGGAAACTCTGAGGCCACCTTAAGGTCCGCTGTGATGTGTGCTGGGTTCTCTCCCCGCGGAATGGAATGCCATCGCCTTTGGCCATCTGGATTCATTTTTCCTAGCTTAATGGACACTTAATGGTAACTTGGAGCAGAATTTAACGCGCATATCTTTAATTAGGTGGGTGGCTGACAGCCTCAGGGCTTGACCCTGGGTTTTGCCTGGATGTCCCGAGGGGCTGGGCCCCAGGCTTGGCCTCTCACACTCAGCGCAGGCAGTGGAGCTGGCTTGGGGATGTGGGGAGCCCTCCGAGCCCCCCCCCCCCACGAGGACTTGGTTTTACCCGCTGCTGCCCTACTTACCCCTCCCCCTCTGAACTTCACTTTCTTGTTTGTTTTGCGCACAGGGTGTCACTGGGTTGCTCAGGCTGGTCTTGCGGGCTCAGCCTCTCAATTAGCTCAGTACAGGCCTGAGCCCTTGCCCTGAGCCTTGCTGTGTGTGTGTGTGTGTGTGTGTGTGTGTGTGTGTGTGTGTCCTGGGGGCTGAACCCAGGAGAGTTTTGCCAGCTCCAGCCCCACCCATTTTTTTTTTTTTTTAAGACAGGGTCTTGGGGCTGGGGTGGTGGCTCAGTGGTAGAGCGCTGGCCTAGCATGTTCCAGGTCCTGGGTTCGATCCTCAGCACCACATAAAAATGAATAAGTGTATTTGTGTACAAATAAAAAATTAATATTAAAAAAAAGACGGGGGTCTTGCCAAGTTGCCCCTGTTGGCCTTGAACTTGCCATCCTCCTGTCCCCGACTCAAGTCACTGGGATTACAGGTGTGCGCCACTGACCCAGCTGAGCCTCACTGGTTTTTTTTTGTTGTTGTTGTTGTTTTAAGTGACTGCAATAGGAATTCACTTGTTCAGAATTATTAATTTGGCCGCCTTCTGTCTCTTGGCTTCGTACTTTCTGGCTCTGCAGCCTTAAGCAAGTGGTTCAGCCCTCTGTGCATTATTTTCTTCATAACTGAGTGGGACCAACAGTAGCGCCTGTGTTCTGTGTTTGTGGAGGGAATGAAGGTACCAATGCAGGTGCGTGCTTGGAGCTAACCCGGCACGGACGAGTGGTCAGCAAATGTCCGCACATTCTTGGTGACCATGCCATGCAGGCACTGCGGGCATGAGGGACCCAGGTCGGCTTCCCCCCCAGTGCGGAGTAGGTGAAGCAAACATGGAAGCTGAGGGCCATGACCCAAGGGAGCGGGTGTGTGGGAGTCTTTTGTGAGAAAAGGGCCTGAGCAAGGTCAGCAGGTGGGATGGTGGCCTGGAGGGTGGGGGAGACCAGGAACCAGCAGGGAGGGGGGAGAGGAGGGAGGAGGTGAGCTGGGCCCCTCTCCCTAGGGCGTCCCAGGAGCGTGGGTGGGATGGGGGAGAGCAGGAAGGCAGACACTTGCCCGCCAGGCGGAGCTAGCTGTGGCAGGGGGCAGGGCCGGGCTGCACCTTGTGCTCTTCAGCTGCTGGGGTCCCGGCCCTCCTGGCCGCACTCTGGCCCTGGGCACCTGGGAGGAACTGGGCAGAAGGCCCAGGCCCCACCCTTCCTGCCTCTGGCTTCGCATGGCCTTCCGCTGGGCAGCCTGTCTGCACCCTTTGCCGTGCCACACAGGGGTGGGGAAGTGACCTCTCTCCAAGACCTGTGAAAGGAGGGAGTCCCCACCCCAGGGGACCAGGTGCCCATCGGGCCCTGGAGGCTACTTTGCTTTAGTTTTTGAACCTGGGCCCTGAACCATCTGCTTAGAGAGCTGGGTGCCAGGCTGGGCCCTGGAGCCGCGAGAGAGCCCTGGTCAGCCCTGGCTTCTGGCTAGACCTGCCCCCATCTACCCGGAAGCCAGGGCCCTCCCGCTTCTGGTCTTTGGGGTTGGACCAGGCTTTCTAGAAAACTGGGAGAGACCTGGGAGACAGACTGCCCTGAGGGGAAGAAGCTGAGCCCTGCCCCGAGAGGGGAGGCCACAGTGCTGACTCTGTCCGTCTGTCTGTCTGCCTGTTGTCCTCTGCTTGTTGCCCTCCTCCTGGTTCCCATGTTCACAGCTGTGTGCACAGAGCCCTCTTAAAAACTGCCAGAAACGCACCATGTATCCACGTACGGAAACATCCCATGGTGCCTCATTTTTGCATGACTCTTTTTGGTAGTGGAGTTTGAACCCGGAGGCTCTTTACCACTGAGACGTGCCCAGACTTTTTAAATATTTGAGACAGGGTCTTGCTAAGTTGCCCAGCCTGGCCTTGAACTTGTGATCCTTATGCTTTATCCTGCCAAGTCTCTGGGTCTACAGTCGTGTGCCACAGAGCCAGCTAATTTGTATACTTTTAATGGTCAATTAAAAAATAAGTTTAATGGGGCTTGGGGTGTAGTTCAGTGGCAGAGTGTGAGGCCCTGGGTTCCAACCCCAGCACCACAAGAAAAGAAAAAAGGAGAGAGAGATTGCAAAACTCATTACGAAGAGAGGAAGGCGTGCGCCACGTATGTGGTCACAACCACTTCTTGCCAGCTCACTGTGTCCACAGGAAGGACATAGAAAATGCTACCAGTGGTGGCCTCTGGCTGGGGAGTGGGGGTGATGGGTTTTGAGTTTTTCTTTATACTTTTTTTTTTTTTTTGGTGTACTAGAAATGGAACCCTGGGGCCCTGAGCCACTGAGCCACATCTCAGCCTTTTTTTTTTTTTTTTTTTTTGAATTTTATTTAGTGTCAGGGTCTCACTGAGTTGCTTAGGGCCTTCATAAATTGCTGAGGCTGGCTTTGAACTCATGATCCTCTTGTCTCAGCCTCCTGACTGCACCCAGCTCTGTATCTTTTTTTTTTTTGGCAGTGCAGGTGATGGAACCCAGGGTCTCCTGTGCATGAGGCAAGTGCTCTACCACTGAGCCACACCCCCAGCTCCTTCAGGCACTCCTGACAATTTTATTTAATAATTTTTTAAAATTTTAATATTTATTTTTTAGTTTTTCAACGGACACAACATCTTTGTTTGTATGTGGTGCTGAGGATCGAGCCCGGGCCGCACGCATGCCAGGCGAGCGCGCTACCACTTGAGTCACATCCCCAGACCCATAATTTTTTTTTAAATCTGGGGTCTCACTATGTTGCCCAGGCTGGCCTTGAACTCATGAACTCAAGCGATTCTCCTCCTGCTGCCTCTTGAGAAGCTGGGACTACAGGTGCACACTGTCACTCTCGGCTTCTTTATATGTATACACACACACACACACATATATGTGGTACTGGGGATGGATCCCAGGTGCTTAATCACTGAGCCACATTCCCAGCCTCTCTCTCTCTTTCTTTCTTTCTTTCTTTCTTTCTTTTTTTCCTTTTGAGATAGGATCTCACTAAGTTGCTGAGGCTGGTCTCAAACTTGCAATCCTCCTGCCTCAGCCTCCTGAGTCACTGGGATTACAGGTGTGCACCACCATGTCTGGTCAACTTAACATGTTTTGATCAAGTGCACTTATCTGAAAATGTTTGAAGGAAAAATCTGGCCCAAGTTGGGAACCTCTGAGCGGCCAACAGGTAACTGAAGCTCAGAGAATCCCAGGATCCCAGTACGAGCTGACCAGGGCACCCCCAGCTTCCCCCTCTCCCCTCAGCTGCCCGCTGCCTGAGTCAGCCAAGTCAGAGATGCAGCCGGGCTGGTGTGGAGGGGTGGAGGGGGCGGAGGGGCGGAGGAGAGAGTCATCTGCGCCAGGGCCCTGCCTCTGAGGCTCATGACTCAGAGAGACTGAGCAAGGCAGGGAGCCTCCCTCTGCCGCAGGAGGAAAGCCCCAGTCCTCTCACCTGGTGGCCCTGGAGACCTGCTGGGCTGACACAGCAAGGGAGCTCCTAAGGGATTCCTGGGGGGAGCCCTTGGGGGGTGCAAATTGGAATGAGATTCACAGAGGGTCAAATCTGGCTGGACGCCTGTAATCCCAGTGGCTGGCGAGGCTGAGGCAGGAGGATGTCAACTTGGGGGCCAGCCTCAACAACTTAGCGAGGCCCTAAGTAACTCAGCGAGACCTTGTCTCAAAATAAAAAAATAGAAAGCACTGGAAATGTGGCTCAATGGTAAAGCACCTCAGATTTCAATTCCCAGAACCAACCAAACCAAACTCCCTGGGCTGGGGCTGGGGCTCAGTGGTAGAGCACTTGCCTAGCAGGTGTGAGGCCCTGGGTTTGATCCTCAGCACCACATAAAAATAAATAAAATAAAGGTATTGTGGTATTGTGTCCGTCAACAACTTAAAATAAATTTTAAAAACTCCCCAAACCTAATGGTAATGACCAATCAGGGACCATTTAATGGATGGTTGTCCTGGGTACAAGTTTATCCCCATTTCCAGGTTCACATACAAGGTTCACCAGAGGTGCTTCTCTTCTAATGGGTGAACTCCTGTTGCCTGGTCTACCCAGGTCACCTGGGCCACTGTGCCCCTTACTCTTTGCACCCTGGCCCCACAATCTTCTCTCAGCTGGTTCTGCCACTTAATAGCAGTGTGTCCTTAGGCAAGTTTCTTAACCTCTCTGTGCCTTGGTGTCTTCCTCTGTAAAGTGGAAATAACCTGAAGTCCTCATTTCAGAGACTACTCCAGAGCAAATAAATTAATGAGTGTAAATAATTATAATCATGTCTGGCTTGTGGTAGGCCTGTGCTTGATATAGTTACTATTATAATCACCCCATATTTTACCAACTCTAAGGTGTCATCAATTGTAAAATATGTCACCGATGAAAAAAAGGATGCTGCCAGTTAACCGAGTCACCTCTCTTTCATCACTTGAATTTTTATTTTATATTTCCCGTAAGATCTCTGTTTGACTTCGGTGTACATTCTCATCATATATAATAATGATGCACACATAAAAAGGATAACAGAATTAAAATAAATGGGTTACTACTGTGTTCCCTGTGGCTTGGCATTGAGAGTGCAGCTCTGCAAATCACTTCTGGCAGGAGACTCATTGTGCTGGTGCGTTTCCAGGCCACCTCCTCCTCTGGAGGGAACAGCCCTCCTTCAGACAACCCAGCAAACACCCGCAGGTGGCCAGGGACCCGCAGCCAGCTTTACAATCCTACACACTTTTGCCTGGGCTGCCCGGAGCCGGCCCTTCCCCTGCCTGCTCCCCCCATTTGGATGCCGGGATCAGGCAGCACAGAGCCTCTGGGGGTCTCTTCAAGCTGCTGACACCCGCTCTCCAGCATTTCCTGTGGGGTTTTGGAAGTGTGGGCATGTGCCGTTAATGACAGCAGCTTCAGGACAGCGGCCAGTCAGCCAGCCACCGTACCAGACTTCAGAGCCATCACCTGGGAAGAGCAGAGGGTCTTGGAGTCCACAGGACGCGGTGATTTTGACCCTCCCAGTGGCCCCGCCTCCCGGCTGCCTCACAGTCCTGGTCCACTGTGTTCCAGCTGCTGGAATCCCCTTCCTCCCCACCACTTTGCCCACTCCACCCAGTTATGCCAATCTCAGCCTCTCCTGGGATGCCTTCCCCGACCACACCACCAGGGTCATGTCCACTCTGCTTCAAAGCCCCTAGTATGGCTGCAGTGTTACTTTTTTGAGTGGCAGCTGGGTCCCCATTGTCCTGTTCATCCCCTGGAACTGGGACTGGGTGGCTCCTTGCATCCCAGCAGCCAGCACAGTGTCCTGCATGGAGAGGGGGAGGGGAAGAATGACCAGAGGCCACACAGTGAGCAGTGGGGGAACTGGAATGTCCTCTTAGCCTCTTTATCTCGGAGACACGTGCCACGGATCCCAGTGCGGTGTGGCCTGTCCAACCTGCTTGCTTTCTAGATGGGAAACAGGCCTGGCCGGTGGCGGTCATTTGCCACAGCTCTGTCTCAGTCCAGTGTACACAGCATGGAGGTGGGGCAGGGTCAAGAAAAGAGGTGCCCACTCCCATCCGGAGTTCAGAGGAGGCTCTTTTGGGAGGGATGGGGTCTGAACCAGGCTGTAGCATTTGCCAGATGATCTGGGTGAAGTTGAGGAACATCAGCAGGGGAAGAAGCAGGTCCTAGTGAACGAGTCTTGGCATATCAGAGGACACCAAGGCAAAGCCCAGAGTCCCTTCATGACCCTGGAGGGTGCCCGACCAAGGTTACCTCTCTGGAGAAATTAGGCCCAGAGATGCAGAGGATGCCATCACCGGCCAGGAGCCAGGAGCACTGTGGACCTTCCCCTGGCTAACCTTGGGGTCAGCCCTGGCTGAGTCGCTGGGAGGAGGCTAGTGGCCTGTGCCGTGTGGGGGGAACTATAGCAGGACTCCAGGGGCTCCTGGCTGTCTGAACCCGGAAGGAGGAAGCTGCACAGGGTGTCTGTGGCCGGGCCTGGGATCCCCTCGTCGACGGGGACTTCCTCTTCCTCTCAGGGCAGGTGTAGCTGCCACAGCAGGAGGGCTCCCTGACCCCGCCATGGAGGGGGGCAAGGGGCCCAGACTCAGAGACTTCCTGAATGGGAGTCTGGCCACCTGGGTGAGGGGCAGGTGGGAGCGGGGCTGGGGAGGGGAAGTGAGAGCCTCCGGCAGGCACCGGGGCTGCACCCAGGCGTGTGGCTGCGGTCGAGTGAAGTCCAGGGGGCGGTCACTGGAACCGGGTCTAAAACGCGCTGAGGGAGGGTTGGGAGGATAGAACATCGAGGAGGGGGGGTCCTGGGGCTCTTTGGGGGCAGGTTAGAGGGGTCCAGGATTCACTCTGCTGCTGGGGGTCTCCTGCCAGTCCTTCTGACTCCTCTGTTCCCCACAGGCCCTGGGACTAGCAGGGCTGGTGGGGGAGGAGGCAGAGGAGGAGGAGGAGGAGGAGGAGGAAAGAGGGTCCCTTTGCCCAGAGAAGAGGTTCCTGCGGCTCAGCGATGGGGCTCTGCTCCTCCGGGTGCTGGGCATCATGTAAGGGCCATCAGGGACTGGTGGCAGCCGCCAAGGGATCTGCAGGGAGGGGGCCGGCTGGCCTGGTGGGAGGACCCTGAGGATGATAGGTGGAGCCTGCTCCTGGGAAGGTGGGTCCCTAAGCCCACCTCCCCGCTCTCCCACCTCCCGGCATTGCCACCTGTGTCCACAGTTCCCCCAGTTCCCGAGGGGGACCTCGAATGGTCAGGGGCCACGAAGGACCCGCGGCCTGGAGAGTCTGGAACCTGAACCACCTGTGGGTCCGACTGAGGGACTTCTACCAGGTGAGGGGTCGGAAAGGAAGGCGGAGCCGGGAGGGGGGTGCCCTGTGGGAAGGCGCCTCTCATATCCCTGTCCCCACTCCAGGAGGAGCTGCAGCTGCTGATCCTGTCGCCACCCCCAGACCTCCAGACATTGGGGTTTGACCCCTTCTCAGGTGCTCTCTCCCCCCATGCCCCCTGCCTCTACCTCCACTCTGCACCCCCTCCCCTAATCCTGGTCCCTTGTGCCCTGCAGAGGAGGCGGTGGAGGAGCTGCAAGGCCTCCTTCGGCTGTTGTTGGGGGCGTCAGTGCAGGTGAGGAGGGGCGGGAAGGGCGGGTGGAGCTTTGGCGCCGAGGAGGGAGACCCTGCATCGCCAACCCGCTGCGTTGTCTGCGCAGTGTGACCACCGGGAGCTCTTCATCCGCCACATCCAGGGCCTCAGCCTCGAGGTCCAGAGCGAGCTGGCCGCCGCCATCCAGGAGGTACCGGGGCAGGTCGACAGGCTGGGACTGACACCCGGGACATCCTCGCCACCCTCCTTCTTCTGCTGAACCACCCTCTATGCGCCCCTAGGTGACCCAACCTGGGGCCGGTGTAGTGCTTGCGCTGTCTGGGCCTGAGCCTGGGGAGCTGGCGCCTTCGGAGTTGGAGATGCTGTCCCGGAGCCTGATGGGGGCGCTGTCCAGGCTGGCCCGGGAGCGTGACCTGGGGGCCCAGGTAGGGGGCAGTAGGAGCTCCGTGGACACAGCTGTGTAAGGGGAGTGGGTTTTGGGGCCCAGGTTTGGGGGTAGGGCCTGGGGTCCTTGGTTATTACAGTGTCACACCTGGACTCATCTTGTGGTGGTGGCTGGGAACAGATGTGGGGAGGCATGGGATGGTTATTCCTGACCCTTAACCCTTGACCTCCTACAGAGGCTGGCAGAACTGCTGCTGGAGCGGGAGCGGGCCCCCTTGCTGCCTGAAGCTCCTACAAAGGCTCCTGTGGAGGGTTCCTCGCACCATCTGGCGCTGCAACTGGCCAACGCCAAGGCCCAGCTGCGGCGCCTGCGGCAAGAGCTGTGCGTGCCGGCGGGCTGGGGAGGGACCAGAGAGGAGGGGGCCCGCTGAGGCCTGGATGGGGTCGCAGCTCCGCTGGGGATGGGAGGGGCCGGGGCTGGGGACCGGCTGGCTGGGCGTTGCGGTTCTCAGATGCCCTCCATCGCCCCATGCTTTCAGGGAGGAGAAGGCCGAAGTGCTGCTAGACTCCCAGGAGGAGGTGCAGGGCTTGGAGGCCGAAATTCGAAGGCTCCGCCAGGAGGTGCGCTCCCAGGCTCCCCTCCAGTCCAGTCCCATGGCCTCTCCAGCCCCGCTCATTCACGTCCCTAGTCCCTCTCTCTGGTCCGCGCCTGGCTGGTCCCAGCTCCGCACCGTCTGGCCCAGGCCCAGGCGCTGTCGGGACAGGCCAAGCGGGCCGAGCTGTATCGCGAGGAGGCAGAGGCGCTGCGGGAGCGGGTGGCCCGCCTGCCCCGCCTGCAGGAGGAGCTGCGGTGCTGCCGGGAACGGTTGCGGGCGGCCGAGGCCTGCAGGGGCCAGTTGGAGGTGAGGAGCGGGGCGGGGCCCGCCGGGGGCGGAGTCTGGGGGCGGGGCGAGATTGGGCCGGGGGGGGGGCAGAGGGGCGGGCTTTATTGCGATTGGGGGTGTGTGACCATCACAGCGAGGGGCGGTGGGTGAGGACACCCGCAGCGGGTGGTCTGGGGCAAGCCCTCTGGAAAATGAGCCAACGGAGGGGAGAGATGGGGGCTGTGTAAGGGTAGGAGGTCCTGAGACGAAGGTGGGGACAGGGGTAGGGGGGTGGGTCTGGAATGAGACCCTGGCGAGTTGGGGGAACTGAAGAGTAGCACCCGGAAAGATGCTGAATGGCGGTTCTAGGGGCAAGTTACTGGGCCTGCACCAATGGGCCTGGCCGTGTGCTTGGGAACGGTGCCTGGGGAGACCTTGGAGGGAGTTGGACCGACAGGGACGCGAGGCAAGGGAGGGTCCCAGGGTCTATGGTGAGCCCAGGGGAAAGGGGTTGGGATCCTCCAGGTCCCGAGTGCATGGGGCTGCATCCCACCATTGACTTCTGTGTCCCCTACCAGGAGGCACGGGTGCTCTCAGGGGCCCTGGAGGCTTCCAAGGTTCTGCTGGAAGAACACCTGGAGGCCGCCAAAGACCGCTGTGCCCGGTTGCACCACACCCAACGGGAGAATCTGCTGCTGCACACCCGGCTGGGCGAGGCCCTGTCGGTGAGGTTGCCTGAATGATCCCTGCTGGGTTGACCTGTTGCTCTTCTCCCTGTGACCCCTACTCTTGGTGCACCCTCTAGCAAGGCTGCAGCCCCCACACTTGGTCTGTCCATGGTGGGGGAGACTGGTCTGACTCTGCCCCCTCCACCCCTAGGAGGTGGACTCCTTGCGACATCAGGTGGACCAGCTGGCAGAGGCGAATGTGGAACTGGAGCTGGAGCTTCAGAGGAAGCTGGAACCAATCCCCGAATCCCCTGTGGAAGGTGAGGGGTGCCACGAAGTGAGGGATGGGGGGGCTGCCTGTGTTTTCTGCAGCTGTAATGGGAGGGGTTCTGCCTTTATCCCCCTCTTTCCTCCAGGTCTTTATGGGGTTTGTGTGAGCAGCTGGGGAATGTGGGTGGAGTCCTGACTTTGCCCCACCCTCCCAGCACCCCTGCAAGGAGCTGCCCCTTCCCTGCAAGATGAGATGAGGGAGGTTGAGGCTGGTCAGCTGCGGACCCTCCAGAGGGAGAATCAGGAGCTTCGAGGCTTGCTTCACGTGCTGCAGGGACAGCTAGGTGGCCAGGTGAGTCCCCCCCACCGTCCTAGCTGGCCCCACCCTGTCCTCCTTGGGGCTGGCTGACTCTCTCATATGCTCTCAGCGCCCCCTGCTGGAGGAGCAGAGCCAGGACCCTGTGCTTCCTGTGCTGGATGCAGCTCCCAGGACTCCCTTGGCCTCAGACCACAGCTCCCAGGGTTTGGTTTGCCAGGTCAGGCATCAGGGTCCCCAGTTGGCTCCCCTGACATCGGACTCAGCTTTCAAAGGGTCAGCTGAGTGTCTCCAGGCATCAGATTCAGACCTAGAAGTGACAGAGCGGCCCCTCCATGTGGCTGCCACGGCCCCCCAGACCTCCGACGGGGCTGCCCAAGAATCAGACCCTACTGTGGAAACACGGGGGTCCTTGGAGAAGGATGACCCTGGAGTCTGTCTCCGGAGTCCCATCTCTGTGGTCCCTACTCAGGAACCAGAGATCAAACTTGACACGCAGCAGTTGCCGGAGGGAGAGACTGGGGGGAGAGGGGCTCCCCAGGGCGGGTCGGGGGCTGAGGCCCAGGATCTGCAACAGGAGGGCCCTGAACAGAAGCGGGGATCCTCAGAGCTCAACCTCTGTGTGCCGCTAGAGGAGCAGGAGACCCTGGGCAAGGGGTTGGACCTGTCCAAGCCACAAACAGAGGACGGAGGGCATGAACAGAGGCTGGAGAGAGCAGTCAGGGAACGGGCTCCTCCAAAACCAATGCAGAAGTTGGAAGGGGCTCCTGATGTCCAGCCCTGGGAGGGACTGATCCCAGGGGAGGTCCTGGCCAGTAGTACCCCAGAGCAGGAGGCCTTCGGGGAGGAGGTGATGCGGCTGAGGACAGAGGTTGTGGCCCTTAGGGCTGAGCTGGAGGCCCAGGCCCGAAGGCTGGAGGCCCGAGTCTTGGAGGCTGCCCAGATCTCTGAGGAGCTGGCCCAAGCACGGAGGGCAGAGGCTGAGGCCCACCGGGAGGCAGAGGCCCAAGCCCAGGAGCAAGCCCGGCTGCGGGAGGCAGTGGAGGCATCTGGCCAGGAGCTGGAGGCTGCCTTGAGGGAGCGGGAGGCTCTGGCGGAAGCGCTGGCGGCCATAGGCCGAGAGCGGAGGCAGTGGGAGCGCGAGGGACCCAGGCTGCGGGCCAGGGCTGAGGCTGCTGAAGAGCGCGTGCAGGTGCTGGAGAGCCAGGGCCGCGGCTACCTGGAGGACGTGGAGAGGGAGCGTCGGGAGAAGCACGCCCTCAGTCAGGTACGTCCGTCAGGGCTCACGGCCGGGGTAGAAAAACGGGCTCCAGGCTGGTTGCTGGGGTTTGGGTTATAGATTTCACTGAGTGCCCAGCACCAAACTGGGGCCTGAGACAGAAAGGCCAGGTCCACCCCCGTCCTCCTCCCAGGACACAGTTGGAGGCTGTGCCAGTGATGGGGTGGGTGCAGGAGGGGTGAGTCTCTGGGTACCATCACTGTGCTTGGGCTACAGCAGTTTTCTCACCTCCACACCAGTGCCTCCTCCTGTAACGGGGGGTCTAGTCCTTGTTGTCTCAGCACATCTTGGAAAGGCTGAGATATGGTGTAGAGACCCAGTTCCTGCTGGGTCAAGGCATGTTGAAAGTGGCCAAGAAATGGTTATTCAGCTGGGCATGGTGGCCACGCCTGTTATCCCAGTGACTCAGGAGGCTGAGGCAGGAGGATCGCAAGTTTGAGGCCAGCCTCAGAAACTTAGCAAGGCCCTGTCTCAAAATAAAAACTAAAAAGAGCTGGGGATGTGGCTCAGTGACAAAGCATCCCTGGCTTCAGTCCCCAGTACCAAAAAAAAAAAAAGAATCTTCAGGGAGGAACCATCAAAATGGATTGTATTAGATGGGGAAGGACAGAACTTTTTATTTTATTTTATTTTATTGGTACTGGGGATTGCTACCATTAAGTTATAACCCTTTTTAATTTTTTTGAGAGAGGGTCTTGCTAAATTGCTCCGTCCATCCTTGAACTTGTGGTCCTCTGCCTCAGCCTTTGAATCACTGAGGTTTCAAAGGTGCAGGACTTTAAAGCCTTCAGGATGCTCAGGGGCCCTCAATGGAGCAGGGGCCTGGGGTCAGCTTGGAAGGTGTTGCTACTCCATCCTCAGCAGGGAAAACCGCTCAAGGGTGAGAGTGTGGGGTTCTGTTTGAGGAGGGTCACCTCAGTTGGTCTGGGCCACCCGGAGGCAGTAGCAGGGTTGCAGGTGGCTGGCACGGGGACAGGGACAGAGGAGAGAGAAGGCCTGGAAAAAGTTGCATTTGTTCGTTTACACATGTTTTAGCAGCATCTCTGTGGTGCCAGACCGTACCAGGTGTGGGCACACAGTGGTGACCGGGCAGCTGGCATGGCTATGTTTACATGCCAGGTGGCAGAGCCATGGAGTCCAGCCCGCAGCCGGGACTTGGGAGGGCCACATCCGGGAAGGCTTCCTGGAGGAGGAGGGCGAAGGGCAGGCCCAGTTGTGGGAGGGGGCAAGGGGGTGGAGAGGTGAGGTGGAGAGTGGCTGAGCGGGGTCCTGCTGCAACGTTGGGGTTCAGGTTCTTTCCCAGATAAGGAAGAAGTTGGCATCTTCCCCTCCAGGGAGTGGGCAGCCACTGGAGGTGTAAGATGGGCAAAGTGGTCAGTCCCCATTGAGAGGCCGTTCAGGGAAAGAGGGCACCACAAGGCCATGGGAGGGCGGTTGGGCCCATAGGTGCCTGCGTTGGGGGCGCTCAGGGGAGGAATTGGGAGTTCTGCCGCACAGACGGGGACCCGAGATCCAGAGAGGAGGCCTCATTGCTCATATCCTTCTGGGTGACCGTTGGGTGGACTGGAGTTCGGGCTTAGGCAGGGCGGGTGCTCCCTGAGGGGTGTTGGCAACGGGAGGATGGGTGTGGACAGGCTGCCTCTGGAGTGGACTCTGAGGGGTGTCACCAAGAGACTCTGTCAGGCCACAGGAACTGCATTATATCCCCCAATCCCTGCTTTTCAGCTGTGTGGCTTGGGGCAGGGTACTTTGCCTCTCTGAGCCTTCGTTTCTTCACTTGTAAAACTGGAATAAAACTTTACCAGACATGCAGGATCTTCTAGTGGACCCAGAGCTTGGGGTAGGGCCTGGTCCCCACTGTGTGCTTCATCAGGAGAGGAAGAGGGAGCCCATAGTGGGGCAGGGAGGGTGGGGTAAGCCTGGTGGGCTGAGAGTGCTGGCTCGGAGGACCTAGAGGGTGGAAGCCGCTGGGCACAGGGAATTTTGTGATTTCCTGGTTGGAGCAGTTCCTGGTGCTACCTGGGTGTGGCCCAGGAGGAGCGTCTGGCTGGGGAAGGCAGGGGACCAGGGGCCTCTGGGGTTGTCCACATGGGTGTAGAAGCCTCTCGGCTGGGGCCGGGGCTGAGGCTATGGGCCTCTGCCTTCTCACATCCCCTCTCTCCCAGCCAGCAGTACTTGGGCCCTAGAGGTCACTGGTGGCTGGCCAGGCAGCAGTGCCTTGTGGGACTTGTAGTTTTTTTTAGAAAGAGGCCATGGCCACCGATGGAGGGAAGTGCGGTGCCCCCTCTGGGGCCTGGGTGGGTTGTTAGGCCAGGACCAGCAGCAGAGGCTGGCAGGGTTGGTTTCTAGCAGCAGGGTGTAGCAGGTGACCCGACTTGCCTGCCTGTCCCCCCATGTGTCAGAATGGTTTGGCCGACATCCCTCTGGGGCCCACAGGCCAGAAGAGGCCTCCCACCCTCTCCCCCTGAAATGGTGCGGCCCAACCGCCAAAGATCACAGGCCCTGACCCACCCTTGAGGCCTCCACTGTGGTTAGGCCTGGGAACCCCCAAGTTCTCGTCCTGCCAGCCCTCTGTGGCCATCCCCCTGTGGTGGAAGGTGTGCTGCAGGCCTGTGCCGAGTCCCTGTGGCCTTCCCATGGCTGGTGTGAGGCTGCGCAGGGCACATGCCCCTCTCCCTGTGTACACGAGAAAGAACTACGGGCTGCGAGAGGTGAGGTCTTGGCGCAGCTCGCGGCTCCCTCTCCGCCCGAGCCACCCCCAGCTCCTTCACGTGCACCCTACAGGCCGCCAGACTTGGCTCCTGTTTTACAGATGGGGGAGCAGAGACCCAAAGGGTTGGGGACATCTGCCCCGAGTGGCAGAGCCAGGGCAGAAAGCAGCCCTCCCGCTCCCAGGCCTCACCCCGGCCCCCCTCTGCCCTGGGTCAGGCCCCGCGCCTCCGCCCCCTGAGCCTCCCCCTGCCCTCAGGAGCTGGAGAAGGCCATGATGCGGGGCCGCGAGCTGGGGGCCCGGCTGGAGCACCTGCAGCAGGACCTGGAGCGGGCAGCGCTGGAGCGCCAGGAGTTTCTTCAGGAACAGGAGAACCAGCAGCAGAGGTGGGGGTGGCGCCCGGGGATAGGAGGGCCGGCAGGGGCATGGGGAAGGGCAGAGCCACGGGCTGGGTGCCAAGGCCTCTCCTGGCAGGTACCGGGGCCTGGAGCAGCGGCTGGAAGCTGAGCTGCAGGCGGCGGCCACCAGCAAGGAGGAAGCATTGATGGAGCTCAAGAACCGGACCCTGCAGCTGGAAGAGGAGCTGTTCCGGGTGAGGCCAGGCCCGGGGACCGGGCCTTGCCAGCCATCGTCCAGAGCTGCTGCCCCTGGCCTTCCCTGGCTTCTTGGCAAGCAGCACCGGACTGGGGGTCAGGCGGCTGTGAGGCCTTTTTGGGGCCTGTCTCCCCGTTCCTCAAGTGGATGGACCCCCTGCTTGAAGTGGCTGCTGTGCTTGTCTGGCCTGGGCTCTGCCACCTTCCAGTGAGCCCAGTTAGTGCCATCACAGCGAGTCAGTGATCGTCCCTGTGCCATCCCCATGTGGCCACTGCCACTTGCATGACCGTCCCCGCTGCCTTACAGCTGCGCCAGGAATCTGGGGGTCTGGAGACGGAGGAGCATGCTGAGCTTCCGATCACAAGGACACACAGTGGGCGGCTCATCGAGGTGGAGCGCAGCGTGAGTGTGGGTCTTAGGGTGCGGGTGGGGGGTCAGCTCTGTGGCCACCGCTAACTTTCCTTTTGGGGCAGAACGCGACACTGGTGGCAGAGAAGGTGGCTCTGCAGGGGCACCTCCAGCACCTGGAGAGGCAGCTGGGAAGTCTGCAGGGCCAGGCCCAGGAGCTGCTGCTGCAGAGTCAGAGGGCCCAGGAGCACAGCAACCGCCTGCAGGTGGGCGCATCCGGGTTGACCCCGGCTCCCGCCCTTTGGTATTGTTTTATGCCCCTTTCCCTCCCCACTCCCCCAGGAACTAGCTGGCTGCCATTCCCTAGTTCGTTTATGCCTACATTGTCCTGTTCTGCACTCTTCCCCGTCCCAGTCCCCAGCCCCGACAGCTGCACCCGGTTCACCCTGTCGTTTCCCATCTCTACCCTCTCCTCTGCAGCCAGCCCTTATCCTCACTCCTTCCCCTGTGGCCTACGCTGGACCCCCTCTATCCCATCTCTGCCTGGGCCTCTTGCCCTCCCCTGCACAATCTGGCGCCACCCAGTCCCCAGGATGCCTTTGTCCTCTTCTGGCCCATTAACCTCTTCAGTTGGCCTTCAGCTGTCCCCCCCCCCAGTCCTCTGCCCTTGGCCCCTTTCCTGTACCCCCTACTAGGCCTGGAGTTCCACCACAAGGCTCCTTCCTTCCTTGGTCCTAGGCCGAGAAGTCAATGCTGGCAATGCAGGGCCAGGAGCTGCACAGGAAGCTGGGGGTGCTGGAGGAAGAGGTGCGGGAGGCGCGGCGGTCCCAGGAAGAGACCCGCGGGCAGCAGCAGGCTCTGCTGCGGGACCATGAGGCGCTGGCAGAGCTGCAGCGGCGGCAGGAGACAGAGCTGGAGGGATTGCTGGCACGGCACCGAGACCTCAAGGCCAACATGCGGGCGCTGGAGCTGGCCCACCGGGAGCTGCAGGGCCGGTGCGCACCCCCAAGGACGTGGCTCCTCCCTCCAGCTCCCCGACCCCTTACCCAGAGCAAGTTCCTGGCAGGTCTGACCCACCAGGAAGGCACACCTGTACCCCACCTTCGTCCTCTGATGTCCTTAGCTGCTGCTATGCCCTCTTGGGGGCATGGGCTTCCCACATGGCTGGGCTCCTCTGCTAGGAGTGGTGGCACCCCCAAATGTCATCGTGCCCTGTGGCTTTATCTGGTTACCAATGCTTGGGAGACGACAGACCCCAGGTCAAGACAAGTCAGCACCCACTTGCCATGGCCCCAGGGCTCCACAGTCCTCTCAGTCCCTTGTCCATTCAGGCATGAACAGCTGCAGGCCCAGAGGGCCAATGTGGAGGCTCAGGAGATGGCCCTGCAGGCGGAGCGTGACCGCCTCATGCAGGATGGCCATCGTCAGCGGGGCCTGGAGGAAGAGCTGCGGAGGCTGCAGAGTGAGCATGAGAGGTACCAGCCCACGTGGGCTCAGGGTTCCCCTCTGTGAAGTGGTCCCCGGTGTGGTGGTCACTGTCCCCGTGGGCCTGCTTTGCCTCTTCCCAGCCTGGACCCTCTGGCCCTTGGAAAGCAGCTCTCTTTGCCTCCAAAGAGCCCAGATGCTGCTGGCAGAGGTGTCCCGGGAGCGAGGGGAGCTGCAGGGCGAGCGTGGGGAGCTGCGGGGTCGTCTGGCCCGGCTGGAGCTGGAGCGGGCGCAGCTGGAGATGCAGAGCCAGCAGCTGCGCGAGTCCAACCAGCAGCTGGACCTGAGCGCCTGCCGGCTGACCACGCAATGTGAGGTGTGGTGGGCGGTGGCAGCGGCCCTGGGTGGCCGGCCTGCAGGGTGGCTGGGAGGGCCCACCAGGCCGCCCTGCACCACAGTCATTCCTGACCAGTGCCACCACCTGCCAGCTGCTGACCGAGCTCCGGAGTGCCCAGGAAGAGGAGAACCGGCAGCTGCTGGCCGAGGTGCAGGCCCTGAGCCGGGAGAACAGGGAGCTCCTGGAGCGCAGCCTGGAGAGCCGGGACCACCTGCACCGCGAGCAGCGGGAGTACCTGTGAGCAGGCGCTGGCGGCACGCGGCACTCCTGGGGGGCTTCATGGGGGGCCCGGGAGGTCCCAGGAAAAGCACCAGACCCAGCGCCCAGGCTTAGTCTCACCAGCACACTCGCACGCGGGCACCTTCCACTGCGCTTAGCTCCTACCTGGGCCTTCCAGGGCCTCATCCCCCCGCCCCCCACTCCTCCCAGGGACCAGCTTAATGCCCTGCGTCGGGAGAAGCAGAAGCTGGTGGAGAAGATCATGGACCAGTACCGCGTGCTAGAGCCTGGGCCCCTGCCCCGGACCAAGTGAGGCCCCCTCGCCTCCCTGGGGCTGGGATCCTGCCACCTGGGCCCCTGCCTGCCCTGTCCTCCAACCCCTGGCCCAGCTCAGGGGCAGGCCCTAGTGAGGGTTAGCCTGGCCTTTGCCATCCCTGACCACCCGCCTTCCCTCCTGCCTCCCGTCCTTACGCCCTCTTGTGCCCTCTTGCCCCCAGGAAGGGCAGCTGGCTGGCAGACAAGGTGAAGAGGCTGATGCGGCCCCGGAGGGAGGGGGTCCCCCATGGGGGGCCACGCCTGGGGGCCGATGGGGCTGGCAGCACCGAGAGCCTGGGGGGCCCCCCGGAGACGGAGCTCCCCGAGGGCAGGGAGGCGGATGGGCCAGGTGGGTCTGGGGGCCAGGTGACCAGGAGGTCCCTACCCCATGTCCCCCTAATGGCGCCTGCCTTACTGCCTGCCTGTACCCATGTCCCCGCTGGCCTTCCCTGCTGCCCACCCCCACCTGTCCAGATGCTTCCAGCCACTTTTTGTCCTGGGCTCTCGGGGTCCCTCTTGCTGGCCCTTCCTCCTGTCTGCTGTCACCCTCCCAGTCCTACCCCGTCCTAGGACCTTGCGGTGGCAGGGTCTTTTTAGAGAGAGGTCATTTATCCTAGATAGCACATGAGGACACTGAGGCCCAGGGAGGGAGGTCCCTTGCCCAAGGTGAGGCACTGAGTCAGCTCCAAGCCAGCCCGGGGCCTCCTGCGGCCACCTCGTCCGCCTGTCCCCTGCTCTGCGCTGTCGCCTGTCTCCCTGGTGCTGGGCAGCCTCACCCACGGCCGCCTCTGCGCGCCCGGCACCCCTGCACTTCCCTGACACCTCCCCGCTGTGCCTTTCACAGGGTCCCCTTCACCGGCACCCATGCGCCGGGCCCAGAGCTCCCTCTGCCTGCGTGAGGAGACCCTGGCAGGGGGACAGCGGCGGAAACTCAGCTCGCGGTTCCCTGTGGGGCGAAGCTCCGAGTCATTCAGCCCAGGGGACACCCCCCGGGAGCGATTCCGCCAGCGCCGTCCAGGCCCCCTGGGAGCACCCAGTGCCCATGGCAAAGGTGAGGGGAAAGGTCCTTGTCCCCGTGAGCCCCCAACTCCCTGTGTGCCCACCGCCTTGGCAGAGGGGACTTCTTTCCTGTCCTCTGTCTTGGCCCCATGGGCGCAGCGGCTGCCTTGTGTCCCCCAGGACCCGTCGTGGAATGGGATGGTCCCAATAAGACACTCCAGGAACATGAAGCCGACGCCAGCAGAGAGGGTGAGTGGGGTCTGGGGAAGGATTGGGGGTCTGTCTCGCTGGGGCCCCTGGGAGATGGACTTCATTCATTCATTTTCTCATCTGACAAGGATCCATGACAAAGTGCCAGGTGGTGTGCTACTGCGGATATAGCAAGGGACTTTCTGGTGTAGGAAGGCAGACAGAAACAAGATGCATGAAAATGGTTATCAGCCAGGTGTGGTGGCGCAGCCAAGTTCAAAGCCAGCCTCAGCAACGGAGAGGTGCTAAGCAGCTCAGTGAGACCCTGTCTCTAAATAAAACACAAAATAGGGCTGGGGATGTGGTTCAGCGGTCGAGTGCCCCTGAGTTATTCCCCGGCACTCCCCGCCAATCTGCCCCCCAAAAAATCATTATTATCTACAACAGTCCTGCCCAATGGAAGGATAGGAGCCACATGAGCAGTCTTTACTTTTCTAATAGCTTCATCACCTGTAAAAAGAGACAGGTAGAATGAATTTTAATAACATTTCCTTGGGGGCTGGGGATGTGGCTCATGCGTGAGGCACTGGGTTCGACTCTCAGCACCGCATAAATGTGAAATAAAGATGCTGCGTCCACCTAAAAACTGAAGAGGTAAATATCATAAAAAAATAACATGATCTTATTTAACTCAATATGCCCGACTGTTGCCATCTCAACATGTAGTCCTATAGAAGGTCACCGTGAGACACTGACATTATTTCCTCCTCCCGAGTCTTTGAAGCCCAGAGGGTATTTCCCTTGGATGCACGCCCCAGCCCCTCAGACCATGTCGCCCCAGAATGTCGAGGTGACAATGCTCAGGGAAGGAAGTGGGGCATGGGAGAAATGGGGGGTGCCAGAGGCCACGTGTGGCTTCCATGAGGAATGCAGTGGCCTCGGAGAGGAGAGGTTGGAGCAGACTTGGAGGTGACAGTGTGCTTGGGGACTCGCAAGAGTACAGCTTGAAGGAAGGCCTGGCCCGTTCCAGGGCTGGCTAGTGCGGCCTGTCTGGAGGAGACCGAGGGAGGGCAGAGGGTGCGGGGCCCCTGTGGTCCCCTGGAGTCTGGGCATCCTCCCGAGGGAGGCAGGCCTGAGCTGAGCGTTTTCTTCCAGGCCTTGAGGAGCCGGAGCCGGAGAAACATCCCCTCACCCCGTCCCTCAGCCAGTGACAACGCAGGGGCAGTCAGCTCGCGAGACCCCTCTACGCGCTGCTGGAGTGTCAGTGGGGTTCCCGGACCGTCCCAGAGCTCCGGGGGCCAGGGCACCCCAGGGCAGTCTTTGCACAAAGAGGCCTGGGTCCCTGAATTCCCCACGGCCTGCCCTGGAGCCCCTAGATGGGGTTGGGACAAGCTGGTGGGTATTGGGGACGGCCCACGAGTGGCCCCGAGTGCGGCCCTGCGGTCATCACTGAGGAGGCGGTCTCTGGGGGATCCCTCAGCTGAAGGAGACTCTCGGGAGTGGGCAAGAGAACCCCCTGCCAGGTCCAGACGGGGAGCCAAGGCCCACTCCCCGGGGACCGTGACCTGGGCCGATCTCTGAGCCTGGGCTGGGGGGACATGAGAATAAAGCTGGGCTGTGACCATCCGAGTCTGTGCCGTCTGTGGGCTGCATCCACGAGCTGGAGGTTCCAGGAACACCTTTAGGTCCAGTCCTTCTGGTTGGTGGGGACCTGGGTGGACAGGGCAGCAAAGGGCACTGGGATGTGGCCAGTCGGGCTTGCCAAAGCCTGGAAGTGCCCATGGGTGTGAGGGGTGGTGTGCTGGGCAGCCAGCTGCGGCTGGGGCCTGGGCCCGGGTTCTGGGCCGCAGGGTCGAGTGCTCCCGTGGCCCTGCCCGCCCTCCCGGGGCACCCTCCTCTCCCCTCAGGTCTTCTGGCCCCTCATCTCCCCCCACCCCTGTGGGTTGAGGCCTTTCTTGGGTAGCTCACAGCTCACTAGGTGGAGTGTCATCTATAACCAGGAGCTGCCACAAGTGGTGGGAGGGACACTGGGACTCTGATCAGGACCTCCAGGATGACACCTGAGAAGGAGGCAATTAGGCTGGTGACAGGATGTGAGTCAGTGTACCTGGAGCCACCCCCGGGAGGCGGGGCTGCTGGGGGCTGACCTGGGGCAGGTTTAGCTGGGAGGCGCGGCTCCTCCCTCCTCTCCATGGGAGGGTGGAGTCGGGGCAGGCCGCTGCCCTCCAGGGGACAGAAGAGCTGAGGGACCCCTCCCGGAGGTCTTAGGGTTGGGGGCTCTTGTGGCTGCCCAGCCCTGCTTGGTGGTCTCTGGAGGCCGGGCCAGCCAGGGGCTCTGGGCCTGATGGGAGAGGGGACTTGCCCTGTGTGGCTTTGGTGCTGGGGACTGAACCCAGGGCCCGTGCCTGCCAGGTGAGTGCTGGCCAGTGAGTCATGCCCCAGCCAGGTATTCCTTCCTGAGGCCCAGTTCCAACACTCTCTTGGCCTTCCTGGCATCCAGAGCCAGAGGACCCCTGGGGGGACAGGAGCTCTCTGAGGCTGTGAGGCAGCAGCTGGCCTCGGCCTGCTTGTCTCTCGGGTAAACAGTCAAGGAGTGACCAAAAGGGAAGCTTCTGAGCGCATCCTTGCTGGCCTGTAACCCTAGCCACCCAGAAGGCTGAGGCAGGAGGGTGGCAAGTTCAAGTGCACCCTGGGCAAATGCGTGAAACCGTCTCAAGATACAAAATATAAAGGGGGTGGGAGATGTACTTCAGTGGCTGAGTTTCCTGGGGTTCAATCCCCAGCACTGAGAGAAAAAAAGGGTGTGGAGGTGGTGGGTTGACCCCTGTTAAGTGGCTCACTCTTGCTGGGTATGGAGAGAATTGGACAGTGGCTCGTCTGCCCTCGGGGCTGGCGCTGGTGGAAGGGAGGTTGTGTGGGCACCCGCCCCCTCCAGGGCTCTGGACACCACTGGCTGCAGGGGGCATCCCGAATGAGCACCTGGCTTGGGGCCAGGCCCCAGCAGCCACACTGGGCCATTTCAGTTCCCCGAGTGGGGCTCAAGAGCGCGCAGCCCTGGCGCCTGCCCCCGGCTGGGGACACAGGGCCACCTCCGCTGGCTGCCCACCCGCAGCCCTGCGCTGTCACGTTCCAGCCGCCTGACTTAGGCCGAGCGGGGCGGGGAGCCGGGAGGCGGTGCCGGCGCCCGCTCGGCCCCGGAGGCGGCACCAGGAAGCGCCCGCCCCGGCGGGAGCCGCCATGTAACCGGCGCCGCCCGGAGCCCCAGCCGCGCGGGCCCCAGCGACCCGCCCGCCATGGGGGACGAGGATGAGGACGAGGGCTGCGCGGTAGAACTGCAGATCATTGAAGGTGGGTGCGGGGCCTGGTGGTGGCTGCCCTGGGCAGGCGATGAGGGGCCAGGGGCTAGCTGGGCTCATTCGCCCCCTGTGCCCGCAGCCAACCTGACCGGACACGAGGAGAAGGTGAGCGTGGAGAACTTCGAGCTGCTCAAGGTGCTGGGCACGGGAGGTGAGGACCCTGGCCACCGTGCAGGTGCCCCAGGCATAGTGCCTTGTGCCTCCAGCCCGCACTCCCGCCTGGGCCTGGGCCAGGCCACCGGGAAGGCCCCCCACCCTTTCCCGGCACAGCTCTCCCTGCCAGCCCCACCCTACTGTGCCAGGGTTTCATGCCCACTTCTAGGGCGCTCCACGTTGACATCATTACTCCCTGCAAGATCCTGCGTGTGCATGCCCCCTGCTGCCACTCGCCAGCCTCCCTGGGATCATGCACCCATCCCAAGTGATTTGCACAGCTCCTCCCCTCTGTGACAGCACCGGCCCATATTTTGCAAACTCCTTATCTTGGTGTGCCATCCCTCCTCTGGCCAGGAGTACACCTCTGCTGCCCTTCCTCCATTTGCATCCCTTTCCATCCCTCTGAGCTTGGCAGGCTTGCATGTGCCCCACCCCACCCCCAGCCCCTGGAGTTGCTCTTGCCCCAGGCTGGTTTGCATGTCCCTTCTCCGGTGTTGCTGAGCAGCCTCCGGAGATGTGCACACCTTTTCCTTAGAAGGCTCTGCTGCCAGCATTTGGCACACGTGTCTCTCACCCGCAGCGTGCACACCCTTCTGGGTTGGCATCACCCCCATTCCCACCAGTCTGCACCGCCCTCCCACTCACAGCCCACCCTCCACCCACTCGCTGCTCCCACAGCCTACGGGAAGGTGTTCCTGGTGCGAAAGGCGGGCGGGCACGACGCGGGGAAGCTGTATGCCATGAAGGTGCTGCGGAAGGCGGCGCTGGTACAGCGCGCCAAGACGCAGGAGCACACGCGCACCGAGCGCTCTGTGTTGGAGCTGGTGCGCCAGGCGCCCTTCCTGGTCACGCTGCACTACGCCTTCCAAACCGATGCCAAGCTGCACCTCATTCTGGGTGAGGGCACGGCCACATGCCAACTTGGGGGAATGGGGGCCGGTGAGGCCACCTGAGGGGGCCGAGTCTAACCACCAAGTGCACCTTCAGACTACGTGAGTGGCGGTGAGATGTTCACCCACCTCTACCAGCGCCAGTACTTCAAGGAGGCCGAGGTGCGCGTGTATGGGGGTGAGATCGTGCTGGCTTTGGAACACCTGCACAAGGTGGGTGAGAACCCGGCTTCCCGGCTGCTGCCATAGGAACTGGGTCTGGTTGAATGAGGGGCCTCCAAAGAGGCAGTCTCATTTCACACCCTGGGCTTCCGGGGGGTGGGGTGGTGGCCTTGGTGGGGACCAGAGCTGCTTCCCCAGGCCTCCTGGCAGGAAGCCTCAGTGCTGCTTGGTGGGGTCCCCTCCGCTGGTGCCTCCTGGAAGGGGCTTTCCTCTCACCAGGAACTCCGGGCTGCCTTCAAGAACTTCCTCAAACGGAGACTTTTGACTTGTCTCCTGAGGCCTGGGCTCTTCACACGGCCTCCTTTCTTGGGGACCTCAGAGCCTGTCCTGCGCCCCCTCACTCCTTGATTTCCTTTGATCTTCAGTGGCTTCTTTTTAATCTAATGGTGCAGCCGCACCCTGGGCCCATTCTTGCCCTAGAGATGCCTTGGCAGGTGGATGATCTTCTCTGGGGCTCTCCTTACTCTGAGCAGGGGACCTGGTGCAGAGACCAGACCAGCGGTAGGAGCCGGGGAGGGTCTTGTGGAGGGAGCCTGATTCCCCTCTTGCTCCCGCCAGCTGGGCATCATCTACCGAGACCTGAAGCTGGAGAATGTGCTGCTGGATTCCGAGGGCCACATCGTCCTCACGGACTTCGGCCTGAGCAAAGAGTTCCTGACGGAAGAGGTGAGCGGGCTGTAGTCTCCGCTGAGCTTCCCTCATTCAGGCCTTTCCCTGCCCGTCTCTTCCTGTTCCCTGTCTGCATTCTGGGGGTGAAGAGTCAACAGACCCAGGAGTTTCCCCCATTTCACCCTTCGGCCTTGCAAGTTGAGCAAGTCCTGCTCTGAGCCTTGGAGGCCACTGGGGAGCGAGAGAGGAGTGGATGAACGCATGGGTCCTCTTGGTCTTCTAGAAAGAGCGGACCTTCTCCTTCTGTGGCACCATCGAATACATGGCCCCGGAGATCATTCGTAGCAAGACGGGGCATGGCAAGGTGGGTTGGTGGGAGGCTGGGGAGGTAGTGGCGGGGCGTGAGGTGGGAGCCCACAGGCCCTCACCACCCTCACCCCTGCCCCGCCTCGGCAGGCGGTGGACTGGTGGAGCCTGGGCATCCTGCTCTTCGAGCTGCTGACGGGTGCCTCGCCCTTCACACTGGAGGGCGAGAGGAACACGCAGGCCGAGGTGTCCCGGTGAGTGGGCTGGTGGCGGGGGGCGGCCGAGGGGCTGCAGGGCCTGCCTGGGCTGGGCTGTGGGGGGGGCTCGCTGCCCCTGACGCCCCACCCATCCTCCCAGACGGATCCTGAAGTGCTCCCCTCCCTTCCCCCCCCGGATTGGGCCCGTGGCGCAGGACCTGCTGCAGCGGCTGCTGTGCAAGGACCCTAAGAAGCGATTGGGTGCGGGTCCCCAGGGGGCACAGGAGGTCAAGAACCATCCCTTCTTCCAGGTGAGGCTTCTGACCCTGTACATTCCCAGGCCAGGCTGCTGCTCTGGATGGGGGGACCCTGGAGGGACAGTCTGAGCGGGGCCAGATCTACTTTACCCCGAAACCCTCAGATGGACAAGGCCGGTGTGCGTGTTAGGGGCTGGGCCCACGCCGTTTCCCCAGAAGCTGGGCAGGTGTGTTCCAGGAGGGAGGAACACCAGGCTCATCACAGTCGCACCTGGGAATGGACTGGCCAGTGCTTTCAGAGGACAGAGCCACAGAGGGCTGGTGTCCTGCCCAGGATGGCGCGGGAATGGTGGGGAGTTGGGAGCAGATCCCTGCTGTGGATGGGTCTCTTATGGCCCAGACGGGGACTGCGAGTGACACTCAGGACTGACAGCATCCACACAGGTGTTCTGCTCTTTGTTGCTACTGGTCCTTGTGCCTGTATCTCAGGTGGACCGTGGATCAGGCCACGTGGGCTCTTGTTCCCTTGTCAAGAGCACATGCACGTTAGAGAGTGGCGCACAGTGAACTCTGCCTCGTGAGACCTGCTTGACTCAGGCACTGCACGTGGCCCTGGCTTCGCCTGCCAGAACCCTGTGCCAGCGAACGCCCCTGGCAGGGCGGCCCTTTGCTGACACGGTTTCCTGTTCCTTTTGGAACCCTCTGAGGGTCCCCATCTTTCCACACGCAGAAGCTGAGGTTCAGAGAAGTTCAGTCATTGGCCCGGTGCCACCAAACCAGGCAGTGATGGAGCCAGATTCAAACCCAGGGCCAGTGGCCCTCAATGCCCGTGTCTCGGCTGCCACAGTCTTCTTTTACATGTGGGATCCGATTTGCCTCTTATCTGACGTGGTCACAGGGCCACCCACTCTGGAGCCTCACGGTGGCCAGGGACTCTGCCACCCGTACTGTGAATGCTGACCCTGGACCTTCCTAGCCGTGCCAGCCTAGAGGGTGGTCCTGAGATGCTCGGAGGTGAAGTTCGGGGGTGGGGGTGGGGAAGAGGAGGGGACAGCAGGGTCAGTTTCCGTCAGTGAACTCTTCCAGCCCTGTGGCAAGAGGATGGCCAGCTTGCAGCTGGCCGAGGAAACTCAGCAAGACCCTGTCTCAAAATAAAATAAAAAGGGCTGGGGACGTACTTCCGTGGAAGAGCGTTCCTGGGTTCAATCCCCAGCGCTTCAAAGAAGAAGAAGAAGGTCATAAATTCCTGAAGCCGGCTGGTGCCTGATGGGTCTGGGAGCGGCTGACGAGCCAAGCTGCAGAGGGCCCCCAGGTCTTCGGGCCCAAAGCTTGGAAGGAGGGCTCCCTTCCTTCTGCCCTCTGCACAGTCTTTCTGGTGACAGCAGTGCTCAGCTCCCTGATGGCAGAATGGGGGCCTTCAAGCCTCTTGTCTGCCATTGATCAAAGTCCAACTCAGAATGGTGGCGTCCACTGGGACAGAATTGGCTGCTAGCACCAGAGATCAGGATGGACAGTGACCTAAAAAGTCAGTGCTTTCTTTAGCTTTGTTCTCACACGAAAGAAGTGCAGAGGTTGGCAAGCCACGGGTGCGTGGTGTCTCCATGGTGCCAAGGTGTCTTCAGGAATCTAAGCTCTTCTTTTGGTTCTCTTCTTCATAGCACGAAGCCTCCAACCTGAGGGTTGCTTCGTGGCCCAGGCTGGCTGCTGAAGCTCTTGAACCCAGGGATGCTGGACCACTGAGCTGCACCCTCAGCCCTTTTTATTTTTATTTATTTATTTTTGAGACAGGGTCTTGCTAGGTTAAACTCGTGAAGTTGCTGAGGCTGGGCTTGAACTTGTGATCCTCTTGTCTCAGCCTCCCAAACCGCTGGGCTTATCGGTGTGCACCACCATGCCCGGCTCCCCTTTCCTTCCTGAGGATCTTTCCCTGCACTCCTACCTGGCAATTTTTGCTTATAAGTGTTTGGGGCATCCCTAACAACAAGAGAGGGTGAAATGTTGTATTTTAGTTCTGTACATTTTCTCCTGGAGTAAAATTGTGACTTCAGTGCTAAGAAAGACAGGGAGAGTAGATATTGGACAGGCAATTAACAGATTCCTCCACATTAGCTTACACCCCAAAGGGCATATTTATACTCCAATGCGTGAAAAGTCCAAAGAAAAGGGGTCTGGCTTCAGGCCAGGCTGGTTACAGGTGCTGAAACTTCCTGGTTCTGCTTTTCTGCATGGAGACTGCGTCATTAAGCCTCAGGAGGGTCCTGCCCCTCAGCATTTCCAGACCCACCTCCTCCCAGTAGGATAGATTTACTTATTTGTCATGACAACTCTGTTTCCAGCTCCAGAACCGCTGAAGTGTGATGGAGGGCGGTTCTCGGAGGGGAATAGGGGCTCTGTTACCAGAGGGAGGGAGCTGGGAGCTGGGAGCTAGGTAGAACAGCTGCCCGTCCCAGAGGCCAGGTAGGCCCTTGCCTTGTTGGGGAGCTGCCCATGGGGGTGACTCCAGTGAAGTGGGGTCTCCAGTACCTGCCTTGGACCCCAATCTCTGATGATTCCTTTTCCCCAGGGTCTAGACTGGGCTGCTCTGGCTGCCAGGAAGATCCCGGCCCCATTCCGGCCCCAGATCCGCTCAGAGCTGGATGTGGGCAACTTCGCTGAGGAATTTACTCGGCTGGAGCCTGTCTACTCACCCGCTGGCAGCCCCCCGGCTGGGGACCCTCGAATCTTTCAGGTGAGACTCAGAAGAGGAGGGAGCTTCGGTCTGCCCCTGCCCTGGCCGACTGTGGGCACCACACAGGCCCCGGGTCCCGGTCAGGACGCAGCCCCTCCTCCAGGCCTCCCCACTTACAGACGCCTGGGGCTGTCGGTTATGGAGACAGTGCAGCAGGGCACTTGTTTGATGGCTCCCGGTTTAAACTTTGTGTTAATTTCCCTTCTAGTCCATCATCCCCTCGTTATAAAAAAAATACTGTTTTTGAATTACTCACGTGCTTACGTGGGCATCCAGGAGGTGCCACATTTATCACGTGGCTCTGCAGGCCCCTGTCACTGTGCAGCTTGCTCTTCACTAGCACACCCCCCCCCCATGCGTTGGGGGCACCGCTCAAGTGCCCAGAGGCTCCAGGATGCACCTCTGTGTCTTTGCGCACGCTGTTCCCTCTACCTGCAGTGTCCTGCCACAGTAGTCCCCAGGCAAGCCCCCATTCAGCGACTCCTCCTCCACCACTCACCAGGCCCCCAGGGTCACCCTTTCCCTGTGCACCAGCCCTCTGCAGATGGCACCTTCTACTGGGCAGTTTGACCTGTTGTATCGCGACTGGTCCCGATGCCCCCAAGAGGTGGGACTGTGTGTTCAGTCCTTGTGTCCCTAGGCCCAGCTCTCATGCCCGGCCTGTAAGACGGTCCATACGTAATCAATAAGAATAGACCAGTATCAAGGACGGATGGGTCATGACCGTCCCTGTATGAAACTCCAGGATTGACAACTCTGCTCCAATGCCCCTCACTGCACTGTCCCAGTCTGATGAGAAAGTTGGTTTTTGTTAATTGTCGGTTAATTTCCATTCATTTATGTAACAATTCAGAAATGTGTATGGAATACCTGCAGCGTGCCAGGCACTCATCTGGGCACCCGGGATGTATCAGTGAACCTAACAGAGGGAAGTTCTGCCTCTGAGCAGCTTGCATTACAGTGCACAGTGGGGCTAGGTTTTCAGGGGAGAGCAGCGCACAAAGTTACCCTTGAAACTCTCTGGATTTGCTGGCACATGGGGCCCCAGGAAAGCCAAAGAATTAACTCTGGCTTCTCTCCGCACGTCCTCGGTGGCCCTACCTTGCCAAGGGGGCCAAATTCTGGTTTGAAAGGGAAGGATTTTTTCCCCCCTCAGTAGCGTTGTATGATGTGTAGGATGTCAGGCCACAGTGCTTTCATGCTTTTGGTCACTGGCACGTGCCAGGTACTTTGGGAGGGACCTCATTGTGTTGAGGAAGGTGGGGTCAGAGACTGGTGGGGGACTGACAGGGCCCCAAGCCATTATGAAGCCAGGTGGAACAGAATGTGTCCACCATCCCCTCTGCACCAGGATGCAATGGGGACGTCCCCCACAGTCCCTTTGCCCAGGTCTTCCTTCTGCCTCCCCCACCCTCTGGCCTAGGCTTTCCAGGGTTCCTCAGCCGCACCCCTGACCCCCATGCCTATGTGCCCCTGACGCGCCTTGCAGGGATACTCTTTCGTGGCGCCATCCATCCTGTTTGACCACAACAATGCTGTGATGATTGACGCGCTGGAAGCCCCCAGCGCTGGAGACCGGCCTGGCCGGGCAGCGGTGGCCAGGAGTGCCATGATGCAGGTGGGCTGGGCTGGGCTGGGGAAATACTAACTTTGGGTGTGGGGGGTCTGGGCTGCAGAGTCCGGCCTGGGTGCACCAGGCGTCCCCAGTGTCTTTGATGAGGTCCTGAGCCTTTTTGAGGTGGGTCGTGGTGTGGTGTGGCCATGGGTCTCCAGGGTGGGCCTCTGATGCGCCCCCTTTGCCTCCAGGACTCGCCCTTCTTCCAGCAGTACGAGCTGGACCTTCGGGAGCCGGCTCTGGGTCAGGGCAGCTTCTCTGTGTGTCGTCGCTGCCGCCAGCGCCAGAGCGGTCAGGAGTTTGCAGTCAAGATCCTCAGTCGCAGGTGGGAGCGACCCCCAGCCAGTTGGCCTGGGTGGCGGGGCTGGTAGAGGGCCACTCTAATCCCAGAGGGCCACTCTAATCGCGCCTACTCCATTCCCCAGGCTTGAGGCAAACACGCAGCGCGAAGTGGCCGCCCTGAAGCTGTGCCAGTCGCACCCCAACGTGGTGAATCTGCATGAGGTTCATCACGACCAGGTGACTGCTTCCAGGCTGAGGTGGACTGCAGGGACGCCAAGAGATCAGGAGGAGGGGCCTGAGGGCCATGGGCGGGGCGTAGGATTGGATGTGGTGTCCTTGGGGTCCTGGGGGGACCCAGGAGGCCCAGAGGAGGGATTTGAGGGCAGTAGTCCCGAGGACTGTAGGGCGGGCCGGAGGATGGCCTAGGAGACCGACTTTGCGGAGGGCGTGTAAGGTGTTAGGATTTACGGGGGCGGGGCTTTAAAGTGGCCAAAGAAGCGGGTCCTGGGAGGGATGGAATCCGAGGACTGGAGGTGAGGCCTATGCGTGGCTCTTGCGGGTGGTATTAAGGTCAGGGCTGGAACATGAGGGGTCGGAGGACTGGGGACGGGCCTGGCCGCTGTGTGCGCCTGGCTGGGTTCCGTCAGTGGAGGCGTGGTGACCGTGGCCCTCCGCGCCACCCGCAGCTGCACACATACCTGGTCCTGGAGCTGCTGCGGGGCGGGGAGCTGCTGGAGCACATCCGCAAGAAGCGGCACTTCAGCGAGTCGGAGGCGAGCCAGATCCTGCGCAGCCTCGTGTCAGCCGTGAGCTTCATGCACGAGGAGGCGGGCGTGGTGCACCGCGACCTCAAGCCCGAGGTGGGCGAGGGACCTGGCGCTGGGCAGGGGTGGGCGCGCGAGGCCGCCTCTGACCGCGGGCCGCTGTCCCTATAGAACATCCTGTACGCGGATGACTCGCCCGGGGCGCCGGTGAAGATCATCGACTTCGGGTTCGCGCGACTGCGGCCGCAGAGCCCCGCCGGGCCCATGCAGACGCCCTGCTTCACGCTGCAGTATGCGGCCCCCGAGCTGCTGGCGCAGCAAGGTTACGACGAGTCCTGCGACCTTTGGAGCCTGGGCGTCATTCTGGTAGGAATCGTGGTCCCCAAGAAGGTTTCAGGTTGGCCCAAGCCTGGGTTGGAGGTCTTCCTGATTGGGGAGTAACACGAGGCGGGGGACCAGGTCGTTTTAGTGGGGATGGCTGGTTTGCATCTAAGACTGAGATCGGGGGTCTTCCTAAACACAGGGCGTCGCTGTGAAGTTGGGGTTGAGGCATCCGTGTACTAGGGGTAGAAATCAGGGTTCATCATGCTAGGGTCTCAGGAGTCACCCCAGGGTAGAGGCGAATGGTTCTGCGGGTGGGCTTAGGGGTCAGCCTGGGCCCTGCAGCCTGCAAGGTCTCACTCTACCCGCGCCCACCTTCTCCTAGTACATGATGCTGTCGGGGCAGGTGCCCTTCCAGGGGGCCTCAGGCCAGGGCGGGCAGAGCCAGGCAGCCGAAATCATGTGCAAGATCCGCGAGGGGCGCTTCTCCCTGGACGGGGAGGCCTGGCAGGGCGTGTCAGAGGAAGCCAAGGAGCTGGTCCGAGGTGCGGAGCTGGAGGTCGCGATCCATGGTTGGGGACGGGGAGGTCATACGGTTACTTATTCTGGGGCAGCCATGGTCACTGGGTCCGGTGTCCTCGTTGGGGGATGGATAAGGAGGAGAGTGGGGCTGTTTGGATCTCTGGGTGCAGCCTCCACATGACCCCTTTTTCACACTTCCCTGTCCCTCCTCCAGGGCTGCTGACTGTGGACCCCGCCAAGCGGCTGAAGCTCGAGGGGCTGCGGGGTAGCTCTTGGCTGCAGGACGGCAGCGCGCGCTCCTCGCCCCCACTGCGGACGCCGGACGTGCTGGAGTCCTCTGGGCCAGCGGTGCGCTCGGGGCTCAACGCCACCTTCATGGTAAGGGCGGGGCCGGCGGGGTGGGCGGAGCCTCGATCTGGGTGGGGTGGTGGGGGAGGCGGCGGAGCGGGAGCCTGGAAAGGCCGGGTCAACCAAGCCTGGCCTCGGGCCCTTTGGGGTCCTCACCTTTGGGAGGCTGGGGTGAGGGCCTGCAGGCCAAGACCTGGTAGGGGGAGGGCCAGCTGGGATCCGGCCTCACCCTGCCTTCCCGCCAGGCGTTCAATCGCGGCAAGCGGGAGGGCTTCTTCCTGAAGAGCGTGGAGAACGCGCCCCTCGCCAAGCGGCGCAAGCAGAAGCTGCGGAGCGCAGCCGCCTCCCGCCGCGGCTCCCCCGCGCCTGCCGCCCCGGGCCGGGCCCCTGCCGCCAAGGGAGCCTCCCGCCGAGCCAACGGCCCCCTGCCCCCCCCCTAGCCCCACACCACTGTGACCCCTTCCCCGGAGGAGCTGGGACCTGGCTTCGGCCAGCAGCTCCACCCCGTCCCCGGGAATCGCCCCTTCCTCACTCTCCGCACCCCACTCCCAGACAGAGCAGAAGTATTTTTATAAGCAGAGAATTTTTTATGTCTTACCAGATAGAGTTAGGGATGCAGGGAAGGAGGGGCTGCCGGGAGTGCGTGTCGCCGCCCTCTCCCAGACACTGCCTCACCTGGCGGGAGGTCCCGCCCAGGGGCTGCTCCTACACGCTGGGTGGTCACCGGCGAGAAACTGGGACCCCTCCCTGTTCTCCCTTGAGGCGTGGCTTCTGGGAGGGGACACTCCTCAAGCTGTCACTTTATGGACTGTCTGTGCAATTATGTCCACCAAAGACCTGTGTTGGGGGGATTGAGGGAGAGACCCTGGGGCCCCCTGAAGTATTTCTGCCTCACTTCACCTGCTTCTCCCCTATTGGGGCTAAGGAAGGAGGTAGGCGACCCTTAGAGGGGAGGCCCCTTTCTCACCCACCCTTTCCCCTTTGGCACAGCTGCTCCTGGCCGAGGGTGGGGCCGTGTGGGCTGGGCATCCACCGTCACTGCCTCAGCCCATCCAGGCTGTGCCTTTGACTTTAAAATAAAAGTCCACCCAGTGCTGTGTGTGGCACCTGTGCCTGTGTTTGTTCCTGGGACAGGGTGTAGGACCTGGGGGTGGGTGGGAGCGACAGGCAGATCTTATGAACAGCAACGCCGACTTTCATCTTGGGTACCTGTACAGCTCTGCCAGGTATTTAGGATTCTCTTGGTTGTAGGTAATAGAAAACCGAACCTAAACTTGCTTAAGCAGCACACAGGCATTCTTAGGCTCCTTTAACTGTAACTTCAGGTGAGGCCTGATCCAGAATAAAAAACGTGATCAGGACTCTCTTTCCCAGTCCCACCTCTTCATTCAGTCCTTAGAGATGCTCTGGACTGAAGGACTCTCCTTGTGGCCCTTCGAGGGGTGCCAGGTGCTCCAGAGTCTATGATTGAAAAGCAGCCTAGATCGCCTGATCACCGGATTTCAGGGCTTGGATTCCCCTAGGAAGTTTCAACCTGGGCTCTGATTGGATCTCCTTTAGGTCACGTGCCTACCGTGAGCCAATCACTTTGGCCAGAGATGCCATGTGCTAATTGGCTGTTAGAGCTGGACGGTGGCCTTCCGCTTGAGAAGCTGACTGAATGGGTGGGCTGAGGGGAGGTCGGTTGAGCCAGTCTGGATCTTACAGTGACCACAGCGTCAAAACATGGTTCCCTCTCAGGGAGTTCTGGGACTCCTTGCTGGGTGACCCTTGCTGGCCCTTGTGGCCCCAGGGCAATGGTGGCCTGAGCACCTTTGCTGGTGTCCCAGGTCAGGGTCTTTTGTCCATATAATGCAGCTGTCCTGCCGGCCCGCACCCCAGGGCCTGTCTGGATAGCACCCCAGTTTGTCTCCCCGTGGCTCCTCCCCACTTAGCGACCTCCTGGGACCATTTCACGAGGGTGGGGTGGGGGGTGGGGGTGGGGGGTGGGTGAGGTGGGGTGGGGTGGTGGGGTGGTCGGGTGGGGTGGGGTGGGTGGGGTGGGGTGGGGTGGGTGGGGGGTGGTGGGGTGGGGGGGCTTCCTCTTTGGGCCTGAGATTTGCTGCTTGGACAAAAAGGTACCTGGAGACTAGAGGATCCGAGCTGGGGCCCCAGAGGTGCCAAAGTCAGGGCAAAGCCAGGGGGACCTCAGGAGCAACCGCTGCTGGCTGATGGGCAGGTGGCGCTCTGTGGAAGTGGATCCGTTGGGGGTCGCGGGGTACCCAGCCAAGTCCCATCCTGTGGATCTGAGAAGGCAGGGAGGGACCTGGGACCAGGCTTCCAGGAGGAGGGGAGGGGAGACGTCTCGAATTCTGACTCCTGAGTTCTGGCACTCCTGAGTGCCACATGAGCAGGTCACCTCATAGCCCTGGGCCTCCCCATCTGTCATCGGGAGGAACTCCAGTACTAACAGCTGTGAGTGCAGGCGCTCAGCACCCAGAGGGTGCGTTGGGATTTAGGGAGTCTTGCGATGTGCAGAAGCCCCCCTCGCACTGTACAGGGCAGTCGCATTTAAGGGCATGAAAACGTCCCATGTCCCCCCACTCGCTCATGAGCACCAGGTGTAGCCATTTAAGTTCTTTGCCTGTTGGAAGAGTAGAGCCGTCTCTCACCTGCAACTTCTTCACCTCTCCCCCCCTGTCATTCACAGCCACTCCGTGAAAGGGGGCCTCAGCTTCATTTCGAAGGTGAAGTAACTGGGAGGTGGCCCTGAGGAGGGAGCTGGCTAAGAGGGCAGAGCAGGACTCCAAGGGACCAGTCAGCCTTGACTGAACCTTGCCTTGACTCCGTGTGGCTGGGATCCTGCAGATGGGTGTGTCGGGCTCCAGGCTGGCCGGGGTGTGAACCTGGAGGGCTCGGGTGGGCACAGGCCAGCGATCGCGCTCCCCTCTTCCTTCCGCCCTCCTCCTCTCCCACTTTTGCTGGGAATGGAACCTCGCGTTCCCTCGGCCAGTGCTCCACACCCAGCTGGGACTCCGGCTTCTCCTCCACTTGGGCTTCTCACCGGCCCAGCCTTACACGGAGGCCGTCCTTTCCAGAAGAGTTGGGCGAACTCACCTCCTGCATTGGGCCCTGATTTCTCCTCTTGCTCCCTTAAGATGCCGATGTCCTGAGAAAGACCAGGAGCCCCGTAAACCTCGGGGTCCCTTTGAGCCACGTTAACTAATTAGGGTTAGAACTGAAGTCAGGGGCCCGGGGTTTTAGACTGTGCCTTGGGGCAGCCACTGTTTAATCCAGGGCAAGGTCTTCTCCTAGTGTTCCGAGGGGCTCTAAATAAGAATATTCTGCACTAATGAAGGACTTGCAGACAGGCCTGTCCCAGGCAGCAGAGGCTTGTGTTTCCGGGGTAGGCAGTGTGTGGTTTATGATAAGCGCATGCACAGGGAAGTTTGGGTGGCTTTTATTGATCAACCCCAAGGACTGGCAGCCCGGGCAGCCTTCCTGTGTGATCTAATCAGCCCCAGCAGAATCACGCTGCACCAGAGACGGGCCTCTGCTTTCCAGCGGACCACAGTCCCCACTCCTCCCTATCGCTCACACTGGTGCTGTCCTTCATGCATCTCCCTCATGCCTCTAGCTATTTGAGACTCTGCTGCACAGAAATGGAAGTTGTAAGGTATCAAAGATGCCCTGAAATGTTTTTCTTTTGTTTCAAAAGGTGAATTTAATTAATTAATTAATTAATTAATTTTTGTGGTGCTGGAGATGGAACCCAGGGCCTTGTGCCTGGAGGCAAGCACTCTAGCAACTGAGCTATATCCCCAGCCCACAAAATGTAAATTTAATGTATATCCGTGAAAAGAAAAGAAGTTGATGTGATTCGAAACCCAAAGAATGCACAGAGAAAAACTGCCCAGTGTCCTGACCCTCAGCCACCAGTTCCCTGTTCCTAGAAGCAGCTAGTGCCAGCAGTCCCATGTGGCCTTGCAGTGTAGTCCACAGGGACTGGGACGGGGCTCAGTGGAAGAGCCCTCGTCTGGCCTACGGGACACCTTGAGTTCCATCTCCAGACACACACACACACACACACACACACACACACACACCCCACATGAATTGAACCTTAATTGACTGATTTTGTATTTGTCAGAAAAATACAAAAGAGAGGAAAATGAAAAATCATCTGGCTTTCTCCCCATAGATGATCTTTGTCCCTTGACATTTTGACGTGTGCGCTTTCAGATTTCTCTTTGTCAATACCGATTTTAACTGAAATGGCATCCATAGGTGGAGTCTCCCAGCCCGTCTCAAACTCAGCAATCGACTGTGATCATCTCTCGATGTCAATGATGACATTTTGCAGTTTTCCCGCAGCCATCCCGCGTCTGTGTGCGGCGTCTGTCTGCGGACCCCTCCCTTCCTGGCTCTTCTCCCTGGTGCTGCAGCGGGCATCCTCGGATCCGCCTCTTTACTCACCTGTCCAGATATTTCCTCGGGACACATTTCCTGGAAGTGGAATTAATGGGCTAGAGGATATGCCCCTGCGTGCAGCTTTGGAGGGCTTTGGGTGAATTAGCTCCAAGGGTCTTCAGAAAATCCCTGCCATTTTCTGTGACTTGCAGTCACATGGGCGAGGTCCAAGGAGCGCTGTCTCCTTTAAAGTGAGGTGGTGCCTCTGCCCGGCTCTTCCTCTGGCCACTCTCCGGGAGGTTGCTGTGCCCAGGAGCCCTCCCTGCCCTGGTGCGGCTGGGCCCCGGTGTGTGGCTGGGCCCCGGTGGCCATGAGAGGGGAAGGGTAAGAGCGGGGACCTACAAGTTTGAGGCCAGCCTCAGGAACTTAGGGAGACCCTGTCTTAAAACGAGATAAAAAGGGCTGGGGTGTCGCTTGGTGGTAGAGCACCCCTGGGTTCTATTTCAGCACCCCCCAAAAAAATCCAAACGTAGAGTATGTGCACTTGTGAGTGTGTAAGAGGGTGCGTGCGTGGGTGGTGGTGGGTGCCCCCTCCCCCACCAGGGAGTGCAGTGGCCCCGAAGCTTCGCAACAAACCCTTTATTCTCCGGGCTCCTTCCCCTGCCCCAGCCCCAGGCTGGGCTGGGGGTCGTGGGATTCAGACCCCCCCCCCAGGACAGTGACCTTGCACCCAAGGGGGTGGGCCTGGGGCTGCAGGGGTGGGCGTGGGCAGGCAGCCGCTGACTGTGGCTGGGGTGAGGACAAGGGCCGGTGGGGAAGCCGACTCCTGAGAGGGGAGAAGGGGCTGCGGGAGGGGGCAGCGGGCCTGGGGGGCAGGAGTGGCCGAGGCTGCCCGTGGGGCCTGGGTCAGCCGGGAGCCCTGGCCTGCTTGTGGGGCCAACCCTCCTCCCTGAAGCCCCAGCGGCTGGAGCGTCTTCCAGGAGGGCCCTGGGCGGGCCCGAGCTGGCCAGGGCAGAAGCCCACCTGCCTGCCCGCCATCGAGGCAGGACCCTGCAGGACAGAGCCCGGGGGCTGGGAGGCCCCAGCCCTGCCCCAGCCTTCAAGCTATCTGCTGGCTTGGGGCAGAGGACACGGGCGGGACCCCATGGTCCCCTTCTTGAGAGGCCCCAGGCCCCTGTTGCTCCCTGGCTCTGGTCCTTGCCGCGGCTCTGGGTGGCAGGTGGAGAGAGGGAAGGGGATGCGAAGGGCAAACCCGGGTCAATGGCCCAGAGAGTGGTCAGGCGCACGGGGCGTGAAGGCCATGGTGGGGGTTCCTCCCAGCCTCTGGGGGCTCCTCTCAGGAGAGGGTCCTTATGGGGGGCTGGTCACAGTGTGGGGGGTAGGAGGGAGACGCTGGGCAGGGCCAGGCTGCGGGAGGGAGGGGCCTGGGGTGGCGGCAGGCAGAGGGACAGGTGCGTCCAGTGGTACTCCCAGGGCCACCTGGCATTGCCATCCAGTGGGGACGGGACGAGGGAGGGTGAGGGGACATTCTGGACGTGGTGTACGCTGCTGCTGCCTGTGTCACTGGCCCTCCCCCTCTGACTGAGAGGGGCCACTGGGACCCTGGAGGACTGTCCATGCTGGTCCTGCCTGCTGGGCACATCAGGTGGCCCTGGCACCACGCCCCGCCCCTTGGGAGCCAGAGAGTCAAAAGGGAGCACAGGCCACGCCTTCCCGGCCGCCCAGGCCCTCCCAGCTCCTCACTGTGTCCAGCCCCCTGTTCCGGGTGCTGGCACTGCACACCTGGTCCCTGAGCGGGGCACGCGGTTCCTTGTCTGGGCCAGGCTGCTGCTGGGCCTTCCTCAGGCTCCGCTGGGAGCGGCTTCTCCAGGCACTTCCCGGATCCCCAGAGCAGCCCGGGAGACCCTGGGCTCCGGCAGCAGGGCAGGTCCACCCAAGCAGCCGCCCCGGGTGGTGGTCCTGTGTGGTGGTCAGTTTCTTCCTCCTCCAGGCTGTGAGCGTGGGGGAGGGGCAGGACTGTCCCCATCACTCACCACGTCCCTGGGTGCCACGTCACACCTGGTCTGTGGCAGGTGCTCAGTGAGTGTTCCATGAGTGAATGAATGAGCACCTCTGTGGGTCGGGGAATGCAAGATTCCCCCTGAGAAAGGGCCCTCAGCCGGAAGAGGATAGGAGTCCCAGAGCTCAGCAGAGCTTGGCTCCACCAGTGCTCAGCTGGGCAACCTTGGGCAAGTTCTGAACCTCTCTGTGCCCCGTGTGGGATGGCCAGACAAGGAGGCGGCTTACCCAGGAGCCTGAGAGGTCAGCGCTGCGGGGGCAGGGCTGAGGGGGGAAGGCCGTCTGCTGCCCCTCACGGGGCCTCTGTGTCTTCAGAGGTCCCTGCAGGCCCTGGGCAGGCTCGGGCAGGGAGGGAGGGGGACGGCCCAGGAGCAGGGAGGCAGGCCTCCCCCCCTTGGCCCCTGGCCCCGCTGGCAGCTCAGTCCAGGGAAAGTGCCTGGAGCCTGGAGGGAGGGAGCACTGTTCCGATGGCCCCTCAGTCCCGGCAAGGACAGCGGGTGCTGAGCCCGCGGATGGGCCTCGCTGTGCGCGGCCGGGGCCGGGGGGGGACCGAGTCACAGAGTCACACTGTCACCACCGTGTCAGACAGATCACGGTGACCCTGACGGTTGGCATGGCTGTGCTAGAGGGCAGGCGCCAGGCCCAGGCCGCGGGCGTCGCTATGGGTTGTCCTTGTTTCACGGGTGGAAGACACCCGCAGAGGTGGGTGGTCCCAAGTCACAGAAGGCCCTGGACCGGCCCCACGCTGTGACCTGACTTCCTGCTGCCCCCAGCCCCCTGCCTGCCCGGGCTCCTCCCTCAGGTGTGGGCCTGGGCCTCGCCCCAACTCCAGAGCCTGAGGCGCCTCGAACAGAGCCTCTCCATGGGGGGACGTCGGGCCAGATCAGCTGCCCTGTCCCTCATCCTAGCCCAGCTTTCCATTAGGTCAACAACTGGGGACCGGGGTGTGAAGGCTGTTCTGGAACAACCAGAAGTAAATCCTTTGGAGGGGAAACAACACACAGATGGGCCAGGAGGGGCAAGCTCTGGAAGGCATAGAAGACCCTGCGGTCTCAGGGGACCACCAGCCGAGCATCACTCAGCTGCTGTTTTAATACCTCCATCAAAGGATGAAATTGCAGCCAATTTAATTTGAAGATAGTAATTGGTTCTTTCTTTCCCTTTCCTTTCCCCTCCCTCCCTCCCTCTCTCCCTCCCCCTAACTCTCTTGCTTCTTTCTTTCCTTCTCTCTTTCTCTCCCCTCCCCCCTTTCCTTTCTTTCTACTAAGCCCAGGGATGCTTTACCCCTGAGGTAGTTCCCTGGCCCTGTTTATTTTGAGACAGGTCTTGTTAAATTGCTGAGGCTGACTTCGAACTTGTGATCCTCCTGTCTTAGCCTCCCGAGTAGCTGGGATCACAGGCTGCGCGTCTGAGCCGAGCTGAATCGTTTATTCTATTTTTATTCTCCAACCCTTCATAACAGAGCCAGTGTGTCCGTGAGCTGAGCGGAAGAGTCTGGCTTTACCAACAGAAAAGGACCAAAGGAAATACAAAGGGGAAGCAGGGGGCTGTCAGAGAAGACTGGCTGAGGCGAAGGTCACAAGAAGGTGCCAAACTTCAGGTACAAAGTGGGCCAAGGACACCTGGGACCAAGGACCCCACCCCGTCTCCCTGAGCAACAGAAAACCTATAGAGCTGGGTGTGTCAAGGAGCTTTTATAACACCACATTCCCTGGTTTCTCAGAAAGAGGCCAATGAGATGTGAGCAAAAGTTACCGGGTGGTGTTTCTGGGAAAGCTCTTCAAAGGAGGCCTGACTCAGCTGGAAGGCATGTCTTTTTTTGCCCTTGTTCCTTCTTACTCCTGCTGCCTGGAACATGGATGTGATGTCTGGAGCTACAGTAGCTATTTTGGGAAGATGAGGTGACCTCAAGGATGGAATCTTCATGTCAATGATGATGAGGAACAAGAAAGAAGGAGCTTGGCTCACTGATGGCCAAGCAGCTGCTGTATTAATCCCCATTGGTTGCCCCTAGACTTCCTTTTTACATGAGATAAAAACAGCCTCCATTGGGTTCCAGCCACTTATTTTGCTTCTCTATAATTTGTGTAATTTTTAAGTGATGGCAAAGGGTTTTGAGTCCTGGGATGCCTCATTTCTTATCTGTTGATGAATAAGAAGTTTGATCAGGAGGAAGCCTGTGTCCCTGAAGTGCCTGCTGGGAGGAGAGCCTGCTTGCCCTGGCTCCAAAACTCAGGTGGAACTTAATTGCTATTGTCACGGAACAGAGGTGGGGCCTTGGGAGGTGACCAGGTTGCTGGGCGAGGTGGCCCAGACTGGGAGGCTGAGGCGGGAGGACGGCAAGTTCAAACCCAGCCTCAGCAACTCAGTGAGGCCCTAAAGCAACTCGGCAAGACCCTGACTCAAATGAAAAATAAGAAAAAGGGCTGAGGACGTGGGCTGGCCATCTTGAGAGTGGGTGTGCTGTGAGCTCAGCCCCCTCCCGTCCTCTTTCTGCCTCCACGTGATGCCCCCACCTGGGGAGGATGCCGCAGGGAGGCCCTCGCGGGACCTGGCGCCCCACCCTGGGATTTCCCAGCATCCAGAACTGCAAGGAAGAACTCTATGTGCTCTGTGAGCCCGGGCTCAGGTATTGTGTTACAGCAGCAGAAAGTGGACTCTCACGCTGCTCTTTAGGGCAGGGCCTGGTATGGGCTCAGTCCCATTTGCGGGAAGGGACGCCCACGCGGGTTTCTCCTCCTAGGCCGGGTGCAGAGGTGCCCAGGGAGGAGGAGAGGAGGCCAGGGTGGCCGAGAGGGTGCTGCGGGGGGAGGCTGGGGCCTGTCCTGCGGAGCTGTTTCTAGGAGGGGTGGTGAGCCTCTGGGCTCGGGCAGCGGCCCTCCAGGCCTGGGTGACAGTGGACAGTGCAGCCATGGAGAGGACGCAGACCTTTGCTTCTGCCCCAGCCCAGCCTCACCTGGACCTTCCAGGGCCTGCCACCCAAGGCTGCTGTCCCCGAGGGTGGCCCAGTAGAGGCTGCAGGGAGGTGCGGCCAGGCGGAGCCGCTGGACCTGTACGGAGCACCGTGAGCCGCTCCAGAGGGCCCCGGGGTCCCTGGGTGCTGGTGCAGGGCTGGCTGGTGTGGCGGCCCGGGTGCCAGAACCTTGGCTGTGTAGCTGGAGCCCTCAGCTGCGCCCGATGGCCAAGTAGGACACTCAGGTTACCCGGGAGCTGGCATCGGATGAGCTTAATTAACATCGTAAATCCCCAGCCCTCCCCTGCAGAGGGCCACCCACGAAGCGCTGCACTCAGCAACTGCTCCATAAACACCCCAAGTTCAAGTTCATGGCCCTCAATGCCCATCTTGTAGCTCACTCTGCATTCTCAGTCTGATCTGCGTTTGCTTATTGAACAGCAATCTGGCCGGGTGCATCTAAAGGCAAGTACAGCCAGCTTCCCTCCTCCCTCTCCCTCCTTCCCTCCTTCCCTCCTCCCTCCTTCCTCCTCCTCCCTCCTCCCTCCTCCTTCCCTCCTCCCTCCCCTTCTCTCCCTCTTCCCTCCCTCCCTCCTCCTCCTCCCTCCTTCCTCCTCCCTCCTCCCTCCCTCCCTCCCTCCTTCCTCCTCCTCCCTCCTCCCTCCTCCCTCCTCCCTCCCTCCTCCCTCCTCCCCTCCTCCTCCCTCCCCATCCTCTCCTCCTCCCTCCTTCCCTCCCTCCCTCCCTCCTTCCCTCCTCCTTCCTCCTTCTCCTCCCTCCTCCTTCCTCCCTCCCTCCTCCTTCCCTCCCTCCCTCCTTCCCTCCTCCCTCCTCCCTCCTTCCCTCCTCCCTCCTTCCTCCTCCTCCCTCTCCTCCTCCTTCCCTCCCTCCTCCCTCCTTCCCTCCTCCCTCCCTCCCTCCTCCCTCCTTCCCTCCTCCCTCCTCCCTCCTTCCCTCCTCCCTCCTTCCTCCTCCTCCCTCCCTCCTCCTTCCCTCCCTCCTCCCTCCTTCCCTCCTCCCTCCCTCCTCCTCCTCCTTCCCTCCTCCCTCCTCCTTCCCTCCCTCCTCCTTCCCTCCCCTCCCTCCTCCCTCCTCCCTCCTTCCTTCTCCTCCCTCCCTCTTCCTTCCCTCCCTCCTCCTTCCTCCCTCCTCCCTCCCTTCCCTCCTCCCTCCTTCCCTCCTCCCTCCTCCCTCCTCCCTCCTTCCTTCTCCTCCCTCCCTCTTCCTTCCCTCCTCCTCCTTCCTCCCTCCTCCCTCCTTCCTCCCCCTCCTTCCTCCTCCTCCCTCCCTCCCTCCCTCCTCCTTCCCTCCTCCCTCCTCCTTCCCTCCCTCCTCCTTCCCTCCCTCCCTCCTCCCTCCTCCCTCCTTCCTTCTCCTCCCTCCCTCTTCCTTCCCTCCCTCCTCCTTCCCTCCCTCCTCCTTCCCTCCCTCCCTCCTCCCTCCTCCCTCCTTCCTTCTCCTCCCTCCCTCCTCCTTCCCTCCCTCCTCCTTCCCTCCCTCCTCCTTCCCTCCCTCCTTCCTTCCTCCCTCTCTCCCTCCTTCCTCCTTCCCTCCCTCCCTCCTCCCTCCCTCCCTCCTCCTTCCCTCCCTCCCCCTTTCCTTCCTTCCTTCTTTTGTAAAAAAGCAAAGCTTCTCCCTCAGTTTCACAGCTCTCTGGACCACCGTCTTTCAAGGGACCGAGTTCCCAGAAATATCCCTTTGCCAAACCAGTGGTCACAATCCAGATGTGACACCTGCCTTGGGGATCAGAAGGGGAACGGGAGGCTCCTCCACAGTTACAAAGAGCCGTCTGGGGCGTGAGGCGAGAGATCTCAACCCCGTTCACAGCGGAGACTCTGCGGTGGCCTGGGACGGTGACAAGCAATGGTGCATGACCCAGGGTCTCTGTCAGCACCCCCCCTCTGCAGCCATCAGCCCTGAGGGAAGATGGCCCTGTTGAGCCCACATATTTGAAGGCTGGTGTTAGCCTGGCTCAGGCCCAGGGCTTTGATCTGGGATGAGGGTTGGCGGAGCAGCCTCCAAATCCTCCCATTTACATTTGCTTAAAAACTCCAGATTTTCTTGCAATATCCACTGTTTCTCCAGCGCATTCTCGGTCACTCCTGGGTCAAATTTGTGAATGTATGGAATACTGGGGGACACGCTCACTCTGCTGGCCTCGGACACAGACGCACATAGCCTTGGAAACAGGTGGCAGCTACCTGTGACCCTGAGGGAATGTCCCTTGGGGTCTAGCTGAATCTGTGGATGACAGAGAGGGAGGAAATCAAGTTCTGAAGATGCAGCAGAGCTGCTGGATTCCACCAAACCTGAAGTCCTCCCTGTGGCCGGACTTTGCTGAATCCAGGCAGCACCTCCCTTCACCACCTCGTTCCCTGTACCTCGTCATTCTTCAGATGTGACAACAGGTCAGGGGGGATACCAGGACCTCTGCAGCTTCCGAGGGGCCGTGAGAGCCAGGGCAAGAACGGGAAGGCATCTTTGGTTCAGCAGAGGGAGCAGAGGACCCTACGGCTCTGGGCCCTGGCGGCCTCAATGGAGACACAGGGTAACAAAAAGCGGGTCCCCAGGAGGAGGCGGTGGCTTGGCCACGCACAGCCCAGGCCTGAGTCTTGCCACCGTTCCCCCAGGAGGGAGGCCCGTGCGGTGTGCGGACCCCCAGGGGGCAGGACAGGCAGCCGCCGCCCCGCCAGATGGTGAGGCCATTACCCACGAGGTGGGGCCTCTGTGTTTCCAAGGTGGCCACAGCTGTGCTGTCAAAGCACGGTGCCATCCGCTGGCTGCCTCCCGGACACTCACCAAGCCCCAGAGTGTCCAGGTCCCTCAGGAGAGCCGCAGGGGTACACCCACCGGGTACCGGTCCCCAGCCTGCCTGCGAGCACCTGTGGAATGTCCCCGAACCTGCCTGGGGACCTGCTGTGGCTGGACATTCTTGGGGAACAGCCCCCTGTCAAGGAGGCCACCCCCCAGCTGAGGGCCGATGGGATTCCTTCAGCGAATCCACAGCAGCCACGGGTCCCGGGCAGCGTCTCCTGAATCGGGAGGCCAGCCACCGAGTGCTCAGAGTGGATGGGGGCCCCAGGAGGAGCCAGGGGTTGAGGACCTGGTGTCCACATGCTGGCCGCTGGCCGGGAGCACCTGGCGGGTATCGTCCTCTTTAAGCCTTAAAGGGGCCCTCCCTGGCGGGTCCCACTGGAGTGCCACTTAGAGCAGAGACAACGGAGGACCAGGCAGGCCCCAGCGGAGGCTCCAGCCAACGTTGGGTGGACCCCGGAGCCTTGGCCTAGCCCCATCCTGAGCCACTGAGACCTGGGCTGGCCCCTGGCTCCTCCCCTTCCCTGCGGGGGCGGGGGGACTCAGTCTGGCATTTTATTTTTAAATTGCACAGATTGATGGAGGGCAATGTGCTGTTTTGAGACATTTATCCTCTCTGCAATTATCAGATCACGGTGATTAACACCTCCATCACGTCGAGCCTTTATTGTCTCTGTGTGGTGCAGCATTCAGAATCCCCTTTCCCCACGCACAGCGCGAGCTCCTGTACCTAGACCCGGCGGCTCAGGAGGCTGAGGCAGGAGGGTCTCTGGAGCCCAGGTTCCAGGGCAGCCTGGGTCACCAGGGAGACCCCGTCGGGTAGGAGGGAGATCACGTTGTCTTTCCGTGTCACGAAACATGGTGTGCACGGTGACCCTCCCCTCCTGGGTGGTCTCTGCCCCTCACTGAATGATGGACAACCTCGGGAGTCCTGTCCCAGGTCTAGGCCCTGATTTCTTTTCTGGGGAGGGTCCTGAGCGTGGCCTCCAGGTGGCTGGGCACCACTGGGGACCAGGGAGGCCCGTCCTCCAAAGACCCCGTCTCTCGATGTCACTGCAGGGTGGGGCCTGCGGAGGTTGGAAGGTGGTCCCCCAGATGCCATGTTTTGGGGATTTAGTCCCCAAATCCATTTGTTGATGGTACCTGGAGGTGGGGCAAGTGATGGAATCAGAGGAGGTCACGGGGGCGGGCGCCGGGACCGTGGGAAGTCCGACTGGAGACTCTGAAAACAAAGGGTTTGTCGAGTTGTGCCGCTGCCAGCCCGGAGGTGCAGGACCGGTCCCGGGGCAAGCTCCTCAGACCACCAGCAGCGTGGACAGACGGCGGTGGAAAAGCGTCCTGCAGCCCTGAGGGCCCGGCACTCTTTCTGATGAAACTGTGGAGGGGAAGCGTGAATCCTGTGCGCTGAGCCCCTCGCTGTGGGCGGGGCGGGCGGCACCAGTGGCCAAGCCCTGGGAGGGAGGCTGGGGAAGGGGACGCAGAGCGGGGCTTCTCTGTGTTGATTCAGCCTGGAGCTGGGGGTTCAAGGGCTGCCCTCTTCCCTCGTTCTGTGACTTAATTTAGGACATCTCAGAATCCTCGGTCAGTGGCGCTGGTGGCTTTATAAGAAGAGGAAGAGAAACCCCAGCTAGCCCGCTGCCTTTGTCCCACCATGTGACGCTCGGTCGTGTCAGGAGGCAAGGAGGCTCCAGATGTTCCGGGCTTCCCAGCCTCTAGACCCATGAGCCAAATAGAGTGTTCTTCATAGATCACAGCCTCAAGTACTTTGTCACAGCAACACAAAATGGACCGAGGCAGACCCTCTAGGTCACCTCCTCCTGGATGATTTCTGCTTCCAAAGAACCTGTCATCCATCCAACCCGGGAGCCTTCCTCCTGCCATGACCCGGGGCCTGGGGGGAGACCGGGAAGGTGGACCCAGACCCTATAATCCCAGCTGCTCGGGAGGCCGAGGCAGGAGGATCCCAAATTCAAGGCCAGCCTGGGCAACTTTGCAAGACCCTGTCTCAAAATAAAAAGGGCTGGGGATGTGACTCCGTGGTAGGGCGCCCCTGGGTTCAGTCCCTGGGATCACGATCTTGCCCAGAAAGGTCCTTCAGCGACTGGCTTCTGCGACTTACGGGACGTCTTCAGGATCAGCGCCTGCCTGGCGACTCTTCGCTCCTTGGGGTGGTGGAAGAACATTCCAGGTTAATTCATCTGTCAACAGCCCACCAACTGCGGGCCGTCTCCTACTTTCTAGTTCATTACTAATAATGTCGCTAGGAGCAATCATGCACAAGTCTTTGTGTGGATGAGGGCTGTCATTTCTCGCGGGTGTATACCGGGGAGCGGAACCGCTGGGTGACATGGTCAGGGTCCCACAGGGCCTGTCAGGACTGCGGGTGTGGCTCAGTGGTGAAGCACTTGCCCAGTGTGTGCGAGGCCCTGGGTTCCATCCCCAGCACTCAAGAAACAAAACAGACAGACAGACACACAGACAGACAGTCCCAGTGTTTTCCACGGTGGCGGTACCATTTTGCACTTCCGTGAGCAATGGGGGACCGGTTCCATTTCTCTGCATCCTGGCTGACACGTGTCCTGTTGGTGTGGGTGGCACGTCACTGTGGTCTTGGTGAGCAGGTGAGCCCTCCACGGGTAATGGTCCAGCAGAGCGCCCAGGGGGGTTTAAAGGCAGAGAACCGCATTCAACCCGCAGCACACCACAGACCCACGGCCAGTGTGAGTCAGAACCTCCGTTATCAAAGCCCCCAAATCCGGCCCCTCTCCCCTCCTGGAGCAAGTCCCTGATGGACCAGCACATGGAACCTCCCACTGCAGTGTCCCCCGTGCCTGGCCCTCCCCAAGGTCCCCCGGGGGAGTGGGGCTTCACTGGGAGGTGGCCCTGGACACCGTCTTTCCCATTTTCAGAGTGAACTTGGTTCAGTTCTAGGTTCCTGATTCGTCCTCCTGTCCCAAATGGTCACAGTCCCTGAGACAGGTGGGACATCCCAGCGCCAGCCCCCACACCCACAAATAGAACAGACAGACACACCCAGCTGGGCCTCCATCACGAGGCCCCAGGCCCAGGGTTGTGGTCTGGATGCGAGGTGTCCCCAGAAGCTCGTGTGTGAGACAATGCGAGATGGTTCAGGGGGAAACACTGGGCTGTGAGAATCTTGGCCCCTCCAGTGAGTTAATCACCGGAGGAAGTGGTCAGCTGACAGGTACCTGGGGGCAGGTGGGGTGCGGCCGGGGCTCCGGGGTATGTGTTTGTATCTGGCCAGTGGAGTCTCTCTGCTTCCCGATCAGCCTGTGAGCTGCCTCCCGCTGCCACACTCTTCCGCCACGGTGTCAGCCTCACCTGGAGCCCTGAGGAATGGAGCCTGCTCTCTGTGGACCGAGGCCTCTGAAACCGTGAGCCCCCAGATAAACTTTTCCGCCTCTACGATTGTTCTGGGTGGGTCTTTGAGTTGCAGCCCAGAAAAAGCCAAGACGCCCAGCAACGTGTGTTCCAGAATCCAGTGCAGCACGCGCTGCGGTGGTCAGCCGTGGCCCGGGGACAGGCGCTGGCTGGAGGAGGACAGAGCACGCGGGGGGCAGGGGGCCCGTGAGCCGTGAGCACCCTCCACTGGGGAGATGCCGCGGCCACCCAGGCTCACGGCCTCCTCTCAGAGCCACTCTGGAGATGTCCGTCTCCGTGACAAAGTTAATTTTCGGTGAGCCGCGCACACCACGCACACCCAGGGACTCAGGAGACCGAGGCGGGAGGATCCCAGGTTCTAGGCTGGTCTTGGCAACTTATGAGACCCTTAAAATAAAAACTAGAAAGGGCTGGGGAGGCAGCTCAGGGGCAGAGCGCCCCCGGGTCCATCCTCAGTGCCACCCAAAGGGAAAAAATAATTGCCCGAAGCCACTTCCTGTCTCCAGAACTTTCCTTAGGCTCCCTGCACCCTCCTCCTCTGACCTTTGTTCCTCTTGTGTGGCCGAAAGCTCTGGATTCTTTGTGAGAAGTTCCCGTCCTGTCCCCAGGGTTCAGCAGCTCCTGCAGGACCTTGATCCTCTGCAGCCCCGGCCTCCTCTCTGCCCCCCACGTTCCTCCTCGCAGTGAGATCTGTGTGGACGGAGCCTTAGCAGACGTGCTGGCTCAGGAGTCCCCAGACCTGAGCACCCTACGTCCAGAGGGGCCTCAGCGCCTGATCCAGCGCAGCTGTGCACGCTCCCCACGCCCTGTCCCTAGAGGCCGGGGCCATGCTGGGCCTTGCGTCATCTGTCATTTCCGCGGCTCTGCCCCTGCGGCAGGGTGTCAGGTTGGCGTGCTCCTGTCCACCCTGAGTCCTCCCCCGCTGAGGCCCTCACAAATATCCCGTTGCTCCTCGCGCTCCAGGGTCGAGCCCAGGACGTGTCTCAGCTTCCCCGGGGACTGAGAATCCCCGCCGCGGGATGTCAACTCCACTGGGAAGATGGCCCTCGATGGCTTGATGACTTGACTCGGGGCCGGCCTGGGGCAGGGCCGAGCGTCCACGTCTGAACCAAGGCCCCAGGTGATCAGAACAAGGAGACTGAGAACCTGGCTTTCCCACCGGCCCCGCGGTTTCTTGAGATGGGCCTTGAACTCTTGTGCTACAGCGATCCTCCTGCCTCAGCCTCGGGGCGGCTCCACAGCGCTGGCCAGTTAGGAGTTCAACATAAAAGCCCTGCTGCTCTCTCTTCCCTTCGTATAAACCACAGGTAAAGTAAGACTCCGGTGCTCCAGGGAGAAGGGCGTTTGGGCCTGGTGGGTCGGGACCTCCCGCCCCCTGGCCAGCCCCCCGGGAGGTCCAGGGGGGACTCTCCAGCCTGTGAGGGTAGGGGGAGCCCGAGCTTCCTGGCCTGGGAGAACGTGGTCCCGGCACACCCTGGAGGCCGCTGCAGGGGAGGCGATGTCCAGCCCTGCCCCGAGCTGGTGCTGGCCGGCCTGGGCTGTGGGAAGAGGCCTGGTTGCTGTGACCGCTGTCCAGTGGTGGCTGCAGCTGCAGCGGTGGCTCCAGGTGTCCAGTCGGCTCAGGAGCCAGGGTGCCCGCCCGCCACCTGCCCCTCGCCCTTACCGGGCCCTGTCACAGACTTGCCCCTGGGCCACCAACTGTCCTGCTTTCTGTCCCTGTAGAGGTGGCAGAGGCCTTGATCTCTAAACTGAGAACAGCCCGGGTCCTACCTGGGTGTCCTTCCACACGTGGACCCTGCCTTGGTTGAAGGTCTGTCCTAACTCGAGCTGAAGATTATCTGCCACCGTAAGGGTCTTGGGAGGCGTGACCTGGTCACGGGGAAGTGGTGCATCCCCTCTCGCTCTCCCTCTGACCTGTCGTGGATGACCGGGCAGGAGTGCCCTTCTCGGGTGTCAGCATCGTGCTCCTGGACTTCCCAGGCTCCGGAGCTGCGAGGAAGGGCATTTCCGCTCTTTTTTAATTTCCTGGTCTGCGTATTCTGTGACAGTGACAAAAAAGGGGCTAACGGGCCCGACAAGCAGGATGCAGCAGGTGCTTTCAGATGCATCAGTAGGACAGATACCAACAGGATGGGGGACGCCCCTCAGAGTCCAGGGACCTGCCACCTCAGTCTAGGGTCCCCTTCCAGGCAAAAGAGACGCACGCCACACCCCACACCACCTACCGTCCAAAGGAGGGAGGTTTCGCACCCCGCATCTGAGTTCCTCCAACCACTGACGGGGTCGCCCCTAAGGTGCCTGTTTTGCGTGGGACCAGATCAAGCGCAGGTTCTGCAGGGGCGCAGGTTCTGCAGGGGCGCAGGTTCTGCAGGGGCGCAGGCCGTGTGCCCTCGCAGTCCCCATAGGTTCCTGGGGCTTCTGCTGTGCGGCCGCTGGGCTGGGGAGCGCCTCCGAGCCCTCCCTGGAACTCGGAGCCTCCTTTAGATGACTGCCCTGGCCTGCGGCTGGGCCCTGGCGGAGACTCGCCCTGGACACCAGGTGCCCACGTGTCTGAGCTCCCGCCTCACGCGGGGTTCCCAGGAAGAGACTTGGGGTGCAGGTTCGTGGGCAGGAGGCTTCCTGGGAAATGGAAGTGGGAGACGCAGGGAGACGTCACGTCTCCCTCTAGTTGCCGCAGAAGGAAGGGCCAGCCATGGCCGTGGGCACTCTGCACCTGGGTCCCCCCTTCAGCCACATCCCGAGTGTGGACCAACTGGGGGGTGCAGGCTTCCTCTGGGGGGGCTACTCTGTGGGTGGGGCAGCTCTGTGCCTCAGAGGCCAGGCCCGAGGCGGCTCAGCTGTGTGGGCAGCGCCGGTCCTCCTGGGTCACCTGGGCATCCTGTGGCGCATCCGTCAGACACGGGTGTTTGAGGCCACGGAGGCCAGTGTGTGCGCAGTGACCTCTCACGTGGGAATCAGGCTTCAAAGGACGCTGTCTGCGGCCCCTCTGATCTGGGGCAGGAGGAACGTTGGATTTGGGAGAAACCATGTTGGGCCTGGTTCCCAGATGATTCTCGTGTGGACTTGGTGCCGACCGAGGTGGGAGTCTGTAGCCTTACTGTCCCAGTCGGCTCAGCCTGAGACTTTAGCAAAGGGCAGGTCGGTGCTCAGGCAGAGCCCAGGGGTCCCACTGGTTTGGAGGCCAGACCCGCGGACCTACAGTAGCTCACGCGGTGGCTGAGGGTTCAGCTCCAGGGCTGGCAAACCATGGCGCCCAGGCCGAACCTGGCCACGGCCTGATGCTGTAGGTGGAAGGTTTTGTTGGGGGCTGTGAGGGGCAGGGGGTGGGTCTGGCAGGCAAAGGCCCTGGGTTCCATCCCCGGCTGCAGCTGCAGGACAACAAACCAAACCAAACCAGCCCCAAACCCCCCCTCTCGTTGGCACCCGGCCGTGCCCATCTGTCTGCAGCCGAGTTGCAGTTCTGATGGAGAACTCAGGCCCACGAGGCCGACATATTGGTGAGCGTGCAGGGAGGGCTGGCCAGCCGGCCGTGGAGCCGAGGGCCGGGGGTTTGGAAGGGGCAGGGCTGGGCCAGGGGCAGGGATCAGGGGCCGGGGCTCCCAGCGCGGGGGCCTTGGAAGGATGGCTGCCAGGAGGCTCTTGCGGGTGACGATGCAGCTGAGGAAGGGGGGGCCCAGCGCTGCGGTGAGTCCACGTCCAAGGTGCTGCGGTGGCAGAGCTGGAGACTGCCCAGGGCTCTGCGGTCAACGCTCCTGAGCTGACCTGGATCAGGCCACTGCTGGGAGGAGCAGAGACCAGCTCGGAGCCCAGGACAGCACCGCCTGGGACCAGGGTCCACCTCCTGCACTCCTTCCTCAGGGGAGAGACCAGGACTCGGAGGCTTCTGCCAGCACATTCTCTGTAGACTTTGAGTACCTTCGTCACTGTCACCAACATTAATTCTTGAAAAAAAAAATATATTTTTAGGGGCACTAGGGGTTGAACCCAGGGGTCCTCTACTAATGCATTGCATCCCCCAGTCCTTCATTTTTTTGTCTTGAGACTGGGTCTTGCTACGTTGCCAAGGCTGGCCTCCAATTTGTGATCCTCCTGACTCTGCCTCCTGGGTGGCTGGGATTAGAGGCCTGTGCCACCATCAAGCCTGGCTAACAGAACAGACTTTTAAATTTAATTAATTTATTTTTAAATTTTGCAGAGCCGGGGCTTCACCCAGGCCTGGCTGGTGCTAGACAAGCCTTCCACCACTGAGCTCCAGCCTCAGCCCCGCCGACAACATTACTTCTGATCTAATAATTCACTCTCTTTCTCCTCCTCGGTCTCGTTCTCTGCACAGCGAGAAGGCGATGATTCATGAGGCGGGAGAAAGGGCCCATCCCTTGAGGAATCTACCCCGCCAGCACCTTGATCCTGAACCCCTGGTTTCCGGAACGGCGAGACGATGAATCTCGCTGTCGGCCGCTCTGCTGCATTTTGTCAGGGCAGCCCAGGTGGAACGACGCGGGTGCGCGTCCTCCTTGGTGTCAAGGATGGCTCATCCCGGGATGCACAGACAGAGGGATCTTATTGTATTATTCCTGTGTGGTGCTGGGGACGGAGCAGGGCCTGGTGCGTGCCGAGCACACATTCCACCACTGAGTTATTTTCGTTGTGCAGAAGTTCAGAAATGAATGCAGAGGGGCGTGGATGAATGCCAAGCACCAGAGGTGTGGATTAGGGACTGTCAGCTCCGAGCCCCCTCCATCCAGCGTTGGGGGGCCGGAGCTGGGATGCCACGCACCCTGATTCCACTGTGCCCGCTGTCCCCCTGCTGGGCTCTGACCACAGGGGACACCAGAGGGAGCCACACAGGCCTGGAGGAGGGAGGGCCTTGATGTCCCTGTCTGCCTCCCGGGGACCAGCAGGACTGCTGTACCGCCAGCAGCTCTGTCCTCCCAGCTTGGCGGGGTTCAGTTTGTGGTTTTCAGCAGGTAGAGCACCTCCCTCATGTTCTCTGAGACACATCAGCACCTGCTGGTGGCCCTGCTCCTTAGGGCTCTGCATTCCAAGCTTCCGGGTTTCAGTTATCCAGCCCCCAGCCTCAGGGGTGGGTGCCGTTTCCTGAGGGGCACCTCCCTGATGCCCGAGTCCTCCTTTCTCTTCTTCAATGCGATGCTTTGGTCCATTTTCCATTATTATAACAAAATACCTGAGGTTCAATAACTTATAGAGGAGAGAGGTTTATCTACTTATTTATTTTGAGATGGGGGTCTCCCTGTGTAATCTGGGCTGGCCTTGACTTTTGATCCTCCTGCCTCAGCCTCCCAAGGCTGGCACAAAAGAGGTTCATTTGGCTCCTGGTTCTGGAGGCCCAAGGTCTCGGGTTTTATCTGGTGAGCCCCCTCCTGGCTGAGGCCCATGGTGGTGTACGGCACCCCATGGAAAGGTGGGGGCACCTGTGTGTGTGTCTTCTGGTCTCTCTCTTCTCACAGAGCCACCACTACTCAACCGCAGGGCTCTGCTCCAATGACCTTCTGTAATCTTCGTCACCTCCCCACGGCCTCATCTCTGAACACCCTAGTTGAATTAGGTTCCACTTTCCTAAGGCCTCACAACGGAGGCTGAACCTGGGGGCACATCGAAACCCTATTTTAGCCATCGCAAATGCCGAGTTCATTTTCACTTTTTTTAAAGATGGAGTCTCTTAAAGTTGCCGAGTCTGGCCTGGAACTTGTGATCCTCCTGCCTCGGCCTCCTGAGGCGCTGGGATGGCAGGCGTGTGCCACTGCACTGGGCTGATTCTTTATATTAAGTTTCCTCTGTTATAACGCGTGGCTTGCGTCTGCCTTTGGGACGCAGCTGCTCAGACCTGGAATGCCGCAGATTCCGCCCTGGGATTCCCCATGGCGACAGACGGGAAGTCACCAGGGTCTGATTTTGCCAGCACCTCACCAGTCCTGACCCATCCGTTTTTCCGCTCCTCTCCGCTCCTGGCTCCCACCATGGCCTGACTCCTTGCCTCAGGGTTTGGACCACACCTGTCACCCAGCTAAGGTCCCAGGGTCACCCGTGAGCTCAGGGTCCAGGCTTCTTTCTGTGGGTACCTCCTGCCTCAGAAGACGTGGCAACGTGTCGTCACCTCTTGCGGGTGGCTCCTTGAAGGGGGGACTCCCCACCGCAGCTTCACGGGGGGATGGCCTGAGACGGTCACCTGCCCTGGACTCTCCCGGCCTGGCCAATCCAGTTGACTCCCCACGGGTCCTTATCTCCAAGTCCCCTCCCCTCCTGCTCAATTGTCACTGAGCAGCCCTCTCCTTTTTGCCGTTCCGTAGGCCTCCCTGGCCTCCAAGGCTCACCCTCCTCCCAAGGAATCCAGCTCTTCCTCCCGGCCGCTGCCGCCTTCCTTAATTTTTCTTTCACTTTCTTTGTCGGACCTGTTTTGGACCCTGAGTCTGTCAGCGTGGCGAGTGGCTGGGGACGGAGTCTGGCAGGAGCCCTTCAACGCCTTGGTCTTAGTTCTGGGGTTCACAATGATTTCACTGCTGTCTTTCGGGGACCAGGAGAAGACAAGATGGTGCTTGAGATGGACCCTAGAGCCAGGCGGCCTTGGTTTGAACCCCCGGCCCTTCTGCCCACTGTGACTTTGGGCACACTCTGTGGCTCACCAGGCCGGGTCC